>NC_140473.1:22540266-23869016 GCF_051167445.1 Perissodus microlepis
ATATGACGGTAGACAGCAGGGAGAACACATGGATGAAACGCGGTAGATTCCCAGACGGACTAGCGACTACAACATAAGAAGACACGACTTAAATACACACAGAAGAACACGGGGAGATTACACACAGGTGGGGAACACAGCTGGAAGTAATTGACGAGACGAGACAAGGGAGGCAAAACTGAATACACTCACATGAGACACGGACTTTCACAATAAAACAGGAAAGAAGAAACCATTTCACGAAGACACAGACAGAACTGAACCTACACTAAACATGAGACACAACCAAAGAACTAATCCCTAAACAAAAATAAACAGAAACATAGAATTCTAATAATAATCAACAAAGCACAAGAGTATCAGAAAACAATCCATTATGCAAAAATAAACCACAACCTAAGAAACTCAAAATGCTGGGTCAAAATGGCCCAGAACTGTGACAACAGCAGGGAAATAAAAAAAATCCCACCTCTTTCTAGTTTCTTTTTATCTCCCTTTTTTGAGGTTGAAGGCTTGGGGCTATTAAAAAAAACAAATAAATCCCCAACATTAATAATAAAATAATATTTTATATTATGAAAAAAGGAGTGTGGAGCCTTAATTTTTACTATAAAACAAAACCAAATACATAAATGGTAAAACTAAGAGTTGAGACGCAATTTAATAGTGAAATATATTTTTTTCAATGTTTTTATAAAAAAAAAATATATATATGTTTTTTTTTGGTGTATTTGTTTCCAAAAAAATCAATAATAATTATAATATGCTGGATTTGATGATTTATTAAGTTTTTTTTTTTAAATGTGATATTCTGCATTTAACAGAAAACATTCTCATCTGTCTTGCTTCTTTTCTTTTTCTGCTTCACACAAATGTCCTCTTTCTAAAGACAAGTGTAGTTTTGTGACTCCAATAGAGGCCTGTTGTTTACCAGTCATGTTATCAGCTACTTATATTTAGATCACATTTTTTCGTGTGATGACAGAAAAACTTACACTAAAGTGAGTAAAACAAGCCCTACGTGTTGGACAAGCACAAATATAAACACGTACTTATAGCTTAAGTGCATTAGCACTGTAAGTGAGCTTCACGGTTCTTTAATTATTTAAAACAGGTGTAAAATATAGTGCGCGTAAAGTTGTACACATGGAGCACGAATACTCTAATTCACCTATACGCACAAAAATGTACACACTGTTTCTTACATGCACACGTGCGAGTTACTGTATGTGAGTGCTCACAGAGGCCAGTTAATTTGGATTTGTGAACATGATTTGTTTTAATTTTTTCTCTCGTGTGTTGTTTATGTTGTTAAATCTTCATATTAACTTCAGAGAGCACACTCTGGGTATTAATTCCACCAATCCAAAGTGCTTTACCGCCGCTTTTTAGCATCTCAGTAAAAGTGTGCATGTCTGCTCATACACTTGCGTATGTTTACTATAGGAGATAGAATCTGTGCACATTGGATTTTCTGATGTTCTGCATTCCTCTCAGTGCTGAGCAGAATGCTCTCCGAAACTGGAAGAGCATCTTACTCATGCAAATTGTTTTTCTCCTCTTCCTCTTGGTGGATTTATTTGTAAACAAAAGCAAATAAATAGTCTGCTGCTTTATCTAGAACCGCTATCGTATGAATGCATTCTAACCCCACTCTCCCTCTCCCTCCTAGTTTGTTTCTGGACCAGTACAGAGCCAGCCTGGTTGATGCTATAAGGAGATTACTGCAACCCAGCGTAAGTGTGCGTGTGCATGTGTTTGCGTTTGCCTTTGTGTGTCTACTGTATATATCTCTGCTTATCCCCTTTCTCTAAATCACCTCCCACTCTTCTCAGTCATAATTAGGCTTTGCCCGAAACCCTATAGACATTAACAGTCTGACAGGATTAATATCATGTAATGCTTTAATGCTTATTATAAGCAACTTGAATGGATCGCTCTGATCTCCGTCTCTCTCTTCCCTTCCCTTCCCTTAATCATAAATCCGAGGCAACTTTTCCCTTTTGGCCTCGCGATAAGACCCCACGCTGTGACAGCCAAAGCAAATGGGGGGAAAAAAGCAAAAGGCTGGAAGAGATAGGGTTGAGATTTCTATTCATCTGAGGGAAGAGGGGTGCGTTTTAAGTACAGAGGCCAGACTGTTATGAGAAATATCTGTTTATGAAAAAGAGGTGAAAATGGCACCAAAGGGAAGGAGATGGGGAGGAGAGGAAGCAGGTGAGGACACAGAAAGGGAAGAATGAGGAGGGAGAGAGAGGGATGAGGATGATGAGGATATGGCGGAGATGGACTCCAAGAACAGATGGAGACTAAAGGGAGGAAAAAGTGCAGTGGGGAAAAAGTCCCATCTTGAATAATTTATAACTGGCCATCCACATACTCATTGTTAAAAATAATGACTAAATTTAAACACAACTATATTAAATTATCATGAGCTGACTGCTTTTTGCACAAGAAATCGACTTGACTGATTTATGGCTAATCTCAGTGTCTTGAATAAGATTAGAATCACTCCCATTTTACCAGACTGGTGCTGAAATCTTCATAGCAAATACCTCAAAAAGCATCTTCATTGCTGTGACCAGGGGTAAATACTAACCTGTGTCTTTTGCAGTTCTTGGTTAGTCAACCTTCAAAATTAAGATTTTTTAGTACTTCTTTTGCAAGCAGCTGAGGTCCTCAGAAAGAGTGAGAGATTATAATGTCAGCATTATATTCAACTGGTTTCCAGCAATGACACGTGTTTCTTCAGCTGACATTTTTAGACGGTGGCATAAGCAATTACACTTGCAGCCTGAAGTTGCTGTGGTCAAAAGCCGAATGCTGTCAAATGAGAGACGTGACATCTGGCCATTGTTGTACATCTGTGTGTTAAGTCTCTCTTCATGTGTCTCTCTCTTTAATCCAATGGAGATAATTCGGGGGCTAATATGATTTGAGTGTCGGCCATCAGACTGATGCTGCCACAACAAGCTTTGCCAAATATTTAATAATTTGCTAAGCTGATTAAACAATTAACAAAGCAATTAATTCTCCCATCTAATGGCACTAATTTGTTGTTTCTGACAAAGGTGGTCCATCCGGTGGGCTGGATCCTCTTAATCAGCTGATTAGTGTTGGGAGGAATTTTGTCTGTTTGTTTGCGTTTGCTCTGTTTTTTTTGTGAGACAGGAGAAATGCTACTGGATATAAAGATGAAAAATCATCTGTCGGACTCACTGATCCTGCTGTTTTTGCTGCCTTTGTGTTCTTTAGCTTGTGTTGTGTCGTTGTACATTGTGCATTAGGTGTATTTGCTGTATGTGTGTGATTGTGTGAGCATCCCTCTTTGCGCTGTTTAATTAAAACAATAATAACATGATCAACATGAAATAAAACTGAAAGCTGAAGGATTTCAAAGAAACTTTGAACCTGTTGGTAATCCTCTTAGTATATGCAGGATGTCTGTTGTGCATGCGCACGCACAGACACACACACACACGCTTTTCCTTCTCTGGCTTTTTCACACATAGACGCACCAACACACAATCACATACTCAAGTAGACAAATTCACACCTTTGCATTTCTGCTCACATTTTCTGGGTTTATTGGATTAGAAGAGCTTTGCCTTTCATTTTTGTTTAGTTTATCATCTAAAATGTACCATGAAAAAGACACACTAGCAATTACCTCTGTTTTCCCTTTGTGAAAGCTAAACAACAAGTAATGGTGTGATAGTATGTGTGAAGTACCCCAGAAATATACTCTTAATTTATTCACTGTCCAACTTTAGAAAAACTTGTTTTCTATTCAGGGCATGGCATTGGTGTTCGCTCCTCAGCGAGGGGAAACTCTAAGACTCTTCTGTCAACTGGCCGAGGAAGCCGGATTTTGCTTTTCTCAACACCAGCAGTATGATGCTCAGGTCTGGGATGTCCACTTGAAGGTAAGAAACATGTCCAAGAAAGGAAAAACAACATTTATTCAACATGAAGTAGAATTAATCACTGTTTTGCTAAAGATAGTGGTCCATACATATGGCAGAAGAACAGTGTGTTTATAAATAGTTTATAAAAATGCATCAAAATGCATTTGAAGATGTAGTATGAGATGCATTTTCAGGCACAGAAGCAGCATTGTCTGCAATAGTGGTATTCATAGCACTATTCTTTTGCACTATAGCTTTTGGCTATTGGTATCTTTTTTGTTTTCCCAAACTAGTCTACTTAACGAACTAGTAGAGAACACAAGAAGACTAATGAAATGGCAATAAAATGGAGACAGTCTGCTATCGCTTCAAAGGAGGTCAAATTGTGATTAGCTGTGACAAATTGGAGAAAATTACAAATCTGTTGCCGTCTACATATCGAAGAAATCACAATAAACTGAAATTCAGAATAACTACTTGTATTCCGTGAAAACAGATATTCAGGTGTTAGCAAACCATCTGTGTTCATCAATTAGACAGCAGTTATTTGCTAACCTTTACCAATCTGTCTGAGGTGACTAGTTGATCACTGCAACAACTGGCAATAAAAATTAAGCTTCACTACAACACTGTCTCCCACACACAATGACCAGGAACTAGAGCAGGGCAATATGACCAAAAATATTTATCACGATATACATTTGAAAAGTTGTGATAATGATATAACTGACGATATAATTGACACTAGACAAAATACTTTACAACTCCACAACTTTATTAGTGCAAAAAAAAAAAAATCCATCGATGTATTTTCATTTAAACAAGCAGCTGTTTTTTATGTGCATTAAAGTTATATAAAAATTTAACAGTGCAAATGCAAATTCCTTGCTGACAGTTTAACCAAAAGGCATTTCCAGTGGAAATTGGCCGACATATCCTCAGCATAACCATGTATAATATCCATAAAACTTAAAAAAGAGGTTATACACACACAATACGGTAATATTATGTTGAAGCACAGTACGTATCACTCAGCGAGGCTCCTGCCTACGATAGCCGTAATGCTCCGACAATCCATCAAGCGGTGTGGGTTCGTAGCTTAGCAAAGTCGTACTAAAACATTTGACAGATTTTCGAGCGCCGTGTACCACATGAAATCGTTTCGAGGTCAGTAAACACAACCAGAATTCATACATAAGGCACACGGGATTATAAGGGGCACTGTCGAGTTTCAGAAAAATCAAAGGATTGATTTTAAGTGTGCCGCATTTTCCAAACAACGCGGTAATAACGACGGCCCGCTAGCATGCTCTACTAAAAATAGTGCTTTGTTGTGTATCTGACGGATGAAAGTTAAACCAGTTCCACACCACTGAAGTTGCAACATTTTTACAAACCAATTCTGGTTCATCCGTTTCATTTAACGATCCGCTTTCGCCCTTCTCATTCTTCGTCGCTGCCATGCTTTTTCCGCCATGTGTGTATGAAAACAAAGGCACTGCGCAGGTGCGTTTTACCCATATTCTATCGCGATATTTCATTTTCTTATCGTTGCCCAACATTATACCGGTATTACCGTGAACGGTATGATATGGCCCAGCTCTACCAGGAACCACTGATTTTTCCTAGTCACAATGAGGTTACCGTCCTTTTTTTTCTACTCTGCGGTGACCGAGCTATTAATGAAACCATACTTTACAAAATGAGCATGATGATCAAGACTTGAAAGTGGTGATTGAGACCAAAAAACTAAATGTGCACAGATCTAATAAGTTAGGCTAGAAGTAGGGTCATTTTCTCAGAAATTCATACCTGATCACTGATCATTAGTGGTCATTAGATGGAACAAGGGTTTTACATTGCCTTAGCATTTCAGACCTGAAGGCTGTCTATTTGTTATGTGCAGCCTAACAGGTACAGAATTGCATAAAAGTATAGATTTTATGTAGTTATAGCTTGCATTGAAAGTTGATATTATGTATTTGCGACAACTCAATTGATTAAAATGAAAGCATATCTGGTTGAGAAACAGGTGAGCTGATGCACTGAAATGTTCTCTGTGTAGACACTTGACTACACTATGTTTGATTCAAGAAGAAAATAAAAGTGTTGTTTCAGTTTTTTAAGACTTTGCCTTACTATCATCATTACATCTGTGAAGTTCTCTAAAGAAAATCTGCAGTTCTCATTCTGAGCAAAAATATATTTGGTTAATTCATTGAACTGAAATGAACTTGAAAGAAAACGGAGTTAAACTGTTTCATTTCTCTCTCAAAATTGTGCAGAATCTTTTGCTTGTCGAAAAAGAAAGCAGCACCAATCCGGGTTGTGTAATGTGCTCTCAGCTTTAATAAAGACCAGCAGATTAGCCTGTTGTTTGATGTTTAGAGACACACCAGAGCAAAAACAAGCTGCTTTAACTTGGCACAGTGACAATGAGAAAGGGAAGGAGAGAAAAGGAGAGTGAAAAAGAGAAAAGGGCCGACAGAAAGCACATGAGTAGGCTGTGTTAAAAGAAGTGGTGTCCAGCTGTTAACTCCATTACACACACAGCTACAGAAGAACAGGACAGCGAGGAGTGGGCTAAATTGGTGCGCACACATTCACCTACGCTGGTGGGAGAATTGGACAGACTGGCCATTAAAGTGCCTGTTAAAGTGGCCTGAACCTCAGCAAGGAATATTTCACTCCTTTTCTCTGTCTCGATCTTTGCTGTTGGTCCTTGACTAACTTTAATTTTGATGTCTAAGTGACTCTGGAGCCTTTTAAACCGCATTTAGGATAAGCACTCATTTAGAGAAGGGACTGACTCAACATTTTACAATTACATGGCATAATGTCACAATCCACATCTGAGAAAGAAAAGTTCACCACTGTACCTTTGATCACATCACTCCAGCCAATTAAAATTTTGGTGTCTGTTACCGGCTGGTGGCCTTTAAAACTTGAAACTGTACACAACTAATTAGAACTAGCAAGCATGTTTTTTTTATAGATATTAATGTATAATATGATTTTGTATAGTTCTGGTGGTTCTACTCTCAGGTGGAGTGGGAATAGCTAAAGCTATAAAAAAAATTACCAAACTTATAGTAAAAAAAGTGACGAGTGGGAAAGAAACAAGCAGGGAGAGAGGGATGGATTAAAAGGGATATATAGGAAGAAATGAATAGCTTTGGTGGGATTTCAGTGGGTGTTACACCGAATGCAGAATTTAAAGAGATAAAATTCCTTTTTACTGTATAAAACCTCAACTGGTCAAGAAAATTGCAAAGTGAAAACAGTGGTTGGCGACCAAAATAATTTCAATCAAACTTTAATGCATCATGAAGGCAATTAGTTTGCAATCGAATGGACTCGAGTTGGTAATTACATGCCATCAGTTTGTGATAATATGGTGATTAACTGTAATAAATTGCTTAAAAACTGCAAATATGGGGGAGCACTCATGAGCCATTTATATAGTTGTTGTGTTTTCACGTGGCTCTACTAGCCAGGTATTCAGTTCACTATTTTAAATGGCTCGCTGCATTTTTGACTTGTTCCACTTCTCATAGATTTGAAACTGCCTCTACAAATAGTAATTTAGTTGCTTATTAAAGGTGATTTAACTGCACAATGATGTAGGTGCTCAGCAACCCTACTTTAATATAGAAATATAACCAGCTGAGTCGAGTCCTCTCTTTCAGAGAGATCTTGCAGAAAATTTGTAATCGGTGCAGACTAACTCAGATTGATTACAAGGTGTGTTGACAATCTGTGTGCATTTATAAAGTAGACCGCAATTATTTGCAAACATTAACCAATCTGTCTGTGAGCGATTGCAGTCAGTCTGAGTCGGGCCGCAGTTATTTGAAGACATGTTGCCTCCATTCAGGCAACCTCTGCACACATTGACCCTCTGTGCCACCAGCTGATCGCAGCAACTACTTGCAATTGTGTCCGACAGCAAATAAGAAAACGCAACCACCTTTTCCCCCCTTCTAGTCACAAGGTGGTTGACATCCTGTTTTCGCTCTTGTATGTCTCTGAGACACCAGTGTGTGTGCACACTGTTAATAGTAACATTTTTAAATGTGCTTTTTCCTCTTTTCTTTGGAATCCAAGAGGACTGTCTGAACATTCAGGTCACTCTTGAAATACACACTTATTGCTACGTGATATGCATACATTAGTACACTGTCACACACGCACACAAACACAGCAGGGTCAGGTGCTGTGTTTGGATATCAGGGCAACTTGAAGTGCCCCCCTCACATCTGAAGGTGATTAAGTCTCCCCTGCTTATCTTCTGATGAACACTCAGAACAACCCATGTGTGGATTGACTGACCATTCTAGACACACACACACACACACACACACACACACACACACACACACACACACACACACACACACACACACACACACACACTAAGAAACAAGCTATATCACTATCCCACACAGACCAGACATCACTCAGACAGCACATTGGCTAGACATTACACACAAACACACGCTCCACAAGATGATGGTGATATCACTGCGAAACACAAACTACCTCTACACACACACACACACACACACACACACACACACACACACACACACACACACACACACACACGAATGAACAGCTGCTACTCATTTGCACTACAGATTACTCCTGCTATATTTGTTTTCAGTGATTGGTTTAGAAGAGAAGAAAAATGCTAAATGCATATCACAGCTAACAGTGAACCACACAGTATAGATTTTCTTTCAGTTTCTTTCAAAGACATATCCACCAGAGGGACGTTAAAGGACACTCTTTCACTGCATAGTGTATTGTAAATCTTTTTTTTTTGTCCAGAATAAGCATGTGGCTATACACAGTTGGTGCTGAAGTCTGCTTCATGAAAGTAACATATTACATATAACCTTTTACAAAAGTAATGCATTACATTACTTATTTACTTCCTGTAGAAAGTAATTTGTAGCATTACTCCTTATATTTATTTTTTGGCCAAGAGACATTGTCACATTTTTATCAGTTAGCGATAAAAGCCTGGTGCTACAATACCAGGGTCTCCCCCACCAAGTAATTTGCAGCTCTATTTAACTGTTTTGCAGAAAAATGTAATATGATTATAATATTGAAAAGAATAAAAATGGAACTATAATAAAAAAAGAAAAACAAAACCTTCACTTACTTATTTTGTTCATTTTGAAGTACAAAATGAATGCAATTTTCACCTCGCCATTTCCAACACACAAGCTGGTGCAGTTAGGTCATTTGTTGGACAAGGACACACTTTTTTGCTTCAGTGTGCCACCACAGCTTTTACAAAAAAACCCCCAAAAACTTTCAGCTTTAGTTTCACAGGCTTTACTAGCATTTTTACTAGAGTCTCAAAAGTAATTGGGCAATTGACTGACAGACAGTTGTATGGCCAGGTGAGGCCTATTCACATGAAGCAGACATAATATCTAAGTAAGCATATTGATTGAAAGCATTGACATTTTTAAAATAACTTTCCACTATATTTTAAATATGAGACTGAAGAGATGACAGTGCAAGTGGGAGAGCGCATCATTAAGCTCAAAATAAATAAATAAATAAATGAATAAACATTCATGAAGAAAGAATTATTTGCTTGGTTTATAAAAACAACTTCAAAACATCTAACCAAGATAATAACAGTCTTGAGGACTTAGGAATATATTTATCAGGGTCTGCATTTAAGAGATGCCTTCGCAACGCCTTTACTTGGAGTTTACAGCAAAGTGCAAACTGCTGGTTACACTCAAGAACAAGAAGGTTTAGAATACATTTAACATCCTTCCTTTCTGAAAAGAGTCCTTAAACAGATGAAACCAAGATTAAATTGTACCAGAACCTTTAAAGAGAGCAAAGTATGGAGAAAGAAACAATTCATTATTGAAACCATACAAACATGATCTCTCAACCATGCTGGAGGCAATGTAATGGCATGGGCATGTATGGATGGCAATGGAATCAGATTAGCAGTTTTTAGGGATGATGTGACTGTTGATAGAAGTAGCAGGGTGAATTCGAAAGTATATCAACCCAATAGAGTATGCTCTTCACTGCACTGCTATAGCCCACCTCACTGACGCACTTGACCATTTCTTGCATATCATTCCATTTTGTTCTTTCTTGCTTCATTGGCTTTATAAATCTGATGGGAAAAAATGTGTATTAATATTAGGTATTAGTCGAAATTTGGACAGAGATTTAAGTAAATGACAAGTTGGCAGCACACTAAAGTCAAAGTCCAAACTTACTGAAACCAAACAGTTTTAAGACAGTAACATAATGTAAGTATAATTCCTAATTATATTTCTATCATTTTGGTGCTTTGAGTTGAGTCATAAGCTTCTCCATCTGGCACAGATGCTGTTAAGCGTGTACTCCCAGTAGCTATGAATATTCTGTCCTTCCTCTCTGTGCCAGGTTCGGCACTTGTCAGATTTTGTTTGGAATATACTGCCAGTTGTAATGTTTGCTTTGCATGTGTTTGTGTGAAGAGAAAGAGCAGGGAGGGTTTTTTAGCAATTCTTTACAAACCTTCTCCAGACCCCCAGCTCGCTACTCTGCAGTTTTCCAAACATGCACACACTTTCACCCTCTGACACAAACACACTCAAGGGACTGCTGACAGCAGGCAGGCAAGCAGGCAGGCAGGCCCGTTGTGCATTGGTAGTGTTTCTTAAGATCTGTGTGTGTTTGTGTGCGTGTGTATGTGTTAAAGTGTAAGGCGTGTGCTAGGACAGGCAGACAGGGCTAGCTGCGTTATCCTCTTATCCCCACTGTTGTGGAATAGAGAGGCAAGCAGCTGGAGGGACTGCAAGCAGACTGATAATGCCAGCACTATTTTCTAACCCGCCATCTTAATCTTGTTACTCAAATGGTTGTGAAGAGAGAGTCATGAATTTTAATTTCTCTCGTACACACACACACACATACACACACAGAAAGAGAGAGGGTGTGTGCATATGTGTACATCCCCCGTCTCCCTCACATGCATAAATAGTATCCCCACTGTGTCCGTGGACTTGCACTCTCTTCCCTGCCTCCTTTTTCGGGGCCTCTGTTTTTCTCTTCCTCCTCTCTCCCCCCTCAGCTGCCTGACTTAACCCCCACCCCCCACCCCCATCTCCGACATATCTTCCTTCACCCTTCTCCGGTCTCCCTCCCTCTGTTCCCCTCTATCTTCCCATTTCCTACATCACGACCCACTTCTCTATTTATTCAAGCCTGTCCTTCTATCCCTTCTTCAACTCATCTCTCCATCCACCCAATCCCTCATTCTCTGTTTCCTAATCCTGCTGAGAGAGACCCCAGACATCCGGTTCATCCCAACCTCCCTTGTCTGAGAGCCCCCTCCTTCCTCTTGTTCCACCTTGTTCACTGTTTTTTGGTCTGCACAAGCAGGGCAAGAATAAAGGGGGGAAAAAGAAGAGGGGGAGGCAGAAGCTGGGCCGAAAGTGGCAATAAAATAAATGACTTGCACCTTGGAAAGAAAATAATAAAGAAAAAAAGATTTCAGGGAAGGTGGGGTGGGGGGTCGAGTTGAGAGCCGATTTAGCCAGCCACCCATGAAGCTGATTAGGCGGCCTGCGATCAGGAGGAACAGCTTTGCTTGTTAAACTTTTCACCTCTGCGAGCTCTCAGCCCTCACCGTGTTAAGCCCCCCCCCTCCTTCTTTTCGATCCCTCCATCCTTCCCTCTCTATCCCTCCATCCCGCAATCTATCGCTTCCCTTTTCCTTCTGCCTGGTAGAATTTGAATGTGAATGCTGGTTGTAGTCCCCATAGCAGGCTTAGTAGAGGGGGCAGGCAGCTGCCCATCCACGCCCAACCACCCCCTGGGTCGTCTGCTTTCGGTCTCTCTGCCACCCTCTTTCTCACTGACTCTCTCTCTTCAAGGGTCACAGGTTGAACTACGGGCCGGTGCCTGGAGGGATGGCTACAGGAAGATAACACATATAAGGGGAGGGAGAGAAGGGAGGGACCAAAGGAGAGAGTGGGGGGCAGGCTGGAGCTGATTGTTCATCTTCAACAAAAAGGAAAAAGAAGCATGAGAAGAGATGATGTCGAGTTAGCATTGCATATTTTATAAGTCAAGGTGCGGGAATGACGTGTGATGAGAGAGGTGTGCCAAAGAAGCCATTAAAGTGACACCAACGTCTCCTGCAGGATATATACAAGAGCACCTCTTTGTCAAATTATATTCCTCTGTACAGCTGACATGGACGTCTAACAAAGACCAATGAATCAGCACTAAACACTTTTTCTGTGATGAGATATAAGAGGAAAAAAACAGTTTAAAAAACACTAAGTCAAAAGGGTACAAGGAATGTGTGGTTGCACATATTTTAACCTTAAACATACTGCATTGTTGGTGAGGTTGCAGCATATAGCAGCTGAAAGCTGGTAGGTTATTGTGTCAGTCTAAAATCAGATGACTAAATCAGATGGCGCACTTCTTCAGAGCAGAAGTCCAAAAAATCTCTTTTAGACATTGTTTTTTTTTTAAATATGGATTTACAATTGTGATATGGAGAAAACCACTGCAATGTTGGTTGAATATCGTCCTTGCTATATTGCGTCCTTGCTATATTGCTATATATCGTCCGTCCTTCCTCCTGACTCTTTCTATCACTATCACATAATAAGGCAAAATGTCATGAATAAAACAACCTCATGGCTTTATGACATTGGGTCAAATTAATTATATTTTTTTAGGTTTCAAATGTGATTTTTCAATGTTGGAAAAATTGGATTAACCCCCCCCCCCCCCCCACCACAGGATCATGATTTTCACGAGTGCTGCAAAATAGCTTAATTTGTTGTAAGAACAGCACATAATCAGTATTTGAGTTTGCGATGTAAGTAGGCTTGGGTTACTTTCAGCGCACTTGCTTGCAACTGACGGGAACGAATCTGAGGTCAGTCTCAGTTTTTGCTTGTTATGAAGAGTCCTTTTCACACAGTTCTCGACTATCCTGTTCTCACCCTGTACACACAGACAGGCACACACATAGACAGTCAAACACTCTCACATGAGCAGACCCACTAAACTCACTTTCATAAGCCTCTGATCATTTGGCCAGACACTAAGTGAGCTGATTAGCTGGTGCATGCACAAACTGCCAAGTCTGCTTAAAAGGGCACTGAGTGGGTACCAGGGGGGAACCCCACAAGGCTGTGTGTGTGAGACAGTGTATGTATGTGTAGGGGGTATTCATATTAGAGTAGGAACAGTTTGTCAGTTAATAGATAGATTATCCTTTATGCACAAATGACCAACTCCTGAATATTAGCATCAGATTGAAGAAAACGTGTTATTTCAATTACTTTGAATGTGACATGGTTGTTTTTACCACATGGGCTGGTCTGAGTGTGGGGATTTCCCACACAACAGTCTGTAGGGTTTACAGAGAATCACCCACAAAAGAAAAAAATATCCTGTGGGCTTTTCTCTGAGCGAAAATGTCTTCTTGATGTGAGGTGTCAAAGGAGAAAGGGCAGTCTGCTTCAAGCTTATAGAAAAATAACAGCAACTCAAATAACCACTTTTTACAACCAAGGTATGCAGAAGAGCATCTCTGAACACACAGCTTGAGGCAGATGGGCTACAGCAGCAGAAGACCATACCAGGTGTCCCTCCTGTCAGCTAAGAACAGGAAACCAAGGCTAACATTTACGAATACAGCAAAATTAAAGATTAGAAGTTTGGAAAAACATTGCCTGGTTCGGACGGTAGGACAATTTGGCCTAAATAATGATGAGTGAATGAATGGTTTGTAGAAACAGTTCAGGCTGGTGATTTTGTAATTTTCTTGAGACACCTTGGACCCCAACTGAGCATCATTTAAATGCCACAGACCATGTGTCTTTTTATGACCGCAGTGTGCACATCTTCTGATGGCTGCTTGCACATCACAAAGATCATATCAATTCAAACTGTTTTTTCAATATGTCAATGAGTTCATCTGATCTCAATCTAGTACAGCGCCTTTGTGATGTTGTTATTATTATTATTGTTATTATTATTTGTAGCAAATTATATCTAATAAACTGCCGAATGTAATGCATATAGGTGTTTTTAAGGTGTTTTTATTTCCTGTTAACTTTCCGTGTATGTGTCTCATATAAAATGTTCAGTATTTGAATTTATATATACATTTAATTAATATAGTCAGTCTTTTCTTTTCTTTTCTTTAACACATTGGTGTCAGAAATGAAACAGAATCCTGAATGAATATCTAATAAGAATTTCTGTAAGGTTTTTGGCCTGTTTATTTATTGTTTTCTATGTTTTGTGTTTTTCAGATGCTGAGGGAGGGAAAAGAAGTATACGATGAGAATATCCACTATCCTCACCTAATCACATTGACCAAAGGACCTCAACCTGTCAGCCCCACTCAGTAATACAGAACAAGTGAGCCTTTAACAGTATACAGTTCCTTTGTATTACTTGCTAGATATTTTAATTTAGCATCAAAAAGCTACTGTCCATCTAAAAATAGTCTCTCACCAGCCATCCCTTTAACCAGGTGGCCTGCCATTCTTGTAATTGACCAAACATCTAAGCTCTAGTCAGCCTGTTGCTCATCCCTTTTCTTAATCTTTCATCCAAGAAAGTGGATCACATTGCCAAACTGTCATCTGGCCAACCAGGTAACCTTTGAGTACTGTGTCAGACCTTTAGTGACCTTCACTGCTATTAACCTGTCATCATCATAGCTGTTGAGCCAGTTAGTTGCTTAGTCAGTTAACCAGCTATTCAATCAGTCAGTTGCACTGACATTTTCTCCATCGTTCCTGATACAGGTGGCAGTTGTTCAGTCAGTTGCCCCGATTAAACTTAGTCAGCATTAATCCATGCCACTGTGTTTCTGGCCTCAGCATGGAGGCCTGCTCTACTTCATTAACTGTTACAGGCTGCTCACAGCTTCCTCTCTTTCCTGTTTTAATGTCTTTAAATGCAACTCATTCATCCCAGTCAGAGGTCAATATTAAGAATTTATTTTCTACATTGCATTTGCATATTATGCACATTCAGACTAACGAGCTACAGATTGGATTTGATACAACAAAATTGCATTTTCAAAGCTCTGTTGATGATATAATCTGTGTTTTAACTGTACAACAGACATTTGTTCTGAGTACCTGAACCTTCTGCTTGACTGGTATTTTGTTTTAAAAAAAAAAATCAAAATGCTGTTGATGAAATTATTAATCAGACTTACTTGTCATCCTCAGCTGCATATTTTCAGCTGGCTGCACTCAAAACAGTTACTGACAGTGCAAAGATATGAAACATAACAGCTACTGGTTTGAACCTTCAGGACATGTGTGTGTATCTAAAGAGAGAAGAAATACATACACAAATAATGACATCACCATTTGCATTTATTGACAAGTGACCCTGAAACTGTGGAATCAATAAATTATATTAGTATTTTTTGTGAAGTAGATTTATTAATTATCCCTCAATTTCCACTAAGTAAAGACAATCTGCTGCTATTACTAACTGGCATGTTCACCATGCTCTGTGACTGCAGCACCTTGATCTAAAGTCCTGCCAGCCAGGAGCAGCTTAGATCTCTCAGTGTGACATGGCTGTATGTAAACGCCTATGATTTATTGAGCGCATTGCTTTTATTAAACAGCAGGCCTATTTGTTAATTAAGATTTTCTTGTGTGCAACAAAAATATTTTACCATTTCATGAATCAGAAAAGGGTTTGTTTCTTTTCTTTCCTTCCCTGTGCCACAAATACAGAATACCTAAAAATATCTTTTTTAGTATTCATGTGACTAGAATACGAGAACAGAAACACACAGCTCAGTGATTTTAATGATGATGATGAGGATTTTAAATTAAAAAAAATTTTGTGGAATCATCCCTCAAAATCAATACGATAATAATACGATAATTGCTTTTACTTCTGCTGCTTACTGCATTTTTTCCCAGCTGCTCTACTCAGGTCTTTTCTCATGCATTCACCTCTTTCCTGTTTCTGCTATCGTTACAAAAAAACAGCAAGTGCCAGTGGGTCACTCAAATCTAAAGCTGTACCTAACACTGCGGGGGGGGGGGGGGGTTTCCATAATTCACTGTGATTCATTACCTTATACAGCAGCCAAGAAGCTATGCAGAATCTCCTGGTCGCCAGTGTTTACATTGTTCATATTAAAAAAGAATTTGCTGGTAGAGAATGCCAGTTTATTAGTGGTTTTGGGGGGTTTCAATTATTCAAAACTGTTTCCAGTGCGAAGATTTGAAAGGTTATTTAGTAATGTTATCTTTTTTCTGTAATGCAGTTTACTGTGTATGTCAGATATATGTAGGATAACATAAATGTCCTCACAGCTGATACTGAATATAGTGTTTTCATCACTGTCTAGTGTGACATCACCAGTGCTACCAGTTCGGTATTAGGCATCACTGTTTACTGTGGCCTCTGTGCTACTGTGCTGCTTCTTTCCAAATTATTGCCTGTGTTACTGGCAAAATCTTCTCCTGTGACGCCTTCAAACATGAACACACCGTCAGTTCTGTATTTATGATACTAATGCTTAGACTTACCACTTCTCACTGTGACAACAGACATTCAAGAAACTGCTGACAGGTGGCATTATTCTGATTTTGCTGCCTAATATCAGAAATATGGGGAAATCCTTAAAAAATGTTAATTTGCAGGCCATGTCCACAGTACTTTGTGAGAGCGTAAGGTTGGTTTTTGTTTTTTCCACTGATCTTTTTCTACATGTCTTTTTTCAGCCACCAGAAATAGAAATACAATAAAAAACACAGTTTGAATAAAATTGAGATGTGGTTTGCTGTACAGAGCCTCATGTTAATGGTGTGGAAGAATAGCTGTAAGAGTTTTTATAATTGATTTTTTTGATTGCATAATATTCAGATAAAATGTCAGATATATCAATAAAAATCGAATGACTTTTATGTATGTGGACATGGCCTAATGTAGTGAGTTTCTCCATTCAGTATTTTCCTTCTGCTTCAGTGTAATTTTATGAGTGGGTGTTTTTTTTTCTTTTCTTTTTTTGTGGACAAATAAAGATAAACACATTTGCTTCAAAAATGCTGACTTTCTCTTTAATTTGTCAATTTAAAAAATATGCTGTACCAGTATATCATGTATTAAATGCTTCCAGTGCTGCTTTATCCATATACAAAACAAACTTACTTTTGAAATGTCAATGCAACAAAAACCAAGAAAACAATTACAAAAACACAGTTTATTCTTCTTAGATAGATTTTATTAGATGGGATATATTTGTTATTTTTCCTGAATAAATGGTCACTATAGAAAATTTGTGTCTCACTATTGAAATTTAGACTTAAATGTTCACAAATGTACTTAGTTTTCTCCAGGCCCAGATCATCTGTGGACTGTGTTTGAAACACAATGGCCTCCTGCAGGCTAAGCTGGCTGCAGACAAGGTAACACACACATATGCGCTCACACACATGCACACATATCAAGCCCAGTCAACAGTCTTCCCCTCCACAGGAAGAAAAGAGAGAGGGATAAAGGAGGGAGGGAAGGGAGTACACAGCAGCTAATCCTGCAGGCTCACTCTTCTGTTTATCTGTCAGAAGAAGGGGGGGAGAGTTTGTAGAAAGGGGGGCAACCAGCGAGGCCTCCTGATCTGTCTTTTGATATTTTAAAGAGGTCTGTTCTCTCCTCCCCAACATTCTGCTGGAGAGGCGGAGAGGAGAGATAGAAAGACACTACAGACAGCAGCAGAGAGGGAAAGGCAAAGGCTGGAAAAAGACAAAAAGGCAGAGGAGGAGGAGGAAAACGAGAAATGGGACAAGATACGCTGAATGGCAGGGAGCAAAGGCAGAGTGAAACAGCTGGAAATGAGGTGAAACTAGATCGAAACAGCAGGGAAAAGCTCCGGCCTTGAAAGAAAAGGGAAGTTGACTGAGAGACTGAGATTGACCGGCCAAGTGAGTGATCGAACAGAGAAAAAGAGCGCGACAGAGTGCTCCCAGCTCGACACAAGGGCCCCATTAACTTGACCACTTGCCCTTTGCACACAAAGGCAGGGCCAGCCCACTGCCCCTCCCACCCAATTATCCACGATTAGGCTCAGTGCACTGTGTCAAGATGGAGAGGGAAGGAAAAGAAGAGAGGGGAGAAATGCGAGCACAGGGAGGAGGAAGGAGGGGACAGAAAGAGCAAAGGAAAGAGAGCAAGGACTTAAAGGGTGAATGATGACAGGAAACAAAATTGTCATTAACAATGAATGCATTCGAACATTTTATTGAGCACCCTTCATGCAAAGGAGTCTTGTAGCCATCAAGAGTTCAGCACACATTGTCTCCAGAAAATCTTAACCACTTTGGTTTATAGCTTTCTGTGTTTTTTCTGTTTGCATGGTTCTTTATGTTTTATGTCTGTGTAGGTTCTCAGTCATCTGCGTCATAGTAATCTGAGGAGCTTGGAAAGAAAAGTGACTGGACTGTGACTTTAAGTTTGTTGAAGACATTTCACCTCTCATCTGATAAGGCTCTGAATTGAAGAACTGAAGAAGCTTCTCGGATGAGAGGTCAAACGTCTTCAAGAGACTTAAAGCAGCCCATGCTCCTTAGTATATACGTTGCATATGTTTTATCTCAAAAGCACTGAGATGTTTTTTTCTTGGGTTTTTGATGCTTGTTATTTTCCCTAGAATCAATGATATCATTAAAATAATCCTTTTAAAAATGCATATGCTTGAAGATATTGTTCCCTAGACATTAAATAACAAAGAGCAATGAAAGCATTCATTTGAAGCTGTGTTTCTGATCTTGTGACCAGTGGATGGCTAATATTCACTCTTGTTCCCTCTGTTTTGGTTTCTAGCAACTCTCTCTTATGCTTCCCATGTTTTCACTCACTAATATTTTTTTTGTTTGGTACTGGCCAGGAAGTATACAAAGGGTTTTAGCTGCCCTCAGGTACTTTCACACTAATATTTTTATGTGCTACATTTACACCTCTACTCCACTGCTCTTGGAGCCCTAAAATTGAGACTTCTGAGCCAATTTTACTTTAAAAACTATGGGATTGTGTTTTAATATGGTAGCTAAAGATGGTATTACAAATTTTATAATTTAAATTTTGTTTCGTCCTACTTGTGAGTACTCCTTTCCCAGTGCTATAGCTTACACTAAACAATGATAAACCCCGTGCTACATATATATATATACATGTATGTGTGTGTGTGATTCCACCACCTGCAATCTGTGTTATGCTTCACATAATTGTGGGTAATAATGCAGGTCTTAATCTTAACCGATCGCGGTCTTTCATCCATAGTATGCATTTTATTTTTAGTTATTTTTATTTTTTTGTATTTATTTTTTTGCAAGCAGCCCGCCCTCTCATTTTTAAGCACAATTTCACACTTGTATTAGTTTGGTTGTACCCTCAGTAAACTAAAGCAGTTGGAAGGGTATTTAACCCAAACAATGAGCCGAAAAATGCTTAGAAGCTCAGTGAAGCTTTACCCAGCAGAGATGGGTAATAATTCACATCACTCATTAACAGTTTTTTAATCCACTCTTAGTAAAATGGCGAAACTAGAAATGGCTACTTTATATGAAGTACGTTAAGCCGCCTTCAACACACTGTGTGTGTGTGTGTGTATGTATGTATGTGTATATATATATATATATATATATATATATATATATATATATATATATATATATATATATATATGTTCGTGTGTGTGCAGTGTTTTTGTCTCATGTGCTTTGTTCAAACTAGCTAGCATCTTTAGGGCCCTCGGTTGGTTGCCATTGCAGAATGCCACACATGCTGCAGTCCTGTATCATTACAACTAATTTTCCACAATTTTTTCCACTTTTCCATTTTCACTAAGATGTTTTCTGTGCCCCAATTACTGAACAGTTCCCCAAAATTTCTTAAGACATACTAATTTTTGTTTTTTAAGTACAAGGTCAAAAATATGTATTTAATCTGGGATAAATGGATTGACTGTTTTGTTCAGCCTTTGTGTTTTATTCAATTTACCTTCATTTTACAACACTCCCAATTTCCATTCCATTGTTTTGTGTTTATGGGGGGATTAGTAGTGCACAAAACAATTTAAAGGAACCTCTTATTCATGACCTGCAGAACATGCACTAGAATACATTTACATGTTTTGTCTTATACACTAAAACCACTCTTTACAAAAATGTATTTGTTATATTATGTGATTAAAAATAATTACTATAGATACTTAGATACTATAAAAGAATGTATACAGATGTAAATGTGTATAAATAGAATAAATATGTGTTTGTGGTTAATATATTTAGAAATGTCAAATAATACCAGTCCATCCACCTGCAGTAGATACTCTATGGCTGTTTGGTCATAAGCCAACCAAATGTTGTAATAAGGGAACAAAGAACATATGTGATGTAGGATGTCAGCTAAACTTTTACTTTTTCAAAATTAACACAATTTTGACCTTGACAGCTATCTACCATTTCGACATCATGTGGACCAGTAATGAACTGAAAATTTCACGCTGGATAAACTTGAATTCATCACTGATTTAAAATAGGCTGACGTGAAGTGTTTGTAGTTGCCTGAAATTTTAAAGGTCATAATTGGCTAGACTTTATTTTAGGCTGGAAAGCAACACTCGTAGGATATTTGGCTCAAGTATTTAAATACAGATGCTGCCGTTGGGGTAGTCTCTTACACTCCTGTATGAGAGAGTGTACAGTGTGTGAGTTTCACAACCCAAGATGTTTACAAGACCACTGCTCACTTTTGTACCCCCCCACCCCCACCACCACCACCACACACACACACACACACACACACACACACACACACACACACACACACACACACACACACCAACCACCCCCACCTCACCACTCTGTCCATCGGCCAAAATCTCTCAAAACCTTTCAAGCCTTTTCCCTCTCTCCTCCTCCTCAAGGCAATTTAAGGAGGGCTTTTTAAATGATCCACTCATTATTGGTAGTGGAGTCACTTTGGTTTTTCAGCTTTGTCTGCTTGCCTTCCTGCTTCCTATCCTCACTCTCTCCTCTTTGCCTCTCACTGTTTTTTAAGGGTCTTTTTCTGCTTGCGCCCCTACCCACCCTCACAGCCTCCCACTCCTCCCTCCAGAATGGCTTTTTGGTCCGTTTGTTTGTGCTCATGAAGTGGAATGCAGCAAAGTCCCTGAGAGCATTTTTTTTTTTTTAATTTAGAAAGCCATCGAGTATGAGTTGACGTGGCTGAGTGGGAGCTTCCCCACCTCTCACAAGTGCACAGAAACACACTTTTACAGCCCTGTACACACACCTGATGCTGGCCTTGACAACAATAATGTTTTTCATTACAGGAGAAGGAACTGAGAAGCATGTGGAGGTGGAATTCTGTGGTATTAATGTAGTCACCTGGAGCAGAGTGGAATAGGATGTGCATGTGTGGTTTTGTGTACTTTGTGCATCATTTAAACAAAAAACAAAACAAGTTTTGCTGCTTCATGATGCGTTTAACTCAAGTGTACACGCAACATTAAGTGTAAGTGCAATTCCCATTTGTTCTTTAGAAGGTTTGCCTGGCTCGGTAGGCGGCTTGTTGTTATCCTCAGTTACCTGTTCAGGCTTTCCATCTTTAATACCCATTAAACCTCTCCATCTGGACATGCAGGAGGCTAAGTTCACTGACTGACTTATTATCTGACTGACTTGAGGGAGCTGAGGTCAGTCCAGAGACTGGCGATGCATACACACACATTCAATTTCACACAGTACAGTGATGCTTACACATGAGCTTATAGCAATGGACTGCTAATTGAGTGGGCTGCACTGTTGACGAAAGCACTCGACTTATCGCTGATTAGGTCAGGCTGGGCGGAAGTGGGATACACTTAGACGGAAAGCAGAAAACAGGCTGCAGAACGTATAAGACGGCACGAGTGGTTTGTGTTGATTGAGAGTCCTTCCTATAAATGTTGACAGTTTCTTGTGGCAGTGTTTACCCTACTTTTAATGGGAGAGGGCCGACATTAGCCACCGTAGGAGCCATGCTGAATTAACACCTGCCTCTTTGCATAAAGGCAGCTTCTTTCTGAGCTATTGTCTGTCTGTGACTTCATCACTCATTTAATCAGCGAGGCCACAGTATGTCTGTGGAAAAACAGCTTTGTCAGTTAGCATGTAAATCTTAGCATTTAATGGCTATTCAGTGAGGAATCCAGCTGTATTATTCGAGAAGTAAGAGTTATATGAAAAAAAGTGTTTTACTCTTACACAACAATATAGTTTTGTATATTTGATCAAAAATAGTATAATTTACACTTAATTACTATTGTAAAAACAAAACAAAAGGCCAATTTCCTGTGTTGAACACTGGACCACAACTGACTTCCAGAGAAGGTGGGTCACTGCTAGATTGTATTTTAGCCGTAAATGCATATATTGTATTTTAAAGAGCAAAAAAGTGTAGTTTATTTAAATGCTCCTTGACTAAACACCTTTAGTAAAATGCCCAGCATAAACATGTTTACAGCCTGGTTTAAAGAAAATGCTTCCAGTGTTTCTCCTTGATGACAACTATAAGTTGCGCTTTTATTTAACCTAATGAACTGGCTTTTCTTATGTTACTGACCACTTAAAGCGCTATAGACTAGCAACCACAAATAACCATACATGCAATACATGCATACTGTGGTGTGCTCTCAACACTTTTTCTTCCCCAGCCAGGAAGCTGGAGTACCCAGAGAGAACTACGTGTAGCCACTGCACCATTGCAGAATTAATATGGCCTCTCTCAGCTCCAGAAAGTAGGATTGCAGTGGCCAAAATGCTAAAATCAACATTTCAAAACTTGACTTGCCAAACCAAGTTGGTTGGTGTTGCTATTCTATGTCCATCTTTTATATAGCTTTACCTTCTAGGGAGTAATAGCAAAACTGAGTCATTGTGTTTAGGATTGCATTGTGCATTTTCTTTCCTCACCTGGCCGTGGTTATCAAAAAACAAATAAGTTGTGGAATTTTTAAGTGATTAAGTTTAATTTCAGTGACTTTTACCCCCAGTTTTAATATGAATGTCACTAAGCTATCCACCTGTCATACTGTCTTTAAATCATCCAGCATAGTCATCTGACAGTCAGCCTCTTCACCTTGTTGTTTCTATCTATCCATCATTTTTTTCTCCCCCTCTCTCTTGCCCACCCACCTATCCTCTTTGGCCTATGTGCCTGTGGTCGCCAGGGAAACGGTTCTAACCTGCCGACCCATGTTCCCGTGGGCCATGGGGCCATTAGGGGCCAGTCAACGAGCCTCTCTTCCTGCCACAAGTGGTGCTGGCGGGATGGAGAGGGCCCTCGTCTCTGCTTTGAAGGTCAATGAGGCCGCAGCCCGGCACTCTGCCATTGACTCTTAGGCCCCCCACCTCACAAACCAGCACTGCAAAATTCAGCTTAAAACGAAGGTCCAATTCAACCACACAGATATAATCATTGTTAGAAGCCCCAGGTATGAGGGCATATCCTGGCCATAACAGCAAAATTGCTGTTACACTTTTGCCCCATACAGATAGATCTGCAGTCTGACAAATCTACTTTGAAAAACTTAATATGGCTTAAAATAACCTAATTGTAAACATGTATTCTCTAAAAGACATCACTATTAACTCTGAATTAGGTTTAAATGCTGCTTCCTTTACTAGTTTTATTTGAATTTTCCTTGCACACATGAAAGCATACCCATTTGCGCAATTTTAAGACAATGAGGTAATAATTGGGAATCTCAGGAAAAGATGATGTGGAGAAGAAAAAAACGATTGTGATTCTCTTCCATACCATGAATCAGTAAACAGAAAATTAGATTAAGCATTTGACAGAATGCAAAACCGCAGTTTAATCAGTCACTTTTCCCACAGTCAGGGTGGCATGCACCTGTTCCAAACAATTTTCTGGTCATTCTGTTTGGGGGAGGTAAATACTCCAGTAGCCCTCTTGTCTGCCTCCTTAAGGGGAAATGTACATAGATTATTTCTACACTAATCCTTCTGCGACAAAAAGGCATTTTGCTTCAATACGGCAATTGGGTAAGGGTTTCAACAGATACACTCTTACAAACACACACACGCATTTCCCGTCCATATGTGCACAAGGACATTGGTGCAATTAACCTTTAGCTGATTCAGTCCTAGTACTCTGTTTGATTGAATAGAGCTGGAGTGTTCCCTAAGCCATAACCACAACCTCCTGTGAGTGATTGAGAGAATGTGTGTGTGTGTGTGTGTGTGTGTGTGTGTGTGTGTGTGTGTGTGTGTGTGTGTGTGTGTGTGTGTGTGTGTGTGTGTGAGAGAGAGAAACAGAGAGAGGATGAGCATTTCTTAAATGCTGAAATTTGTTCTTTAGGTAATAAAGAATAAAATAAAAGTAGGGTAGGTGGTCCCTGTCAAAGTTCTTATCTTATAAATTCCAGTGCAGTCCTGCCTATAAATGTTTGTGAAAAAAGAGTGTGTTTGTGTATGTGTCTGTGCTCTTGTCCCTGAAACACTATAAGAGCAGCCACTTCTCCAGCCAATGAGTTTAGACTCTAAGTGTCATTGTTATGGCCTGGATTTATCCTGCAGAGGGAGAATCCTCTGTTTCAGCTTGAGTCTAGCCTGTGGCCCTGGCACACTGTCATCTGTCAAGAGACTACTAGCCTCAAGTTCTCTCTTTGTTATTGGCTTCAATGGATTGAGCTAAGTATGTACTAAAAATATTGGAACCCCCCAAAATATTGGCAAAATTCAGAGGAGTCAGCTTACTGTTGCCCTGCATGTGTATATACATATATTATGTTCCTCTTTTTATGCATTTTATTGTCTTGCTTTGTGTACATGCATGTGTCATATTGCATCTATGATTACCTGTGCAACTGTTAACTTAGTATTAAGCCCAGTCTCACCAGGATCTAAGCCATGTAATACTGCCATTTGCCTGTAGAGCAGTTTGTGCCCTTTGGTGCCAGCTGATTGAAACAAGTGCCCAGCTGCTGAGACAAAAACTGAGCACTTTACTTGTTGCAGTTGCTGGCCTGATTCCCATGCAGCTTTGCTGTGCCTGCCAGTGAGCCTTGATAGGAAACAACAGTGCCAACATTTACCCACTTATGTCTTTGGAGAAATGATACAGACGTAGACCTCTTCAGTTTTTCTGAATCAGCCGGGACTGGATATAAGCTTTTCACATATCGATTAAAAACGCCACTAATCCAATTGTTTATTTGGCAATATAATAATCAGATACATGGATGTTGCTTTTACACATGCCATCTAAAAACTGTTGCAGACCGAGCATAACATCTACTCAATGGGAAGAGAATTCCCTGAGGACAGTGGCCTCACTAACGCAGACACATTGCAAAAACTGCTCAGAAACAGTTTGTGGAACATACCTTTGAACCAACTACCAAACTTTAAAATTCCCAATACATCTGTGATGTACAACAGTTTTTATCCCAAAGGTACTTCATCCAGCATCCTGGAGTCAGGCCTCATGAGTCACCCCGAGATGTGTTCGTACTCGTATCAGAGCTGTTTTGGAGGCATGAGCCAATAGCAGGCAAATCGTTTCATTGTTGTGCCTGACATGTTGATCAGAGAAGCTACACGTCAGGATTTACGTCACTTCATTATTATTATTCTTGATAGATAACCTTTTTAGAGTTGATCTGACATTTAATTGATCATGTATCAGTTTTTATTTCACATTTTGTTTTTACTTTAGTAACAAAAATGAACTCAATGAGTGGTCCCTCTTTAATCGTCGACTTGTTGTCTGGATTCAGCAGACAACAGTATAATATATAGTAGTGACTGGAGAACCCAGTACTATGTTAGCTAGAACAGCTGTTTAAATCACGGCTAACAATGTAGTAATACTTCAAAAAAGTTGCAGTAAAAGATTGTGTTTGCAGTCTTATTTCCATCTTGTGTCTCTACTTGTCCGTGTAATACTGTATGTTCAGACAACTTATCACTAAGAAGCTGATTTCAGTTAATTGAGCCTCAAAGTAACATTATCTGTAGCTATGCAGTTTAATATTATGCTTTTTATACTGTTTAACATACTTGTGTCTCTAACAACTTAGTGATATTAATTGGTAGGTTTCCACGTCTCTGAGTATTTATGCATAAACATCAGCAATCTATTACTGTTTTGTGTTTGCTGGGTGTTGGGTAAATGGCCATGTTTATCCACCTCTTTACTCGTATTTTTATAGGTATATATAGTAACTGTTTTGAAACATCTGTGACCACATGTGTAGAAAGTGTGTCTGTGCACACGAGTGTTACTGTATAGCCCCGCGTCCCCTGCAGCGTACTCATGTTATAACATGGCTTCGCTAGCTTAGAGTCATGCAGCTTTCTGTTGTGTGCTGCTAACTCACACTGCTCTATTAATTAGCTGTTTGATGCTGTTAATTGGGCTCCCACTGCTGCACTAATTGATAACGCCATTGCCATTGACAACACGAAACACAAACACAGAGAAGTCTCTTGCCGACAACCTATTCAAGCTCCAGAGACTGAGAGTGGGTTGGGTAAAAAGCGGGAGGAAGTGAAGGATGAGCGTCAGAAGCAAAAGGCTTGAGAAGGAATGAAAAGAGAAACAAAAAGTGATGAGAAAGAGTAAGATGTTGGAGTTTTCATGTTTTACAATGCAATTTCCCAAAGTTATTCTACATAGTGATTACTGTTTTGGTATTCACGACTTGTGGCTAACTCTCACAAACAACAGTCTGTGTTTAGGTTTCCATTGGATGAAAATGTAAATGCAATCTCATGTGTCAACACCTGGTAATAGCAATATCATCTTTCTATTGCTCTGTGATTTGCATAGCTTTACACCCCTCACCTCTCTAATGGCACTGTTCAGCTATTCATTGAAATGTCTGTTATCATATATAGCATGTGTTTTTACCTGTCACTATCTAAAACCTGAGATGCCGATGCTGAGCTTTGGAAGTCAAAACAATATTATATGAGCAATCACACTGTAAAATTCATTTTGAGAGGAGGAATTTTTATATCAGAATTTCACCAATTAGTATTTCACGCGGGTGCCGCTGAAAAGTGCTGTAATTGTCACTTTTTCAAGCAAAGGTCTCGTTCTTCAGAAGCTTTACCTTTATAGTTGAGGGCCCAAAGATTCGCCTTCAATTTTCACACTTTGAGATGGATCTCAACCACTAATTTATTTAACCTGTTTACTGAACTCGAGATGTATACAGAGCAGAGATAAAGGGGCTGTTATCGTCACCTTAGCCAGCCTCAATCAGGATGTCGGTCCTGATCAGAACTGAATAAATGGTTGCTCACACTTCCATTATCACCTGACTTTTTATCTAGTAGCCAAATTTGTTGAATATTCTTAGGTTTAAAAAACAAAAAAACTACACGTCTTGACACTATTGGATGAATTCCCCTCAAGATAAGGATGAGTTGTATTATCATGGAAAGTGCAAAAACTGCAAAAGAACAAATTGTACCACACACGTGCACGCACGCACACATACACACAAACACACAAATCTTTGGACATCTGGACACGCACGTAACCCACCTTATGGTAGACAATGCAGCAAGCTCAACAGTACACACACACAAACACAAGCACACAGTCTTTTGCTAAGGCTTTTTCATCCATTTTCTAGAGAAGAGTACTCTCACTCTTCAGCTGGTATATGGCCTTCCTACTCTCTTGCTATTATATGTCTTTCCATTAGAGGCAATTACGGCTCAGACTACATCGCTACCTCCAACATTCTCATACGGTTTTATCACTTTTGGTCAAAGAGCTTGCTTGTTCATGTCAAGTATGCATTGTACACGCCGGAAAACAAGTTATATGATACTTCGGTTGATAATGGCATCTAACTTAGTATTTTTTTAAAATGCAAAGCTTCGTAACCTATATGCATTTAAAAGTAATGTATTTTTTAATTGTTGTCTAGTTTTTATTTTATTCAGCTTCACTATACCACATGTTTTGTTAAAATTAAACAAAGATAAAAGATTGAATTGATTTATTATATGCATAAAGAAATGAATCATCATAAATCTATTAAATCTATTGAGAACAGCATGCATTCTTCTTGAACACTTACAAAGCCTTAGTCAAACACTTGCTGCCCTCAGTTTAGATCTGTGAACACCATACACTAATAAACGTAAAGTCCCATTGCTCCTGAGAGACTCATAAACCAGCCGCGACCTGACAAAATGGCGTCTGACAACATAAAAGACAACTTCCTATATTTGGCCCCAGTGGCCAATAGTGGCCTGCTCTCATACATCAAACACAGCTCAATAGGAAATGTCCCTGCGGAGACAATAACAACCTTGGTGGCTTTGATTTAGCTGGAAACCCTACTGTACAAACACTGCACGCAAGGTTGTGTCCCGAGGCCAAAAGGTACCCAAATCTTCCTAAACCGGATAAAGGTTTTTATTATGTTCACTGTCCAACTTCAAACACTCCCTGAACTTCCTGCCAGCAAAGAGAATATGTTTCCTATGTCACCGGGCCATTGTGATTGTGTGCAAATGCAATGTATTATTAATAACCTTTAGTAGAATTTTGCAAAATAAAAAAAATTAAAGTTTTTTTTTAATGAATTTGCATAGATTTGTATAGTATAGATTGGATAGAACAGCAACCTTTATATATGTATATTTGGCTGGCACAAAAGGCAGATGGATGGATGGATAGATAATGTATACACAACCTTGATTGTCATCTTTTAAAAAGCCACAAAACAAACCATACCTCCGCAAAAATTCGGATTTTGTTGGGTTTACTTGTATTATTGCATAGCCGTTTGTGCTGTGTATTATCCCTAAAAAACAGAAACCAAAAGCCGAATGTCTTCTACAGAGAACAGATTTGCATATCTGCCATGCCGCCTGACAGGCGGAGAAGTGCTATCCTGACAGGCCTAATGAACTAGCCGTTTAAGTGGTCAAATTATACACTCATCCCTTTTTATCCTCTGATATCCTGTCTTTGTACAGGTGATGGAAAGGCAACTTTCCCCATTCACAGCCCTTTAGAAAAACCTACCTCTCCTAATCCCTACTCCCCTCTCTCTCACTCTCTCTCTCTCTCTTGCGCTCATTCTCACTCCATCTCTCTACCCTCTATTCCATGACATTGGCGGAAAGTGCAAGCATTCATAGAATCGTAGAGAGAGAGAGCGGCAGAAGGGAAAAGGCAGTGCTCTGAGGCCCTTTGTGGAAAGAAATCATGTCGGAAAATAGAGCTAGGGCAAGAGAGAGAGTAAACGAGGCAGTGAGAGAGAGAGAGGCTGTCACAGACCTCAATGGCAGCATTATGTAAATGGCTGACATCCCCTGATGTAAAGCTGAATAGAGACACATTAATGTCTTGTGTATATTTAAAAAGCCTGGGCCCAACTCCTCAGGATTGCGAGCGGCAGATCCCGTAATCATGTTGACGAAGTAATGGCAGAGAATTAGTTGTCCATTAAAAGTGTATTATGCACCACGCTGGCACATGAAATTACTCTCAAATAGTGGAATGGCTGAGGGGGAGTGACGAGGGAGAGCAAGATAGAGATGGAGGGGAGTGGGAGGAGGACGTTGATGGATAGTTTATGCATGTGTATATGCATGCTCAGGGGTGTGCACGGGCATTCATGTGTGCCTGTGTGTATGAATTCCCCTGCTCTGACTTGGGGAGGCAGGTGATTGACATCTTTAGACTTTGAGAAATCAAAGCAGTGTGAGTGTGTGTGGATGGGCGCACAGCGGGACCTGAAAGATTCTAATGAGGTTATAGAGGGCTGGGTGTCACACACACACACACACACACACACACACTTACATGTGCACAACAACACTCTTTCCTCCACACACAAGTATACATGGGTGACAAGTTAAAAGTATGAGGGAAAAGCTTGTAATGGGATAATAAGATGGAGAAAAGAGGGGGGGGGATCTTCCAAATTAGTGAATAGATGAAGGCTTATTCTTTACCCCCTTGGCTTTTGTTGTTCTCTTGCACCGCATGAACCACAGCTGACGTTAATGTAGTACTTGATATGAAGAAGAAACATTTTTGTGATACAAAAAGTGGCCTCCTAAGTGGCACTCATAAAAGGAAAAATCTTGCTGTACATGCAGGTGGTGTCAGTTATCTCTTCTCAGTCGTCTTTGAGCGACAGTCTTTAGAGTCTGCTGTCATCTTTGTCAGATTGCAGTGTCCCTTTGTCAGGCCTCATGTGTGGTATTTGCAGACCGCAATGTGAGAAACTCCAGAAGTTAGTGATTCTTAAAAAACAGCTTCCAACACAAATTCCCCCTACATTTGTTACACTTGTCAAATAACACGAATATCACTTTTCTGTGAGCTCTTTCCCTGCAGCCTTATTCAAAGAGCTCATGTCACATGCACCGAGGTTTGAGTTTTTTAGATGCCAGCCAAATACAGTGAAGTTAAAATAAACATCTAAGTGATGGTTTGCCGTCCCACCTCCCACCCTCCTCCCATCTTTCTTTTTTCCTCCATTCTTCTCTCATGTCTGAGGCGATAGAAATGTAATTCAGATGTCAAAACGCCCCATCTCGCTCTCTCCCGCTCGCCCTCTCCCCCATCTCTCTGTCTTTCTCTGTCCTTTTCTAGTCCGTCGTTCCTATTGTTCTTCTGGCTGCTCCTTTATCGAGCGAGACATCGCCGAGAGGGGGAAGAAAAGAAAAAGATGACATGCTTTCTCAGCCCGTTGCAGCGCGTCCCCGGCAAGAGTGGCTTGTCATTTGAGCGATAGAGGAGTGACAGCTTCAACTGTAGAGGGAACACCCCTGCGCCATAATGGGACTGACTGGGCTGCCACAGACCTGTCTGTCTGCCTGTCAGTCAAACCTGTCCATCAGCTCTCTGTGACACAAACCTGTCTTTCCATCTGCACTGTACCACTGTTTGGCCTTTTGTCTGTCTTGCAGCCTATAGGGAAGTGTACAATCTGTGCCATTTTTTTCAGTCTGTTTTATTTACTTGATTGCATATTTCACAGATTGATCTACATGTGGCCCCTGTTCTTTTTCTGAGTCATTTACTCTCTGAACCTGCATTTACCCAGTATTTCTCCCTATGACATCCTACCTTTCCATCCACTACAGTATGTATCGGACCATCTAGCAACCCAGTCAGCTGTCGAATTACACATTTGACAGTCATTTGATTGCTATGACATTTCAGTATAGTTTATCCTGCTCTTTCCATAGCACCCTACTGTACATGATATATACAGTAGAACAATAAGATGCAGATGCCCTCCTCCTGTTCTCGAAAACTGCACTTTTCTCACACCTGTAAATGGAGTTGCTGGAAGTGCACTGACTGGCTTTGGACTTCAAATGGTATGAAATATAGATGATAGGCTGCTTTCATACTGATTTGATCACATCAGATGGTACAAGGACATCTTTAGCTTTTTTATTGCTTTACTTTAAAGCTTGCCAGCATTTGACATTTTTTGGCTTCATTTTCTTATGGAATTACAGTTGAAAAAGGTAAAAAATGATGAATTTGTAACATTTGACACCTGCCAAATAATTGTACAGATATAATGTTTTGTCTGTCTGACACAATGAAAAGGTAAAGTATCTCCCAAGAAACATTCGTACGCCTTCACCCCCCCGTATTGAAATGAACACATGAACACATCTGTTCACTACCCCCTAAGCCGTTCCACTATTTTGAGTAATTTCATGAAAAAAGATTTAAATTATTTTGTCAGATAATCAAAATGTGCACAACTAAACATGAAGCACACCCAGCGCTTCATTATCAGTATAAATTTTACCTTTTTTAAAAGGTGGGTTCCAGTCAAGTACACCCTAATTTCAAACCCAATTTTTTTCTCATCTCCTTTCCTCGCTGCCAGTCTAAAACCGACAATAGCCATCAGAGCCCCTCCAAGGGAGGCCACTGGGGCACAAAAGCACAACGGAAATGAGGGATAACTTCTAGGAAATCTGGCCTCTCCTCTTTATTACCTCCCTCTTTCCTCCCCTCTAGTATATTTCTCCTTGTTTCTCTCTACCTACCTTTTGGAAATAAGTGATAACTTTTGGAGCACATTAGCCACTCCTGTCCTACTCCTATAGCACTCACCTTTATGTCTTTTCCCCCTTTTTAACACAACATTCTTTTTGTCTTAGTCTCTATCTGTTTCCATCCTTCTTTTTCTCCGTGTAGGCTAATTTGAGGGGAGGTTTTTGTCCCTCAGACGCATTCAGACCTTGTGGTTTCTCAGCCATGGGTAACATGGGTTTACTAAGTCATAGTTAAAAGACCTTTTCTGTAAATGTGTGAGTATGTGTGTTTCTGAGGGGTTACAAGTGAGAGGAAGGGGGTCAGGAAAAGGAACAGAACTTTCTCTTTTGTGTTGTTTTGTGTTGCTCAGAGGAAGAGCACAACAAAAAGGGGAGAACCCAAATTATTTGTCTGCCCTCCCCTCCTTCCGTCCCCCACCTCCACCCTCCTTGTTCACGCACTTACTTATAAGACCCTGCTGAATGGGCAAAAATAGCCTCAAGGGTGAAGAGAGCCACACAGACAGATGGACCACAGTGTGGAGATGTTTGTCCAACAGAGAAGGAGAAAGAGCTGGAGAAAGAAATGGGGAGTCAGGACCACCAGAGTGTCACCCTCGCTCTGTCTCCCCTCTCTTCCCCTTCCTCTTCTTTGGCAGTAGGTCACCATTCAGTCCAGTGTGATGACAATGATGTCCAGTGTGTAGTCTGGAGAAAAGAAGTCAGTGTCTCAGGGACAGCTTGACTGCTTCGCATTAACTACAGTGTGTGTGTGCATGAGTGTGTGCAGGGCTGAAGGGGTTAGAGTGCATAAAAAGGTGACATTAAGGAAGTCGCTTAGGATGACTTAAATGTCTCCAAAATTGCAAAAATCTGGACAATATGAACATGTTAAAAATTCTATAGTCTGACAAAGTGAAGCTGTTGGGTTTCTCAAGAATGAAAAAATGTATTACACATTTTCCTTCCCGTTTTCAAGTCTTTCTTTTAAATTTCTATTTTGAGGCAGAACTGTCGAACACAAAGTAAAACAACTTAATAAATGTGTTTGTTTTAAGGTAGTTCCTTTCATTCATTTCAATGTCTGTACTTTTTCTTAATTTGAGACAATGTGAACAATGGAAAAATTACTCTTTCGTGTAATTTTCTTCCCACTCAGGCTTTTCATTTTGACTAAATGAGAATCTTCTCAGAATTGTTTTAATTTATGTGTATTGTTTGTTTGTTTTGTGTGTGTGTGTGTGTGTGTGTGTGTGTGTGTGTGTGTGTGTGTGTTATTTTCTGTGCTATGTTTGTTACAGAGCGTGACTTACTTTAACATTTTAACCTAAATCATAAGTAAGTTAACTGAAAAGGTGAAGCAGTTATGTCTATTTGGGTATTTTAAACCAAAGACCACTTTGGGATAAAAAAAAAAAAAAAGTTGCTCTCTCTTTTGCCTAATGCCTATTCCTGTTTTGGAGACTGGCTGCTTCGCTGACTCTCAGCTACAATGGCTGGCTTCCTACCTAACTTTATACAATACTAGTTTGCAAAAACAAAATAAGGTAAAGCCACCTTGGCTACATAAAAAATAAATTGGAATATTGCAATGTTTCCATTCAGATTACATTTTTAATATATACTCGTGCACATGTAACAGCAGCTTGATATTGGCACTTACAGCAGTTTGTTAAGGTCAGTGAAAGATTACGGTCTCTTACCAAACTCTTACCAAAGCAATGATCTTTATATGTAAATTCAGCACCTTGAAACACATAATTTAAGAACACATTTGAATCACATTTTGACAGTAAATTTCCTACCATAAAATCATTGGTAGGATAAAAATGTATTTTTGCAACAGACTAACTTAATGAAGGCCATATTTTTTTTTAAAAAACAAAGAAAAAACAGCCCCCCCCCAAGAAAAAACAAAACAAAAATTGGCCTTCATCGAAGATGGGAAATAATAATTATATCATTAGGAAGAATGTCAATACAAGGCATCAACGGTTTGATCTGTGGTTTTAAATAACCTATATTTTGAATAAAAAAGAAAAAAGTTTTTGCTTTACTTAATTTCCACATTTTTCTTTTACACTCCTAAAAAAATGTGTTCATTTCAGTAAAAGCTGTTTCATTTTTTTGGCACATCAGTGTGTCAATATAAGGCCTACACATTTCAGGTTATTTTTAACACAGCTACTATGTCGACAGTATTAACACAACTTTTCTGTTAGATATTCAAACACAGCGATTGTGTAAAAACTGACACAGTATGTGAGCTTCTTATGATGACACACTGATACATTACTGTGTTAAAAATGTCATATGGAATCACATGAAAACTGTCATATATTTAAAATAAAAAAACAAAATTCTTCCAATATTTTAACATACATATTTTTACTACATTTTATCATTTAAAATACGCGTCTAACATTTTATTATCATCAAAATATATAAATCTTTTCCCCCCTTAATTAAATTTTATCATGTTAGGCTATCAACAAACATTGCAGAAAATAGCTGGCATTAGAGTGACCCACGTAATGATGTGTCCGGGATTTAAATAAGCTCTATCTTCCTTCCTTGCAGGGTCATTTATGTTGTTTTTTTCCAGCAATCCAACAAGTGTAAAAATTTGAATATGTGTGAAGAAATTCAACTAAGTAGAATTTTGACACCAATACTGTTGCACTGGACAACCGCCATCGGCCGGTCCATGACTGTTTTTGCACATCTAATGCTCCTCTGTCACTGACAGTTGTTAGGTGACAAATGCAAGTGAGCTACAAATAGTGAGGTCATTAAGAGCTGGAGAATTACCTGCTGGATCTGTTCCAGCCTCTACTACAACTTTGAGTCCAGAAATGTACACCTTATAAATCTGCTCCAGGAACCAGAGGACAGCCTGCAATTAGACAGGCCACACAAAGGTGCAAACCTTGAACAGCTGTTCAGCAGCACAGATAAGTCCTTCATCCCCACATGGAACAGCAACAATGACTGCATACTTCTGCATACTTCTGAGCAGTTCGTTATCTCCTGCAATGATGCAAGATTGGCAGGCCTTCCCTAATGGTTCTCAAGCAAACACAAGGTACTTATTCTAGGCTGTATCACAAAAAGTTTGAAATACTATATTATGAAACCAGTGTGGTGAGATGACCACAAAGCAAAATCAAAAGAATGAATTGAGTGATACAACACTGCAGTGATTCCATCCTGCTCCTCATCCTGATGTCATCGGTGATGAACACATGAAGTGTTGTGAAGTTTCATGCCTACATGAAAATAGATAACAAATTAGATAGCTGATCCTTACCTCAGTTATCCTGAACAGTTTAACTGTCTTATTTATTGCAATAAAACCCCAAAAAGCAGTCCTCATCCATTTGTCTTCTATTTATGAAGGAAAGGGTCATGTTTAAAATCTTGTGATTAAATAAAATCTTATGATTTCTGTGACATTTGTTCAGTGTATTAAGAAGTTATTGGTGATTATAGCAAGAAGGAGTTAGTTAAGAGGTGTGGGATGCCCATGAATTGTGGACACTAATGATCAGATGCAGTTGCTATGTGAGGCTGAACCATAGTAGGGTACCGTGGTATGGTGTAAGGCCAGAGAGCTGGAATAAGGCATCAGTCACTACAGTACAGTGCATTTAAAAATAATAAAAAACTCAAGCATAGTTTTAAGGCAATTTAAATTTACTTGCATTTGATTCACTGTGTATCATTTGTAAGAATTTATGATCCTTATCTCTCCACAAAATTGCCGACAGTAACCTTTAGATCCGTTACATTCTGGAAATAAGTCTGGGGTCATCATTTGTATCTGTGAGTTTGAGTGCATTCAGTTCACAGTCATGAGTACACACATGTTAAGCTACAGCAGTATGATAAACAAACTGAGGTTTATGTTACTTTTATAATGTATGTTTAGCAAGGCAAGAACTCCTATTAGCTAGCTGGGTAGCTAGGTCTTGAAGGTTATTAGTTAAAGCTAATGTTGCATTTAGCTCAGACTAACATAGCACTCACTGCCAAGTAAAGTTCTGTGCAAAAGTCTTCAGCACCCCTCAATGTTTTTATATTTTGCTCCCAAAGAGCAAGAATTTCTTGCAAATTTTAAAGTAGTAGCAGTAGTTCTAAAGGCTTTCTGAAGGCATTTAAAAATGTTCTTTGGACATTGGCAGCTTTACACTCATTTTCAGTCCAGTCCTTGAACATTACTGTTTTCAGAGGAATTTTTGTTAAGACACTTAACGCTGACCTATGAATTGTTCAAGCATAAAAAAACACATCTAACTCAAAGGGATGTGTTGTGTCAAAACACAACAGACAACTTAGCAAAGAACCAAGTTTAAATTGTATCTTTAGAATTTGTTACAAGCAGCTTGTTGCAAAAATGCATAATTTGTTCCCATGTCTTTGGATCTATGAAAAATACCACATCCCACATGCAATGGCATCTGGAAAGTGTCTGATAGGCAATGGTTTTGATTTCCAGTTTGACAATGATCTAAAACACGCTGCCAATTCTGTAAAAGCATACCTGGATAGAAAACATACAGTGGCAAACTCTGGAATGTCTCAAGAAGTCTGGAGAACTATTCCTAAGAGGGTTTGGCCTGTCAAAGAGGGGTGGACATTGATTTTCAACCGCATCGTTAGAAATGTATAAGCTCTGTTTTTACCTTATGTTCTGTATTTCCATGTATATTTGCACATGGTTAGATGATTCACTACACATATGTCCCATTTTCCTGGCAAAAAATCTAAAGAAATGAGGGGTGGCTCAAGCCTTTTGTACAGTACTGTATTTGTAAAATTTCACTTCCTGCAGTTTTCATCTTAACAGCTGAAGTAAAAATCTGAATTCAACATTGATCTAAATCTCACCAAAATCTGCCTGTGTTACCCTCGAGCTGACCCCATCATTTTTCCTCCTCTTTCTCTTCACTTGTTTTCATTCTCCATGGCTTGTTTTCATTCTCTTCTTCTCAGAATAACATTGAGTTTGGCCACACGGTGTGTTAGGTGTACACTAGAGAGAGAGGGAGAGAGAGGCCTGTGTCCCATTAATCTGCCACATATGGTGGATCTGCAAATGACAGATCCTTAATGGTAAACATTGACGGATAGCGTTTGCTTGTTTCTATTGGTGAGCTGGATGGGTACACTTGTGATAAGTGCTCCATTGCCGAGGAGAGAGATGGTGTAAATGGGGCAGGAGAATACCACTAATAAAGCCCCCCCAGCCCCTACCCCCACCTCTGCTCCTCAAGCTAGACCTTTTGTCCCACCTGCTATTCTGTAGCTGCAAAATTAGGCTGCACCCCTCCTCTTTCTCATTCCTCCTTTCTTTATCCACCTCTTTTTCTTTTGGGTGAACGGCCATGTGAAGAGGTTCATTACCGCTGTGGCTGGCTCTACTCAGGTATGGCTGGGTCTGTTCCCACTATAGACCCATAGCTCTCTCTGTGTCTGGCCCCTCTGGCTCCCTGGAAAAGGGAAACATGGCACACAAAGGTCCTGTTAGCACTTCCTATGAAATCAGTAGTTTTCTCTAGAGGTACAACGCTCCAATTACCTAACACTCAGAAGATGCTATACCCCCCACACAACACAACTCAGGTCTTCAGAGTGTGTGTAGTGAGTGTCTTAGCCCTCACCATCATGGTATTCTTCAAGGAATGGCCCATGCTAGTTGGCTAATTAGCAGTGAAGACACTCTTTTCTTCCTCCCATCCTTGTGCTTTTCTGCTCCACCTCTTCTTGCTTCCTATGAGTGCATTTTATTATACATTCTTTCTCCAAGATGATGAACCCAGCTTCCTCTTATACTCCTGCCTTAACACTATACACTATACGCGCAGCTCATCTAGGCCTACTAAAATGCTCAGTGAGGACCCAAGAAGAGCCTTTCATGGCAGGGCATACTACATGGAGATCAGGGGTCCTGGGTCCTTGGATGAATGGTTGTCCTTCTTGCTGATGCTCTCGCATCCTTGTTAGGGTGTATGTAGACTTTATTAATAGAAGACTATCCTAACTAAGGATTGTGGAGGTTTGAATAAGCCTTGTAAAACTGTAACACATTTTAAAAGCAACAAATAGGGTGGATGCGTAAAACTGCCTCGCTATTTTACATTACCACATGCAAACATCACTTTACATTCCAAAATGCGAAATTCATTCAGCATAAAATCCTTGACTGTTTGAAGGACAGCAAAACATGTCAATCTGTAACATTATGTAATAGTGGTGGTTTACCTACATACCAACAGTCACACTGTAATTTAATTTTGTAGTGAAGATCTTAAGCCAAACACGACCCAGAGGCCAATACAGTTAGAACTTGGGTGGTCTCAAATATCACCATGAGAGTTAAGTGCAGTGAAAGCAGCGCATAAGTGAATCAGGAAGAAGGGATAAAAGTGTCTCCTCAGTACAATAAGACAGGTGTGGAGAGGAAAGAACTGCAGAGGTGGAGGAGGGGACAGAGGAGAAGAGGGAGATGAGAGGAAATGTGCATTCACTGACCACAGACGTGGACTTACGTTTCACTTTGCGCAAAAACATAGCAGCCCTCTTTTTTTTCCTTCCTTTCTCTTTATTTTGATGTTTTTGTTACTATTTAAAAAAAATGAAAGATATAAGACAGAATTTTAGATATTATTTAAAAGTTTGCCTTATATTTAAATAAAATGGCGAGATAAGGGAAATAGCATTGAATGTCACCTTAACAGCTGGTTTTAGTACAACAAATTTAGCTAATAAAAGGAAATACTTATTTATATATATATTTTATATATATAATAGTAAACAGAGACAACAACAAAACTATAGGTATTATTACAGTATTATTACAGTAACATTACCGCTAATGGTGTTGGTGCAGATTCTCATCTTGATTCCTATCATATCAGTAGATGGGATTAATGGATTCCTGAGCTTGATGCTTGAATTAAAATACACTTCCCCCATGCAAGGTGTGGAGATAAACACATTCAAGTCTGGACCTTTGAACCAGCAACAACTCTGCCCATCTGCCACTCAGGTGTAGGAGTTTTAAGCCAAGGGAACATTGATACCTCACTCACCACAACTGTAAGCAGCCTACAAACCAGTGATCTGGTTTGCAGGGTGACCTTTGACCCAGAAAAATTACTTTCATTTCAAATAATTCAACTATATATAGTTTATGCTGGTGATTGAGCTAAAAATACTTAAGAAATCTGATTATCCTGTTGCATCCCTTTCATATATGTGAATTACAGTTTTATCTTTTGCAATACATTTCAGTGTTTGTGTAGAGCACAGGCTCAAATGAAAGAGGAAAACACATTTGAATATTTTGAATGAACTGTCTTAGAATTTCCCGTTTTCATCATTAATACAGTGATATTAAATAAATTAGTGGTTGCAGTCAAATAGGCTGGCTTTTACATGGAAACACAAATAATAAGAATACCAACAACAACAACAACAACAACAACAACAATAATAATTATAGTACTACTACTACTAATAATAATAATAATGGTATCATTTGTAAGAATTAAAAAATTAACATGTACGTTATTTAAAGTTTTCCCCCCTTTTTGTGTGTCATCTATTTTCTCCTGCAGTTAAATATGTACAAATGAGTTTCAGCTCCAGAATAAAAAGCGATTAAGGCAGAGAGGATTATTTTGAATGAGGTCAGTGTTGATGTGAATTAAAACAGCGTCTCCACTGGAGGCCTAGTCACTCAACCAGACAGTGCCGAGGAGGCTTATATTGGGAGAGGCGTTAAAATCCATTTTCTCATCTCTCTCTCTCCCTCTCTCTCCCTTCCCTGCACCACCTCTTCTCCATCTCCCTTCTCGTCTGAGAAAGCCGAGTACTGAAAGACAAGACGCATCATCATGCCATTAAATATTTAAGCAAAACACTGAAACTATATGAAAGATTAAGGGTGCATAAAAATAATTAAGGATTATCGCAATGAAAAATGCATGCTCGGTGTAACCTAGGAGTTCATGATATGAACAATACAATATTAATGATCTGGAGTGGAGGACTGTGCAGGCAATTCCGTAGCCTCATTAAAAGGAATGTGTTTGTGTCTGGCCTGGGCAAAGCTGCAAGCTACAGATACCAGATCAGCCCTCACTGTTTACAGGTCGACTAAACAAACAAAGGTAATGAATCCATACAGTGTAATAAGAGGTCTGCGTGCCTGTGTGCGTGTGCGTGTGGTGAGATAGGGATACTTTACCACGGGTCTTTCTTAATAAAACACGCCGATATTAAACCATCTAGCAGGTTATGTGTAATGTAACATTTTCCTACTTGCACTTTTATATTACACTGAATTGAGTGCTGCAAAATAAAATAAAAAAGGCAGTGCGACTGTGCCAAAGAAGGTAATTTTCAATGCAGGTCGAATACCGGGGATATATTCAGGACCACAGAAATTAGAAAGCACCCAATACCTTAAATTACATTACCATGAACATACTCCGTTTCTTTCACTGAATTATAACAGAACAGCCTCATATATCTTTTATGTCTGTGGCCCACTTTTGAGGCGAAGTGTGCTCATTTCTCGCGGGACATTGATATTTTAACAGTTTTAATTATTGGACGAGAGAGGCTGCGAGGCCGGTGCTGTGATGAGGTTTCCCCACATCGTTGGTTTTTAACAATGTCAGCTCTTTGACACATTTTCAGGTCATTCTACGCTGAATGAAATACAAATGAAACCCATCGCCTATTGGAATAAGGTATCAATAATTGGAGGCACAGCGTAAAAGGCCGCGACCGGAGAATTTGGCTGATATGACCTCTCCTCAAGCTGAGGATTAGGGGCCAAACATAATAATGAGAAAGTCATTGTGTCAGCGGATTATGCAACTATCTTTAGGTGCCAGCACACACCCTATGTGATGGAGTGAAAATGTGTACGTTTAAATGAAAAATGTTAGAAAAATTAGCTCATGGTGCCTAAAGGGAAAATGCATCGTGCATATCCATAATAGCGCTCCCGGGAAAATATATTACTAAATCGCATTTTTTAAACAGCTAGTGTCCCTTTCAAATGATTTTACCAGTTTCCCTCTCAAAATGTGACATTAAAACGCTTTACTAGTTTATAAATGACGATCATTTACTTGAAAATCCCCTAAACCAGTTGTAATCACAACCTATTATCCAACTGATTTAACTTTAAAGATAGAAAAATTATTTTTTTTAAACAAATGACGCACTGAGATTGATCTTTTTATACACTCTTGCGCGCATCTTGGCAGCGCTGTTGTCGGTGCCTTCTCACAGTGAGACGCTACCTCCATTAGTGCGGGTGACCGCACACTGCGACTCTGTGCGCGCCCCCCGCTCAAGCTGAAAGATTAGACGCAGATCCCGCCGCTATTATGAATTCAAATACATCCTCCCGTGATTGAAGGGAACCATTACAATAAGTCACGGGCGGCTGCTGATAATGGCACAAGGCAAGCACAGCCTTCAGCAGCATGACAGGATATTGAACGAAGGTGAAAAGTTAACAAAATTATCAAATAGCCAAGACCGTGTTCGCTCAGATGTCATCGGGCTGCGAAATAAAATAATAATACAAGAAGAAGCGGGTTTCTGCACAAATGCCAAAGCCTACAAGTCTAAATTATCCCCTGACATTCACTGGTAAAGTACAGAAGCAGCCCCCATTATTGTGCGTAACAGAGTGATAGACTTGTGCAGCTTTACATGTGGTAGTTATACCTACACGTTAGCCAGGGGCCTATACAGTACAAAGGCAAAGTAATGACTGTGCTTGGTGATTGGGTCTCATGTTACAAACTAATTTTTAGTCCGTTCGCATTTATGCCCACAACCTCTTTGTCAGTGTGTTTTTATTTTTAACCACACGTCGAAATTAAAAGGGTGGCCTTGCAGTGACTGTCTATTCTCTCCGCAGCCAGACACAGAGGGGCAGCAGCAGCTCCCTAATCAACTCAACAGACTCCCTGCCTTGTATTGTTCCTCGGTGGCATAATTTTGCTCAGCAATTGTCAGAGTTAAGGCTAGCATATTGCAGCTACTTAAACGGAAGAGAAGGGAAAACCTAGCAAATAATACCAGCAACAATTAAATAATCGGGAAAGCTCACCATTTAGAGGTAACAGAGAGAACAAAAACACTGCGTGATAAACGTTTACTGATTCTACTGTATACTTTACTTTTAGTACTGAAAAAATGGTTGTCATTTTAGTGATTTGCCATTTTAAACAGGTGATGATAATGCACTTTATTTTCCACACAAACGCAAAAGTTAGAGTTTTTTTTCTTTAAAAAAATATTTATGCTAATGTGAGTGTGCGCCTCATGGAGTCGTTCTGCGGGGAGAAATGATAGTCGCATTAACCCTTCAACTCTTATTTCATGGCTGCCTCGTTAAGAAGCTTGTGGATTTAATTACCAGCGGTGGAGGCTGGGAAGGTACAAGGCCCCGTGTCGCCGTGTAATTGGAAGCATTTCTCTCTACACCCAACTTAACATTTTCCACCCATCTCTAATTGTCGAGTACAATTCGTGCTCATTAATAAGGAGAATTATGTAATTTTCAAAACAGGACTTTGGTGTAGATGATTGGGGGCGGTAGGGGGACTTGAAGCCACATTCACTACAAATACACTGCATGGCCTGTACTGCCGCATATAGGCAAAGCTATAATTAAAACCATCAATTTTAAAAGGCTGCTTTTGTGCATGCATAGCATTAGTGTTTGTGCAACTCCATGTGGCTATACAGTCTGTACATACATACCATATTTTAGCTTGTGAAGTCAATTTCAAAATAGCTGCCTTTTAAAATCTATTGTGCACCAGCTAATCTCCAGAACATTAAGCTGTCCTAACAAATCAAAAGAAAAAAAACAAAACAAACAAACACCTATTAACTCATGTACAGTTTGCTTTAAATGGTTAAAATGTGGCTTGTACTGAAACATTGCAATCTGGGGACCATCCTTTTTCTTCATACAGGTAAATCAAGCCCTTACCTTCCTAATGTATACAAATTGTCTAAAATTGTCTACTGTCAAAGCTTTTAAAATGAAAGCTTCAAGCTATCAAGTTTCTTTTATTTTTTAAAGCAAATACAAAATGAATTGTTATTAAATGTTTTTAATACAGACGTGGTTTGAGGAATACAGGAGTACGTTGAGAAGGCTGTAAAAAGTGCTAAAAATATTTGACCTTTCCTTAAGAGCCTCAGAATCTAAATTAGTTTGACTCTTGTAATAGACAAGATGTCTTTTCTGTGGCTACTGTATGGCTGTCGCGTCTTCATTAATTAACTCCACCTCCTCTGTCCTTATCAGTTCTCTTTTTATTCACTTCCCTGTTCTGTCTCCTTACTGCCCTCCACACATAGCGGCTAACAGAACTGTGTGCCTTTTTTTTTTTCAGTTTGCGCACATAGTCATATCTTCTCTCTCTCTTGTTTTAATCACCATTCAGTAACCCCCGATGACTGTGTGAATGGCAACATTTAATAGGCCACACTTCATTTGCTCTTTTAAAATTGGCTCGCGTTGATGGCAAACAACAACGACAGGCCCCCGTCTGGAATAGAGAAATCACACACGGTGACAGTCGTGGCGAGGCGTGGGCTAAACCCTGTTGCAAATGAAGTCCTCAGCCACAAGACTCCATTAAAACGTTGCAATGTGATATCAATCTGCAACTTTATTATTGTCTGGCCCGCTTCCCCCACAGCAGCGCTGCCATCACTGTAGCCACCGCCATACTTCATTCTGCATTATCAGAAAACACAGTCATTAAAAAGCATTTGACCTTTTTGCAGCGAGTATTGAGAAATTACCTTTCCTATTTGGTTCTCACCCCCTCCCCCTCCTCCTTCCCACCTTGCTCGGCGAATAAATCACTTCACAGCAAATTGTAATGCAACTCCTCCTTTGCTCTGAGTGGCGTTAGGTTCGCTTTGCCTCGACAGTGCCTGAGGAGATACAGCCGTAATTAAATGTTACATCTGCCAATTGTTTCACGGGGAAGATGAAGAGGGAGGGTTCGGCTGGAGAGCAGAGGAAGAGGGAATGGGGGAGGAAGCAGTGGAGGAAACAAGTAGAGATGACACAATGCTCCACTATGGACTGTTTGGACAAGAGAGGAGAGGAAAGGAGAGTGTGGAGAAAAAACAGACAGACGGAAAAAGCTCTTGGCCTCACATTGAGCATCTCAGTGTCATCATTCCAGTCTATATTGATCTTATGTGCGTGTGTCTACGTATCCATGTGCGAGTGTGTGTGAACCAGACAGACAGATGGAGTATTAGAAGTGTAGCAGCGTATCCTAACACTTTGAAATCCTCTGCTCAGACAGCAGCTATCTCAGATATCTTGGCCTGACTGCCGTTCACTGCCTCTCACTGACACCTGGAACCAATCTCCTTGCATAGCAGAAAACAACCCAAGTGTCAAGTGCCTTGTGCGTGTGATAATGAATACTTATTGTCTTATGATGCATCTCATCATACACCTCAGCATCTACCGACACACATTCGGGCTATGCACTCAAACCTGCTGCATGTGTATGTGCCCGGTGACACACACTAATGTAGCACACACAGAGCACCACCCCATGACTACAAAGTGAGCCTTTGTTTATCCCCCGGTGAAATGAAAACTACAACAGGAGTTGCTCTAGTTGTTACATATCACTCTGTGAGCAATTAGCAAACTGCACAGGTGATAGAAGGAAAAAAAACCAAACACCATTCCACATGACACCGCACGCCTATCTGTCCAATTTCTGGAAAGAGCAAGTGTGTGTATGTTTGAATATTTTACCTTCATTTTTGTATGAGATTGTTTGGGACTTATCTAGCCTTTTTAGACAAAAGCATGAGAAGTGGCATAAAAGTAAATGGAGCGCTAGGACCATTTAACCTATGGCCCCTTTAACTCATCTGTATTCGAAGGCTCAATTTGCCCACATTATACAAAAACACATTTTCTCTGTTACCTTTGGTCGTATCGGTCTGTACAAAACAGTTGTGCTTTTCTTTGCCCTGGTTTTGAGATATCCGTCTCTGACATTTCTACTGTCACCCCAATACAATGGATGTAAATTGAATTTCCTTTGCGTTGTGCACTGCATTGAAAAATGGCATTTAGAGAATTCAGCGTTTTTTAGCAGAATCAGAGTCCCTTCCAGTTTTCTTGGGGATTATTCTTGTTTTTGGCAGGAGATAGCTTTAGTTAAAGCTCAGAGTAAGGTGTGTAGCTTATCTATGAGAAAAAGGACAGTGATTCTGTTGAGGGGTGTAAATATTTTGTAAATGTTATATAATCCTATTTACTCCCTCAACATCTGGATGACTAAAACGCAAATTCTGTGGTTATATGCTATAATTTTTTGTAAACAATACAAATTTATTATGGTGTAACTGAACTAATTGTCTTCAGAAAGTACTTTTATTTTATTTTTTTAATTATAGTTTTTTTCAGCCACTTTTGTCAGGTGGCTTGCTGATAAAAGTGCTGCATACCAATACTTATCAATAATATATAATACTTTAAAGAAATACAATAAAATGTAGGCATTATAATACAATGTATCCCTAGGCTGTTACATTAATGTAAGCTGTGCCACAGTAGCAAATCTACAAGAGGATGAGGCATGGATAAATTGAGGGGTTATATGGAAGAAACCCAGCCTTACGTGCCTTAGGGTAGAGATACATTTCCATAACAGCGATAAATTGGATTTAACGGCAAATCATAGGCAACAATGGTTGAGGACGCTAAGGGCTGTTGTCTGCCCCACCCTACAGCGAGGATCTACAAAGACGTCTCTGTGTGTCTGCATGCAAGTGTGTGCCTTGTTGGCTAAGTGGCCTCGTCTCAGTCAAGGTATGAAATCGCTCTGACCGTAAGCACCTTCTCTTTCCAGCCGTGACCTGTTATCCATTTAGTTGAAGAGAGTCAGGGGAGTCCTTGTTTCTGCCCACAGGCGAATGCCAGCACAGGCACAATCCGAACAAACCCTGCCAGACAGACTTCAACAGGGAGTACCTACCTGTTACACCTGCTAGTCAGGTCTACAGGTGCCACAGAGGCATAGAAATACCAAGGCCTATAAGAGCCAGTGGGATGTGATCCAAAAGAATTTGCTTGCTAGGTGAAGTAGTTCTGAGTTTCTAGTGTAAGCAAATATAATTTCAGCTACACTAAATTTATCAGAAACTTTTTGAATAGATATTTAAATGTCATTTATTTTTTATGTTGCAAGTTTCTTGGCTGGCTATCCTCTTGATTTTAATACCAGTGACAAAAGCTGTTGTTCCTGAACGAGTTAAATTTAAAGCATTTACTTCAAAACAGCTACAAAATGAACAAAATATTTGCAAAAATAGTCACAACAGTCAGTTTGAGCAGAATGGACCTCATTTTAAAAAGCAAAGAACACAGAGGATGATATTGTCAAAGAGCAGCAGACAGAGAAATCAGCAAAATACACACTCACACTCACACACAAATACGCACACCTCCCACTGCTGGTGATAACAAACAGTGATTAGCATGTGAAAAACAACACAGACAGGGTGTAAGCAAGCAGATGCCTGTTTCCCTATTAGCCATGTTGATTAGCCTACTGTCTTAATATCTTTGTTTTGGTGGATGTGTTTCTCTCCCTCTCTTTCCCACTTTTCACGACACACCCAGGGCCACCCTGTAAAACCTAAACTTATCCTAAAGCCAATTCCTGCCTCTTTTAGCCAGAAAAACAAATACACAATCAAAAAACACTAAGCCAATTTCCTCCCTTGCCGAAGCTTATTCACAGAGACACTCACACACACACCTCCTCTAATTTCCTGGGGCCGTGGTACTGGCAGAGAGAGTGTTGTAGCGCCAACAGAGCTCTGTGTTTGGGGTAATTGCTCTCTCTGCGTTAGTATGGAAATCTGCGAATGTGTGACAGGGCCAGATAGCTTCCTCCAATGTTGTTCTGATCCTGCCTCTAGGCCCGCAGCCAAACTATTTTATCTCTTAATGCATTAGAGTGATCTTCCAATTAGCCCACGCTCATAATACTCCCCCATTCCTGGTGGCTGCCTGCTCTGGGCTGCAGAGAGACGTGGAGGGAAGCAGCGTGTATGTAAGTGCGTGTGCAAGTGTGCGTGTCCACGTAAATGTGTGTGTTCTGCGGCTTGATGGGATGGTGGCAGTGGAGGAGGTTAGGGGAGGTGGAGATGGTGGCGGTGGGCGGGGTTGGGGACAAGCAAAAGTGAAGTGGAGAGGATGCGGCGAACGTTCGTGTAAGTGTGTATGTGCATGCAGGCATACGAGAGGGGCGGGTGGGTAGTGGGTGGTGGTGTGGCGATAGTTCTGCTTGAGAGGTGAAATGAGGTGCTTATTGTGCACGGTGTGGGGGTTGCGCCGTTAGTCCGGGGCTCCTGTTGTAAAGTTTGCTGATAAGAGGAACCCGGCCCTTGAGCATCCATTCTCCTCGGTGTATTAGCGCTCCCTTATCAGGGGCCCAGATAAAAACCGGCATGCCATTTGCCTTCGGTGGAATTAAGCCCTCCTCCTCCTCATCCACCTCTTCCTCATCCACCCTCCTCCCCTTGTCTGCCTTGGCTAACCGGGCGGGCTGCGATTAACCTCGACACTGTCCAATATCCTCGGCAGACTCCCGCCTGCAGATTAGCTGCTATTAGTTATGACCAACTAAATTAACCAATGCCGCTTCCCTGAGAGAGAGTGAGAGAGGGAAAAGGGAGTCGGAATGAGTATGAGGAGGTTCAATTGGAAAGAGAGGGACAAATGGGGAGACTTGTGGAAAGATGTTGAGAAGTGAGTGATAGAGAAAAAGAGGATAGAGAGGCCAAGTGCTCTAAGCGTTTTGTGTGTGTGTCCGTGTGTGTGTGTGTGCTGAAGACAGTTATTTTGCACCGCACACTCTGGGACTATTGCAAACCATGCGCAAAGTGTTTGCACTGATGTCATGACATAGTGATGATATATGCACGTCAAACCAATATTGGCATTACCTGGACAGATTTTAAAAGAGAAAAGATTGTTGTTTAGAAAATAAGTTATTATTATTATTATTAATATTATAAAAAAAACAAAAAGCAAATTTGTTCCTGGAAAAACTTTTCTAATCATCACAGGTATTTTATGTAACCCTACACAATTTTGAGACATTTACTTAATGTAATAATGCTCGACTGCGTCTTAAATGAGAGAAAATCAAGCAGTCGTTTCAGTGGTTTGAGTCAATCATCAGAAAAACTTTGCCTTTATGTGTCAGTTCATTTGAAATTACCATAAAGTGAAAAAACCCACAATTTTCTAACACAGCTAATGGTCACAAACACTGTGGCTGACAAAATCTCTACAGTTTATGAGCATACAATTCTCACATTATTGTAGTTTCTATCAGTGTTTAAATGTATAAGTACATTTGCACTATTATTTGCAATCAATGTTACATAATAATTATTTGTAGTGGCATTTACCCTGTGAATTTATTGTAAATAAGATAAAGATAATTATTGGGTTTTGGTTTATGTTGGTTCTTAGACCAGCTTGCACATAGAAGGTCACAAGAAGCAGTGTGACTGGCACAAAAGGGCCTCGCCTTGTTTGAATGTGTGTGTTGACTTGGGAGATAGACAGAGTGGCCGGGGGGCATTCAGCGCACACACTGCCTTTCTGTTTGCATGGCTTGACCTCTTGCACACACATCCAAAGGACACACGCTCACAGTGTCACACCACACCCTGCTAAGCCTGGGCTAACAGTATTAAGCCATCACATCTGGGCTGTATTGACAGGAGATGCGACAGGGCAAAGCACAGCAACCTGCGCGCAAGCGCTGCAGCTTCTGTGCCCAACGTCTCCCTGTAATTTCCCTCCAGTCCACTTCTTCCTCAACTGCCTTTTTTCTCCATGTTCAGGCATGATATTGGTATTAATGAAGGGGAAAGACACAGTGTATTTGCACAGACAACCTCACAGATCAAAAAATCAATACTCAGCAGGTTCATTCTTTCAAAGAGCTGACAACAGTAATAATTAGAGATATGTTTTGAATTCAACCCAGTGTTTGCTTTTCACACCAACAGTTCAGCTGTGACAATTATTCTGTTAGACTTTTATTTTTTTCTGTCATTTATTTATTGTTTTTTTTTGTTTTATTTACAGAGTGAGGTCAATCACACAGGTAAGTAACAGTCCAAATAATTGTTTTCATTTATTTTGTTGCAAAATTTGAGTTTTAAGATAAATATTCAAGCATCTTTTCATTACAGACTTAGAACTTAAAACATTCAAAAACTTTAGAAACTATTCAAATAAATTACAATTAAAAGCATACAGTACAGTACAATATTTATGTTTACGTTTTGATTAAAAAGCACTTGCCCCATAATGCTCCCTGTGGTCTCACTGTGAAAAATACTTGAGCCACTTTGAAATGTGCTCCTCCAATAATGCAACCTGGTGTCTGACTGCCTAACATGCCTATGATGTGTTACGGGGAAACATATGTGAGCGCTTTGCACATGCTCTCCTATTTGATGTTGCTGCGTCTGCTTCACAAGATTGCTGTGTGACAGTGTGTCTTCCCAAAGCTGTCTTCTCCTCTTCCTTTCTACTCAACTGTCACTCAGAAGCCTTGAGTATTGGATAATGTCATTGAAAATGGTCCCTGTAATTTTAATGGGGAACCAGTGGGCTTCAAAGGACAAGAGAACATGGCATGGTTGTTGCCCTCCGCTGTGTAAAACGACAATAGAAGTGCAAAGCTGGTAGCCCCCCGCTCCTGCTCCCATCACCACCTTCGTCCACAATGGAAAAAACCTGTTTATCTCTGCGTACAATTAAGAGTGTGAAATTAGAACATGCCGAATTAACTAAGAAACCCTGCTTTTGTTACAAAAGAAACAAAGCCTCCGGAGAGGAGAGAGAAAGAGAGAGAGGAGGGATAGAAGACAAAAAAAGGATTTTTTCAGTCATGAGAGAGTAAGACAGCTTGGCTCACTGATATCCCGAATAATCACATTTCCCTCAAATAAATCAGACTAGTTGGCATGTGGTGCAAATACATTCACTCGCAGACACATGCTGCAATGCATCGACAGACACAAACACAGGTTTAAAACCATCCTCAAGAGAGTGCTACATTTTCAATGACTTTGCACACTGACTTTTATTTTCACCATCCTGTGCCTCAGCACTTGTAAGACCAACCAAGGACACACACACACACACACACACACACACACACACACACACACACACACACACACACACACACACACACACACACACACACACACACACAGAAGGAGTGAGAGAAGCCTGAAGCTATATGACAACATGCCAACCCCACCCTGTGTACTTGTTCATTCACCCACTGTTTTGGCCCGCTAACAGACCCCTGGCATGGACAGCCAGCTAGACCACCCTGACTGTCCTCCTCTCACCATCCCTCCATATTCTCCTTTCCTCAAGCCAGCAATCCACCAGTCAGGCTCAATGTGGCTTTACTCACTGCCATAACGACTCCACACACTGCCCCACTTCCACCTTAAGAGAATGAGTAATCAACATACTGGTAGCCATTTGCAGACTGTCAGTCAAATCCAGGACTTCGCAATGCTATCAGTCCTCCTCCCGTCACCAAGCCCTCCTTTCCTTCCTTCCTCTCCTCTAATACCAATTTAAATCGTTCAACGTGCCTTTTCTCCTGCTGCCATTATTCAAAAAGATCATAATAGTTTTCCCTGTGCCCAAAGCACAAAAAATCAATTATTTCCCCACAAAGACTTGAAAGTACTTAGCGCGGGCCTGCGAGGGGAAAAGCTGTGGGTTATATCAAATTGAAACTGCACTCATTACACAGGCACACAATTAGTTACCTCTGGTCTGCCTGCCGCTCTTTAATTTCCGAAACGGCATATCTGTATTATAACAGAAACAAGCATGCAAATGCTATTGTTGGGGATTTAGAGAAATCAATAGGACGGCTGGCGAGAGGCGTTTGGTGGCGCTGTCACTCAAAATCTGCTGCCGGCGACTGATAAAGGTCTGAATTCAAATTAGCGCCAAAGCCGGCCAGTGACATCAGAAGTGACATCCGAAATAAAAGGGACAGCTTCATGATATATGTAATTATTCTCCTCGCATTTGCGCTACGTTTTTTTTCTTCACTGTCTCTCCTCTTTTCTCATATCCCTCATTCTCTCATTCTCTCATTGTGTGTACTTGTGTAACTGTGTTTTGCATAAAGGGATTAGGAGTGTCTTAATGAGAAACTGTAATTGTTTTTTCAGCCCCGCTCTATGGATATGTTCGCATGTGTGTATCTCGGAGGATATTTGTGTGAGAGAGACAGACTGAAAATGTCTTGAATGAATGTGGCTTGTTTAATGCAAAATGAATACAGTAGTGAAATTATGTGGCCTTTTTTTTTTGCCTCTTCCATATCAGAGAACTGTTGGTATGAACGCTTGGAAGGTCTGGCAGAAAACTATGTTTTGAAATACACTTGCCTACAATAATGAGCCAAGAGCTGATAGTGAACAGTCAAAACATAACCCGCCTCAGCTTTAATTCGCCTCAGAAACCAAATTGACATCTTTTCATTTTCAGTTTTACCAAACTTTTCAGTTTTGCAGAAATCTTGATAAAGCATGAAAGGTAGCAGCATGGCTTGAGCAAATATGAATGTTGTATGGCAACATATTAGTGCACACAAAATATGCCAGCTCTTCCATGAATAGGGCCTCCCAAGTTAAAGCATTCATCTGACTTTTAAAGTGAATAACAATGCCATTTATCAGACCTGAGGAAATTTCAGAGTTAGTGAGACAAGAATGCCTAAACTACTGAGGCACTTCAAGCCATCACAAATATAGTTTTTTTGTTTTTTTTTTATGTCAAGATGATGGAATACTTAATAAGATACTATTCCTGCAAATATAATGCTCCATATTACATCACTCTTTAGGACTTAAGCTCACATCCTGACCTTTATAATGTGTTAAAAAAAGAGTGGTGAAATAATAATTATATGACTTAAAGTGGAGGGAAAACTTAATTTACTCAGTTTTCCACTGAACTTATGATAATAGATTCAAATTTATTAGAGTTTATTATGAGTTATGTGTTTAAATGACACAAGACTTTCTTTCAAATGTATCTGCTTGAGCTACAGGTAGCTGTCTGCATTTCCAAGGTAAGTTAGTTATACTGTTAAGAGACTGTTTTTTTTATATTTAATAGGTAGTGGTAGGTATGTAGAAAGCACTGTCTATCACTTCAAAGATTTGGGATTTATTTCCTTGTAGCAGAATCTGCAACTTTGATGTGGATTTGAACAAGTGAGAAGCCAATAACGATGACTTTCAGCTCCTCTCACGATTGGTCAGCTGACTACCTGGGAGAAAAGTACGAGATAACGAGAGTTTATCACTCACATGTGAAAAGAAGCAGAGATAGAAAAAACAAAATGCTCTCAACACCTTTCCCAGCAGTAGTTTGTGCACTGCAAAGGAAGCAGGAGGACTAAAACGGGGAGCAATATGAAGAAAATACCAGTTAATACAGGGTTTTTCTTGGCAGAATTTCATAGGAACTTGATAAAGTCAGATGTGGAGTGCACATTATTCAAATAAAATGATACAATTTTTTTTTTATCACTAAGAGCAAGTAACATGGAGTGATGTCAGTTAATTGTAGGACATACTGGTAAAAACGATGTTACTGTTCAGGCCATAAATATGCTAGTCTTGTAAGTGTGTGTATTTAAAAAAAATATATAAATACTATATCTACTGTTTTTGAGTCTGAGGAAGTACTGAAGTCATGCCCCCAGTGATACCAGGGCAGGGTCATATTTAAGCATTTTTTGGCTCAAAGTCTGAAGTTGGAAGGTAGCTAGGTTGAAGTCAACCTGTTCCCCTGTCTGAGCCCATGGGAGCGTCATAGCATATGATTTAGGTTATTATTATTTTTTGATCTGTCAAACAGGAAACATCACTTTTATAGCTTCCAACCCCTCACTACAGCATTCCTGGGATCCTGCTCCTCTCCACCCTTCAACCCTTCTTTCCATATTGTGATGCTCACTTGGAAGAGCGGTGTGATCAGCCATATTTCTGCCTTGTCCCGGAAACAAAGCCCTCTTCTCTGGGCTGGGCCAGAATGAAGTGGGGCAAAGTATGCAGGGGAGGGGAGAATGTGCCCTTTGTTGCCCCCCTGCCCTATTCTCTCTATCTCTCCATATCCTGCCTCCCACCTACTCCCTCCCCTGCTAGTTCTCTAGAAGTGAAGGGAATGGCAAAGGAGGGAGGGAGGGGGTTGGCTGGCTCATTCACCATCGGTTAAACGTTTTCACAGCGGCACAATGCTGGGGCGGAGTAGGCAGGTGCAAGGCAGGGAGAGGGAGGAAAAGAAGGAAAGGCAGAGAGAGACAGAGAGGGGAAGAGAGAGAGGGGAAGAGAACAACAGGTTGACCTACAACGGACCATAATCATGTAGCACCATTAACCCCCAGAGACCCCCCACTCTCTGTCTTTCTTGCTTTCTCACTGTTTCTTTCTCTTTCTCTCACTCCCTCACCAGTGTACACAAGCTTGCTGCCCCGGCACTTGTAAGACCAACCAAGGACACACATACACACACAACAAGCAGCGAGACTGGCAGAGCATACAGGCAGAATGCATACAGACACACTCACACCTCAGCAGCACATTTGCACTCATTTCACATAGATGGCTAGTCAAGTGCAAGTAAAACACACATTCACACGCGCACACACCAATAACAGAGTGGGCATATAATACGTTAAATCACACATGCTTAGATAAGCACTCGTGTCATAATATGGACACACTCAAGCACGCACACACACCAGCTTTCTCCTGACCCAACCAAGTGTGTGATGATCAGTAGGAAGGCTGCAAAAAAGAGGAGGGAGTGTGTGTCTGGCTGTCAGTGTGTGTCATTCATCTGCTACCAAGGAGCAAATCTTATTCAGTAAAGGGCTATTAGAGTTTATTTGTGTTGTGTGCATGTGCATGTGTGCACGTGTGTAAGGCTGTAGGTGGACATGGGCAAGGCTGCTGTGTTCAGCAATTTACCTCTTTGTGATATGTTTTCAACCCCAAACAAAATTTCATTACGACCTTGGAGCATCAAAAAATATGTTTTCTTCCCGTGTGTAAGCAGCGTGATAGCTTTTTTATAAACTGATAATAGACTGAAATAGTTTCAAACATTGATTCAGAAATGTGTGTTTGTTTGTGTTTTTATTGTTCAACATTGATTGGTTATGATCCTTGATGGTTTTGTACAAAATTTGCAGTCCTTGGAAGCTACACGCTGGCTTGCACAAGAAGTCATTGCAGAGTTTAACCAGTGATTAAAATCATGTTAAATGAATTCAAAGTTGCATAAAAGATGCAGAGGTGTGGGCTTCCTCGGAAGAAGCCAACAATAACTGACAAGCTGACAGCAGCAACAAAATGTTATGACCAAAGAATAAAAACACAGAAAAGTGAAGGATTTTTAGCAATCATTACGACAACTAAAATGTAAAAAATAAAATGAGATTGATGACTGGAGAATTAAACCTGTTAAATTTAAACACCAAGACAACATTAATTTTAAATAAAACAACTGCCAACCATGAAATGCATATATTGTTCTCAGTATCTTTTACTCTCTAACAGCCCATGAACACACTGAGCCTCCAAGGCCTCTCTGTGAGAGATTATTCTGCTTGAAACTTCTTCTTCTTCTCCTTTTCTTTTACCAAATATCCACTTAGACAGACCTTGAGGTTTTTGCTGAGATGCCAAAGGGAAGTTCAACTTGCTGGGAAATTGAGCTGTTCAAGATGTTTACTTTGTAACAATTTTAACTACTGGTAATAATCTCTAGCTGACAGTCTAGCTGAACTGTATCGATTTCTCGAGGAGGTCCAATAATTCTTCAGCTTAATCGTTTGATTACAGAATTATTAGGTGTCAAATGTGTCAGATAATGACAGATGATCTAAATGAACACATTTGTATTGCATCAAAAAGCATTTAAATAATTCCTGTTGCATCTCTTTCACAAAGTTTGCTTTTTCTCTTCCACCCTGAAACATCTCTGTTACTCTCTTATACCCTCGTTCGTCTTTAACCTCACTCTTCCACACATCTTTGCTCCCTGAACACACCTACTACTCTGAACCCATCTCCCATAGGTGATCGATGACCTTGTGAACATGAATCTTCCATTAGCGCAGGAGAGACAAGTTAGGATACACTTCCTAGTTTGCTGTCAATTGCTTCCTTGTTCTTTATCCTAATGTCCTCCCTTTGTTCTTTACATATTGCCTTTTAATTGTCTTTTTTCACTCTTTTTCATTATAACTCCCCTCACACCTCATATATCTTCCTGTTTCCTTTCTTTTAGACATCCTTGTCATTCAAACACAAGTTCATGTCCCTCTCATATTCTAATGTTCTGGGTTATTCTGTTCAGTGCACTGTGTAAACACAGTATAATAAACAACATCAAACAGTGAAGTGCAGAGTATGGACAGATTCTTGTGGGCTTAATTTGCCACACAACTGCAGAGACATCACACACATACATACATGCACCAAGACAGAAGTAGGCCTACTAGTTCAGTACCATTAAGCAAGCCAAACAGTGGCTAGAGTCCCATGTGTCCACCTTGCTAATTTTGAAATGCCATGTGGTATTAACATAGGCAAATCAGGTCACATCTAGCTCAAGTCTGGTTTGACAGCCACACAATACACTTGGGCAGCTTTACCACTAAAACTGCTCGACCCACCATCCTGCTCCCCCATTGTCTTCATTGCATTACCAAGACAACATAAAGTGATGACAGAGCCTGCAGTCTGGGGACTGTTTGTTTAATCTATGATTCAGAAATACACAGTTAGGCTCACTAAAGTGGATGTAAGCAACCCATTAGCTGCCATGTAAAACCAGCTACCAAAAAGAAGCCACTAAAGCCTTAAAATAATTCACTGGTTCCAGTTACTGCACTTCTGCACTGTTGTCAAGGAGACTGACCACTGTGTTTGCTCAGTGGAAGAATAATTGTGCTTGTGGTTTTTATCACACATTTGTCACACTGTAAATTACTGCATTTGAAGCTTGATTGTTTTGTTGTTGATATTTGTACCTGAATAATTTGCTGGCCTTAATTCATCTCAGCTAGGCAAACTGACCTGAAATTCACACCAGATTCCAGAGACACGTAAATGTTCGTGCAGAAAATCTGTACTAGTTTCAGTCACTGTTGTACTAACCATGCTGAATAATGTCCAAAATTCAAGGACCAATGATGGTTTTCATGTGGTATTAGCATAGTTTCTGTAATGAGTAGGGTGACCAGGTGTCTTTATGTAGGAGAATTTTAAATGAGACTACACAATGAGACTGTCTCGCACATTTTGATTGGCTCTGGTTGTCAAACGTCAAACTTTCCAGACAAACATGTTTTGAAGTCTGGCTTTTATCCAATGGGTGTGAATAATGTAGGGAAAGCTGTCATCATGAGTCAAGTGCAGGTTAACCTGTCACAGGCTTTTGCTGCCTCTGCTAAAAGGGGAAAACTGCAAGTTACCACAAATCCTCAAGCTATGCAGATTCTGGTGAAATATGATGGAAACACCACAGGGGAAAGAAGCCACATTCATGATAAAGACTGAAAAATACTTAGGAGTTAGTTTCCTTTTTCATTTTCCCTTTGTCTTTTCATTTCACATGGTTGACAAGATGTAAAATGCAAATTTCCAATTGCATCAGTGCAAAAATCCAAAGATGATCACTTTTTTCCCTTGACCTAATTGTTTGTTGACATGCAACAGTGTTTGTGATTAGTGTCTAAAGACTGTAGGTTGTGTAAGTTTGATTGCGTGAGTATGTTGTGTGGGTAAGCTGCAAACAAATTGCCCTTTTTTATGACCAATAAAGTTGTCTGAATCTGAATTTGAATCTGAACAGCGAGGCTAGCAGCTGGAATACCATCGATCTGTTGTAACTGTTTTAGGCGTAGAGAACTGATATAAATAAATAGTTAATCATGGACCGTTACCTTCAAATAAAATATGATATTATCATCTTAAATGCAATAGCAATAATGAAAGTGGAACACCCATAGTGGTCATAGTAGATGGTGACTGATAAACATACAATAGTATAAATATATTAATTAAAAATTAAACAATAAACACTTTGAGATGCGCAGTCTCAGTTGTTGAAAGGAAATGTGGGTTGATTAGAGGGAGGTGGGTTGATCCAAATATTGTTAGCATTGATACCAACACTGGTATCAATACTAGTATTAGTATTGTATTAGTATCCGATATTAGTATTGGAATCAATGCTAGGACGATAGGAAGAATATTTTTTGTCTATCCTCTAAGTTCAGCATATAGTTCACTAATTGTGTTAAAAATGTTATTTTTTTTAAATTGAAAAATATACCACAAACAAGCACAGTTAGAAATAATAAAACCTTTTTTTGACTTTCACATATATATTATATTTATAGTCTATGTCACATTAAACAACAGAAGATGAGTCAAAGAGACCGGCACATTTACACTCCAAGTCTCCAAAAAGCCCAGTTTCAAAATGCATTAAAAGCTGCAAAGTTTGGGTTTTTTTTGTATTAACTAATTAATATGAAAAGTAAAAATCACAGTGAGTGGTCATGGTCACATGGTCATTAAAATGTGTTCAGACTTTTCAAAATTATGATGATTCACCTCATAAATCATGACACACTGGTCTCCCCTCCCTAAACTTCCTTTATAGGTTAAAATATTGGTGTTGGTATTGGATTGATACCAATATTTGCAGTATCGCACAGCACTAGTATTGACTAAAGAAATTATGCAACTCCCTGTCCACAAATTTCAAGATTTGCTTGTCATGCAACGTTGTGCAGTTGACAGCTCATCACTCGATACTTCAGGCTGCAGCTGCATACGTAACACGCTTATACGTTTACTACTGTCAATCTTCCCTCCTATTGTTTGCTGCCTCAAACTCTCAACTCAAACTTCTCACCTCAGGTTAGTTTAACTTGTTACCTTCCCACTTTATGTTGAAACAGGTCAACAAAATGTCATTGACATTCCACCGTCTCTGGTTCACCATGTCAGTCTTAATCTGTCCCTGTGTGTACGCCTCCTTAAGGGCATAAAGTAAACATATTAGACCATTAAAAATCCGCTTGGTGACTATTAATGCATTTCTCTAAGTAAAGCCATATCAGCTCTATGATCCAGACATTTAAAACACTGATTCAAAATGCCTGCTGGCATTGATATCCTCTAGTCAAACTCCCATAGAAGTGTTGCTTTGATACAAACTCTTAAACATCATACATTAGTGGTCTATTGGGCCCATCTCCAATTCTAATGATTATTGATCTACTATTCATAGTCAGCTGTTCAAGGATGGGAACAAGAGTAACACTCCTGAATGTCACACCTCTGACCTTTTTTTGTTTTTCAGAACATGTCTGGACAGCCAGGCACATTTACTTTGAGATTTCTCCACAACATAAAATATCCTTAATTTGTCTAAGCTGAGTGGGGATTTCCCCTCCTCAGTCCAGCACTGCTAGAAATACAATGGCTTGTTCTTGTTGTTATCCAAAGTGAGGAGTTTTAGTTTTGGATAGGCATTTAGAGGATTATCTGAGTGCTTCTAAACATTCCTGTGTAATTAGACACCACCTCTGTCAGTCATGCAGAAGCAAAAAGCTGATTGGCTGAGTGTCAAATGAACTGCTGCCTTTGGGAATGTCCCCGGTTGGAGTGTCAATAGTTCGTCTTTGAGCCCTCGAGTTTATTCACCTCGTCTGCTTTATTCAAAGTCACTGGAAGAAAAAAGACCTGGAGGTGATTGAGGGTTTGACTGTGTGAATGTAAGAGAAACAGAAAGAGAGAAGAGAACAAGAAAATCAAGGAAACCTCTTTTAAGATATGTCAGAGAGAATTTGAAAAAATGGGAAATGTTGCGTGAGACTTAAGGGCAAAGATAAAAGCTGATACAATTTGACCGATTAAAAAGAAAGATGGAAGATATCAACAATGACAGAGAAGAAGCAGAAAGGCGGACCTTGAGGCAGGGGTGGGCAAGTATGAGGGGAGCTAAATGTAGATCTTGTGATCCGGATCATATAGTCAGCACTGATGAATGATAGATGAACGCAGCATTACCACCCTGTAAATGACGGAGAAGAAGGGAAGCAAACAGAATAACAGCAAAAACATTAATGCTGCTCCATCCTGGAGTCACAAATCCTGCAGTTGACACTTTTTTCTTTATAATTATTTATCTCTCCCTCTTTCTTTCACAGCAAGAAAAATAACAGAATTTGTTATTTGTACACAAGCGTAAAAGAAAGCTGTTTATTTTTGACAAGAACGTGTTGTGGTTGTGTTAGATTTTTGTCTGTTGTATAACAAGGACAAGGACCTCCTAAGGACTCAGCACTGTCCACTAAAAATGTAGTTAATACAAAACTGAAAATTTTAAGCATGATTTTTTTTTTTTTTTAAATATTCTTTGAGAAAATCATTGTGCAAACCACAAAAAAGAAAGAAAAGAAAAAGAAAACACAGAGTTTCTTAACTCTCACTTAAGCCACCGAAAAAGAGGTTTTGCCTTTATTTTTGGTGACTAGAAGAAAAGGTCAAAACAAGGAGATGAATGGCAGAGATGCTTTATTTTTGAATCATCAACCTTTCAACAGGGAGCCAAATCAGGCAAGCAAATCAAGATAATTTCTCCTAAATGTCCTTTTTTAAGCATCTGAGAGGATTACAGTAAAACTACACTGGACCCTCTGGGACAAATTCATGGTACACAACTCTGTGAAACAATGAAAGAAACAACAAGTGTGCTCTTGCTCACAGTCCCTACTTGATGTGCTGCCATTGGGCTTGCACATTATGGACTCTTCTGCTGAAAACCCCAGTGTTACCTTTGAGGAGATCTAGCTCCTATCGCCAGTGATGATCCAGAACAGAAATGTATTGCTGTTGCTGTTGTTGAGTTGATGCACACATGCACATGGTCAGAGCACAACTTGTAAAACTTGCTGTAAGATTTAAATCAAGTGTGCCTTTGGGTTTTTGCAAGCCTAATACATTTCTAACCAAATATATTATTAACCTACTGTAGAGGATCAGGAAATTGCATGCATTTTTGTGATTAAACCAAATAATTTTCTTGAAGGAAATACCATAACATATTAGAAATGTGCAAACACACATCCAGCCATGTTCCAGTTTTTTATGCAATCACCTCTTCCATCTTTGGTAGAGGTTCAATGTTTGTAACGATCATCAGTTTACTGACTACAGGTCTATTTGATATATTTCCATCACAGTTCTGTTTCTTTATCTTTTGATTTTAACATTTCCTTCTTTTAATTTTCTAAATATTATGACGATATTACTATCTTTTGTTTTTCATATGTCCTTAATCTTTTTTTTCTTCCTATGGGCGTCATAGTGTACGCTTTCAGTAACATTCCTGTGTCACAAATGCAGTCAGTCTTGCTGCTTTCCCAACAATATTATTATGTTAATGTGTTTGACCTCAGTATTCAAAGAGCTACATTTCAGAAATTCACATAGTAGTCACATTGAAAGTAAGTATGAATGAGTGAGTGTGAAACAGCAAAAGAGAGTGAGCAAAAGTTTGACTGGGCTTTTTCTTTTTTTCCTCCCCACACGACAAGGTTGCTTTACACAGGCATGCACAAAAACACACACACAAGGTGGTGAGAGGACGAGAGAGGACAACACAAAGCCCTATTGACTGATAGCCTGCACACAATGACTTTCATTTTCCACTTCTTAGCAAAATATTATCAATTCTTAACAAGACTGTGGACCTCAACTCTTTCTATTACACGGTCACAAAGGCAGGGATGCATCTCTCAGGGCGAAGAAATGATGACATTCCTGCGGTGACATCAAAGCAGCACTTTACAGTAATAATGTCACATCATCCAGTGAAAGGAATAGTTTGCTGCTGTATTTTCAGCATCTTTGCAATTTTTTCTGTTCTTTTTGTACAATCATAAATTTCCAACCTTGAAAACTGTAGATGAATTATTAACCACACTACTTATATATGGTTGGAGTTATGTTTTTCTTCAGGTCTATGTCTTTTTCTAAGGCACATAGTGCTGTCATCTCTCTCAATGGCACAAGAAAAAATGTATTATTTATTTATTTTGCAAATGAACTAAATTCTGTTATATCTTATTCTATATTTATTAAGGTTAGTGAGTTTTAGGGTCTGAGTATGGCTTTGAAGCATCTCTGTGAAAACTTAAATTAAAAATTGGTATGCAATTAAAATATTCAAGTCATATAACAAATGGCTCTTCCACTAGTTAATCAAAGAAAAGGTTCAATAAGGAGATTTACTTTTTGTGTACACTTAATTCAAACTTTCAAGCTGCTGCAGTAGCCTTTCATGTGTTTTTCTGTGCTTTTGCTAACCATTTGAATTCAGTCTAAAGTATTTTTTCAGACCTTATATACCATTACCAAGTCAGCAAAGCTACACCGCCACTCAACCATGATTTATTAAAGGAATTTGACCTGAAGCTGAAGCTTGTAGCCTTTCCTAAGGAGTCGAGAAACTACATTGAGCCTTTAAATGTAATTATTTATGGAGTACTACAAAAAGCTATATTGAGATAGTATTGATAAAAATAATGTCAAACATTCCCCAACACTCCCAAGCATCAGAATTAGCTTGATTACTGGTGATACAATTCTGAATACGTTCATTTAAGCGATGAATTAATTTCCTTCTGCTCTACCCTTCACCCTCTTCAAAACACTGTCAGTTTGCACAGCGCTGCTCGATCAACTGCGAAAATGCTTAAATTCTCCCTCAGGTAAGGATGTCCTCAAAGAAACCTCAGGCTACACACACACACACACACACACACACACACACACACACACACACACACACACACACACACACACACACACACACACACAGAAAGAGAAAACCAAACACACCTGCAAAGCAGTAGTTAGGTTTAAATGCCTTTGTTATGTTAGCTTAACATTAGCATGTCTTTGGGTAGGGCTAATGAGGAACTGAGTGGTAAACTGTGTCTGCTGTGTGTGTGAGTGTGTGTGTCCGCCTGTAAGTTACATACTGTTGTAGCTAACACATTAGCAACTTCCGACTAAACAGCCACTTTGTCTAAAATAAAATGTTTTATCAATGTAGAAAATGTTACTTATCCTTAAATACTTTTCATGGATATACTTTTTTTCAATTTCATATATTTTTCCAACATTTTACTTTAGAATGACAAAAAGTTTCATCCGATGTTACCAATGTGTTGAGCAAAATGAAAGCACTTTTCTTAAATCATATACATTTTCTTTTAAGATGGTAAGGAGTCCATAACAGATTTTCTGCCAGCTTTCACTGTTTTTGGTTGCATGACAATGTCACAGTTGCTGCAGATTTGCCAGCTACGTATTCACAATGCCAAATCTCCCATTGCACCCCATCCTACAGATACTTTATTAGATTGAGATCTGGTGGCTATCGAGGCTACACATTACCATACTCTAGAAATCAGTTTAAGATGATCTCATCTCATGCTACTGTCAACCATCAGCTCCAAGCTTCCACATCAGGTCATGTATTCAGAAATGCTCCTCTGGATACCTTGGTTGATACAAGTAGCTATTTGAATGTCTGTTGAAGCAGTCTGGTCAGTCTCCTCTGACCTCTCATGTCAACAATGCATTTTGTCTAAAGACCTGCCAATCACTTGATATTTTCTATTTGTATCTCAGTAAACTGTAGAGATGATTGTTTGGAGAAAATCACAGTAGATCAGCAGTTTTTTTTTCTTAAAATAATTAGACAATGCCACGTTCAAAGTAATTTAAGTCAGCTTTCTTCCCCATTCTGTTGCTCAGTTTGAGCTTCAGACACTGTGTGTCTACTGTGTCTTCATATCTAAATGCATCAGATATTTCTGGTAATAAGCAGTTGAAAAAGTGAACCAGATGAAGTAGTCAGTGAGTGTATATTGGGAAAGAATGAGAAATATTAGAATCAGAGCCATGTTTTACTTCTCTGTGGAAATGTTAGGCAGGGATGATATTTTTAGTTTGATGTGCTGAGTTTTTTCAGATGTCATTTTTTGGCATTTCTCTCACAGTGTAATATTGTTTGTGTTGCATCAAGCTCAGAGAAAGAGAAAAAACGTATTATTATTATTATTATTTATTATTATTATTGTTATTACTTATAATCTTCTATAGAATAAATGTGAAAAAATATTGATAAATAACACATATCATAAAAAGTTTTAAAAAACTAAAACACATTTTTCCTATTGCTATTTGTCTTTTAACTTTAGAAACAACTTTATTCTTTGAGAAGAAGCAACTATCAATAAAATACACTAAGAACTTTGCCTCAAATGTGTAAAATACCAACAAAACAGTTAAAAGAAATGTTGAAATGCACTAAAACTACTGTCATTACTGTCATAATGTCAATGGGCAATATTAAGAGATCTCAAAGATCATCATGACTTGCACTTTCTACACCGAATGGCAGAGAAGAGAAGACCTTTGGCTTGATGTGGAACATATAAATTCAGAGATTATTTATAATCTGAATTATAGAACTTGAATTATAGTAGTCGATGGGGGGGGGGGGGCATAATAACTTCAGAGATCCCATGACCTTTATCACTGCATACAATCAACTGCCATTATTTTTCTGTGTGACATTTACTGCAAAAGGCAGACGTAGACTAAGACTGCCTGTGTTTTCTTCAGCATTACGCAGTTTATGGGAAGAGAAGTGAAATATGGGAAATTAATTAAAGCTGGAGGATGTGTCTAATATTGATGTACTTGTGAAAGTCAGATTTAACGATGAAAGATGGAGAATTTCAAGCTATTGCACCTGTTCCATTTGCGTTTGGTGGGACTTTATCATTTTGATCCATAAGGCGGAAAGAGTAATCTTTCATGGGAGAAAAACCAGAGTGATGAAATGAAGGGGTGTCCACACGGGCAGAGACTAGCAGCAATGCAGCAAGCAGCTCATCATAAAATGTCAATGAAATTCAGCGACTTGCAGCAAATACAGGTGAAGCATCACAAAGCCCAAAGATCCTAAGTTACTCTTATCATAACTTTAAGGTAACTGACTGAAGTACTGACCGGTGAGTAAACCATAACACTGGCATATGACAAGTGGTAAATAAATTAGAGGGTTACCTATACAACTGCCACCTGCAGTCTCCATTAATAGCTAACTGTAAGCTACAAAGAAATGCACAATGAGCAAATGAGCATGGGGGCTTTAGGCTACAAACTAGCTTGTGAGCCTGAGGCTAGATTTAAGTGCAACTCCTTGTCTTTGAGTTATGAATAGTTCACTCACTGCTTAGCTGGCAGCTCAGGAACAAGTTGGGAAACTTTGATGAATCACGAAGGACGGATGCATCCTTACTCTGAAAGTTTAACTTTATCTTTTTAGATTTAATGTAGATTCTGTAAGAAAAGACTAAAAAGCCCATTTTAAATTCCAGTTTATTTGCATTTAGCTGTTTTATTTATTAGTAAATATAAATAAAATGTTACTCACTGCAAATCAAACAGCCTTTAAGCAACCTTTGCAATGATTTTTTACATTTGAAACCTGATGATGTATTTACAGACTGACACTGCAAAATTTGTAATACCAAAACTTTAAAAATGTTTCTACATGACTAAAGTGTTTCTCATAAGCTTTAAAGCAACAACATTGTGTTCATATATGTAAAGATATGTTAAGTTTTAAGAACCTTTAAAAAATTAAATAACTTTCAGCAGAAACCGAATTGATTTACCATTTGAAGATGAATATCTGGTTGACTGCACCTGACATTCTCATTCAGTCTGATAATTACAGTGGAGAGCAACAGACGGGTAGCGAGAGAAAAGATCACTGATTGAATAACAGAGGAAAGATGGGGATGAGTCATGAGAAGCTGATTATTAGAACAGTGGCTAAGATGTTAGACTTACAAAAGGTCGTTAAGATATGGCGGCATTAAGATATCGCAGATGAGAGTGGTAAAATACTGGGAATGATGTGCAGACGGTACAAAAGAAAGTGAGGTGTGTACATGATGGCATTTGTGCTTTTTTTGTGACTGTCCACTTGCATTCTGAAACTTCCCTCTTTCTCTTTTTTCTCACCTTTTATTTCCTTTTCTCTCCCTTTGCTTTTATTCTGTCACACTCTCCCCTAAATCTCCCTATGAAATCTACACTTGCCACTGGTAATTACAATGAACAACTTCATATGTCTGCTTCTCCTGCTTCTGAGATAAGGCGTGGTTGCGTGGCATACACACCCAACTGCATTCACAAAGACACACACACACACCATCATCCACTATCTTATCTCCATCGTCACAGAACAACCGCCTTCTGCCCAATTCTGCCCTAATCTTCACCGTAAACAATACTGATATTTTATCCCCGTCCACAATGAAAAGGGAAGGGAGGAGGGGGCGAGGAGGAGGTGGAGGATAGAGGGGCGGAAGGGGAAGGAGAAAAGGACTAATGCAGGATAGATGGAGGAGAAGTGCACATCTGATAAAATTGGTTGCTTATAAAAACTCACCTCCCCCGTGCCTCGCCTGTCATTCAGCCTAGGATTTGCTTGTCTACATTTAGGTATGTAAGAGTATTGTGCAGTGAATTAATTTTCCATACATAGTCAGAGTCTATTTGAAGCTCTATAGGTTCCTTCAAATAGTTTTTAAATTACATTTTTTACTGTTAAAACCTAGTTTTTCTTTTTCTTTGCCACAGTCAGCTTGGTGGTAACTTTAGTATGGATTTGTTGTGAACAGTTGGCATATTAGAGCTACAATTTTACTTTAACTATATCTTGATGGGTCCACTTGTTAATTTTCACACTTTGATGACATTTTGCAGAAGAATCTCAGGCTTAGAAGTACACAATTCATCCCTCCCACACTCAATGGCTCCTCAATGTAATGTTTTCTCTTAAACTTGATAAGATCATTTATTCTCTCTGAGGAAAATCCCAAAAGTTCTCGGTCATGGCACCCATTCCTGATCTATTTTAGTTCATCATAACCATAACACATCTTTCGGGACAGTATGTATGTGTGCTACTGTTTTTTGGGGTTTTTTTTGGTTTGTTTCTGTAGAGTAACACCAAAATAAAGTGAAACCAAAACAAGGGAGGAAATATTAATCTGCTCTGTTAATGGTTCTTTGATTGTACTTGCTTGGTTTGTGACTTTGTCACCATGTCAAACTACGTTTTCCTCCTTTACCTAAATAAATATATTAAACAGACAACAAAAAAAGAAATCAGTTCAGTTTAATATCTGTAGTGGTAAAACACAACAGTTGCCTCAAGGTGCACTTTAAACTTGAAAAAGTGAAACAGGTTTTAATGTTAATAGTGCAACGTTTAACGCCAGTAACTTTATTAAACTGCAGCTAAATTGTTACAAAAATAATTTTGATTAATTTTAAAAGGTTCCTGTTCTTGATTTTGATCACCATTCCCAGTCATTTTTGAAAGCTGCAGAGTTAAAAATAAGTCAAAGAAAACATGAGCATCCAGGTTATGAGACAGGTTTTAATCAGACAGATTGCTTCTGGCTTAAACGGTGACTTTGACCGACACACCTTCCATGTTTGTGCAGGTATATAGATATATGGGTACACTGCGTTTTCAACAAAGACAGATTTAATCAAACGTTTTGTATGCTCTCGCTTTTTGCTTTATCTCTAAATAAAGTGCCAGAAAAGGTCCTGAGTTAGTGACGTCCTTACGGTCTTCCGGTTTACATTTTCTGCAAACTCTGTAAGATGCCTGATGATAATAACTACACTAAACTAACTAATCTAAAATTTCTCTAACCCAGGAGTTAGAATTTCAAGTGTGTTCAACAGTTTTGCTTCTTCTGAATTCTTTTCACTTCTCAGTCAGTCTGTATGCTTTGTGATTTATGGATCATTCACAAGATAAGACTAAACAACAGTGACAGTTATTAAGTGTTTTAAGTAATCCAGTTTTGTTACAACCAAATGTAGTTTAAAAAAACACACATTTGCAAATGTAAATGAAGCTGAGTAATGAGCATTTCTTTTCTGTTATAAGAATCAGAAATATGACATTGCCTGTAAACTCACTGACTGTGCAAATCCTGCATACACCTACATCAGCTTTGACTGGCATCCCACTCAACAAGCTTCAACAGAGGCTCCTGTTGTGAAAACAGTACTGTTTGCTTTTAGTGACCTTACTCTATACCCCAATGTAAAACAGTGTGAATCCTCCAAAGTGTCTTGGCATTTAAATAGTTTTTGCTGACCTACAAGTCCGTAGGACTGAAGCGATCTGAATGCTGAGGCTTTTAAGAGAATGCCCAGCTCTACAGCGGAGCAGCACAAACTAACAACACATCAAAGGTTTATGTATATATTAAGATTCATAATTCATCTCCTGCACTCAGTCGGCTTTCATTCCTGAAGCCACAACCAAAGGAACACAGACATGAGCTGCGTGACCTTTCAGCAGAAGAGTGACAGTGAAGAAAGAAAACATTATAAAGGAAAATAAAGACAACCTCTATCGTGACTGAAGCTCCTCATCATGCTCTGTTTGTGATACGTTACATGTATATCTTGTTATTTCCATCTCCTGCTTTTTGTCATCCTATAGCCCTTCCGCCACATGCCCTCTACTTCTACCTCAGTGGTGATACAGCAGGATAACCCTGGAGGTCTGAGGAGAATTAGAAATGAAAGTTGATTTAATCAGTTGTCCACTCACATACACCTCCTCGAATCAGGTTACAGGGGGACAAGGTTCTGCAAGTGCACGTGTGTGCGTGTGTGTCATTAAAACAGAGTGGCTCACTTCTTAAATCAGCCGGGACATTTTTATTGTCAACACTAACAGCAACGTTGAGGCCATCTGTTTTCCATGGGAAACTGTCCAACAAGCAGCTTTACAACCTGTTCAGTTATATAAACATGTTGTTACTTCTACTGTACATTATCAGGAGTTTTAAAACAAATAAAGCTTTTATAAATATATTTATTCTATTTGTATCAGTATTTTATTTTCCGAAAAGAAGCAAACAAGCAATATTTTTTATGCATATAGCTGTTTTCCACATGCAAAAGTGCTTCACAAAAGTTAACATACAACTTAAAAAACTGGAATTAAAATCAATACAAAACAAAAGGAAAGTACAAGAGATTTAAAAATACTCAACAATAAAATAAAAAAAAAAATTATTGGAAATAAAACCAATAACAAAATCAATACAAAGAAAAACCTAAAGAACTTCACATTAAGTTGAAATGAGTACATAATGAAAATGAAAATTGGTATCGACTCCACAAACCTTACCTGTACAGGCAGGATAGTCGATCTGTTTAGTGTCACAGCCTTTTTTGGTGAGTCTGTGGGCCAGAAAATCATTCTAGCTTATGAGTGAGATAGAAGTACTGCGCGAATGTGTGAGTGTCTGAATAGATGAATGGCAGCAAAGCAAGCAGAGTGATTTAACTTGTGCATTATCATTATAAGCTCGCTCATCATTAAATATTAATCTATTTTATATTTAAAACACAGTACCAGTGTAGCTGTCATATAATCATTTTTTAAAATAGTTGTATAGTGTAACCAGCCTGATAGGCCAGATTTTCATTTATTATTATCTGAAGTTCCTTTAAAATATTCTCATAAGAACTCCATAAGAAATAAAAAGTTGGACAAAAAATTCTTATTTGTTGTTGGCATACAAAATATAAAACTGGTGGAATAAGATACCATGTGTAAGTTTGAATTTGCATAGAATTCAAAATTTTAAACTTAAATTTGGCCTCATGGCTAATATGCACAAGAAAAGTTCCGCCTATTCATGTGCAAAACTACCATCAGATTTTTAAAATATGCAACCAACCTATTTTGTTCTTACCACTGTGTACTATTGCATGCAATCTACTGTCACTGGCATACTGCCACATCCCCATTTTGCCATATAGGAAAACACATTTACTTCTAGATGAAGTGGAGAAAGTAGTGACAGTGTTGCAAGAGAAAAGCCTGACTGAAGGAACTGAAAGAACCTTGTCCAAAGAGGAAGTCAGGTAAGGCACAGCTGAAATAACCGAATCTGAATTCCATCTCCTCCTGGTACACTCACTGTGGTGCAAGTAAAATAAAAGTTGATATTTAAAAAAAAAGAAACAGATTAGCAGAAAACAGGTAGAGCACAGGAAGATGAGAAACTTTTTTTCTTGATTCTATGACATTCATGGGATAGTACCAAGAAATTAGGCTGTAAGTGATGAAATTCAGTAATTTATTGAAAGATGAGACAGTTTAAGATAAGATGAGACAAGAAATATTTAAATATGTTTAATTTTCTTCAAATGGAGCTCAACTTTAATGTTTAGTTTTTAAAAAAAATTTAATTGTAATTTTGTTCCTTATGCTTATTTTTTCTAAGCCAGGCCTACGACTGTTTGTACACATGGTCAGAGTTCTACACTTCTTTATAAAGTACAAACAAATTCAGGTACAAAAATCTTGATAAATAACTGCATGAAGCATTTGTACGCATATTTTATGCACAGATTTCATGTGTACAAACTGTTAATAAATGAGGCTTATTGTTCCCTCTACTAAAGAAACCCTACACAAAATCATGTGTTCATAACACAATTTAGTTATCTCAAAATAGAATTCAATAATTTAATAATATTAAATAGCAGAAGTAGCTGATTTCTAGTTCTAATGTGAGTTTGTTTACTGCTTTTTCACTAAATACATTTATTTGTGATATAGCTCTGGTAATTAGTTTTCATTTCAAAATAAAGAATAACAAAAAAGCTCATAACAACAGCTTATTTTCCGTTCCCCTGAGGGAAGAATTAATGTGTTTTTGTAGCTTCACGTACTTAAAGTAATGTGATGGTAGACATCACAGATTGTGTCTTAAATGCTTCATAATGAAAGATAACAGTGGATGATAGATGGAGAGCTGATCTTGTGGAGCTCCTTATTTGGCAAAGTTGTAGGAGTCAGCTAAAGGAGGCAACTTTTGTTGACAGATTTTCAGTGGTTCTAAATCCACAGGATACCGAGAGCCGTTCCCAACCTAGCTGGGGGTCGGTTTCACTGTGTGTTGGGGAAGCCTATTTGTTGTGGAAAGGATTATGGTGAGCGATCTAGTCACAAACAAGATTAGTGGTAGCGGATCGTGTTTGATTGGGAAGCTACAAAACAGCTCTCACAACTGTGACACAAGTTGTTGTCCAGCTTGTAGCAAACAGAAAAGAAGTCATGAAACACACAAACAAACAAATAATTACAAGAATATGATCTCTTCTCTTTTATACCTTACATCCTCTGACCAGCTATCTCTAGACATTATATCGCAAACTGTTTTAGATTCTTGCAGATCTGTCCAGCTCCCTTTGAAAAGCTACAGACAGCAGAATTACTCTAAAACCCTTTAAATTTGAGATTAAACTGTATAGTCATGTCTTTTTATAGAGCATGACATAGACCCACGTACATAGCCATGGTCACACACACTCAGGAGTATCTGTAATCCTGGTTGAGACAGGCAGACACCCTTGGTGCATCACTCTCCCGTTCATTTCATAGATCTGTCATCGTCCCTGGACAAAAGCACCTCACCAGGATGACTAATCTGTGTTCGGCTCGCTGTCCTGGCTGACTCAGGCTGCCATGTCGATTCTATTTCAGACGTTACTCAGCAATCGCTGAAGCGAGTTATGATTGGAATGGAGACAAGGCACACAAAGGGGAGACAAAGGCAAAGATAGAAAGGGGGCAGCATGGGGGTGGGGGTGGGAAGGGTATTTTCAACTCATTAAAACTTTTTCAAAAGCTGAAAGATGACTTGAGGCAGACTAGTGTTTATATCATTTTGTGCATGAGTGTGAGACAGAAAGTGTCTCAGTCCTCTCTTGTCTCCCTCCAGCAGCAGCAGAGAAACCTCCAGGGCTGACACAGGTGACAGCCGACCTCAGCCTGGCACAGAAACCCTCACCTTGTCTGGGCCACTAAGCACACAGCAGTTCCCTCAGTCACTGAGCGTACACATCCAGACAGCGATGCTGCTTAGCTGGGGAGCCTGAGACAGGAGTGGTTTGGGAAGTTACTGTGCAAGCTGACAGGCTGTCATGGCAAATACACACACATACCGAGAGATAATACTATATCAATATGATGATACGTGAGAAAAACTGTATCACTACTTCTCTCATTACCTTGTCTTTCCTCACTTACCACCAAACCCATCAACCTGCAGTGTCCTGCCATATCATCCTCAATAACCCCAGCTGGTGAGCTAAGCAGTGTCTGACATACATGCACACCAGCACATACACCCAGATACTCAAACACTGAAAGATGCTTACAGGCATGGGGTCTATTACGCAGAGAAGTAAACACTCACATGTAACCACATACAAGCTGTGTGCACATTTGCAAGAAAAACAGCAATGAAAATTTAAATGATTTAACTTTAAATGTCAGTTTAATTTAGAGAAGTGTTTTGTTGTCCTGTGCAGGGTGGACCAAATATCCAACATTCCACACAAACAAAAAATTAGCTAACTAACCACAGTATATGTGGAGATGACTGCCACAAGCTGTGGTATATGGTGTGCTGGAATGGAACAAAAACTCTTGAGGTTTTTGACTGGCAATGCCTTTTGTCAGATCCGAAGACTATCTCTTCTGTCCTCACTCTCTCCCTGTACTTCCCACAGATACATTGCACATCAGTTGGCCTGCTGTCTTTTTGAGGCAGCGGTACACCATTTCTGCTGAATTATTCACATCTTGTGGAGAAGAGGAGCTGAGAGAGACAGCCCGTAAAAAGCCAAGCTAATTAAAGTAGCAGTATTAAATGTGTGCCCGTGTCTCTTCCAAGAAGAGAGGAAAGAGAGATCAGCGGTGATACCTTTCCTCTCTCTGCATCTCTATCACTTGTCCCCCCGCCTCCCTCCTTCTTTCGCTTCACTTATCCCCCCTCTTCCCTCAGCTTTCTCAGGAAAATTACAACCTGACTGCTCACTTTAATATTTCAGCATCTAAGTGAGTGTGACAGCCTCTCCTTTGTGTCCCCCCACACCCCCACCTCACTGCTTCTTCTGTCCCTACCTCCACCCACCCACCCACCCAGCACTCTCTCTCCCAGCCCCAGCCTCCTCGTGTCGTTTGCTTATCATTCCCCCGACAGTTCAACTTTTACCATGTGACAGGAGAGAGACAGACAGAGATGGAAAAAAACAAAAACAAATCAGACTCAAACCGAGGTCGCTTTGCCAGGCTATCAGGCTGTCTCTCTCTGTCTCTCTGTGAGTTCTGTGACATGTACACGACCATGAACCTACAATGAGGAGAGGTATCGCTTCGCGCTGATGTATGCCACTCATGGTCAGACATAGACACACAGGCAGCATTTCATAGTGACAGTTGGGGTAGTGATCTCATCCACAGAGACAGACACTGACTCAGAATAGAGGTGTGTGTATGTCCTTTTGTATATTTGTGCATAAGATGTCACCCCCTATACATGAGCCACTTCAGCGCATGAGATACCTCTGAGAAGGCTCTTTCTGCAGCCATAACCCCAATAGTCTTTTCTATGCATGCTCACACATGTTATTGTTAGTGATATGAATATGTGCGTAGGCATGTATTATACACAAATGTATTATACATGTTCGGGTGAGAGATGTACTTGTTGGTGGAGTGATAGTGTTATTTGAGGTGAATAGCCAAGAAGATGGCTCAGTATGTTGTGTGTTCATAGGCACTATGATACACATCAATAATTTAGCCCGTCTCCCCTACTCCCCATTCATTCTATTTTCATCTCTGCCATTTGATATCCCTCTCTGTTTCCACTCTCAAAGAGAGCATATCATGCCCAGAAAGCGAGAAAGAAATATAAAAAGAGCCTCAGGAAACAAGCCTTTTATACCAATAAGTGAGAAACTAAATGGTGCAGCAGCACGCCAACAATGTATGGACAATAGCATTCAGGAATTACATATCTGTACTTACACATGTATTGGTATGCCTGCACACAAACGCTCGTTCACACACACAGAGGGAATCACACATACAAATAGAAACTCTCAATGTGAGGAGATGCTGACATTGTACACAACATTGATCATATAATTTACTCCTCTCTATCAAGCTACAAGGGTATTGATCAAATAATTCCATATGTGGGCCTCGGCTACTGCCAAATTGCTAAAATGGGGCTGCTCTACTTAAAGTGTGTCCCATAATGGTTTTGGCATTGATTGTGACTCTCCCTCGCTCACTCCCAATGCAAACAAACCCCATTCAAAAGGGTATGCGAATATGGTCAAACACAAATCACACATGCACACACACTGCCAGTTGAGCAGCTAATGCCACATACGGAGACTGACACTTCCACAAACTAGAACACGCACACACACACAATTTCATTCTGTGTCCTTTTGGATATTTGAGTGCTCGTCAGGTGATGAAATTATCTATTTGCTGTGAGTTGCAGAATAGAGTTGCCTCGTGGGCATGCAGGTTTTACAAATGACTGGAAGATTAAGAGCGGTTGAAAAGCCAATTTGACCCCGTTTCTACTTTGATGGCTCAGCTGACCGATTTGCTGCAGCCCCGAGGCAGGTGTCACACACGTACGCATTTACAGTAGGTGTTCTCATTTGTGTGTTTTGCACGCGTATATACCTGAGAGCACACGCTTGCACGTGCACATGGATATATATTCACACTTTTCAGCTAGAGTTGTTACAGTTTCTTTAACATTGAGAAACATTTGAAAAAAAGGAAAGAAAAGACACAATTGAACATCTGAAGCAGAGCGAGTCAGAAACAGTTACAATAGTGTTAGGTGTTGATCATAAAATCTGATCGAGTGCCCACCCTTTACCAGTAAAGTGTTATTTTTCTGCTTACACGTGTTTTTAAGTTCTTTTTGGGGGGCAGAAATACTGTGAAGAAGTAACAGAAAGACCCTCTTCTTTGTCAGGGATGTGTATGAGAGCATATACTTCAGCAAGTTTGTTAGATGTCAATCTCAAACACCTGACAGAATGACACTTTTCTATTATAAAAATGCAGCTGTCTGTACAAACCTGCATAACAGCTTCTAGCTGCATCCTTTTAGTCTCTGAAAGAAAAGAACATAATTGGCCACTCATGTGTACTGTGGCTGATCACATCATGTACTCTATAGACTGACAGAGAACTAAAGTCACTATTGGAGCTGGACTGCTGGCATCCTCGTTTCACCCTAAACCCTTTACAGATATAGTGACTGTATACCCACACTAAGCTGTGGGACAGCATGAATCTGGATGAGATACTGAAGCTCAAACTGTGTGATAGACAAAGAACTATATGTACAATATAAATGTGCTGTGTGGGTGCATACAGTAAGACTAAAAAATGTCTATTTACTAAAATTAATATCGTTTCTTATTGTTTTTGGCTGCAATCAGCTGACATTTTTCTCTAATATAAAAACTTGCTGTCATAACAAATAATTTCTGTCACCTCTAAACTTCTCCATGATCACTAATTCTAACTGTCCTTATGGAACGGTGGAGTTTAGCTGCCTTGTTGCTTGCTATTCAAAAGAAAAGGCAGGATCATATATAAATACTTTATATTAAAATGTATATTTATTAAATATTTACATAATTCTGTATAGATGTAGGTACACAGATATGACCTGAAAACAGAAATGACAACTCTGAAAGTTTTTTTTTCTTTACAAGACTTATACAGGCATGCTAAGAAAGAGTAGAAGGATTAACCGAGATCTGTAGTGGTAAAGAGCTGAGAAGTTGAGAAGTGTGACAGTGAGAATGTAACACAGGAAGTGAGGCGAGACAGAGAGGACAGAAAAGGATGGGAGAGAGATAGAGTGTGACAGAAAAGGAGAGAGAAGGAGAGTCCAGCTGGTGGCAGAAACAGAGAGAGATGTAAGGATATGACACCTCCTGTCTCTGCACTGGCCTTTGCTGGCCTTTGCGGGAACATACATGACAGCCTTGTCACACTCACTTACTTTCGCTCCCTCCATCGAGGTATATGGAGTGCGTAAGAGGGTCATACACAGTAGGCAAGAGAAGGACAGACAAGACACAGAAAAGGAAAGAAAGAAAAAAGAAAGAAAGAAAGATTACAGGAAATTTTGGTGCTACGTTTACTCACTTCTGCACAGATTTCTCTCAGCCTGCTATAGTACTAATGTCCTTGGCATACCACTAGTCTCTCTCTGTGTGTGATTCTTATTCTCACAAAGCAAAAAGAAAAGATCATTTATTTTCTTTAAACTTTTACACAGCTTGTTTTCAGAAAATGTAACTTATGAGCATCCCTGTCAAATTAGTTTTTAACCTTCAACAAAAGGTTTAATTACCAAAAGAGCAGCTGCCCTGTATACACACTCATTTTACTCTAATTGTGTTCTGCAGTGCTTTTTGGCAAGTACATATCTGTTGTTGTTGTTGTTGTTGTTGTTTTCAAGGTTCTCACAGGATGAAAAAGAATGTAGGAAATAGCATTTTTCTTTCTTTGCTTTTTTTTTAGTGGCAGAAGCAGTTGTAGTATCATCTAGAAGTATGTCAATACTCTAAACTGTGGGTATTACCTTCTACTTCTACCTGTCTACTGAGATGGTATTTTGCAAGAGTTTGGAAACTGGCTGCAGGGATTTGTTCCCACTCCCAAGAGCATTACCGAGTGTTCAGTCCAAAACTGAAGTACGTAAAAGAATACGTCGGCACATAATAGCGCAGTGAGACACAAAGATATGATCTCAGTAGGCTTATTTGAGTAATTGAACCATTAGTGGTCTTTTCTACCAGGATTGTTTGCATGGCCATGGTTTGAGTTTGCATTGTGGCAGAATTTCAGCCAAGTTCAATTATTTCACCAGACAAGCAATAACTTTTGTTTTTGAGACCTCAGCGTCATCCCAACTGCGTCAACACATAAACTTAATTGAAGTAAATGAGAGGCAGCAGGATTGTTTGTTTGTTTGTTTTCTCACAATACTAATGATGATCAGAATACAGCATTAAAGAGTTATAGCTGCTGAACCATAACGCACAGCTTGTGTAGATTTTATACACAATGCAAAGAGAATTATTTACCACAAACACCAATTTTTGTTGTATGGTTGAAATCAAATTCTATGCAAAATTCAGGAAATTGTTTCAATGTGGATGTTGATTTGTGAACTTGGGTGTTGTCATCATCAATCTTCCTATTAGAAGAGTAGTATTGTCTAAAATATTGCATGATTAGGGCCAAATGAGAAAAGAAAAACAACTCCATAACAGTAGGAGTGGCAATATAGACAATCTAATACATTGCTATTACAATAATATCAATAAGGTCACAAATGTTAATGAATAAAGAAAACTATAGAGAATATGCTCGCCCTCCCTTTTCAACCTTGCTTTGGTCCCAACATCCGTGTTCATGCCTGTAGATGCAGGCAGGAGAAAAAAGTCCATTTCTAGGCATCCCATGATTTGCATGTGATAAATAAATGAGATGAACCAATCAAGGGAGCTCTGCATGTGTATGTGTGTGAATCGCTGTCTGCTTATGTCCATAGCGCTCAGCTGGTTAAAATTGCTTGACAGGAGGAAGGCAAGAGGGACTGTGACAGAAGAAAAAAAAGATCAGTCCAGCACAGTAGTAGGGAGTGGGTGAGATAGGAATGGGGAAACACAGTCTTGGAGGGCCCCGTCGCACCGCTCAACACAATAATGAATTTCAAATAAGTTATTCACTTCAGGAGTAAGTGGCTGGCACCCACTCCTTACAGCTGGTTTGTTGAGATAATTGATTTTCAAATAGTTTTGAGGACGAGGAATGGGGACGGGGGCTGGGGGAGGGATACTGGGGAGGGGGCCTGGTTAGTGAGGGGGGGGGGGGGGGGGTAGCTACAACAGGGTAGTCTGCATGTGTAGCACTGGCACTTCTGAGTGTGTGCATGTCAATTACGTGTGTGTAGTGTGTGAGAGAGAAGTTACAGGGATATTTTAATTCACGCAGGAAAGAGGCCGTGTCGGAATGGAGGCCGGGGCACTAGCAGTAATTAAACTGATACAGCTCTGCAGGCACACACACACTCATGTAGGGAAGATGAATTTTTCATGGCTAGCACGTTTACTTCATCTCTGCCGTCTCTCCTCTCTCGTCCTGGCTCAGGGCGTGTTGGCTAGCTAAACTTTGCGCTGGTTTTTCACTGGGCTGTTAACATGGCAGCCTTCCATTGCTGGCTGCAGTGACACAGATAACTGAGCATCCGGGATGACAGCGACACAGACTCAATGAGATGCATTAGTGGCAGGATTTGAATTGACAATGTAATTTACCATGTCTCTCTCGCTATCCTCTGCTAACTCTCTCCCACTCTATCTGTCTCTGCCACCCTCCTCTTGCTAGCTCTCTGTTAAATTCATAGGAAGAGGGAGAAAGTGAGGTGAGGAAACTCAAGCAGCCGCTGGGGTTTCCATCATGAATATGCTTAACACATGAAACATCATAAAGGAATGAGTAGAGTAGAGACTGAAAAGCAGACAAAAACCAACAAGCAATGCTTGTCATCTTACACCAAATCTTTAAAAGAGGATATCTAAACATAGCCCCATGTTGGAGGAAGCCGGAGAACCTGTTGAGAACCCACGCAGACATGGGGAAAACATGCAAACTCAACACAGAAAGACTCAAGACTGGATTCAAACCTAGGACTTTCTTGCTATGAGGTGACTAACCACCACAGTGCCATACTTTTTATTTGACTGCTAATTTTTGCAAAATGAGACATTTTAGAGGTATATGCATTTCATTTGACAGATCTAAATATTCCATAATTTTCCATATTTTCCTCAGTTAAACTCTGATAGGTTATCAGTTTTTTGCTCCTGCTGGCTTTTTAAGTGTTACAACCAGCTCAGCACTTTCTTCCATATTTAACAAAATTGCAGTGACAATATGCATGAATCAGTAGTGGACCATGCCATTCAGGGCTCCAAAGACAGTGTGGAAATAGTAGCATGTTTCCAGTAAGTGTGTATTTTTTTTGCTGCCGAATTCCTTTTTTTTTGTTACACAAAAATGTTGAAAATGAAGTTCAGCAAACTTTGTCACTGAACCTAATCCAGGGTTAACAGAAAACTCCAGTGTGACACTGTTGACAGGTGGTTGGTGAATACACCTTTCTTTCCAACACTTGAATTCACAGGCAGCAGGGCATTTTGACAGTTTAGGCCTTGGGGCCTAGATACTCATTGAGACCATAATTGAGCTATAAGCTAAAAGGGTAATCGGTATACCCTCTGTTTAGCACCTAACTGTCAGTCTGTGTGTTTGCATGTGTGTGTCTGAAACCAGAGTCTTGCCATCAAGTGACAGGAGAAGCCAGGAGCAGGATCTGCGCAGACATGTAGACAATCTCTGGAGCCAAATTTTCGCACTGGGCATAGAGTAGCAGGGCTAAAATCAGATGCACAGATAAGCGTGTTAAGGAAGATAAACGTACATGCATAAACATACAGGCTAATTACACACACTCGAAAGCACAGTCTCAAAACACAATAGTTTTTGTGTGTTTGTGTGCATGTGTACATGTGTGCGTTCTTTCTGATTCGGATTGACAGGATGCTTAGAAGGCTGTGCGCTCACTATAATTACACACACTTGAGAAATGTCGGCTCTCTGTGCTGGAGAGGAGGGTGTAATCAACGCTCACAAACACGCATACGCACACACCTGACATTCTTGCAAAGATTAGCAACACACCTCTTTGCTCTGGAATCCAAATCTGAGGATGAAGAAAATAAGTCAGGTTCACACACTCACACACTCATACACACAGACTCAGACACACTCACTCACTAAGGAGGCATCACTGTCATCATAGTCATCATCAGTGACGGCTGTTGTCTTATCATCAAATCTGTCACCATCATCACTATCATCATCGCCTTCATCGTTGCATGCTGTTGGCAGCAATCTTTGTTTATTATTTTTTAAGTGCTTGTAAAACATAATCCATTTGTGTGCACAAACTCTCTCTCTCTCTCTCACACACACACATACACAGACATAGAAAGTCACTGTGTTGAATTGTCATAAACCTCCGTAATATATTCATTTCCATGATGAGGTTATATATTTAGCAAGCACCATGAGCAGGAAAAACATTAAAGAAATATTTTGTCCAAATATAAATTTATTATAATTATATATAAACAGTAATTATACCAAAGTATCTGTGAAATTAGCTGCTTGAGGCCTTAATGGTTGCATGAGCACTGAATGCTGTTAGGTAGAGATGTCAAAGTCACAGATCAAGTTATGTGTGCTTTTCCCATTCACAGATGTCACGACTGCAACATCTTTTTTGCTGGACAAATGTATGAAAATGTAAAAATCTTATTTTAACAAATAACAATTGACAGTCAATGTAAATTTTCTTCTGGATCTCTAAACTTGTTTGTTAAAGCAACTTTCCAAAGCCAAAGCTTGCTAAAAGGGTTTGTGTTTTCTCTTCCTACTGGGCACCTTAATTACCTCAGGCACTATTTACCGGAGATTATTAAGGAACAGCTGTCTCCTCCCTATGTTTATGTATGTATGTTTCTGCCCTCCCATCTCAGCCCTTAGGCTACCAGTCCTGCCTTTTTGCATAACAAGTGCACACTCTGCAGTCAAGGTTCCATGGCCATTATTCTGCACCCTGTGGTCCCTGAATTCCCAAGTAGTCCCTCAGGTCCTGGACCTCCTGCGGGGCAGTGTTGAGGGAACACTGTTTTCATTAAGACGGTCATTTTCTGCACACTGTGATTTGTGTGCATTCTTTTAAATAGTTTTTAAAAAGCCAGGGCCCCTTGCATTAAATACCGCTGGAGTAGAACTATTAAGTAGCGTGAAGCTGTTGGACAAACTGTCGTCGTTATGGCATGTCAAATCCATCACAATGGGATGGCGTTAAGACACACAAATACAATACAAACACGCACACACCACCTCCGCCTCTGTTATGGACAGACAGCGCACAGTTAAACATCTAAACGCCACGGCACATTTTTTATTTCACTTTTATGTCCTTAGTGCTTCTTCTGCACAGTTTTTGCTATTACTCATTCCCACAATGCCCCCACATGCACACTCACTCCGCTTTACCAGCAGCTATTATTCCTCTTTGCCGAACTTCAAGACAGGCAAATTAATTATGGACTTCTTGATCTAGAAACAATTATGATTACAGCACGGCCTCCTCTGCGGAGCCTCAAAGTGTCATGGCTGCCACTCCCAGCCTCTTTGAAGTGTCGTGCTGGTGGATGGCACTATTAGTGTGGCACTGCAACTTATCACCATGGCCCCATCAACTGCAGAAGAACTCTGAGGCAAAGTACCCTCTAATATTTAATAATTACCAAATCTCACAGCAGATAGGCTTTTTTCTCATTAAGAAGGAGGTACTTGATCATTTCTCTCTGTGTGTGGAGTCTTGTGCGAGCTTGGGTGTATGTTTGCTGCGCGTAACTGTGCAACTGAGCAACCTCTAAAAATATTAAGTGAGTCAACTATTCCTAGTTTGCCTATTATGGGGAAATTATAATTGCTGCCTTTGGTTTGACTAAATATGACCATGAAAATGCTAATCATGCTAATCTTTCCGAGCTAAACCCATATTTGTGACCAGTGCATTAGAATAAGAATTAAAAACTGCAGTTCTTGTAATGTGCCTGTAAACAGTGCAAAAAAGAAACATTTTTGAAGTAGGCCTCAGAAGCAGAAGTTGATGAAAAGCACCAAATGAGATACACGTCCAGTGAACTGGTTTCAAATATATTCATCATAAACATTTATGTTGTTAAAAAAAACTATAGCAGCAACACTGCTTTGCTTAGAAAAAAAAAAGTGCTATTAATGTCTTAATTATCTGCAAAAGAAAGGGCAGCATACTATATCATTTATTAATCCAACATTTTAAAAAATTAAAAGTTAATGGTGGTAAGCACGTAAGAACTAGGGCATATTAAATATTCTAAAACTGAGTTAATATACATTCATTATTCATAAATTAATTGTAGTTTTAGGATTACTTTTTGTTTTTAAAAATGTTGATTTTTGGTAAATCTTTTTTTTTTTCTTCTTTTTTTTTTATAGGTTAATCTGATGAACAAAACTGCAGAAAAGAGAATTCGTGCAATAAGAGCATAACAACTGTCCACTGACATAAATATCATTGTTTCTCCTGAGTGGACGGAGAGGTGGTTTTAGCAGACAGGACTCCCCTATCATAACTGAGACACGCACTCAGTCATGTTCACGTCAACTCACTGTCGGTAGCATAGCAAAGTCTGCAGGGGGCATGCTCACATATGCACACACACATGCACGCATCCCAGATTCTAACACAGAAAAGCACTTCATGGACAGGCTGTCTGGGGAAAGGTGCGAACAAGATATTTTGTGCCCTTTCTTGGAGCTGCTGGGCTAGGCTAATAGTTCTGCATGCACACAAACACACACGCACACAAGGCTTGGAGAGACAGGTCTCACTCTGCGGCGAGGAGATGAATCCCTGACAGCATCATGCCGCACAGTAAGAGACCCTCATTTCTGCCACCCAAAGGGAGGCAGGAGAGACAGAAACCAGTGAGAGTGAAGCCGGGAAGAGAGATAAAGTTGTGCCTGTGTTTTGCCTCATCGTGCTGTTGTGCAACACATCAGCAGTGCAAGACCTGCATCTGTATATAGCCAAGCAGCGAAAATTGAATTATTTTTCTCAAATGATGTGTGACCCCAAAGGTCATTCCCTGTTCTCAAGTCTTTGTGTGGCAGTCCATGTTTCCCTGAATGGAAAACCTGCTTATCAATAAAGAGGCCAAGCACTATGAAAGGCCAGAATGTGGAGACGGACTTTTAAAAGGTCCGGTCCTCTGGAAAGGCGGCAGACCAGAGCTGACAGAAATCTTTACTTATTCAGCTCAACGGCAGAATTGAAAACAACAATAAGTACCAGCAGCCTGAAGACTATGGAGGCTGTGTGTTTGTGTTTAATTTAGATCTGCGTGAGAAGGGACTTGGTGCAGAAATGTATGATTTTGAAAGGGTGAATGCATTCTGTGAAAATAGTTGAAAACTTGATTTTTCTCAAGTCTTGTGTTTCTTAAGGCCTGTGTTTTGTTCTTTGTGAAGTGGGAATACATGGAGTACAACGTGTGGTCTACAGTAGTTTAGCTTCGACAATGAGGTAATGACAACGGGGATATAAATTATAAATCACATATGTCACAGAAAACTACTTCCCTCTTTAAAATAGAAATAACATTTGAAATTTAGGTCACTGAAAGTACAAAACAGCATACTTCCTCTCTTAACTGAAGCCATTTAACCATGCAGAGAATTCATAAGGAATATTCCTTCAGTTCCAGAATTTTCCAAAACTCTGTTGTTTAGCTAGACTGATTCTGAAAAGACCCTTTATGGTTGATTTTTCAATTTTTTTAGTCCTGTGGGCACCACAAGAAAATCTACTCCACTGTACTTCTTTGATACAAATTTCAAGCAAAGCAATCAATTGCTAGAAAGACTAGATTTAAACTACATTTTAGAAAACAAGGTTCTGTAGTTACTGAGTTTCCACTTTAAAAGGATGTTTTATGACTGCCAAAATTGAACTCAGACTGAGTATCTCTTGGTTTATGTTGTGAAATATGCAGGCGGAAAAATGTATACCTCAACCATTCAATTTATTTATCTAGAAATGCTATAGAAATAATCTTGAATATTTCAAATTGTGAAACCCAAAAATCAGTGCCTTTTGCTCCTTTCTTGGAGAACACCCTCCTCCTGTCACTCTGTATTTCTTCATGTCTCCATTTGTGTCATATATCCCTCAGCTCTTCCTTCTGCTGCTTGTTCTTAACAGTTTGCCTAGAGGAAAATAACATTACACCCTGCTACTGAATGAACTTTTTGCATGTGAGCGTGCACGCATATGCTCAGATGCCAGCGGGTAAGCGATGGTTGGGTATTTGGCTGTGCGTGCTTGTAACCAATTCCATTCATGCTCAGTTATTTTCCATGTCTATGTGAACATGCTCGTGTGTGCGTGTTTATGAGTACGTGCTTGTGCATATGTGCGTGTGTGGAGGAGTTTGGTTGATTGGGGCCGCACCTCATCCTCAATCAACCTTCCCCTTCCTGTCTCACCACACTGACCTGAGCTATTGTCCAGCTACAAGCCACTATGGAGTGCAGCACCTCACCAGGCATTAGCATTTTAATCACAATATGCACGTAAACAATGCAGTGTGACATGAGTGTGAAGCTTGTCGACAAAGAGAGAATGTGTCATAAAAAATGATGCTATTTTTCTAAAAAAAAAAAATCCATCACAATGGAGACTAAAAAGCAGAGAACATCCACCCGGACAATATGATAACAGTGTTCTTCTCAGTTAATAAACATTATATTTTACTATACTTCCTGCTTCAGCTCGCCTGCCTTATCTTTCTAACATTAATTTGACTACCTTTCTAGTTCCTCTACAGGCTTTCCAACAAAGGGTTTATCCACACTAACTAGTAACACTTAATTCTTATGGCCATGCCATAGTTTTTCTTCCTAAGATAACTTTATTTTAACTCTTTTATATCAAGTAATTCAGTAAGTCATTTAAGATGAATTAGTAACAATAGCACAGGAAACAATTCAAAAAAGCCTAAATTCTCTTATGTGTAGTGCTTGTGTTGTATTGCTGTGTGTGTGTTTCTATGTGGGCTCCACACGAGACTGCTTACTGTCAATCACCTGACACCCACGGGGAGAAATTGAAATCTCTGGCAGAGATATATGTCTGCTTCACATCCATGTTTGTCATGTATCTGGAGCCAGAATGTAAACTTCCATTTATTTACTTTAGGCTCGGTTTGTTTGTTTTTTACATATTAAAAACAAATGTTAAAACTTTTACTTTTATAACAGGAATTTTAACTGTAAATGGTATTACTAAACATATAAATTATAGAAGTTAAATTTGTCTCACTGAGACAAACTGTACATAAATTGAATAAATACTAACTTGAGATGCCTATACTAGCTTGTAGCTTGGTTGGTATGATCATGTATGATCAAACTTTTTGCATTATGCTTAAATGGCAAATATGACCAACACAAGCATTCAGGGTGACTTAAAGTATGTTTGTGGCAAATGTAAATTCAACATTCACTGTTTCCTGTAACAAATGTCTGGATCTTTATCTAAAAAAATGCTCCTCTGTGTTCACCAGCCAGTAACTTTGTCTGTTTTTAGGTGTTAAGAAGTTATGTGTTGACTTATGTAGCGCTTTTAGGATTTTGCCTGTAAGTGAAGGTGATGCGAGTCAGTTTAAAAAACAAAGAAACAGAAAGGTGCTGAAAGGCTTGTCAGAACTAATAATAATAGTTGTCGTTCACTGCAAGTGTGTGGTTTACATGTAGCCGCTGGATCCATTGTTGATATGAAAATATTAGCGCTGTTTTAAGCAAGCATTAAATTTTATATATTTTACTTGTTTTTTAGGATTCTATTTCATTTCACACAGTGTCTGCTTATCTACTTATACTGAGCGGTCTGAAAGCATTTGGTCATGGTTCAAGCAGATACAAGGTAGCTGAGAATTTGTTTACACAGAAATTTGTGTTTTGTCTTGCCATGTCATAATGTAAACCCTCCTGAAAGAAACACTGACATTTGGCAAGAGGAAGATGCAGGTTCCTGCAGCTATAGTGAAAGAAATCCTCTCACTTACATGAAAATCAGCCACTTATAAAAGGAGGTGTCATGATTCAGATGACTCTAGTGCCAAAGAGTTATGACCTGGCTTGATAAAAGTAAAAAAAAACAAAAAACATAACCAAGCTAAAAATATGCAGCCTGTCTGAGTGAAGGCAATGAGAAGGAAGATGTGATATCCTCCCGTCTTAAAAGCAGTCTTCCTCTTTCATGCCATCCCACTCTCCGATTGGTATAACAGGTAATTAGTGGTGTGTCATGGCCCTGGGGAGCTTAGGAACAAGGAAAAGGTGGGTGAAGAAAGAGATGGGGAGAGTGAGAGAGAGATTTCTGATTACCTGACAAGTTAGGGCTGGAAAGGCTACACTTAGCCCATTAAAGATTTTTTCTCCAGCATGACATTTGAGAGCAGCTGTGAAGCCGCGCGCCACCTTGCCATTTCCCTGTACACTGGGCATCCATTTAAGGACAGGGATGGAGAGAGAGGGAGAGAGAGAGAGAGAGAGACAGAGAGAGAGAGAGGGGCCACCAGGCCATCTCAGCAGCACAAATGGATTTCATTCACCAAGGTGAACTATAGTACACTGATAAATGCACTTCCTTGAATGTCAGCAAATGTCACCCGAGAAGCCATTTGCCACCGTTTTAATAGCTTCCCTAGACTTACCGAGGGAGTGACAGAAAGTAAGAAGGTGAGGTGAGAAAAGGAAAATGATGAGTCACATTGAGTGAGAGACAGATAAAGTCAGGGGACAAACAAATGCACATATGCACGGCATATGCACAAAACGATAGAGGGATTAAGGCAGGGAGAAAGAGAACAGATGAGAACAAGGTTGGGCTTTTGTCACTTCCACATGATTAAGCAATTAGCTATTTGAGATGTCTCCAACAAGGTGGGGGAACCAGACAGAAGTGGCTATTTAGAACTTAATCCCTCTCGCTTTCTCGTTCCCTCTTTTCTCTCTCGTCGTTGGACTTATCTCCTCATCTGCGTGTGTCTTTTCACCTGCGCATCCTTCTTCTTATTGATGTATTTTGCAATGTATGTATTTCTGTCTGCTTTTCTCTTTCTCTGCGTGTACGCACATACATATACAAGCACAGGCACACACTCACCCTTGACTGTTCAAGCGAGAGCTGGCATCATTAAGTGCAATGTGAGAACCTGCAAGTACAGTTGAGGCCTCTGCTTTCTGAGAACTGTCACACAACAGGATGGGATAAACACACTCAGCCACCTTGAATGTGTCGGTTAAATCAATAAAGGTAAAGCACACTAATTGCTGTTAGTTGGCAGCTTATCATTGTGAGGCTGCTGACTAACCTTTTACCTGTTGCTTCGAGTTCTTCTGTGATTAAAAACTAGAAGCAACAGGTTCAGCTTTCTTATTTGTGCTTCTTTTTTCTGTTTCTCTTCCATGTGCAATCCTTATTTTCCTTGCTCTTATTTGAAGTTTTATATTAAGTATGAAACCTCATTTTGTCTCCATGCACAACTTTTCTGTGCATGCACAAGCGCTTTATGCTTGACTTCAGTATGAACAAATACGGTGTGCGTGAATGTGTGTAGGTTGTTTTGACTGCATGAGGACAACGCTGGCTGCAGCCAATCCTAATCCCCCATTCATTTCCACCAAGCAGTTGCTAAGGTTACAAATTACCTTTGGTGCTGGTAAGTGGTTTCTTTTATGACACTGGACGCCCTAATCCTTTTACTGAATACATATTTCATTTAGGATTAGCACAACAACGGATACAGTTGTTCTTAGAATATTCCAACTCCAGCTCTCTGTTTTGTTCATGCTCATCAGGTACACCACTTGCATATCAACTCTGACTCTCATTTAAAATAACGGAATAAATTAATAAATAAGCCTTTTTTTTTATTTTAGTCTGCACTTTCTTTTTCTCAGACTACAGTTATGGGAAAGCCTGAGGGAAGTGAAACTCAATCAGCCAGGTACTGTTAGATAAGTAACAACAAGGCTTTTATCGGGTAAACAATCGATTAGACCACATTATTCTCTTTTACAGATTTCTATGGTGTGTTCAGAGTGTCTTTTTACAGATGCCAACAATGGAGACTGTTTCTTTTCTTTAATACACACCATTTTAAAGCTTTGGATTAAAAAAAAAAGGAAGGAACTTTTATGTTTTTCAGGAACTGAATTTCCCTGGTTGAAAATAAAAAATGCTGGTTTTAGCCGATGGCTGACATACTGAGAATACTTTATGGTGCCTGAGAGGTGTCAGGGGGGCATAACTAGTAACAAAACAAGTAGATACAATTTTATAATATATTTTTATTTTTAACTAAAGAAACATAACAAAGCTCAGATTTGAATACAATGAAGGCAAAGAATACAAATGATGTTTATTCATATGGGACATGTCTTATACAAAGGCAAGTTACATAACCCATAAAACAGCCAAATACGAAATGCAATGCAATACATTTTAAGACATTTTACATAGAAAATTAAGCGTTTGCAATTTGCAACGAAGCAAATTCTAAAGTGTTTGTTTGGTGAATGAACATCAGTCGGTTGGAAATGCATGTTAGTTGTATGCAGTGCAACTAAATGCTGCATCTGCATGTTTTGTAGGAACAGTTAACACACTACTATCGCATGACATGAGAGCTAAAGAGTGCAAATACAGTAAGACCTACACCAAAAAAACCCATTTTGGGTCTATTACCATGTGGGGATTTTCAGAGATGCAGTGCCATTGTTAATTTTACAAGTTCTGTTTTCTTCTTCTTTGTTAGAACAATCAAATCATCTGCAGCCTCAAAGTCTGTTTGGAGGGGAGACTTTATAAACGGTCTCCTACAGTTGATCCCGATGGAAATGAAAGTGGGGATAGAGTGTTTAAAGATCTTGCCTAAACTTGAATGCTCCAGTTCTCCCAGTTTTCAGGACTTTTTTGTTGACCTGTCATGCTTATTAGGATTTCAATCTGAGCCTTGGGCAGGAAATTCAAACACAGAGTTTGATGACAGAGATGAGTTTGTGCCTCTTTCTTCTGTCTTTCTGTTGTGTATGATGTCAGTTTTCTTCTAAAGAGAAAACAAATTTTAAGGCTGATGTAATGACACTCAAATACAGTCAGCTGGCTGAGATTACATTATCTCATTTGATATCTAACTCCCCACCTAAGTGCCTGAATAACTTACAATTTTGATAATTAGCTGTTGCTTACTGACTGACTGCCTGGCTGCATGACTGACGGCCATATTGACTGGCTGCCTGTCTGTCTGCCATACTGACAAACTGGATGACTATTGAGGCTCAGTCCTGCTATGTGGTGAGATCATCATCACTGGCAAGTGCAACAAAAGACTGATGGGAAGAGGCTGTCTATGTGTGTGTGGGTGTGTGTGTGCAAGTGTGTGATGGCTTCATTCCTGTATTAACACAGTTCTCTCTGTGGATGAGTCAGTAGGCCAAGCTTGACCATCATCCTCTCTCATCTCCCTTTCTCTGTCACACACATACACAAGAAATCAAAAAGCTCTCAGCACAAACACACACACACACACACGCACACAAAATGTAGGCTTAGGGTGAAGTGGTGCTTAGAAGAAGCGAACTTGGGGTCAGGGTAGAGAGAGAGACAAGAGAAGGGACAGATAACACTTCTGTGGGAGACACTATGTTTTATTTTCAGTGCTTCATAAATGGCTGTTTCCATTGACTAATCCTTTAATTTTAAAACCTGACATCTCCTCTAAACTATTCATAAACTATTCCACATTTTACAATCATATCATAGTTTTATTTTTTTCCAGGGCTGACTCTTTTCTTCTGCTTTAAAGCACGAGCCATGAGATAAAGAAAGGAGCAGACACAGAAAAGTGACAGAAAGAGCAGAGCCAGTGTTAGGAGGAACACATGGGGGAGAGGATTTAGTGTAACACCCAGCTGTCTACCTGTCTGTCTGACTGAGGGAAAGTGGGGTTTTCAGTGTAACACAGAGCCAAGCTGTTCTCCTCAGCGGCGGGTAAAAGTGTGTGTGTGTATGTGTACTCTCCTTGCTTGCTTGGTCTCAGGGGCGCCATGGTGAGGAGGAGATAGGCAGACGACCAAATTCTCTCTCTCTCTCTCTCTCTCTCTCACTCTCCTGTCTCCAGTATAGATGTCTCTATATGAACACAAAGCGAAAGAGAGAGGATGAGAGACACAGAGAAAGAGAAAAACAGAGGGAAGGTAACAACAAAACAGATCCTCTCCATGCCAATGCAAAACCCCACTGTACCTCTGTTGGTCTCTCCTTCTGTTTTTGTCTTGTTTCTGTCAGATGAATCTCAATCCCCTGCTTTGAGGATATATGACTTCTCAGCTCTTTCTCTTCTTACAGTCTCTCTATTTCTTAAGTATTTTCTCTTTTATCCCATTTCTCTATTAACCCCTTTGTTGTCCATCTTTTTATCCCACCATCTTTTCTTCCCCTAAAAAAGGGTATATGAGCAGTTTTATGCATTTGTTTATTTATTTTGCTTTTTAGATTCATCTATATGTAGCTGTTCTCTTTGTTAATGTATGTTTTTACATATTTAATCTCACGGGTTAATTATAAATGTTGTATTAATGTCTTTTAATGTGTTACAGTAAATTAGATTTACTCTACATTCAACTAATGTATTCTATTATAAAGGGACAAGGTTAGTTTCCATTTCTTTACATAGTAAAAATATTGTTGATCATGTGATAGTATTTTCCATGTGTACATGTCTTTTTTGTACCCTGCTAGTTTCCCAAACCATGTATAAATCAATTATTTAAAGCAAATGTGACACCAAACTGGTTTTAAAACACGTTTTTATTGTTGTTTTATTAACAAAGCTGTAATAGAAAACTAACTGCAAAAGAAAAAACTTTTTCAATATGGACATTAAATATTTTCCTTGTCTTGTATAAAAAACTACTTTCAATTCAGATCCCCTTGTTAAACTTCACAAACTAGAAAAAGAAGCTGTAAAGTAAACTGAAATAGCACCTACCTGCCACCTGCAGAGACAGAAGACACACAAGAACAGAGAGCTAGAATGGCAAATACAATAGAGGAGGAAATGTTATCATATACGGCTTCAATGATTAATATTTTACGTGGTTTCTCAAGAGAATAATCTACATCATATAGAGATGCAATTTCCATAATGCACACATCCTCATTTCATTAGAGGAAAACCCTATAAAATGGTTAAAGGCCTGAATAATGATGCAGCGGCAATTAAAATGGCGGATAACCCAGCGGACCTGCAGGCAGTTATCCTTAATGAGATAATAATAATCTCTGCTCTTTTTTTCTCTTTTAACAACTTACATCATTGTCATGCTGCTTAAATATGGTTTATGCTCCGGTTTCATCAAAAAGAAAAAGAAAAAACCTTGATAAGGGGCGTAGGTGGGAGACTGTTTTGTTCATTATGAGGGAGGTCGCTGTCTTTTTTTGATGACAAAATTTATTAATGATCAAATGTTTTTTAAATAAAGTACAAAGAGTGCATGGGAACCTCTTTATTGGGTGAAACAGCTGAAGTTATCCTTTATTGTTTGTTATTATTAATCTGATTCTTGGTGTACAATAAAAGTTATTTTTTTGTTTTTGATTTTATTTTAAAATGTGTCAGCTGTGATTCTGGAACAAAAAAAACCCTTGAAAAAATATTGAAGAAATATGATAAACTGAAGGGAAAAAAGGGTTGAACAGACAGCCTGCATGTGGGGATATAAATAGACGCGAGACTTCACAAGTCCAAACACAAAAGCGTTCTCAGGGAGCAGAGGAGGGATGTAAAGTGCTAAACTCACCAGCACCCAGTGACGTGGTGATACTGGTCGTTTTCCTGCCGGGGGAAGATTTAATAAACGCAGAAAAACAAACACGGTCTGTGCAGTGACGGGGTTGTTGCGAGGTGAGGACGGTGGCACACTGGACACATCCTCCTGTAGGAAGGAAGCGGAGTTGTGGAAAAAAAGCAAACAGGAGCCACGGACGGGTCTCTTTAACCCCGCCGTGAACTCGCGACCCTACCGTTCGACTACTTCCCATTACCTCTGCACGACATTTAGCCCACATACCGCAGAGCGCGCACGCACACGCAGCATTGTGTGGGTCTGTTTGGATGGGGTGGAGGGGAGCAAGCGAGGGCGGCGGCGTGCTGTTCATGGAAGGGTCAAAAGAATGAAAACTACCGTGTTCACAGGGCAATTACAAAGTGCGGACGCTGGATGGTCTGTGCAGCCTCAGCCGACAGGGAGAGAAAATATTAGGCTGAAGCAAAAGGATTTCTTAAAAAGATTTTTTTTCTCACTTTTGGCTAATATTAAACTTAAAGTTAAATCTCTTTTTATCTCATTTGATGGTGGATTTAATGGGTAAAATCAACATTGAGTAAAAAACAAACAAAACAAGAACAACCCGTTCTGAAATTTGGAAAAACCTTTCTTCTCTTCTCTTCTTTTCTCTTCTTTTCTTTTCTTTTCTTTTCTTTTCTTTTCTTTTCTTTTCTTTTCTTTTCTTAACGTCTAATTTTAAATTGTATGATAACGCAAATAGCCTGTCTCAAACCTCATTATAATCTCGATATTATTGCTGCATAACAAGAAATTTATCAAAAAGAAAAGCGTCACTATTTCCCAATCCAATCAATCTAACTTAAGGCTCTTTATGAGCGTGCTGTACTAGTGCCCCAGTGTGAACTTATCTGAGTGAATTTTCTGCAAAGAAAAAAGCTCGTTTGGATCTTATTTTGCTTAACAACTAAAAGTCGCATTAAAGCAATAAAATAGTGACGCCTTTGATGACTCCCGTCAGAATTAATTGCTCTGCATACTGCCAGACTGTTTCATTAGGATGTTTACAAATCTGCCATTAGCTGTAAAGACTAATTATGGGTAAAGTATCAATAACTTTAAGCAATTGTAAATTTAATATTCATCTAATTTGGACTATATAATATTAAGACGTTCTGTTGCGCATTTTTACTTACTGTTCCTGTGCTATTCCGGGTTTATCACACGTTGTTTTGCGACACTTACAGTCTATTGGACATTAGACAGCTTTATCCTACCTGCCGAAAGGCCAGCTGATACGCTACTGTGTCGAGCTCGCAATTTCAATCTATAGTGTTTTCTTCTACATGGCTGTGCCATAAAGGGTTAGGTTCTTTTCTGTTAGATGTATATTTTTTCACATATATTTCTTTTTCTCTGATATATAGTCTGTGTCTAATGCTTTTAGATTATTTCTTCTTCTGATGGAGTAAAGCTGCCTCTAAATGTTAAAAGATAATAGGTTAACTGAGTGGAAAGGTCGTGGTTGCTTAAGAAGAGAAATGAAGCGGCCACAGGAGACACGAGGGAGGGCAGATCCACAACTACAGCTGCCACACATGAATGTTTGATAAGCGGGCGGGATAATGGCTTCTTAAATCAGTCAAACATAAACATCTCCATCACGCTCTGACATCTGCCATCCATAATAATCTAAACCTGAATAATGAATGAACAACAACAAAAACGCTGAAATATCTCAATGCGCCATATAGGAAGGCGGATATAGGTCAAGTTTGTTTTGTTCGGTTTATGTTAGTATGTATGTGCTATTACAATACTTGCGGTGACTGTCGCTTTGTGGCCTGGGTATCACTTCAGGGTTTTTGTATATGCGCAAGTAAGCTGCACAGAAAAGATTGCAGGTCATATGCAGGCTCCACTGATTTCAGCAGCGTGTGTATGAGCCCAGTGCATGAAAATATTATGGTTTCAGTAGTAAGGACTGGGTGAGTGCACAGCCCACTAACCTGATACAAACTAGTGATACTGCAAAAGCCAATCAGCCTTGTGTGGAGGCAAAATATACCTCCACACACTCAGATAGGAAATAATTCGATTTTAGGAATAATAACAATAACAATAACAATAACAATAACAATAACAATAACAACAACAACAACAACAACAATAATAATAATAATAATAATAATAATAATAATAATAATAATAATAATAATGATGATGTATTTGAGCATTAATAAGTTAAACTAATTTTAATGACAGGCTGAAAAGTAAAAAATAAAAATTGAGAAAATAAAATATTGATGAGATTATATATTAACGGTATGATAGAAGTTGTGTGTCTAATAATGGTCATTTTCTATTTAACCTGTTGCACCTTTCCTTTCCTTTCCTTTCCTTTCCTTTCCTTTCCCTTTCTTTCTACCCCCTCCCCCCTAGCTCTCAGACATCAGCTATTGATCCTGGGAGTCAAATGGAGATGGGTAGCCTACACAAATCAGATTGGACTGGCTCTGTTCACCCGTGAGTAACCGGCTCATCGGTCGCAGCATCCCTCCGTTATTATCTTGTAAACTAATATCTAGTTATAGGACGGTTAGTTCCGTTCCCCGTTTCTGATTGGCTGCTACGGTGACGTATTCGATAAACACACACCTGAGACTGTGTAAAAACAAAAGTCACTACACCTACGCCTAATCTGTTGCCTAGCAATAGATTTATGTAGCTAAGTTTCGGGAACAATTAGGTAAATAGTTCAGCAACTTTTTTTCTTCTTCTTTCCCCCTGCACACTCGGATGAATGCAGGTAACTTAAAACACCATGTAGCTGCAGTTTTGTCCACTGGGTATTCCATTAAACTTCTTCAAAGGCTGAGTGGCCAATAAATAAATAAATATTGCAGACTGTACTTACTAGACTTTGCATAAATATAAGTTACTTCGGATTAAATATTTATGTTCTCCAAGTGAAATAATTATATTTAAGAGTCGTCTAGTAGCCTTATCATGAACTTATATAAGGCAAGTCTGTTTCTCTGAGACTTTTTATTCGTTTAATTCATTCAAATAAACTTTAATATGCACCTGGGGCTGTCAAAGCAGCTGTGTTGTTAAAGTAGTTATTTCACATTAATATTAATATCCTTGAAGTGGAGTCCGGGTGGGAGAGTACCCTTAGATTACTTTCACAAAATCCCTTAAAGTCAAGCAAAGTAAACGCTATAGTAGGCTAAATGATTTTAATGCAAGCCAAATCTATCCAAATATACAAGCAAAGTCGGTAAACTTCTAAATGCGATTGTGCCTCACATAAAACCAACCCATATTTCTACTTCTGCCGAGAAAAAAACCTTCATGAGCCAACTTTGAGACTGTTCTTTCTCTGATATGCTACCTTCCTGCTTGCCCGGGCACTCTGTGCATGAATTGTTCTCCCCAACAATAATTACAGCCGTGGAAGCAGACAATCCCATGCACACTGAGCGGATATGACATGGCCCACCTCTTTTACACTTCATGCCTACCTCAAACTTGACTTGGGGGTAAACGGGCAATCGAGAGGAGTAATGTCAAAAGCTGCAGTCAAGGAGAGGAGAGGACAGGGGAGAGAGAGGGGGAGAGCGAGTAAACCAAATTATGCCGCAAGCTAAGGAAGCCAATTTGAAACAACGGAAAAAGGCAAAGATATTAACATGTTATTTGATCCTAACAAGAGATTAAGAATAAACGGGAAATGTATCTGGATATTTAAAAAAACAACAACAAAAAAACCTCAGAAACCGAATCAAGTGCAAGCTCAGTCACAATAAACATTCAAAAAAACTCCACACAAAACACAAAAGCCTATGACAGTCCAAGGGAAACAGGATATGTGTTCATTGTTCTACAGGTGAGCTTGACACGAAGATGATCGTTCTCCTAAACTGTAAAAGAATTCATGGAAAATTTAGTTTAACAAGTTATAAATTAAAATCAAAATGTGAGCGAGAAAGATGCTAGGTGCATGCTTCGCTATCACACAATCATCCAAACAATCAGCATGTGACACGGAAATATGGGTTAAACGGTGACTGTGACCTTCACATAGTCACGCGAAAGGGGAGGGTGGATTACTCAGTCTGGATCTATAGATTTCTTACATTACTCTATTACAAACTGAAGCATTAATTAGAGTATTTATCCACTGTGGAAATTAGGCTCTGTAGGTTTTGTTGATGATGAAGGGCTATTCTATTGTGAGAGAGGCAGCAACTGCATGTACTGGAGCACTGCATACTGGTTAAACGTATGGCAAAATCCAGCATCTTATATTGTGGAATGCAATGTAGGTAGATGACAGGTTAAAGTTAAATACAAAATTTAGATTGTTAAACCACGATGTGCTACCAGAACATTTTCAGGTTCTTGACATCTAAAGTCTAAAGTCACTGGAAGGACGGGCCACAGTTCTTCCAAAAGTTCTTTGCTCGTTTGATGTTTTGTCAGTTGATGTCTGTGAAAGCAACTGCATATGATTCGTATGATTTTCATACTCTGCAAGCCATCCAGAGAGCCCTCATGAACTTTGGATGGGGGCAACATCATCCTGGAATGGTCCACTTGCATCAAGACAGAACTGTGTCATAAAGATAAAAGTGTTCACTCAAAACAACTCTGTATTAATATACTGCAAATGTTCCCTCTAAGGGGACAAGTGGAACCAGATCGTGCCAGTAAAGCACACCCCACAGCATACCAGAGCTGCCAGTCCCCTCACTGAAGGGTCAAGAGTTCATGTTTTTCCTTTAATATGTCACCTGTCTGTATTTATAAAGCTTGTCTTATAAAATAGATAAAGGCTCTCAAGCAGCCACAATGTAAATGTACTTCACTGAGTAAAAAAATCTTGTGGTTACAGTTTTATTCTGTAAAAGCGGAAAAGAAGTTTTAGCACAATGTTTTAACTATCAAAAGTAATACTGTAGTTATTTAGATTACACTTATCGCTGATGTACTGGGATTTTATTGCTGTATAACTGCTGTGGAAGTAAAACATAAAAACATAAAACATGCATGATTTCCCTCTAAAATGAAGGATTAATTTAAAAAAAACAAACAGCACAAAATGAAAGTATTAAAGCAAAAGTACCACGTGTTCAGTATGTGAGTATTTAAACTTTCTGTTATGGATATACTGAGTTTACCTGTATTACGTCAATGAAAAATTAACTGGGGGCTGGAGGTGAAAGCTGCATCATTACATAATATCTTCAAATTATCATGTATTTGGGTGTAAAATATTCTTCTTTAGGAGTGCTACATAGCTATAGTTGTCAAATCAATGTAACTTAATTGAAAACAAAACAACTGCATGAAAGTTAAAGAACTTTTCACCCGTCTTATGTGTATTTTTTTCTCATTCACATCTCTACTGCCATATCACTAGCTCGCAAATAAGTGGCTATTTCATTACTGAAATGTTAAAATGGAAAAGGTCATCTGCGGAGCATGTGGCCAGCCCAGCAGCATCTGAACAGGGGTTAAAAAGGCACTACGTGGCCAAAGTGTTGAGTAGCCTCGACTGTGTGCATGCTGTCTGTGGTATCCACATCTCTCACATTAGTAAGCTTTGAGAGCGACCTGTCAGCCACAGTAATTACAGCTTGTCAGCTCCTGTGACACCGGGCTAAAGGGCCATCTCCGCAACTCCTATCTGCATCTCAGAGACTGAGCGCTTAATCAGCCTAGACAGGCAAATCCAAAACAGTCAGATTTTTTTTAAAAAAAATGTAATTCTGTACATATTTTTTAAAGTATCAATCTGGTTATACTGTTAGCTCTATACAGGACCGAATACAATTTGAGATCTACACATGCAGATTAATGAAGATTCTTCAGGGGTTAGGTGCTGGGAGATAAGAGTGCTGTGAGAATAGGGGTTACTTTGCTTTAAAAAAATGTTCAGCTGTTTAAAAAAATAAATAGTAAAACGTATAAGGCAAGGTGAGCATCATATGTAGCGCTTGGGGCAATGCATTCGATATGCAGCCATTATATTTATTTCTCTGTGTCTCTGTCTCCAAATCAGCCTATCCACCTGGAAGAGTGAACACGAGGCCTCCTCCAGCGTTGCTGCGCTGTGTCATATTGCTGCACATCTGTAACACGGAGGACCAGGCGCCTGAGCGGTTAAACCGCTGCTGGAAAGGGCGCCATGAGAAAATGCGCATTAAATACGTTGTTGACGGTATGAAGAAAGGGATTGTGTAAGTAATGACATTACTTAAAAACCTTCTTTTCCCTTTATAACAGATATGGAAATCAAACTGTTTTCTGTCACTTTTACCAGCAGGTGACAAAGTGCCAACAACAGTGAGAATATAGTCAGGGCCACTTTATCACCTGCTGGCTGCTGGTGGATGTAGATTTGGCAAAACAAAGTGTACATTATCGTGTGCAAACATATTTTACTTTACTTTTCTGTTTATTTTATCTTACAGCCTGTCAGATAACCACTTCTCAAAGCTAGAGGGTACAAATGCAAATTTTCCTTCGCAAACGAAGAATCAAAAGTTGGATTTTGGTTTTAGTCCTTCCTAAAATTTGGTGTTCCCACCTGTTTTTTTTTCCTTCTTTCTCTCTCTCTTTTTTAATAATGACTGGCGAGGAGGGAGAGACTAGACGAGTCTAATTGATTTTTAAGTGGTGTCTCTGTGGTCTAGAAGAGCAAGAGGGGAGTCCACTTCAGGGAGCTGCCAAACTCCTCTAGTTTGTACCTGAATTGAGGGGCAGTGATGTGTTGCTGATGCGGCTCAACAAGCCTCACTAGGGGCCAGACGAGGGGTGGACAGAGGGGCCAGAGCCCGATCTGTCCTCGGTGCTCTCGTGGGGATGGAGGGTGATTATAAATGAACTTACTTCTGCAGGGGCAATAAGCTGACATGTCAAGCCTCATTCACCAAACAATAGAAGACATATGGTTTGTGATACGTGCACGCAAACACAAACACCCTATTATGCCTATGTCTTGTCTCAGAACACACTTCTAATGACTGTTTTTTTTCTTTATCGATTAAACACATTTTAAGTAAATATATAGCCTACGTATAACTTTACGTTGTAGTCCAATATGTGTTAATCTACATGGAGAAAAGCCTTTTTGCACAAATTTAAATATATAATGAAAACATTTGGATTCCTAACGCCATATTCCATGAAAAGGAGGCTATATGTACCCACACACAAACATGTACACACGCACATACACACTGCATGCATGCATCATAGAACCGGGCCTGCAGAGAAAAAGCAACACTCCCTGAGTGAGCGGAAGAAAAGGAGGTGGGGGAGAGGGAGGCCGGCTTGCAGCTCCACTCTTCCAGGGTCTCACACACAAGATCCGGGCGCACGGCTCCATTGAGAACGAGGAGGCTTTTGCATGGAGGTTCATTAGAAGTAACGAGTTGACACAAGGTAAATCTTAATGTTGAGGCGCCTTTCTCTACCGGCCCGGGGAGGAGCCCTCATTAACTGTCGCTAACAACCCGTGTAAATACACTGATTGGACAGCTCCGATACAAGCTCCCAGTCCTGCCAGGAAGTCCCCCTAATGAGACCACACAATAAAAACAATAAAAGAAAGGAGGGAGAGAGAGAGAGAGAGATGTTAAAACTTTTGTAAAAGCTTTACTATTAAAGTTGGAGCCACGTTTACAGATCAGTGACATTTGCGGTGAAAAAATGTTTTAAATTCAATCATGGCGTTTTTCTGTTTCTTTAAGTTTAAATTTAGACAGTATTGTGCGTCGTGCATGCATCTGCAAACGTAAACAGAGGTTTTGCCTATTGCTTATGTGATCACAAGTTGTTATTGAGTGGCTGTTTTAAGATATTGCAACCGACTGAATTGTTTTGGCGCTTGAGTTCACTATGGAATGAACCAAATCGTAACAGCGTCACATATGCAGGTCTAATATATATTTTTTAATGCTTTTAAAAAATAGAATGCAGCTGTTAAAGCTGCTGACTACATGCTTTAATCGTATTTTTGCACTGCAAAAAATTTCCAATTTGCTTTCATTTCATAAAAATTTCCTCATATGCGGTAAAAAAAAAAATATTCCAGTGGCACAAATTTTATGCATAGCATTTTTTTAAAGAAAGCGGTATAATATTTCTAAAGAAAGCGGAGTTCTGCATTTCTTGTACTAACTCAAAATTTTCACGAGAAACTTTAAACAGAGGCAGACAAAGTTATATCAGATCGAGATGTCTCCTTCTAAATCCTTCTCCCAAATGTATGATAGAGCCATTCATTTTCCCAAAAATAACCCCGTATTTTTAAAACTCAGTGCTACATTAAATGACACCTTTAGACTGATACTTTTTACAGTGTGGGGAGAAAGCAGCGACTCTGTACCCTGGACTAGCCAGCAAAGGGATGGAGGCGATTGTGCGCCCGTCCCGACAGCATCACACATCTGCTCTGCAAAGACAGATCTCCCCGATTCTCGGTGAGAGAAAAGTCAGATAACACCAAATGTAACTTCTCTGATCTAAAGGATAGATTAGCCTCATATCAAGGTCTGTTAAGGTTTTTTTTTTTATGCTTAATTCCATATTTTTGTTGAAATAAATGAATTGTCCGCAAAAATGACGAGTCGACAACGTCGCAGACGGAACTTACAGACGTTGCAGCTCGATTTCCATCCTACTTTTGGACAAACTGACCAGTGAAATAACCGTGAAGCGGTGCCATCTCCAACGACAGCTTCCAAGCTCAAATGGTGACCGCTCGTGGACTGGAGCCAGCTTACAGCCCTGCAGGAGACAAGAACGAGCAAGGTGGGGGGGAAAGGTAATTCCTAATATTCTGAGAGAAAAACACAAGTAGTTTCCACGTGATTAAAATAAAATTGCATTTCTCTGTTGGCAGGATAATAATAAATGCATCCTCTGACGCGTGCGAAAATAAATTCAGCAGAAACTAGACTGCCTTGTTCTAAGAGAAAAGCAAAGGAGAAAACCTTTTTTTTTGTACGTACCAGTCATTTCTCCAATGTGTCTGTGTAATGTTGAGATGAATCCAGGATGGAGCAGAAGGCACATGTGCCTCTCCTGTGTTTGCCAGGGAGGGGTGTGCTGCCTTTTCTGGGAAGCTTCTGCCAAACCGGGGTCAACGAGGGAGCAAAAAATAAAACAAGACCCTTTCTTTCGTGCCTTCTCTTTCCCTCTTACCTTTTACAGTCAACACCTTTTCTTTCTTTCTCTCATCCGGTCCCCTTCTCCCTCTCTCACTCCCAAACGTGACGTAACATCAGCTTTGTTTATTTGCTCCCCTTATTGGAACAGACAGAAAAAGAAAAAATAACTACTTAATGGAGATTAACGAGCACTTTTAGACGCAATATGTTCCGATAAGACTAACATATCGTGGTCAATGAACAGTATTACCCTATTATATTAAGAACTTAAAAAAAACACAGTAGTAACTTGTTTTATTTATACAAAACTTTTCTACACAAAGTTTGACATTCCATTTAACGCTCAGCCAAAAGGAATGGGAAGCGAGATCCGGCTGCTTAACAGACACGGACGCCTGTTCCTGCTTGACCAGCATATTTCCAGTTTTTAGCATGCAAAATGCTGTTTGTGTTGTCTTGTTTGGAGGTTTAGGCTGTAAGTAAACGGAGAAGACGCTAAATGCTCAATGTGCATTCAGAGCTCTCGTCCCCCGCTGCTAGGAACATTCAGCAAGCTCTCGGATAAACACACAATTACGGCAGGTGAATAAACTTGTTTGGGAGGTGTTAATTACATGCTTAACGTAAACAAAAGCCATGTAAAAGAATGTGAATTACCAGTGGCTTTTCTCCCTCAATCCCCATTCAGGTTTTACATTTCACCTCTAGTCTTTTCTAAGAGTGATTTCCGAATTGCCTGCGAGGGCTACTCCCAAACAAGGCTCCTCCAAAACATAATGCTACATAATACCTGCAGCCTTGGGTTGAATGGTGATCAGCTAAATTGGTACACCAGGAACCCGTTCAGGTAGGAGGCTTTGCATATTTGGAGAAATGCTGCTAAGTCCGCACTCTCAACTTCATGTTGGGGTCATGCATGTGTGTATATGTGTGTGAGAAAGAAAGAGAAAGAGGAGGGGGTATAGGCTAGGAGGTTAGTTTTAACACCAGCATGAAAATACCAGCCTTTACTTCCAGTCCACAGAGCTTTCCAACGGGACCAATTCAAGTGCCACTTGGAATTAGTCCTCCTGAGGTTCGTATAGGACAGCAGTGGGCAGGTTTGATCCCATACTCTACCCTGCCCCCACACGCACAAACACGCGCGCAAACTCCAGAAGTAACACACGAACCAAACGCCTGACCCTGCTGCAAGATCATCACAACGCCCACTCTGCATCACATACACCTCCAGACACAGACACTCGCAGCCCACTCCTGCACGCACATGTTCGCACGAGTTAAAGCACTGCTTTACCTAAAACGCGTTTTAGTGCGCCAGTGTTGGCTAATTGCTCGGCGGCAATCACGTTGTTTAAGCGCGTCAGGTAAGGTTTGTGGTGGACATAAACAAGCAGCACTGACTATACATGCACACTGAGGTACTCACTGTCCCTCCAAGCTTGAAGTCGTTGGTCAGCCGGGAGAATGTGCAACTCGGAGAGAGGAAAGGGAACGTTTTGAATTCCTGAATGATTTTGTAGAAAGGCGGCTTAGGATCATTATGTCAGCTTTGCTGAGGGTGGATTAAGCGAAGTCTAGATTCTATGCCCTGCATACGGCTCTTTCACAATGTGAGCACTGTTCGTGTTAGACTGAATTCACACTATTTTAACACCCTATAAGCTCTGTCTAAATATGAAGCCGATTTAGCCATAAACATGAAAATCACACCGCCGTGGCTACCACTACTACCACTATAAGCCGAGTCCTATGACTGAATGTGGACATTGATCATGTCCTTGCCACAAGATCAAATAAATGAAATAGCTTTTATGTCCCCAAGAAGCTTTCATGTTGCCATTTGATTGTAATTCCAATACTAGCCTAATAGTTTTAATTAGAGGGCCGGGCCATAAAAAACGCGATAAACTGTTAAAAGGGCGATGCCACTGGCAAATTAGTTTTCCTACTACAATACCGTGATCTTTGTTCAATCAACACAATGCTGCGCGTCGATATTAATTTGTAACAATAAATTCTGTTGGTTGGAGAGAAGGCAACGGGCAGGGGGCCAGGACTGCACCCAGCGTCCCAGAGGCAGGGCCGGGGACAGCAGGAGGGGGAGCGGCATCACTGCAGTATACCCCCGGACAAGTACCCACCCATCACAAAGTGACCACACAGAACAGCTAGGCCGAGTAAAGTCATGCGCGGATTATGTCATAAAATTGCAAACATGCAGTTTTTTAAACCATCGACGGATCCAGGGCAAAAAACAAACAAAAAACAGAAACAAAAGACAAAAACCATCTAAGGCTTAAGGGACTACACCATATTTGTTTTGTTTTTTCAAAACAAAAAATAATGTAAAGCGATTACTTGTATCTATGAAAAGGAAAATGTAACCCAGAAGACTAACGCTTTCATTTCCGTCGCACAAAAATGAATGGAGTGATCAAAAGATTCTAAAAAGTAGCTACTACAGGAAAAACTATACAAAAACAATGTGCAAATTGACTCGCTTCTATTCAAAACGTGTATTCCCGAGTTGCAGTCATTGGTTGTCCATTTGTCACCCATTTAAAGCTCCCTCTGCCTCCCTCCCTCCCTTCCCGTCTCTGCTAAGCATCTCCAGTCTACATATCTTCTTTAGCTTTAACGAGCCTCGTTAAGATCGCAATAATATTCCACCCTCTAATTGCTCATTCCATTCAGCAGATAGGCGAGCATTGGCTTGTGCCTGATGCGCGCGATGCGGTGGGAGGGTTGCTGTGGAGATCGGAGACTCTGATAACCCCCCGTGCATGCTGCACAAGTGGTGAAAGCCTCGCGCTACGTACTGGCTAATGATTGGCACGCTTGACAGTGATTGGCAGGGCTGCCATGACAACGCTACAACGACACCAAGAAGACCAATAGAAAAGGGAAACAAAATGTTTCAATGCTACACTCAACGGCGGATTTAGGGGGGAGATATTATGAGGCTGGTGTCATTAGGCGATAGCCATTGAATCATTCAATCTTTTTTACTTGCCGTATTTTTCGGTTTTTCCCTTTTTCTCGATAATTTTCTTTCTCTCTCAGGTCATTTCCATGGTTTTCAGATCCCCTTTAGAGCTTTATCCCTCCCATTTCTTCCTGCCAAACTTCGCTGATCGCCCTCTGCTCCTGGCGAACAGCGCTCCCACCACCAGGTCTCCAGAAGACTTGTCCATGTTTCAACTACCGACCCTCAACTTTTCCCCGGAGCAGGTGGCAAGCGTCTGTGAGACGCTGGAAGAGACCGGGGACATCGAACGGCTGGGCCGCTTCCTCTGGTCCTTGCCTGTGGCTCCGGGAGCGTGCGAGGCGATCAACAAGCATGAGTCCATCCTGCGCGCTCGGGCCGTGGTGGCGTTCCACACGGGGAATTTCAGAGACCTCTACCACATCCTGGAGAACCACAAGTTCACCAAGGACTCTCATGGCAAACTGCAGGCCATGTGGCTGGAAGCTCACTACCAGGAGGCCGAGAAGCTCCGCGGTCGTCCCCTCGGACCTGTCGATAAGTACCGGGTACGGAAGAAGTTTCCGCTGCCTCGGACCATCTGGGACGGCGAGCAGAAGACGCACTGTTTCAAAGAGCGGACACGGAGCCTGTTGAGGGAGTGGTACCTTCAGGACCCATATCCAAATCCCAGCAAGAAAAGGGAATTGGCTCAAGCCACTGGACTCACTCCCACACAGGTCGGAAACTGGTTTAAAAACCGGAGGCAAAGAGACAGAGCTGCGGCTGCCAAAAACAGGTTAGTGACTTTTCTGTGTGCCGTCGAAACACGAGTATGCACACAAGTTTGTCTTTAATGCACATTCAAAAGAAAATGCGAGCTTTTTAAAGCCTTATATTGCGATTGGAGACTGTCTAGGAAAAATATAAGTCTGGCTGTCAGGTGGAGGCACTGCGCTGCGGCGACATTTTGTTATCAAACCCGGATAAACGTCGAAAATATTCCTTTTGTAGATCTCCAGAGTTCTCCTAAGCACAAAAACTTCACTATTATTATTAAAAATTAGCTTTTAAACATTTTTTGCAGATTGATCATTTTTTAATGTATTTTAAATTGAATGCAAATTGTATTTAAGAATGAAAAATACAATTAATCTAAAGTTTGGAATTTTAAAAAACTTACTAATAAAATAATACACACACAAACTACATTTGTTGTCAATCTTGATAAGAGATAATTGAGCCGAGTTCTTTTTAAACAGAAACACATTGTTTATATTTTTACAAGAGGGGAAGTATTCTTGCAACATATGAAGATTATTGAATTTATATTTAGAAAAACCATCCGCTGCAGGATTTGTTTAACTATTTCGCTTGTAAAATTGTAAACAACCTAGTGAATTATTTCAATCAGCTGAAATAAAAACAGGACAGTGTTTAGTTGTTTTTTTTTTAAGTTTTTTTAAATAATTATTCTAAAGTTAAATCGTCTTATCTTTACATTTAAACACATATTAAATTGTTAAATTTAGTAAATGTATTTATTTATTTATTTATTTATGTGTATTGACCAATTTAAGTTCTTAATGCAAGCATTAAGCGTTTTAACATCAAATGTTGCTTAGTGTTGTTGAACACAACGATTATCTCAAAGGATAATAACGATATTATTGATATCTGAGCATGCGTAGAGAAAAACATCTGAAGACATGGGCTGTATTCATAACATTAAGTGTGGTATCATTCCACTGAAATGCCATAATTGATTAGAAAATACTTTGGAGAGCACTAAGCCATATGAACAGTACTCTAATATTTTTGCTAAATGAATAGATATATTTCCAGGCTGACATTATCCCCACGCGATGGAGTTATTATCATGAGTGGATTGGAGATAAACATTTAGGATGATTGGAGTAACCTGGATCTCGACGTCACTCATTCATACACGTCCCCTGCCATCAGACTAAAACACATCTGTGCCAAAGGCTCACGGCAGTTTGTCGTTGTGAGAATACCCTTATTTTATTTCAAACAATGATATATAATTATTTTGGGGTTTTAGGCGTGCAAAGTCCTGTTCATGAGCATGAATACACGTGTGCAGAATGAAGAAATAATAATAAACGCTGAACAAACTCAGAGCAGTAACATAGATTTCCAAATGGAAAATGTCTTCAAACTGCCTATATCAAAGACAGCAAGTTGGATTTGAAGCTTTCCTGCACTGGCAACATGGATCAGTTATATTCCAAAGTGTTGACTAGGACGTTGATCTCTAAGAAAAAAAATGAAGTTAAAAAACAACAACAACAACAACAACAACACAGCCCTAGTACATTTCATCCAACATTTGGTAGTCTAAATAGTGATGTGTTTTGTCCCCTGAAAGCTGGCTATTTGATAAAAGCACGCATGCATGCCTGGGGCCGGCAGGGGGAAAGAAAGGCGAGTTTGAACCCCTATTTTGCAGGAGGAGGAGGGGAGGGGGGACATTCTCAGGTCTAATTGCCATTTCTCTCATTTTTTCTCTTTTTTCCCCCTCCTCGTTTCTTTTCTTCTCCAGGCTCCAACACCAAGCAATAGGACCAGCCGGTATGAGGTCCCTCTCAGAGGCCGGTCTCACCCCTCACAGCTCGGCAGAGTCGCCTTCAACCGCGGCAAGTCCCACCACCAGCGTTTCCAGTATGACAGAGAGAGTTGATACTGGGACGTCCATCCTGTCCGTCACATCCAGTGACTCGGAGTGCGATGTATGATACGGAGAAAAAAAACACAAAAACAAACAAAAAGAGAAATATTTACAGGGAAAATGGACCTGAGAGGAAGAAAAAAGACTTTGAAATATCGCGGATGAAAAAAGGACCGATTGATATAAATATTAAAATAAAAAGAGTTAAAAGCACGTCGGGTTTTTTTTTTTTTTGTTTTGTTTTTTTATTATTAAAAAGCGCTTTCAAAGGACCCACGCCTCCCCCTCCTCTTCATCCCCCCACACCACCACCACCACCACCATACTACTAGACTACTTGCATGATGGGTTTTTTTTTATTTTATTTTATTTTTGATTTTGTAATCAGGGAAATAATCCTGAATGCAAGATTTTCCATCAGGAACATCGATCAGAGGGAATAAAACAGATCGTCTTGGTGTTTTCGTCGCACCTTTTCCCATCTCCGGTTCTAGTCCAAGTGATGATGATGATATGACGGTGAAGCAGCCGCCATGCAGACAAGATGCAATCCTGTTTTTACTTTGTGTTCATCAGACAATCATTTTAAGTCGTAAGCACCTTTTTTTAATACACTTCTGTCACTGCCTGTGGGGTACATGGTCAAAAAATGTCGAACAGAACCGTTTATGACTGTATCAGAATTTTATTTTCGAAATTTTATATTGAATTATGTATATCTCAAATAATGCGATCATTCTCCCGGTCTGTAATATACGTGTAGAAATATGCTTGTACATAATTATTGCTCTCCCCCGTGTCATCCTCTTTTCTATCCCTTCCTCACTTTTCTTGACTTGGTGTTCCTACATAAAATATTTGTCAAAACTTAAAACTGAAGTGCTGTAGGCGTTTTTGTTGGTTTTCTTTGATTTTTGGTGGGTTGTTAATGGCAAAAAACCAGAAACAAAACCAAAAACATATATATACTCTTCCGTCCACCGGGGTCACTCTGAGCGCTTATTTGCATTTGCCAATGTCATTTCCCTTTCATCGCGTAGTTATTATGTGTCTTGTAGTTACGACTCTAAAGATCAAACGCACTATTCATTTTGCTATACCTCTTTGCATGCTGATGTCTGTATTTCCATCCGATTACGGATAAGGACAGTGATAAGTGGCTAAACACATGTTCATATTGGATCATTATTGGATTGTGGAAGCATTAATGCTCATCGTGGCTTATCCAGCCTCGGAGCAGGTTATGCAGTCAGGGGGCTGGTCTCACCTAAAATTAGTTTGATTTCATTTCAAGTACAGTGTTAACTCAGGATTTCATTATATGTATCGTCTTGGCGTAGACAGCTTGGTCGTGTGCAGCGACAAAAGCGGCACAACGCTGTAATTCATTTTTAAGTTTGTAATTTTATTTTCCAAAAGAATACGTCTGCTTTATTTTATGATTACACCCCTGGCTCAAACGTATATGATGCAGGCAAAATCGCCTATATGACTGCCTTAGTCTCCAAATTCTGGCAAATGTCAACGTCATGCAGCACTTAAAAATGTGAGTGCCATTTCCCCTTTTGTTTACCGTTGCTAGTGAATACAGAAATTAAGTAAACGCGCCATTAAATGGGCTAATCACGATGGGACTCCTCCCCTGTCCCAATCTCCCATTGTGGCCCCTGAAAAGAGCTTTTCTTCCTCGGACGAGAACCATTTCCCCCTCCAAAAAAAGGCTTTCTCTCCTGCAGTCCCTTTGCATCCAAATCCCCAACCAATTATTCTGCAGACTAGAGCAGATTTGCCACAGGACACTGTTGCACGAACTGCAGTTTTGGTGGAAACACTTTCTCAGAGATTTGTTTCCTAGAAGCAGCGCTCGGGCTCTCCCCATGTAAATGTGCTACACACAACTCTGTGATACGAATCGAGTCTGTGAGTGCTGCGGTGGTGTCTTTAGTAACAGAAAGTAGGACAGTAGCCACTGTTTGGTACGGAGAAACCGCAGGACTTTCAGAAACTGAACACTGGCATAAAACCTGCGAAGAGGACTCCAGCAGTGTAAACTTCCATTTATTTAATCATGACAGATTTCTCTCTGATTTTAATAAGAGAACTAAAGTTTCCTGTTTCCAGCACCCGTTATTACCTGTGGTGTTACAGATGATTCGCAGATCATCCTTTTTTATTACTTTTTTATTACTTTTTTTGTAAAAATAAAATAAAAAAAAAAGAAAAGAAAAGAAAAGAAAAGAAAGAAAGAAAAAGAAAGAAAAGAAAGAAAAGAAAGAAAAGAAAAGAAAAAGAAAAAGTGAAAGCCTACATACAAATGATCATGAGTGTGAGGAGGTATTTAAATTTTGAATACAGACCAAGACACCACAAAACGCCCCCAATGGAACTACTTCAATGTGTTTTTCTAATGACTTTATTTAGAAAAGCAATGACAGGGGGATTGTAAAAAACATAAAAGCAGTTTTTTGAGATATTTGTTGGACTTAATGAAATTCTCTCCACTAAATGTGAAATTTGGCTTGAAAAAAGTTATGGGCTATGTTATGTTGTTTTTTTGTTTTTTGTTTTTTTTACACACTGAGTAAATGTAATCAGACCACTGGATGAAGTGACCACATAAAGCTATCTACCTGCAAAAGTCCCCACCAGACAGAAACCAAGCAGGACCTAAAACAAGTGCAGTGTCAAAAGCCTCCGCCATTCGACTCAATAGGTCTGTGATCCTGAAGTAACCGAGGACATGACGCAGACAAACGCAAGGCTCAGCTCCCCACTTGGCTAAAACAAAGCATCTCCAGCCGCACTCACTGGCAGTCGATCGTAGATGAAGTAAATCTGTATCATATTTTAAACCCATTCCGGTTCTTAAACCGGCCTGCAAGAGACTGATAGGCCCTATCAAGAGCACCGTGGGGACATGGCACCGCCGCTCCACCAGACCTTATCACGCACCCCCTGCCTCTCCATTTACGCACTCCACAAGTTTTATTGGCTGCGACAAGTCCCGACTATGATTGAGATTAAATTAATCGTAAACTGAAGAGCATTTTTATCGGCAAAGGAGGACACGAGGATTAGGGCTGTATCTAAGAGATGGAGCCACAGATAGGGACACATGAATATAAAACAAGCGATGAATGGGCTTCATTTGCGCAACATTACGTTCATTAAACCCACGGCCCTGGAAAACGCTGTTTTATGCACATAAACTTAACTTACTTAAAAAGAAATACAAGCGTTTTTTGAAGTAGTTTTTTTCTTTTTTTCTTTTTTTTTAAGTGAGCTAAGGATGCAAACTTTACAGTCGCCAGTTACACTCCTTCGTAGCCCTTATACTTGCAGTTTTAATCACCACGAGAATATTTATAAGGCTTTGAAGTAAATACTCCAGCAAATCGTGTGTTAGAGACCTATCATCGTAATTGAACGGTATAGTGTTATAGGAACAACAGACAAACAAGTCGATATTAATTAAATCTCAGTGAGTTTTCCATTAGAGCATGTTAAACAATGTAAATGAGAGCCATGTAAACAGATACAGAATTGTTCTAGCTGCAAACATATGTAGGCCAGAGGAGCGGCAGAAAAAAAAGAAAGAAAAAAAAAGATCTGGAAGTGCGAGTCTATCTGTTGCTCACTGGGGTCATTAACAGTGGGGGAGCTCTTGTTCGTGATCTGTCAACTCAAATATGGATCACAAGACAAAAGAACTTAGCGAGGAGTAATCTCTGTGTGTGATACTTACATGAGAGTAAACGAGAATGTGAGACAAGTGCGGCAACAATGGAGATTCACATGTTTTTTCACCCTTTCTTTTCGCTTCCTGGAGTCGATTTGCATTTATGTGGGGAAAAATACTGCGTCTGTCAAAAACAAGGAAATAGAAAAGATTGGCATGAACGTCGACAACGTAAAGACGATTATTTTTTGATCGCTTCTAGATTTGAAGTGCCTTTACAGGGAGAAAAGCAAAGCGGGTTCTCTTCTGAACAAAATACAATTGATTCGTGTTTGAACTGATGGTTGTTTGCGTCGCGATGATCCGCTCAGAGGTCAGAGTTGAACTTTCCCTTCGTTCTCAACTATAACATCGTGTACAAAGAAGTTAATGCAGACACTGTCAACGCAACTATAGGGGACCAGAGGAAGGAGGGGGCTATTAGACCGGAGTTGGCGGTGAGAAATACTTGCCCTGCCCCGTTTTTTCTTGGATTTCACCGGTTAACTGAACACAACTTTTCTATTGGTGTGTATTCATGCAGCAGCCAAAGAGCACCAGTTTTCCTATAGCCTCAGCCGCACGGCTGTCAGTGCAGGAATGAACGGGGCCTTTGGACTAAACTTTCTGTGCCTCCTTTCTTCAGTAGGTAAGAAGCAGGGCTCCCAGCATTCCTCTTGACCGAGTGATAATTTATAGTTGTATGACCGTGACCTGCCATTCAGTGTTTTAGACGGGGAACTACTGTTCTCTTTTTTCCCGGGGCTTTATGTGAAATATTAGCTGCAATTAGCCATCTCTGCAAAGGCCAGATGCTTTGAGTCTGCATTGATTACACGTTGTTTTTTCACCTTACCATCACAGTTCAACACAACTATCCTTCCAAACATTTTAATAGACAGATTACAAGAAATACCTATACATGTAAGCATTAACAAATGTGTTATGATAGATAAGAAGTAATTAAAAAAAAAAAAACAACCCAGCTAATTCAGTTGTATTGATATAAGGTTATAGGTGAATGAGATCGATGGTTTTATAATTTTGCGTGGTTAAAAGCAGGCAGGTCTGACGAGACATTTTGATATGGTGTAGTTTTGATAAAATGCGTCTGTGCACGTAAATTGTGCTGATTTCACTAATGCCGGCGCCATGCACCTGCTGCTTGTTGCAAACTGATCGACCCCCCAAACCTCATTTTACACACACACACACACACACACACACACGCACACACGCACACACACACACACAGTTTCCTTCATGCAAGTCATTTATTACACGCACACACTTTTTAATTGAGAGCAACATTAAAAGGAAAAAAGTTTTTGAGCATTAAATTGTAAATTGGAGGTCACACAAGGTAGAAGCAATGATAAAAGGTCCCCCCACCCCTTTCTTTCTTTTCTTTTCTTTTTTTAAATTTGAAGGCTACTGAGGGGCAGATGGGCTCATACTCTCTCTTTCACAGTCAGGTTGGGAGGAGTGAGTGTGCATGTGAGGCGAGAGGGTGTCAAGAAATACTCCAGTCTAATGCTTATTAGTGTGGACTTCTATAGCACAAGCCTCATCTTTTTAAAACAAGCATAACATGAAAGCAACCCAAATCTAGCTTACTCAAGCGAATATGAGCCCCCCACCCCCCCACCCCCCACCCACCCCACTCCAATCGCGCGTGTACATACGCCCGGCACGTATGGAGCTGTTTGTATGTGCGTGTTGGGGTGGGGGCGCTGGGTGCAGGCTGTGATCTCTCGGCTTGTGCACACCGAGTGGACAGAGGGCTGAGCAGCTTAAATGGAGCCCCAGCACCTGTGTTTTCTACCGCCGTTCTCAGGCCTTCTTAGCATGGCACGGTACTACACGGCACTGATGCGTGCAATGGGAAATGCGCCGTGAACGTACAGACATTATACACATCATGTGCCACAAATTAAAGAGGGGGTGAGTTGGTTTATTTTGTCTTTCAGCACACAGAAGGGTTAAATTGCCCCTCATTCGTGCTTGGTTAAAATCATAATAATGATGATACTGGATTTTTAGTTTTATTTTTTTTTCGCAAGAAACTTGTGAAACACACTCCCTCCCGTATGTACTCTCGGTCTTGGTACATTTCGGTGACACATCCCTCTTTACTCCCCCCCACCCCTTTCCTTCCATGAATTGGTGATTGTTCCCTGGTCTGATGCTGAAGGCTATTGTCTGTCAGCTGGAGCTCCTGCCCACTGGTCGGCCGCTGAAAGCACTGAATGAACCTGGACACAGACACCCGGTTCCGCTGTGCTTAGACACCTCATAGGCCGACACTCCCAACCTTTTCTTTAACCACTAAGGTTGTGGGATGGCAGTGCATGAAAAAAATATCTGTCCCTTTTAACCGTAAACGAGGTTCTATTTCGGCCTAATGCCACACAAGGCATTTTACATCATAGGCTAAACTAAACGGTTTGTCTTTTTGACGCACATCTCTCAAAAGCTAATCAAAACAAAAACAATTCTGGCATGTGTTTTTGTTTAGTGCTCCAAAATCAGCAATGACGAGAAAGCAATTTAGTCAAAGGGACACTGTATATCTAAAAGCTGATATCTAAGTTAAAGATGCTGGGTCTACTCTGATGAGCTCAAAGTGTTTGGGGGTATTTCTGACGAAATAAAGCTAAAAGAATAAAATGGTAACGCTGACCCGACTATGCCGTGTCCTATATAACCTATATCTGTTTTTGAAACAGAGACATCAGCTCACAAGAGTCTGCGCAAAGACGCTATAGTTATACAAATATATATTGAGCAATAAATGATTAGCATATGTGACTAATATGTGAAACACGATAAAAGCATCAGCTTTAGTAAAGCTTTCCCGGTGACACGCCTCCTTTTTGTGCCCATGTACCGAACAAAAGGTCGGGGATTGACTGATGCCTGGGTGTCCTTATCAATTTAACCTCCATTTACAAAGCTTTGGAAAGGTTTACCCTGGATGCCAACGACCCCCTCTCAAACAGCCGACCAGAGGAAAAGTCCATACTGTGAGTGGAAAGCGGTGGCCAGGAAGAGCTGAGCGGAGGGCCAAACGTGTTCCTTGACTGCCATCTAGAGGAATCGTGTGGAATAATAAAAAAAATAAAATAACCCCAAGCTTTGGTTACCTTTTTGTCAAGCACCTCCAAAGAAGAAGAAAAAAGGCACCAAAATTCAAGGTTCTCTTGAATTTAAACAAAGTTTATCACAACTGCTGCAGTGCTTTATGTCTTAATTGTTGATGTAAATGTTGTGTTGGAATCTATAATTTGTCCAAGTTTTTATTCAAGCCACCAGAGTTCCAAGGACTTGTTGTAACAAGATGTCTCTTGTTACAACAATTTTATTATCAGTATACATCAGAAAGGCAAACTGCCCCATCAGTGCACCTTCCTTGTGCTCTAGTTGATGTCATGGTAGGCATGAACATCCCTGCAGGCCAGTGAAGTCACATCATCCCCACACATAGTGTATATACACTGTACAGGATGCAGTCTTTAAAGTTTAATAGCATGAAAGTCAAACAATGTTGGAACACTGCATTTAATGCTCAAGGACTCGGATGCCAGGGACTGTAATGGAATCACCAATCCCTAGTTAATTTTTCAAAACTGATACCCAGAATTTTACAGAGACTGGCAAGGAGCCAAATGACTGACCAGTCTGTGAGAAATAGGGGAACTGGTAGTGATGGTCACAGAGAGGGGAGAATAATGGTGTCCGCTGGAGCGAGGCCTTTTAGAGTTTAACTCCCCTATTGTGGAGAGCAGGAGGTGGGGAGGGGGGACAGAAAGTATGCAACAGAGAAGGGTTCACTGTAAATGGACAGTGAAATGCTTACGGCAACCAGGCCTGAATCTGCCATTAAATCCTTGCAAGAGGAGAAGCGCATCCCACCATGTTGCATGCCATAAGCGATCACTTTCACTTTCCCATTTTGCACTCACTCATATATCCTAAAGCGGTTTCGGCTGGATTTCAAGTTGACGTGAGTGTATAAGCAACCTTTATCTGGGGTCACTAGAGTTGATTTATAGTTCAACCAGTTAGATGGAGATACATCCAACATTTATAGACATATTAGCAAATAGAGCCTGGAGGTAAAAAATGCACTTTGGATCAGTCGACTTTAAATTTACCTTTTAAGAGCATGTACTTTGTCTATATCAGAGAGTCCATAGAATATTAATTGAAATGTGAATAAAAAAAATGTAACATACATAAATTTAGGCAAACAAACAAAACTACATTCTGTATTCAAATAATATAACTACATACTGCATGACTGCATGTATACTTATCATTTTACACTTTCCACCTTCTGTAACACACATTAGGATTCCAGCTGAAAGGTTTTACTTGGTACAGATGCTCTTGAGGGGGGAGGGGGGGGGGGATTAAGCTTCTGCAAACAAAAACAAAAACAAAAAAGGAGAAAAGAAATTTCATTTAAATTCCTGTTTCAAATTTATCCTTCACAGTTTATCATCTAAGAGAGCATTTAGTTAAGATGTTCGTGTAACATGAACCTTGCTTGTTAATAACTGGCTCATGTGGTAGAAGCCCTCAGCTGAAGTTGGCTGTTTTGTTCGACCACTTTTTCTATTTTTAATAAGTTCCTGTACATGACTGTTGTGGAGCACCTTTAAAGCGCCCTTTTTAAAAATGGCCTCTGTCCTGAGGTGGCCTCCAAAACACATGCATTATTGATGCATACACCGGCCTTGTCCTCTGCACTCCCTTCACTCAGTCCAGTTCATCAAGCAACAGCAGCTGCATAGCTCCCATAAGAGACAGAGAGAAGAAAGAAAACATGGCCAAGTGTTCAGAGCTCAGAGACCTAATGTATGTCTGTGGAGGTGGATGAAGCAGGAGCAGTTACAGTTCGAAACAGCAAAAACCCTTCACAAGTTCACATTTTTAAGGAAGTTCAGTGATTTTGGTTCAGCTAAAGAATGAACCAAAATCATTCATTCAAAAAACAATTTAAACTGACTGGGTATTGATCTGTCAACAGATATAGCAATATGCTCTCTTCTTTACTCCATCAAATATTTACCTTTAGTTTCCGTATCTTCTCTCTGTCTGCTTTTATGCACACACACACACACACACACACACACACACACACACACACACACACACACACACACACACACACACACACACACACACACACACACGCATGAACATGCACACACACATTTGCAAACAGCATCAGAACTGAACGTGAACAGTTGGAGAAAATCGAGTGAGGCCAAAGGGAGAGGCTGAGAGCCATGTAAATGGTCAATTGGCTTAACCCAGTGGTGTCTGTTCTTGGTGTGACAGTGTCAGTGGGTGATGCGCAAATGTGCACTCTTCTGATTTCCCTGATGTAATCCTCTCTAGCATATTGGTTACCCCCCAGGGAGGAGAGATGAGTGAGATGTTTGATAGTGTTTGCTCTGGGATTAAGATAGCACTTCCTCACATTCATTCATTCAAATGTGAATGAGTGAGAAAAAAAAAATATATACACACCATCTTCTATGAGTGCATCAGCGTCTTGTAACTTTATATACTTGCTAGCTGTCTCATTATGTTATACTGCCATCTAGTGATTCATCCACCAGAAAAAACATTCTTGTTAAGTGGAGTGAAAACGCTAAACTGCTTCCATTTGCATTACTGGGAACATTCATGAAGTTGCCTGGAGGGATTCTTTGCCTGGGAATAGCTTTATAAGGCAGCTGCATGATCTTTCCTACTTCAGCATGCCACACTGGCGCATGTCTTGTAGCAGTCAGATTTCCATTCAGCTGACTATCATCCCCCTGACAAAAACGAACAAACGGGAAAAATACTTCCGAAAACATTTAAAGTGTTATATGTTGATTTTGTCACATAAACTGTTCTTTCCTTTGGTTGCGTGTAAGGAAGTGGAAGTGTATTTTTTTTAATCTTAAGATCAAATTGCCATGGAACCGTTAATGTATTGGCCGGATGGGTTCAATCAATATATTTTGCAAATAGCAATATTAGAGTCAGTTTGTGACCTCATAAAGCCAAAGTTTATGGCCGTTGCTGCAATTGTTAATTGGTATCCATGTATCATGTAATCACATGGTAATATCTACAGTAGGATGTCCTGTTTCCCTTTCCTGGTTTGGCTTTAAATGGACCTGTGGGAATAAGATAGGAATGAGATGCTCCAGATTAGCTGTTGTATGGATATGAGTCATTATGCAGAAAATGAATTGCTACAAGATGCCAACTTTAACCACAAGGTGTCATCATGAGCTCCTTTTATTCATGAGATGACAATTGTAGATAAACCATGGGATGGAAACAAAAGGTATTAAATGATCCAGCATACTTTCACTAAAAATGCATCACATGTAAAGCTTTCCACCATCGAACTTTATGCATTTACTTTAAAGCACATGCAGCATTTCTTGCGGTCTATTCAAGCTGCTAATGGCATTCATGGCTTCCAGATCCATTCCAGTAGTTACACGTGTGTGTGTGTCAAGTCAAGTGTGCAATAAATTACAAATGATGTATACAGAAGCTTTAAGGTCACTGACACATACCCCCCATCTATGTCTACCTCTTATTGTGTAGTGAAATTATACCCGTGGCATGTTTTCTGCATTTCGCACTACAAAATTGCTTTGGCTGAAACCCAGGGACGTTTGATGTGCAGCGGAGGAGCTAATCAAGCAGCAAGTTAACGGCAACAAAGCAAAAACGACTTCAAGCAGCTGCCACTGCTGTGGGTGAGGGAAAAAAATCACAACAAGATGAGTCCACAGCTCGGGGACCAGTCTAGTGTAAGTTATTAGGAAGAACTGGGCAGATGGGGAAGAGAGTGGAGAGATGAGAAACAAGGGGAAGGCTAGATAGAGAATCAGAAAGCTGTAGTTCTATGTCTTCCTCCGTTTTTTGTACAGACATGTGGGTTTGAAAACCATTGTTCTACCAGTTAAAATGTGCCTGTCATTGTGAAGCATCACCCCTTACAATTACATTGCCCATGTTTCAAAATAACTCTAAGTTATCACAAAACAGTGTATCTCTGTTCAGCAGTAAGACACCACGCCCATGAGCTCAATCTGTTTAACTTAACCTAAAAGTAAACGTCATACTTGGGCTCTAGTTACATATTTAGCTGCATAGCATGCTTGAAAATATATTTTAAAAAAGTTCAATATAGCCACAAATAAATAGGCTTAGTAAAAAAACAAACAAACATATTATTGAAATGTGTAGTTAACTGCAGGTATCATTGTAAAACCACTGTTGGTCATTCATGCTGTCTTAATCATGTTTGTCTTAATGTTTGCTCATGCAACTTTTGGTTTCCTGTGTGTTTGACAGTTATGCAAAATAGGGCAAACGATACTTACTTTTCCTAGTCTGTGCAAACACAGATGGGTGGATGAATGATTTCACCTGTCGACCTTGATGAAGACGTGTCATTGTTTTCACAGTTTTCACCTAACTGTTAGTTATTATTAATATCTATTATTATTTATTTTTATACTTTGCTAGGAGTACCCAGTACTCCTCATTTTGCTGTTATGCTTTTACCTGCTTATTGCGCTTCAGCCCATCTGCTGGAGTATCCAGGTTGCGCACTGGTTTTATGGTCTATTATGTTGATCAGTATGCTGTTACACATACTGATCGCTAGGTGGCAGCAGCGGTCATGATTTCCAGGCCTTTTGCTCCAGTCGTTTCCCCTAAATTTTGAAGAGAGCCAAATAGTTACCCTTCATCACTTCTGTTCTGAGGTTTTGTTACTCTTCCGACAACTCTGCACAGTACTGAGTTGAGTGAATCCGTGGCAATGAGTGTTTTAGTGAAACTTTGAGAAGCTCTCCTTCTCTGGTGCATGGAAAGCATATTAGAAGCAACAAGCCGTCTTTTGTTTTTTCTTGTTTCTCTTTTCTTTGTAACCATGCTTAAGTTTGTGGTTACATTTACAGAAATGATATGAAGTAAGAGCACGGAAAGTAGCCACAGTGTAATCGTTAAACTAATATTAAAACTATAACCTGCAAATTACATGCTATAATGTACTGTGCACCATTACTCATATGCAAATTGTTTTTAGCAGTTTCTGACAAGTTCCTTCATATTTCTGCACAGTGCCATCATCAAAGCATGTTCATGCATACTGTAAGGTGAGTCAACAGTCTGGCAGGTTGAACCCGTTACTGTGTTTCTTTGGAAACAGACAAACCTGCACTGTACACACTTAGACATACAGGTCTAGTGTGCACAATCAACACTAATACTGACTGATCGAAATTAGAAGGAAGTTCCTGCTCCTGACTTGGAACAGACAGACTCTGAGCAGGATATGAATAAGTTGCACAACCTTTAATCCCTTAAAGCAACAAATAGTTTTTTGAACAAAGCATAACATTGTTCCCGTGTCAAGACCCATCTTCACTTCTTTCACTCACTCGTTTTTGTGTTAGTTGTCATCCTTTTCTGTGCAATATTCAGGAAAACATGATTCAAATTACAGCAAATTGGGCAATGTACAAAATTCAGTTAAAATACACCAACAAAAAGAAAACTAACAATAATTTTTACTTTTAAAAATTGGAGAGAGTGCCAGACTATCTTGTCACATTATGACATGTGCAACCCACATTCATGCTGGTAAAGTTCAAAGCTACTGAAGTCAGATCATTTATTTAAGTTGATACAAAGTTCTCTCAGTATGGCAGTTGTCTTACGGTTAGCTGTCAGATGAGACCGAATACACTAGAATAATAAGCAGAATTTGTCCTATACTGATGTCTTGGCCATTCATAACAGTTACATAAAGTAAACAAAGCAATGTATAAGAAAGTCTTCAACTTTGTACAATTAAAATTTAGTGATCATGTGCATCATAATGATAAGAAAGGCTATCTAAAATCAGAGTGTACTAATGGACTTGGCAGTATAGCCTGCATCTACCCACAGAAGTTCTCATCTCACAAATGTAAATGTATTTTAAATTTAAATGAATAATGAATAAAAGTACCATTTAATTATTACTGGACTAAAAAAGACACACACAGGTTTGATCATAATACAAGCTGGTTACGACTAACAAAACAGAAAAGCTGGGCTGTGATTAATGAACTTGTTTTACTATAATTTATCTGTGTCACCATGCACTGCTAGCTGATATAACATCAAGTAAAAAGGCTAGATAGGCTGAACGTAAAACACAGCACACTATGAAAATCTTGTGCATGATTTAACCTGCCCTTTGGCGTTCAGAGTGAACACCCAGTGAAAGCATAAAGAATGGTGCTGTTAATCTTTTAGCTGGACAGATTTAATGGAATGGTGTCAAGTGACAATAGCTGGAAAAGCTATCGGAGTGAACCTAATGCGATCAGAATAGCCTGTGTCTGTCCTCTATCTTGGAATTTACAGTAGGGGCAAAAAGCCCAGGTGAGCCTTCTTTAACCGTGTAGTGTACACACTCATATACATTAGTACTACAACCGTTTCCTCTGTCTCAGTGAAACAAAGAGACTGAAACCTCCTAAAATAAGTTATTTTAGTTTTCAAACCAACTCTTTAAATCATGTCCTCTGTGCATAACTGGTTTATGACATATTACTTAATGCATTAGTGGTGACTCGTGTGTAATTGCACAATAATCAACAAAATAATCAACAACATAGTGAAATATTGCCCTTATGCTTTCTTAGAAATCTACATAAAACAGGAATCCTGTAGTGCTTTAAAACCCATTGTACTGTATATCTTTTGGAAGTGCTGAAAAGGGGATTTAAGGTATAGTGTTCCTGTTTTCACTTTGTACCGTTTAATTGTGTGTTACTGAAGTGAAAAAGTGTAGTGGTTTACTCTAACCAAACTTTATTTCCTGATATGCCTCTCCTTGTCTCAGGTCTCAGGATGGAAGTCAGGACTTGGTCTGCCAGGTGACCTTTTACTTGAGCAAAAGGCACCCGCAGTGTGCTTATGTGTGTGTGAGAGCGTGTGTTTTGTAACAGTACGCGTCCAGCACACAGGGAGTGCATTAATGCTCGTACTCCCCTCGCCATGTCTCTCTCTTTCTCGTTTTTGACCGTAACTCTACACCGCGCACCCCGCCGTCCCCCTCCTCCTCCTCACTCCCCAGACCCCCTACAGTTTTATCCTGTTTTATGGGACACACCTGATACACCAAAAATGCATAATGGCTGAGGAGAAGGTGAAATCAATGGGTTCATCAATAATGTTAACACTGCGATTAAGCTCAAAGTGCTGTAAACTAAAAGAGAAAAATAGCTAAACAAAACATAAAGATGCATTCTAAAACAAAGTATATCAAATGGTCTCACTCTATCAATGTTGATGGGGTTTTTTACTAGTATTTATTCAGTATTCAGCATTTATTCCAAAGTCCAAATATGCTTTTCAGTATTTTAGAAGTTATAGATAGTTTCACAACACAAAATAATTTATTCAGCCAAACTAATTATAATCCCAAATATGTATTGCATTTTTTTTTCGTAAATGCTCCTACATATTAATCATTACCAACATCAGAAATAGTTAGAATCTTTGCATTTTGATTTTGTTGCAACTAGCCATGTTTATTTTGGGTAAGGAATGAAGAAGGAGGACGTTTTTATACAAACCACCACCACACTGACGATGAACTTTAATCTCTGTGTCCGACCTGGGCAAGTATTCTAAAAAAAAATTTATGCCAGTAAGTATCTCAGATTCTATCAATATCAATGTTATAGTTAAAAGAAGGCCAAAACTTCCCTCATTCATAAAACATTGGAGATTTATTTTAAATATAATACCAGTTACGCAATTTAAAAATATTTTCATAAAATAACAAAGATTTCTTTGGGAATGATTTATGTTGACATCCATATCATTTTTAAATGCATACAAATAATATTCAGGCCATGCATTATATTTATACTTAAAAACACAAAATCGTTTGGTAAAACTTATCAAAGGTGAAGGATAATGTTTCTATTTTTCTTTTTTTCCCAGCTTCTCCTCTTCCTGACAGTGACACATGTTTGCATTCATTTTTTAATGGTGGTTTTCAGATTATGAAAGAGGAATTTCATTCTGAAATATGTTCTTCCCATTCCACGTGACTCTTTTGTGTGCACTGATGAACAGTCTGATGTCAACTATAACAAGAAGAGAGGGAAGAGTATGTCCTCTTCTCTAACTATTAACTGAGTCTGACAATTTAGATCCAGTAAAGTTACTTTCGGCTCTTGTCCTATTCAGAAAGAGCCACCTCAGCAGGTAGTGCAGTATATTTTATTTGACAGATTTTTACTTAGGATGTCCTTCCTGATGTGACCACCGAGGGATTTGTGTCTCCTCAGGATCAATAAAGGGATCATTTACTTGTTAGATGTGAACCATATGGTGTACACTATGTATCTACTAAAAATATATATACTAAACTCAATCAAAAAGACTAGACCCTGAAAAGAATTCAGACCTGTATGCAAAATGTAATAATAACTTTTAATGATTATGACTTCATTCAAAACATATGGATGCTTAAATAAAGATTTAACTTTTTTTTTCTTCTTTCTGTGCATATTAGAAGAAAGATGTAATTGTGTATGCAATTGATATTTCTTTCTGCTGTCTGATTTAGACTCCACATTACAGTGGCAGTGTATCAGTAATGTAAAACCCAGCTGTCTAACACACTTGTTAGGACAGCTACCAACCGTTGCAGTCAACAAGTGGGGTGAATTATTAACTGGTTACATTAATGCGATCCTTTGTTTCAATATATTAGTTCTGTATTTTGTCTTCCTCATAGCCACACAAAACCTTTCAAATTGTCAACAAAATCAAAGAGTCATCATTTGCTGCACATTTTGTCCGTAATTTTTTTGAGGGTCATTTTAAAAGTGCTCGTGACTCAGAGGACCTGAGTCTAAGCCTATCTGCTCTGCTGAAGTTTCCTTGAGCAACAACAGTGAATCCCTTCCAGCTCTGAAGCCGCTGCCATAAAAGTTTGACCTCTGACCTCCCTGAAGGGGGTCTAAGTGAAAAGAGAATTTCCCCACTGGGGCCAATAACGTGTCACATTATAACCACCGTTTCTGTAGCTGACATTTCTATTAAGTGTGTTAACATCACTTAACAAAAGGTTCCGGATTAAATGTGTATTGAAAGAAACCTTTTATATTTATATTTGGTGAAGTATGTGGATTAAATAGGTTTGATTAACTCATCCACAGAGAAGAGACAGAAATGCAGAACAAAAATCTAAATCTTAAAGCTTCTGTTGTTTTTTATAGTAACAAAATACATTTTTGCAGTATTTAATTATAACTCATACAATAATAATTCAGCGGTTTTATCTTCTCAATAGTTTGCTAATACACGAGCAGAACATCTTTATCGCGTGTTTATCTGAAGGATATTTCATTACAAAATCTCAGTCGATGATGAATTTTGAAAGAAATCGTCACTCAAAGTCCTAAATGACGACAGCGCTTCTTCTCAGATTGCTGAAAATGTAATGGAAATGTATCCTCCTAATCTGCGCTATAAAATAATAGATAAACATAAAAATACTTTAAAGAGTGTGACAGCATCAATAACAATCAGTGCTTATTGATTAATAGGGTAACGCGTTGTTTTTTGCGCCGTTACTTGTTTTTGTGATATTATGAGTAAAGGACGGCTCGAATACAGAGCTGATAAATCAATTTTTAAAAAGAGAAAATAACTTTTTCAATTTTAGTTTAACAGCCGAGAAACTTTCAAATCAGACTGTTTCATTCGAAAATTGAAGAAAAAAAAATCAGTGCTGTTTTATATCGCACAGTTAGTGAAAGTTGTGGAACAGAGTCCAAAAATATATAAACATATAAACAATGGTTATAATAAATAAATAATCGCTACTAAGTATTTAATGTTTAATACAAAGTCTGTGGTTTTTAACACCAAAGAGTCCGTATTTTGGCTTTTCTGTTTTTTGCTTCTTGTTTTAATCGAGAAAACCAAACAGAATGAATTTAGTGAACCCTACCATTCACTAAATCGGGCAAAACGCGTGTGTAAAATGCCTTTTGCGCTAATGACAGTGCGGAGATGCAATAATAACAGCTAAAACTGATCTCAGGTCAGAACAGCTCTGCTTAGTACATGCCTTTTGCTGTGAAATTGCATGGATGTGATCTTTACGAGGCCAGGACTCAGCATTCTCTCCTGATTGTTTCAGGATTTTGGTCTTGGGGCAAAGTGGCATTCGCTTCTATTTTACGGCGTTGTTTACATGGTGAATTGACAGGCGATTAAATACCCTACAGATGAAGAAACCAGGACAAGATACATCTGTCGAACAGTTTTTCCTCCCTCATCTGTTGCTTTGGTGGGTCTTTACCCCCATAAGGCAGCCTAGCAGAATCACGTCAGTGCGCCTCGTTAGGCGTTTTCTTCAATGCTGGCAGATTTTTCATCTTCTGTTAAAAAAAAAAAAAAACCATCCAAACAAAAAAAAATAATTAATAGCCTCCACTTCCCGGGCACACATGGCGCACTCATAATACCAGTTCAAGTTCACATTTCAAGCCTTATGGGAAACAAGAGAGTGAAAGAACGAGGAGACGAAAATCACAGCTCTTTGTAGGGTTGTAGGGTTGGTTTGGTGAAAGGCCAAACATTCAGTGTTATGTCTCCTCAAAAGCCGCTGTTTTGGGCTTGTTGTGAATAGACCCATGTGTACTTAAATCCTTGTTAATTACAACCTGTGGGCTTTGTGTTGAATATGTAATTGACCTTCAGGCGCAGGAAGCTGTGACCGATATTTCACATTTACAGACAGTTCGCGCACTCTCTGAGAGCACTTCTCATATTTGCACTCCCATTAGAGCCACCTGGGTCTACAGGATAACTTATTAACGAATAAAAGAGCGTTTCGCCCTTGTTTCAAATATAAAAAAAATGTTTGCAACCCATTAACATGTGAACCAAAACACCCACTTAACTATGAACTATATGCTGGCATCGTGTGTTGTTTTTAAAATGCGAGTAATATTGTAACATAATATTATAGTATATCAGGCATAATGTGTAACATTTATCAATATAAACACGAAATATGTAAGAAAATTATGAAACTATAAGCTACTGTTATATTCTGATATGAAGATACAGAAGACACCGGAAAATACACCGAGCACACGCCGGCCTGTCGAAACCTGAAATAGGGGAGGTACTAAAGCCTTATGATGGAAATATGAAAGGCAGAAAAGATGTTTTTTTAGGTTTATTCTGCACGAACTGATCAGGCAGCAGAGGGAAGGAGGGGGCGGGAGGGAGGCTGGAGGTGTTGCGCGGCTGAAGCTGTTCAAACAAAGTGTCTTCTTTCAGCGGTCGTTTCCAGTTCTGTTTTTTTCCTACTCCAAACACTACGGTACTTTTGTTCTCCCGGACTGAGCGCGGAAAGATAAGGTGTCATCACTCGAACGTCAGGGTTCCCAGTTGGAGAAGCACGTCTAAATTTCGCCCAGCTTTGCCTACCATGGCCACATGCCACATGCTTCGAGTGATGTTTTTACAAAACATTGGACTGCGCGTGGAGCTTTTCTTATGAAACAAAAAATCGGCAATAATCACTTGGATGAACTTTGACCTCATGTCCTTAAAATTGAAAAACCTATCTATCTATCTATCTATCTATCTATCTATCTATCTATCTATCTATCTATCTGTCTGTCTGTTTTTTAAAACTGCAACCGTGGGAAGCAACAGATGCCGCTTTGCATTTCCCCCCTTTAAGGTTCCCTCGCAGCGTTTATGATTAGAAGAGAGATAATCCCGGGACATCGACCCGACAGTCTGCCCACACATAGAACACAATATCCCCTTTCTTGCAGGAGATATATGTGTCAGAGGCTAACAGCTTTTGATTTTCAGTAATGCTATCTGATCATGTATTTTCCTAACGTTGGGAAGTGGTGGCTCAGAGCACATTTAAAAAGCCAGAGGAAATAAGGCTGAATACATGGTTTGTGCGTTGTTCTGCATTTAAAATTACATAAATGAGCTGAAGGGAAAAATATCTAAGTATCCTCAACTGAAACTACAAATTATCATAAATCCTAAATACTATCGTTCAAGCAATATTTCTGTAACACTGTAAATATCGACGTTTACCTGCAGATTCTCTAAAAAATGTTTCATATATTTTGTCCTCCAGCTTATATGGTTTTATAATATTATAAGGAGGTGACAAGAGACAAAAAAAATGCCAAGAAAATGTCAAGAATCATTCAGAATCAAAGAAATTCTCGACTTTATTCCACGTGTTTCTTTTTTTATTGTAAAGGGTATATGAAACTATAGGTGAATCGTTTTATGTTTCATCATTTATCGCAGAGTTTACATGCAGTCTCTCCCCAAATTAAAATGCAAATAATTATAACAATAATATCAAGGGGTTAGAATATTTTATCTTATCACGGCCCCTATGAGACACGTTTAACTGGTATACTCCATCAGCCCACCCTCCCCCAAACAAACAAACAAACAAACAAAAATAACCGTTTATGGCTCTCTTTAAAAACCCCATGTAAACAGAAAGGCGATGGGTACCCTTAACTTTGTGCCCATAGAGTCTGGTGATAAAGGTTAATCTAAACCCCTAAAATAACAACTGTAGGCTAATAGTAACAAGAATTAAGACACTTTATTGTTATTGTTTTCAACAATATAACATATTACGTTTTTACATTCCGGTAAAGTTTTCTTTCTTCCTTCCTTCTTTTCTTCTGTTCTTTCTTTTTATCAATTTTTTATCCCCAGCCCTGCAGCAAAACAAGCCATCTCAAAAAAAAAAAAAAAAACTACTACTTTTACTTACTTTTTCCAAATTATATTTTCCTCAAGCGAATTAACGGGGGGAAAAAGTTCGGTAGGGTCCTGTTTAAGTATATTTGGAAAGTTCTTAAGTGCTCTGCTCTGAACTCTTGATTCTAGAAAATCCCCGAAACAAGGGCTCGTTCAGTTTGGGGATAAGAGGAGGTGTTGCGCTCACTGGCAGGTTTTCCTCTCTCCACTTGTTGAAAAAGATTTTAAAGGTTGAATATGAGACTAAATGATTTGTTACGGTGGCTGTTTTCGCAGTGTTCCAGTCTGTCTGCCTTGCACCGTGCCGCAAGTGCTTGAAGCTTAACTCACACCACCTCGTAAATTATTTTCCCCAAAGAATGGCGCTCTCCGTCTCCCTTCAGTGACGGCTTTTAAGAGCCGAGGTCCACTAGATTAGAAGACATAGGGTTCAGTATGGTGTCATGATGCAATGAGTGGTGATGGTGCATCGAGTCTGGGCCGCTGGGTACCGGGATTGCGCTGGGTCCCGGCGGGGGCGCAAGGCCATGCAGGGACGGTAAACCGGGGTTTGCGCCGAGGAGCTGAGCCGGACTCGGAGACGTATGATCCGGAGTCCCAGAAGGTGTTTTATCGTCGTCCGAGCTCCCCAAAATAGTTTTATTTCCATTAATAGAAGAAGTCAATGGGTTGTGACTGTTGCCGTTGGAGTTCTCGTTGTTTTCTCTGCGAACAGAAACCAAAGTCACACGTCAGTTTGGTACAAATGCGGAATTACAACACATCTGCGAAAAAGTGCATAATAACCAGGCAGATTTAGGTTAACTGAAATTTTCATATCTCGATGTAAAACATATGAACAAATATGAACATGAATACACACTTGAATTAAAGTGGCACACACAATTCTGTTGTGCTTACTAGAATATTTATTGGGTTGTGACACTTTTACAACAGCCATAATAATCTCATTAATGTATCACTTCTTAGTCTGGTTATTTATTAATGTTCACACGAGAATACGTTGAGGCACGTGTGCCCAGATGCAATCACTTAGCCAGCAAAAATAATTAGAGGCTCAATTCACTACAGAAGCGCTATGTTAAATATCAGTAGTAGAGAGTGACTGGAAGATAATAAATCCATCTGACTACTGAACTTGCATGAAACTTTTAGAGCAAGTTAATTTAACCATAGTGAGCTGTGGAGAAGCTCAACCTGAGCAAGTCCTCGGCCACTCGAGGAGAGCTTGTCCACAGCTCTAAATAAATGACAGGCCTAATCATTCTGAAACGCGTGCGTACTGCGTATGGCATAGTTCATAGGTTTGCTGTGAGGATTTTCTCAGTGGGAAGACATGATTTACGTGGAGCTTTCAGCCCGAATTAGTGGCCAGGGGGTGAAAGAAGACACCGACCCAGTGAACACCTGACAAAAACACATCTCCCACACCTCTCTACATGCCTGACTGTATAATTTCCAAACTCTGAAATGTGCAAACGACTCATAATGAAATGTCAGCCTGGCTGATATGAAGGCCAGACAACAAGCCACATCAATTACACCGCAAAACATCTTTCATACGTGTTCTGATATGTTTCCTTGCATATACCATGTGTTCATCCAGTGTCTGTGATTCACAGTAGTCTGCATATATTTCTTCTCTGATCTTAACGTGAAAGTCAAGTTTCATGTTATAATCAGTGTGGTTACTAAAACATAAAAGTGGGGTAAAAGCAACTTTTATAACCTTGTAATTTACCTGACAACACGTCTTTCATTTCGTGCGTTTCAACTTTTAATAGGGGCTTATACAGTTATCACAGAAATACACACAGTGCAACTTTAGTTTGTGGCGATTGAATAAGATCTGAGACTATGTCCATGCTATCGAAGTTAAATAAATTTCCAGATGTAGGTCAGAAATTTATTTTTGCGTACAGAGTCAGCAGTGGCAGTCCGTGACTCAGCAACAGTTTGGAACTACCTCCTATGTTTTGCTTGATGTGACAATGATAAAAAAAATAAGATAATCTAATCTGAGATTAGCGTCTGTTTTAAGAAGTAAATATACTCCTACCTTTCCTTTGCCTCAGCCGCTCGATCTCTCTGCCGTCGGTTTTTGAACCAGTTGCTGACTTGCGTGGTCGTGAGTCCCGTGGCCTCGGCCAGCTCTCTTTTCTCCCGTGGGGATGGATAAGGGTTGTGGGTGTACCACTCTCGGAGGATACTCCTGCTCTTCTCTTTGAAGCAATAGCTCGTCTCCTCTCCGTCCCAGATAGAGCGGGGCAGCGGGAACTTTCTCCGGACGCGGTACTTCCCTACGGCGCCGAGCGGACGGCCTCTCAGCTTCTCTGCCTCGATGTAGTGCGCTTTGAGCCACAGCTGTTGCAGCTTCGGGTGGTTGTGCGGCGAAAACTGGTGGCTCTCCAGGATCTTGTAGAGCTCTCGGAAGTTCCCCCGATGAAAAGCAACTACGGCTTTCGCTTTGAGAACACTCTCATTTTTGTGGAGGTGCTCGCACGCCGGGAGGGACCACAGAAAGCGCCCAAGACGCTCGATGTTCCCCCCTTGCTGGAGGACTTCGCAGACACAAGCCACTTGCTCTTGCGTAAAACCAAACGTCGGAAGCATGGACATGGCGACAAGTAAACCAATACAGATTATATTGTACCTTACTTCCACGTCTCTCCTCTCAGTGTCTCATTAAATCAAAACGCATTAAGTCCATAAGCAGCAAAAAATCCCCAAAAGAGTTACCTAAAACGTAAAAGTGCCCAAGGTTAGGCAAAGTCCAACTGCGTATTATGGAATAAGCTCAAGTCCGTTCAGCCATGCGAAACCCCAGGCGACTATTCTCCATAAAGTTGCTAAGAAAGAAAGTTGCTACTCCTTCCACCGTCCTCCACCTTTTCTATGCCGTTTCAACATAAACTACTCCCGGAGACCGGGCTCGCTGGCTCGTTTTAATAATATTATTCTAAGCTGGCAAGACAAGCGATTATATGAACTCTGATTGGTCGGTTATCTGACCCACGGATGGTGAGGATAAGACAATAGCCTTAGTCAAATTATTTGCCATGGTTACGCTGTCACTCAAAGTAACCCGATATGCTTTGAGGTGGCTCCCTGGCAAAATCAACCTGATTGTTCCCTTCACGACCAGCCCGCCTACCAATAGAAGAAATGCTCAGATTTTTCCTTCTAAAACACTTTTTTCTTCCCCTTCACGTTGACAGACACCTCAGGCAGCCAAAGAGCGTAAAGCTGTGAGGAGCGTGGATGAGAAGAGCGGCGTTGATCCCACAGCCCGGGGAAGGATGGCGCCAGAGTGCACGGAGCCTGCTGCAGTTTGTCTTCATGTCCCTGGCAGCTCTCACAAATCAATCAAGATCTCCTTAATGCTTGGAACTTTAAAGTTAGTGTCTTCATTATTCCAAAGACGTGAAATAACTGTCAACAAGTGACAGATTGTTAGACGGGTTTGAAAAAAAAAATGCTGCCACTTCTTTATAAAGTATATTTTTCTTCTAGTAAACGAAAAAATATAAATATGACCAAAAGTGAGTCAGACTATTTCTGCTCCCGAGGATTGAAACGACACTTAAACTCTAAGGTGCTGATGTGGGAGTGCAGTGAACCATCACCCGATTTGTTAATTATAATATTCACAAACCGGTATTCTATAGAGAGGTATTTAAAATAACAAAAAGACGTTAGAATAAAGTTTAAAAAGTTACTTGTTTTACAAGCAGACTTTGTCTAGTCATACTCTCAAATACGTCGTATCAGTTTTAGACCTAAATAAACATGACATTTCTATATTAATAGCAACTAAAGAAATCTTATAATTGTTTTGCGAAGTATGTGTTGAGCTGAAGAGGATTATGCATGTGATGACAAAGATTATGAATATCTAAATGAGTGGCGAGGAAGCAGCTGCAGGAGCGCACAGATTGGCAAACAACCTCAAGGTGTGCAGCCGCTTCATGGGGAAATAAGGTGGTCGTGTGCGCAGTGGAGTGTGCGGGACAAAGAGCGGAGAAGAAGGAAAGTCTGGCAGGCGACACCGAAGAAGAAAAACGGCTTCAATCAGCACACCGGTGAGACAAATATTTTCGTCCGTATTTCTGTCATCTGACTCACGAGGTTTAGCGCATCAGCGAGTAAATTATCTCAAGGACTGACATATGAGATCTGAAGACAAGACCTAAGTAATCATTTTAATATGACGATTACATTTTTTTGAGAGTATGGCTGTAAGGAGGGGAGCTTATGTGAAAGGTGTTTAAGGGTAAAAGGAGAGGAGGTTTTATAGTTAACTGAGGAGAAGTGAGTGATGTGAGGTACTTGCTGAAATTATAGGACGACCTAAAAGAAACCGGGAGCAGCCCGATGTGCGCTAAAACTCAGGTTTGTAGTTGGACTCAGGTACACGAGGGCATGCGTGCGTGTTACTGACTGCTGAACCAAAGATTGACCAGTTGGTAGATTTCTATCGCCTCACCATGGGACCGCTTCATTAGAGATACGATTGTCAGGTACACCCACACTCGGTGTCACATCACTTCTCACACACACACACACACACACACACACACACACGCACACACACACACACACACACACACACACACACACACACACACACACACCATCATCATCATCATCATGTCCTCATCATATATTATCAGTGCAGAACTAAAAAGCTCGGAGAGATTCCAGAAAGAAATGAGGTGCTGACGGCTGTAAAATAATGGTATGAAGTGTACATTATTATTATTATTATTATTATTATTATTATTATTATTATTATTATTATATGTTGTTGTTGTTAACATGATTTAATAGGAGCAGTTTTGTCATAGGCCTACTTGAATTTTAGAATTTTGGAAAGGTTGCAAATAAATTACAGCAGCCACCTCAAATCTCAGGCATGTAAAATTAAAGTGGTATTGTCATTCATTTAAGTAAGTTACCCAATCCACAGTCCACCATCCATCCAATCCATTGTCAATATTTCTCGCTAAGGCAGTGAGGCATCGCAGTCGCTGCTGTTTTTCTGTGTTTTTTTCTTTTTTAAAAATTAAATTAATAAATTATTAAATTAATAGTGTAATTGTGAAATTGGTTCATCACCACAGACGAAGGCTCCTGTAAGAGAAACCTCATTCCTGTTTCCGCCCTGTGTCCTCCCTCAGTTTAATAAATTGACTTTGGTTTCGCCTGAAGCCCAGTTCTCAGAGTATTACGGCATTAGGCTGACTGACGGTAATCGTCAGGGGACCGGCACCGACCTGGCTCGCCTGGATAGTGAGAAAATTAAAAGGGAAATTTAAACTTATAACTTATAATAATAATAATAATACTAATAATAATAATAATAATAATAATAATAATAATAATAATAGTTTACATATATTATATTTAAATTATAATTATATTTATATATATTTTTTAAACTTCACCCTGCGCTTGCACTTTTAATTCAGACTATTAATAAAAATCATTGTGAGGCCTGGAAACAAAATTTGACTGATATGAAATTTTAAACCGATTTCAGATAAAGCTTATCATCTCAACTCATCTAACGCAAACACCCAAATGCCCCGTAATCGAGTTTGATTATCGAGGTTCTCTCAGTGGCGAATGTGCTGCTGCGATTACACCGGCAGCAATCCAAATAAGTTACTCTGTACACTCAAATGTTTGTGATGAGGCTAAATAATTTGTTCGTTTGTCCTTACAGACTGATGATGCTCCCTACTGAACTCTTTTTATTTTCTCTTTCTCTCGCTTTTTTTTTTTTTTTTTTTTTTGCTCAAATGTCTTGATCTCAGCTTAAACTTCAGCACTGAAGATTTAACGAGAATAAGGTCTGAGGCTACATGTGAGCACCTGTTCAGTTGTTTATCATAAGTCTTTGTGTTACTCTCATATGATCATACCTTCTTACAGGTATTCAGTCTAATTTCCCATCTCTGTCAAAATAAGTTTGCATGGTATCAGATCTTTGACATAAAATTCTTTCAGATAATCTAACTGTCCCACTTGTGTTTTTGACATGCTCCTGCTCACACTGATATTTGTTATTTTTTAAAATGCCTGTTACATCTCATTCGCTGAGCATTTGATAGGTTAACGATTAGAAATGTCCATAGTCAAATCAGAGTAGAGTTAAACAAGCACTGACAATATGACTGCATATACAAAGTATCTTCATCGCAGTGGGATTGGCCAGGTCAGATCTGTGTCTATATATTGGCAGTGACAGGGGTCCGATGTCTGGCTCTTGACAGTGTTTGTAAACCACTTGTTTCCAGGGATCAGTTTGATCAGAAGGATCTGTTTCTGAAATGGTAATTATTACAGCTGCTGATGAATAGAGATCATATTTCTCCTAATAGCCAACCCCCTATTTTCACAGCCTCCCACTGCTCACCTCAGCCACTCTCCACCACGACCTCCTCTAATTGAGCTGATTATTGCAAGATGTATGTATGTGTGTGTGTGCATGTGTTGTATAGACTGTGTTAACGTATACAGGAATAGGATGTGGCTTGGATTGGGTAAGACTGCTGCTGAATACACTGACCTGAGACAAGCACAACACAAGCTTGATAAGTATCAGTTTTTTGGGAAAGACATCCAAATGTTAGATAGAGGGAAAGAAATTATTAAAGCCAGAACCTCTGTGTCTATACTGGTTAAGGGGACGTGAATGAGGGCCTATCCAATAATTGGTTGTTTACATCTATCTTGTTACCCTAGAGGCTAGGGCTATCCTATAGCACAAGGAGGAGATTTCACTAAACCACACATGCAAGCAACAAGGAGGGGGTCGTCATTGAGGGGCGGGGCAGAGAGGGGTGGGTGAATTTGCTTGTGTGGGGTTCCTGTGTTCATCTCATGAAAGGCTCTGACCGGTTGGCAGGTTCATCAGATTGGACGGTTTACATTTCAGGCCCTCTTTACACTATACGGGCCTGGCAATTAAAATGGCAGTTAAAAGGTGAGTCAAGCATCACCTTCAGTTGATATTCATCAGAAAGTGCACACACACATGGCAGCATAAACAAAATCAGATAGGAAAGATTTTCTCAAGCACCTTCTTTTTTTACTTGAAGCCCAAGCTATAGTAGGCCTCTATGAATTTAGTATGACAGCAGTATAAATAACTATAAATGTGAAATAAAAGTAAAAGATTCGGTCTTGATTATTTTGCTTTGTTTAGGTTGTAAAAGCTTTTGAGACATCAAGGTATTATTGTAATCAACCATGGGCTAAGAATGCTTTGAGTATTCAACAAGTCTGCCATATTGTCAGTTGATTACTTTCCTGGATCTCACATAAAATAATCAAGAGGTCGTACTCGACAGATAAGTATATGGACCAGCTACCAGGCAAGATAGTTCGTGCAAAACAAAACAAAACAAAACAAAACAAAACAAAACAAAACAAAACAAAACAAAAATTCCTACAATTAAAATCATTCTGTGCCTCATACAGTTTAATGTACCATATTAATCACCTAACACCCCACTGTCCCCTCACCACCACCACCACACTGCTCTGTAACATGCCTATACCAAAACTGGTATATACTGAATACTGGTGCAAATCGCTACAAGTGTGTGTTTTTCTTTTACGCTGGTTAACAGAGTTTGTATATGTGCATCTGTTTTGTGTGTGTGTGTGTGTGTGTGTGTGTGACAGAGAGAGAGAGAGAGAGAGTTGGTTGCTGCTGAAAGTAATTTATTCGATCAATCACTCCATTTGATTCCTGTTTATTTTCAGGAGTTGCATGGTCACTTCAGCCACACACTGAGCTCTTTATGCACTGCCAAGGCTTTTCCCCTCAACCAATAAGACTGTATTTGGCTATAATTTGGAGAGGAGAGCGGTTCCAGCACTTCTCAGATATTTCATGGTTCCCTGCCTTTATGGTGAAATCCCCTCAGATCTGTTTCTTGTCAAACTGGCAGTGTGCAGACATGCAGGTATACCAGCTTCATATATACACTGATTCATATCAGCGCTGTGGGCTTGTTTTAAATGACTGCAAACACGCTCCTGTGTGGAACTAATAGTTATCATCATACATAATTTGGAAAATAGGGCAAAGTATGCAGCCTCGTCTTTTAAAGGCATTACTATGAAGTAAGGATTTTATTTCTTTTCTTATTTTTACTTTGTCTACATTGGATAAGACTAATAAAAAAACCTTTTTAGAGTAAACTTTTTGTTTAATCTTAAAACCTACAGTTGATATGAACTTTCATGCATAGTTGGTGCATCTTGTGATACTGGTTGTTAACAATAAATTGCAAACCTAGCAAGAAATTAACTCGCTCCTTTGCAGTATTTTGTTACACCAAGCAACTAAGAAACCACCATGGGACCAATATGTAGGATCAGATAAACTTTGGTCTGCTCTGCATCAAAGTAGACAGAATGCTGGGCGGTATAATTGGATCATGATAACCAAATGCTTCTGATCATGTAATATTTGCAGCAGAACACAAATACCTCTTTTGCCAAGAAATAGGAGGGAAGATTTTGCTCCACCCCTAAAAAAAATATAAAGGGGACTTGAATGTGATACCGCAAATGTTATTTCAGTGTGAATAAGGTCAGAGCTTATTTTGGAAACTGGAAGCAGTAACACACAAAACAACATTTCAAATTACCCACAGAAATCTCTATAGCTCTCTGCAGGTTTTACAGTCCTGTCTGCTTGTTAAGTCTTTCAGTAAAGATAGCTTGGATGGCCAGGTTTCTATTTTTGTTCAAGAAAATATGTGAATTCATAAACTGAGTTTTCTCTTTGGGTTGAACCTGGGAGACTGTAAGATTCCTGTGTGAATCTTTGAGTTCTTACAATTGTATTTAAGCTTTCTACTTATGGCGAAAGTCTGCAGAATTTCCTTAATGTTTTTTCCTCATGCAACATTCTTCCTTTTTTTTACAGTGCTGGAACTTGTATGTCAGGAAAGAATTTATTAAAAGCAACTGGAGTAATTAGCAATGTGCTAATGCTTGAATTTGTATCCATTCCTGTATGTAGGGTTTTTTACAGCACTTCGTGGTTTTAGTTGAAACACAAGGCCTGACCCCATGTCACTGGCCATATGGGCAGTAAATACTTCCATGATAGAGTCAGTGGTTGTACTGATACTGTACTAGAGAGAAATGTCTTGTTATATCACACCACACTGTGTATTTTATTGCATTGAGATGACAGACAATGACTTTTTAATGTGATTGGTGCTTTGTTTAACTGTGTTCTGATACACTGGCTTGAAAAGTTTACTTATTTTATTTTTTCTACAAACCTCAGTTGCATTTGCGCTTAGATACTAAATGCTAATGCTAGCATTGCAACATTCTCGAAGAAGCAAATCCATCATTGTCTTGTTTAGCAGGATTAATGCTAATAATCTTATACAATCTGGTGCCACTCAATAGCCCATAATTTTCACAGTTTGTATTTTAACATTTGTTGTAGGAAATGCACAACTTGAGAATAAATTTCATTTCAAAAAGTACTTAATTTCATTGAGATTTCAAATAAGTCACAAAAAACACAAGTGCTGGGTTACCTAAAATGAATGGGGCTATTTTTAAGGTCCTTAGCCACACCTGTTCATTTCCTTCTAAAGATTCGAAAGATAAGCAAAGTCAATAGGACTTATCCTCTGGGCACAGTAAATCTGCCAAGTTTCATGGAAATCTATCCAGTATACCTTGAGACTTTTATCTCTACATACCAAATCTGTAAGAGACAGACAGAGAAATACCTAAAGTCAAGTCAGTTTCACCTTCTCGACACCATGGATAGCTGTAACAAATGCAAAAAAGTTGGCAATTCAGTGCCTGAGATATTTCATTTTGAACCAAAGTGATGTACTAAACAACCATAACAACATTCCCAAAAGCAATGCTGTAACCATGGATAATGATAATAAGAATGCAAACATGCACAAAGAAAGATAAATTCTCTCAAACATCTGGTTGTTGTTTTCACAAAACACAAACCTCATTTGGGGACTTATTCATGGTGTCATCACTGGTCAGATCACCCCAGAAAGAGAAGCGTATCCTTTGGATAACATTATGGTGCTGTTGCCTTGTCTTTGCAGTGTAGTTTTGTTTTTTTTTTTAATCTTTTTTTCATGCATTCAGTAAATCTGAATCCTTCAAAAAAGCCCATTAAAATGTGTCTACTTTCATCATCTAAATGACTTCTCGGACTATGATCCAAGCCATCCATCAAACCTTTTGTTGCATTCTGCTCGCTATTGAGGATAACATGAGATATTGTGGAGATGAAGGCAAGTGTTTACTTTGTAAATAGAAGTGTGCATAGTGTGCCATTCATTTGTTTTTATATGGAAGCATTAGATTTCGTGATAGCTTTTTAATTCTGCCTGCGGGGTACATTGAATGCCTGCAAACCTTCGTCCAGGAAACTAACAATTATAGTCAATCGGAGCATATGGAAACCGCAGCTATTCAAAAAAAAAAAAGAAAAGAAAAGATGGGGCCTAAGCTGAGGAACTGCCTCATACATCATTACACAATATTGCTTATAGTGTTCCTGTTTATGCCCCTAATTCAACGTCTTACTTTCTAAAACTTTAGTTCAAATTAAATCTGGATTTGCACAGCTGTAACATTATTATATTTCTCAGTTCAAAAATGTCTCTTGAATTGGTGCATACAATATAGGTACTAAAAGCAAAGACTTATATTCTGAATGATCTTCATATGTATTTTCTCCCTGGACCATAAACTTTTCAGCTCCTTTAAGTCTACAATCTGCTAAAGATGTTTTTTAATGGCATTTGCAATTCTGCAAAAATCACAGTCTTAGAATATTGTACTGTGTTTAGGGGCTATAGCTGTGTGGGACTAGATCAGATTTAAGCCATTTCTTTACATAATCTTTTGACTTAAATGTTCATTTGCAAATATATATTTCTAAACATACAGTTTTACATTCCCTGTATTATCTGCAGCCTTACTGAAATTACGGCTAGATGAAGATCTTCCTGTTCTTCCTGTTCTGTGTTTTGAGGCCAACGTCACTGTGACCTTCTCACCCTGATTTCTATATAGTAGCCACACCTCATACTTCCTGGATGAAAAAACAACAAAGCAGTAAATACAGCGCGGCCGAGCAGCAGGCTGAGTTCACTCAGACGCTCACTACTCACTAATTGAATCTGACTCCAACTGCCACTCACACAAAACTTATTTAAGTATCTTGTTCTTCAGTGATTTCTCGGAGGTGAGGGAACTGCCCGCTGAACTGAGAGTTTATTTTGTGGGTCAACTCTTTTTGCCACCATAAGCCACTGCAGTATGTTTAGATTTGCCCCAAAATCAAACTTTAGGTAAATTCTTCCGTAGCTCAGAGGAGAAAAGAGGCCATTACTGTATTTGAGTTTGCTATACACCAACCTACTGTGAAGCTATTTAGGATTTCATGATCAGGTTGCTTATTCTTATTACTAATGGTTTCCATATATTAGTTAATACAGTAGAGCTCATGACTTAAGTACACGTACGACTAAGTTCTACATCTTAAACCTGAATAGCCATGCGCAAGACTGCCATTAGTGGATCTGCACATTTTTTTCATTGAGTGTATTATTCTCTGACATGCCTCTACAGACCACCCCGATAAAGAGCGAGACGAGCAGATAATGATACAGAACACGAGCTACGACGTATATCAGCTCTGGAGGTCCGTTCTAGTGAAGATGCGGCTGCTGGACGGTGAAGGGATGATGAGCTTTCACATAAGCAAGAGGGGGATTACTGTCAATTGCTCCTAAATTGCAATAATACCTGCTGCGGGGCCACCCACGCATGTGCTGAGAGACAAGTGATAAATTGCTACATATGTCCATTCCACAGTGGCAACTACTGATACCAGCACACTGCCCTCAACAATCTCCATTCCTCAATGCTGCCTGTCGTATGGAAACAAGCTTTTACTGTAAGAGGTATTAAAAATCTAAAATTTAAACTTGGTTATGCGGGTTCAAAACAGTGTGCTGTCTCGTTTCCTTAATATGTATGGCAGGCTAAATATTTTTGTGAAAATCATAAAAATATCTCTAAATAATTAAGATCTGAGAAGTAGTTGAAAGTGCGCCTTTTACATTCACCTTAAAAATCCAGTTAAAGTTTAAACAGGATATAAAAACAGCACAGGACCCCAATTTAAAGAATTCCTCCACACAAGGAAATTCTTTGCCGCTCAAGATAAACATGGCCTATCGTGTTTTGAAACTAAAACCTTCTGTGTGTTCTCATGAAGGAATAAATGGTAATTATTTCAGATCAAATCATTCCTCTGCCAAAGAGCCAAGCAGATGGCTAATCCAGTCTCAATATCTAATCAGAGCAGTCATCCTAATGACAGTATAATTTCATAAGAGGCCTTTGTCTCAGAATATTCAGGAGCAGCATGGGGAGATCGGAGATATTCATCATCAGCACAGATTGGAAACAGGCTCTAATAAATGACACATTTGCTTCCTGCCTGTCTGTGTAAGAGGAATGGTAGAATGCAGTGAATGTGGTACAGTGGGCTTGATTGTGTTGGTGTGTGTGGAGAGGCGGTGGCATGGTTGGAGTGTGTGGGTGGTGGACAGCTGCTGCACGGCTCTCCGTGTGCTTTTCTGAATATGCACGTGTATGTGTGATATGTGTACTGGTGTGTGTGTGTGGATGTAAAGGATGTGTGCGTCTGCCTGTGTTGTGTGTGTCCTTCAGAGTTTGGTTTAACTAATAGACGAGGCATTAATGTAGAATTTACACCTTGAGGTCAGGGCAGCAAAAACCTAATGAGTGCATGCCATGCAGCTGGTGTCTCAAACGTGCGTGTCTTTTCTTGCAGTTGTGTTTTAGTGCACTTTGATCATTTTTACATTTGTTTTTCTAGAGCAACAATGATGAATGTCTAATTCAAGCAAAAAAAAAAAAAGGAATAAAGAGAAATGACAGCTATAAAATCACATGCGGCAGTAAAATCCAGTCCTGTTCCCGAGTGTGCATCGCATGGAGACATCCACCTGTGAAAAGACATATTATTTACAGCACTGCGGGAAGTCACAGCAGCCCAGCATGGACAGATAAAAAATATATACACGCATGAAGGCAGGATATTCTTTTAGCCAGCTCAATGCTCTGTGCTGTTTATCATGTCGAGTCTCAGCTCAATATTTCCGGCAAACTGCATGAAGCCTGACGTTGTGCTTCTACCTGGGGAAGGAGTGTCCTGGGGTCAGGAAGCGATTGCGACACACACACTCACACAAACACTTGCACACAAACACTGATACACAGTGAACTGGGGCCTGACTTCCTTACTCGTTCGCGCGTTATAGACGAGCAGACGTTAAATTCATTCACCTCCACACGCACACACAAACACAGATGCGAGCTCCAGGTTTGCATTAGGATGACAGAGGGTGGAGGCGGAGTCATATTTACATCAGCCAGTGTAATATTATCAATAAAAGCCAAGAGGACAGCAGCTTGCCATAACTCACTTAGGCAGGGAGTAACACAGCTGCTCAGAGTTCATCTTCCTCTGACGCAACAGAGGGGATGAAAAGTTACAGCAGTGACAAAGAAGCAGTGGGGAAGGAAAAAGCAATGACACAGAAAAGATAGATTAAGAGAGTGTGTGATACTAATTTACAGACTGATATCCAACCTAAAGCTATTTTACCAAGTTGGAAAATAATAATAACTAATTGATTTGTGTGTACTGTTATTAGTTCAGGAAAAGTGAAAGGCCTACAAATGCCTTGTTTTCGCTAAACGCTGATTTAAAAACCTAATAAAACAGACAAAAATAAACAAGAGGAAATCAGAGCTATAAAATGATCTGTTGAAGGTGATCAACTGATTGTCAGTCTAAGTGCAGACTAACCTTGCAATCAACTTTTTCCGTTTTTGGTTTCAATCTTTGGGGATGTAGTTCATGGCTACATTATTATGCCATATTGTTGCTCAGCACAAGTCACTTGTCCAAATAATTTCACACATTGCTGTAAGAATACTGTAGCAAACATACATCATGCAGTTTGGAGCACAGGTGATTCCACTAAACATTAGTTTGATCACATATCGTATTTGCCATAAACATAACAATATGTTTCACACACACTATATCACCCAATCATCCATCTAATTTAAAAGGGTGTTCATTTTAAAGCTTGTCAAAAAACATCTGATTGCATGAAGAAACTGATTTTTTAAGTCAAGGACTGCGGTGAGCTGTTAACTTCAATGCAAGTCAGTATGAGTTCACTCTCATGCATGCTGCTAACTTTTTTTCTTTCTTTTTTATGTGAAATTAGGTGTCACGTCTCATTTTGGAAAGCTGCTCCTCAAAAACTTCATCACTGGCCTCCTAAGATTCACTGCGGACGCTGGCTGACCTCAGCGAGTGACCTCTCCAATCATAGATCAAAGCCGTCTGCTTCCCAGCTAGTCGGGTTAATCAGAGGACCACCCTGAAGAGCCAATCAGGTAACATCTTACTGGACTTTAAGGAATTATGCTGCATTTGACAGGCATACGTACATTTCCTTCAGTGATGTACTGGAGCACATGTTTGAGGTTTATAGGTTTTTTTCTAAGCATGTCAGTGAATCTGTTTTGGGGATCAAGTGCTTTGTTTTCAATTACATCAGTCATAAGTCCTTTTAATTTGCTTACATTAGGCTTTGAAAGACAAGGGCATGGACACAAAAGAAGAGTATGTGACCCAACTGTAGCAGAAGAAAAATAATTAGAGGCTCATACATAAAGTAAATAACTGTAGAGGGCTAAAGCCTCATATTGTAAAATCACAAATTGCTTTTTGTTTTACTACTTAGAGTAGTTTCAACAGCATTATTGAAATACAAATTTACAGTCGGAAAATAATGTCCAAGAACAAATATTCCAGTCAAAATGGTGCCCGAATAGTGTGAGTGAAATGTGTGTAAGTGTCCATGCAAGTGGTTGTGTGTGTTGTGATGCTAAGAATGGAGCACTTGTATCACTTGCCCCTGTTTCAGGGGAAGTGACATGAGATACTTAAAGACCAAAATTGCCTCACTTAGCCAAACAAACTGGCTCTCCTGACACACACACACACACACACACACACACACACACACACACACACACACACACACACACACACACACACACACACACACACACACACACAATCTTAAATGCACACACACATCTAGAGCTCTCTAATGGCCAATAAACTCAGGATGTTCGTTCCTCCTCTCGGGCTCACAAAAACGAACAGCAAAATTATGAGAGTAAACGGATTCCACTGTAGCTCTGCCTAATGACCACACACACACACAAAAACACGTACACACAGTTTGTGTGTGTGTGCGTGGGTCAGTGAAGGCTGAGGCAGATAGGATGTACATAATAACCCTAACATGGCTTTTATAAGCCTTCAGCTCTTTTGAAACGACCTCGACTGGGAGAGAACCCAGGCCTGCATATAAAAATCCTGAACATACTAGAACATGACTTTGAAGTTCCTTCTGCTTGACATCAACAGAAGAGATACCCATGGACACATGTGTCCAAGCTATTATAGCTAACAGGAATACCTTTTGAGGTAACACTTGATGATAACCTCCAAATAATAATAATAAATAATAATAAAGTCCAAATAATAGTTAATTGTACTTTAATAAATTTTTATTTTGCTTCTTTTTTAAAACAATGAAGGTATAAATATTAATATTTATATCATTAATTTATAATGCATGTTTATCTATATAATCAGTTTGTGTAATACAATAATAATTTATGAATTATAATGTTTTATTACCACAGCTATAACAAATACACTTTACTAGTATCAACATTGTATATTCTCAGTTATGCGTTTTTAATGATCACCACATGTTATTACCATTTAATAGCAAATATTTTATTACTGATCAGTGAGCCAGTTCTCATACCTAGAGCTTCAAATACTGCCAGTACTGCCTGTAATTTAGCGTTGGTTCTGCGACATGGCAATAGCCAGACTAGTGTTATTTCCAGCTGACAGTATTTTTATCCAAATCACAATCTTTTCCTACGCCTAACCAAACGTGGTCTCAAAACCTCACGGAACCTCGAGTAAAAGTAAACAAAAATGAGGGAAGTAAAAAAATAAACAACAATCTACATGTGATTCACCCCAAACTTCTTTTTACAGATGTAAACACAAGTGACAACTTTGTAATAACCAGTTGATAAAATTTTTATCACTTCATTATTTGTTAACAGTAACAACTATTAAATAAAGTTTAATTATGAATTTACCAATTTAGGAATTAAGGTCATTTCAAAGTGTCTCCATTCAGGCTGGAAGTGATAACGAACGACAAAATGTTAAAGTCTTTAAGAATTCAGAAACTCAAACATCTTACTAAAAGTCATGAAACAAACGGTTGTAAATGGCATACCAACACATATCTACCCTACTAAAATCTGCACATAAATAACAGTATAAATGTTATAGAGAAGTACAAAAAATACACCCATGGAGTTTTGATACTGAGAAACAGACATCACTCCCAAATATTTACAGGGCATTTCCTTCCTTGTGTTAATACTCCCACCTCTCCCATTTGCAAATTATTGTCCAGTCTCAGCTGGTAAATTCCCTTTACCTCCAAAGGACAACTTTTTTTGCTCTAATCTCACCACAAATTTAAAGAATTCTGTCATTTTATACGAATGGGGAAAACATGGAATGGGTCATGTACACTGGAATCGTGTGCATCTCTGTGTGTGCGTGAGTGAGTGTAAGACTGAGACAGAATTCAAGCACCACCCCCCAATACTTCTAATGGTTTCTTTCAGGACCATATGTCCTTTGCGTCAGCACAGCAACAGTACGGCCTCTACAATTACAGTCGGCTTTGGTGTGAAAGACAGACATGTTGTATAATAGAAGGTGGGAGGTGGAAGGTGGAGGGCATTAAGTTATGTGTGTAGAGCAGGAGGGAGCTGCAGAGCATTTTTGAAGAAGCAGATCTCCCTGTATTGCCTTACCATCAATAAATCTTGGAGCTCGCTATAGTGCTGACATAAATTAGCCTCCACCTACCCATCTAAAACCTAACTACTACCTAACCCCCCCCACCACCACCACACCACCACCACCACACACACACACACACACACACACACACACACACACACACACACACAACTAAAACACCACCTCCTGCTACACAAACCCTGTTTGAAACTTTCTTGAAGCTTTCTTCTTGCACACACATGCAAAACTCACAGCAGCAGAGACACCCACGGAGTTTGGGGTAATTAGTAGTATTTCTCGGTGGTGAGTGCATTTCCTCCTCAGGGTCACTGATAGCAAAACGCTTGTTAAACTTTATATTCCCTGATGGGATGAGAAAGAGTGAAACAGAAGGAGAGTACACTCTCATTAACACAGTCCTCTGTGTGTGTGTGTGTGCATGTGTGTGAGTTTGAGCGTGCATCTGCAGCTGTCTGGCTGATGTCTCTATGCTTATAACAGGTCTTGTAATGGTGAAAGATACTCATTAAGCTAAATTATCAAAGTCAGATTTCATTAAAGCGACAAGCAAACACAAAATCAATTATTCAAAGGATTTGTCTCAATTCTTAAATATATATATCGATAATTATTTACAAAGTTGTTTGGAAAAATAGATGAGAAAAAGCTATAAAATTATTTAAGCCCTATATTTCAATTTTAAACAGTAGAAATACAAAATATTAAATGCTGAAACTGAGAAATGTTTTTCTTCAAAGGGCAAGGATATAATCATTAATTTAATGAACAATCTTTCAAATAGTTGGCCTGGACAACAACAGAAAATATTAGAGAAGTGGAGTCTCTTAAAACCAAAGATGTGGAAGGATTACCACTTTTTGGGAGACTGTAACAATTCACAAAGTCAACATTCAGATTTTTTCATTACCAGTAAATATTATCATTAAAGTATTGTTATCCCAGAGAAGACTCTATACAAGCTGAAAACTAATACAGAATGGCTGCATGGTCCTCAGGCACCATTGTATTTGAAACAGACTACATAGCTCAGGACCTGTTTTAAAAACCACTGTCAGTGAATACAGTTTATTTCTGCATCCACAAATGTTAGACAAAACTAAACTGGTACAAACAAGATCCAGAAACATTGCTGCATTCTCTGGGCCCAAACTTATTTTGCATGGACTGAGGCAGAGTGGAAACTGTCCTGTGGTCTTATGAATCAAAATTCTTTTCTAGACACCTCATCCTCCAGACTAACGTGGAGAGAAGAACCATCTGGCTTGTTATTAGCACACAATTTAAAAAGCCAGAATCTGTGATGGTATGAGGGTGCATTAATGCTCATGGCATAGGTAACCTGCACATCTACGAAGGCGCCATTAATGCTGAGGATTATAAACAGGTTCTGGAGCAATATATCACTGAGAGAAGATCTGGTTCATTTTAACAAGACAATGCTGATTCTAAATATATTACAGCAGCATGGGCCAGTAGGAAAAGGTCAAAATGCTAAACTGGCCTGCCTAAACTGGTCCAGAATTGTACCCCATTGAAAATGATTTGTGCATTATGAAAACAGATGACAAAGGAGGAGATGATAAACTGTTGGGCGACTGAAATGTTGCATCAGGCTGTTTGCAATTTTTAAAAAATCACAAACATTTTAACAGCTCTTACAGTGTTGTTTAAAGAAGCAATGGGAGAAAACAGTGCAAAACATGCATATGTCAAATTCAACATTAACATTTGTAAACTTTTTTATATTGTCTTTATACTACATTTAATTGTGTAAAGGCTTGAAATTGTTTACAAATTATTGCACCAGTTTATTGTCATTTAATAAATTTAGTTAAATTGTAGCAAAGTCAAAGAAATACACGTATAATAATTCTGTAATGACTATAATAAATCTGCCTATAAGTGTTACAAAAAGAGGGAATTTGAAAGACATAAAAATGAATAAATTATTCCCAGAGTGATTACCTCTGTGCACACTGGCTAACTCCATCAATATCGAACAATTTTTGTGTTTTGTAAAAGAAGGATGTGGGAAATTTTAATGGACTCAGCAAAAAAGAAGCTGCACTGAGGCACTTTGACATTTTAAAACACACACACTTTTGGTGAATTAAAGAGATTCTGTAGATAGGTCTGAAAGCTTATCCTGTGCACCTCAGCAAATTCTAAAGCTCTTTTTCTTATGTGATCATTTTAGGTAATTTAATAAATTCCCAGAGCTCTGGGTGGAATTAGAAGAAGCTAGACTTTGGTCAGAGGAGAGCTTTTAAGAAAGCTGGGATCGTACATCAGAGGCCCAGCAGTCGATGGTAATGTAATGAACGTTTACATTTACCTGCTTCTCACCTTTCCTGTTGGTATATACCCACAATCTAAACTGCACTTGTCAAAGCATCAGTCCAGTTTGTTTTCATAAATATGCCGTATCTCTTTTTTTCCATCTCTCTCCTCCATGCTCCTGCTCGAAAAATTAGATATTTGGTGTTTTAGTGAAGGGCTTGAGGTGTGGTTAGCGTACGCACGTGTGTGTGTGTGCAAGCACGTTGGGGTTGGGGTTGCAGAGAGCTGCTCACGATGCCAGAACTAGCACTTCTGGTTGGAAAAAAGGAGTCTGAGTTTTCGTCAGACGTGTAGGGAAGACAGACAGGGCGAGGGAAAGGCTTTTTGAAAGTGCAGTCCAAAAGCAACAGAAAACACTCCCTCTTGACCATGTGGTCAAAAATGGGTGTAGAGGGAGAGGCGGCATCTGGCGTGATGCCTGGAATGAAAAGAAGCAAATATACCCTCCTCGTCCTGCAGTGTGCACCTTATATTGCCAGCTGCAAGCCGTGTGTAGACGAAGAGAGACAGGAAGGTAGAGGGAGAAACAGGTACAGTCAAGAGCAAGACGCAGACAGACAGATAAAAAGCGGATCAGCAAGAAAGACAGACAGACAGAGAGACAGATTCACATATAAAAGCGCCAGGAAGGAGTATACTGAGAAGCGTGGAGGCATATCATGAACAAGGTCAGAAAGACATCGCTTGGCAGAACAGGAAATGATACAGGATATATCTTCTCTCTCTCACTCGCTCTCTGTGCTCTCCAAGGCCTGTGCTGTAAGTGACAGCGCTGCAGAGGGAAGTTGACATTGCTGAAGTATGAATTTCACCCATTTGTGTTTTGCGGAAAACACGGAATCGAGGCTGTCTGTCTGGATCAGGGGTTAGGCCCTTGACCTTTTAATGACCCCTTCTGAGCAGACGGCAGGATTTTATTGGCCAGTCAGATTCAATTTATTAAACACTATGCAACTCTATTCGCAACTTCTTAGTTATTCTTTCCAAATGTGGTTGTGATATCCATTTGGAAATGGATATGAAAGATGTTCAGCGTCTTTTATGACCACTTTTGGACCTCTTACTTTACTTTACGTGCTTTGCTTACTGCTTTTTTAGATAAACCAGCGTGGTCATGTATTTAAAATTAAAGGATATTTTTAAATACTGTATATATCATTAATCAGCCTGAAATGCTTTTTTAAGCCCAGCACAAATCCAGCATGTGGTCAAAACAGAGCAAAGGTGTGACTACTTGGAAATAATTGGAAATAAATCAATACAAGGGCAAGCTTCACATCAAACAGGACATGTTTTTTAACCAATGCGAGGCAAAAACTGCTCTAAATATTACGTTGAAATAAATGACTCATGCAGCAGAACCCAGGCAATAAGAGGCCTTAATCTGGAGCCCAAATAAAAAGCACTAACATATCTGCATACACATGTATATTGACACACATGCACATGCAGAACAGTGGGTAATACAATACACACAGCTATGGAGTGGTGGGGTAAAGTGAGACCTTCCTGTAATCAAAAGAAACAGTGTGCTATAATAAAGCCCATTTTGAAACGGTCTATGGCCTGAGGGATCAATCCTTCTGTTGGAATGAGGAAGAGAAAATGGACACTAAGCTGTGTCTCACAAAAAGAACAGAATAGAATAAAGTAGAATAGAGCGCTACAGAAGTGGATGATTGTACCGTCTTAATAACACTATGTTTTGTTGACTTGAGATCTCCTTTCTGTTCTTCCTTTGTCCTCTTTTACCTTCTTCCCTCTTCTTTTGTGGCATCTTCTCTCCTGATGTTGCAGGTTGCACTTCGTTTGCGAGTCTCTTGGGCGACATCCATCAGCTGAATGGATAGAGGCTGTGCAACAGCAGCGCTACAGCAAAAAGAGGGCAGAGGGTATTACCTTTCCAAAAACCACAAAAACACCAGTCTGGAATCAATCTGGTATCACACTACTAGCTCTAAAACACACACAAAAACACACATTTTAATCTTTAACCCTGGTGAGTTTGGTCGCTGCAATTTTTCATCTGCGTGAGTTTATGCGTTGTGGTATCGTGTCAGGCCCGGGATATGGTTCTCTGCTATATCTTTGACTTCACCTGCTGCTGAAGCTCTTTACCAGAGCACTGAGAGTTAACTGCTGCCATAAATAGTCAAAGGAGTGTGTGCAGTGATCTGCGGGGCAGTACAGGGCAAAGATATATCTGACAGGAAAAGAGCAAATCATCTCTCCTTGCTACCTGCTGTAAAAAGTCCAGTTTCAATGCTTCAGATCAGCCTTCAGATCAGAGACCAGTTGATTTTGAAGAAATCCAGAAAAAGGGAAAGCATGAGGTGTCTATGGCATACTTAATTTGATTTGTAAGGCTCTGTCTCAAAAATAGATCACACATGGGCAGAGCGTTTACACAGGCAAGTTCATCATTACATTACATACTCTGAAAGCTGTACTACTTTCCACCTTTGCTGCTGTGGAATTTTACATCAATTTCAATTTAGGATTTCTTCTGTATCTCTCTTTTTTTAATTTGTCTTTGATGTGGCAGCTGGTCAGTTATTGGATATAATATCACCATTAGCTATACTGGAAGGACAAAAATATTATTTTTAGAAGGCTAACTGTTTTATTTACTATGTGTTTCATCAAGCCATATGAAAAAGATATTTTAAGCAAAGTCATGTTTACTGTATTTAACAGCTTTCATGACGAATGCTGATCATTTTTGTTGGCAAACCTCCATAAAGCTCATAAGCAGGAATTATTTCCTAATTTGAACATGCTCTATTGAGTATTGGGTGAGACTCTGGAGCTGTAACACTCCAATAAATGAACAGACAGTGTATTGTTCCTCTGTGGCTCTTTGCTGCCTTTCCTGCTTAATTAAAGGTTAATTGCATAGAATAAGTCCGCATTTCTATTTCCATCGACGCAAAGCTGAGTTTGTGAGAGGGTGGCAAGGATATCTGGAATTTATCAACTTTACCTAACTCAGTGTGTGAGCAGGTACAAAACATGTGGGAGAGGGTATATGTGTCACACAGCATATGAACACGGCACACAAGGCACACAGACACACACAGAAAAATTCAGAACTCCCTCTGCCATTTTTAATCAAGAATTTGATCCCTCATTCCATCTGGGTGTTCTGACTTGGTTGGCTGCAGTGTGCACACAAAAACACATGCATACATGAAGCAGCTAAACACACACAGAGATACACACATATATACATGGAGATGCAAACACTGATAGATAATCTGTGGGATGGCTAAAGCTGGGACCACCAACTGCATGCTGAGAATTTTGCCTGAACCATCAAGCAGCAGATGGTACTAGTCTATTATTCGACATGGGTTGCACACACGGAAAGATAAACACGTGCATATAAAGTTGCTTAGAAGCAATGTAATTAGCAAGTATTGGAAGAGCATGCACGAAGAGCTCTAGTATATTTCAGTGCAACTTCAATATGATCTCCCTGTTTCATGTCTTTGTTCTGTTTGGGCTGATTTAGTAAATCCTTGTCCTTCTGTCAGAGGCCTCCTTATCCTTTCGTGATCACCTGTGCTCATTTAGCAAATAGGCTCTTGTGTGTTGCATGTGCATGTACGAGGACACAGGTTAAAAAGATAACATTTGGTGGACCACCTGCCAGGAAGCTCAGTTTGCTAAATACAAAGTCTCATCTTACCCAATACTGTGAGTGTGTGCATCGAGGGTTTACAGTTGACATGAATGGCTGAATAGCAAAAGTGTTTGATTACTGATAAATGTTATGGAACAAGAACTACGTAAAGAAGATGAAGTGCAAATGACACATGCTGTGACTTTTTAGCAGTAGAGCTGACATTTGAGCACAAATCAAAACCAGGCACAAAACCATGCAATTTCCATGCACAAGCCCTGTCATCACTTCAGTAAGATGTTTTTCCATACTGCTATAAACCCTAATTGTTACTGTAACTTCAACTATTAAAAAAAACAAACTTAAATCACTTTATAGCGACCACGTTATTAACTGATTTGAATTCTTAAATGAGGCCTATGGCAGGATCACTCAACCACTTATCACCTTTGCTTATCATTAGTGCAGTGCCGCAAGGCAAGTGTTACTACTAAAATGGCCATTAACAAGTTCTGCTACCAGCTCTTTGCCCCATAACCTGGAGTGTCTACATCATTAGGTCTAACTGGCTTCACTGATCGTAACTCACAGGGAGGTTCACGTGCAGAAAAAAAGATGGAGACAGGTACAGATGGAAAAGGGGAGAATTAAAATGCTCAGTCTTCTATTGCTAAATGGACTGGTTCTCATAGTCAACTTGCCTCATTTACTTTCCTTCTAAGCTCTTTCTAACTAACATTCACACACATTTGTCCATCAGAGAGCAACGTGGGGTTAGCATCTTGTTCAAGGATATTTGGCATGCACTGGAGCAGACAGGGAACGAACCACCAACTGTCTGATTAGTAGGTGACCTGCACTACCGCCTGAGCTACAGCCATTCCATGTGTGCATATGTGCATTACTGATGAAGAGTTAAAGACATTAAGGATGGAATTAACAAATTTTTTGCTTTGGCGCAAATGTGTAAGGGTGTGGCAACATGTATGTTCTGTATTTGTGGGTCCACATGACTTAGAACCAGAGGAATTTTAATTGTCTGAAACAAAGGAGGATTTAATTTTTTCCCAGTACATCTATCTTTCACTCCTTCGCTCTCCTTTGCTTCTTTTTTTTCACCGTCCTTTCTTCCATGAAACAATAAAATCGTCTGGCCTCTAAGTTATGGAGAGCTTTTGAAGTGGCTAGAGGAGCCAGTAAATTTAGTGGGCACCTTTGGGAGTCGGTTCAGTGGTGCAGTGGCTGTACCTATATTTCATGTGTTCATGTGCTCGTGCCTATGTGTGTGTGTGTCTATGTGTATGTTTGAAAGTGTATGCGTGCTCACATGAGTCACGGCTGTGCCTGCGTTTCTGTGTGTGACACAAATGTGCTTAGATTTGGTGTGTGCACTTGAATATGTGTGTGTGTGTATGTGTTCATGTGGCTCTCTATTTCATAGTCATGCTGATTTGTAGCCGTCTACATCACGTTTCCCAGGACACCATAAATCTCACTGGACAAACTGCATTGGAGATAGTGTGTGTGAGTGAGTGAATAAAATAGCATGAGGTCTATGTATTGTGTGATCATGGGCACACCACTGACCATCTGTGCCTGTAGTATTTGCTATATAGTGATAGTTGGCCTTTAATAGAGGTTACTCAGTAAAATTGATTGGTAGCAGATGCATTCAATTGGTGAAGAGAATAAATGAAACCTAGACTGAACAAACGGGAAAATGCATTTCTCTGTCTACCTTCTTATTTCTTTACTTTGGCATTTGCATCTCTGTTTTACAAGAAAGTGAGTTGAAACAACAGTGCAAGGAAAGCCAAACTATTTAAACATATATTTTGCATTTTCCACATTTTTGTGACATTACCTACATACTAAAGTGTTCACAGGACATATGTGGACAAGTATATAAAAGTGAAAGAATAGGTTGTTGTACAACTGAATGCAACCATTCAAATTTCTTCTCTCCTGCATATCCCATGATCGGTTGTAAGTGATATTATTGCAAAGTTGAAGTGTTTGGGAACCACAGCCACGAGGAGCAGATCATGTAAAGTTACAGAGTGGGGTCACCGAGTGCTGAAGCGCATAGTGCGTTAAAGTTGCCAACATTTTGCAGACTCAATAACTGCCGAACTCCAAACCTCCTCTGGCATTAACATCAGCACAAAACCTCCCTGCTAGCAGCTTCATGGCATGGATTTCTATCGCTGACCAGCTCCTGTAATTGTGATGTGTAGGTGGACCAGTACCTTTGTCCAGTGTTTCTACTATTATTTAATGCTAATGAGAAAAACAGCTGAGCTTTTGCAATATACTGAAGTACTGATGCGTGCTATCCCTCCCGTTGTTTGTTGCATCCCCAATACAGTGGATTTATAATAATGTATAAAAAAAACAGTTTACTACAAGATACTACTAGAAAACATAGGTTTATGAAAACAGAATAGAAGATGTGGACACATAAATATGATATTTAGTGGTAAAAAGTGTCTTTATGTTGCTTTTTCTCCTCTGCTCCTTTTTGTGTCTTTCCACTCCTCTCTATGCTTCTCTCTCTCTCTCTCTTTCTCGCTCTCTGTCTTTGCTCTCTCAGTTTTCCTAGACACCTGTGCAGGTCTAATGTTTCAGCCGAGTCCCTGAAAAATAAATGCGGCGCTCCAATCTCTTAATCCACTCGGCTCCATGTAACCACGTCACATGACACCACGATGGACGCCACCGTCTTGATGCCTAGACAACACTGGAGGGAGTGATTGTTTTGTGCGTGTACGTGTGAGTTTGTATGTCGAGTCTTTTAGGAAAGAGGGCCAAGGAAGAAAGAATTCAAGGATACAGTATGGAATTGCTTCCCTGACAGTTTTAGCTGTATATTAGGTTTGTGTTTGCATTCTAATACTGTATATAGGTGTGTCTTTTTCACGTGTGTGGTTTATGGATTGCATACTTTATGGCAGAAAATAGGTAAAGTTGGAAGACCAATCTTTTCTAATTTAAATCAAGGTCCATGTGTATGTGTGTAAGTGTGTGTGTGTGTGTGTGTATGTGTGTTTTGGGATGATACCCAATCCACAGCAATCAGTCTGACCTCCACTCTGGAGTGAACTGCTCTCAATGATTAATGGATCTGCCTCCGTGCTTGGTTGCCAAGGCAACCCGAAACCGGATAGCCCTCAGGAATTCGCTAGCTCGCCCTCAAACTTACGTTGTGTGTGTATGTGTGTTGCTAGGCTGTGGGTGGGAGACAGAGTGAGGCTAACAGTGACTCTTTGGAAAGATGGAGTTGGCTATGGTGAAGGTGGGAAAGGAGGTCCAGTTCAGTCAATAAAAGAGGGTGATTTCCATTCTGCATTTTTCAGCGCGTTATTGTTTTCTTAAATTTATATTACACATTTTAATGTACTGTCAACCGTTCCGTCTTAAACATTTGTGTCCAAAGCAAGTATTATTTTAGGCCAGAGATACCATAGTATGTAAAATTACACCATTGTTATGGGCCACCTCTGTGTCGGTATGTGGTTTAAATCACAAGCACCATTATTCACTTTCAGTGATCTGTAGTTTCTGCCAAATAGTTATTTATACAACTAAAGGTTCGTGACAGTAATTAAGATTCGTGCATAATTATTTCCATTTGCGTGTGTACATTACTATTTACTATGCTATGTGAGTAGAAGGTTGGGCAGTGCCCTTAGTCCATTTGAAACTAGTGATGAGTAAATCCATGTTAACAAGATGGCAGCTCTTAAGTTGAAGTGCTGCTGCCCAGCTTGTGGACTGTATGCTTGACAGACCAACTTAACACTACAGTGTTATTTTCAAAGGGCCTCTTAACACTTTATTGATCTGGAGACCATGGGGCCTCATTAGATGAAGGCTCTGGCTTAGCGCAGTATGCATGCAGTGTGTAGTGGTGCTTTCATTACTGATGGACTAATGATATATATCTATATATATATGCATTTCTTTTTGGTGAGGAAATAACCAGTTTCAGCAACAAGGAAACACTTTTTTGTCATCTTACATTGTACTGTGGTAAATTGTTGTTGTTTATTTTAAACTATAGACTCAGTATCTTTAGCGTATCTGCCCTGATTAACACATTTACCTTCCAATGAAAGATCCCTGGTCAGGAGAAGCCACAAAGCCAGTTCCCCCCACAAACTCGCACAACTTAAAGTCTTCAAACACTAATCACAAACACTGTTGTGTGTCGAGGCACAGATCAATAAACAATAAAGTAAAAAAAAAGAAAGATTTAAATTAAATAAATAAATAGAATAACAAGATCAAATTGGAGATCAAGTGTTTTAAAACCAGTAATCATAGAAAAATAATCTAAATAACCCCTGTCTGAAAGGTTTTCAGTATCTATTGGTTCTACACTGTGGTGCAAGGTAGCAGCAACCTGAACTCACATGACAAAATGTGGTCAGGACGGTTGATGGCTGATGGCTTTTTGCTTTCTTTATCACCTGATTTTCCCTCATGCTGGTGTACTACTAGTGCCAGTCCTAAGGTCAATTAATAGGAGGGTTGTGTCCAGAAGGACAAATAAAACATGCAAATCCATCTGGTGTGACAACCATTTAGGAATGTAGGAAAGTAAGGAAGGAGCCAAATGTATCCTTTTCTGCGCTAGAGTGCTACATGTATGTTTTCATATACAAGTAGAACATAATAAAGAGTTTACCATAAGTGCATCCAGTGCATTTGTTCAGATGGGTGTCTTGAATCTCTGGCATTGTGTTAGCTGAATGATAACTCTCCGGCATACACATATCACAGATTTAAATTTTCTGCCCTGTCTTTACTCCATTAGACTTAATGGAGGAACCAGGTTATCAAATTCAGGATTAAATTCTGACAAATCTAGTGATGCATCTGTGAGCTTTATGAGTTTCAAGGCAATCAACATTTGGTGTCTGTTACATAGCTCTAAGCATATCAGACTGCTGGTGGATTTAGTTGTGTGTCATCAGCATAGCAATGAAAGCAGTTCTTGTTTCATGAGGAAGTTACTTTATGTCAACATATGATATATGAGACCCCACCAACGTTTGTAACTATAGACAGTATAAAAGATGGACTTAGCCACCGAGACATTTTTGTGAAGCTCCATAACAAGCCCAGCGCCATTTTGGTATTTTGAAAATGGATGTGATGAGCGAGGGGTGGACCTAAGCGTGAAACTGCACACTCATCGGCAAACAACCACAATATAATTCTCTATATGGAGTGAATGTTGTATTGACTGGCAAATTTATAAGGTGTCAGCAACAAACTTTCATTTTACTGGTTCACCTATTTTCCTACCCTCACATATGTTCATGAGATATGGGCAATAACCAAAGAATTCACACAAGTGCCTGAGTTTCTTCTCTAGGGTGGCTGGGCTCAGCCTTAGAGATAGAGTGAGGAGCTAGAAGTAGAGCTGCTGCTCTTCCGTGTTTAAAGGAAAGGTTGTGCATCTGGTTTGGATGCATCCTGGTTGCTTCCCTTTACCTAAAAGTAGATCCAGAACCTGCTGGAGAGATTATATACCTTGTCTGGCCTGGGAACATTTCATGATCCCCCAGGAGTACCTTAAATGTGTTTCTGAGCAGTAGAATAACTAGAATAACCTGCTTAGCCTGTTGCCACTCAAACTCATCAGGAAAGCGTTTACGAAGGTCACAGTGAAAACATGCAGATACAGAAAAAGAGCAATTTAAGACAGAGCATTACTTTTTATTTCACTGAGACAGTAAATTTTAGGAATGCTACCAGCATATATTTGTTTGAGAGATAAGAATTGAACCTCTTGCATTGCATGCAAAATATAATGCTTAGCAATAATCATTGGTCAGTCTCACTAAAACAGTCCCAAAGCTATAACTTAGAGACTGTCCAAAAATGCTGTGTAATGTGGCCTTGTCTGTGTATCGTTCATATGTAAACTTATCCCATCCATCTATCCATCCATCCATCTTCTGTTTATCTGTCTTAAAGAGAATAAAATACCAAAAATGCTAAATGTTTGATCGATCTGTTATAGAGTAAAATGGAAGATCTACTTGACATGAGGAGTGGTTATGGTGATAGAGTTTCTCCAGGAATGCTTGGAGAGAGAGAACTTAATAATAGCACTGTAGAATTGTAGGTTGGTAATCTTAAGTAACAAAACTGTGGTATTCCAGGTTACTCTTTTAGTTTTATAGTTGTAACATTGTTGAAAATATTTCATATATCTGAGAATAACATGTTAATAAACTTTTTTTTTTTTAATTTAATCTTCTTTTGAATGAAAATGTGGACTGTAATTTCTTGTAATAAAACAGGTTGTGCGAGCAATTTTTGGTGAAATAAATTTTTTGGCTAAGAAAAAGACATACTTCACAATAACAAATAAGTTAGGTAATTTACATGATAATACATCTGCTAATATAAACATTGTCTACAATGTTTATTTTACACAGATCATATATCTATGGATATGAATTTCATGGGATTTCAAAGTGTATCTACTTCTCAAAGAGACCACAAGTTATTAATAAAAATCAGCAAAAACTCAGTAAAGCCATTTATAGTCCAAAACAATTTTCTGATAAATATTTTGTTTTTACCGACTATACTCATTGCACACTTAAAATTCTTCACGTTTTCATGTACACATGTGTGTTTGTATGTTACTGTCTAGGTTTATGTGTGCATAAGCTGAGCGACAGACGCAGTGGGGGTATCTGAGGCAGTGTGTCAGGGATGTAAACCCAGACTGACCTGGTCTTCTATTACCCCCCAGCTCTGTCAGCACACAAACATACACCTGCACAGAGACATGTTAAAAAGCATGAAAATAAAAGCATGTTATGCTTTTATTTTTCTGTTACTGATGAAGCTTCCTGTGCACTCACACTAAGACTGGTAGATCGCTGCTACTTCACCAAGATGATGTTGGTGTGATTATAATTAAGATAAAAAAGCAGCGGACACTGATCGTTTATCAGGGTTTTATGTATTATTATCAGAAGTATTATCAGAAAGATTTATATTTTATTGGCATTTTCAAGCAAGAATGCAGGAATAGAAAAACAGACATTTAGCTCTAGAAGTATAATTAATTCACAGTCTTTAAGTGTACAGTGGATTGTAAGGGTTACTAAAAATTGTTAGCATTTTCTTGTATTAAAACTAAAAATATTTGCTTACTGCACAATCTCATTGGTCCGATTAGACAAATTTTGAGTACTTGTGGGTAGATTACAATACCTTATGATCTAGATCTTGTGATCTCTGATTTGGAGTGTTTTAGTTAGATGGATACTCCTGTAGTCATCGATGCAACTATGTCACCCTGGTAGCAAAGTAAAAACATCAAATGAGTCTATGGTGTTTCCTCTCTTAGAACAAACTTGATGTTATCCTTACTTTCCTTAAGAAACTCAAACTTAAGAAAGTCCTTCCAGGACTCAAACAGCCCTTTTCTGAAAGTGTTTTTCTGAATGGAATCAGACACTAAAGAGAAGTTGCAATTTAAATCCCACCTTCTGATTATTGTTATTATTATTAAGATATATATATATATATATATGTATATATATATATGTATATATATATATGTATATATATATATGTATATATATATATGTATATATGTATATATGTATATATATATATATATATATATATATATATATATATATATATATATATATATATATATATATATATATATGTATATATATATATATATATATATATATATATATATATATATATATATATATATATATATATATATATATATATGTATATATATATATATCTAAAGTGAGAAACTAATCACAGTACCATCAAACACAAAATTTGTACCTTCAATAGAGAATCTGGTGACAGCCAGAAATCCAAAAACAACTGTCGTAAAAGTTAATTTAGTCACATGTACTTACATAAAAGTGATGTTTATTATTAAATGCTAAAAGATATACTTGTTTGATTTTTGAGAGTGTTAGAATAAATGTAATTGTACTTATTTGTTGGTAAACATATTTGCAATAATTATATTACAGTTATACCTTCTTTCTAGTCTTAAATTATTTATACCTTTAAAAAAAAAATCATAATTCTCAGGTTTTCATATTCCAGCTGTAAAATGTATTTTTGAACATGAAATATTAGCCAATTCAATAAACTATTTTAGGTTTCACAGATAAAGTCTTTTTTGTCTAGAAACTGAGTGGATGTTAATACATTAACTTTACACAGTCCAAAAACACAGTAACAGTGTTGGAGACAGCTAATACATTCAGTGCCTCCATAATGTGGCTGTGGCTCACAAGCAAGTTAAAAGTGCTTAGACGCAGAAAAAAATGAATGTGTGTGTGAATAGGTGAATGAGGATTATAATAAGAAAGTGCTTTGAGCCCTCAAGTAATGCTGAAAGGAATTAGATAAGTAACGGTCTATTTACCTTAAACTTAGCGACGTAAGTCATTAATCTAGGAGGTTATACAGACCTACATGTGCACATATGATTTGCAATGCCATCCGTTTAGGTGCGGTGAACAGGCAATCTTAATCCACTTATCCAAACTGTTTAGCTTCTGACGCTTCTGATATATATGCAAATCATATGTATAATAAATGTAAAATCATGAGTTGTAAAACAAATCTTTAAATGTTAATGGTAACTGAGTGAAGGACTTTTGAAAGTACACACACATAATAAAACACTATACTTTGATAATACTTTGAGATGGGATAAATGAAGAAAAATGAAATCAAAATGTTTTTGTCTTTAAATATTTAAATACACAGTTTAATCAGAATTTATACAAACAGGAGCTTCTGGCAGAAGAAGTGTAAGTAGGCAGAAGAAAATGAACTCTACACTGAGCCCTGCCAGATATACAGTGGTAAATATATGTGTGTGTGTGTGTGTTAATTTGATGTGTCTATAAACAAGCTGAAGTCAAAGAAAGTTTAAGTGGACAAACTGTACAGCAATCAAAAGCAGTTATGGAACATCTGACATGTCTTTTCATCTGAAATAGTCAAGGTGGGGAAAAAAGAATCTACATGAACAGTCCAGTGACTGTTGCTTGTGTGCATACTTGAATCAAATTAAAATGAAGGTCTGGTAGCTTTTCCCCAAACAGTCTCTGTATTTGCGAGCATCTGACTTGGTAAGAACACGACACAACAAACATTAGGTGAGCAAGGCGAAAGAATAAGAATCGTGCGAATATTTACTGTCGCTAAATACATGTCTTACGGATCTTTATAAGAAAATGAAAAAAAGGGGAAAAATTAGCTTTGGTTTTAGGTTATGCGGGCCAAATGACAGAACACCATTATGTGACCCTTCTCTAGACTTAAAGTGCGTTGGGTTATCTGTCACAGTTCACTTCTACTGCATGGCAATGAACCTGAGCCAATCAATGATTAGACCGGTCATATGTTGATGAATACCAGAGAGGCATTCAGTTCAGTGGTATTAGGTTTAACTCTATCTGTCAGCCTATCTTTCACACTCTTCACCCTGATGCGTGGTTTAAATTAGTCATAATCATAACACTCTTAGATCTACTTTTTTTTAAAGTTTTTATAAAGGTATGGAACATTTTCCCCCACTCTCCTATAGCCTCCCAGTGCTGTCTCACCCCAGTTCAATGTTTAGTGTATCTATGTGATGGTACTTTGTCCTAGTTTATAAAATAGTACAAAAGAATTCAGAAAAGTATAATTAACTTTTCTGAAAATTGCTCCTCACTGATGTAACCAATAGTTTGCCCAAGTTTGATAAAACTTTACTAAAAATGATATTCTCCAGCTGTTTTAAGAAGAAATTATTATACTTTTAATACTGATTTTTGATACAGATGGATCATTGCTAAATAAATGTCTATTTGAAAGGACAATTTCGGTAAATACAGCACCAAAGGCAACAGTCCCAGTTTACTAAACCTTATGTATAGAACTGTGTGAGTGTATAAAGACATATGCATAAGCTTTAGTTTGATTGCACTGACACGTCCTCCTTTAAACATATGGGAAACCATGGGTTAATATCTCTGCATAAACACACATGTATATTCTCACATGTGTGTGCCTGACAAAATGAAAGGCAGCGAGTGGAGAAGGGTTCAGTACGGGCCAGATCTCTAGCCCTAATCAGGTTACATGATTAATGAGGGGGGGAAATGGGCTCATGTTGTATTAAGAAAATGTGTGTTTGAACCCAAAGCAGCGGGTATCAGCAGCCTAATGCATCAGCCATCGACTGGACACCTGAGATCCACGGTCTGCTGTGCTGTTAGCTCGGTCCCAGTGGAGAGACGCTGCATTGATTCTCCTAAAACTCCCTCACTTTCTTCCTGTTTTTCTTTTTATCCTGTTCTTCTTCTATCATTTATGTCCTTCTTTGTCTTTCTTGGATTAAGTTCACACCTCCTTTGTTTTCATTTAATTATCGCTTTTTTCTTTCTTCACTTTTTAGTCTCTGCTATTTCAGTTGCTTCATCTGTCTTCCTCTTCTTTCCTTACTGCCTTTCTCCACTTCACTAACAGCTTTACTAGGTTTGCACACACCGCACAATAGCATCAGTGTTTTCTGTGTCTGTTTTTTGCCTCTGAATGATTTAGGTTCATTTCTGGCATGGACCGATGACCAACACTCAGCCCTCGCAACCCAAACACTGAAGTCATTTAATCTGTGCGACTTGCTGCACCGCAAGCTTGTCTGATATATTAGCTATGCTGCATGCCTCATCCAATAAGGATTAGGTCCACTCAGTAAGTGTGTGAAATACACCGTAAGGGCAAAAACAACAGGTCGACTTGAAAAAATATATATATACTGAACAGTTTTGTATCAAAAAAAGATTTACTTAATTTGAAACAGGGCAGCAGTTTTACCTCAGCAAATAGCAAAACTACATTTAGTCTGCTACTGGTTGGTGACAGTGGCTATTGTATTAATGCTGGAAGCCAATTAGACAGATTTTGATGATGGCGGTATCTTGCATTCTCTGGGGAGGTGAGTTGTTATGTGCACAGTAGCTGTAGCACATACACAGGAGCTGATGAGTGATTAGTCTGGATTTAAACACAAACACAGCTAAACCATAGCTCTTCTCATTTTACCCTAAAACAATATTCAGCTTTCTGTCTTATCGACATCTTCAACTGTGGCACACTAAATTGTAGAGTTACATTAATAATCAATAGAAAATATTATTATGCAGTTTTTCAGGCATGGCTGTATTTAAGTGGCTGCTGAGTTTATTAGAGAGTGGGGACGTGGCTGTGGTTAGGATAAGGCTGAAGGGTCAAGAGGTCAACAGTAGCATAAAGTGTTGTTTTGGCAGCATGAGGTGTTTTCCCAAAGTGAAAAGTAATAATGTTTAGCAATATAAACAGTGGAGGAACATGGTCTGAAATCAGGATGCAAAGATGTTACGCTGACAAAGTCGACTTTTTTTCTCTTTGCGGTGTAATTTTCTCAGAGTTTACTCCCTGGGTCATTTTCTTGGTGAATATGCCATATTTATGAATAATCAAAGAACAGTCTGTTTGCTCTCCTCAACTGAACCATCAGTTCCAATGAGAAAAGTTTACTCTGAAAAGTTCAGTTACTGAGTCTAACAAAGGAGAAGTACAACGCGTTCATTAAAACAAAATAACCCCGGGCTCAGAGAATCAAAGCAATAAAGCAAACTGGATAAATAAATACATGAATGAAATGAAGATCATGGAATCGAGTCAGAGAAATGTTGAGGAGACCGCAAGAAACCCTTGAGATATGGAAACAAACCTGCAATATATAGACAAACGATTAGCGTACCATGTCATCAGTAAAGATGATTCATTGTTGTAGCGTTGCATCCTGAAGTGCACACATGTGTGCGCACATGCACAGTATATGTAAACAAGCATACAAACACAAGAGCAGAGTACAAGCCCAAATGGTCCAAGGACACAGACACATGCAGACTCCCACTATGGATTCTGTGAAGACAGCAGGGAAAATATCTGTGTTTTGAAAGTATTACCAGTCATATTTTCATATTTCTTTCCCCCTGCTGTTATAATTTTCTTCCCTGTCAAACAAATCAAAACGCCAAGACCAAACGGAGGCTGAAGGAGCAGCTCAGATTTTCCACTGTCAGGTTCACAAATGCGCTTCTCTTACAAACAGGCTCTGTGCAAGGAGACATGACCTGTGTGTGTGTTTGTGGATCTGTGCGCTGTGTGTGTGTTAAGCGTGCCCTTGTGTTGATTTTCACGTCCGCAAAAACAGTACAGTTCATTCTGTTTAAACTGCATCTAAAACGCGTAAATATTACTCTTGCAAATAATCATCAAAGCATTATTTCGTAATTGAAAACTAATAATAATTTGATTTGGAAAGACAAATCACAAACAGGACAAATTACACAATTTACCTATTTCAAAATATACTCTTTCAATGTAATGACATTTATTAAGCTGTTATTAGCTATTGTCAACATGTCATCGATAATACTGAGTTTAAAAAGCTATGACTGATGCACAGTTTAATCCTGTGGGAGCCTTTGTATGATGTGGTAGAAATGTAGTTTAGACTTCATGACAAGTGATTGTGTCTGGGCCCCAGATGTTAAACCACTTCAATACCGAACTGGATCAGTTTTTATTCTGAAGTGCATTTTTCAGCCCGTTCGGTTATGTCAAGTAAATAATTTGAGTAAAATATTCAAGATACAGTTTATATAAATGTAAACAGAATGGAAAAAAGTGGGTTATCCTGTAAATTACAACAATTGTAATTCACGTTAATGCAAGCGAAACTAAATCTATACTGCATTCATGCCTCTCTCCACAGCGTGTAGAGTAAAAACTCTGGATGATGAAGCAACAGTGCATTTCATTTCCCAAACAGGATGGCCGGGGTGATCTGCTGCCTTCTGGTTACATTTCCCCTCAGAGCGTCATCCGTCATCGGAGGGTCAGGGGTCGGGAGATTCATCAAAACAGTTTGTGCAGTGTGAGGTACACAAAGGAGCCTCTCAGGATTAGAGATGGCTTGCTGTGTTTATGGCTGTCTACATTAGGGTCTATCCCGTCATCACCCTACCCAGCTTGGTGTGAAGTCATCATCCATTCTGATGGGTTGACATGAAAAACCATCATATACACAACTCTCTTATTGCATTCCCTGTTTCTGCTGCTCTGCAAATATGAGAGTAGGAAATATTAATCGAGATCAAAATGATAGTTTTCAATGCCTTCATGGAATTTAATAGATGGAGGTTCAACCTGTGGCAAAAAATTATAGAAGCCTAGTGCGCATTCCTAAAAAGATGAACTAAAAAAAAAGTTATTATTCTACAAAGCTCTTACATATCTTTTAGACTCCCTGAAGCAACATTTTTCCTTCTGTTTATAAGACTTTAAACCTCCTTCAACTCCTCTGTCATTGGAAAAAGTACCAAAAAGAAAAGAAATTTACAGCTAAATATTTCTATTTGGGCTTTTCTGACATGATGAAATCGCCATAAACAAATGTTCAAATCCCACTTTAATACCATCAGCGGTTTAGGTTGTGTATTTCCTGTGGAATCAAAGGTAACGTGGCAGTGATGCTCTTGTTTTCTTCTTTGGCCGAGATATGTAGTCACATGGCATTTATAAACACAGTACAACTGATGCCTATTATGTTTGACATGTGTTGATTGCTGGACAGCTAGTGTGGGAGAAGAACTCGCCGGAAGCATTTGAGTGTCCTATTTTTGCACATTATTTTATTTAACATGGTGTCTTTCCGAGTCTGTGCCAGAACGAGAGTTGCCAAAACTATCTCCATGATAAATCTGGGACTTTGACACATATGCTGCCCAGCAGAGAAAAATCTTACATTGACAAAATGGAGTCCATATATCTCTCTGCCTAAAGAGCGTGCTGGCTCCATTAGCTGGTGTTTGGACACCTGCAGGGGCTCGGGACTCAACGAGGAGGGCTGTCAACGAGGGGCTTTGGTAAATCGAGAGATTATCCAAACAGTGGGACACTGGCTAATAAAAACAAGCCCCCCATTCACTGCATTAGTGCTGCATTAGCGCAGAGGGTATGGAGAATGGGGACCTGTGGGTCTGAGAGATGCACAGTCCAAAGCTGTTAAAGGGCTCTTCTGTAAATAATTAGTGATTTATTGCAGGTTGTATTTATTAGATTAGTGATTGGAGTGTTTCCTTGTTTGAAATATGTGAGGCGTGTGTAGTTCTGACATATACATTTTTACTTTGTATTTAAATATTGGAAGGATGACATCATGCACTGTAGGTGAATTTAATACACGCAAGATTAATTTATTTATTTAAGCAATTCTAAAATGGCTCATTAATAGTTAGAAAAGTGTAATGTGTATCTAGTACAACAAAGAACTTGCCAAATTAAATATTTACCACTTTTAAAAAATGTCATTTATATCCCACAACATGGTTACAGAAGCTTGAAAAATATTTTTTTCAGACATGAAACCATTAGGATCGAGGTGCTTTAGATCATCATGTAATAAGAGGTGTAGTAAATATATATTATACAAATGCATGAGGTATTTTAAATAGTCACAAAATATTTCTATGTAAAATACAGAGGTGAAAGTGTAACTAGCTTGTTTAGTAGTCAGCAGAGTTTTCAGAGTGAGCATAACGTTCATCAGGAAGGCCTGAGAGTACAGTAAGCACAGTATATTCTCTGCAGCCGTACAGCAGCTTCACTCAGGGTGTGTACACCGGTCATGGGCATAAACTTCAGTCTCTGGCCATGACATTTATTAACTCCTACAAATACGACAGCTGGTGCTTTTTTCTCTCAAGGCACGGAAAATGAAATCATCTAATTTCCTTTGCATAACCTTAGTTTTTTGTGAAGTTTCTCAGGGTGAATTAAGGGAAAAGTTTCAATGCATTAAATCATTTATTTACACAGTAAAATGCCCGTTTCCAGCAGTGACCAACACAGCGTAGGTGCTTTAACACACTGTAATCCATTTATACAGTCAGTTAATACATGGGCAAGGGGTTAAGGGTTTAATTTAAAGCAAATTAGATTGATTAAAATAAATCAGCTTCATGTTTCTGACCATGTAGAGTTCTCACTTTCCTCATATTTAACTTTTATTTCTTTGGAGAACTTCTGCATAATATGAATTTTCTCTATAACACATACATAAATTACATCAATGTATTTGTTTATTTCAAGAATTGCAAATAATAACTTTGCATATATTGTATGAGAAGTTTTAATGCTAATAACTGTTAGCGAGACAGCGTAATGCCATTAGGGTATAATTGCTGGTCTCTGAGGTGGTAAGGACACTGCTGGCAATAACTCTCGCAGAGAGGGAATTTGCCTTTTATTAAAAACTGCTTTGGTGACTGGGAGTAAATTCATTTTCTGACTCTATTAGCACAGCAGATTGGGAATAAACTACTAAGGAGGAGCCACAAAATGCCTCAGGAAAATGTATTTGTGCATGCGAGTCTTGCTTTTTATCATAGCTCACAAATAAGTCTTCTCAGATTGACTGGTGTCATTTTCCTCAGCAGTGGCTTTCCTTTCACTGCAATGTGAAACCAGATAGCTTTTGTTTTGTGTTTTTTAAAGCTGAGATGATGACTGCAATATTTTCTTTTTCATTTTTATTTATTTAAACCAAATTCTAATCCTAATACGGGAGGTTTTAAATGAAAGCTTAGTAAAAGGAAGGCGTAACCAAATTTCTGTATATGTGTGAATCTTAACACTGTTATAACAGCGCGACCTTCGATGATCCTTTATTATACACACATACATATACAGTCATTTAAATTGAGGGAAGCAGACAGACCTCGGCTCATCTTCTCCATCCTCCCATCCTGCTTGGATTAACACAAAGCCCATTTCAGCTTCTGTCCAACCACTCACCTCCCACCACTTTAGTGAGTTCTCTCCATCCACCAGCCTGTTTTTCCTTCAACCCATAATAATCCTCCCAAAAGCCTCTCTGTGTCTGTTTCCCAAGTCTTAGAGTAGAAACACAATGGCAGCGCAGCAGGATGTACAGGCGAGCAGAGGAGATCAGTCAGTTTGATAAATGCGGACACATCTGCGGGAGATTTTCACTGTAGATAAAATGAACTCTTACTGTTTTAAGCTGTTTTTTCTTTTCTTCCACATTTCCTGCCGCTGTGTGTTAAATATGTATCTGAACCGAGTCATTTTTTTGATGGTGTTGGGAATCGGGGTTGTTTGAGAAATACTAAACCTCCAAAATATTAAGAGAGAAACACATAGACAGGCCACAGTCTTGTTTCAGTCTTCCAGGAAACTGTGTTAAAGGCACTAACAGTGACCAGAATCAGTGGCTTCTAATAACACGGATCTAGGAACTGAAACTTAGAGCACACTGCACTTCAACAACAGTTCCAGGTAGATGCCAACAAACTAAAAGCTAGACCTTTAACAAAACACTTGTTGCATTGAGATTGTTTTGTTATGGCTCTTGGAACTACTAAAGGTTACCCAGCCATTTAACACAGACAGCAGTTTACGATTCTTATCTCTAAAACATACGCCAGCTGCAAATCTGATATGGGAAAGAGGCATTACCATGCTTAATTTAACCTCATCAATGTGTCTGCTCTTTTTTTTTCTTCCCCCCCATCATTCCCTGTGACTGTACTGCAAAGGTGAATAATTTGTCAGTAATGCTGTGACAGTGGAGGTAGGAGCCTACTGGGGTTTAGGGACCAGACTGTGTGGTCCTATCGGGTTGCAGTATTGACCCGAAGTCTGACTTGTGAGATCAGAACGAGAAAGAAATCCATAAAATGAAGGAAAAGCAGTCTCCGTGTGAGGGCAGAAATCTAAAAAACATGAATCAATATATAAAAATCATCAGCTATATTTGAGTGAATACAAAACAACAACATGTTACCTAATCAGTTAATAAGAAGCAATAATGTGTTATTTCTAAATCTGTGTGCAACATGAGTCTGTTGAAGGCAAGGCAAGGCAAGGCAAGTTTATTTGTATAGCACAATTCAACAACAAGGTGATTCAAAAGTGCTTTAAAAACAAACACCTAACAATTCTCAGATTACAGTTTTTTGGTACTAGCAATTATTCTATCATAAATACTTCTGCATTATATGAAATCGAGACCACTTCTAACAGTTTTAAATGCTCTTCTTACAAAGGGAAGCTGGCAATAAACAAGACAGTTGGGCATTAATATTCATCAGCCAAATGAAAAGCCACTGAATCAGATTAAAAGTTCATCATTGTCCTGAAGGGATACTTCTTCGGAAGTAAATACAAAATGTAGACATCCTCCATATCCAACTGATATTCCAATTGCAATAAATTCCTTTTGATATTTTTAGGGTGATATATATTCTTAGTGTAATGACATCAAATAGGTTTTATTATTTAGCTGAAAACAGAACTTGTTTCCACAACTTAGTTTCAGAAGAGTTGGTATATGTCTGATAGATGTATAGCACTGTAGCCTGATGTCCTTTAGATTTTTTATAACTGCTGCAAGAATGTGGTGCAAAATAGGTGATCACATACAATGAAACACGTACACATAACTTCTAACCTATGTGCAAAATATCTAGCATGACAGAATTCTGGTTTCGTCAAAGTGATGATGGACTCGCTCTGTTTTTCTGTAGACACTTGCTATCATTTGTGAGATTCAAACTACACTCGTGCAAGGGACAGGTGACAGATTATCTCTACTTGCTCTTTCCATTTCTTCAAATTCAGACTGTTTCTGATGTCTACTCGGGCAGGCTTTCTCCCTGCACTGGGTAAGCTCTTCTGGCTCATGTCAGAGTGGAGTTTCTGCATTATAATGTTTTACATTTTCGTTCGGAGACTTTAAATTGCCTCAAAAGGTTAAAAAAATTCAAACACTGATTTCTACCTCACATTTTTTTTTTTCTTCCTTTTTTGTGTTCAGGGGACAGGACTTTGTAAGGCGACTACTTTCCACATCGGGGGGCCAATCAGGAACAGATGGAAAAGGTGATGACCCCCCCCGGCATGCGAGAGCAACAGCGAAACTGCCACTCAAAATCCCAGCATGTGGACATGTGTGAGTGGAGATTTGTGTGTCAGAGGACGATGGGAGGTTGTGTTATGGCTCTGAGGGTGCTACAGCAAGAGGGGTCCCCATACGAGTGAGTGACACTCCTCTAACATCTGTTCCATGGAAAACACACGCTCTCTTCCTCACTCTCAGTTCTCCGCTAACGATCTCCTTGGCTCGGTCTCTGTTGTTTCACTGTGTCTCGTCTACACACACACACAGACACACACACACACAGAGTTAGATGATCTTTTCATTTTACAGTAAAGCCGAGAGGAATGGAGAAATTAGATTAGGGCAGAATAAGATACTCCATTTATGATGTGGCTCTTTGCAGGGTTCTCTGCATGGTTGACAGAGGAGGTAGCAGACGGCACTGATGCCTTCACCCTTTTCTTCTCCTTGCTCCCTCGCTGTTGTCCCCCCCCCTCCAGTTCCTTGCTTGGCGATCAGGTTTCTCTCCGTCCATCAGTGCAGAGGGAGAGGAGAAAAAAGGGGAGGAGGTGGGCTGTTCTGATCAATGGCAGGAAACCAGACGATGGGAAGGGAAGACGTGAAACAGATAGGCCCCATAACCTACCTACCTACCAGAATACCGCAATCACATCTCTCTCTCCATCTTTTTCTCGCTCCCTTCTGTGTTCCTATCTGTAATACACAAAAACGCACACCCACGTAGCCCTGTGGAAAAACAGTCAAGACACTACACATACAAACATGCATCTGACCACAAACATGCTGCAAAAAAAAAGAAACACACAGCAGCACGTAGCTTTAGACTGATATGCCAACATACATACACACACACACACAACAGGGTGAACGGCTTATATTTACCTGTGCCTTATGGGAACATTACTAATAATATACACAATTTGAATATATTTTACTTCCAGCCGTATGCAAATCTCAAACATATTGCTTACTTTCTCCAGGGGCCCATAAATTCCCACACACGGGCATGTGAGAGGCACACAAACACACACACAAACCTCAGTGAAGATATGTGTAATCAGGACAGAGAGACGGAGTGGCTGTCTGGTTCGACTTTATTAATTTGTGGTATTTTTATTACCGTTTATTGCCACCATTTTTATGGTGGACAACACCGCTGCTCACTCCTCGAGGCGCTCATTAGCTGAATAAGTATTTGACAGTTATTTAATTATGCAGCATTAGATCCTTACAGAGTTATGAAACCAACACTGATAATACAATGAGAATAATGGAGACTTTTATTATGTACCTATATTGCAACACTGCGCTACACATCTCACGGCTTCTTATGGCAAGGATTTAATGAAATTACATTTTAACAGATTTAATGTGAGATACAAGTTCAACTGTGATGCATTGAGTGAATTCCTGTATGTATATGTGAGTAAATGAATGTGTTTTTGATCTTTTTAGTGCAGACTGCTGAGCTTTCTTGCCACTACATCTAACTCTTAACTCCTGTCAAAACACAGAGCTTTAAATTGAATTAAGACCGCATGCTGCAGTCCCTGCTATGATCCCCCCAACCGGCGCTTTTAACACCATACACTTCTGCAGAACACACACACACATATTGATTCAGACCTTTTACATGAATGTATACATTGACACTAACACCAATATTAAAGGTATACATATATTTAATATTTGAATCCGTAATAACGAATGATTTTTGAGTGCTACATGTTGAGGCCAGATAAGCCTCGAAACTCTGTGACTGTAAAGACTTTATTTCAGTGTTCATAATCATGCCGATGGTTCTTGTCAGCTACAGTCTCAGGATTTTCAGTGCCCTTTTTAAGTGGTTAGTTAAATTGACGGGACTCTCCCCCCTCCCAAAATATAGAAATAAAATAAAAGTATTGAATAGTCTTGATCTTATTTTTTTTTCAATTGACATATTTTGGTATGAAACCTTACCATATATCTAAAATACAAATTTTACTGCCATATTATCATCAATAATATTCCAATGATTTTATATATGTATTTAGGAGAAAATCAAAGTATTAGTGTCAAATCAAAGTCGGGGTGCATTTTGTTTTAATTACAGTTTAAATCATCTCACAGGAAACTAAAACCAATTCCTAATATGCAATAAGTAAAAGAATACCCCAAAAATGAAACGGCATACATATCAGGCAATAATTCACCACCACCCCCACTCAAAGTTTGTCTGTCTGCGTCTGTGTTTTGTCCACTGCAGTTTAGTTTATGTAACAAAAGTGCCGATGCTCTGTGTTTTATCCAAAGATTATGCTCCAATTTGTTCTGTGTGTTGGTGGCAGTTCAAGTTGCTCTATTAGAAATCATGCTAAAGCAATATTGTCTAAGTGAGATGGTCATTAATCATCAGGCTGACAAGAGCTCTGGACATTGTTGACGAGTAATGAGTGTGTTACTAACCTTTAATACATTTGGGCTGCTGTTAGTCAGCTGGATAATTAGTACACACTGACGATGGTACAAATGTATTCTGTGTGCCATGAATTCTGGTGATTATGTGTCATTACTGAATTGAGGGGTGGAATAAAAGGCAGGAGTTTTGTTTCAGTTTTACAGTGTAGACATTTGTTGGCTTCCACGTCTTCTGAGCAGATTTTGTACCAGCAGCTACGTTCCCCCCCATTAATTTCCTGTTAAATTTAAACATTGCTTGTTTAAAGAAAACACTCACTGCAACATTTTACTTTTAAAATACTTTGGGAAAAAATAGTAACGTGAGAATACATTCTCACTCAACATTGTTTTATTACTCAGTACGTTATTTATGAAGGTTTGTATCAGCTATATAAATTTATGAATGAGCTGTTCTGGTCTGGCTCCCACAAATGAGACTTAAGTGGCGTGTGGGACATAACCTTTGCTTGGGGACCGTGCAGAAGGTTACTGCAGTGCGTGTGTGTGTATTTATGTGCACAGTGAGTATTGAGCAAAGGCCACTGCAATGCAACCTAACACCATCTCTTTGTCTGAGCCCCACAGGCTGCTAACCAGAGTGCCTCACTTTTTTCCACATTCAGCTCTTTAATAGTGTATACAATGTAAGTTTTAAATGGCCATAGCCTGGTAAAATTACATGAGCTTCATTTGCTTCTTTATGGTGGATAATTAAATAAAATCTAATTTGATTTTTATTCCTATCATTTAATTTAAATGTTTATATATTTATTTATCCGATGAGATAATAATAATTCTTTTCCGATTCAATTACAATATATCTTGCTCAAAGTCAATTCAATGTTAATGCAAAGCAGAGCTTAAGGTGCTAAATATATTTTATCACTAACAATAAAATTCACAGGTTTAATGAGCTATACACAGTCCGTGAAAATAACAGGATATAAAGGTTAAGACCAGGAAACCTCTCACCTGTTTTGGTTTCTGCTCTGACATTTACAACGATTTTTAAACCACCTGTTGCTTGAGAGCAAAACAATAACAAAGTTATGAAATCAATAAATATAAATGGGGTGACGCACTGACACTGAAAGAATTGAAATACTGATAGTATGCCTTTTAATTTTCCCACACCGTAGTCAGGTTTGAGTTACAATATTCGCCATAAAACATTGTTGTGCGCGGCCACTAGTGTGTATGCACATGTGTTTCTATCCCTTTAGAGACATGATAATTGTTTGTTGTGATATTGTAATGAAACCCTCAGGCCCTCTTAAGCTAATCAGCCTCTCTCTCTCTCTTTGCAGATAGATCAGTTGTCAAGGCCGTGGGCAGGACAGCGCGGTGAAGCACAGCGTCTGCCTTTTGGCCTTCGGCTTGCGTGACACACATTCCCTGCCATTCTTGCCTAACACATCAGCATGCAGTCTGCTTATCAATCAGTCAGTCAGCTCCTTCATTCCAACCTCCAGCTGCTGTTTCTTGTCGCACTGGAGGTGATGATACATGCGCAACATTTTAGGGCAATGCAGCTCAACTTTGCTGCCAACAGTTATACCGATGATATCTGAAGGGATTTAAAAAAAATGATGTGCATGTCGGTTTGAGTAAAAATTGCAACTTGGAATGTACATTAACTCTAGTTAACACTTTTTTTTATATACACCTCTGTGTGGCATTTTGGTGTAAAGAAAAACTAAAACAATTATGAATCAAAGCAATAAATGATTATTTATTTTTTAATTCAAACAAACAGCTTCGGTTTTTCATGTTGTGACAGCAAAAAGCCAGAAAATGGGTAAAAAAGCTGAACACAAATTATTAAATATTGACAATAAGAGTTACAGTGTTTCTAATTTAACAAATTAAAAATTGAGTTTCACATTATATATTTGTTTGAAGGACATTTTGATCTTTTTTTCTTTCTTCCTATTATCAAGGTGATGATGACTCACACCAGCATATGTGCACGTATTAGTGATGTTCGATTCGTGAACGAATCGTTCAATACTCGAGAATCACTTTACTGACTCGTGAATCATGATTCACAAGCCCAACTGACTCACTGACTCATCCCTGTTTCTGTTAGCAAACTAATTCGCTTAGTAGAAATATATCTAGCTTATAATTAAAATTGTGGGGGGGGGGGGGGGGACAACAGCCAGTTTCTTAACAAAAGCATTTCTGCTCTGAACTGGAAGAAAAAAACCCTGAGTAGAAGCTCACATCAAGAAAATAGCTCCTCGGTTCACAGTAGCATCGCTCTGCTAACATGCTAACAGCACATTTGAGCTACTCACCCCCTCCCTTCCTGTGTTGAATCGTAAGCGTAAGCAAATCACTCAGGACTCGCTCACCCCCTCCCTCCTGTGCTGAATCATAGAGCGAACGAATCACTCACTCACTCACTAACCCCCTCCCTCCTGTGCTGAATCGTAAGCGTAAGCGAATCACTCAGGACTCGCTCACCCCCTCCCTCCTGTGCTGAATCATAGAGCGAACGAACGAATCACTCACTCGCTCACCCCCTCCCTCCTGTGCTGAATCATAGAGCGAACGAACGAATCACTCACTCACTCACTCACCCCCTCCCTCCTGGCTCACAGCTTCTTCTTCTTCTTGGTTGGCAACCAATGTTAAGGCGCATTACCGCCCCCTGGCTCACAGCTCAATGGACATTTAGATGAGAAAATATATATTTAACACATTTAAGGAAAATACTAATAAAATAAAAATAAACAAAATAAATGTTTATTAAGCAATTTTGATAGGAAATTGCTTAATTTTAGAAATGTTTTTGCTCTTTTTTGCTCTATAAAATAGTTTTTTTTTTTTTTTTTTTAGAATCATTCATCTTAGCAGTGGGATTTACATGAAAAGAGAAACAAATTAAGTTTGAGTGAAAATGTAAATTTTTTGCACTCTCTGGTCAACTGACTCAGTGAATCAAATGACTCAAAAACCCGATTCACTTTGGTGAGTGACTCATTAAAACTCGATTCAGTAAAAAGAATCAAATTTACCATCACTAGCACGTATGTGTATACCTGTATTACTATCCAACAGTGGACAATGGGGTTGGTACACATTCACCAACAATGGTGTGCTGAAAAAATCTTGTTCATTTGAATCTACAAGAGAAGTATCAGCACACGTGAGCGTTGAATATATTACTCAGCAGTGCTTCTATGGGTTGGATCACGGAGAATAATGACCAACTCAAAAACACGTTTTCACACATCCACATTGTTTGAATGGAGGCTACTTAATATTGCTCTTCAATCAGTTACACCATTTAAAAAATGTTAAAGCCTCATCACTAGTTTATGATGTAGCTAACTTAAAATTCACATTTGCATAAACCAATGACTCTTTAAAATATATTTTACAAATAGGAAAAAAATTCATTTTTTCTTCAAGCAACAGCTAAAATACAGTCATGAGACTTCTATTAAACAGCATGTTCACAGGAACAGGTGGATAATGCACTCGTGTCTTCAGTTTATGTGTGTGTTAATGCATTATGATGGAAAAATGTTAACATTTGATCTTCATGGAATCAACTGGATGAATGGATGTTAACTCAATTGAACAGAACAAAGCCTAACCAATCAGGGAACACTAATCCTGAGCTAATGTTCTGCTGCCATGCTGGCTACAGTAGCACTCAATACTGACACTGCTTTTATATTATTGTTATTGATTAATTAATTGTGAAATATCATAATTTAGCACTGATTTGACATCAACTAAGGTGAAATATTGCAGTGGTTGTCTTTTTTCTGATTCTGTTGAGTGAGGTTTTCTGATCAGTCTAGCTTATTACTGTGCAGAAATATATATCCTTTTCTGCAGAGTTATTGTTTAATTTTGTGTGAATTTAGAACTTTAAAATTATATGACCTTGCCAGCAGTAATAAGTGTTCACCACTTGTCCTTGATATCAAGCTGACGTGTCATAATAAATGTCTCAATATTTTATACATTTTGTCTGCTTCCTGAATACAAGCCTGGTCATGTAATACTTTAAACAACAAAATGTTGACCAAACCGAGACAATGGTAATGGCAATATGGGCACCGGTGAAAGGAAATGTTTTGAGTTGAATGATCCAGACTCAGAAAAGATGTGTGCATTAGCACTGAAGATCATATATAGGCTGGGGTTAGTAGATAGAGTATTTTACTGTAAATACTACTAATTTAAACTTTGTTCATTGGTACATATGTTATACCAACATTCAGCTCAAAATAAATGAATTGTATTGGAAATGGACCGATTTTTTTTAAGTCTAATTACAGCTGCAACCATATGAATCACCATATGGACAAAATTACTTGGTCACACCTTTGAATTATCTAGGTGTTTTCAGTTCAATTCCATTGCCACATTTGCATAAAGTACTTAAGTAAAAGCCACACAGTCTGCTTTTACAAACATTTGTAAAAGAATGGATGATACTCAAAAAGGATACCACTGGTACACCAACTAAGTTTGTATAATGTTTTCCCTTCTAGATATTTCATGATGAACTGTAAGTGGTATTATTGGAAAGTGGAAGCATTTAGGAACCACAGGAACTCACAAAGTGACAGACCATGTAATGTTACAGTGTGGAACTTCGTGACATGGGTTTCCATGGTAGAGCAGTTCTTGTAGATGTCATGTGTAGGTAGCTCAGTGCTTTTGTTCACAAACTCTGTTTTTTTCAGAAGTTTTTTTTTTTTTAACAAAATTTAACCAGATTAAACTTTGACGCCTTTGATGACCGTTTACAATATTTTTTTTACATTTATTAGAAAAATAAATATTTATTTCATTAAACATGAGCCTGCTGTTGTTGGCTGAAGGTTTAAAACTTCCCTTTATAATTAAATTACAATTTTTTAGACACTATTTTGGAGGTAAAAGCAAACATTTTAGCACCCATGTTGAAGATGAACTCGTACACTCTTAGTTCAGTGTGTTAGCTTATTTGATAGTCGATTCAATATTTTTGAATCAACTACTAAACACCATAGCCCCACAGCTGAGGTTGAAGAGTCATTAGTTTTGCAGGTGTTTAGTCATAACTCAAATGTTGACCTGAGGGTACTGCTAAAAGTACTGCAGTTTATCTTCTGGTAATAATGACTGTCTCTAGAAAACTTTTTTTCATTAGTTTGAACACTTAGTTATAACCCTCCTGAAGGGAATCCAAGCATGTTTTAATGCTCTCTCTGTGTTTGTCAGGAGTGAGCCATATCTGCAGTTTCAGCTCAAGTCACTGCATGAAAAAAGCAAAAGTTGTAAAGAAGAGAACAGAGTAAAACATTATCATGTTAAAACAGCACAAAAAAAGAACAGAAACAAAAGAAGAAATAAAATAAAGACTGATTTCATGATAATAATCTTACTCGGGTGACTCAACTGCTCTCGGCTGTAAATTTTGGCAATCTTTTTTCGTGAAGTGGTAATGGATTAATTCCTCCAGCCAGTTAAGCATTCTTAAGCCGATGCTGATTTCATCTCATTTTTCTGCAACTTATTATACACATTTATCCATTTGTTCTCATTTCTGAAGATAGAAGGCTGCAGATGACTCAAGGCTTTCACGCTGTGCTGCCACATGTCTACCCCACGGATGACAGTTCCTGACATGTACATCTGAGAGTCTAAGATTTGATCCTTCGCTCTCTGAAGATTGGTGAACCTTGGAAGAATTCTATCTGCCGCATTCCTGATCGGGGCTTCGGCTACATGCTAGATAGGGCGTAAACAGCAATTTGTTATAAAGATATACCAAGTATGTCTTCAGGAAGAACCAGCAGGCTTAGAGCTGCAATAGTATGGAGGTCAGAAAGTTTGGTTTGTTGTTGTTTAATTCCAAAATAATTGTTTATTTTTGGGACTACTGTGTGTAATATGATTTTAATTTCCCTAATTTCCTTCGGGATTAATAAAGTATTCTGATTCTGATTCTGATTAATCTAAATGTAAATTTACCAAATTTTAGATAATTTATTTTTAGGTCAAGTCTCATGAATTATCTATTTTCTTACAGTATTTACATTACATTAATCTGTCCTTTAAAACTGTTTATTATGTAAATTTTTATGCATTTTGTTATTTTAAATAAGGTTTTTAGGTGCATTTTTTTATTGTTTCACATATTTTAGTATATATGACACTGAAATTTCTTTTTGACATCAATTTCTATAAATCAAATGGAAACATTTTTTAATTCTAGAGGTTTTAGTGCTTTCAGTATGACATAAATCACAAATTGTCAAATGTAGTAAGATTATTCCCTGTTCAGAATCAGTAAACCTGCCTAGTTATAAAAATTCATGAAAATTCTTCAGTTATTGTATTCTAGATATTGAAATTAATCGAATTTAAAATTTCCAGTTGATTTTTGCTTAGTAATTGCTAACCCTTTAAAAAATTATGACATATGACAGTCATTACTCTCATATTGTACAATATAAAAAAATTTAGAAGCTATTTTTTAAAGAATGAACTAAGCTATAAAAGTGAAATTACATTTCAGATGTGCTTAACAAAGGAGATCGTTTTTACTGTTTGGTGGTGATACAAACACTCATAGTTCTGCCATTTTGTATTTAGCAAAAAATAATAATTCCTAAATAAGATCGAGTAGTGAAATAATTAATATTCATTAATCACAACACTTAAAAGATACACTCTAGTGTAAAGCTCAAATTCTCCGAGCTCATTGTACTGCTAGATAATTTAAACTATAACATAAAACAAACAGAATGATGTGTATGGTATCATAATGATATCAAATGCAAGTAAGCAAGACATCAATATTTCTAATATGGTTCAGCTATATGAAAATTAGACCAGAAAGACAGAAAAGCGGAAAGAAGGTTGTGTGAGGACTATCCTGGAGCCTTTAGAGTTATTTAATGAGCAAAGGATGTTGGCCACACTGTTGACCAAAATGGACAACACCTTGCATTCCTCGTCATGACGTACAGCTCAGACAGCAGAGGGTTTTCAGCAGCAGGCTCCTTCATATCTATTGTAATAAGGACCCATATAGGAAATCACTCAGTTAAAGTATTGAATCGCTCCCCTCTGCACGGGGAGAGGACACTTATCCTCCTTATTTGGACACTCTACTTTATTACACAGTAGTTATCTGAAACATCTCGGTTCTCTCTCTCTCTCTCTCTCTCTCTCTCTCTCTCTCTCTCTCTCTCTCTCTCACACACACACACACACACACACACACACACACACACACACACACACACACACACACACACACATACATGTATATATATAATAATAATAATAATAATATATATATATATATAAACTAGACCTACATTTCAAAAGTTCCGATTTTTTTCAACTTTTACACCTTTCATGTGCGTTAGTTGTTCACAGGTTGTAGTGAAAATAGAGCAGTCTGCAGTGACCATGAGAGGCATGTAATGTGTTTAAATAGAGCAAAGTAGTGTTTGGAGAATTGGTAATTACTTACATCCCTCTCTGACCATTGGGACACTGTCCAGATCACCTTCTGCCACATCGATCCACACATACACAAAACATGTGCAAGCTATGATGAAATGTAGTTAGACACTTGCTACACAAACACCTAGTCAGTTCAATTGTCAATGGTTACAATGCTTATCAGACATAAGGCAGTCATTAATGGTACAATATGTCATGTAAGTTAGTTAGTTAGTTAGATTTCTTTAACTCTTCCTGGTTGGCCTTCTCTGCAAGGTCAAATCACCCAAGACATTCCTATTGCCCTCTACAGGACAAAACCTGAAACTCCTCCCACCAAAAACTACTACAGTAATTTATATGGAAACAACAAAAAATGATTCTTTATCAACAAGGTTTAAAATGGTTCTTTACCTAAATATTTGCATAAGGTTTAGAGTATTTAAGCACCCACATTCACATAATCCATATACAGCAATATAATCATGACCGCATAAAACAAAACGAGGTAATATTTGTCTGCAAACCCAGACACGTAGTTTCATTAGCTATAGCTATTAGCTATACAGAGAGTCGTCTACTGCAAGTTGGTTGCACCAGAAAAGCATCAAAGCTCAGTGACATAGTCAGTTGCAGGACAAGTGCAAACGTAGCTGAAGAGCTAGCTGCTAACAAGTACGTGCAAAACTTGCACATGCAAGTGAATAATACCTCTAATCTGTTAATTTCCCTGCACGGGTTTGCAGTTATGAACATTAATGTTTTCAAGCCTTTAGTTGACTCTATAGCTGTTTTGCACCACTGTACTGAAAACGGTGTGCAACATTTCTTGTATTTACTGAAAGAAAAGCATCACTGTGTATGCCTACTATCACATGTTGAAATAAATAAACACTGTCTCCAAACGGATTTTGCTGGGATAAAACATTATTATCAAAATAGAAGTTTTATTATTTTATGATGACTTTATTAATCAAATAACAAATTCAGAAAAGAAGTATTAAAAGAATTTGCAAATATTAGCAAACAGAAAAAAGTATCTGTTACTTATGATGAAATGTATGCAAAAACATAAACATAAGCAATATGAATTGCTGTTGCAGCCATATGCGGTATAATATTTTGCTTGTGGGCACCTAAACAAGAGGTGGGGATCAAACCACCAACATTCTGATTAGTAAACAACCAGCTCTACCTCCTGAACTACAGACACCCCAAGACCGAAGTTAAATATGCGTGTGTGTGCATGTGCTTATCTGCAAGTGTTTGTGTTTTGGGTAAGGAGGTCACAGGTGGCGCCAAACTCGCCTCCGGAGTGTTTAACTTGAATTTCCACTCTCGCTTTTAACAGTTCTGGCACTAAGTGCAAGGGAGACATCAAGATGTGACCACAATACCACATTCTGCGTAAGTGGACCTTTTTCACACTCATAATATTGACTCTGATAATGTTTTCATCACTGCATGGCAACACCAGATCAGATGAACTGCACTCTGCGCAGACCAAATACACGACAGCTCCTGCATGACTGAAGGACAGAACGATTTGTGTTGCTTTTACCTTTTTACCCCTGAATCAATAAAAGACACTCTTTCACCTTTTCCTGAGTTGAGAAGCACGTGTGTGCTGTTCGCTCATCAAGACGCACCCACTTGCTTTACTCTTAGAGGCCAATCGTTTTGAGTGTTTCAAGGAAATGGACATGAAAATATACAGAATTGGCTGTAATTATATGTGAAGGTTTATTTAAGTTTGAGGGTAGCGTGAAGAAAAAAGACAGGCAGACAGAAATCCAAATGAGAGTCTTGTATGCCTCTTGAGCAGAGTGGGTTAAGCCTCTGCGAGTGTGTGTACTTATCCATGTATGTGTGTCTGTATTTCACATTGTGACTTGATGATGTTGTCTGGGCCAATCTAGCAGAGTGAATGGTTTGAATTTACGAGCCCGCGACAGTCAAATTGTCCTAATCACTAAGTAAATAGATACTTCCCCAAACTATCAGGGCACACACACTGACAAAACTGCTTACAAGGACAAGGTTGGGGAGTGAAAAAAAGGAGAAAACTTTCACTGTTAATTGTTGTTTTCCTTCTTATTCCAACTTAAAAACACTCGGTGTAATTATTCATAAGTGCCACTTTGATTCGGGCAAATTTGTTTGAAAGAAGCTTAAGGTGTTTTGGTTGAGTTATTCTCTTACAGAGTTTGGGTTATGCACGAAGGGTCTTTTGCTCGCAGCGTTTTTTGTTAAATTGAAGCTGAGAGCCGGGGTTTGGATAGAATTACACACCTTGTGCCCCTTTCTGAATGACTTGCCTCTAATCTAACCCAATCTGGCTTTCTACAAACCTTATGGTGCTATATTTCTTTACATGTGTTGGGTCTTAAGATAGGATAACAACTGATGAAGATAATCCACTAAAATGAATTAGATTTGTAAAAAAAATGCTTTTAGCTTAAGTGAATCCACTGCCTCTTGTAAACATTTAATTAAAGTTTACAGTGGATAATGCCATGAAACTTAAGACTATCTTGATTTAAAAGCACAAACAAATGTGCACAGATAACACAGGAAATTTGCTGTAATAAGCATCTGCAACGAGGTAATTACATCAAATTAAAATTGCTGCGCAAATGCAAATAGAGAATCATAGAATTCAACAGCCGATGAAACGTTCAGGACAACCTGTTAGAGTTTCTAAGATATTTCATGTTGTTAAATTAAAATATCTAAAGATGACTACAGACGATATGCTGTCAAACATACACCACTGTGTACTGCCTCTGCATTTATTGCACCTAAACTAAAAACACGTTCAATTTCTGCAGACAGCACAGGTAAAAGTGTGTTAAACATTCACAAAAACGTAACAACAGAAATGCTTTTAATGGTGTTGTAATTGGAAATCAAGGCATGCACCACTCTACTTGTGGTTCACCAGTGATTTGAACATTAGAGTGTAGCTCAGGCCAAGTAAGCAATCCTGCACTAGAGTATAGAGTGTCTGTCATGCCTGGTTTACACTGGACCCATGTCTGGAACAGGAGCGGTGAGGATACTGTGACATACCAGGGACTGAAACTCTCAAGTGGCTCATGTCTCACACTGTGGTGAGGGAAAATAAAAAGAATAAATAAATTTAAAAACACAACTGAATTTATCTGACACAGCTCAGATGTCTGGTTGCTTTCTCGTTTGAAATTTTTAAAATAAAATTTAGGAACTCTAGGTATACATTTTTTTCTCTATACTTTACATGATGAGAAAAAAATAATTACATGGGGAAATACGAGCTGGAAGACAGTTACATAAACTATTTAGCTGCACTGAGGGTTGATATACAGTATAACTTAAATTAAACAATAGCCAGGTCAACTTAAGACAACAAGGAAATTAAAAAATGAATGTGCATTTTTTTTTTTTTACTTCTACATTTTTCAAAATTACAAAAAAAAACCCCCAAAACAAAACACATCAACACAAGTTCGTCTAGACATTTACGTATCACATGTCCACATAATGTGGCTTATAGGAGCTCCCAGCCTTCTTAACCTACCTACACAGCAGCCGTTAGCTTTACAGTCTAACATTAAGGGCCACAGCAAATGCCAGAGCCGGTGTTTAACCTGTAAACTGGAAATGAGGCAGCTCAGTGTATGCGTGTAACAGTAGGAATGATACTAATCGCTTTTTAGCAGTTTGTAACAGACACAGTTTTTACTGCACGTGTGTACACACGTGTACAAAAGTGTCTGGCTATGTTTGAGAGTGTGTGTTTACGGGCTAATTAGGATTGCAGTTACACCATAATTAGTTTTGTGGCATTCCCACAGCACGGAATATCATGTTACATCATATGCATAATTAGGCAAAATAAACATTCAGTGCTGTAGTTGGCTGTTATGACTCTTTCATCACCTTCCTGTTTTTTTCCTCTTTTTCGACTCCCTCCCCTCTCCTTTTGTTTCTCTTGTTTTGTCTATCAGACATGCTGACATGCAAACACACCAAAATGCAATGTGAGAAGTTGTGCCTGTAACACACATATTCAACCTGTAACACATCTAGACACACACAGACAGAAACACACACACTTTGATTTTTAAAGGGTGTCTGTAAACGTGTGAAGACAGAGTTTCTATAAAGATCTAAAAGATTTAAAAGAGACATCAATTAGATGTTTGAGGCAGAGAAAATAAAAGAAGTTTTAAAGCCGTTTTCACACACACACACACACACACACACACACAGCGGCACTTTGGGGCACTTCCACAATCCTGAAAGTTTCCTGCACCGTCAGTTGAATTTTGTTGTGTATGTGTTTGGTTATGCATGTGCAGTAGTTGCTAGAGGTGGACAAAATGAAAATGATCCAAATATGAATAGTGTCAATACCAATTCTGGCATTGGTTTCAGATCAATACTAGGGCGACAAGATTAATACTTTGCTTCTATCCTCTAAGTTTAACATGTAGCCACTGAATTGTGTTAACTAAATTATTTTCATTATTTTTTGGAAATAAAAAAAAATATACGTCAAACATGTACTATGAAAACCTTTTTGTATTTAAGTATCAGCACCTGTATTTGTAATACAGATAATACTCATAAAAATCAGCAATACTGGTCCTGTATTAACTTGTTATTGGATCGATACCAAAATTTGCAATATCGCAGAGCACTAGTGGCTGCCTGAATACAAACCCTCCCACTTCAACATTTCACACGTTCACATCTCTTTCAGGAAGATTTTAATTTTGCAGAAAATGCACCTCTAAGTTGTGTGGTGCATTGGCAGCAAGACTGCAGTTCCACCTGTGACCACTTGAGGCTGGCTCAAAAAGCAAACCAATGTCGTAGTAGACTTTGGCTCATAGTGTGCATTCATACAAATCACTGAACACTGCAAACCTTTCCATCAAACTAAAGTTTGAGTGTGACTTCTCTGCCTCCTTCTTGATTGCCATAAAGTGCAACAAAGTCTCTCTTCTCCCTCCCTTTAGTTAAACGGCCCTTACATTGAACTGTCACTGACTTTCATTAAACTCTTGATAACAATGTTACGTTACCAAAGCTGTGCAGTGTCTGATGCACCTACAGTATCCAGAAAAGTCAGTGAGTCCACTTTGCGTGAACAAAAAGCACAAACTTGAAACACATGAATTAAACACCCATTAATTCTGGTTTACGAATGTTGGTTATAAATCCAGTTAAAAATACAACCATAAAAATAAACCATTTGCCTTTTTTCTCTCAGCTCTTCCTGAATAAATCCATAGGCTTTTTTTTTAATATACTTTGGTGTTCCAGAGCAGACACATGATGTCAATACCACTATTTATTATGTTTATTTTGTTCTTTCTCCATACTGGAAATGTCAGGCTCAGTCTTTGCTCTGTGGCTTTTGGCTGGACCTTAGAAGAAATGACAGCACGGCAGCAAGGAGTCTATTTTTCCTATGTGTGTGTGTGTGTGTGTGTGTTTCCATGTATGTTTGTGTGTGTGTGCATGTTACTGACAGATTTTTCTTTACACTTCATGCTGACATTGACATTAGCCATTTAGACCTCTGTGTATTTGTGTTCCTCCAAAATCACAGGCGATGCTCAATTTGCTGCAGCCGACATGAATTTGTTTGTCTATCTACAAATATGTGTGGATGGTGGATGTGTCTGTGTGTTTCCCTCCATATTTACAAATCTCTCTAATGAGAAATAATTGAGGTGCAGCACTGAATTAAATTAGCCACAGTCAATTTATTTTTCTGGGAAACATGTCCATATTTTAAAACCAGCTATTGCTTAACAAATAAAATGAAATTTCTGAACAAGTAAAATGTAAGCCTCCACTGTCCACTTCTTAGAGTTGTGTTTACAAGATTAATTTTAAAATGGTTGTGACCCAGGGGTGTTTATAAGGCAGCTTTAGCTTGTGAATGTCTCAGCAGTACACATACTGGCTAGAGAGAGAGAAATTACTTCCAGAGAGAAGTGGGGGAACTAGAATGAAAGCAGCAGGGACAATCGTTATCATCTTCAAAAACCTCCCACATACACACAATCACCCGAAATATGATTTAACTTGAAATCTAATTTTGTGTAGACATACATGCATACAGATTTCCAGGTTTCTGCATGACAGAGACCAAAAGACCACAACATGGTAAACATAATCATGCTGAAGTGTACATGTATGTGTACACAAAAACTTGAGAGCTACGTATTCGTAGCATTGGCAGAGAGGGATAACCTGCCCTTCTTTTATGGAACAAGAAGCAGTGTGCACACAGTCTCCCATTATTCCTCCATATGCCTCTGGCGTATGGGTGGCCCTAAATGTCCCATTAAAATGATGAAACGTACTCCTGGAAAACTCCTTGATAATTAGTCTGTACATATCTTGACTGCAAGATGAAAAGGTTTGAACATATGCATTCAAGCCAGCCTGTTTGATCAGCATTAATCTATCACAAAGTTGTTTTCTCTCTCAAAGAATGAACAGGCTGGGATCACGCTCTTCAGCCTCCCAAGGAAGGCGTATATCCGAGTGCTTGAAAGGAGAGTCGGTCCATTACTCGAACCTCAGATTCATGGAGAACAATGCAGTATTCATTTTGGTTGCGGAAAACTGGACAAGCTCTTTATCCTCTCAAAGATACTTAAGGGTGGATTGGACTTGAAGTAGGTATTCAAATCCATCCCTGGGGGGTGATTCAGGAGTTTGGGGTATCTGGCCCGCTGTTACAGGTTATTTCATGCCAGTGCAACTGTGAGTACTTGGATCACATTTCTGCCAATAAGAGAGACTCATTCATGGTGGGGGATTCACCAATTCTATTCATAATTTTTTATACACAGAATTTCTGTGGATAGCTAATTGTCTGAAGTTCTCCACTGTGGTGGCATCCGGACCTCACCTCATTGTTTTTTTGCAGACGATCATCATCTGGTGACCTCCTGTTCGTAACAGGGTGGTTTGAAGCTGAGAGTGGTTCTCAGCCAGAGAAGGGTAGAGTCCCCACTCTGGCTCAGGGATGAGTTCCCAACCCAAGTGGAGGAGTTTAAACATCTAAGGGTCTTGTCACAAGTCAGGAGAGAATGGAGTGGAAGACTGACAAACAGATTTACATGGCATATTCTGATGCTGAAACCAAAGTTGTCGATCTAAGTTTTTAACCTCACCTGTGGCCTCTGACTAGTGACCAAAGGAATAAAACTTCAGATCCAAGTGCCATAAATGAGTTTCCTCTGAAGGGTGTCTGGACACGGCCTTAGCAATAGGGGAAGAATATTAGGAGGGGTTCAGAGTAGGGCCACTACCCCAGCACAATGACCTAAGACATGCTGAAGAGAAGATCTTGGTGTCCCCTTTGCAGAAAATGGATGGATGGATGGATGGAAGTAGTTCAGGATCACAGTGCTATCACATGGTATACAGGTTTCTGACTTTATACCACTAAAATGACAAAAATCTACAAATCTATGAATATGCCATTGCTGCCATTTCCAAAAATACATTAGTATACACTGATAATTTTTGATTACTTGTGTTGATTAGCTAACTCATGGTAAAGTTATGTAACATATAGAGACATTTGCCACGTTGTTAGGTTAGGCATATCATAAAATAATCACTGTTTTTAATAAACTGCTTCATCAGACTCTGATAGCTAAAAGAGCTTTCTTGTCACAAAATAAATCGCACGTTTGACAATATGGGCATTCAATATATGCAATTTATGAAATTCACTAATCTGATAATCTTTGAATCTTTTGTGCAACTTGGCACATCAACAGGATGGCCTACTAATTGTTTTTCTCTTCTAGTTTGTGTGGTATCTTAACATAAGAATTATTTGGTGAGATAATCACATAATCCCATATTTGTATATATTATGGCATGCAACTCAAATTTACAGACGTGTCTTGTCAATGAAATATTCAAAGAGCACAGGAGAGCGAAAGAAAGACTTTTACACATCTGTCCCTCTGGCTGCAGGGACTGAAAGTCAAGTACATACACTGCCCCACTGTGGCACATCTATATAAATCAAAGGGAATAGACCTCTTATTAAAACACTGTCATTCTTAATGCTAAATTGTAGCATTTTCAGTATTACTGTTTATTTGTTTATTTTACTGTTTATTTACCACAGAGAGCTGGAAAAACCAAATAAAGAAAGAAAGAAGAAAAGAAGGAAAGAAATTGTGCATTCACTGTTGAGATTTTGTTCAACAGCTGCACTTCCTCATGGCTCCTACTCAGCACATTTCCATCAACCACCTCTGCCAGACCACAACACACTCAAGAAACAGCTCGCTTTAACACACACACACACACACACACACACACACACACACACACACACAGCTGAGTGCATTAGCTGTGTAGATTAATGAAAACGTCTCACCGAACAAGGAAGGGAATACCTTGGACTGTGGAATTACTTGCAGACTGTTTTGTGTGCATGTGTCTCAGAGGTGAGAACAGCATGTTTCATCTCAAACCTTGTTTCTCACTGCTGCTACTACTACTTTTTCTTTTTCCTTGTCTCACCCTCCTTCATGCCCCCTTGCTGGCCATTTACACTTGTCAAGACGTAGCCATTAAACCCAAAAGCCTGTACCGAATTTTTTATTACGAAACCATTTGTATCCCTGAAAGAAAAATAAATCCAACATTCCCTTGGACTGCATTAGGACTGCGGTTTGGAGATTTGTTTAGGCTGATAACACTCTCAAATGCTGATGTGACTGGAAAAATAACTAGGCCTTCATTCTGTCTTCCTCACTCGCTTGCTTGCTTTCTTTCTTAGGACCCATAGAAGGGCCCTTGTCTGGGTGTTAACCAGCTGGCTGTAACGTAAAGTCATACTTTATTTGACTTCTATTAGGGGAACAAGATATCTAATGAAGAGGACTGTTTATGCTATGTGTAAGCCATAAGAAAGAAAGAAAGAGAAGTGGGGAACTGGTCTCAATAAAGCAGTTGGATTTGCTCAGCGCTCTTGTAAAATCAAGTGGGCGCAATCAAAACGACCAGGAGAGAGAGAGGGGGCTAACAGGGCAGCTCTTTCTGGAAAAGTCTCCGACTAACTCTTCTGGTGTGTATGTGTGGGTTCATACAAGTGTATAGGCACTTTCGTACATGTGTCTTTCATCCTGGAATGAAAAATTCACTGGAGTGTTTCTCCATTCAGCGCTGCAGCCCAGAGCTACACTTTTTTCTGTCCCCTGTTCAAAAACTTGAGCCTGATTTCCAGACTATTTGTCTGGCTGCTTCATGGTCGCAGTGATTTCATGACAGTATCCATATGCAAGCGCGGGCGGATTGGGGTTTTATCTTTCTGACATAGTAGCAATTGTACAATCTGATGGCCTTGGAAAGGTAATGGCTATTCACATTGAGCTGCCAAAATGAAACCCAACTCTAGATGACTGGGAGAATGTTCCCACATCTCTTGTTAAATTGTCTCTGTCTGGTCATTCATTTGTATGGTTGTTGTTTTTTTCTTTCTTTTCTTCCTTCTGTCTTTAGCTCGTGTCTTTTTCTCTTCTAGGCTTTGTTTGAAGTCTGCTTTAAGGCAGTAAAGGAACTCCCCCATCCTTCCCTTGGCAATATAAATGACAGCTAGTGAAACTTGATACACTAGCCCACCATTTAAAAAAAAAGAAAAAAAGCCCGATAGCCATGGTGCTCACTCTGTTAATCAAATTTGCCATAATTGTCATCTGCAGATTTTAAAAGACGCAGAGGGGAATCCATAAGACGAACCTCTAAACTTGGAGCCCTGGGGTCAGTGTTTGTGCGTGTCTTCGGGGATCGTCTGAGAGTTTGTATTTGGTCACGCTGAGTTAAGGAGCTCCATCTGAGTTCTGGATGGCTAGTCTCCTAAGGGAAAGCCTATCATCCACCCACTCTGTCTCTCAGTCTAGCTGTCTGTCTCCCCGGTCCTCATGTTAAATCCTCCCACCCATTGTGTCTGTTTTTACTTTCTCTCTCTCTCTTGTCCTTTCACTCTCTCTGCCCTTGACCATAATTTTTAACTCCTGTTTAAAACTCCATTTTGTCACAGTTATCAGAACAGCCTTTTCAACTATTTTAAAGACTAGTGAGTCATATAATATGTGTATTAAAAAAATACAAATTATGAAATAATGGCTCTCTTTCTCTTTTCTCAACTACTGCATTTTGCAAAGATCTGCTCAGGCCAACACAGTTCCACTATTGTGTAGTGTTACATTAACTGTAGCACTTTAAATCAAAATTGTCAGGAAAATATCAATTCAGTGCTCATTATAGTTTTACATATCTCAGCTTAGAATTAAATTCCCCCATTTTGGCACCACAGCACTGGACACTTTAGAGCATTTCTCAATTCCTGCCACAAAAACGATCCCATACCAACATATGGCTCTTGGATTTGTTCAGGCTGGACTGGTTTGACAGAGGGAAGTGTAGTGGAGACAGTCTGTCAACACTTGAGTGTTAATCCGAATGCCTGTAAATAACATCTGATGTTTTTCTACAAGCCAAATACCTCATCCTTTTGCTTTGAAGCTTTCATAATTCATCCTTCCTGTTAACCAGGTCATGCAAGTTATGTAGCTGCTGAGGTCTATAAATAAAAAAATCAGTTTTAATGCTGAATAATGAGTAATAGAAGTTGCATAATAATTCATTGTGACAACCACAAGAAACTGGATTTTGATCTACATTAATATGATAGGATCCAAATCTCTCATTCCACCACATCCCGAAGAGATGCTGAAAGTAGCCACTAGGTGATGGGTACTGTGGTGATAGAAGGACAGACATGTACAGCAACAGTGCTCAGGTAGGCTGAAGTGTTTAAACAACATCATATTGATACTAGGAGGCCTAAAATGTGCCAGGAAGATATCCGCCGCACCATTAAATCATTACCAGCAGCCTGAACCCTTGATAAAACGTAGGATGGATCCACATTTTTATGACGTTTACGCCAAATTCTTCTGTTCTGACAGCAGTGGCACCAGTTGTGGGCTTGTGGTCGACTGCTGTACCCCATCTGCTTGAAGGTCCAATGTCCTGTGCGTTCAGAGACGTTGTTGTGCATAGGTTGCTTATAGTAGGTGGTTACTTATTTACTCTTCAGGCAATCTTATCATTCTCCTGCGACCTCTGAAAATCCCTTGGTATTACCAATCAGAGAACTGATGCTCACTGGATATTTTCTCTTTTTCCGACCATTCTCTTTAAATCCTAGAGATGATTGTGTGGGAAAATCCCAGTAAACCATCATTTTCTGAAGCAACTACAATCGGTCATTTAAATCACTTTTCTTCCCCATTCTGATGCTTGTTTAAACTCCAGCATGTTGTTTTGATCACATCTACCTGCTTAAATGCACTGAGTTACTGCCACGTAACTGGCTGATTAGAAAAGTGCTCTAATGAGCACTTGAAGAAGTGTATGGTACAATAAAGATTTTGTAAAAGAGGGACGTCAACGACACGTGTGGTTATTAAATACATCAAGGTGACAATAGATGACATATAGTCATTCTCTTTTTGTTCCATCAGAAATTCATCAGGAAAGAAACTGAAGCTGAACTGGACAACCTGTATGATTTCACATCAGTCAGCAGGCATTTAACAGTGTAACAGACCGTATTACAGCACTGGGCAAATATGCACTTTATCGCCTACTCAAGTCTTTGATTTTCCTTTCTGCTCCATTTGGATTGACATAAATTGTGCAAAATGGTATTCTTGATTTCTGCCCCAGGCGGACAGGCAGCTGGCTGAAGAAGAGGGGAGGGGGGCAGAGAGGAGAAATTTAATTCTGTTCAAGCCTTTGAATCGTGACTGTATGTGTGTGTGTGTGTGTCAGAGTGTATTCACACCTATGCACTACTGACCGCACGTTTAACAAGACGTTCCGTTGATCCTGCAAGGACAAGTGTTTACCCAAAGTCCTGACCTTCTTACACTGACACTTTCGCTGCTGATACAAATACCACATGCACACATATGCAGCTCACACAGCAGTAGCAGTGATGCAGGTAACTCAATCCTCATTGTCCTCCATTCTGTCAATTGGCTGACACCTGTCACATGTTCTCGCTTTCAACCAATCAGACTCCGTTTCCTTAATGATACAACGGATATTTTTACACCATGTACTTGTTGTTGAGAGACCTTCTGTAAAAATTGCGTTAGGGTGGGAAAGGGATCATATTGGGTTGCAGTATATGCATGTGCACGCATACACGTGTGCATGCATATGTGTGTGTGGTTTGAAACTAGATAGGTGAGAGAAGCCTGTGCTAATATGTCCTAAAGAATGCTTGTGACGAGGTGCTAACTCGAAGTGATTGCAACTGCTGGTGGCAGGCAGAGAGAACACTGCAGTTTTATTTGGGTGGCTGTGGAAAGCTCCCATCATGCATCATGTTGACAGCACATTTGTCAAAGAGGAATGATGCAACTGCTCCTCTGTCACATGGAAAAGATTCAGTCACGTATACATTTCTTATTGGAAAAAATGACTTCTGAGAACGCGTAAGTTTGTATTGATGTGTCATTAGGCATTAGCCAGGTGGGTCCTATGTGTGAAAGATGCTAATGTTTCTTTCATTTTACTTAATCAGGAGTTGAGCCACACTTCTTTCCACCACTCTTCATTATAATAATGGGCTGGTTTTACAGCTCATGAAGATATCATTACAAAGTTTAAGCCGTACGATGGTTATCATTTAATATTCATCATGTACAGGAAAGATAAACATGAATAGATAATTTAATTTAGTTCATATCATTTGACACAGCACAGTGGTGCAGCAGTTAACGCTAGCCATTTCGCAACAACGAGGCTGTTGGTTCAAACCTTTTAATGTGGAGCTTGAACATTCTCTCTGCATGCATTTTGTTTTCTCTGGGTACTCTGGCTTCCTCTCACAGTCCAAACACAAACATGTAAAGCCTTTTGAGAGGTCTGGACAGAAAAGTGCAATATAAACACCAGCTCTTTCCATTCCACATCCTTTTATCATAGCAGCACAGTGCTCCAGTGGTTAGCATTGTCTCAGCAAGAGAGACAGGTATGTGCATTAATGGTTGTTTGTATTTCTGTCCAGGGTGGACCCCATCTCTTGTCAGTCCACTTAGATAAGCTCCAGCTCCGTTTAAATAAGTGTTTAGGACATGGAAAGATAGGTCCTTTTAGTGGTATTTTAAATAAATGCACAGCTTTAAAAGTAATTATAAGTATTACTCAAAATAAAATTGTTTGCCAGAGCTCCAAGCATATGAGTCCATCACTCCCACCTCAGCATTTTTCATAATGCAGGGTTTATTCTTGTAAAGGGGTGTGTTTTAACTCAAACCATGATCTTGTAAAAACCCTAGCCAAGTAGTTTTTATTAAGCAAAACTAAAAAAGGGTGTAAAAATGAAACTAGTTAGTGGAAAATATCGAAGTGTAACTAAACCATCTCCAGCCCCCCAATGTGCTAACATGCCAGCGTGTCATGGCACCAGTGCCAAAAGATACATTTTTACTTTTTGTGCACCTGGCAAAGTGGCATCTGTGATATCGCAGGGTGAGAATGCACTGGTATAACACACTTGCACATTTCACATTTCCTAGTGCTCATTTAAGACAAGCATCTAGGCTTCAATACAAGCCACCTCATCAGGTATCAGTCTAGGCATTAAAATTGAACTGTTGTCTGTTTGTTTTAGTGAAGGTCAGGAGCTTTAGCTCTGTATCCAGATACCTCTACATCTAGTAGGTCAAGAAGAAGTCTCCACATTTAAAAAGAAAAGACCAAGACGAAAGTGTAAGTGAATGTGGCTTCTTTTCTTCTAAGTTGCCTGAATACAAAATGAACAAATATTGATCGTATAGGCACAAGTCAGGTCAAACAGTACACTCTAGCATTCTGTATATAACCAGTTAAGTAACCAAGTATATTCAGAAAACATGTGTCCCTGATGCACAACATCATGACTTTAGGAAACTTTACAGTAATGTGTCTATTAAGAGTGGAATTTATGTAAAAGTTTTCATATTGAGCAGTCATTTCCTTTTAATGTTTAAGCTCACTATTTCCAGGCAGGAGTGTCTGAGCTCTAGAGAAAATAAAACACAGAGGAAGTGGAATAAAGAAAAACAGAAATTAGTCATTTCTTCACGGTGTGGAAAAGGCAAACCTTCATCATAACCACACTCTTTGTTCTTATATTTGCTCACTCTTAAATACTTGTGTCTTAAATACTGTGGATTTCTTTCATAGATGTCAGACATTGTCATTTCCAACAAGGGAGGGTGAGTTTGTATGTTTGAGCTTATCTTGTTGGTTTACTATGTAGAGACAAAGACGCATTGTGTGCCTGATTGATATGTGTCCCTGTTTTCTTTCTCTGTATCTGCTCCTCACGTTGTGCATGCTGGTATTTAAGGACATGCTTGTCCCCCATCTGCATTTCATTGTCTGTGTAAGTGTGTGTGTGTGAAGGCATTTGTGCATGTGTCTGTTTGTCGATATAGCTAATGGATTTTCTGCTGGCCCAAAGTTTGTTTGTTCAGTAATCCAATATGGCAGTCGGTTTATAAGGCAAGCCTTCAGAATAGAAGCATGACTCATGACTCTGTCTGACACAGCCGTTGATGACCTGACACCCATATCAAGTAGCACCCAAAGCAGGGGAGAGAGGGGGGAGGGAGCAGGAGGGGGGAATAAGACGAATTGTGATGATCGATAGACCATCAAGACAGGCTGACATTTTAATCTGAGGAGAGGGGGAAAAGTGTTTTGAATGGAAGAAAGAAATGCAAAAAAAAGGAAGTAAAAAGAAGGAAACAGAGAAGAAAAAAATGAGAAAAGGAGGAAAACTACTGTGTTTCCAATCTTAAAACTGTAAGTTATTTTACACTTTAATGGAGAAAAAGTGGAGATCTTCTATATCTGACTATGAATGACTTTAAAGAACACACATTTAAACTATTAACTATCAGTAGGAGAATGCATTAGTACAATTGTCAGTAACATAGACAAACTTCAGACAAAGCATTGTTCACATAAGATTGATACTCAAGCTGGCTCACTGAGTGAAAAATTTAAGCTCAGACCAGATGATTTCCACAGAGGGAGAAACTTTCTGTCTCCTTTTTAGTACTAGTTGAGTCATTTCTCTGTCTTGGGGCCCTTCTTTTCCGTATGATATTACATTTTGCCACATGAAATGATCTAGTTTAGCCTCCCTGTAAAATGCTGTATGCTGGAGACTGGGGGATTAAAAGGGCTTATTTGACAGCTCAAACAGTGACTGAGATGAAATCAGGGCTGCTGAACAGAGCTGAATATGTAATGAGCTATCTATTCATATACTGTTTGTGTAGCCTATTCTATAATATATAGCACAACAAGAATGTTTTTAAAATATATTACATTGACAGGTTTTAATACATTGATCTTCCAGAACAATACCATACATTTATTTTTCACAGGTCTTTTACTTTGTTACTTGGTTCCCTGAATGTACTGAACAGTTTTTAACAGCAGCTTCTTGCTTTGGTTTATCTCTTCACTTTACCGGTGCTTTATGGTACACCACCTGTCTACCACAGACAGAGTTAGTGACCTACTAGTAAAGATATACATACACCATTTAGTGAGTATAGGGCTAAATCCTACTCAAAAACTGAAGACCAAGCAAAAAGGATTCGGATAGGATTCAAAAAGAGAGTGAATTTTTTATTTCAATGTGCAAATAACATCCACACATTCATCTTCTGCAGCTTATTTGTGTCTGGGTCACGGTAGTGGCAGTCTAACCAGAGATGCCCTGATCTTCCTCTCCCCAGCAACCTCCTCCAGCTTATCCAGGGGGACACTGAAGTGTTCTAAGCAAGTCAAGAGACAACAGCCCCAGAGTCCAAGGTACCTCAACTAGCGGGTATCCAGGCAGCATCCTAGTCAGATGCCTGAACCACCTCAACTGTCTCCTTTCAATGTGGAGAAGTAGAAGCTCTACTCTGAGTCTCTCCCAAACTGATCAACCTCCTTACATTATTTCTAAGGGAGATCCTAGGCGCTCTTCGGAGGAAGCACATTTCCATTTGTGCCCATAATCTAATTTTTTCGGTCACTGCCCAGAGCTCATGACCATAGGTGAGGGTACAAGTGTAGATCAACCAGTAAATCAGTGGCTTTGCTTTAATACACAGCTCTCACAACAGAAGTAGTACAGCGTCTGCATGTTTGCAGATGTCGTTCTAATCTATCTCTCATTCTTCCACCATCACTGTTGAACATGACCCTGAGATGCTTAAGAACACACAAGACATGTGGATAAATGTATATTATACATTCCATTTATGCATTTTAGGTATGATTAGATAGCAAGAAAATGTTTGGTGTTAAGACGTAAAGCATATTTGGGATAAAGGCTGATTACAAAATAAGTAATAATTAAAATATGCATTGCACAGTAAAAAGAAACAATGAGAACTGTAAGATACTACTTAAAGCAAGAAGAAATAAAAATCCAGAAGATTTTAAACAAAATGGTGGAAAATTAGATGGGAGAAATCAGCGAGGAAGCTTCGACCCATGAGTCAACATGGCTTGGCAAGAAACATGACACACAACACCATGCAGCGCTTCAACATTTTCCCCCATATTTCTCTCTGTCTTTGTCTTTCACTGTTTCAATGTCTTTTTCCCTTCGCTAGTATGCCAACCGAACATCCCCCAGCATTGTTCTCAGACAAACAGAGGATGGATTGTCTTACCTTTTCAGGAAGACAGAAAAAAACAGGCAGAACATAAAACTCCCTAAAAAACACAGGGGAGAAAAGGGGGAAGTGATGGTGGCAAAGGAAGGGAGCAGGGAGATGGGATAGTGGGAGGGGGGGAGGTTTTGATAAGTGTAGTGTAAAGAAGAAGTGTAGAAGGATGATCTTTGATTTTAGACACAGTTTTCAAGTCAAGCTGCTAATGTGTTTGGTATGAACCTTGGTTCTGAAGTCATTGTTTGACAAAGATACCGTATTCAAATACCAAACTATCCACAATTCCTACTGCAACCATCAATGCTGGCCTGCATGCTGCTTTTGTCCTTTACAATGGTCACTCTGTTAGATTAGACAGTTATACAGTCATAACATCTTGTCCTCCAGTGACTGGCAGACATTAGATACTACGCAGACGTCACGTTATCATGTTTGCTGTTTATCACAATGTGAGCAAAGTCATCAAAAAGGAGGAGCTAGCAAGTAAAAGCACGTAAGCAGATAATGCCAACAAAAGTGGTTTGAATGATACCAACTGCCCACTTTTGAGCGCCACCTGGTTACACCAAAAATATTCCTCCCTGATGTGGCCTTTTTTCAGTTTGACAGAGGTGAGCAGTAGAAAAACTTGACATCCTCAACAAACTGAGAAATCATCATAATAACAACATGTTATTCTTCTCTCTGGATGTCGTGATGAATCCCAAAATCAGCACTGGAGTTTGTCCATTATGAAACATCTAATAATCCTAAATCAAGTTTCCAAGACATTTAAACCTTAAAAACTGCACAAAGTGCTATTTTCTGTTTTTGTCAATGTCTGTTTTATTGGAGTTGTCAATAGACAAAAGCAAATGGGAGATCTTTATTTATCTTCAATGTGAGTGCCACATAGTGCATGGTCAAATGACACTGCTTATTTTATTTTTTTCCATTGGTATAAGGTGATGCAGAGAGTAATCGTTTCCTGTTGGGAAAACAGCTCAGACCTATTTTAATAATTACAAATCTATCTGCGTGGCATTTTTTGGCATGTTGCCCTCATTCTGTGTTTCATGACGACAGCATAATTCATCATTATTACAGACATCAACATTGCAGGTCAACCTGTAATCTATTAATAACTTCTCAGATTACATCCTTCCTGTTAGTCATAGTGGAAAACTAAATACCTGTAACACCACAAATACTGAACATTTTCCAATTACCTAAGCAGCCAATAAATATTTGTTGAATTACATCACTCTTTAGCAGTAGTGCAAGGACGACAGTCATTTTATGCAGTAGTGTTATGATAGACAGACAGACAGATACATTTTTTATGTTCTGGGGTAAAAAGTGCCAAAATAAGAGTTCAATTCCTGTCTCGCCCTGCCTGTGAGCCATGAGCTGTATCAGGGGAATTTACAGAGAGCTGAGACTTCTCACATACACACAGGAACACGGGGTGGATGTTATCATCGTGATCAGGTATGTATGAGAAAAACGACACACACAGACTCACTTGCCCTCTAGATAAGGAGGTACAAGTTTCCAGCTTTCTACTGCAGCCATATCCTGTTACTAATACTCTGCCCTGGGCATGCACACCTACAAACGTACACCCACACAAGCACAGTGCTCCAGGGCACAAGGACGTCAGCTTCCACTGTTCCTCAATTTCTCACCCTTTTGCAGCGTTTCACCTCTCTATCACCTTCTAGCTCACACCGTGACCTTTTCACACCTCACAACTGAAAGCAAACACACACAAACGGGTGTGAGACTTCCTCATAAAGTGGTATATACACTGTATCATGTGTAATACATTTTGAATGATCAAACGATGCATACACTTAGAAAAATACATTGTTAATGGCAACACAAAACAGCCTTCCTGAAAAGAACGAGCATGTACAGTGCACCAGCTGGAACAAGATAATCTGTGGAGTGATGCAGTAAACTGTGGTTTTTCTGAAGTGTTAACATGCTGCTAAGCTGGGTAATGTATCCTGATTTGCTGATGCATGTCATAGTCAAGATGCCAGACAAACACTGGTTTAAACAGTAGCTGGAGACAAGAGTGCACAATTCCCAAATATTATAGAATACAGAAAAGATATATACAGCAAATTTTAAAAACACATTTCAATGGTGTCGCTGTTTTGCAGTGAAAGTTAGGAACAAATATTATACGTAAAACTTTTCTTAAAGGTTGCATTTAAGAATTTCAACTCCAGTAAATCGCTAAAGTAAAGTGCTTGGTTTAAAGAAAACAAATAAAAATAAACCGTGTTTTATTTTGTGGTATACGTAATTCTGTGATAACAAGTGATGTTTTAGTGCATTTTAGGTCAGAAATGTAAGGAGATTCAACCCTCCCCCCTGCACTGAAACAGGTGCGGCTCACTTCCTTAAGGCCAGGTTCAAAGGTCATGACCAGAAATGCAGTGTCATCGAACATGCGAATTTGACTCTGAAACCTTAGATTCCCTTATGTCTGCAAAATACAGTTTGCCCATCAGCATCTTTTTTACCATCACTTCAGTTTTAGGCTTACACTGCTCTGCTCTCACAAAAACAGAAGCATACTTCCAAAGATATCCGTCCTTGGTGGTTTAAGAGAATTCATATGTAAACATGAGCATAAACACAACTGTTAACATAGAGGTAGCTCTAGTTAAAACTGAATCAAGAAAATGTTCTGCAACACAATGCTCGTGGTTACTTGATTACATTTCATAGTCAGTCAGATCTATGTTAATTGGCCATTAATCAGTCTCTAAGTATTTGTCCACTGCATAAAATATCTAGAATTTAAAATATCTTATAACTTAGAAACTATGATTCAGTGTGGTGTATGTTGTCAACAGTACCATTTAAAGACATATTAAAATATAATGTCACATTTGACCTTTGAACTTTCCTTCAAGGTCAATAGATTGATCTGTAGGAGACAGTGATAATAATGCTATACAGAGCTATTTAAACTATGTTTCTTACTGCCATTGTTTGTACTGACAACATTTAAGCATTCAAGGAATGATATATGGGAATTCTAAATATCACATTACTTTGGACCTCTGACCACTTCTTCAAGGTCAAATAAGGTCAAACTTCCATTGGGTCAAAGTTTGTTATTTATCTGTAAAACTGTCTTTAAAATTATACTTTGTTTGTATTGGTAATTCACTCGCTGGGCCCACGTCTTTATTTAAGGTTTGACAGCATTTCAGTAGATAAAGGTGAATGGCTTGGACATGAATAAGCTGTGGTTTGGGGACTGGTGGCGGCTCCTGGGCCTGGCAGATCCCAAAGTACTAAATAGAAGTGAAGAAGTTAAAGAATTAAAAGGGGAGGGAGGGTGGGGCACTTAAACGAGAACAAACAGCTTGTAGAACTGGGGGAACATATATAGATGAGAACCGGAAGGAGCGTGTTTGGAGGCGTGGTCCCGTACCTGACCAGATACTTTATCTCCAATTATACTGTTATATGGAGATTTTAGACAGCATATTACAGTTTGCATCCAAAAATCATGTCAAATTTCAGTCTGCATTTCTCTCAAGTCTACCCCATAATAAATTATATATTTATCAAAAAATGTATTGTCAAAAGAAAGAGAATGAATACAAATGAATGAATAAAATACAAAAAAATAATTAGATTCAAAATTAAGTCAAGTATATTAAAATGGGTTTCAGCAGGGCAAATAACAAAGCCTGCACTTTGCACTTGTTTTTACTGCACTATAAATAACGTGATTAAAAAGACCAAAAACCCCCAAAATGAATATATACGAAGTACAATAATACTCCCTTATGAGTAAATACTGCCCAGAGAATGAGCTGCTTTGGCAGAAGTTTACATGCTCTGAGTGATTCTTGTTCCATTTGTGGTCCACTTGTAGTTTGAGTTCTATTAGCCAGTTGTGTTTGAGCAGGCCTTTTAAAAAATGCATCTGAATTTGCAAAACCTGGAGGTGAACAGGAAAACTTGACCCAGATATCTCCTGGATATAGCAAAAACCCTGGGAATGGTCCTTTGGCCCCAGAGGCTATGTCAGAAGACTAGTCGAAGGGTTCCCAGATTATGTCAACATGAGCTTAGCAGAAGCACCTGGATAGCATGACAGAGTAACACTGTGTCTAAATCGCACAAAATAGAAATATACACACATATGCAACCATGGTCTTGACAAGTTCACTCAAAGTCTTAAGTGTGAGATTAGATGGGTCTATCGACAGTTAACACACACTCTTACACACAGTGAGTTGCTGGGTGGACAGCTCCCACAGCACTAAATGGTAAACACCGGGTTTCAGGTGACACGTTTGGAATGTAGAAAATGCACTTTCATAATAAGCAACTCCCTGACACTGCAGGGTACTTTAATCTCCATTTCTGCAGATGTGTGTGTTGATGTTGATCAACCTTTAAGGTTAATAAACCCATCACAACTATGCTAATATGTGTTAAAGAGGTGTGTTTAGCATGATGAAGTGGTTTAAGCCAGTAGAGATTATATGCATGAACAGCTGAGCGTAAGAGCCTCACTAGCTGAATTGTGCACTTATAGTTATAAGGAAAACACTTATACTACAAAAAACAATGTGACAAGCCGATTGCATGCCACACCTTGCAAGATTAGCAAGTCTAATACAGTCTTGGTCCAAATATTTATCTAAATCTTGAGATGTATCAAAGATGCAGTTAAGATTTGTTAGGTCTATGTGTCTAGCTCTGTAATACTTGAGAGTCATTCTCAGCTCTTCAAAGCAAAAAACACTAAAAAGATCAGCGTGAAGTCATAGCAGTCATAGCAAGTGAACACAATTTTCTGTAATATTCCAGTTGATTGATTTGTAAATACATATTATAAAGTAAACAGTTGGAACTTGACGAAGGCTGTTGGTTACTGAAGCACCGAATCAACCATCAGTATTCTCACATTTTCATTGTCTAATAGCCACTTTAAGATGGCTTTCTTATACAGGGAACCTACTATGTGAATCTAATTGCAGCCATGAAAGACTGTGGATACTGTATGTGTGACCTGTAAGTGCCTGTATGGATGATTGTGCATTTTACACAATCACATTAGTACACCCAACTTCTACTTTACCTGACACACTGTAACAATAGTTTAATTCATGCAAGTTAATTAAATAGACTAACTGGTATGGCAACAATTGTCACTTTCAGTTGCTTACAACGTAAGATGTCTAAATGTGTGAAAAACCTGCATCTACAAGTGCATACACACACACACAGACACACACAAACACTGACTAAGCAGTCTTGCACACATTTCCCACACAGACACATTGTCTCATTTCCCTAATCATGTGGTTTTCTGTCACTGCAGTGATCTACTTCCTGATCGTTACCTGTTTTTATTCAGGCAGGGCTTGTGTTTGTGTGTGTGAATGTGTATACGTGTGTCTGGGTGTGTGTCTGCTATTTGAGTAGTGATATACTCGACAAAAAGTCAAAGAGAGTTCATCCAACAAGATCAGGAGGATGTGCCAGGACTGTCATGTCCCAACAACTTTAGAGGAAAACTGAGACGCACATGCACGCATGCACACACGTACACATACACACGCATGCACATGCACTCACGCACACGAAGTTTGCATAAACCCACAAGAAACAAAGTTCTCTGTAGATGACAACAGAGACATTTATAATATTTTAAAAATGGAGTTGGAAGTTGGGATCAGGAAAGTAAATAAGATTTGCCATTGAATAATAAAAATAACACCTCTGAGTGAGTTTAAATATGTCTAGAAACCACATGTTACAGCCCTCATGCTATTCCAAACACCATTCTGCCAACTTTCTGTATCGGCTACAAAAAGGTATATAAAAGAGCTTAAAATTGAGGTACAAGGTTAGATATTTAGAATCACATGAACTTATTTCCCACTTCTTCCTCATGTCCTTGGAGCTTTCTGGAAGTCCCCCTGTGAAAGCTGAGAACAGCTGGGTCTCTTACTATGGTCAGGGCTTCATTCCCTTGGCCCATCCCCATCAAAGGCCTTCTGTTTGGGGGTAAAAGAGTCCAATTTCTGGGCCTCCCAAGACCAAACCCTATGGTGGCTTGAAGTAAAGAGCCTGGAGTGGGGTGGCCCAGCGATAGCCCAGGATATGAGTAGACAGGCCTGCCTGACTAGTGGTTCTCTCGCTGGGGAGAAGAGGAATTTCTTGTGCGAGAAAGGAGAGGAAAGAGGGGCTAAATATAAGAGATATGTGTGGATGCGTGTATATTATTTGTTGGGGGCGCTGAGTGGGTGTGTGTGTGTGGACAGTATTTCCCTACAGTGCACCCATTAGGGAAACTCTGGAGAGAAACACATTCAGCACTTCATTTATTATTCTGAGCAGTCAGCTGTCATCTGTGTACTCACACACAGATAAGCAGTCACCTCTGTATGATCCATGCACACATAGCAGAAACACATATCAATGCACACAAGAAATAAATGAAGCGTGTCACTGATACAGACAGTCCGGGTGACAGGATTAATTCCCACAGGGACAACCCGAACTACAACTGTATTCACTCAAAACACTTCTAACTTTGGCTAACCAAACACACACTTTAAGAAGGAAAAACAAAGTCTATATATAGATGTTGACGGAAAGATGGCATATATAAAAACTATATGACATGAGAGTCTAAATAAATAATGAGTTTGATTTTTATTTTAAACAATAAAAGCATTATCATATCACAACATCACATTTTGAATACTCTATGTATGTTGGAGTTTTGAATTTGAGCAGTTTAATGGTTTTTCTTTTCTGGACTAGTTACACCGTATAATTTGAACACAGGATACGGGCCTAACCAATATTAGAAAAACAAACAGCAAGGCCACAGAAAACTACAATATTCTGTAGCAAAGCTGTATCGCTTCTTCTGCATTTTTTATAAGATTTCAAAGCTCATAACAAGAACTTGGAATCTCGGTTGTTCTTTATCCTAATTTGGCAAACATCTCCTGAAGGAAAGGCACTTCTAAGAAAGGAGCTACTATGAAGAAGCAGCCATCATGAGGTGTGTTACGATCAGCTTGCCACAACAAAGAATGGAATCACAATGTCAACTTAAGAAGAATTAACAAATATTTATTAGACTTAATAGTAACAAGAGTGACATGTGTAAGTCAATATCAGTGCTGTAGGACAGTTTATGGAGGTGTTGGCAAATGTGAGGTGTGTTACAAGTGTTTAAAGCTAGAAATCTACCTGTATGCTAATAAGAAAAGAGCTGAGTCTGAGAAAATCAAAGTTATCTCAACATTTTGAAAGGCATTGCTTCTATTAAATTTATAATTAAGACATCATTTTAGTAAAAAACTAACTAAAACTGGTCAGTTTCTTAAGAATTTAAAACTAAAATATTTGTTATTGCAGTCTTTCCAGGAGTGTTTGGATGCTCCCCATCTTTTCTTTTTCCCATAATACCAGTCCTCTCTGAGATGGGACCTAATTACTGAGATGCACCACTAGATTTTTTTTAAACACAGCTCTTCCAGTCTTTTTTCAGACTTATTCCAGCATCAAATTTAAGTTGGGTTTTTTTCAGTACTCTGTACTTCAGTTCTCTGTACTATTTTCATTTACCTATAGAGTTTAAATAATGTTCAATTTATTGCACTGGCTTTTAATTTAAATTTTAAATGTGTGTTTTCTCTTTCCATGTACAGAACTGTGCATAAGTCTTGAGCTTGTTTTTTTATATTTCACTAGGCAAATGGGAAAAAGCAAACATGAATAGCATCTGCTTGAACCTAGAAAACATACATGAAAATACAGTATATAAGTCATAAACAATTCGAATGAGCTTAAAAGTCTGTTTAATCACGTTTTTCTATTCAGGTATGCTTTTAGTGCATTGACAGTGTATATGGGATTATCATGTTGAAAAATTAACACATTGCCAATCAGAGGCTGTTTATATGGTACTGAATGATTGATCATAATCAGATGGTACTTTTCTGCATTCGTAATACCATAAATTTTTGACAAGATCCCCAACACCACTGGCTGTAATGCAGCCAGAGCCTCCACCATTGTTCAACATTTGGCTGTAGATACTCATTGTTGTACTTCTCTCCTGACCTCATCTACATGTACTGACAATATTTTAAACAAAACATTATAAACTTGGGTTCATCACTCCATAAGTTGCCACTGAGTTTCAGTCAATTTCCTGTGTAATATGGCATACCTCAGCTTTTTCTTCCTGTTTCCTTTCATTACAAAGGGTTTCTTGACAGTGATTCTTCCACTAAGACCATTTATGATGATGCTTCAGCAAACAGTAGCTAGATCTACTGAAGGGCTCTCATGCCATGTGTCAGGTTTGCTGTTTTGTTTCCTATCCTTCATGAATTTCCTTGATTATCAGATACTGTTCATGTACACATTTCTTTGCTAAGATGTCTGTTATGTGTAGACAGTTCATCCCTTAAGTTAAGTCACTTTTTAAGCTTGAACGTCGTCACAACAGACTAGAACATGTGCATGTATTTCATTTTCATATTTATATTTTGATCCCCCGCTGTCCCCACCTGTCTTTACAGCTCGATGCTGCAGACAATAAAAGACGGAAGAAGGCGGAAGGTGGAAGGATAGAGGGGAGGATGCGTGTCTCCTGTGAAAATAAACGTGTGAAACAAGCACTCAGTGCTTGGGGTTTAGGTTTCGCTGCTGTGATGACACTGGGCATGAGGTCATCGTATTCAAACCCTAAATAAAATACTGTAAGGGAATGTCCATTGAAATACGCAAACTTTGTCAAAGACATTTTCCAAAATGTCTCAAATGTAGTAATTCGATTTAAACAACAGTGAAATCAAAAGTAGATGGAGGAAACACTATTAAAATGTTTCCCTAAAGTCGAATTAACAACAGTGTAGAAAAACTAGAATGAAGAAAAAAAAAGATTAGTTGTGCATAAGTGCTTTATACTAGTCTAGGTCTGCAGTGTAACTTGTGATTAAAGTTACAAGATCATTTTAGTGGGGAGAAAATGCAATATTTCTCTATGAAACATGGAAGGAGTGAAATGGAAGTATAATGTAACATGGAAAAGGAATAGGCTGTGTGAACAAACAGTACATGCAAATGTACACAAAATCAACACAGTAAGTTGATCACACCCAACCTCTGGATCGCCACCAACATGAATGGAAAATGACGCTCTCAACACAGTTCTGGGAATCCCCTCACATTACAAGCCGATGCGGATGCAAATACACATCTATGCATGAGTATACCAGATTATTTCCACATTAAAATTGCTTTCCAGACTTCCTAGAACATGTGTGTGGCAAATGCATTGTCATCCACCACATACCGCACCATATACAGTTCAAGCAATGGTAGTACATTAAGTAGTATCTGAAATGGCCACGTTGAACTGACCACCAGCTTTTCCACTGACATACCACATTTACCACTGGGTTCAAATAAAATGTCCTCGTGAAAGGAAATACAGACAGCTGAGACGGAAAGTGAAAAGGTGACACAAATTGTAACACGATAGCGGATGTGATACCGGATATCAGCGAAGTACGTAAGAAAAAGCATTACTCTGTTTCTTAATGCTCCCCTCTCACACTTGTCTTCTGTCTCACCTGAGCAGAAGGGCCTGGGAACAACATCCTTACTACAGCTGTGAGTGACAGCTCATAGCCCCAAGGCAACCAGCTCCGCCTCCAGGTGAGGTCCGACCGTCTCAAGTTTCCTTCCTAACCCCCCTCATTCGTCTCCTGTCTTTGCCTCTTCTCTCTCAATTTCTCACAGACATAAAACTTTTTTTTAAATACAGAATGACAAATGAGAGAAATGCACATATTTAATGTATTAATATATGCTAAAATACCCACACATACACACACACACACAAACAAAGACATCTCCCCCCACCAAGTCACAAAGGTGAAGGGGTCAGAGTATGTCTTTATGTGCATCTTTATTTTAATGTGTGTGTACAGAGCCCGAGGTAGTGGGGTTTCAATTACAGGTAAGCTTCCTTTCCCAGGTGAAAAGCAGAGCAGAGAGAGGCAGCTTAAAATCTCACAGCCTCAGGTGACTTCAGCACAACTCGTACATTGCCACGCCGCCACTAGTACTTTCGCACCTGTCGGTAAATCCATTTATATTCGCTCTGATAATTTGATCAAAATCACTATAAGTTACTACTGAAATTAGCGTTCCTGACGCGTAGACACATTAACCCAGTTATCTTACTTGTAATAAGATTAAAACGTGACCAAACGAAGTTCAATTAAAGCTTAATTGCATGATTCATATTTCCTACACAGCATGTTCATCCTGTAACATCAAAGAAAAAAATAAAGAGGAACTTGTCTCCATAACCAACTCACTGGTTCACATATTCTGCTGCAGCTATACACAACCAGACAACCACGTCAACTGTTAATTCCTTTTCTTGGAGAGCCACATGTAGTGCCGGGTGAGCTGCATGCGCGTCACCCACTGCCTCTCTTTCATTCACACACACAAAGACATGGATGATGGACCCTGTTCTGTATATCCCCTCATGTATGTGCACACTGAATCAAAACATGGTCATGCACAGTTGAAAGTATTGCTGGCTTTTGCCCTCACAGCAGACGCCTGGCTGAAATTCCTAAAGAGATCAATCACAGCGATCAGAATCATAGACTGTATATCAAATACAAACGTAGTTAAGCCTAAGCCTGTGAGATCTTTAGACTGAACTTCTAGTAGAGGCCAGCAGGGGGTGAATCCTGTGGGCATCAGCTCTGGTTTTTAAAGTCCCGTTTTGTAGCCTAAAGATTTCCACTCTCACTTTCACCATCTTGAATGAAAAAAAGGAGTTCTGGCAATGAAGGGTAGATTTATCAGTGAAACAGCACATTCATTGGCTACTGTGACTGACAAATAATTAGCCAGTGAGCATGCATCCATTTTAAAACATATGGAAGCCTGTTTCCGCCACTGAAGAAAAAAAAGGATCCAGAACTTGACATTTCGAATTATTTTGTCGAAATGTTGAGTTATTTTCTCAAAATTTTGAGTTATTTTCTCGAAATTTCGACTTATTAACTCAAAATTTCGACTTATTAACTCAAAATTTTGAGAAAAATAACTCGAAATTTCGAGTTAGCACTGCCAATCAGTAATCTACGTGAATGACGTCATTTCCTTGTTACCCGGAAGCTGAAGCCCTCAGGTACAATTCCTTACATCCAGTCATAAATGGACAGATTGCTGAGTATTTTCAGCGTGGCTTCAAAAATGATGAAATCCTTGTGTTATTAGCTGAATCACATGGTGTTACTATCAGCAAACGTACGTGCAAAAGCGCCAATTTGTTGTGATCCGGTTTTGAGTGCGTGTTACTCTGCGCCATATGCTTCCGGGTAACAAGAAAGTGACCTCATTCACGTAGATTACTGGTTGGCAGAGCTAACTCGAAATTTCGAGTTATTAACTCAAGATTTTTAGAAAAGTAACTCGAAATTTCGAGTTATGTTTCTCCAAATTTAGAGTTAATAAGTCAAAATTTTGAGTTAATAAGTCAAAGTTTCGAGTTATGGATACTTGTTTTTCTTTTTTAGAGGCGGAAACGGGCTTCCATAAAAACATGCTATCACCGACATTTATTTTTAAAATGCAGGAACCCAGGCAAATGATTTAGCCAATAAACCCAGCAAGAAAGTACATACAGAGGTCAAGTTAGCAAGATATTTTTCCATGGACTTCTACAGCTCTTAGATGACAGGTTTAAGGTACTTCGGCACAGTCTTAATTTTTCCAACCCAAAAAAAGCTAGATGTTTTCTTTACCATCTGTGCTCCTGTGATTGCAAAAAAAGGTTATTTGTAAAGGCTCACTTAAATTGTGACCTTGTAAAAACACTTTTCTGATGGGTTGATGGCCTTAATTGCTAGATTCAAGACTAAATTTACTGAGTGTTCCTCTGTTCGATAGTCCAAAACTTTGTGCACTTTTTACATCTAGTTTTAAAGCTTCAAATATAGGACTCTGCAAACCAGTTGGTAAATTTATGGTAGCTTCACCCATCTTCATAAAGTCTATGGTTAAAATGCACACAGTCACTAGTCAATATCGTGCTTGACTAGGGTGATACAAATAACATGTAGAAAATTTCCAGATTTCACTCAGAGACAGCGGAGGAAGACGAGGATGAGGAGAACAGAAGTCAGTAATTGCAGCTATAAGAAAGATGCAAAATGTGACACCAAACAGATGCTAACCTCAGCTTGGGAAATAATGACACATGAATGAAGAGAAATTTAAGGGAATAAATTATAAATACTTGCTGTAAAAATTCTAACATTGACCAAACCTAACTGGACTGGGCTTCACAACCTTGTTCAGATCATACAACTTCATCATCTTTGTGGCTCAACCCAACATGGGTCTTTCCTTGTGCTTATAAAAATGTAGGGATTTCTTGGAAAAGTGATTTTTCAGTTTCAATAGAAATACACTATTTTCACCACAGCAAATGAGTGGTATGGCTTTTGGAAGAGTTAAACTTTAAGTGAAAAAGGAGATTGTCAAAACTATGAATTTTGTAAAACTATGACGTAACCCTTTGAGTTCTTCAATGAAATACCTTAATGTGGGAATTTAGATCAGTCCAGCTAGCTGCATATCTGCATATGTTTGACAGAGAGATAGCATTTGCTGTATTGAATACAATAAATGCAAATGCTTTTGTACAGTAGATGGAGTGAGTGTTGAGTGTGTGGAAGTCAATCACTTAGTTACTGTACTCTGGTAAAAGCATATAAAGTGGAGGCCCCAGAGTCACATAGTATGAGCAATGAGAAAATAAAACAAAGGGAGACAGGCATAATGTTCTCAGCCATTTATATGAAAGTGCCAAAAAATGAGGTCTGAAAAATGTGTAAATTGAAACGGCCAGCTTCAAGCCATTCATTTCCTGCGGTATCCGGGTAAATATTATGACCTCTACTCCAGAATTCAGAGCAGACTATCCATCACAAGTCACACAAGCCAAGTTTGAGCTCACATTTACTCCACTACCAACATAATTAGTTAGAGAATTACAGTCTCAACAATTGCGTGTGCATGTGTGTGTTTGTGTTTGATACAGCCATGCCCTGGCAAACTTCTAAGGAAGACAAACACATTGCCTCATTCCAGGATACAGGGTTCCTGAATCTACAACAAGATGGCAAAAAGCCAGGGCTGAAAATACAGAATGAAACATACAATACATGCAGTACATGTATATGGACATGAATGCATAAACGCGTGCAAGGCAGGTGGTGAATGACATTTTCAGATTGACAGATTAATGCAATTATTTCTCTATCCTCTTTCGTAGTTTGTCTTTGCAGAGGCGATTTGGTCATAAAACAACATTATCATGTTTTCTCCTGTTGCACCTGCGGGTATATGTGCCCAGGCATCAACAAGACTGTAGTCCTGTGCATAACCTATAACCCTCAACACTCATACTGTCCATGTGACATGTAAATTACTTAAAATAACTTTTTTGCCCTCTTTGCTTTCTTATTCTATTACAGTACTATGTAAACTACCATCAGCTGATCAGCAATAAAACAATGTAAAGTGCTCAACCTCAAATTCCTCTGGTCTACTACATCACTTAAATCTATAACAGTCAAAAACTTGGCTTTGTACTTGTAATTATTTAAATTTTTTTTTAAATTGAGTTTTGCCAAGATGTTATTCGCCAAGTGCTGCAATGCCAAAGCATGCAACACAGTAACATTTGCTTCAGTTTTGTCGTACGCTCTACAATCATGATAAAGAGCCACTGACTGGGAACACATTTCAACTTGTTCTGAACTCTTTTACACCAAACGTATGTTTATTTTGTTAAATCTATTCCGCTGTACCTACAGCATATACAGTATATGTAAGACTACTTATGTCCTGAACTCTATATTTCAACCAATCAAAACAAACCTAGAAAGGCACTGGTGGAAGCTGAGTTTTCCTGTACCCCCCTCCAATTCAATGACATTGCAATTTTGTTACAAATTATACTTGTAGTATGAACCAGTTGATAAATCTACAATGTGGTGAAGTCAAATAATGCGATAGGAGAATGTGGCAAAAGAAGTGAGTTGATTACACAGTTTTCTTCTTAACCAGTTGGAGACATTCATCGGCATTTACAGGCTTCTTGGTTCTCATGTATCCATATTTGCTATCGTCACACATGCAGTTTTCCTATGCTTGTGCAGTGGTGCTGTCACCTCGAGATACGGTGAGCTTGGCACCTTGGGAAATGAGTTTGCTCACATGTGTTTAACATTATAAAAGGGTGTGTTTTAACCCAAACCATGACAAGAGTCAAACTCCATTCTCCTGGTTAGGGTGTGTCTTTATCTCTTCAATCTTTTCTGCGTCCGAACACAGGCGTGTTCTGTCTTTATAGTTTGTGAAACATTAATGTGGGTAATTTCAGAAACGTTTACACGGTTTGTTTAACTCAGAAGAAACAAACGACTGATACGATCGCTTAGTTGGAGGCCTTGCTGCTAGAAGAACAAATAAGCGCACACACTGCAAGCAGTAAACACATGCTTCATAGGCACTATACAGCCAACTGCTTTCCCTAGGGAGAAGTTGAGTGGGGGGTTAGATGCCTTGCTAAAAGGCACATTATCTGTGGATATACTGTATGTTGAATCGAGCTGAACTGCTCATCATTACCGCCCACATTTTTCCATCCCCGTCCACTGAAGTGATCACAAGTCGCTTCTCTAGGCTAAGGCTGCCTCCCTGAGCAACCAGGCTGTAAAGCTGCAAAAATGAAACCAAGAAGAAAAATTGGGAACTTTCTCTTCGCAGGAAAACGAGGAGAGGTAATTGGATAGATTTCTCTCCTCTTTCCAGTGCCTCCAACGCTACTTGCCAGCTGGCCAGACAGAAGCAGAGACTTCTGGGATAGATTTATGTGTAGTGGTGGGTCTAAATTGGCCCCACATCAGGATGGCCTCTGACTAAAGTATTAATGATGGCTCCTGTTGAAATGTGTGTGTGGAGGATTCTGGCAGCTTTTACATGTCTGGATTGCCCCCTCTAAGCTGTTCTCCGTCAGCAATACCACACAAACACATGCAGACACATATAGAAAGAAGCATATTACCAGAAGCACCAGAAAGACTACCACGCATGCATGCACAAGGACACACACTCTGTCCTTATCCCCACTTGGCTCTTGATGAACTGACCGCAACTCAAAGAGAAGCTGAGCAGATATAGCATGATGACTATAACTGCTTCTCATTCTCCTTTCTCTTCAGCCATCTCTCTAACCCGTCATAAGTACCACTGTGAGAAAACCTTCCCACATGTCTTCACATATGTACACTAAAATACTCATTTGAATAGCCACCTAAAATTTTTTTTCCATCTATGAAGAATTAATTCATTTTCAGATTAAATGTACTGAGTGTGCCCAGTGCATGCCAGTGGCCTCTGAGCTTAAGTGCCTGCACTGAAAGTCTTTTTTTTAACTGGCAGAAGAAGGTTGGTTTGAGGCACAATGGCGATATCCTTTTGCTACTAAAATATCTGTAAAGTTTTGAAACCACAGCTAGATAAGTCAAGTGCAAAGCTGTGTTTGCTGACCAGAGTTTTGACCACACTTACATTTGAAGCTTTTGAAGTTTGTCAAATTAACAGTAAGTTAATTTGACAAAACAAATAAAAAGAAGTAGAATTATTCAGTTCTTAAAACATTTGCCATTTATTTGTATATTACAAATACAGTGAGGTAATAAGTCAAGGTGGGAAAATGTAAATATTTACTGAAAAAATGCATAAATGTGGAAACATTTCTGAGCACCAATGTTGTTTTGTTTTTTTGACTGCAAAGCAGTTTTGCCGAACAAAGCGACGTTAATGTTCAGGATTGTCTTTGAAGTAAAATAGGTTGAGTTATTAGTGAAGAATATGTTTTGAATCTGAAGCCTTGTTCTGTCTACAGTTTTTAAAAAGTGCCTTAAAGTTTGCTTACAGTTAAAAATAGCACAATTACCTGCATGCTGTCTCTCTTCAGAATAAGCGGAGGAAAGCGAGGAGAGTTCCATTTCCTCACAAATCTTATTATATCTCTTAACTACGTTACATCTTCCAAAGCTGTCTTCAACGCCAGTTTCACTGCTCTTTAAAGAACATCACAGCCGTCCACAGTGGCAGCCTGAGAACTGTCACCGAGGCCGTTAGAAAACCATTAACAACGGATCACGCTCCTCAACTGTAATCACAGCCTGTTTGCTTTGGAAATGGTGGGTGAAACAACAGTCAGTTACAGCAGCGCAACACTGCCCAAGTTCTGATTAAAAAGATGTGAAATTCAGGCACTGTTTATGTAAATAAATAGGGAACTACCAAGGTGCACATGTGCACACTAAATAGAAAAATGGGGGGATTAAAAAAAGACATTAAGGGAAAAAGAGAAAAATCTTGTAGTTGCCAGTCTCAGAGTATCAACAAAGGTGTTGGCGTTCATTTGCGTGAATCTTTGGCAGGTAAACCTTTGAGGCATTTGCACATATGTAAACCTGTGTCAAATACTGTAATACTGTATACTGCAACTATAGAATCAGTAAAAAAGGCAACTCTGACTTATGATGCATAGTCAGTATGCAGACAGAAATGCAACGTGATATAGCCTGTGTGCAAACACACAGACATTTGCAACACATACTGTTAACTGTCAAAGAATATAAAAGCCATCCTGAAGAGTCTAAAAGTGGACTTATCATTAGACACACACACACACACACACAAAACACACACACGAAACACAAAGAAACTCTAGTGGTTTCCAGTGGAGCAGAAATACCATTATACCGTTAACTGTACATTACAAATGGGCTGCCAACTGTCTCTGGAGTATCACATGACCACCAATGGCTCCTCCAATTGGCTGGCAGGATGACCAGCATGGGTATCAGGTTAGCGATTGATTGGGTGATGTGTGGTGGAACAGATGGAACAGAGAGGAAGTGTATTCCCAGGAAACCACACCAAACCACTGGGTTTTTCCACAGGCAGGTGAGGATATGTACACACACACACACACACTCACTATATAACAAGACAATTTCTAAACCTGCACCGCTCTTTCTCGTTCTCTCTCTTCCTGTCTCTCTCTTTCTAGCCCTCACAGGCTATTTGGTTCTGCATAGATCTTCATTATGTTTAATTACCTTCTCACGTTTCACTGGAATGAATCCACATGTGAGTGAGTTGGGAGGCGAGATTTCTTTTCCTTTCCAAATTCTGAAGCTTTTTTTTTAATCTGTCCAAAAGGTACAATAAATTAACAAAAGACAAAAAGCTGAATTGACATACTTTTCCATGGCAAGATTTATACTGGAGCAAAACTGAAAAATCAGTCTGCAAGTCTACTGTGTCCTGACACGATTCATGTTGTTACTGGCTGAACATGGAAAACATCAAACACAGGTGATATTGTTGAAAATCAACATACAAGGAATTTCTTTTAAAAAAAGAAGAAGAAAGAAAAAATCGCTTAGCATAAATCTATATAACTTTATAGTAGCCAGTGGAAACTTTAACATCCATAGTCAAAGGGGATTTTTCATATCATTAAACTGGCACTGGTTTATTTGTTTGGGTTTTTTTTCTTTTTTTGTTTGCATTCCCTTTTTAACATGATGAGCAGCAGCTACCAAAAACAACCGAAACAATGTACATTCATTTTTACTGACCAGAGTAGATTGGTAATTGCTGGTTGAGTTAACATTTTTATACAAAAGTCAAATAAGATGATGCTAGTGTGGAAGTGTCTCTTGCAGCTATGTACCCTGCTATGTTGGCACTAGAACATTTTTTCTTTTCAAATTGTGTCTAATCCCACAACAAGCAAACAACAACAAAGTGAAAACATTTAATTAAACTGGAGTTAATCTACTAATAGTTTGCTTTTTATTAATACGTTATGCAAAAAGTAAAGTTTTACAGGACTCCATGCAGTCTTGTGAAAATAGGCACACTGTTACTGCTTACATAGGAATTAGGAGGCAGCCAGGTGCTCTTATTTCACAAGCAAGTGTGACTATCTCTATAAAAGTTTCCAAAATAACAATGACACAAGTTTTGGAACAAAGTCCAGTGGAGATTTTTGTCATAACGCACAGCATGATGTTTGGTGAAAACTAATCAGTCAATCAGTACAAATACCTAATACCACTTGGTAAACACTTTGGTGGAGGGGTGATGATCAATAAGTCATTTTGCAGCCACAGGACTTGGGCACCTTGCAGTTGAGTTGACCATAAACTCCTCTGATTACCAGACTATTCTAGAGTTAAGTGTGAGGCTAGCCAAGTTAAAGCTTAGCTGAAACTGGTTCATGAAACAAGACAATGATGCCAAATACAGAAGCAAATCTATAATAGAATGGCTAAAACAAGAAAAGAGTAGAAGTGTTTCAATGGCCCAGCCAAAATCCAGACCTCAAACCTATTGAAATGCTGTGGCATAACCGTAAGAGAGCTGTGCATAAACGACTGTCTGCAAACGTCAGTAAACTGAAGCGATGCTGTAAGGAGGAGTGGGCCAAAATTCCTCCATAGAAATGTGAGTGACTGGTAAAGTCATGGGGAAAACCAAGTTATCAATCTACACAAACACAGGCTGTACTTAGTTTTTCATACGACTGCATAGAGTTCTGTGCAAGCTTCCTTTTTCACAAAGTCATTTCTATTCTCACTTGTATTAAAAAAAACTTTCTAAACACTGTTTCTACTTCAACTTAAATAATGTTTAGGTCTGCTTATATCTATGTCTCTATAGATATAGATATACAATTTATATCTACATCTCTCTCTTTATAGCTATAGACATATGTTATATATCTATGTGAAGTGGGTTTTTTTTGAGTCAATCACAGCTAGACTGAAAAAGTTTCCCTTGTTTACAACCGTATCATGTTTTAGAAATCAAGTAATTTCTCAATAAAATGACAGGCAACTGATTTTGTTTGCCAAAAGCAATCTGAGATGAAAACAATCTTCTGTTATTCTTCTTTGGTGATTGAAAAGGTATACATTTCATTCTTTATTTGACAAAAAAACTTTTTTTAAAAATCCATCTTTGTAGGCCTTCTCTCTGAGTTTATCCAACAATGCAATTTTTCCCCTGAGAAAAAATTAATTGTTCAGCGTTGTTCCACCATTACACACGAACCAAAATGGGGCAAAATAAACTAAAACAACTGGAAATATCCTCAGAAGCAAACAGAAACAATGTACATTCATTTTTACTGATCACTCCAGAGTAGATTGGTAATTGCTGGTTGAGTTAACATTTTTATACAAAAGTCAAATAAGATGATGCTAGTGTGGAAGTGTCTCTTGCAGCTATGTACCCTGCTATGTTGGCACTAGAACATTTTTTCTTTTCAAATTGTATCTACTAATAGTTTGCTTTTTATTAATACGTTATGCAAAAAGTAAAGTTTTACAGGACTCCATGCAGTCTTGTGAAAATAGGCACACTGTTACTGCTTACATAGGAATTAGGAGGCAGCCAGGTGCTCTTATTTCACAAGCAAGTGTGACTATCTCTATAAAAGTTTCCAAAATAACAATGACACAAGTTTTGGAACAAAGTCCAGTGGAGATTTTTGTCATAACGCACAGCATGATGTTTGGTGAAAACTAATCAGTCAATCAGTACAAATACCTAATACCACTTGGTAAACACTTTGGTGGAGGGGTGATGATCAATAAGTCATTTTGCAGCCACAGGACTTGGGCACCTTGCAGTTGAGTTGACCATAAACTCCTCTGATTACCAGACTATTCTAGAGTTAAGTGTGAGGCTAGCCAAGTTAAAGCTTAGCTGAAACTGGTTCATGAAACAAGACAATGATGCCAAATACAGAAGCAAATCTATAATAGAATGGCTAAAACAAGAAAAGAGTAGAAGTGTTTCAATGGCCCAGCCAAAATCCAGACCTCAAACCTATTGAAATGCTGTGGCATAACCGTAAGAGAGCTGTGCATAAACGACTGTCTGCAAACGTCAGTAAACTGAAGCGATGCTGTAAGGAGGAGTGGGCCAAAATTCCTCCATAGAAATGTGAGTGACTGGTAAAGTCATGGGGAAAACCAAGTTATCAATCTACACAAACACAGGCTGTACTTAGTTTTTCATACGACTGCATAGAGTTCTGTGCAAGCTTCCTTTTTCACAAAGTCATTTCTATTCTCACTTGTATTAAAAAAAACTTTCTAAACACTGTTTCTACTTCAACTTAAATAATGTTTAGGTCTGCTTATATCTATGTCTCTATAGATATAGATATATAATTTATATCTACATCTCTCTCTTTATAGCTATAGACATATGTTATATATCTATGTGAAGTGGGTTTTTTTTGTAGAGGCGATAGATTATGAGTCAATCACAGCTAGACCGAAAAAGTTTCCCTTGTTTACAACCGTATCATGTTTTAGAAATCAAGTAATTTCTCAATAAAATGACAGGCAACTGATTTTGTTTGCCAAAAGCAATCTGAGATGAAAACAATCTTCTGTCATTCTTCTTTGGTGATTGAAAAGGTATACATTTCATTCTTTATTTGACAAAAAAACTTTTTTTAAAAATCCATCTTTGTAGGCCTTCTCTCTGAGTTTATCCAACAATGCAATTTTTCCCCTGAGAAAAAATTAATTGTTCAGCGTTGTTCCACCATTACACACGAACCAAAATGGGGCAAAATAAACTAAAACAACTGGAAATATCCTCAGAAGCAAACAGTGGAAAAAAAGAAAAACTTTTCATGGAACACGCTTTTGCTGATAGTGCTTTTTTCTGTCTGAGAGGATGCCAGATCACTTTCTGAAAAAATGGGCGGAAAAAATAATTCAATTTTTTTTAAATGCTGATATACCATGAATATGTAAATTAATTGAAATGAAAACTTTTGAAACAATGTCAAGGTTTTTAATGAATGCAAAGCAGAAGATCAAATTAAAAACAATTCATTTCATTACTCAGTTGTTGGTATTTATGAATGTATCTGTATTAATGGACAGCTGAAATGGTGTCATTGGCTAATGACTAAAACTATATCTGCATATCCTCAAATATGGATGCAAATAAGGTCTCGTATACGGTATATGAGACACGACTACAGGCTGCAACAATACATGCACTGTAAGAACCCATTATTTACCTTTTACAGCACATCTGTGAAAAATTAGCTTTTTGGAGTTTAAAAAGTGCCACCCACTGTTTTGAATTCCTTTTTTCTACACATTTCTGGGGGGTTCACAGAATGCGCTTCAAAGTCTAGCTGCTGTGAGCACAGCCATTGTTCACCAGATGCAAATCAATACATCTCCTGTTGGTGTACTTTAAGCCTCACAAATAAGAGCGCTTTGCGCCGTGCAACAATGCAGAGGGGATGATTCTGCAGCTGTTTCACAGTGCCTGTGCAGATGAGGATAAAAAGAGAAATCAATGATGAAATAATCAAACCAAAAAATAATCATACTAAAAGAAAAACTGTCTGAGTTACACGTGGCTACAGCAGAGTGACCCTTTAATCCAGAACTGTGCCAAGATATACAATTTGCTGATAAAAAAATGAAGAGAAGATTAATTGCTAGGCTACCTGTAACTTACTGAGCTTGCAAAGATATTTTGCTGCACTACTAGATCTGTGAAAGGACTTTCATTCTTCATGATCTCACTTTGTGGGCTCAGGTGCTAGAGCAGGTTACCTACCAATCAGAAGGACGGTGGATTGATGCCCAGCTCCTCCTGTCTATATGTCAAGTATCCTTGGGCAAGATACAGAACCCAGAGTTGCCCTTGATGCATCCAACAGAGTGTAAGTGTACGTGTGAATATTATATTTAAATTTAGTAGAAAGTTGTGAAATAAGTAAAGTCCACTTTCAGTTTCTTTGGTATGGAAAGAAATATGGACAGCACTGTCATCTTTGATTGCAATATGCTTATTGTGATTATTTACTTCCTTTTTTGCAGTTGTAAGCTGCAGCTGATTTTAATAAAACTACAGAATTTACGACAGAGACGGTGAAAATCTCCTTTCAGTGAATTTGCAAAGTAATTCATTTTTAGAAATTAATTTAAAATATTTTGCAAGGTTTATCCATGTTCTTTGAAACATGGATAAACACCACACCCCTAAGATTATAACTCCAGGTTAAATCCATGTCCAGGAAGCACTAGTTTGGGAGCCTATGTCCTTGTGTAATCTGTGTCAAGGAAATTGCTCCCATGTGTGTTAATGCTACTGACAGCACTATTAGGTCTCAGTATTAATGGCTTGCTGTAACACACAGCTAAACAAACAACTGCCAAATCTAGCTAACCCTGTGTGTGCCTTAAGGGGCTCACACAGGACAAGAGATGGTTCTTAATACAGTAGCAGCTGCGCTGTAGCGGAGCGTGGTCGGAAGTGATAATGATTACGACACAACCACATTGCTTTTGTTCTTTTTTGTTTTGTTCTTTCTTTGTTTAAGACAGTTTCAAAGATTAATTTTAGTGTCACAGATCGATTTCCATAAATTAAAGTCCCATTACACCTTTGTGAAATTTCACAAACTATTAAAAGCCCCATTATTTTTTTCCGTGACTAACTGTTGATTTTCCAGTGAAAGTTGCCCACAGCCCAGAACAGAATGAGACATCAGTAGCCATTAGTTTACCATTAACTTTCTTGGACATGAAAGTTCCTATTTAACGCCCCCCCCCCCCAAAGAAAAAAACCCCAAAAACTTATGGTGTCATTAGAGCTCATTATTTTGTTCTTAAAAGCTGTGCTTTAGATATGAGACTGCAGGCAATCCAATGTATAAAATCATATAATCACAGAGACTGGTGGATACAACAGTACATGATGCTAATTAAAATAATCAATGACTTATCCACCTCACTTCAGATAAAAACAAAAAAAGGAGAATCATCATAAGTTGTCAGTAACACTACATGCTACTACACCTTAAGTGTGAATGAATTCCCTCTAAGTTCCCACTTCCTTCCTCCCAATGGTCTCAGACTGAGTACCCAGTGGTATGAACATAAGATATGCCAATGAGATATACTCGTACACTCTCAGTATATGTGTTTGATGTGTTTGTGTGTCATATGTGGAGGAGGGATTGCCTAGACAGTCTGTCTGTCTGTGTTTGTGTGAATGCACATGCTTTGACACCATAGGTCTCTATATGAGTGATGTCTTGCCTGTGTCCTACACTTGAGGCTTTGCCTTTAGTAAATCCCCAGAGATGGCAGCCTAACCCAAACATTCAGCTGTCAATCACTTTAAGCACTAACCATGGTCATGACCCGGGAACAGGAAGAGGCCTTGTTATCCCTTACTGTGCTACTCTGGAGGAAGCCATGTATATGGAGCTGTATCTGTGTTTGCCTAACTATTCACCAAAGTGTATGTTTGTGTGTGGTGAGAGTTCAGCATATAAGGTGCACTTTTGCAACCAACTTCTATACATCCATAAACATATTAACTCAATTAGATTTATGGCTGAAATGCTAAAAATGTTAACTGGGACTTCTTTATGTGGAATGTGCCCATTTCTATCTAACAAGAAAAGAAGTTTCAATGTTGTTTAAACAGCTTCAGAAGTAGTTACACCTGTATTTTTATGTTAAAAAAAAGAAAGAATAAAAAGCAGTTCAAATCCCTGGTATTATATAACCATTTTAAACGTGGATGTTTGCCGGTGCCAGTTTATTAGATATGATTCATGCAATCATAAAAGCATTTGAACTGAGGTTTGAACTGGAGCCAGTAAAAAGCCTAAAGAATGGCTTTAAGGCCAATTACATCTTTTCCAGCTGGATCTATGATGATCCAAATATGAGAAGAAGGCTGAAGCAGTAGAAGCGCCAAACCTGGTCGCATATTTAGCACCAGTGTTTCATTTTGTTATATATATATTCTTTCATCATCTTAGAAATCATCATCTGTTCCTCTGCTGATGTCTAGGTTCAACTAGGTGGCGCTGACTGAATTTATCTTCTTTGGAAGAAAAACTAAATGGTTCCCTTTTATGTAAGCGTGAAGGAGAAAGACTGGGTTGAAAAAAGAACCGTTGTGATACGATATTATCTCTGACTGGGATTTTACATTTTGTCAAGTTAACTAACACAAAGCAAGGCAAACTTTGTTGAACTTCCTTTGTAGTGTACCCCTAAGTCAGCTGATGGTTTACGTTAACAAGTTTGCAACCTTCAGTTTTATTCCCTTCAGTGTTGAGCTTCTGTAAATTATTCTGTATTCATAAAACTTAAGAAACATGTAATGTAAAATTCCCCTTCCCACCTGCCCCTCCCCTTATTCTCGCAATTATTTTTTTTGCTATGCTCTAGTTGTCTACTTTAAAGGTGCTAATTATGTACTGTGGTCACGCAAAAACAAAAGAAAGGCAATCAAAATATAATTTACTATATTCCACATATATGTGGATAATGTCAAGTGAACACCTGGCACCTATGAAAATGTTTATCTAGGCTGGAATCAGTGCTAACAGGACTTTTCTTTTGGCATGCAGTGCCCCGTCTGCTGGTAACCTTCCGCTACGTTTCAACTCCAAGAAGATTTAATACTGATTAAAATAAACACACAGTCTTAAGTCATTACCCACTTTATGGAGATAAGTGGTAAGGCTGTTGGAGACTAGGAAATCTAAGTGACATAGCTGTTGTTTAAAGAGCGCATGGTTGGGAAATGAATATCAGCACGAGACGTGACCCCAAGAAAAAAGACGAGGGTAAAGGAGGAAGCATAAAAGTGCTTTAGAGATTATTCAGAAGTTAATTTCACTTACTGTTGGCTAATAATCAGGTGGTTACACATTCACTGCCACTTATCTTTCGACTTAGTGGATAAGCCAGCTTAAGCTCCGTTGGTGACATGAAATGCAAAAAGCCAAATCCGCATCTCAGTGATGCCCACAGAGTGTGCACAGCTAATGCCGAGGCCTATGTTAATGTTTTATTTAATTTAAAGTGCCTCATACTTTCAGACATTTTCCTTCACTGTCAGTATTTGTATATCAGAGCCTCTAAGTGAATCTCAGCTTTTTGAACATCTTGGTGTGTGATTAACTATGTGAAACCTTGACAAAGAGAGTGTGAGAAAATGAACAGACAAAGAGACAAAAACACATGTACCGTGTGTTTGTCTTTGAGCCAGGGAATGAAATATAGGGCCTGAAGTGTGTGTGACTGAGTGTGTGTGTCCTGGCACGTGTGAGGTGGTGTGTGGGCGTCGAGAGGGAAAGCTCATAAAACCCATGATCACACTGATGAGGTCACAGGGAGTGAAACCGGAGAAAGCCTTTCATTTCCTGTCTCATTCCATCCCTCTCTCTCCTACTTCCATTCATCCATCTCTCCTCTGTCTATACTTTACTTCTGTTTTTCACAAGTAATGCCAAGAGCCAAAGTCTTTCTCACCCCTATGTCTATCTGGAATTTTTCACTGTGTCACCTAAGGTTGGAAAACAAGGATATAAGAGAGAGTTTTGCTTTTTAATCTGACTGACGTTTGTGTTGAGCTTTAACAAATGAGACAGGAAAATGTAATTCCTGCTTTTCACAAACTCCTTTCACATGTGCTGTGGTTTTTCACACATGATGTGTTCACTGTATGGGCTTCAATGGGTAAAAACATCTGTCAGTTACAAAACTCTTGCACTCTTACAAACTCATTTGGTCTTTCTTAAAACTACAATCAGGAGTTAACAATAAAAAGTATATATAATCCTCCACATGCTCAATTGCCAGGTAATGTCATTTAAGAGGGTTTAATGATTTGACCTTCAGAGGATACAGACGTGTTTAATAAAGTCTACCAGCACCAAATGCACCAGAAAGTTCTGTTTTATCTACTCCAGTATTTGCATAGTCCCACAAAAATGGAGAGGTGTTAAGCAGAGCTTGATACAATTGCAAGTAACACCAAACCTATGGCACTTTTTACAACTATTATTGGTTATTGGTTGCAAACAGTGATTAGATGTCTATCAGGTGGTCTGAGAAATCTGAGATCAGCAGAGAAAGACATATTTTCTACTCAGTGTTCGCTTAGCAGGATGCATTTACTAGCTGTGAGAACTATTCTGTCTACGCTTTCGTTAAATAAAAAAAAAAGTTCATTTCATATCCACCTGTGCAACAAAATATGCTGAAAGAGGGCCCAACACAGCAAAATGGGCTGTTTCTCTTTGTTAATTTGACTTATGAAACCACAAATAGCCATCATGCTTTATGAGTGAAAGTGTGACACTTGTTCAGCAGCTTTCTTACAATCAATTTTCTTCACATTTCACCAAAACCTCATGGTACACCTGAGCTCACTCCACAACGCAACAGTCGAGAACCAGTGCAGCAGTGGATAACAGAGAACTACACAACCGCTCCTGCAGATACTCTGCTTCTTATCGCAGATTCATTACTGGTCAGTGTTTGGCAAAAACTCCAAGGTGCGGGAGTAGCTGGCTGCCAGATTGACTGTCCCATCTGTGTGCTCACGTTTAGTACAGGGAGGAAAATTAACGGCAGGAAAGGCAGGAATGGTGCTGAGGGAAGCTGTGTTTACTTTCACAAATAGTTGCGTTCCCCAAGACAAAAACACTGCAACATTAAAACAAGCTACAAGATATGAGTTCAAAACAAACAAAAGCAAATAACTGACAAGAGGAGTTAACATCAAATGTAAAGAGGCACCTTGACTGGAACAAAAAATTCCTTAAAAGTAGAGCAAAGTACAGTAAAAGAGCCTAGTCTGTATTTGTGTGCAGTTTTCGTATATCATCACCAAGCAAACTGCCACTACTGATTAATCTTGATCTAACATCTCTTTGTATTTGTGCGTATAGAATATATTCCATTTGTTCCCCCAAGGGGAAATAGTGAAGCAGCAGTGCTAAGAGTGATTTGGTATTCTGCATCCAGTGTAAGGTTTAGCACAGGGGACCTCAGGCTTTCTCAGAACCATATTTCATGTATTTTTTAATTTTTTATTTATTCTAGTTTCATAAAAACAAACAAATTAGATAATGTGGATAGGGAGTCTGGGATTAATTTTGAAGCAGCTGATTAGTGTGTGTTTGGATAATTGTGTCTGGGACCAAGCCTAAAAAGCCTTCAGGCTTTACCGCAGTCTGGAATACAGAAACACTCCCACCTCCTCCTGCTATCGCTGCCTCTGCTTCAACAAACCCTCCTTCATTCTGTCTTTTCACGTTTTCCGGTGCACATGGAAGAAAAACTTGCTTCTTTTACTTGTTTTTTTCATCTCTTGATACATAAGGTCCTTGATTTCTTACACCTTCAGTTTCTCCATGCCTCATGCCAGCGTGCTTCCCACTCATCCCCCACCTTTACTCGAGCGTCTCCTCATCTCCTGAAAAAAGTGAAGCATATCATATAACACAATTTGCTGAAATTGTTCTTTTTCATCAGGAACACAACATTTATTATTTAGATATAACACATATATACACGTATGTATATATATATATACATACATATACACATATACATATATACATACATATACACATATACATATATACATACATATACATACATACATATATACATACATATACATACATACATATACATATATATATATATATATATATATATATATACACACACATATATATATATATATACATATATATATATATGTTTATACATACATATATGTATAGACTGATATAGATATGTATAATATTTTAACTTCAAACCATCAACTGCAGATGAAACAACACTAAGCAGAATTTTAGTCTGTTTGTTCAAATGGTTTTCTTTAAGGTATCCAAAAGTCAATAACAACTGCTCAAATCATTAGACAAAGAACATTGTGAAGAACTGATTTTTCTTTTATTCAAGTAATAATCCAAGAGAATAATGAGAATACTAAGTATTACAAACATTAGCAATAGTCGCTCAAGTATGTCGTATTCAGCATTACAAACAACTAAAGTGCAAATAATTGTGATATCATCTCACTCAGCTATCCAATAAGAGTCTTCGTTTCAAGACTCTCAAGATTAGAAAACATATTTCTGCCTTTAGTTCAGCAAACAGGTGTAGTGCTCTGTCCCGAGCAAAGCACCCCTCTAAATGACAAACAGACTGAGAACAAGTCCCAAATGAAGTGTCCTAACTGTTAAACATGACTTGAAAATTTTGCTTTTATTTCTAAACTTGTAACAGCTGTTCACTGAAATGGATCATTTTAAAACTAGCCAAGTTAGGCACTAGTCACACAGGATTCGAGAGTGGTCGGCAACCATCTGGTGAGCACTGGTCATGGGGGGTAAAATGTGTATTCCCTGACTGGTTGTTAAGTTGTTGCCTGAGGAATTCAATTCAATTCAAGTGCTGGTTGCAGTGGAAAGGCACAACTTTTACCTGGAAGGGGAACATTTCCCGTTTCCAGTTGTTTTGCACTTTTTCAAGTTTTACAACAACTCAAATATTAAATGGCACACATTTGCAGACAAGTTGACATCTTCCGTGTAATTTATTGTGTACACAATAATTTCCCAGTAACCAAAGAAATAACAAGCAGGTTTCCGTTGCAGCTCCCACTAGTCACTGCCACCAGCCTTCAGGAATTACTTGTCAGTGGGTCACAAAACAGACATTTTACCCTAAGAATCAGAGACTGCCAGGGGGGTCACTGACCAAGGTCTGTGTATCTCAGGCCTTAGCAGCTTAAAACCTGTAATTTTCTGTCACACTTCTAGTGACAATCATAGGTATTAAGTGACTCTATTGCAAGACCCTGATCAGGTCCAGCCCAATCCGTCCCCTCTGAAGGTCAACATTCAGGACCCGGACCTCCACTCGCTCCCCAGGTCCTAGAGCCAGGCTGCGATGACGCTGGCTGACAGGCAGCTTGTCCAGGGTGATGTTGCTCTTGTGGATGAGGCCTGCACGGCCAACGCCAATATCTACAAAAGCCCCGAACAGAGCGGTGTTGTCCACACGGCCTGTCAGCACTGCACCCACCCGCAGATCACTCATGGACACAACGCCCCGCTTAAAGTCCGCTTGTCCAAAATCTGGGAATGACAAAAAGATAGCTAGACGCAAGGTGTGGAGCGATATCAATGACAAAATAGTACACAAGTGGCAGACAGTCGAAGTGTTTGGGAGTGAAAAGTGGGATGAGGGAATGCAGAAAAATTTGTTGATGAGGCAGACATGACAAACAGATAACATTTCGAGCATTCACTCAATACTTGTATCTACATACGTTTATCAGCAGTGTATTAAACCCCACTTTCCACTTTGCCTGCTCATAAGACCTGTTTCCTGTCTGTAACACTAACACAAACAAGGAAGGACTGTGCTCCAGGAAATAGTCCCATCCAATTATCCTCCCAACAGCACTGATTTCATGCAGTAGTCTTAGCCCATCTGTTTATTCAGCTGAGCACTGGCTATGAGGCCAAGCATAGTGTACTGCAACCGAATAAGGCTAACCTGAGAATGAACTTTGAAGCTGCGTTCCTCAATTTTAAGACAAGTTAGCCAGCAATAAGTGGGTAGACTTGACTTCTTTCCTCTTCACATAAAATAGTATTTAACTAGCCAGTCTGAAAATAATTACTCTTTTGTACTTACATCTTTTTTTTCCCTGTTTTGGGGAAGACAGTCAAAGAAAAATATGTTGCGCAAATATTAAAGTGCTCTGTGCCATTTTTAATCAGGATTTGAGAGTTGATGCTGACTTATATTTCCTCATTAGCAATAAATAGGCTGCTTAATCAAAAACAGAAGAGCAAGAGATGTGTCCTATTTTTTTTCCTTGAGAAAACAAATTTGAGCTACAGCAACAGTTTGTAACTATGGATGGGGTTTTAGTGGTATGTTTGTATGTGCCTGAACTGAAGCGTTTCAGATTAAGGAGAAAAACAGAGTTCTTTGTGAATTTTGTATGTGTGTCTCTGCAAAGAGACGCTGTCCAACAACACAGTCTGTTGGACCCATCACACCCTGTCAGAAACACACTGCTTGTATTGTGGGGCTACAGGGAGGAAGCCACAGCACTGTCAGATCCTATCAAGTTACACTGCCAAGACATGCCTATTATAGTAAAGGCAAGAAAAGTCAGTGTGTGTCATAACTAGCAAGACTCTCAAAGAGCTGGATGAATACAAGTTTGATTTTCTATCAGTCAGTGGGGACCTATAAAGGACATCATGAAGGAAAGATGAGAGGCTAAGGGAAGTTACTGTGACTGATAGGCTGCAGATACGTGCAGTCTACAACATTTTTATACGATTCAAAATACTGATAGTTTTGAGATATAAGGAAATAAAAAACATGCATGATCAAGGGTATCCATACATATGTTTCATTGGCTTTCTTCTATTTAAATACCTTTTAAATAATAAAGTCAAAGTAACATTTATGTAAACATCTTAATGCCAACGTTTCATTTACCTATTAAAACCATCATTTTTTTAAAATGTTTACATGCATTAACATGTTTTTCCTTCAGCATTTTCCACATAGTCCTTTGTATTGTTCTTCTGATTGAATTGATATCAGTATATCAGTGAGTGGCCGGAGTCTTACTTTGTCGTATGTCAAACCCGGGGGGCTGCGTCAGGCCGTCTATAATGAGTTTGAGGGTCTCGGGTGTGGTGTCCAGGGTGCGGGCCAGCTCCTCTACACTGCTTGTCTTAACTTTGTTCTCCACACAGTGTTTCAGGGTTGTACTCCCAATTTGGTCCACACTCCCACCCACAAGAGACAGAAATCTGGACAGGAGAGACATGTGCAGAAATTTAAGCTTAGAAATAAAACCACAAACCTACTTGACTTCATAGAGCCTTACCAATAATAGATGCTCATTTTTAGGGATTTAGAAATTCAAATATCATTATTATTTACTAGAGTTTAGTGTGCTACAGTTATACTGAAAAGGGAAAATGTTGGGATAATTTATCTATATTTCTAGCAATGTATTCCATAAACTAGCACAGAAAAAAATAGGAAAACGCCTCACCACAATCGCTCACATGATGCTCCATCTCCAGTTTGCATTGCTAATTGCAAAGTGTCGCTACCAGTAGGGGAGTAGTTTTTGCAGACAAGGCATTGACTGTGCAAACTACAAACAACCACCAAAGAACTTGCAAGGAGGTTTTTGGTTCTGCACCAGGTAACTCTTTTCAACCAGTTTCACCTTGTGACTACCAGCAAAGTCCAGCAACCACTTGCCAACCAGTCAAGAGAATAAACACTTCCATTAGCAACAGAAATTTGCCAGGAGGGGTCACTGACCCATCTCTAGGCTTGCATGACTGGGGTCTAAGAGTAGATGACAAACAGTAAAGGTAAAAACAGAGAAAAAAAAGATGCTGGAAAAATGGAGGGGAAAAAATGAAAAACAAAACAAACCAAAAACATAGTAAGCTTATGCAGGAAAAGTGAGCAGGCACTGGGGAAAAATAGGGAGAGCGGCAGAGGTGTGTGAGTAATACGCAAAAAGTTGTAAGTTGTCAAGGTGGAGTTTTCTGTGTTGGATGCAAAAACACATATTTAATTTACCCCTGGTAAATCAGGTAAATCCTCATTGGGCTGTAAACGCTCTGACACCTTGTTTAATGAAACTGCCTCCACTGTGCTAAGGCTGGACTTCGTGTCTGTCAGCCACACTTTTATCACTTGATTCCAGCACGATGTCCCACCACATAATGTCTAGACAGTCAAGTCGCACCATTTCAAATTCACTGAGCCGGAGATATGAATCCAAACTAATTAGTTGCTCTCTGTACTCTAAACAGAAACAGTAACAAATTGGCATTAGAGCCAAAGTAGCGAGCAGGGTTTATGGAAAAAAAAGTGATGTGTGTGTGTGTGTGTGTGTGTGTGTGTGTGTGTGTGTGTGTGTGTGTATTATACATACTGTAAATATTATTTACAACAGGCACTTGGCATATTTGGTGATAGATGTGACTGCATTTGTTTCTATGCATGTGTTCATGTGTGGACCAGCTGGGTAACATCCGTGATAGATGTCGCTCACTGGCAGGCTGACGCCAAACAGACTCAGCAGCTGTCCACAACATGATGGACAGAACAGGTGGACACACACCAGAACACACACACAAACCTGATTCATACACTGTGTTGTTCAGAAATGTTCATTTGGCAACAGGAGGGACAGTACCAATGTAACATAAAACAGCTTGTGTACAAACTATGTTTGTGACAGCTGTGAGTCGAGAGGCCCCTGCCATCGAAGTCCCTGTCTAACGCCCAAAACAGGGAAACAAGCGGACTCGATCTCTCAACACCAGTAAGCTTGATCGGTACAAAATAGTAGCTAAGTATGTGCCAGACATGACTTAGTGGTAAGAAAACAACACCTTCGGACCAAACTGGATATCTGTATAACAATAAGGTCTTCTCTCATGTGCCTCTTTAATCTTCTTAACTTTCCAACCACATATCTTTTAACAGGAAAAGAAATAGTTGTGTCTTGATTGCTTAGACACATATCATCTAGACCCCCAGTTGGACTAAAGCCAGGAAAAGGCGGCTGACATATAATTTTTTACAGAAAGCAAGCAGGATCATTTGTAAAGCTTTTCTTTGCACAATGCAACCAAGTTTAATTATATCATTAAGTACAATTTCTGATATTTGAACTCTTTATATATATTATAGAGTCATTTTAAGTCATGCAGTTAATATAAGTTCATATAAGTTTTTTTCCTGCTCCTTAATTCATATACACTGTGGTAGAAGTTCAAAATCCAAACTAAATGTATGAGCACACTGGTTGACTAGCAGGAATACTAAAATCTTAAAACCTAAATAAAAGCAAATAGAAGAGCACAGGAGAGATATCTTAGAATAGATTAAGTGGGTGGAGGGCCCTACTTGTAGGTGTGTGTTTCACATTTCATTTTTCAGTGGTGTATGTTAGTATTTAAGGGGTACCGGGAGTCCAGAGGCCTCCAACACCATTGGGTTCATACTTATATAATTACTACCAACACTGTGCATGTATTTTGGTATGTGTGTGTGAATGTAGCGTTGGGTGGGCTTTAATACAGATTTTATCCAGGCATACAATCAAGGACCGACTCTGTCTTCAGTTATAGAAATATTAGGCCCTGACTGTTACTTATGAGAACAATATTCATCACACAGTGGAGGCTCGCTGTCTCAAACCAGATTACAATTAAATATTTCACATAATGCACTCACAGAATTAGGCTTTACTGATTTTTTTTTTTTTTTTTAAAGGTGGACAAATCATGTGTGTGCTCTTGTGTTTCTGGTTTTGTGCGCGTGTGTGTATATGGTTACAAAAAGGGGTGGATGTGTAGGCTGTGAGCAGTAATGGAGGATCCAGTTCCACTAATGCGATGAACATGATATTCCTTATACAGCATAAAGACACACACACAAACACACACATACACTAACACACACAAGCATTCCTTTGGAATTCTCCCTCTAAACCTTGTTTTCACCATTTGTAGGTGAGGAGGAGAGAAAATCTTTGGGGTATCTCAGTGATGCTCTCACAGCTAATAATCTAATCAATTCAAGTTGATTAGATTATTAGTGATTAGTAGCGATTATTAGAGTTCTGATTTTGAGTCAGTATACTAATTAGTGATTTTCAAAGTAACTCTTTGAATATGAATATAACTCACCAAGACTTTTACAGCTATAATCTAAAGGTTTATGTAAAAAGACATCCAAACTAGCCCAATGAGTGATACACTCATCAAGTAGTATGGTCTATTTCCAGGTCACTGTCATACCCTGTGATTTTAAGTTTAGTGGAAGGTTACTTATTTTCTGGTTTGTCAAAATAAAAGAGCAAGAACTGACATGGCTTTTCATGTACTGAAAATCTTTACAGAGACAGGTGATGTGCTGGAAACCACAACACACTTTGGGATACTTTCAGAACCCATACTGAATGGAGTACATTCCCAGACTTGGATTATAATACAGCCATAACACCGGATAATGCATTTGCCAACACAGGATTAAGAATTCTGAACAGCAAGAGAAATAGAAAAGCAGAGAACGATTAGATGTCCAGTGAGAAATTTCAATTGTGGAGTTAAATTCTGTGGGAAAAATGCTAAAGATATCTTTAAACGGTTGGTAATTCTGGTTAAAAGAAGTTTTAATGTGAGGCACCATTGAGAAAGTGAAAGGGAGGGGCAGTGAGAGAGCTGAAAGTATGGACGAGAAACGTTTCTGCCAAATAAATAAATAAAAGAGAGAAAGAGAGAAAAACAAATAAATGTAACTAAACGTGTGCAGCTCAGAAAGGAGTGCAGAGGGTATTAACAGAAGAGTAATGTGTGCTCTTATATTTTAAGATGTTTTTTAAGACCTCTGAACCCCAATACTTCTTTGATGAACTACTCTCTAGTGCAGTCTGCATTGAACACACAGACACTGAAGTAGGAAGTTTCACACAAGCAACGTCAATCTATCTGCACGTGTGTGCACAGAGATACATCTCCCCACATATATGTACAGACACCATCAACAAGAGGAGAGCAATGCTTAAAACCACTAGTGTCAGAACTTATGTAGACTAAACACAGTTGAGTGACTACAGCTGGAGGAGAGAGGGCCCCCTCTCTCTCCCTCCGTTTTGTGTGTCCATCTGTTACACACACACAGATGCTCAATGTGCTTCTGATATCAGCATCAGCAGCACTAACAATCATCTCTCACACAAGGACACACACACCACAGCCAACGCCTCCTCTCTTGTATCCCATGTCTGCGTAAATCAAATCAGAGCCCTCCACCACTATAACCAACCCCATGTGAGATGGTGTCAAAATCAACTCCATCATAGCCTGAACATGCTTTAGCCAGTGGGGTGGGCTGCTGTTCAAGCGTCCGTGTGTGTTTGTGTGCACTGTACCTTTGTGCTACATGGTAGGACTCCGGGTGTATACAGGTCTGATCGAGGGGGTTAAATGAGGTTGAGACGTTGACACCAGTTTTTCTCTTGCCTTTCTTAGCTGCAGGTTTCTCGGGCACTTCTGGTGCCTGGTTAGATGATGATCTGACACTGTTTTGGCAAGAAAGAAATGCATTTTAAATCACCCCAGTATTCCTGCTCTAAGACTATATATTGTTTTATATAAACATTAAGGGAAAAGAAAATCTATCAAGCCATGGAAACATGCTGCATTTTGCTTTACTGAGCCCTGTGAATTTTGCTTCCATCCAAATATAACAGCGGTACAAGTGCTTCAGGCACATCCCACTGGGAGGAGATCCTGCCGCAGACCTGTGGCAACCTGGAAACATTATATCTCTAAGTTGGCTTGAAAACGCACCGGTGGTTGGGAAGTGGGAGGTCTGAGTTGCTAGACTGCTTAGACTGCTGCCCCCATCATCTCGGAGGGAAAAATGTCGGAAATACTGAATGGATGGATATTTGAAATAATCCAAGTACACTGTCAGTATTTCCCAACACATTTGACACGATTATCTAGAGTAACTAAAACATTTTTTCTTTAGAATAATTTCTGCATCACCTCACACTCCTCATAAATCATAAATAACTTCTTCAACCCATCTCTGTTTTACATGATATACACGATACACACTCTTGGATGGTAATTCAACTGTAATTTTTACTGCTTTGAACACTACGAACTGAGCCCCACTGAGAAATTCTCAGAACTTGGGTGCAAGTTTATCTAAACTAATTGCATGGCTAAATAACACAAAATGTCTATGAATAAACAGGGTGTTTTTGCAGTTCGTTCCAACAGACCATTGCATGAAAAAAAGACAACATTGTGAAACAGAATTTGAGTGTTTGTCTGCTTGCTTTTAGGTCTATCTATGTGGATATACTGTGTATATGAGTACGTACCTGGATAGAGTTAGTGGGTTTATTCTAATGAAGCCAGCACACTGCTGGTAGGACTTGGGCCCCATGCCTTTGACCAGCTTCAGCTGCTCCCTGTTGATGAAGGGACCGTGCTGCTCTCTCCATTCTGTGATACTCCGTGCCCTTCCCGCATTTAAGCCTGCTACATGCCTAGGAGATAAAACAACAGATTGAAGGGAGAAAAATTACTCATCTCACAATATATTCAAACAACTTCTTAAAATTATTCTACACTAGATGCTAAAGCAACAAAACAGAACAGGTAATTAAATAAGTAGGATCTCAAGCTTGGTTGATATCCATATAGTTTGTATACCTATGGGATCACCTATAATAACTCTACAGTATTAGGCTTAGACACACACACCCACACCAAACAAACAGCAGATTCTGCGACCGTGACCTGGCATTTAAGCAAGCACTGGAAACACAAGTGACACACATAAGCCAATATTAAGCATGTATATTTGTCCAGTTCAGGCTGAGCAAAGACGAGAGGTGATTTGAAACTCAATTAGGTCTGCTCTGTTAATGCCCACAGTGACTCACTCATGCTAAAGCATGTGGCTATGTCAACACTCCGCATAATACCTCAGTCATCAACACGTCTGTGTGTGTTTCATGTGCGTTTGTGCATAGCTTAACTTTGTGGAGGAATGGAAAAAGCTCACTTGCAGAGCAGACAGGTAAACAGATGACCTGATGCCTGCCTTGCAGCTAATGCCAGCTCAATTCATACTGTTTGTCTCCACTGCAAAAAGTGTGCATATGAAATTTCTGCACTTCCTACTTTTGACTCATGTTTATACTGCACAAGTTGTAACAAATAAGCACATGTGTGCACGGTGTTCTTGCATGTTTCTTCTTCAGCATGTATGTTTCTGTGAGTTTAATTGTGTCCACTGTTCCTAATCCTCTTTGTTAATTCCAGTCAGCCCAGTAAGTGGGCCAAGGTGTGAAGCATTAGTCTAAACAGAAAACTGGCAGGCCATCTGTGTGTTTGTGTGCGTAGATCATGCAATGGCCTGTGCATGAGTGTGAATGAAGCCTTGCCATGTTGTGACTGCTAAGGGAAAGTATGCCAGAGGTCTGAGCCCGTCTTCATCTCGTTTTCAGAATTTTGTCTCTGTCTGCATGTATTTGTGCAGCACACAGTGGTTGAGTGCAAACATGCACTTGCTTGTGAGGACATGTATTAAATGTTTTTAGGTATGTTTGATGTTTTGATTCTTAATTATCGTCTAACATTAACAAGACAGCTCACTGGTCCCAAACGAGCTGTTTTAATGCATCCCTAGTCTGAGTCTACAGCCACGCTCAGTAAGAACCCTCTTCCGTGACAACATAGGCAAAGAATCTTGCAAACATAAACTGTGTGTAAAAGACGGACACAGGCAATGTGAGTCCCACAGTTCAGTCTAAACTGAGTATAATCCCCATTTTAGTGTTTAGAAACTGTACACGGTGAAACTGAGGGGCACTGCAAGATTATTGGCTAATGACTTGTCAATCAAATCATATAAAATCCCATCATACTACAACTTTTGTTTCCACTACGAATTGGGTGCAGAGGTTTGAATTTAATTTGGATTTTCTTTAATCAACACAGGCTCAAAAGCATACATACAGGTTCAAATGTGTACATGCATTCACTTACATTTTTTTCTACAATGTCCTAACTTCACAAGATGATCCTGACCAAGAAAGAAGCCCTGCTCCAAAATTAACACCTTTGTACCAGCTGTCAAGCATGGTGGTGACAGCATCATGAGCTCAGGCTGTTTTACTGCCTGTGGTAATGGTATATTGCACAGTATATGGAATAATCAAGGAGGACTACTCTGAAATTCTTCCTTCAATTTATCAACAGCTCAAATAAACAGTTGGCCCCAAATCAACAGGTAGATGGTTAAAACTTGGACACAGTTGGGTGTTCCAACAGGAGAAACTGGTTTTGGAATAGTTAAGGCGGGCTAAAGCAGGCTGTCGCCAAGTGCATACTTGTTGTTTCATTATTGGGGTTCTCTCTGTGTTATTGGAGCGTCTCTACCTTACAATTTAAAGCACATTGAGGTAAGTGCTGTTGTGGTTTGTAGCTATATAAATAAAACTGAATTGATTTTTAGAAATTATGCGATATGTCATTTTGGGTACTCTACCTCATCAGTATCTCAGAGCAGATGTTAATGTCCACACCAACAAAGCTCACACACTCCTGCACCACGCCATCCAATGCTGTCTTCAAAGCTCCAGCTGACACGTCATGCTAAGAGAAAAAAGAAACATTAACAAAACCAGGGAATTTTTAAAGTACACATGGCAAAAACTGGTTAAGCAAAGAAAACAACTTTAAATCACTGCTTTTATCTGTGTGTGAGAGCAAATACAGGAATTCTTAGGATTTTTCAAACCTCTTTGGGACAGATGAACACTAAAAAAGTAGTACAAAATCTGGATTTATTCTAAGGCTAACACAGCTGCATGTAGCTGTTCTTTCTTTTTTCCCATCCAAATCTGTTTATCCAAATATTTTAATGGAAGATTTTAACAGACTTTACTTGAGCGTGTTCAGGTTAGAGATGGACCGATCCGATATTACGTATCGGTATCGGTCCGATACTGACCTAAATTACTGGATCGGATATCGGAGAAAAATAAAAAATGTAATCCGATCCATTAAATATCACGAAAGCACCTCACAAAACTTGCAACACGCCGTAACTCGCCTCAGAACGTTAGCACGTCGGAGCAGTATGCATCACGTGATAGAGCGGCTGTGGCATGCGGGACCTGTTGGTGGTCTGGATAGCATTTGGAGCTTCGCGAGCAACCCGGCATTTCATCTCCGACAAAGTTATCCCCGAGAGAAGTAAAGCAAGTGTGTAAGTCCATCTCTGAATGTTTGTAAAGCATTCCTGCGTTAAGCTTAACAAACGATATATGGAGCGACTGCCTCTTCTTGCTGCTACTTCAATCATGAAACTGCTTAATGATCAGCTGATCGGCTTTTCTGTCTCGAGTCCGTCTCTCTTGTTTGTTTTTGGCCCACTTTGCACCAGAAAGAGGAAACCAGTGGATAAACAACAGCAGCTCGTTTAAGCTTGATAAGCTGTTGTTAGAATTTATTTAATATTACTTTCTACACCAGGATCTTTTTCTACATAGCTGACGCTGGTAACTGTGCAGGGGCGGATCTAGCAAAGTTTAGCCAGGGGGGCCGATAGGGCATTAACAGGGAAAAGGGGGCACAAAGACATACTTTTCTTTCTTATTCTCATTTAAAATGTCTAGCTTTTAATAAATAATTATCTGACACCCAAAGTTTTAATTTGATGTAAAATGAATAGAAGTCCATTACTGTATATAGTAACTATTAAGTCTAATATATATACCCTAGTAAGCTATAGTACTTTTTCCTTTGGGAAGGTACCATCTGTGCAGTCTGCAATTTTGTTGAAGAAAGATGTTGAATCTATTTAATATTTCTTGAAAAATAATTGATTTCTGTGCATTTTTTTTCACACTGCATCAAATTAAGGTTGATTACGTCGATTAAGCATCATGAGGTGGAGCGTGAGGGGTGGTTCCCTATTTTTTATTTATTTATTTTTGTTGTTGCTGGCAGTTGGAACCCTATTAGTTAGGTTGCTTAATATTTACGCTAAGTACTCTTTAAAATACCAGAATAGGGAGGATGGAGTAGGTTTAAGTTTATTAGATTGATCAGTATTGCTGAACTATGAAATATTTTTTTTTGCATACAGGTATAACAGAATAGCTTTAGTGTAGTTGTTGTTTTAAACTTGAGTATGAACTTATACAAAATGCAGCAAGATATTTAAAAAAACAGTTTTGTTGATTAAAAAACACTATATCGGATTCATATCGGTATCGGCAGATATCCAAATTTATGATATTGGTATCGGTATCGGACATAAAAAAGTGGTATCGTGCCATCTCTAGTTCAGGTTAATTCCCAAATATTATATTCCATTTTCACCACATACTGCTACTTGATCTTGTGCTGACAGCAATACAGCAAATATGAGGCAAATTTTAAACAAAAAAGGGAGTGAAAAAACTGATTGGAAGGAGAAGTACAGAAGTGAAAGGAAAATGTTTCGTTAGGCCTTTCTGTGATTTTTCCCAGTAATACAGTGTTCTTGTCATTGTAGCTCTCAGTCTATAAACGTACCTCCAAATGAAACTTTCACATTTCTCATCGACCAGCCAATCAAACATTAAACAGGAAATATTTTTCAAAAGGAGTGGAGCCTGTTTTTTTTTTAAATAAGAAAGGTTGACAGCAAGAAAGGAAAGGAAAGAAAATTATTGTCAACAAACTATTTAAATACACAACCAAATAATCTTAAAGAAATATAAGGTCTAGCAGTGAGAAACACGAAGCCCTGTGTTGTGGCACAAGGTTAAAATCCAGGAGTTCAGCTACAGACTGATGTCTCAGCGACTGCTTGAGGATTAGCTGACACTCTAAACTAGACTACTGTTGGTCTTTGAATGTGTTTGTGTGCATGTGTATGTCTGTCATGTGCATGAACATGACTGAGACTAGCATGGGCTGTCCTGTAACATGATCAAGCTTTTAACAAACACTGACTTGTAAACAGATAACAACAAGAGCAGCTAGCAAACACACCCTCTGTCAGCAATAACAGGATAGGAGGACAGATGAGGATAGAGGAGGGAGAGCGCGGCAGACAGAGAACACATGGGGCTCCTAAGTTTTTGCTTGGCCGTTGTGAACTACAATATGTAATTTCAGCACAGAACCTCTAATACTTATCACACATTTCTATGCTATATAATTACAACAATATTTCTATCTTGTTATCTTAAGCTGGTTAACATGATGCTTACATGTTAACTTTTAACTTTAAATAAGTAAGAGACTGCTACATTTGCTATATTTTCTAAATTACTGTGACATCAGCAAAAGTTAGCACTTAGCCTACAATGGATGTAGCTTTGCTCAGCAGACAGAGGATGACAAAGAATGACATACAGTGAAAAGACAAAGTAGTACTGGAGAAAAACAGCATCTACAATCTGTTCTTTGTGAGCATAACCAGAGGCATTTTGGAGACAATAATAAAACAAAATTCCAAACAGGAACAAATAAAACTACGAATGGTTTATGATTTCTGCTGAGTGGCTCTAGAAGCAGAAGCTCACACGAGAAAGAGAAGACAAGGAGGAGGAAATCACCTGTCACACCAGAAAAGAATTTTCTCACGTGAGAAAGTTGGAGGTGCGTAAGGTAGTGTGAGTTGTAACCTGCAGGAAAAATCCACTGAATGTGTTCTTAGATTCTTGCTGAAACCTTATACAGGCGTGAGAAACACTAGAACACTTTAGGTACTGCTTGGTTAGGGATGGGAACACTAAAAATGTAGCTTAATAAGTATTTATAGTAAGTTCCCAAAAGTAAACAATAATCATAATAATCACATTTACACTTGAAACATTGTGACACTGCTCAATAATAATAGATATTTGCATAACAAATAAGGGACTGCTACACAGAAAAGGATATGCAAATATGTCGTAAGGAAGAAAGTAACGAGAAGTCCGTGTGTTTCCGCTTTAACACCCAGGCAGCAGAGGCCCGCATGGCTCTGTGTCACAGTTTACAGTGGCGCTAACAGCACCAGTGAAGCATGTCATGCTGTATCTTTTTATCTATCAATCCACGTGTCACACTTTGTGAGGTATGTTTTCTATCTGATTATGCAATAGACGAGTCAAATAAAATGGCACGATCACTATTTTTAAGCTGCAAATTCTAGTTTTAGAGGGATGCACTGACCTAGTGTTCTTCTATTTTCATTTTATATTCAACTCACCTCGAGGTACACACTAACTAAAGAACATTAGAAATCACATACGCAACTTAATGCAGATTTTCCATCTAAGCCATCTAGATCATTGCTAAATGTTCTTCGTAGTATTTAGATTAGAGCTGTAAGGTGATGTGGAAGCACAGAGATAGAGATGGTTTGTCAGACAAAGCTATATATGCTACTATCTCTTTGAAAATCACCTCCACTCCCTCATTCCTTCGTCCCAACTCCCAGCACCCAAACCTCAATTTCATACAGAACCAATGGAGTGGATCCCTATGTGCGAAGGTTATGTTTGGATTGGTCTGAAACCAGCCAAAGCCAGCCAACCAATACAAAGGAACAAAGTGCTTCTGTCTGCACCTCAAGTACTTAAACACTGTTGAGTTACCGCATGTCAATCAGAGATAGTGAGAGAAGCACAGTGGTGAAAACTACAAAAGAGACCAAAAAAAATGTTTTTTTGAGAGGTACTTTACTGATGAAACCTAGAATACCTTGTCATTTCGACATTTATAAAATTGCAGTGAACCAGAAGGTGAGTAAACCAGAGAGGGAAAGGGGACTGACAGTAATGAATGAATGTCTTTGGACAGCAGGCTGATCGTTTATATGAATGAAGAAGAGCCTGAGGGATGTAAATGACAGAAGGTTAACTGTGAGACTAGAAAAAGTTGCATTTCCTGCGAAAAGGCAGTGTGAATGCTGTGTAGTGGAATCTGCTGAAAACAGCAGAAGAAGCAAAACTATCAGCTGAAGAGAGTTGTAGAAGCTGAAGTGCTTGCTGAAAATGACTGTATTTGAAAGGGTACAGTGAAGAGTGTCAAGAAAGCAGAGTGCATACAAGCGGGGGAACATGTGCGGCAACTGCCACAGGCAGGATTTGAACCTTCGCCACCAGATCTCACGGCAGCTGATCATCCCACTGAGCCAAACCACTTTCGGTCTCAATGATGAGATGAGAGGAAAAATGTGCACTATGAAGAAGAAGCTGAATTGTGCTGAAAGGAGGTGAAGAAGCTGAATGTTCAGCAAAAAGAGACAAAGAACCTGAAAAATTGTGCTGAAAAGAGCAGAAGAGGCTGAAAATTCTGCTAAAAAGAGCTGAAGAAACTGAAATTTGTGCTCAAAAGAGGTGAAAAACCTAAAATTCTACTGAAAAGAGCAAAAGAGAATGAAAATTCTGCTGAAAAGTGGTGAAGAAGCTGAAATTTGTGCTCAAAAGAGGTGAAAAACCTAAAATTCTACTGAAAAGAGCAAAAGAGAATGAAAATTCTGCTGAAAAGTGGTGAAGAAGCTGAAATTTGTGCTCAAAAGAGGTGAAAAACCTAAAATTCTACTGAAAAGAGCAAAAGAGAATGAAAATTCTGCTGAAAAGTGGTGAAGAAGCTGAAATTTGTGTTGAAAAGAGTAAAAAAAAGTTGAACTGTTAACTGAAAAAAATATTGCCATAAGCGGGATTTGAACCCGGCCCTCCCGCTCTGAGAACGGAGGCTCATCTGACTGAGCTAAAACATGGCTCAGCCCAGCAGGCAAAAGTGGTGATCACACTGATAATGTGGTCCCATTCAGCAAAATGGGCCAAAAAATGGCATAAAAAGCTTAATATCTCAAAAAGTATAAAAGCTATGAGCACCAAAAGATATAGCAGGAATTAGCAGAAGGAGCAGAACAGAGGGAGTAGTTAACCAGCAAAGGTCTGAGCAACTAGAATAATAAGGTAGAAGAATAAAGAATAAAGAGAAACAGGAACTCAATAATTAAGATCAAATGTCTGTTGGGTTCCAAGTGTTGTATTCAAACTGAGACACAAAGGTTTATACTCATGTATTAATTCTTGTAATGTGGGAAGCCACAAGTCAGTGAATGTTGTCACATCTACCAGAGGTTGATAAGTTAAAACTGTTTATTTAAATCAACCAGAGCAACAACTAAGGTAGGGTTAGCAGGGTCAGCAGCAGCCATGATTCTAAATCCTGCATCACCAAACTCAACCCCCACCCCTTCACAGATCTCCTCCCAGTTGTCAACAATCCACAATGTACTTGGCACCAAAGTGAAGTTGGGAAAACCAATTTTGACGACAGATAGAGATAATGGAGTGAAACTGCTGAGTGACGTCATTCAGTTTCACATAATAAGTGAACTATGTACAAATAAACAAGGCTATCTGAAGGTCATGATCTTGACTGACAGCACTTTTTAAGGCCTCTGAGACCTGTATATGTATTCTACATATGGAGCCTTGGCTGAGTATGCTTGTGTTTGTGGACGCCTGCATTACTAATGTTTCAGGCCCCTAAATGTGGTCACAACAATTACTTTATGAAGGTCTAAGACAATATGCAGACTAATCAGTGACTCTTCTCTACAGGCATATTATCAAACTTGTCTTTCTTGAAGGGACAAAAAAGCAAGTCTTCAATATAAAAATAAATTTTAATAACCATTTTTAAGATGAATTTTAAGGTTAGGTTACAGGTTAGGCAAGTAGTGCATACAGTTAAAGTAGTTAAAGCGTGGGAGTGTGCATGCACACACAAGAGTGATCATTATGGAAGCTCAGGAAGTTGAGTAATAGCTATCAGGTCTTTGTGAAAGGTGATAGAACATCATAAAAACATGTCCTTGCCATCATATCACTTTCGGGTGCTGATTAATGACTGGCATTTAACGACCTAACCAAGCACATACTCGTGTGCACAAACACATGCACGGTCACACATTACCCGAGGGAGTGCAAAACAGAACATGAGAAAACTAGAACAGAAAGCGCTTCAAGAGAGGCACAGGAAGTCTCATCTATTTAGGTTTTCACTTGGAAAATATCATGTTTAAGAGTTTGAAAAAAATACTCTATTCAAATGTTCCATTAACAAAAAGATTAGAGGCAATGTTTGCATTTTGTTTAATATAGATGAAAAATTAAGGACACGGTTGATTTAAATCATCATTTTAAGAACCAAAAAATGCACCTTTCCTCCTCTCTTTCAAATAGTTTATTTCTTATTTGACAATTCTGCTGTTTGCTCTTGTTAACTATGAGGTTTGTGTGCTGTTTTTCCCTTGAATATCCTACTATATAAACTAATTTTGATATAAAAAGGTAGCAATTAAAAAGCACTTACCAAGAAATTTAAACAAGGGAAAGTAAATTGTACAACCTTAAAATAAGTAGCCTGGCAGCCAGATATGTATTATTTATTGCAGAATAAGAAGATATTTGGCACAAGCCTCTGTAAATCCATCATACAAACAAAGATGCAAGGTTTATTCATTTAACACAGACACTCAAAAACATGCTTGAACAAATCTAAAGGAAATCATTAAAATAGTATCTACTAATGTTTTTGGCACCTTCTGCCAAGTCTTAAAGAGCTTGCTTTTTTTTTCCCACGCTCCAAAGCGACTAGGCAGGAACTATCAATCACTGTCAAGCCTTCATTTCTTACTCTTCTTCTTCTCCTGTGCTCTGCCTGCTCCTGTCTGCCCCATAGGCACTACCATTCAAGGGTGAAAAACATGCCAAAGGAGTCACAGACACTTTCTTTCTACGCACACACATATCACTATGGGAAAACAGGCTTTGGTGTGAGAGTGACATCACTAGCACAGCATGCAGGCTAAAACCTCATATTCAGTCAAGAAAATCTGAAAGTCAGTGCAAATGTTCCCAAAAGAACACAAACTTTAGATTCCTTCAGCTACATGAGATGTTATTCTCTGCCATTTACAGTCTATACTCAGTACATGTTATATGGCAGTGGCATATCATACCATCCATGATAAAGCCAGTTTTATGTGATGGAATATATATATATTCACACAAAATGTCTTTGAGTACTTTTAAGCCCTTCACCCATTCACAACCTGCTCAACCACCTCAGCCGAAGCCACTCAAACATGTCTGAGAGCACGAGCTGTCTGTTAGCCTTCAATGGCGATTTTGGACCTAAAAAGGGAGCACTGAGTACAACCAGGCTATGAAGACAGTACTCATACTTGTGGTGTGTGACCCAGAGTTAAACAAATTGCTCATCGAAGCATTGCTGGAGCACTTGCTAGCTGCACTCCATAATCTGGCAGAATCAGCAAACGTTGGATGGTAATCCAAGCCATCTGCCACTCACCCCCAACTGGTCGCGGCAGATGCCTGCCCCTCCGTGAGCCTGGTTCTGCTGGAGGTTTCTTCCTGTTAAAAGGAAGTTCTTCTTTCCCAGTGTCACCAAAGTGCTTGTTCACAAGGGGTCAAGGGGTTTTCAGTTTCAGTTTTAATATGTGACAATATTGTGCAGGCTCATGAAGAGGTACAGGATTAAGTTACTTTACTTATTGTTGTACAAAAGTATTAAACAGTTACGTTACTGTTAAAAGTTCCAGGGAAAACACTTCCTAGGTTACTTTTGTGCTTACATTTGACTTATGCTGTGTCACTATATACAATGCTGTGTCACTAGTATTGCACTATAATGCTGCTGGCGGCACCTTGTGGCAACAGATTCACACTTTCGATGGCATCAATGACAGTGGCTCAATAGAAAAGACGTACAGAAAATGCCCTTGAGTTTGTTCACACTTATAAATGCTGCCTAGAAGCTGCGATCAGTATTTTTTTTTCTACATCCTTATAAATATCATTATCTCAGATTTCCTTGAAATATTGCACTATAATTTTGAGGTTGTATTACCCACTCCTAACACGTTGTAGTATTTGAAAGAAAACATGAAATTAAAGGAAGGCAGATGAAGGGCATTAGTTCAGGAGTGTGAAGAGTTTTACAAAAAGTTAGAATTGGAAGAGAAAAACAATCAACAAAGGTGAGGGGAAGAATGACAGTTTCTTTAATATCCGGCTGGCGGGTAATGTTTTCTTACACAGCAGTGTGCGTCTGTGTGTGTGTATTTTCCAGTAGTTCATTTCACATCCCTGGGGATTTCCCAGCTGTCAACAGACCATAGCTACATAAAAAGGTAACTGACAGATGGAGGTCTGGTTCAAAGGAAAGTTAGTGTCTAATTATTAAAGAACAGAAGACTCCAGCAATGTTTACACACTTATTTTTCTGTACTGTGCCGATGTGTAAGTAGTCTTTTAAATGTCAGTGTTCTGTTAAAGCTAATGACACTGGCTCCTCATTCTGACATGTTTCTGGCTTTTCAGCATTCAAAAAAAAAAAAAGGAAAACTGTCAGCCAGCGGATCCACAGTGAAAACAGCGTTCCCACCCCAATACTTGCGTCCAATCTGATTTTAATGGGCCTCACTTCTTTAGCCCTCAGCTCATTTCCGCCTTTCCCTCAGAGCTGTCACTCACTGGGTCAGCAGGGAGAGAGAAAGCGAGCGCATGCTGTGCCAGCTGTCTAGAGTTACATCTACCCTTATGCTTTTTGGGTCTAATGGCAATAAACTTTCCGAAAGCTCAAAAGGCCATATAAAAGAACTTGCTAGAAAACAAACGCATGCATGACTGCCCTATTCTCACATATATACATTCACGTATACACCAATGCAAATGTATGCACACACATTACATACTGACTCTGAAAAAGGATGGGGAGGAAAGTGTGTATGCTTTGCGTGAGCTCATACGCAGGTCAAGATGATGTCCCATCTCATATCTGTCAGCACCCAGAGTTTATTTACTCGGTAAGATTAGCATTTGTTGACCTAGTCACATGATCTGAGAGCGGGAGGTGCAGAACCCTGAGCACCCTAGAGAGTCAAGATCAGGACGTGATGAGAGACACGGGCCTGTGACCTAACACACACAGCCATGCACACAATCATTTGAACAATATGACCTCCTCCTTTTACTTTCAAATGTTAAATTTTTCCCATCATTCCTTTACTTTGACTTTTGTCACCCTCTGCTGTTCTTTTTAACCCCCCTCCCTCCCTTCTCTTCTTCCACTGGTGAATTCTTTTTCTTAACACTGAAATATTAGCCAAAGCAACACATGAAAATGCTTCTTACGCTCCTTAAATGACAGCTCTTGAAATAACCTTGATAAAAGATATCAGTATATTACTTAGTTACAATTTACCCTGTATAATACTGACTTAGTGAGCAGAAACCTCCTCTCAGCAGATAAACAGCACCTCATCTGTTAGTTGATGAATGAAAAACCAACTGATAACAACTTCAGTCTCCTTTTTACTAAGCCAAAAGCAAAAATTCTTTTTTATCAATGACAAAAATATCTGCTTTTTTAGCAATTAAAATTAAATTAAATTAAAAGTTAATCAAAATAAACTGAGTCCTACGGTGCATCAATTCTTCTCTCTCATCATTTCCCAGTGATTAAATGGGCTTCACATTTCTATTACAAAGAGGAATTCCACCAATTTAACACTAGACCTGAAAACTCACTCAGCCTTACAGTACATCAGCTCTTCTCTCTCATCACTGCCCAATAATTAAATGGTCCTCACATCTTTATCAGGAACAGGAATTCTACCAATTTAACAATATAACTGAAAAACAACTGCTGCAAAAAAGCACTACATGTTCTGCAGTTTACACCCTCTCTTCTACCTGCTTTAACTATATCCAATAAAGCCTTAAAAAGAACTTTATTATTACTTTTTTTTTTTGTAGTACATAGCATCTAACACTGGATCCATCATGTACAGCTGACAGTCGTTTATTGTGACCTTATTGTATTTGCCTGTGTCATCCTCGTTCCTTTCCGTTTTCTACTTATTTCCATCTCCTCATAGCCTTTTCTTCCAAGACTACATGGAGAACAATACTGCATTCATAGCTGATGCTAACAGTAAGCTCACTGACATAATGCTCAGATTGCCTTTCTCGCACAATTACATACCCACTCGCAATGCAGAAAACCAACACTGAGCCAACTCCTGCTTCATACACATGCATGCACACACACACAGACAGACACTGGAAAGAGTATAAAAGAGTTGGCAGTGCACACAAACGGACAGAGAACGGCAATTAAACAAGCAAAAACAAATGTCCAAACATACGTCATGCCTGATCTCCATTAATTGAATTAGTCATCCTTAGCATCATCTGTTGACACAGCTCTCAGCCAAGTTTATCTTCTTTATCCCTGCTTGCCTGTTTTGCCTTTTTTCCTCATCCCTCTCATCGCTTTTTCTTTTTAGGACTCAGTTACGTTTCTGCTCTCTTGGTTTTGCCTAAAAGATAAATGTCGCACCTAAACTCTAGTAACAAGCAACTTGTGCTTTGGAGGATGAAAGGATAGAAATGCAAATGCATGATTACATTATTGTTGGTATGAAATATTTGATCTGGACTCTCCTAAAAAGACCATCTTTGATAACTAAAGTAAATATGAAACATAAAAATAAAAATAAACATAAGTGCCTTATTGTACACTTGGAATATTTGTCTTCAATGACAAAAGCAGACAATCAAAAAGCTAAAAGCTAACTTACCTGATATGTTCCAATGCCTATGTGTTTGGGATCAATCTTCACAAGCTCAGCCAGCGGATCTTGGACACGTCTTCCAATCGACACTGCCATCACACACACACAGACACACACACACACATAAGATACCTCTATGTCTCATGGGAATCCGTGGTTTGTGTTTTTCATAAACTTGGTATTTGACTCACAGTTATTGAATATGCAAATCCATAGTAGTATGCGTAATTACTCAATATGCTAATTGTCTGCATATTACTGTGTTGGCCTGAGGGCAGGCCAAACCTAATTGTCATTCCTCCACCCCCACTAATAATAATTAAAGCTGGCATTCAGCTGGAGTTGCTGCACCTGTCATTTAGCTTGCTGATAGACGTTTGAGCCATGAACCTTTAAAAACACCAATTTATCCACTTCTGTGCCCTCTGGCAAAAACAGTCAAACGTAGCACACAAACAAATACACAATACTCCTCAACCAACGTTGGGTTTGTTTTATGACAGAGTCTTTAAGGCTTAGGTCACATGTCTTTTCTGATTTTCTAAATGACAAAGAGAAAAATGACAATAATCTTATTCACATACACACGGCATTTCCCCACGAGCACACACCGAGCGGAGAAGAATAACACAACCAATCAATTGTGTACTTACATAACCATGGGCAAGACAAAGGGGATGCCAGCTCTGGGCGTTACCGTACACTGTTATGTCTTTTCCATTTATATAATTTTTAAAAAGAGAAAAAGCAATATATACATAAATATTTTTAGTAGTTTGAGTTTCCTTAAAAAATAGAACTTAAAAAACTGCTATACTCCCCAAACTTTGGCATCACAACACAATTATGACCAACGATTTGCTCATCCATTGATCAATTTCAGGGAACAGTTTGTCCCTTCATTTGTCCTTCCTTTCCTGCCCTATCCACCGTTTTGTGTATGTAGTATGCTGCATGGGATGCATCAGATTCTGATCTTTGAGGTGGAAAAGGCAGACAAAGGGAAGAATAGGATGTAAGAGAGGGAGTATGTCTGGAATCAATGGTCCTCCTCTCTCTCCTCTGGCTGCGGCAGGAGCCTGCTGCCTGAGATAATATTTAGACAGGGATGGAGTTTCAACCCTAGCCTTGCTCAGTACACCACCAAAACTCTCCTATACTCTTTCCATTTAACCCGTCTCTAACCCCCCCCACTCTGAAGGGAGGTTATTTGTAAATGGAGTCCAGCAGAACTCTCCAGCACTTATTGAAAGTTTATGAGCCAAATACAGTACTACAAAAATGGGAAGCAATGAAGAGCACAACAACTGACGAAGGCCCTGGCCAGACACATTACTCAGGAGAAAACGGAGACATCCAGCCTTCTGGTGAGACACTGATGATGCGGCTGCACAGTTTTTGTTGCAGAGCATGAACTGAGAAAGAAAATGAACTGCTCGCACTCCTCTCAAACGTCATTACTCTCCATCAGATCATGAGCTGAAAAAACTTGATTACAACAGGCCAACTTTTAAAGAGATGCAGCATGTCTGCAATGAGTGACTGGAAACCAGTTAGTGACAGCAGTCCTCTGATCAGAGGGGAGACGGGAGGAGCAGAAATAAGTGGAACAAAAACAGTAATCCCTGGGAATGGGTAAAATATTACCTATTACCACTAGGTGTCCCTAATCTCACAATAATCAGTGTAATAAGTCAAAACACCCCCCTGCATACAGTGTTACACAGCCATTCATTTAGACTAAGGCAATAGCAAAGATACCCCCGAAAGGCAAAACAGACACACACTGTTATTCATGGTGTCGAGGCTTAGCATCCAAATATAAATTCAGTAGATTTCTTGAGGTTTTCGTTATGGGTATAAATATGGCTCTCTGCAAGTGCTCTGTGCTGCTGACCACAGGATACTAGTGAGGAATAATCCAGCCTTGGCTGATTTATGGTTTTTATAGAGGAAGTCTGCTGGAAACATTTATTCTCCCAAACTCAGTGTGATTCCTTTATATTCTACTGTGTTTTCAATGACGTAGTATGTGCAGAGAGTTAGGAAGAATTGGCAAGGGAGGCAGAGAGGTAAAGCAAAGTTAGGGCGACAGAGGAGAACCAAAAAGCAATGCCAGAAATTCAATGACGTGTGAAAGCATTATGCAAAAAAAAAAAAAAAAAGGTGGAAAATAAAACTGAAGCTGAAACCAGTGGACATACAGCTATTCCTGACTTACCAAATTTCCAACCTTATTCATATTACTATCCACAAAAACAACACATTAAACCAGGAAAAATCTACTTGCTACTTGACAACAATCAAGCTTTGCAGCTTGGTGTACCTGCACTCCTAAGGTTAGGGTCCAGGTCTGGCATCTCTTGGACTGCCTCGGGACTCACACTGTAGATGGATGCTCCTGCCTCATTGGTTATACTAGGGAAGATATGGGAAAGAAAGAAAAGTAAGAGTTAGACAAGTAAAGGATGGCTTTGGGAAGATACTGGCAGAGATGTACAAAGGAAAAAGGGAAAACATACAGGTTCGACAGTGGGGGGGAAGGTAAAAAAGAGGTGAGAAAGATGGGTTTGATTAGGGAGAAAATTGTGAGTTAAGGAGAGGGAGGAGGAAACTAATTAAAACAGCTATTACTACTTGAGAGATCATCATAATTAAACATGCCTTACATCTTTAATAATGTACTTGAAAAGTCCTTAAAACAGTTACTTTATTTGACTCTAGTAACCCCCTTTGTAGCCATGACAAGCCAAAATAGCATCATGACTAGTAGTCCTGCACCCTTAACATTAAGATCTCAGTTACAGTCTTTCAAATGCCTTTAAGTATTCTGACACTTGGCAGCAGGTGTAAAAAACAACTTGCACTCCAAATGCATGTATGAGTCACTGCCTCATGTACCTATGAATACTTAACATGTTCAGAAGAAGTTAGCGAGTCAGTTAGGTGATTGAGTCAATTTTCCCACTGTATGGTATGCACTTTAGGCAACTATAAATTCACAACCATACATTTTTCTGCATATATGATTCAGAGTACGGTCACTTTTCCACACTGAACTCTCACAAAAGAAAGTGTGACTCAGTGGTAAGATACAGAACCTCTTTACAGCAAATCGTGTGGCACCTCTGCCATCTAGTGGTAGTTTTGGTGCACTGTTTGCCAGCCTCTATAGAGTATTACTATAGACCAGGGATGTCAAACTCACTTAACCTCGTGAGCCACACACAGCCTATTTTAATCTTAAGTGAGGCCTAGAAATGCTACTTCTCTTTCTGTCAGTGTAAAGACACATAACTAAACATTTAATCCCTGAGATGTCTCACAATAGCAAAAAGAAGTGCAATTTCAACAGCACGCTTCATTTTTCTACACGATAAATGTGTGAAATTACAGAAAAATTAATAATTTTACAGACTGTCCTTTATTTATAAATCTAAAAGTTTTTGTTCATTCACAAAAAATGTAAAATTTATATAACATAAAGTGACAAACATAAACTTTTCTGTCATTTATTAGTTTATGTATTACTTAATTACTTTTGTGCATTATAAGTGTCAAAGGGGTAGGTCTATATCACTAGGGAACAAAAGGAAAAGCTGTTAATGTAATCAAAATACAATTAAAAGTTCAAAATGCTGCATTCATTCACATTTTCCAAAGCCATGTCAGGACTGAGTCATGATGTCAGACATACCAAGTTTCAACTAAGTCCTAAGTAATATAATTCTGCCCAGTTATCTATAAATTTAAGTAACATTAAAAAAAATCAATTTACATGTTGCTGCAGAAAGAAAATCATTAGAATTATGCATAGGATATATAAAGTTAGAAAATAAAACCAACAGTCTGCCTTAATATTTCACATAATTAACCATTAAATAAACTTTTAACGACTCAACTGAAGTCAAGGTCTTTGACAATTCCAGTATTCTTGTTATATTTCATATATATCTTATAATTAAATTACTGGCAATATAAGGTTAACATGCTACGAATTATACAATTTCCCTGTTAATGCATTCAGTCGAAAGTAGGCTGCTTATCATCCATCACCACACATGCAAGATGGTGGTACAACAAAGCCACTGATACCCGTGTTAATGTTGGTGACACACAAATGAAACTGCCAAATTGTTTAGTCCTCCTATTCTCTTGAGGGAGACTTGGAGAAAGAAAGAAGGGGGAGTTCCCTCAGGGCTAACCAATATGACAAGAGGGTCGTCCCCTCCCCTATGTCCAAAACTAAGGTCTTCCATAGTGTGCTCACACACACAAACACACATGCGTGCACATATACTATCCCAGAGGCCTGGACCTTGCTACAACAACCTTGCCAATTATAAGTATCTCATTAATGAGGAGTGGCAGAGGCCGTCTGATGAGAATCGCATTTAAATTAACTTGTCTGTTCACCCTCCCTTTTTCTTTCTCCTTCCCAATATCTTTATTCAGCCCTTTCTCCATTACACTGTTCTTTTTGTTAACCTCCCATCCATTGCGCTGACAGCTGACATATCGCCATGGTGACACTACTAACGAGCAATGGCACATGACCTTCAAGGAGGTCAAAACAAAGCTGGTCATTAACCTGACACACATGGGTTCGCGCAGAAACATGCAGGCTTGCAGAGACACAAATTTACATGGTAGGTAATGCAGATTAAGACCGAAGATTTCGCTTATATGAACAAAATCATTCACTATACCTAAATCTCAATTTTCCAACAGCAAATGCAAAGGGCCAAATAATTATATATGTATTTATATACATATGAATGTGTATTTCCCAACCCTGATCTCTCTCTCTGCCCCCAAAACAGAGTGGGCAGGTCAATGAGGTGTAGCACCTACATCGTTTGTTTCTCAAGAATAATTACAACAAGAGAGAGAGAGATGCTGTAGACAGAGTGAAAAAAAATGATGGTACAATGAAGCATACACAGGACATATGAAAGTTGAGAATAGGGTGAGAGAAGAAAGCAAGGCCACCAGCCCCTGTCACGTCTGACTTAATTAAGGCTGCTGCTGGGGCATCTGGGTAACCACTGTCATAGATACAGCTCTGAGCCCTCATCGCCATAGCATCTATGACTGCAGCCATAGTGGGGGGATCGCCCTGGCAGCCAGCAGAAGGTCATCTGTGGTTGGATGGTGGATGAATGGACAGATAACACACACACACTCACTCACTCTCTCTCTTTTGTATACAAAGTCAGTGGTTGCCTCTTGGTGTGAAGCAATGATTTCTGGCCCTGTAGGGATATCTTCCACTCGCATGTTCATTTGCTCTCTTAATTGTACACAAACATAAATATAGACTTGCCTTTAGCCATGCCCTTTCCTGGGGGAAAGTCACAAACTCAATGGTCCACACACACACACACACACACACACACACACACACACACACACACACACACACTATGACTTGCATCCTGCTACTCCTCAAGAAAAAACAGAACTGTTATTAGCCACAAAGCCCCAACTCAACAACTTGAAGAAAGGGATGCTGTAACTGAATATCTGTCTATTTAGATGTTTGTTGTTTAGGCCCTATGGTTTTATATTTCACCAGTCTGATATTTCTCTTTTTAATTTGGAAATACCCTTACACTTGAGATGCTTCAGTTCACATAATTGTTGCCAATTTTGGAACGTTTTATACCAATTTTATGGTTTTTTTCATAAAAGGAATCAATGACAAAAATCAGTAGACAGGAGTGCTTTGCCTCTCACACTTAAAGGAGCTGTAGCACCGACAGTCCGCGCACAGTCAATTACCAGCAGGTGCAGTCACTTAAGAGAGTAAATCAAGTAAAACATGCCTAGTAAAGAATATATACAATATATATGTGTAAAATACATAATATGACCAAATGCTGATGAATAAATCCCCCAAAACTGATTCTGTTTATCTGGATGTAGAATTTTCAGTGGGAGAAATGATGAATTTAAAAAAGCATTCTGTGTGCTGCAAAGATTAAGAACTTTGAAATCACTGATTTTGTAATTCAGCTGGACAACTAACCTAAACCTACATCCAAAGCAGAGATATTTTTTAGAATGAAGATGAGGGATATAACTGCCAAAAGTCAGTCACTTGAATTCAGCAAGCATTTCACTTGCTTAAAAGAGATCCCATATAGAAGGCGAGTGTAGGTGGCTGCAATCTGCTGCTTAATATGCAAAAGAAAGCAGCAAAGGGTACTGATCTCCAATACCTTTCTTTCTGTGTTAATGATACCCAGTCAAGCTGAAGTAGAAACCTTCTTATTTACTGCTTTATTTAAATATGGTAAGGAAAAGAGAACACAAACTTTGTTGCCCAAATATGTCTAACCTGGACCGTGTTTTCTATTCCAGCAACTGTGTTTGTGTTCAAGATACTTGGATTGGCCTCATTTTATTGCCTCAGAATGAGCTGTAACATCAGATGTTGTCACCCAAAAATAAATTTGCACGCGCACGCACACACACACACACAAAAACACACAGTAAGTTTCTCTGTCCCAGCTGCTCAAACAGCTTCGTTCCATTGTTCAGTCAGCTGCAAAGCTTGACCTGAGGGAGACAAATTGAGGGATGCGCCATATCGCGCTCTGTCTCTCTCTCTCTCTCCCTCTCTCTCTCACACACGCACACACACACGTCGGTTCTGAAGACAATGACATTTTTCACAGAGAAAAGCGTCCAAATGGCAGGTGTCAGAGGCCGTCAGTCTCTTTCGAGGCGCTAGAAGGCAGGCAGCCGAACGCACACACACATAAACTCCAACTGCCAGTGTGAGGCATGTCTGAAAAGAGCAAAGCCTCACAGACACTCACGTCAATCTGGTAGCAGGAAAGGCCTGCACTTGTGTCATACACGAAAGCATACACAACCACATGCAAACACGCAATACACACATGGCATGTCACACACATTCATCACACATTTTTGTCACGCAAGACTATTGTAGGGAACAGTGTAGCCCTAAGGTGAAACGTGGGGAAGAAGGGACCGAGGCTGGCCACCAGTGAGCACGGTGGGAGGAGCGACAGGCCTGTGGCTCCTCAGAATGAAAGTGGCAGATATTTACTGTCCACCACCTGCAAATGCCAAGTCCTCCACCCAACCCAAACCATCTGTGACTATGTTAAGCTAAAAAAGTCCAAATAAACCTTCTTCAAAAAACAATACTGCTTGAATTATTTGTTTTTTTTACAAGCCATTTACTTCAGTAATGGAAAGAGCAAAATATCTCCAAGAGCTCCGTGAGGATGAAAAGAAAGAGAGCAACAAAAAGCTTCCTGCTTTGTGCCAAAAAGAAAGGGCAAACGAGATCAAATGAAAAAGCTGTGAAGAGCACAGAAGGTGGGCACAGATGTCACAGTGCTTTTCATGCCCTTTAGACTTTTACACTTTGACGGGCAAAAGGTTTCAAGGAAAAAGTAGAAAGTAGCTATCCCACTATTATTAACACATAAGTCATGCCATCATAATTCATATCAAATTCAATTAATTCTTCTTTCAGATCTCAATCATTTTTTGTTTCATTAAAAAAAGTATGGTAACACTGTGACTGATTAGAAGAAATGTCTACTATCTGCAATACATGAATGCATTTTTACTTTATACATAATAACAGACAATACACATTCATTTTGCAACTAACTAAACTATTTATTTAACCCATCCTTTTAAGGTTAAACAAATAATAAATATACAGAAAATGTATTTAAGTTGAAACTCTGAAGGTGAGGACGTTTCTTAAATAATCATGATAAATGCAAATGATAATGTTTTTCTTCTGACCTGTAGGTTTTCCACTAGCTAAAGCAACCACATCTCAACCCCACGAGCCACAACCTGTCCACAAAGTATTAAAAGAGAATTTGTTCTGCTATATTTTCTTCTGTCTGAAATGTTTATTCAATACTTCCACCATTTTCTGCATCAGACTCAATTCATTATGAATTGTAAGGCAAAGACATAACCTCTTTGTTTACCCGTGGGTTTATTTTCCTCTTCTAATATGAAGATGCACCCCAAAGCCAAGCTGAGGCCTTTCCATGCCTCTAAATCCATCTGTCCCTCTGCACCACCTCCTACCCAACCTTCAATGGGGCCTGAGTGCCTGGATGTCACTCAGTCATCGCTTGTCCTGCCACTGTATGTTCATCACTCTCTCAGCTTGGCCCTGGGAGCATGCCTGGACACAGGACATGACAGGGGATACACATACCCGCACCCACATACAGTCATAAATACAGTCTCCACCACTCTCCTCCAGGTCCATCAGTAGCAAGTAATAATGATCTCATCCCAACAGGAGCGAGCCAGAGGGCAAGACAGTCAAGGACTTAATGTAAGCATGCCTGTGTGCCAGGGCAAACAGAGGCTGTTATTAGACACTGCTATTTGACTTTCTCTTCCCGTGCTTGTGTCGATCTCATCTACAGAATGAACCATTTAAGGAAAAATAATGACTAGCACGAGAAAGAGAAACGGCATAATACTTTTATCAACTAAAAGTACAACTTTGACAAAACCCACAGCTCAACGACAAGTCAGAAATGGCAAAAAAAGAGATTCAATTATAATAAACTGTAGCAAAAGTCACCATATAGCCAAAGTAGTTTTATTAAGACAGAGCAACACAAAAAACTATTTAATTTTAACACACTGCAATTTATCAGGTCATTTATTCAATGCAACAGGACTGGTGGTTGGAGTTGTGACATGTAGGCCCGCAGGATCTGATTGTGTGTTTATGAAAAAGGATAAGAGGGTCAGTCATCCCATTGCCTTGAGGAGCGACAGAGAAAGTGGTCAAGAAATTGGATGTCGTTTCTGTTTGCCTTTAGCAGTGGTCAGAGTGCGTGTGTATCATCACAGTTGCCCAAAGATCTCCCTAACCTTACCCCACATATTCTTGCCCTCTGATATAATAACATCAACCTATTAGAGCCAAACACTGTCAACTTGTCAGCCTTCATGCTCAAAGCTCAAAACATGCAAAACAGTGAAATGCAATGGTAAATGTATCACAGTTCAGTCGTAACACTGTGAAAACAGGAAGTGTTTAAAACTGACCTGCTGATCAAATTTAAGCACAATATTTTTGCACTGAACCCTCTCAGCTTTTTGTCATTTGTAAACCTCAGTCCAATTCACTGTGCGTGCGTGCATTCGTGCATGTCTTTCCTACCAATAAGATTCCCTCACAAAAATCTGGAAACCACCTGACGAAAGTGACAGAGACCACTGTCGTGTCATATCACCAAGCACAACGCTACATCACACCAACACACAAACATTTCCACTCGAGCATCTGTCAGGCCCGTGTTGTGCACCTTTGTGAGCTTTGACAAAGCCTGCATGCTCTATCAGTGTTAAAGCACAATGACAGCTGAGGTCAAGCTGCTCTAGCCAGGCAAGTAGGAGAAAGAAAGACACACGCACACATACTGAGCAGTGAGCTAGCAAAGAGCAGGTGTTAATGACAATGCCCAGGCAATCAGAGCAGATGCACTCTGGCACATACTACACACCTAAACTCACATCTATACAGACCTTTAGGTCACCTACAACCTAGAAAATAATTTACTCAACTCAGATATTTGGAGCTTCCTTCTAATGTGTCCCAGAATGATGTCCAGCAGGAGGTCTTAACATTATCCGGGCACAGCTATATGGCAAGTAACCTAATGTGCATTCAGTGAGGGCCATCATCGCCACAGACAAACCTTGTCAGCTTAATATTACCTCATGCTGTATAATTTCCTGCAGGATACTGGTCATCCATAGAGGCATTGTTCAAGCTTAATCATGCAAGGTTACTGTGTGGTGAATCTTATAGGACTATGAAGAACCAGATTGTGTCATATAATTCTCACATGGCAAAGACAAGAAAAGAAAAATACAGGAAGCAACACTGAAGTCCTTAAAAGCTGTCATACTTAATCCTCCACTGCTAACATCTAAATATATATTTTTTCTTATGATAATCCTGTTTCAATAACCTTGAGTTTTATGCTAGTATATACTCCTTAAACGTCTTTGTACTATGTCAAAACTCACAATCGTCTCTTGAATATAAAAGGTTTTATATAATTTGAATAAAATATTAATTAACATAACAGAGACTATCCGCTTAACTGGTCAACTGGAAGCCAAGTTCGCTCACCATCTTTTTCATTAAATAAAAAAAGAAACAACAAAACAAAATTTAAGAGAACTAGGCCTGAATTATTATGGAGAGTATGTTGAAATCCGACACAAGTATGCACATTGTAGGCAGTTTGTTCAATGTACCTTTGTTAAAAAAAAAGCCTTGTACAGCCACAATGATAGCATCAACCCACCAAAATATTTATGTCATATGCTTATTATGAAAAAAAATTCTGAAAGCAAATCAGTGCTGAAAAAATTAATTAACCGATCAACAAAATATTTATTCAGCAACAATTTTAATAATCACTACTGGTTAATTTCACATTCCAGCCTCTCAAATGTGAAAATTTGTTGCTTTTCTCTATTGAATTACAGAATATTAAACAGCTGAAAGCATAAAATAATGAAAAGATTAATTGCTGTGATAGTATTTCTCCATTTTGAATTTGCTAAAGTTGTGATTATTAAAGAATCAGAATCATTTTTATTTGCCCAAGTTTGTGCACACAAACAAGTAAATTTGCAAAAATAGAAACGTTATATTTAAATAGGCAGTATATACAAATGAGTTATATTTTTTACTTACAGACTTTCAGTAAGTGTAGAACTGAGTAGTGCAATGTGCATATGTGCCTATCACCTTCATATAAAAAGGTACAGTAAGTAGCTTTCGGGGTTATTTATCAGAAAAAAAGAATGTTGTATTCATAGAAATACAATGATTAGTGTGTAATTACATCTTCTAACAAAGTGATGTGGACAAGACGGACATTACCGTTCTGCATAATCGCATTTTATGTATGTGGCTGGATACTGGTCACATATGTTGTACACCTTATAAGTAACTTTATATTTAAAGATCACAAATAGGTCGTTCAAACTATATATAAGTATTTAACATTTGGACATCTATATTTACATCATCAATTTTTCATTCTGTCTTTCTCCCCCTCCACACATGCTCTTTCCTCCCTCATTTCCCCCTCCTCACCTTAAGTCTCATCTCTGGTACTAAAGTTAGAAAATGTGAATAAATATGCTTATCTATCTTGGATATTGTTGCAGTCACTTATTCACTGAAGATAACACATCCGACACTACCATCTCTTAAAAAAACTAACAGTAGGCAGGCTAAACAGCAGCAGCTGGTTATAAGCTAACATCAGCTAATGTAAGGCTCAAGTGTCTTGCAAATTACACTCTCCCTCTGATAAACAGCTTGATAACATTCTCACATAGTTATTCACCAAGTGTCCCTGTAAAACAATGTTTAATCCATTGTTTCACTAAGTTCAGCGAACAGTGGCAAGAACATCATGATTACGAACAGAAAAGCCTGGACACGAGCTTCACTGACTCATCGACTCTTATTGGACTCCTTTCACAAAGTTTTGCAGCCTGTTCCAGAAACAAATAGACATGAGGTAGACAGCGAAGTGACAGGCTTCAGTGCCAGCTAGAGTTGTTTGTCCCACATCAGCCACTGTAGCTAGGTTTATACACTTGAATTGGGAGAGGTAAGAAAACACAATTCAATTGACTGCAATCTGAAATCTACCAATATGGTGAGATTTACACACTGTACCTTTAAAAAAATCAGAAAGAACTACATATATGTTAATAATGGTACTGTGTACTTTTTGTGGCCTAATGAAATTACTCTGTGCACTCCATTGTACATCATTTCTGCGCTATCAGGGAAACAAATAGGGATGACTATTACAGCTGCACAGAATAAAACAAGCTTTCACATCTGTAGCTCCAAAATGACATAAAATGACATAGTCTTACAGACAAAGACTCAAATCTGTGCACTTTTTTCACCGTCTTTGGAAAAGGCCACACTTCTAAAGCATTATGGTGATGCAGAAGATGAAAGTTAGACTTAAACAGGACTAAGGCAAGGAAAACTGCATGCGCGCGCGCGCACACACACACGCACACACACACACACACACAGTCAAAATACAAGTAGGGATGTCCTGCAGGCTGCCATTTCTGGCTGTCATTCCATCTGAGCACTGAGGCAGAAGGACAGAGAGCGAAAGAGAGACAGGCGAGTAGAGAAGACAGGGTGGTGAAGGGTGGGGGTGGTGACACAATGAAGGCTCACAGGGAGACAGGAAGCAGACGGTGCAAATGAGGCCGGGGACTTTAATGAACTACGGCACAGTCAAAGCTGGCAGAAAAAGTGGAGGAAAAGAGAAGAGAGGGGAGGTCTAATTACCAACACATGTGTTTGCAGAGGTACACACAGAGCCAAACAAGCCAGCCCAACCTAATGCCTCTAACGGTATTCTAGTAAAAATATTAAAATACTGGTAATGGCAAACTTTTACTGATTCTATTTAAAATGGTAATGGCATCATAACTAGCAGCAGATGACAAAAAAGCAGGGTGAAAAACAAGGGCCACTAAAGGTATAGCAATGGTAACACAGGGAGAGTCACTCACTTTGTAAATACCCTGAAACCACTATTTTGTCTTCCTGGTTGTTTTCCACCACTGTGATTTGGCTAGCTACGGATTCCTAAAAACCTTCCCACATCTGTCAAGCAAAAACCATTGGGCACCAATTTGGTACCACGTCAGCCTACAAAAGCTCATGCAAACATGCTAAGTATACAAGAAAATAGGTCAACTAATTACTTTGGGGTCATACACAGCCAACACTAAGACCCCTACTGTTTCTTATGCTACACAGCTATTCTACATCACTGTCATCATCCTTGTGGTCACAGTAATGAGTATGTCTTAGTAGCAAGTCAGGGTCAGCTGTGGGTCAACCAGCAGGGGAGTGAGACCCTCACAGTAAACAACCATCACTCCTTGAGGCCAGTTATTCTTTAATCAGCCATGCAATCATTGTCATTCTTCAAGAGATGCTCCTGTCAAATTTGACACAATTAACCAGATATCTTAAAGGAGTATTAAGGAAAAACACATATTACTAATACAGCAGGTATTAGGGATGTTAATCCATTTTAGATCAATAAATGTTGACAACTAGTATATTAACCAACAGGCTAGCTATACCATTTCCCCACCCCTACAACTTTTTTCCATTTGTACCAGGAGAATGACTTCATCCTGCATAGAATGATTTTCCATGCAGCAGGAATGACAGAATAAAAAACATGCAGAAATAAGTGTACTGATATAAAACTGCTGTAACATAAATGTGAAGTATCTCAGTTACACAGTCAATTGGGTTAAAAACCCAATTGAAAAATTACAACTAACTAATTTAAATCAACTCTACCTATTCTGTTAAGATGAGTGGCAAATTATCCAGCCACAGTTATGCCTTTTGGTTGCCGATGGCTACCAAAAGCATCTGGTCAAGAGGCACCTTGCTAAGGGACATTTAACCAAATATTAGTGGGGACGTAAGTATACATTTGACTTTGTGTGGATTAGAAAATATCAAAAATAAATTCTAACTTGAGCACCTAATTCCTGCTTTTTAAAGTCACTAAAAATGTATGTTATCCAATCACCTCACGCTGGGAAAAGAACGGCTCAAAAAAATAATTAAAAGTCCAAAATTACCGTAACAATTACGGACATGATGTGTGTATGTAAACTTATGACCACAACTCTAAATCCCAAAGTACGTGTAATACTGATACTGAACCAACATGTATCCTAGAGTTTTAACACTTTGGAACGAACCACTATTTAAGTATGGGCAGTTTTTGAAAATCTAGGAAAAGGATTCTGCAGGGCCAAAGAATGTTCAACTGAAGTTAAGAAGGGAAAGTCAGGAAAGGGATACATAATGTAAAACAAGGACCAAGGAGAATCAGATTGAGAGAGAAGGGAGCGAAGAGCAGCAAGAGCAGAATGTAGATTTAAATTCTGAAAAACACAAACTGTATTTTAACATCTGTTCTATCTTTTTTTTCCCCATGTCTTATTCATCAACTGTCCAAAGAAACCAGAGTGAGATATAGGACCAGATGATTCTGGAAAGATGTTATCTCTGGACAACAACAACCATTTTTCAATAACTAATGTCAAAACAACAGCTTTCTGTTCTTCTATAGTTCACACACTTGCAAATGCCTTTATTCCTCAAACCATACCAAGTTAAGGCAGACTCTTTACACATGTGCTGCGTACTCAAATGTGATTAATCACATTGAGTAATACAGGACATTCAGCTATCACCACATCAAACAGACATCCGAAGGTTCTTCTGTGTTGTGAAAAGTGTGAATGCCAAACAGCTGCAGCAAAAGAATGAACAAGAAAGGCATTATATCAAGATGTAAAATTTAGCTGCTCTGGAGGTGCTCAAAAGAAAAACCGTCTGTCAGGAAAATAATCAAGTGGACATTAACTTACTAAACGCCTCACTTTCACTGTTTCTGTTCTAAAAAGACGACAGAAAATGTAACATGATAGAAAAAATATGGGCTATTATACCAAAAGCACAACCTTTGAAGTGTGTGTGTGTATGAACTCCAAGGTGCTCAGAAAAAATATATATATATACATAGACATTCACATATCACTTAAAGTCACTTTAGGCTGTGGTCCCACTTCTAACCCCAAGTCAACAAACACACATGGAACTCAGTAGAGAGTGAGCGAGATGGAGCGGGGAGAGGCCAGTGGTTATTATGCTTGGACACAGGTTCTGTGCTGTTATATTCTTAAGTTTGGACTGGGCCTGGTTACAGACACAACTTCAACCACAAAGCGTCTCTTTAATTGGACCAAAGCGTAACAAAGTCCAGATGGCTTTAATGGACAATATTCACTGGAGGACACATTCCTCTTAGTCTTACTCTGCATCTGTGTCCTGCTTTCTCGCTCACGCATATAATGCTCCTCAGTTTTTGTTTTTTATTCTTCTACACTCCTCATCACTGTTCTCCCCCACTGTTAAACTTATTCTGTACCAAGATCATAATAACTTAATAACTTATTAATCATCATAACAATTCCAGATCTTGCTGATACCTCCCCTCTTACTCCTCTTTCATAATGAAAGAGAATACATATCGGCAGTTAAGTTGTATAAACAAATCAAGGATATTTCAATGAATCACTTACTTAAAGGTTTTTTTAATATTTTGGTCCTAAAAATCCTTGGGTGTTTTCTAAGAGTAGGAACCATGACTGCAGTTAGCCTTGGCTTAGCCGAGCAGTGTGGCATGTTTTTTGCAAACACCATAGAGAGGAAAGACAACAGACAAAGTTAACTTTAAAAATAGACAGAACAAATACAGTTGCAGTTATTTGGTTGCAAATATATATTAAACTTTGAATTATTTCAGCACCAGTTCAATTCAGTTTGTTTCTGGTGTTACACAGATTCATAAAGCTTGAGCTTCACTTACTACTATGTAATTTTCCTTTCAGAAAAAAGCACATATCTTGCAAACCATCCAAAAATATCTAAAGGTCCACAGTTTACAGCCTTCTGTTACTGTTTAAGATGCAAATCTTGCAAACCCAAGAAACATTAAACTGTGCAATAGAAGTCAGCCCTCTGGAGAGTCATCTATCAGCCATCTTTTATAAGCATTTATTTCTACTCAGGATAATAAATAAATTACGAACTATTCCAAAGTATACTGGACCTTACCAATAGGACACATCCAGCGGGTGAAAATACCGCCGGGAGATGAGGTCAGCGAAGAAGGACTCTGTTTCCCGACATGCTGTCCCATTGCCAATGACAACCCTACTACAGCTAATATGGACAAGATGAAGAGGAGAAAACTGAGGATTAAGAAAAAAAACCATCAACCTCTGAAAAACTGCAACTGGGTTTTGAGTTCCCTCCAGATTTTAATAATATACAGTTCAGCGGACTTTATAACACCAAGAAAGCAGACAAATACACAATCTGCACAGAAATACTATGATTAACGTGACTCTTTAGTTGTAATACCTGTATTTGGTCATAAGGTGGCGTAATTTCTCTGCTTCCCTTTGTTGGTTTGAATTATGCAGGTACACAACATCAGTATGGAGAATCTGACCTTGGACAGATAAAAGTAGCGAGAGAGAGAGAGAGAAATTACAATATTGCTGATAAGTAATTATGATGACAAGAGGAATTTAACAGACAAAGATGTATGCTATAACGTAATGTCTCTTCCCTCTAAGTTGAGTACACAACCTATAATCCATCCAAGCTGCGCCAGAAAGTCAGTCACTTCACTGTTTCATTAAAAGAGAAGTTTAGATCTGAAGCTGTGAAATGATGTGAGCCTGGAGACACAAACCTGTGACCACACCACACGGTATTTGATACTATTTAAGTGTGTCAGCATGACTTTTGGCCACACAACTGGTAACCCAGAGGGTGGGGCAATCCCTTGCCAGTTTGAGGGCACACCCACTGAGTGACATGTCTAAAAAAAAAAACAGTAAAATGGACACAGCAAATACACATAGTTGTGTGCACACAAAAAAATAAACCTACCAGGTTCATGCCAGCTCTATCAAATCTAGTGGTGCCTGGTTACACGGCAACCTTTCAGACAAAATCTTTGGCTTCATAATTTGCCCAGTAACAACTGGAAATGTGTGCCATTGCTATGTATATTCAGGTTTATATTATCAATAGCAAAGGGAATTAAGCACAAGGGTCAGAAATCACAAGACACAAACGAGGGAAATAAAAATTCACTAGTCATAAATTTGAAAGGACACTTAAAAAGTGTGATAAAATACAGTTGGCAAAAGCAATGACTTGAATTTATACTTAGTTATTGTATTAAAATATGACAATGAATTGCATTAACTAAAAACAAACCATCTTGGCACAGCTGTTCTCAAGAGATACAATGCACTGCAGTACTCAAAACTTTCAAAAGGTTTAGGGTAAAAGGGTAAAAATATAATTCACTTTATAGTTAATGGACAAAGGTGCTCTTTGGAAAGGGCTACAATGATTACAATCACAAAAAGCCTTTAGAGATGCTTTTTGAGCAGCAAAAATGGATGTGGCTCATGGCTTTGTCTCCCAGTCAGATAACGACTCAAAAACATTTGTTGCTCCTGATGAAGAACTACATCCAGTAGACCGAAGTCCAAGACAAAGCCCTGATTTGAATCCCTAGGTAAATCTGTGGGATTCTCCCCGTGAGTTCTCTCCAGGTACTCCAGCTTCCTCCCACAGTCCAAGGACATGCAGTTAATGAGTTCATCATCATCATCATCATCGTTTATTTGTATAGCACTTTAAGAACACACCAGGCAGACCAAAGTGCTGAACAACACAGATCAAAACAACTACCAAATTAAAAATACCATAAAATCATTACATACAATAAAATAAATAAGAAGGTGTCAGTTTCCTACAGAGTTAAAAGCCAGGGAATAAAAATAGGTTTTCAATCTGGACTTAAAGACCTGCACTGATGACGCTTGTCTAATTTGGAGGGGAAGGTTATTCCAGAGCATCGGAGCCGCAATTGAAAAGGCACGGTCTCCTCTGCATTTCAGCCGCGACTTAGGGACCGACAGCAGCAGCTGCTCAGCTGAACGGAGCGAGCGAGGAGGAACATGTGGCTTCAGCAAATCAGATAAGTAGACAGGAGCCAGACCATTTAAAGATTTAAAAACCAATAAAAGGACTTTAAAACGAACCCTAAATTCGAGTTAGTGAGGTTAAGTTAACTGGCGATTCTAAATTGCCTTTATATTTCCATCTTTCTTCAACATCAATGTGATTTCATCATATCTTTAGCAATAAAATGTATTTTTAGTATTATTTGTGTAGGTACATGAGTATGCTTTTTATACACTGACTTGCAAAACCAAGAGATAGCTGACAGTGAGTCCACTTTTGTACATTTTTGTGTTTACTTACTAGTAGGTGAGAGAATTGCCAGCTTGCAGCCATGTCTGAAGCCAGGGTCCACCCCCATGATGACACAGCCTCTCACTGGACACACCAATAGGCGCTGGCGGAGGTTGCGCACAAACATGGCGATTGACTCCTTCTCCGCTGCACTCGTCAGCTTAGTCCTAAAGAAAGAAAATGCAAGATAGAGACAAATAGATGAGTTAAAGAAGAGAATGACAATATCAACAAATGAGAAAGGATCATGGTGTAAATGGAAAAACTGATATTGGATGAAAAAACATTTTAAAATCCAAAATCCACTTACCTGTAACTCCTGGTGAGGAAAGGAAGAATAAGCCTTTTATATGAATCCTCCACTGCATTCCTAATGATTGCATGAAGTTCTTCTTTTGCAAATGTCTTTGGCCTCCACCTGCATTAAAGCAGTGGGGGTAAAGAGTGCGTTCTTCTGCAAGGCGTTTCTACTGCTTAACATATTTTGTCAAAGCAAATGTGCCTTTGCAAACTGACTCTTGTGCTCCCAAGAGATGCTTTTGCAAATGTCATCAAAAACCCAATCTGTACAGAACCTTTTATTATAGTTTAAACCAGGTGGAGTGTTCTGCTTGTCATATTTGGTGGCACATAAGGAAACTACTCCTTTAATCATGAGAAATACGTCTTATCATTAGAGTAACATTTTGTTTCCTTGCTTACAAGATGACTAAGAATATATATTTAAAAATGGATAGCGTACTTTACAAATAGTACTTACAAACAACTGCTATTCGCTTCTTTTTCTTTTTTACTGATTATTTAAATGGCTATTTCAGAGTGGCAAAAAACAGAATTAGCAAAAGTTGCTGCTACCTAGGAAAGTGCAAAACTAATATTAAAAAAGAATACTAAGAAAATATTCAAAATTATGAGAATTGTTGCTTTACTTTTTACAATAATTTCTCAATGTAAAATCTAATTTAAAGATACCTGAAGCATAAGTCAAAAATAATGAATGGATTTGGAGTATTAAAAAAATATTACATTTTCATTTTTGTCCTCTTGAAAAGCAATAATGACTCTCCAGCCATTTCTTAGTATTTCTATTATCGACTTCAGCCACAGGCAAAAACAGCCACAATACATACAGCACTGGTATCATATGTTCAGTTTTGTGCCTTTTGTACAAAAATCTTAAAGTCAACAACAGATGCCACACTTTCTGCCTTCTACAGTTCCAGTTTTGTATTAAAAATGTTAACAAAATATCATATGATCATGGCAGACACAAGTGTCAGTGAGTGTAACAGTGTTTGTGTATTACTTGTGTCTGACCTGTTGTTGATGCACCACCTAGTGAAGTCACTCTTCACCCTGTCGGGGATGTTCACCTTCACTGTCAAAATCTTGAGACTCTCCCCTCGGTTAATAGCCAGCGTCTGCACATATATGCACGCATGAATGCAATACATATATTTCCACCAGTTACTGCACAGACAGTTAAACAAGACTCGCTGTTGTCCCTAAAACCAGCATCCACTGAAATCATAAATATTCAGATTAATTTATGTGTGTATATGTGATATACTTCATTTGAAGTATGATAAATAGCAACGGCTAGCAGAAATATTTTAGAAAAATGTATATTTTATGTGTATATTTTGTTTTAAAACACATAAGGCTCTGTCGCTTTAGTGCATGAACACGCTTTACTCACACAAACATACAAAAAAAAGAAAATCTTTGAAATCTCAATACACGTGCGTTAAAAGTGATGAGCCTAGGAGTATATCCCGTGGCCAGGCCTGTTTTGCTGTGCGGTCATTCCCCCCTCAGAGGAACTGTTACATGCTGTTAAGCAAACAGTAGTAAGTGTCTGACCTTTTCAGTGGGGAACCTTTAGCCTGCCATAGAACAGGGCCAAGAAACAAGACGTCAATCTGGAGCCCAAGCGGAAGAAGCAAGCTGACAAATGCCACCACCATGCCACCATCAGCACTGAGACCGCAAGGCCTTCCCCCCACCCGCACCCACACAGTGCCACAACCATTACCACTCAGCAGCACCCTCGGAAGGGATGCGCCCATATTCAACACACACACATACACAAATAAAAACATAAAACACAGCTAATGGCATGGCAGAGACACGGATTAATGCAGCAAGTTTCCTTAAATAATGATGAAAGTTAAGATTTCTCCTGTGTTGACATGTTTCTCCCCAGGGCTGCCTCACTGACTATGAAGAGATTTCTCAAAGAATCTTTATCAAAGAACTAAAGTTTAAGAGGTAGTCTAAAAAAAAAAAAAAAAAAGCAGGCAAAACACTTCCTTATCTTGGAATTTAGGAAAGCCCATGAGTGAAATTAAAGCAGTAAATACAAAACAAAGCCTTGTTAAATCTGTGCTCTTGGGCTTTAATTATTTTGGGTAATTAAGAATGACATATACTTTTATAGTGTTATTCATACGACACTGTCTGGCATCAACGTGTGTATCATCAACTAGAAACAAGAAAAGATTAATAAAAGTTTTCAGAAATTCAAGAATTCATAACACTTTAAGTAAATAGAAGCTGCACAGATAAACATAACAGTCTATCTATATACACAACACTATAATGTATGATAAAGATATAATTCAAATATGTATTTCTTATAAACAACTGCAAAAATGCACAACTGTACCAGAATTTTAGCTGCTGCTTCTAAGGCTTTATTGATATCACAACCTAAAGGGAGAAAAAAGAAATCTCTCCATAGTGTAGTGGTTTACACATTCAACATATCACCAGTTCAATTCCAGGAGAAGACACAAATTCCTTTGGTATTGCATCAGGAAGGGTATTCGGTGTAAACCCTTCTAAATCAAACATGCAGAGATACGTGCTGTGGCAAGCCTTGGTGAATAAGGGAGCAGCTGAAAGTAGCTTTCTGGAAAACAAAAACACTAAATTCATCTTCCTTGTTGTTGGTATGTATTCCAAATTCAGCTATGGTGCCAACAAAAGTAAAAGATCTAAGTTCATCCAACAGCAATTTTTGTTCATGCTCAGGTTTTTTCTATAGCAGATGACGGTCCTCAGTGATGATAAACACCAGTGTCTGGTGCTTCTCTCACTTTCTCTCAGTTTCTATCTGAGTTGGGTCACTGATGGGACACACAGGGTGATCTGGAAGGAAGGGTGATGTGAGACAGAGTAAGAACTGTGTTTGTGTTTTAGATGGGCCCAGAGTGACAGGTAACCAAGTACTGGCCAAACCCTGACAAGAGCAGACAGACCGTCTCTTCTAGATGCCCCTTATTCCTCCCACCAGCCCTGAAGGGAGGGCAGTCAGCCAACAACTATACTCTGTCTGTCTCCTTCTCTCTCTCACCCTTTCTTCAGAGGAATACTGTCATCAACACATCTATCCATCCGACATATCAAGGATAAACAAACAGACACACATATTCAGTGCCAACTTGCAGACTTTTTGACTTTGTTGACACACACAGGACACATTGTATATGAGTGACGAATGTGGTTGTATAACAGCTGAACAAAGCTGTCAGTAGAATGCTCAATATTCCTATATAAGTGAAGGCCAGTAGGATTAGAAATACAAAACTGGGCATATAATGGTCTGGATAAACAATAACCAGTAAAGTATATGGAATAATAAAACAAAAGTATCTTTACACAGTTTGATTTCATTTTAAAAATACGCTTTATAAGGAACACACATGGAGTTTCCCATTCTCACTGTCGCACAGTGACGTGTTCTCACTACTGGTGATATGTCGCTTGGTTTAGGTAAAGGTAGCGAATAAATACATTAGGTGCAGAGCGTGAGAGAGGAAGGAGACAGGAAACCTGACGTCCACTTGTAATCGCTGAGTACACAGACTTTGCACTACCCAGGTGGCAAAATAACATATTTTATATTTGACACATGAATCTGATTCAATATACCGCAAGTTTTACAAAGTTATAAAATCCTCAGAGCATCTCGGGCATTAAAACCATTACATAAACTCAAATATACCACATGTACAGTACTCACACACATACACACAAACAATTTTGCAGTACAAAATGTGAACATACAAATAATCTTGTTTTTCTCCGCCTGTCCATCAAAAACAAGTGTTTAATTGATAAAACAGTTCCATTTACCCAAGCTTCTCTGCAGGCAAGCCCCAGACTGGAGCGCTGAACTACCATTTGATCACAGCACAAATCGCATTAAAAACAGCCCACTGCATGTTTAACAAATCTTGCCTGGCATACTCGAGAGCATAGCAGCTGCTAATAGCTATAAGGTAAACGTGTACCCTTCAAAGAAGGCCTCAAATCATGTTAGTCGGAATTAAATCTGAGCTAAAGAGGGCACAGCTTAGCCTGGTGTGTGGTGTGCTCTTACAAAACTGAGGAAGTTGGACAAGTGAAGAACAAAAGAAGAAGTGGCAGGCGCAAAAAACTATCAGCAGATGAACAGTAACCGAAAGTCGTACCATTAGGAAACAGTAACAAGAGATTTTGAATGTCCTTCATGAAGCCTGGAGAACTATTCCTGGAGACTACATAAGTTTGCCTTAGAGAGTTCAGGCTGTGTTGAAGGATAAAATGATACCGACTTTTGAGCTTGTTGAAATTGTACAAATTCTGCTTTTGTCTTATATACGCTACAATAAATCACTGTACTTTTCCCCCCATTTTCACTCATAAGAAATCATAAGAAAAGTTGGATTTTTTGTGCCTGAAATCATTAGCTGATTAACAAGACAACAAAAAGTACCGAATTACTCATTTATTCCAATAATTTGTTTATATTTTCAGCCCTTTTTTCAAGAAAAGTTGAAAAATGCCAAACCAAAAAGTTTCAACTTCTAAAGTTCAGGAATGCACTCTTTTCCTTCACTTCATGTGGTCATAAAAATCAGTGACAAGGATTTTAGAAGGCAGCACGAGAAAAATCATCCACCAAATCTGTTATTATGGATTCAGAATTAAACTTAGATGTCATTTCAAGCCCGTATTTTTGAATCAAGGTGAACACCTAATGTTCAGATGTTACCTTGTTGCTTAATTCTTTTCCTTAATGTATTTAACTTTGACGATGAATTAAAATGTACCAACACCAAAACCTAGAATCCCTTTTATGTGTTACTTCATTAAGGAGATTAAAATTCTGGAGATGTACTTTCCATGCTACCTAATTTTGTTTTCCACCACAGGAGATCTATACTTCCACACACCCTTAATACAATGCCTTGCCCTTTATTTTTAACAAACTACCACGGCTGGGGCTTAATAAAAATGTGCTAAAGCAAACGGGCAAGTGTGTGCTCACACACATGCCTCCTGTCAAAACACATCTCCCACCTGCTCCCCTTAACTGTCAACTTGACGGCTAGAAAAGGTTCATATTAGCCGGAATCTGACAGCTTGCAGGGTCACAGCAGCCTGTGGATTAACGCTCCGTGACAAAGGCGAGTCATCGAATTAAAGGCCTTGCATAGAAAGGGGAGGAGAGGCGCAAAGCGGAGGTGATGAGTGGATTGGAGGGCTGACGTTTAGTAAGAAAAAGAGGGAGGCAGAGTAGAGCGAAGCAGGAGAGATAAGTGACGGAAGCACCTCAGCACCACTCATCTGTCCATGCTCTGCCTTCCCTTACTGCCCCCCACTCCTTCTCCCCGTCCTTTTGTCCGCCTGTGGGCCCAGCAGCAGTAGCTGTCACTACAGGAGAGCGCCTGTCAATCAAAGCTCCCTAATCCAATGGCATGTCGGCAGGGGACATGTCACATATGTTAAGAAGAGAAAATGAGGGGACTCACAGGGTGCGCTTGTGTGTGAGCAAGTGTGTGTATGCATGTGCGTATGCGATTAAATGACTGTAGGGCAGAGAGCGGTTGCCAGAGAGTGTGGTGTGGCAGAGACAGCAGATGATGGAAGCTGTGGTGACACATGAGGCCCGGGCCCAACTCTGAGTAACCCACCAGTCACTAGAGGGACAGAGGGGGAGCAGAGGATGTGGTGCAAGATGCAGGAGGGCTAAATATGAAGGCACAGACAAGGCTAACTGTGACTGACATGGCTAGCATTCAGAAGTGGCATGCATTAAGCAGACAGAAATGACACAAGCAGATGGTGTGCATTTGTTCATGTTTATGTGCATGTGTGTGTGTATTTGAGAACTAGGGTAGTCAAAACACACTCCACAGCTGTAAATGACCTTTATGATCATCAAGAAGACTTGACTTATTTGTTGCTTTTCAAGTTTATTTGTTTTGTATGTATTTTCTCTTATGGCTGGGTTATTACTTGTTTCATTAGTTAGTCATTAGTCCCAGACCACCACATTTCTACCACCATGTATGCTTGTTGGCACAATATTCTTATTATGAAATGCAGTGTTAGTTTTATGTCAGATGTAAAAGGAGTCAAAACTCCCAAAAAGTTACATTTTTGTTTCGTCAGTCTACAGAATATTTTCCCAAATGTCTGTGAGATTATCGTTTATTTATTTATATAGCACATTTAATTACAAGAGCAACGTTAACCAAAGTGCTGTACAAAAATACAAAATAACTAGTACCAAATAACTTATAATATTAGTACCAAACACCAAATACCTCTCATACTGTATTAAAAGCCAGTGAATACAAATGCGTTTTAAGATGAGATTAAAAAGACTGACAGTAGTTGCCTGTCTGATGCGTAGGGGTAGATTATTCCACAGTTTAGGTGCTACGGCCCCAAATGCTTGATCACCTCTGTGAACTAGCCTTGACCTTGGTATGGCTAAAAGCAAAAGCTCATTTGATCTAAGAGATCTAGAGGGCGCATATCGCTGCAAGAGGTCAGACAATTGCCCGGGAGCCTGTCCATTCAGGGGCTTTGTAAGTCAACAATAAAATTCAAGTCAATTCTGAAGTGAACAGGGAGCCAGTGAAGAGAGGCAAGCACCGGCGAAATATGTTCACATCTTTTAATTCATGCAGCTGCAGCATTTTGGACCAACTGCAGTCTTGCAAGGCAGGTGTGGCCAACTCCAACATATAAGGAGTTACAATATTCCAGCTGCGATGTAATAACAGCATGGATTGCCCATTCAAAGTTTTTAAAAGATAAAAATGATTTCACCTTAAAAGCCTCAGTTTGAAAAAAGACCAATGTACAACTGAGCTAATCTGTTTTTCAAAGGTGAAATTGCTGTCAAATATAACCCACAAATTTTTGGCATGCAGCTTAATAAAAGACTCAAGACTGCGCAGGTTAAAATGAGAGGTGCTGGGATTGACACTTGGTCCAAAAATGATCACTTCAGTTTTGTTGTCATTAAAGTTAAGGAAGTTAGAGGCCATCCGGGCTTTAATTTCACCGAGACACTGAAGTAAGGGCTCCAGTGGAGCAGGACAGCTTCTCTTCAGTTGAAGACAGATCTGAGTGTCATCGGCGTATGAATGGAAACAAATGTTATATTTTCAAAAAATTTGACCTATGGGCAGCATATAAATAGAGAATAAAATTGGCCCCAGTATAGATCCCTGGGGAACACCACAAGTAAGGGGAGCTGAGGAAGAGATAAAAACTCCAAAGCTCACAGAGAAAGTCCTGTCAGATCGGTATGACCTGAACCACTCTAATGGAATGCCCATGATGCCGCAATGCTCCAATCATGAGATCAAGATGCTGTGGTCAACAGTATCAAAGGCAGCTGTCAGATCCAAAAGCAAAAGCACAGCTGAGTCTCCTGAGTCAGCGACTAATAAAAGATTGTTAAGAACTTTTAAAAGTTCAGTTTCAGTGTTGTGAATAGCTTTAAAACCAGACTGAAACCTCTCAAGAACATTCTGTCTATATACAAAAGAACTGATACAATCTTTTCCAAGATTTTCAATTGGAAATAGGTCTGAAATTTGAACGGACAGAGGAATCGGGATTAGGTTTTTTTAAGTAAAGGCTGTACATGTTTAAAACAAGCTGGCACAACACCTGAAGAAAGGCTGCTGTTAAAAATCCTTAAAATGTCAGAAATCTTTTTTTAATGTGTTGGAACAACATCATTGGGACAAGATAATGTCTTCATGCCATTACATAGTTCCTCCACCTGATCAAAACACAGGCTCAAACTGATAAAAAACATCAGAGCAGGTGAATATTTTAGAAAGGTCATGTGAAAGCAGCGCAATCATAAATCAAAGCTGTTTTATCTTATTGATAAAAAACTGCAAGAATCTTTCACAGGTTTTTGAGGAACTATTAATACGAGAAGCTGGGGAAATATTCAGAGCAGAGTGAATAATTGGGGAAAAAAAACCCTGAGGATTGTTGGAACTGTTCTCAATAACATAGAAAAAAACACTTTGACTTTTCTGCTTTTACGATTTCCTGATACCCGTCTCTCAGCATGAGAAAAGACACCTGCCTTTTTTCCACTTATGATCAGCAGGCCTGCACTCTCGTCTGGCTGAACGAGTGGTCTCATTTATCCATGGGATCGATTATGGTTTCAAGCTCATAGTTTTAAAAGGAGAAACATCATCAAGGACAGCTCTGCATTTATCATAAAAATTAGATGTCATCTCCTCGGTACTAGAGCCAGGGGGAGATCTTAAAACTTCTTTAATTGTTCTGTTGCAGATGGCTTAAACACACGACAATGACGTGTTGGAATAAAAGGTGTAAAATGGCAGTGAGATAAAAATATATCAAAAACAACAGGACAGTGATCAGAAGAAACAGTGTCACATATTTCCGTGTTTAGGACCGGTAACCCTAAAGATAGCACAAGATCCAACGTATGACCCTGTTTCTGGGTTGGTCGCGACACAAACTGAGCAAGACTGAAGGAGTCTATCAAACTTAAAAAGTCTCTGGCCAGAGGATTGTCCCTCCAATCCCCTTGTTGTCCCTCGTGAATATTAAAATCTCCAACGATTAATATTTGATCATAGCTTGGCACGATACCAGCTAAAAAGTTTGAAAAGTCTTGAATAAAATCATTGTGATATTTTGGAGGTCTGTGTACAGCTGCAACACGTGTTGGGCAGGGATGCCAAACATCAAAAGTTCAAAACCTGAATGAGAGTCAGTTAAGAGTTGTTTGCATGCGAGCTTCTCCCTAAAAACAGCCGGCATTCCACCACCACGCCCAGTCATCCTCGGCACGTTAAGAATTAAAATCAGCTTTCCTAAAAATGAGTTTAATCACAGTTAATTCATGATTTTATAATGGGGCCAATTACTTTTTCACATTTCCCTTAAAAATGAAATCATCCTTTAAAAACTCTATTTTGTATTTATTCTTGTGAAATGTATGTAATATTAAAATGTTTTCTGAAAAAGGAAAACAGTATTAGTAGTAGCACTATATACGCAGTGTATCAAAGCCAAAATAAAAATATCCCAAACTCTAAAATATTCAAAGGACTTGAACTGATTGTTTGTTTTTTTGGTGGCTTGGCAGGCAGTTATAGCTAAAATGTAAAGAGAAATGTTTATTACAAAAGCACTCGAGCAAAATTTTAAGCTTATAATCACACTCCAAACGGTTACGCTTCTGCTATAAAATGTATTTGCACAAAACTTTTAAGGTAGATTGCAGACAATTCTTAAAAGGATAATTAAACTTCCTACCTGATGGGGTTGGATACGTTGGATGTTACAGGTGAAGTCAAAGTAGAGTTGGAACTTGTCAATGTCCTTGTTTTTATTTTGCTCGGCGCCTCCTTTTGTTTTGTGGCCTTGGACAGGTTTCGCCTGTTCCTTTTCCTTTAATGCCGACTTAGACACAGAAGACTGTATGCTTACAAAACTTTTCTCACATCTGGCACAAAAAAAGAAAGACATACAATATTAATAATTCATGAAGATACAAGAAAAATGAATTAGATTTTATGTGTATGTAGACAGACTCCTACAATGTCTTCACGTAGGTGAGTGTTTCAGGATCTTTGGCCATCATATCAGCTAATATGTGCTCCACACCTGTAGCCACTTCTTCCACTGATGACAAACCTGTCACACATATACACACATCAATAATGTACTTTAAATGAGTCTATAAATCTTTAAGAATTTAGAATGTGATTGTGTGTGTCTTCATCTACATTGCATAACCATTTAAATCATTGGGTAATCATTGGCTGATTCAAGCAATACACAAAACAGACCATGACAAGAGTGTGCACGTGTTTATCAGTTACCTTCAGTACCAGGTTTTATCCATGCTCTTAAATCTAGAGTGTGTGGTGTGTTCATCAATGCAGAAGCAGCGTCCTCAAGGCCAAGTGCTTTGGCCCTGCGAGCTTTTGTCAGCTTGCTGCCTTTCTTATAGGGGGAGTACTGCAGGTAAAAACACAAACACTGGACTGAGCTAGTTATTAGTGTGAGAGCCTTTTTCATGTGTGGAGAGTCAAGAATGAGCTAATCTTATTACAGTTAAATGATGGATAACACTTTGGAATACAAATTTGATTCTGACCACATGATCCAGTTCATCAGCTGAACGGCAGTTCCTCAGGTTTTGTTCCAGTTCAGCTGTTAACACCCCATCTTTCTTCAGGGTCTGAACCACAGACTGAGTCCTCTTTGCCAAAGAACTGAAGAACAAATATACACATAGAAGAAAGACAGATTATCAACTGTGCAGGACAAACACACAGAAATCAGACAAATACAAATCAGCCACATGCAACTATTTCAGGCTTTAAAGCTTGACATATAGCACCATCTAGCTGCAGGACTCAGTACAGTCAGCTCATGTGGTTTCACAAATCTAATTCCAGTAATGTTCTTTCCATGCTTTTGACATATTGATGGCATGAGTAGTGTATGTAGTATAAGATCCATCCATCCATCCATTCATCCATCCATCTTCTTCTGCTTATCCGGGGCCGGGTCGCGGGAGCAGCAGCTCAAGCAGAGAAGCCCAGACCTCCCTCTTCCCAGCCACCTTCTCCAGCTTGTCCGGGGGAACACCCAGGCGTTCCCAGGCCAGCCGAGAGATATAATCTCTCGTGTCCTGGGTCTGCCCCGGGGCCTTCTCCCGGTGGGTCATGCCCGGAACACCTCACCCAGGAGGCGCCCAGGAGGCCTTGTCAAATGACCAAACCACCTCAAATGGCCCCTTTCAATGTGGAGGAGCTGCGGCTCTACTCTGAGCCCCTCCCGAATGGCCGAATTTCTCACACCATCTCTAAGGGAGAGGCCATCTCCCTTAGAGATAGGGTGAATCTGAATCTTATGAAAGTATAAGATTCATATTTTTTTTGTTTCATTGAACATCTTACATTCACTTACCATAACTCCTCATAAACCATCTGGACATCTCGAACAGCATCAGCATCCATGTGGTTAATCATGTCTTTCCTGTAGCGCACCATGAACGGCACAGTGTTCTCCTCACGAAGCAGCATAGTGATGTTTGCACATACCCATCGCTCCACACATGTCAAGTGGGACAACACCTGGGGGGGAATCACACATACAGGAATTGCAACTCTGCATCTACTCTACATGCATATATACACACATAGTTAAGCAGGTAGGCAGAAAGACACAAATTAACCTCCAGCAGAGAGCATTTGATTATATTTGATATGCAGAATTCTGGATCTTTGTGTGTATTAACTGATCACTGGTTTTTAAATATGTCAGTGTGCATTAAGAATGGCTACTTGTATACTTATGATTTTCAAACATCAGTAATGCAATACACTAAATTTGAAAACGCAGTTGTGACTTTTTTAAAGTGGCATTTCTCTCCAGTAGCTTATCACCAAAACTGCAAATGCAAATCACTGTCACATAGCCTAATTTAATTCTTGAGTCATAACTTTATGCAAATGAAGGTAGAAATATGCTACTTGGCCAGGCGATGGTGGTCACCTTCAAACTGTTCGTTTATTAGAGCATTTATTTTCTGTCTGAAACTAAGTGAGGTGTCTGTTTACCACCTGACAAAAATCAAACAAAAAAAGAAACAATTCCCACATAATATATAAAAATACCTCTATCAAGTCCCAGTTCATATTGAGTTCATTCCTCAAAGACTGCGCTTCAGATGATGGTAAGTTAGTCGGCTGTCCCATGCAGGCAGCACTGGTCTTTTGTTTCTTTAGACAGGGCTCATCAAAAGTAAAATCCTCCACATCTACTTCCTCTTTCTTCACTCCAAGCCCAGCTTGTGAAGACCCCTCATCTGCCCATCTGTCTCTCTGATAGGATTCTGACACAATAAATGACACCCTCTACAAGAAAAGAAGTGAAAGAAAGGAAAACAAGGAAAAGATGAAAGAAAACATGAAAATGCAAACACGAGACATTTAGAACATGGACATTTTCTGCAGACATCAACTCAGAATGTAAATATTGATGTGTAGTACATTGTCCAGTTTTATAAGTTTTTAATATTATAAATACAGCCACAGTTTTGTGTAATTAATGGGTCACAAAAGTTAACTTATAATTACATTCTAATATGTTTCATTTGGCTGTAATTATAAACACTGAAAATTTGCCTTACCTCTTCCTTCGTTCTGACACTTGTCCCACTCTCTTCAGCCCTCGTTTCCTCTGGACAGTCAGTTTGAATTCCTCCTGTTTTTTCTCTATAATCGTTATCCACTTTTTTCCTCTCCATTCCAGCCAACACTGAAGCTTCAGAATCCTTTGGACTTTTAGCAGCCTGTGTTTTTCGTCCTGCTGCAGGTTTACGTGGTGCCCTTAGCTTAGGTTCTTTAGGCACTTTGGGAGCTTTAGGTTCTTTGGGTGCTTTTGCCTCTTTTGGTTTTGCAGTTTTCTTGGCAGTTGTTTTCTTTTCACCAGTTGCAGTACCTCTAGCAGTTTTGTTGGGGGCTTTTGACTTTGGCTTCGGTGGCCTCCATTCCTCAGCATCCTCATCGCTACTCGCCGTTTGGGAAAAAGATCTGATGGTGGAGTAAAGAAAAAGAACAAAATCTGTGAATTATAACACCAGAACCAAACTTGAACCTTTCTAATAACTTTATAATGTTTTTCACAGGTGTTTAATGGATTAATAGTTAGTAACATGCAAGCAACCCGAACAATTAGTGACATATTTAACATTTAACACGTAATACCCCTTTCTAAGGCCTCACAAAGAAGGCCTTAAACTTCAAATTATCCAAAATACAACACCTGTTTTGTCACTATAACTAAAACAGAACAAATATAACTTTTAAAAGTGCTTCATTTTATAATTCATTTTATTTCCCTTAATGTCATTGTCTAGGAATCCATTTCCTGATTGGTCCATTAAAGTTTAAAACACATTACACACAGTAACTATTAAAAAATAGATTAATACATGTTAAGTATTTATCTTATTAATAGAATTAATGCTATTACAGATGATGGCTGTTGCAAAAAAAGCTATCTGTAGATGTCAGTTAGCTTTTTTCGAAGACATTAGGGTTTAAGTGACCTTAGCCTGTGCCTGTCATGTCTTCCTATGTTTTCATCAGTTTTGATTATTTTAAATGTACAGCACTTTGGTCAACAGTTGTTGTTTTAAATGCTATATAAATAAATTTGACTTTGACTTAGATTATCATAAACGACTAGCTCTAGACTTGGTGAAACTTGTTTGCTGTCTGCATGCCATCTTATCCACAAGATCCTGAAATTCTAGTATCTTAAAATTCCCAAAAGCAGAACATACAGAAATCCACTACTTTGTATTATTGACCATCACGTAAACAGCTTCGATTTAAACCACGTAATGCATTTTTTAAGCTTCAGTTTGTGAAGCTATGATGTAATTCACTTACTGCACACTAATTTATAACTCTCAAGGCCTTTTTCATTGAATAGAGAAATCTTTTAAAATACAGGATTTAACAAATGTTTTAAGCAACCTGTTATGAAAACAATGACACATTATTTTTCTGCTCCTGACCACAAATACTGTACGGCCCTACTGAGTGGGTGAAATGAACGAGTAAAAACCACTTACAGGTCGGAGTCCACATCTTTGTACTTTACAGCGTTGACAGTAGTCGCTCGGGGTCTTCGCATCATCTGTTAGAGAAGGTATTTTGGTAAGAAGCATTACATCAAAAGTCATCGTTAACTTAAAAATTAACTGGCTTAACAATAACAGTGCGCTGTCAGTGCCTCTGGGCGAGAGTTAAGTCGCTAAACAATACTCAGCCCATTGTATTCTACCGTAAGACTATTTATTTTTGCTGAACTTGAATTGTACGTGTCTGCTAGCTAACAACAGAATCGGCGTTATGTTGGTTAGCTGTTTCAAATTTGCCGCTACATGATGAAGCAAGCAACGTTACTAGCATAACGAAGCATTTTAATTCATGACACAATTTTTCCGAACGGCATAAAGCGTGACTACCTACTATACCTTTATACTGTTGATAATACTCAAACTATTTGTGGTTATTGCGCTGGAATAGCACTTTGTGCAGTACAATGACTGCTTCCTGCAACAAAATGGACTGAGCCAATCACAGCAACCAAAAGTCTTAAAGGGCCAAAGACTCTTCTTCCTTTTTATTTGTTGTGTAAGGTGCACACTGCCACATACTGCAGAGGGGTGGTCAAACTCATTTTAGCTGAGGGGCCAAGTACAGCACAGTCTCAGTTTCGTGACTTGTGAATTTGTGAATTGTAAACGAGAGTATGTTTGCAGCTGGCTTTATGGCATATGTAATTGTAAGTTTCCCTTTCAGAAGGAGATTCGTTTGTCCTTTTTAACCTGTCCTGTCGCAAAGCTTTTCCAATCTGAATTATCATCTGAATTTACTGTTGTGCCCAAAACTATTCACTTTTCCAAAATTAGCTTAATAAATTCTCTGTATCTCTATCCTCTTGTTTGTGTTTACCTTTTTCTTTTGTCTATTTATGTATTCATTTCCTTTTTTCTTGTCTTTTCTTTCTTTCTTTTTTTACAGTTTTTCTCCATCGCTTTGGCTCAGTTCTCACAGCAGAAATGTCATTCTCGGTACTCTTAATGCAGAACTCAAATCTGTGATGCATATTCTCTATAAGACATTCTCCTTGTTTTTACACACACTCCTATTGTGTCTACATTGTTTTTACAATTATTTCTACATATACCTCATATGCCTCACTACTATAGATATTTGTTTCTGTGTTGATGCACTTCTCACTACTCACTTTTCTGTATTCTGTATGGATGTCTGAATCCTCTGTATGTATGAATATGTATGAAAGAGCAAATACACTAACACTATGTCAGAGGTTTACTTGCAACCAATAGAAATGCATACTTGACATGGATTTGAACTGACATTTGGTGAATGTGGAGGCCATATGACTGCGATGTTTTTCCAGTCTTCTATTGTCCAATTTTTGTGAGTCTGTGCAAACTATAGCCTCAGTTTCCTGTTCTTAGCTGACAGGACTGGCCTCCAGTTTGGTCATCTGTTGCTGTAGCCCATCTGCTTCAAGGTCAGATGTGCTTTCAGAGATGCTCTTTTGCATATCTTGCTTGTAACATCACTGGTGTCTTTCTAACAGCTCGAATTAGTCTGGCCATTTTTTTCTGACCTCTGCATAAAGTTTTATCATTTTGCTTTTCTCCATTTCTGTAATTTTGTAAGTAAGTAAGTAAGTAAAATTTATTTATATAGCGCTTTTCACAGATAAAAAAAATCACAAAGTGCTTTACAACACAGGAAATGGAAATATAAAACAATATAACAGTAAATAAAACAGCAAATAAAACAATGTAAAACAATAAAACTATAAAAACAGCATAAGAGGAAATTAATCAAATGCTTTTCTAAATAAAAATGTCTTCAGCTGTTTTTTAAAAGAATCAAGGGAGTCCGTGCAGCGAAGAGACAGTGGAAGAGAATTCCACAAACGTGGTGCCACAGTCTGAAAGGCCCGATCACCACGAGTTTTAAAACGAGTGCGCGGTACCACCAGCAGTCTCTGATCCCATGACCTTAAAGCCCGAGAAGATGAATGTGGTTTCAGCAGGTCAGATAAATATTGAGGAGCTTGACCATGTAGGGCCCTAAAGGTTAGAACTAAAATTTTAAAATGAAACCTAAAATTTATAGTCAACCAGTCAAGGGAGGCCAAAACTGAAGTGATATGAGATCTTCTCTTGGTGCCTGTTAAGAGACGTGCTGCAGCATTCTGCACTGTCTGAAGACGATTTAAGGCAAAGTTGAGACAATGTTAATGACTTTCTTCTGCATCCACATTTGGATCTACGACAGTCATTCAGGCAGTAATGCCTGGACTGGAAACAAACATCCTTAAAATATTACAACATACCAAGCTTCTGTATTTGAATGCCAAACAAATGTGCTGTTTGATCTTGCACTTGTTACTGAAGAATAAATACATTTTATTTTGATTATGTAAGTAATGTAACTTGCAAAACAAAGTTGTGGAAGGCCTAAGTTTAGTTTTAGAACAATTAAATCTGAGACTTTGTTTCATTGTAAGATTATAACAATGATGGCAATATAATTGTTTGTTGTTCAGCAGAACAGTGTCCAGTATGTTGGCTGTTTTGCATTTGAAAATAAAAGTTGGGCTGATTTTAATGCCATTACAAGAATTGTTGTTAATGGTTTTTTTTTAAATCATACTTGCATACAGTGTTCTATTAATATAAGTGTTGTACTAGAAATTTCAAGGATGATAAAACATAACGTGAATTTTTGTGTGTCAGAGGTAAACAATTGCAAATTCAGAAACATCAAGTTATTCTTAGTACTGTATACTTGCAATGAATTAGTTGTCCTAAGAGTCATCTTAAATAAGCTTAAGATTTTTTTTTTTTTTGAGGCAACAAGTTCAAATAGGTTTTTTTTAGTTTTTTTGAAACTAATTACCACTTACAGGTTGGAGTCCACACCTTTGTACTTTACAGCATTGACAGTAGTCGCTCGGGGTCTTCGGATCATCAGTTAGAGAAGGTATTTTGGTAGAAAACATTACATCAAAAGTCACTGTTAAAATCATATCACATCTATGTAAGTAAAATTAACTGGCTTAACAATAACAGTGTGCTGTCAGTCCCGCTGCATGAGAGCTCAATTCAGTTCAATTCAATTTTATTTATACCGCGCCTTTTGTAAAGTTTTAAATAAATCCTTCTCATTTCATTGTGTTTTGAAACACTTAATATTAGGTCTATATTTTTGCTGTACTATTTTGAAAGTAAGTAAAAAAAAAAATAACAATTTGATGTCTTAAAATGACAAATTTTGACAAATGTGAAAAAGGTTTTGATTGTTGTAGTGTCTTTTGAACAGGTTAGTCTGTGTTATGAAAAATGCCTTAACCGTTTTGACAGCTGCATTAAGAGTGGTGAAAATTGTTCCAAAATTATTGAGAACAACTGTAGGCTTATGGTTGTGATAGTTGCCACTAGTACTTCTTGTTTTTGAAAGGGGAAGATGTTATCAGAACAAGTGTGTAATCAATACTTTACGTGGATGACTCAAAGTTATGAGCACACTGTCAAAACTCAGCCCTGAAACTCTTCACTCAGTGCTCAATTTGAGAGTTTAGAGGCCAGCCCACTTACTGAGTCTAAATAATACTGAGATTTTTATTAAACAGAGCAGAAATTAATTGAACTGAACTTTCCTTTTTCTCGGCTGTGTGCACACAGCAAGCAATTTGGTAAATGTACTAGTTCCTCTATAGCACTTGTCAGCACTACTTGAACACTCAAAGCACTTCATACAACATGCTTCCTTCACCCCTTCATGTTCTATATAACATTCACACTTGATGTAATGGAGAGCAATCTGTAACTTGTTTAGTATCTTGTCCAAGGATTTTTGCCACGAAGACTGGAGCAGTCAGGGATCAACGTACCTACCTTCTGCTTGCTCTACTTTCTGAGCTACAGTCTGTTTTGAATTATAGTGAAATTGTCACGGTTCGTTTTCTGTTTCTTATGTTTTGGTGTTTTTCCGGATTATGATTTATGTTCTGATTATTTAGAGATACTGTTTTGATTATTGTTATTATTGCAGGTTTAGTTCAGTGTCAAGTCTGTCTCACTCTGTCTAGTCCGTGTCTTAGTAAAGTGTCTTGTTTCCTGTTTTACTTTGAAGGTTCATGTTCATGTCTGATGTTAGTGTGTTCAGTTTTACTTCTCCCCTGTCTCGTTAGCCTAATTTCTCCCAGCGGTGTCTCCCTCCTGTTTCCCATTGCCTGATTACTCCTCTGTGTATATAAGCCCTGTGTTTTCCTTTGCTCTCTGTTGTGTCGTACTCTCAGATTGTGCCTGTGTGTTTCTGTTTCCAGTTGTTCATTGCCAGGTCATGTTTTGTTTCATCACCAGCAATAAAGCTGAGGGGTTTTTTTGAGTTGCAATTCAGTGTCCGAGTCCTGCATTTGGATCCTCATCTCCGCCTGCCCGCGCACAGAGCCCTGACAGAAATGCCTGTTTACACGAAAATTGAAATTAAGCTATTGTTATATTATATTATATTATATTATATTATATTATATTGTGTCTTAGGATAATTTGCGTACATATACACATGTGGCACAATAACATGGCAACAGGGACACCGCGTGACCTGAGTGTAAATAACTTTTTGTGTTCCTCTATGCATTGTACAGATCAGGAAAGCCCCAAGCAAGATGATACATGTGAAACTATCTTCTTCTTCTTCTTTTGGCTGCTCTCCTTAGTGGTTGCCACAGTAGTTGTCCTATTCCTAACATTATCCTCTGTCACATCAACCCTCCTTCATTCCACACATCTTCTATCTGGTTTTCCTACTTTTCCGCTGCCTTGCACCATCATCTTCAACATCCTTTGCCCAGTATATTCACTATGTGTCCATTCAGCCTTGCCCCTTTACATTTGTCTCTAAAGCACTCAACTTATACTTTCCTTCTGATGTACTGATTTCTAATTGTCCATCCAGCTCACTCCCAATGAAAACTTCATCAACTTTAACTGTGCCACCTCTGGCTCAGGGTTTTGTCTTTTTGTCAGTGCTATCATTTCTAAACCACATCTCACTACCTTGTCTCTTGCAGCTTCTTACAGATCATTCCTGAAAAAAAAGTGCATCAAAAAAATAAACAAGTACAATTATATAAACAACTACTATACTACTGCTGTACTACTGTATATTACAGTAAATTCCCACTATATATGGTTACAGTATATATGCTTATGTAATTAGTCACAACACACAGCTGTGATACCAGAATGAGAGCATGTGTTACTATAACCACTGAAAAAAAGTAGGAAGTGTTTTGCTAGAAAACACTAACACAAAGTAAAAGATATGTTATAATAATACATACAGACACAACAAAATGTTTTTTGTAGTGAAGTATATGAAGTATATGAAACATAATGATAAAAGACCAATGTAAGGAAATGTCTTCCTCATTTGTGAACCGCATAAAGAGTGGTTGGAGTGACATTTCTGATCGGAGGACTGTGTCAAAGCAATCAAGAAAAACTGTTTTTAAAAAAATCCCCAGTATCACTTCCTGTTGCTCTGTTCAGCCTCAGATTTTTATCAATTTATCATTTACATTTTTCCTCTGGTACATTCTTCTTCTGATATAGTAAAATCTATACTCTGTCTGCTTCTTATGTTTTGTTCCCTTTGTTGCTGAAAAGTACTCTATTCCTCTTCCTCTTCATTGGGCAGACTTGATTTCCTGAAAAATCTGACCAGGCTCCTCTAAGTTTACAACTTGTTGTTGTAGAACTAATGTTGGTATAGTTGGTCTGACTCAAATTTTGGATGGAAGTCTTCAAAACAATATGTGAAAGTATTCAAAACTGTTTATTATGTTATGCACATGAGAAAGAGCATTTCTCATTCTTTGACATCACTTATAAATGTTTTCAGACATTTACAGTACTGAAAATATTTATTTGAATTTGTAAGCTTGAACCATCTCATTTTTATCATAGTTTCATTTTAATGGAGAGAAACAGAGTATTAACCAAAAAGCCACTCCTTTGTTGCTTTAGCCATATTTTTTGGATCACCATCATGCTGGGAGGCCCATTCACAACCCATCTTCAGTGTTCTACCTGAGGGAAGGAGGTGCTTGTCCAAGATTTCACAGTATATGGCCCCATCCATTGGCCCCTCAGTGCATTGAAATCATCTTGTACCCAGCTGCAAAGCATAATGTGCCCATCTTTGTGCTTGACTATGGGGATGATGTTTTCTGGGTTAGGGTTAGAGTTGATACCAAAGAGCTTGACTTTGCTTTCATTTCATCCTCCTTTAATATTGTTGCTGATCATGTCCATCCCTTTATGAACACAGTGGCTCCTGATGGTTGCTTCTAGTTGGTAACTCCCATTTCCCAAAGCTCAAATCATCTCAAACTGGCTTCTTGGACATGACAGTGAATTTAGTGTATTCAAATGGCCTCCACAGTCACCAGACAAAGGTGCTCCAATACAGTGCTACAATATGTGTAATAATAAATATTGAACACGCTTACTGAAATTTATTTAACACTTCGTACAAAAGCCTTTGTTGGTGATGACAGGTTGAAGAGGCTTTTTTTCATTGTCATCAACCTGGTAGATGACACCAGCATTTTTATCAAGAATGTCTTGGTGCATTTTTCCATTCCTCCTTCCTTCAATCATAAAGTGTGCCAGTGTCGTATGCTGAAAAACAACCCACGCCATGATGTTCCCACCACTGAAGCTGGTATAGTGTTTGTTGGGTGAAATCCAGTCTCTTTTTATGTCCAAACATCGTGTGTGTTATGGCACCCAAATACACCCATGTACACCTCTTCATGGAAATGGGGTCTACATGGTGTAAATGTACATGGTATACATAAAAATCTACTGAAAATGATTTGATAGGGTTTCCCCCATTAAATATAGTATAGTGATTTTAAAGAGCGAAAGCAATGATACTACAGAAGCCTTTCCCTTTTCCTTACTCTTGAAAGAAGGTTATCTCCATCGCCCACATACTCAGAAAATCAGTTTCATTTTGTGTAATGTTTGTAATTTCAGAACCTCTTAGGCTACCAGAAGAATTAAAACAAGAGCACAGAGACTCATTATTACAACTTCAACCAAACCACTCACAACTGTGATTTTGCAACCTCGTCTGATTTTAAGTTATCTGACTTGCAGTACTGTCTTGCCAAATCAGGTGTCCAATGTACTTTCACTTCCTTTAGGCAGTTCAATTGGGTCTTTGTTTTATTACTCTGACGTCACAACTAATCTAAATCAAGAAATACCTCAATGATTTTACAATGCTGCATATGTCTAAATTGTAAGAAACTAAGCAGTGTCCACACTTCAGATGTCATTAAGTGGTGGAAATTTACAACCAATATAAAGAGAGGAAAAAGGAAGTCTGTAAGCCGGATGTGTGGATATTTATTTGAAAAAAAAAAAAAAAAAAAAAAAAAAAAATATATATATATATATATATATATATATATATATATATATATATATATATATATACCAATATTACTCTTTCCTTTTTAAAAAAAAATCTCCCATGTTAAATATATCCTAATGATATATATTTAATATAATAACAATAAATGAGTGTTAACTGGGGTCTGCTTTTTGAATGGTGAATGAAAAACTGTCTTTTTCAAGAGTTAAGTTCGATTCAAGGATGTAAAGACATTACAGGAGTGGGTTGGAAGCATAATTGTTCCTCAATCTATAGTTATTAGTAGAATTTTGTTAATATTATATTTAAATTTAGAAATAAAGATAGAAATATCTTATTAAGGACATAATCGGTAGTACAGGTATTTTGTTCATGTTGTTAACAAAGTTAAATTATTTACAGATATTTAATAAAATTCAAAGATATACCCCATTTACTTCGCCATATAAAGAGCTCAATTGTTTTTCCAAGACTAAACGTCTGTATTCTCTGCTCCTAGTTACAGATGATGAACTATTACAAACAGCCAATCACAAATTCACTTTGTGAAAAAAACGCCAACCAGAGTAGAGATTGGCAGTGCGGGATTCCCCTGCCTTCAGCTTTCAGTTCCTTCTGCCTTTCTTCAGTCATAAAGGTAAAATTTGGCTGAATTCGGTCACTAATACTGTGAATCACTTTTCAGTCTGACCTGAGAGAAGGTAAACAACCCGTTTCCGTTTTCTTGTGTGTGTTTGTGTGTGTGTGTTTATGAAAGCATGTTATTATTCTTTCTGTTTTATTTTGTAATTAGCGGGTTGTTTTTTTTTTAATATATGTATGTTTGCCCCCAGGTTTGTGTTTGCGTGAAGATGTCCGACCCCGAGACTCCAACCCAACCTCTAATTGGCGCTCCCAGCCATGAAACAACCGTCAATGTTGGAGCGCCAGGACAAAAGTAAGTGTTAAAGATGTTTGGTTTTTTGGGGGGTTTTTTTTAATTTTGTGCGCGCGCGCGCGCGCGAGTCACAAACATCAGGTGAGGGATCACGGTGCGAAAACCAAAATGTGGGTGTCCTAAACGTTAATTTAGGTTTTGAAACTGTCGTGTCGTTTTGTTATAATAGGATACTGACTCAGTAAAGCTCCGGTGTATATATGTTTTATTTTTGTTTGTGTGCGTGTGTGTGCGTGCGTGCGTGCGTGCGTGCGCTAAGAATAGCTGCTTGCCTGGCAGACATCAGCAGGCAAGCAGTTTACAGTGTCACAGTTTGAGGATCTTGCTCCTTTTTGGGGGATAAGAAAGTCCTATAATGTCATAGAAAGTCGTGGCTATGTAATAAAAAAATGAAATCACTGTCAAAGAAACACATTTGTATGTCAGAGAGAAGGATTTTACCGTTATTTCCTGTTTGTGTTTTTTCTATAGATTTTACATAGCAGTAGCTGTGGTTGATCATATTGTAATTGTAAATGAATGCCACACTGATACTATATTACTGTACAGATGAATAACAGCGCTTCAAAAAAAAGCCCAAACAAAACAACTTCATTTATATTTATATTATATTTATAAAAGTTTTTAGTTTGCTAATTGATTTACACACTGCAAAAAGAAAAAAATGAAACAAAAATAGACTCCAAAACTGCAATGTGAAGTGGCTTTGTGGGTTATTATGCTGAGACTGCTACTGATTTAGAAATTAATGTTATTTTAGAATTAAATAAAAATATAAATGAAATAGAGAGAGAAAATTTCTTTTTGTTTTTTTTGTTGTTGTTGTTTTTTTTCTCTCTCTCTCTCTTTCTCCTTTTTTTCTTTTCCCCTCCTTTGTATATACTCATTTAGGTATATAAATATGTATGTATAGACATAGATATGTGATTGTTTATATAATGGTAATTATATTTTATGTATGTTTCACGCTAATAAGAAAACTAATTAAAAAAGTTAAAAAATATATATATGCAAATGAAATATATACGGTATTTGTTTAAAAACAAAACTGTATTTAATGATTTTAGGATAATTTTTTTTATAGAATCAGTAAATCAGAAGTCAAGAAACTTCTCGCTGAGCACACGTCAATAAAATTAAGGATTGTCCAAAACCCGCCCTGGTGAAAACAGAACTCATCTTAGATGTTCACTCAGGTGTCTGCTTGACAACAGCTGATGTCATTACTTAGTTACGTATACACATGAGCACCGTGGACATCGTTCCTGTTATATTAATTTTTTTCCCCAGTTCTGAGCCAACAAAAAGTCTAAGTTACCAATCAGGTTCTTCATTCTTCATATTCTTTTATGTCCATAAACCTTTCTGCCTACCTACTCATCATCTTTCTCCCACTGAAGGTTTTCATCTTGAAGACCTTCTAGTGCCAAATAATATTCTTTTAATCCTACAAGCATTAATAAAGAAATATTGCTTTCTTTTTTTTTTCAGTGGCCGCTCTACCCGGGCTTATAAGGTGGCAGGATTGACCCTTCTGGCCTGTGTGCTGATTGTGGGCCAGACAATGACCGCCTATTTCCTCCTCAGCCAGAAGAATGACATCAAATCTCTGGCGGATCAGAACAACAAACTTGAGTCACAGGTGTCACGAGGCAACTCTGGTGAGAATGCTATGCTGGGAATTAGCAGGATGCAGCAAAAAAGCTTTATTTAAAACAAACTGCTTAACCGCTAAACATTAAAAAAGATGAAAAAGAAGACAAAATGTCATGAAACTGCCCTGTTACCTGTAAAACAACTTAGACTGATAATGAATCAGTGCCTAGAATTTTATTGAAACCGAATTACAGCTCTCTGTTGTTGTACAATTTATTTTTAGTGCCACTCTCTTTTTTCTGTATTTTGCTTTTTGTTTTACCTCTGTCTCACATACACCTTTCTCTCCCTGTCCATAGCTCCTGCACCCATGAACATGCATCTGCCCTTGAACTCCATGGTGATGCCGGACCTTGTGGACACGGTAAAAAAAAAAAATGTCTGAAACTGGGCTTTTGATTTTCAAGCTAGTAAGTCTCAGTTCAAATCTAACCCTAAACCCTAATTTTGTCAATTTTTTTAAAGTTAAATAAGTATAACTTTAGTGAATCCTGACACACTTCTAAAGTCCTGCATTTTTCTCATTTTTGGTTTTTTAACTTATTGTGTTGCAGGACTCTTCAACTGGAACCCCAGATGATTCATGTATGTCTTAAATATTTGTGTTCATGTATTCTGTATATGTGTTAATTATCTTCTCATCTGTTTATGGCCTAGAGAATGCTTTTTTTTTTTTTTTATTAACAAAAATGCTCTTTTTTCTGTCCTCATATGTGACCTCAAAGTTCAATAGTCAGAAAGATTAAACTGTTACAGTTTGTCTTTAACAAATTTATAAAATGTGGATCAACTCATCCCCTCTCCCCTGCTCTCGCAGCCCCTCCTCCCACCAAGTGCCAGCTGGAGGCTTCTGGCGTGAAGCCTGTGCAGGTGCCAGGTTTCAAACCTGCCTGTGAAAAGGATGGCCTCTACAAGGCCCAGCAGTGCTTCGGGTCCTTTTGCTGGTGTGTGAACACAGCCACCGGGGAACAGATCGATGGAAGCGAGCGCCAAGGACGAGCCAATTGCAATCTGTCTGTCCGTGCTGGTGAGACAAGATAACAGATTTTGAGTATTAAGTTCAAATTAGAAAAAAAAAATATTCATGAAAATGCCATGTTCAGTTTCATATCAGCATTTTATTGTCGCATTTATGGTTTATTTCATGTAGTTATTTAAATCTACAACCCACACGTCAGAGATTTCAGTGAACCTTTTTGCTGACTATTTGTAGAGTTGTGCATGATTAATGAATTTGTGTATTAGGTTTTAGCATGATATTGAATATACTTTCAGAGAACTCAGGTTTTTTGTTTTAAAAATATTGATCTTTCATAAGAGGATTGCAATGTAATTCCGATATGCATATACAAATCTTGATTCATCTGGAGAAATCTAAAACCTTTAAATGATTCAATTATTGATTACATTCAGGATCTGATTTAAGCTACAGTGTCACTTACAGTCCAACATCTGTCTTTCCAGGCACCATGATGAAAATGCTGAGTCTTCCCAGCGAGGACAATTAAAACTGTGGTGAGTAAACAATCATATTCTTCTGCCTTACTTTATATGATCGCTATAAGCTACAGTTTCTACAATTAAAAAGTGCATTTCACTATCGTAGGGTATTTCCCTACAATGTAATGTGCCTTGGTGCTATATAAATAAAATTGAATTGAACTAATAATTTTGGAAAAGTACAATTGTCTTGAATAGCGAATTTAAAACCATTAATCATTTATTAATCATGCTTTTGTTGTTGTTGTTGTTTTAGGCAACAGAAGCCGCTTCAGTCTTTTCCAGAAACCAGTTTCGGCTCATCTCCTAATATCGTGTTACAACTTTGCCAAATTAATCACCACAGCTGCACTTAATAAGCTAATGGGGTTTTATATATCGCTGATAAATTACCAGTAACCAATTACCTGCTTGCTATCGTTCCTATTTTATTGCAACCAATATTCTACTGACAGCAGAGCCTTTTGACTGTGATTGGAGATTTTTAATGGCTATTAAAGATGAATAATTATCAAATAGTGTTTAGTGTGCAGCCTTAAAATGCTTTATTTTAATGTTGATGATTGGACAATGTGGTTTTTGTGTTGGGAGGCGTACAATAAATAAAGAGGGAAAAAATAAGAGAAGCTAAGCCAAAGTACTTTAAAAAAATACTTTTAAGAATGGATTTCTGACAAAATGTAAATGCAGTCCTCCCTGACATCAAAGGCTTGGTCTTTTAATTTTGTCATGTTTGGCTTAAGGTAAAATATAACAACAATAATAATAATAATAAAGCTGTTATTACAAGTTCTGAAGGATCATTTGGACGCAATCGGGATACATGAGTAGATTTATTTGAACAACCCAAATAAAACCTGTTAAAAACAGTTCTGATGGTTTTCTTTTATGATACCAGCACAGTGGGAATTATAAAAAGTTCTGTTTTTGATGTGTAGCAGCATAAACACACAAAAACCAAAACTGCTAAAACAAAGCTCTGTCAAGTTGAATCAATATCCCACAAAAATTATTACTTAAAAACATGCAAAGATAGGACAAAAAAAGAGACACTAAAACATACAATATGGAGACAGTAACACAATGATTGTCAATAGGCACATGTTTCTGGATTCCAGTCACCAAACATACAGTACACACGTTTGTCTGAAAACTAACAAGCTGATCACAAGCTGAAACAACATCTTTCTCCTTTATGGCTTGTTTATCTAATTTCTGTCAGAGATCTAATTATGCAATGGTGTGAAATGTTCATTTCGATGTTGCCACCATGTTAAAAACATCACAGTGCAGTTTTACAGTGCTTTCCATAGACATGAATACATTTTTAATATTACACTAAAGCTACAAAAACAACAATATATTTTGTAGAATCACTGAATACTGTAGTGTTTACTGATTTATCTTTGAAAAAGTGGGTTGTCCACATTTTTGTATGTGGATAGTGAAATATCCGCTGTGCAAAATGAAAATTCACACTGAAATGTATGCTGGTTTTGCCAAGTGGCACCACTATTTTGTACAACTTTACACGGTGGATTATTAGAGATGCGTTTCCTGCAGCAGAAGCAGCATAGTCTATGGATAAAACACTCAGTTTTACAGCTTAAACCTCTAATACTAAAAAAGTACAACTCATAAGTGCATGATGCAATCAGCACATTCTAAGAAAGTAAAACTTTTCACTTTTCGTTCTACAGATTTCAATAAATGACTCCAAAAAAACATACAAATTACTAACGGCTTTAGATTAAAAGAGCATAATCGATACATGTGCAAACGTTCAGTTTCCAGCATATAGAAAACAGGCAGCCAACTCTTACAAGGCTTTTGAGATGATACTGTCAACTCCAGACCATAGTAGGCACTCTTAATGTATACTTTACATGAAATGCTTTAACACACATTCCCCAGTTTTTCTAAAAGTCCAAAGAGCAAATTAAATCTTAAGAAAGAAAAAGAATTGCTTTGGCATTTGGCTGTTTTCTTGCTTTTAGAATTTTTTCAGCATTGTGAGGACACAGAAAAAGCAACATAATTTCTGGGAAATTGAGTGTTTTTCTGAGTCAATCATGGAACAACTTGTCAGAAAAAAAAAAAAAAAAAAGAGACAGGTCTCTGAAAAGTGTTAACTTATACAGAGATTAGGAAATACAATCCAGAAGGATAGGGGAAGGGTTCTGTACCTGTAGATTGACATTACTCCGCATTACAGACACTCCTCTGATAACTGTAAACAATGTGAAAACTAACAAAAACCAAAAGATTTGACAGGTTTTGCAGAGAAGAACTGTGTGATGTAAAGTGAGGCAATTTTACACCCTGAGCAACAAGGAAACAAAGTGCTAATTAGTTAAGGCTGCTATTATTGATTTCTGACCACTAGAGGGCAGAAGATACCAAAACACACAGAATTCAAGTCCTGTTTGAATTTTCATAAAAATGCAACGCGTTTTCTTACAATAAGCTTATGCTAGAGAGGTCAACCGAACCAGAGTTTACAGCTACATATTTGTTGGTCTTTCAAATAAGTTTTAGAAAGCATGTGCTGTAATGAAAGACAAGGTTGGCTTCAGAAGTCAATCATAGCAGCTGTGAGGATTTACAATAGTAGCAATTTGTCTAAATTTCAACCACTGACATTTTTCTGCATTCATATTAATGAATGCATGAATTAATGAGCTGTCTTCTGCAGGGAGGTCAACTAAATTATATATATATATATATATATATATATATATATATATATATATATAATAAAGGAAAAGAATAGCTGTTTTTTTCACTCTATACCAAATTCAATAGTGTAATTATAATTTTTTTATATATATTATTTAAGTATATTGAAAGTAAAAAAATACCACATTAAATTCTGATAAGTTTTAAACTTTTTCTATATGTTTCTGATCCCATGTGAAGCTGTACTGGCACACTCTTCCTGTAGATGTCTGACGCTCGCTTTGCTCCGTTGTTTGGCTCCAATTGTCCTCCTCCTTACTTGTGTCCTCCTTTCAGGTTGCGTATGTAGTCTTTAATGGTGTTTTCGATGTTGGGAACAGCATAATTTTGAGCTGCATACATCCCTGTACACGTGCCTATGGCAACGCCTAGCAGCGCTGAAGAGCGAAGTCTAGCAACAACGTACCCAGCAAGAAAACCCTTCAAGAAAGGAGAAGCCAGCAGACTGCCCCCCTAGAGAGAGGAAGAGAAATGAGACCTGGTCTGGTGTTTTGATATATACCTCGACCTATAATTTTATAACTTAACTCTCAACAAAATTCAAGGCAAAGTAAACTATGCTCTCTCTCCATATATACTAATACTACTACTAATAATAATAATAATATTGATTTGTGAGCCTTACTGGAGGAACTCCAGCCTGTATCTCATCTTCTACCCGTTTCTGAATGTCCTCCAACTGGTCTTTTAACTCCACGAGATCCTTGAGTTGACCCAGTGGACTCTACACAAACACGTAGGCACAGAGACAAGCAAACAGGTTAGTGGAGGCAACCAGAGTTTTCTAAAACATGGAGTGTATCTAAAAATAAAACATTTGAACTTCCTGTATTATGACCAAGCACAGCAAACACTCTGACAATGAACTAGAAAATCCACTGAAAATATATGTTCTAAAATCATTTGGGCATATGATGGATTTTCTTTCAGAGACTCGGTTGTCTGAGTTTTAGTTTCAGTTTTGTTTTATCTTAACAGGTGACTGCAGATTATCCATTTCTAATAAGAGAAAGTACACCACATAAATTAAAAAGAAAACACATACTAAGATGGTTTTTGCTAATACTTGTAATTGTGAACAGTCAATTTCCACATTTGGAACTAAATATTAAAGTGGTTTTATCTTATTACCCCTTATTAGTTAAGTTGCCTTTAGGCTTATATTTCCTCGTGTTTCCCCGAGCTCTGTGTAAAAACACACTGCATTCCACAAACCAGGTAAAACGGGTAACTTATACAACAGTGACCCTATGCCGATGGTAGTAAAATAAACAAAAAGCATAGAGAACATGTTGGAACAGATACTTGTCTCTTAAAACCATTCCCATATATCCGTTGCCCTAAGCAGGCATGACACCTTTTAGAGAACAGTAACATTATTTTCGACAGGTTACTAAGCTAACTGTGTTTTCTTTTAGCTTATTTAATAGTAGAAATACTTCATTTTAAGCGCTGTGGGTCGCGTTTTCGTTGTTTGCTAACTGACAGTCTCAAGGTGAACAGACCTTCCAAATCTAGTCCTTCCCGTCAACGTTATTTTAGCAGCTAGCAAAACGTTTACTGTTATGAAATTATCAGTCTCTTTATTTTCAGCTTATTGACAGTGCTATGGATTTGGTTGAATGCACAACAAATGCATTTCCTGTTTGCTAATTTCATTCGGTTAAACGGGAAGTAAGCTAACGGTTTAGCTAGCTACGCTACACTTTGTTTTACGTAGTGACACCCCAAGCTGAAGCTGACGGCTAATGCTGAATGACAGCTCAAGTTAAAATTAACGCCTATCCACTATTCAAAGTTGGCTTAACATTAAAAACTTGGAGACAAACCTTGTCATTAGCCATCTTTCCAGTCCGTTGATGCACCTCTTCTTCTTGTTCTCGTGGATTTGCTTAATAATGAAGTCTACTGCCCTCCACTGGCGTATTCACAGACCACTCTTTTTCTTCTTTCGGCTACTCCAGAAGATCCTCCTTTCAGATCATCTGTTTCCATGATCTCACCCTATCAAACCAGCTTTCTCCTTTACTGCATCTATTAATCTAACCTGTGGTTTTCATTTTTTACTCCTGCCTGGCAGCTCCATACTCAGCTCCAATGCTCCTGGCTTTGGTTCCCATCCACCTGGTCTCCTGCAGGCACAACACATTCTCATTCCTTGTCTTCATCAGTGTGGTATCGCAAGAAATTAGTAGGTTATATAAATATATGAGTATACATAATAGTTATTATTCATAGATACCTACATCCTAAGTTCCTGTTATTCTTCTGAAAGAAACAGAATGAGTGTGTTGTTACAATGGTAATGCCAGGAGAGGCAGTATTGGTTCTGTGTTACATTAATGTGTAAGGAAGTGGAAGAAGAGTGTGTCCTGTAGGAGGCAGCAGAAAAAATGGATACTCCTGTTCTGTACATGCACTGAAAAGAAGGTTCAGTAAACCAGTTGCAACGATACTTCATTGTAAGTCTCAGTTATTGTATTTTTATTTTTTGAAGATGCAACAATCAGTCAGGCAGGTCTTTCTTTACCAGTGTCATGCCAAAAAGGGGATTGCTGATGTTTATTTGCCATGTAAAGAAATGGCATGTTTTGCAATGACTCTACCTGTTGTACTTAATGCTTTCACATTTTCCTCTATTACACCAAACCTGTTGCACATCACAATATCATAAATCTTCTCTGTGGTCTTCCTCTTTTCCTTCTGCCTGACTCCTCCATATTCAACACCCTTTATTCAATATATCCACTATCTCTCCTCTGCACATGTCCAACCCATCTCATTGTTTCCCCTCTAACTTGATCTTCAAAGCCCTCGACCTGAGCTGTCCCTCTGACAGAATTATTTCTAATCCTGTCCACTCTGGTCACTGCCAGAGAAAGTCTGAGCATCTATGACCCTGCCACCTCCAGCTCAACCTTCTGTTTTTTGTTAGTGCCACTGTCTCCAAACCATGCATACATAGCAGGTCTTACTACCATCTTGCAAACATTTCTTTTCACTCTTGCTGCTATCCTTTTCTCACCAATCACTCCTGACACTCTACCCACTTCACCCTGTCTGCACTCTCTTCTTCACCTCTCTTCTGCATTGCCTGTTTCTTTGGATAGTTGACCTCAGGTATTTAAACATGCAGAACAGTTTGTATCCACCTCAAATGCCCCTGTCCTTAGTCTGTCTTCCACATTACAGTGAATTCACTTAAATATCTTTATTGAATTGTTATGTTATATATTTTTTTAATTTGTGCTGCCATCTTGGGCAGATCTCTTTTGACAAAGAAGTTTTTAATTTCAATGAAACTTTTTTACCTGGATAAAAAAAAAAAAGCATTTATAACAGTCACTTTGACAGAACATGATTGCAACTTCTACCTTTTGACAGGAATGTTATTTCTGGCTCAAGATGACTTGATATCATCCGTGAAAGATATGTTTGAGATTTCTTGGGCAGATCATAGGCCAATAAGTTAATTACAGCAGTTTAAATACTGGCAATCATTTTTTGGGCAAATACCAGAACCCACCTTCTTCAGAATTTGTGACAGCCTGGTAAGTTTCATTAAGGTGAAATATGAATAAAGGAAGCAATTAATTACCCTGCTATTTCTGATCATGCTAAAAAAAAAAATGATATGCTATTTTTGAACACTGTTTGAGGGCTTTGATAATTGGGGAGACTTCAAAAACAATTTAACCAAAACATAACTCACATGGTCACAATGGGCTCATTACTTTAATTGTCCCCTTTCATATCTCACTCTGAAACCTCTTTAATTCCAAGTTCCAGTTTGGCTTTTGCAATGCAGAGCAGTTTCCACCCCCCCCCCCCCCCCCCACACACACACACACACACATTTTAACATTATGATGCTGAAATACTAATATAATATACTGATATAATAGAACAGATCTAAATTGTGGGGAAAATGAAAGTGAAAAGAAAATGAACAAGAGTTCAGATAAATAATTAGCGAGGCAAAGGGATAGAGGATCAGAGAAACAGAAACAGAGATGCTCATTATCTCTCATTTGTAATCATCAGTGCATCCCACAGTAGAAGCAGGGAATAAACATTGTAGGGATAATGCAAGATAAGTATTTTCCCATAGATGTATAACATTGAAGTCTAAGTCATTACATCAAGTGAATCAGATTTAAAACCTTGTGTGATTTATTTTTTACTTGCTGAGAGCATGACTCCCCACAAGTGTGTCTTTCCAGAGACTGTGGAAGTGAGAGTGAATGGCAGAGCCCCGAGTCACAGGAGGTGAGAAAGAGATTGAGAAAGATGGCAAGAGAAAGCATTTAATACCTACTAGAGAACTCGAGTTATTTCCATCTGATGTAGAGGCAAAAGGAGACAAAAAGAGCGAAACTGCAAAATGAAAAATATGTAAAGGTCTTCATCTTCTATTCATTTAAAAAGATGAATCTTGCCAAAACATAAATTTCTACTTTTTAGACTCTACTTGCTGGCTCCATTAACCTTTCCTTGTTTGGGGTTATTGCAGGACCAACCTGATATGGACCACAGTATTTAATGGTCGGTTCAAGCTGGACATAACACAGTCTGCATAGTTTTGCATGAGATGAAAGACTGGCCTCGCACTCCCCTGGACTGCAGGTGTTTAAGACTTGGAAGGAGCGATGGAGGTAAGGCGTCTGTGATCTTCAGTGCTGTTGATGGTTCAGGGGGCGTATTGATTTTGGCTGAGGCATGTTTGGCTGACTAATCTTTGGACGCCTCTGTACTGGAAAGGTCACGGAAGCTTATGGTGCAGACATTACAGAGATGAGCTTCAGGGAAATGTGTATTCATATACTGTACCACGAATATCAGGGACAGATCGTAGATTTATGTTTGAGTTATCATTTTTAGTTTAGGCAGTCATTGTAATGTCATGAGATGCAGCTCGCCCAAAATAACCTTTGAAACAGTAATAAATTTGCCTATTTTCCGACTAGAAAAAAACAATAAATAATTTGGACTTTTATAGCTTTGTGACTAAAGCTTCATTTATTATTCAACAAGCCCAGCGGAACATTTTCTCTTGCATAATGAATGTGGTTTGTGTTAATACTCCAAACAGCAATAGCATGGGTTGTTTGAGCAGATGTAGTTATTATAATTTAAAGGATGGAGAAGTAAGCCCTGCATACACTGGCTTTGAGATCTCGAGGCAGTCATTTTTTCCCCGATGTGATTAAAGAACTCATTTAAAATGTATTTTATAGTCAAAGCACTGTATGTGTTACTGTCTGTTAGTTATTTTCTTCATTAGGAATAAAGCAGGAAAACCCCAAGAAATGTTTACGCCATGATTTACTGAAACTTAATGAAGCAAATGGTTTTCATAAGCAATCTTGAGTAAATATGAGTTTCTCTGAAGGGCACATAAATTCTTTAATTTCAGAAGCTTCTTCACAGCAAATATGTTCATATGTTCCTCAAATGGGATGACATGATCTTCTGATAATCAGGGTATGAAATACTGTACGAGATTCTAAAAGCATCTCTTTGGGATAACTTGCCAGCAGCATACCATTTATGATTTATGTTTTTATTTGCTCCTTCATATCTTGTAAGTTGTTGTGTTGTTATGAAACAGGTACTCAGTGTGAATGTGGCAATATATGGAATTGTTTCTTAGAAGAAATGTGCTTGAAACATTGAAAGTTTTATCACAGAGTGTATAAAACTCATCTCCTGCTGCCCCTTGTGTGAGGAGCACTGAGTTATGGTTTCACAACCTGGGCTCCGCTTCGAGAGTGTTAAGGCTAAAGCAGCGTGGTACTGACTCTATACTGCTTTTGCACTACCATGTTGGATGTTATCAAGGATCACCGTGCATAAATTGGTTCTTTCTATTGTGCTGCACGGCACTATACAAAAGACAGAAAAATGTACTTAACAAGCAAAGTTTTTCGGTTAATGCTTTGTGCTTTAACCTAGTCGCAGCCTGGGATCACTTTTGATCCACTTTAATAGAAATAAAGTGTTTCATCAGTCAGACACCTTTGTAGTGTACCAGCTAATGTGATGCTTTTCCCCCAAGGCTAAAACCTAAAAGCCTTTCAGCAAGGTGCAGTGGTTTTGTGGGCTGACTTGGCCCCTCTTCATCTGAGTTCCCTCATTAACCTCAGTGCTCAGTATTCAGCCGGCGTCTCCACTGATGGCTCCTAGCCGAGAAAAATGTGAGTGAAGGAAACAGAGCTGCAGAGGGACTGAGACTGCTTCACAAATATTCTTGACTCAGCATTGTTTAAATGCAAAGAGGTGTCACAAAAAAAATATCAGCCACTTGAAAATAACACAGAAATGAATGGAAGCTAGGTAGGGGAGAGCGGGGTAAGTTGTCACACGGGTAAGTTGTCACACTGTTCATAACTCCAACACTAGAGGCTCTATCTCAAAAATGAAATAGCCACTTTGTGTGACTTCTTCTTCTATAGTCAACCTCCTGTTCACATGTGGTCAAGACTGCTCTAATCTGAGGTGAGCACATCTTTTTTATTTTTTTGACCTAAAAGGAAAAATAAATCACTTTAAATTTTCTTCAGTACAACTTTGTTAGGTATAGATGTTACAAATTATTATTTTACACAAAATAGAGGAGACATTAACGTGTCTTTTGATACTTCAGCTGATGTGCTATGTTGAGCTAACCCTGACATTTAGCCAAAATTAGCATAAATGTCAGTTTGGGGCAAGTTGTCTCATTAATTTTGGGGCAAGTCGTCACATGTGACAACTTGCCCCAGTACAAATAAATGCTCCAAAAAATTGTGATATTGTAATTTATTTGTATTTGTAATAAGGTTTTTGAAGAAAGGAAGGAGAGGCAGGAATTAAGGAAGGAAGGAAGAAAGTAAGATGGTTCGAAATTATCAACGAAAGACAGAGCGTGGCAGAACACCACCTGACATTATGTTAAAGGCAGTCAGGCAGGTAAAGATGCAGAACAAATCAATCAGAAGTACAGCAAAGGATTTTGACATAAATTACCATACTCTAACTCGGTATTGTCAAAAGATTACCAGAGAAGAAATTGAAAGTCAGACAGCCATGCCAACAACAATGGTTGGTTATACAACGCCAAGGAAGATTTTTTCCCCTGATTTGGAAAAGCAGCTTGTTGAGTATATTACTAGGTCAGCTGACATTTATTTTGGTCTGTCACCAAGTGAGGTCAGAAAGCTTGCCTACCAGTTTGCTGTGGCACACGAACTGAAGTTTGTGCCTTTGTGGGCAGAAAAAGAAAAGGCCAGCAAAGAGTGGTTTACAGGCTTTTTAAAGCGGCATACAACATTGTCACTGAGAAAGCCAGAAGCAACTAGCCTTGCCAGGGCAAGTAGCTTCAACAGAGAGAATGTCAATGCTTTCTTTGACAACTTAGAGAAAGTGTTATGCAAATATGAGTTTGGACCAGGAGACATTTGGAATGTTGATGAAACTGGGGTCACCACTGTACATAAACCAGACAAAGTGTTGGCCAGACGTGGATTCAAACAAGTAGGGTCATTGACCTCTGCTGAAAGGGGAACCCTTGTCACACTGGCCTGTGCTGTCTCAGCCATAGGGAATAGTTTACCTCCATACTTTATTTTCCCGCGTGTCCACTTCCGTGACCATTTCCTGATCAACGGGCCACCCGGCAGCAAAGGAGGGGCAAATTCCTCTGGATGGATGAAAGACACACACTTTGTTGACTTCCTGCAACATTTCAATGAACATACAAAGTGTTCAAAGGAAAAGCCCTGTTTACTCCTTTTGGACAACCACGAGTCTCATCTGTCCATTGATGGACTCAATTATGCCAAAGAAAATGGCATAATCATGCTGTCATTCCCACCCCACTGCTCACATCGGCTCCAACCATTAGACAGGTCTGTCTACGGGCCACTAAAGAGGCACATGAACAGCACGTGTGATGCCTGGATGAGGAACAACCCTGGGAAGACAATGTCTATTTATGACATTCCTGGGATTGTGGCAATTGCATATCCTCTGGCTGCAACCCCATTGAACATTCAGGCTGGTTTTAGGGTGGCTGGGATTCAACCTTACAACAGAAATGTATTTCTGGAAGCCGAGTTTGCACCATCCTACGTCACAGATCGCCCTATTCCGGACCCTGCCCTGCCAGGCCCCAGCACCAACTCTGCACTGCCAGGCCCCAGCACCAACTCTGCACTGCCAGGCCCCAGCACCAACTCTGCACTGCCAGGCCCCAGCACTACCTCTGCACTGCCAGGCCCCAGCACCAACTCTGAACTGCCAAGCTCCAGCACCATCTCTATCACGAGCTCACCCTTACCCAGCACTGCAATTACTGACAGCGGACTACCAACTCCAGAGGACATCCGGCCATATCCAAAAGCTGGCCGCCGAAAACCATCCAGCAAAGGAAGAAAACGACGCAAATCAGCAATTCTAACCGACACGCCAGTGAAGCAGCAGCTAGAAAAAGAAAAGAATAAGGCTGAATCTAGCAAAAAGCTGTTTCAAAAGAGAGGGACGCGAGGGGGGAAAACATCTGGACCTATGAAGAACAACGCAGCTAAAAGAAGAAAAATAATTCAAGAGTCATCATCAGATGATGAAGAGTGCTTCTACCTTGTCTGTGTGGAGCCATTTTCAAACAGTCGTCCAAAAGAGACCTGGGTAAAATGCAACAAATGGGCCCATGATGCTTGCACCTCAGGCCAGGCAATTTATGTGTGCCAGAATTGTGACTCTGAAGTTGAGTCTGATTAATCAGAAATAGGGCATCTGTTTTGTTCAGAGGATAAACATGTTAAGTAAAGCAAGTTATTTGCAGCTCTGTGCTGTGACCAATACTTTCTTTTCTTATCCAATATTATTAGAAGACATCGCAAAAAAATTAACTGCTATTCAGATAGTACTCAACTACATTTGTCTATTAAGCCAGATGACAGAAAGTAAAGTACAGGCCTGTAACTTTCTTCTCCTAAATTTGGACAAACCTGAAGTTATTGTATTCTGTGCTAAAAATGTTAAAAGATTTATTGTTTAATCTGGTACACTTTGATCAGCACATATGTGCTTCAATGGACACATTAAACACATATGTAGGACTGCTCTCTGCCATCTGCACAATATTTATAAATATCCTGTGCATGTCATTGAATTTTGTGTTCTCCATCCTAGAGTTTGTTTTTTGACCTCTCTTTCTAAGCTTTCCTTTTCTTTGTTCTCTTTCCTTTCACCCTTCAGCAGTCAAGGCAGATGGCTGTCCTTCCCTGAGCCTGTTTGTGCACGAAGTTTTTCCCTGTTGAAAGGGAGTTTTTCCTTTCCACTGTTGCCAAGTGCTTGCTCATGAAAAGCCTCTGTTTGTTGGGGTTGTCTCTCTTACACTTTAGCTTACCATGAAAAAAAACTGTCATTTTGGAGCTGTTGCTGTGAGTTGGTGCTATGTAAACAAAAATGTATTAAAATGAGCTAATTGTTTTAGTGTGTGAAATTTTAGTCTTTTAGTCTGTGAGTTAGCACTTTGTAGCAGAATATGTAGTTAGTTCATAACTTAGCACTCTGCCCTCTTACAAAAAAACTGACATAGCAGGGCCCAAATGTTGGGATCAAAAAAATATGGAATCAAAAACCTAATGGTTGACTTCATGGTGGCAGAACCCATCTTTTATACAATATTTGGCTCTGACTAAGGAATAGTACCAAATCTAGACTAAACCAGTACACGTTTTCTTTGACAGCACCCTGAATTCCTCCCATGCACAAAATAAAAAAAAAATCTGAACACCCTCACAGCCTTATATATTTCTCGCTATTTTATTATTTATTTTTAAGTGGCACCCCAATCATATTTTCGTATAATAAGCAGAGAATGCATGTGTTGTCATTCTTTGGCAGACTCCCAGCATTAACACTAACCACAGAAATGGAAGTCAGTGCATGCAATTAAAATGAACTGTTTTTATTTCAGTGAAGCAAAGTGCTCTGGCTATCCACCACTAATCACTTCAATGTGTAGATGGTGTGTAGGACAAAACTTGCATTGCTTATATTATGCGGAGCTGCCTCCCTTTCTTTGGAACAAGAAAGCAAGTTTCTGTATTGCAGCTCATTAAATTTTAGGTTGAAGACATCTATAGATTAATGGAATATAGTATAGATTTAGGGATTCAGTACTAGCACACAGGAATAACTGAAAGGAAATTAATACAAGTGAGTGCAATGTCCTCTAACTGGAAGTAGAACCGATTGTGTGTGTCTGTGTGTGTGTCAGTACAGTATGCACGAGTTTACCCAGATGCCAATTAAAGTTTTTAAGCTCTGTTGCTTCTCTGGCACAATGACACAACCAAAGGTAAGGAAAGAGAGGTACTGCAGCCTCACCGCACCACTCTGCTGTGATGCACCAAGGGGGATGTGTGTGCGTGCGTATGTCTGCATGTTTGAGTGCAGTCAGAGGTACATGTGTCATAAATCAGTGGAAAGATAAACAACTGAAAAAAACCTGTCAATACTCAAGTGTGTGCGGTGGGAAGAAAATGAAGAAAGACAATGCAGAACTGGAGGTGTAGGCAGCAAAAGAGTGTGACACAAGTGGAGAGAGCTGACAGGTTAAAAGAAGAAAACACTGATATTTCATAGTGTGAGGCAATTGCCAAAAGAAGTGGAAAGAGAAAGGGTTGAAGGGATAAAAAGAGGTTTAAGATTAAGAAAAAGGCTGAATAATGTTTATTGGATAAACACAGATGTGTCTGTTCCTCCTGTCGTCAGAGTCTATTGATAACGGCGTATGCTTTACAGAGGGGTCTTTCCTCCCTCTATGACTATGAATCAGCTTCACCTCAACTCTGTCCATCCCCTCTCTTTCTACCTCTTTCTGTGTTCTTTTCAACCCCTCCTCTTCCCCTCCCTTCTCCTGTTCCTCACACTCACGCTCTCACACGGGGGATGCCTGAATCGGTGGAAGTCCTGATCAGTGTTGTCGGAGTCCCTCGTCTGCTGAGGGCAGAGCCCAAACCCAGTCTAACCCAGCTCAGCAAATACTGAAGATCTCTGCAATATCATGAGAAGGAGAAGCACTGGAAAGAGGATTTCTTGCAGCCGGTGGACATTTGTCAAAAGTGTTGAAGACAGGGACAGTCTCATTTCATAACCAGAGAGGTATGGTGAGAATGAAAGCTGTTTGTTGATTATTTTGAGGAATGCAAAGCTTCAAACTGGGATTTTGTGTTTAAGTCATTAAAGACACTGACAGAAGAGGATCCACCAGAGCGGAATATTTATAGCAAACCACTTTGGAAGAAAAAAACCCCACATTTTTATAATTGCAGAGAAATAAGTGTATTTATTTTTCAGCATGTGCAAATTGAGTTAAAATTTGAGTGTACGGGATGCAGCTGAATTAAGAGTTGTTTTAACCTATTGGCTGAGGATCAACAAGCTAATTGATTTTTTTTTTTTTTTGGCAAGAGTGGAAGACCACTGAACCAGTTGCCCAACCAACCAGCCATGGAGTTACGAGGAGTACGCGGGACAGTAGGTGGCCAGGACACAAAGTGTCAGGGGTTAGGTTTTGGCTATCCAGTCACCGGGATTCCAACCAGCTCCGGAATAACAGCCGTGCAGCAGCAGGACTACTCAGCCAGCGTCTGGCTTCGCAGGAGGGATAAACTGGAGCATGTAAGTTCTGATACTGGAGATGAGGTATTAGACACAGCTGAAAGAAGAGTGAAGTCTTAAGTAGAATTTAAGAATAGTTAAAAACATGTTGTGTTTTTCATATCCACTGGGACATGTTCTCACCCTCTGACCCTTGGTTAAGCCTTTCAGAACATGTAATTTCAAAAATGGGATAAAATTTTTGAAATTACATGTTTTATGGACAGGATTTCTAGGCGCAGCCAAGTGGCGGAGGGCTTTCACTTTGGTGGCCTCAGAATCTCATCTCTGCTTTTTGCGGATGATGTGGTTCTGTTGGCTTCATCGGGTGGGGGCCTCCAGCTCGCACTGGAACGGTTCGCAGCCGAGTGTGAAGCAGCGGGAATGAGGATCAGCACCTCCAAATCTGAGGCCATGGTTCTTAGCCGGAAAAGGGTGGAGTGCCCACTCCGGGTCGGGGATGAGTTCCTGCCCCAAGTGGAGGAGTTCAAGTATCTCGGGGTCTTGTTCGCGAGTGATGGGAGAAGGGAGCCGGAGATCGACAGACGGATTGGGGCTGCAGCTGCAGTAATGCAGACGCTGCACCGGTCCGTCGTGGTGAAGAGGGAGCTGAGTGTAAAAGCGAAGCTCTCAATTTACCGGTCGATCTACGTCCCTACCCTCACCTATGGCCACGAGCTGTGGGTAGTGACCGAACGAACGAGATCACGGATACAAGCGGCAGAAATGAGCTTCTTCCGAAGGGTGGCTGGCCTCTCCCTTAGAGATAGGGTGAGAAGTTCGGCCATCCGGGAGGGGCTCAGAGTAGAGCCGCTGCTGCTCCACATCGAAAGGAGCCAGCTGAGGTGGTTCAGGCATCTGACAAGGATGCCTCCTGGGCGCCTCCTAGGTGAGGTGTTCCGGGCATGTCCCACTGGGAGGAGGCCCCAGGGCAGACCCAGGACATGCTGGAGAGATTATATCTCTCGGCTGGCCTGGGAATGCCTGGGTGTTCCCCCGGATAAGCTGGAGGAGGTGGCTGGGGAGAGGGAGGTCTGGGCCTCTCTGCTTAGGCTGCTACCCACGCGACCCGGCCTCGGATAAAGCGGATGAAGATGGATGGATGGGATAAAATGGAAGAGAAAAATTTTAACATATGAATGTCTTTTTGTGTTCAACTATTACAGACTGCTAGAATGAGGGTGGTGTCACTAAATTATGATAATATTTGAGTGGAAACTGTTTCCTATGAATGCACACCCAGATTGTAGGGTGTGGGCTGGAGTGCTAACAAGAAGAGGCTGCTGTGGAAGGACTGGACAGAAAAATATCTATTTATATAAATCTGAAATAAAATGTTGAGACAGTGGACTGTTCGGTGGCCATAATGCAGAGACAAAATTCAGGATACAATGCAAAGCTGAAACACTAAATAATTAATTTATTGATGGAATTCTAATTATTTGGATAAGTGCAGCTCCTTATGTCTGATTAATAGAAATCTAAATTAAATTAATCACTTTGTTTTTTGTTATTAGCAACAAAAGGAATTTAAGTTAAGCAGAGGGAAAATTGATTGTTTATTATAAGGAAATGCTCATAATGAAAACATATATAGACCTGCTGTACGTTCATAAAATATTTGTCATGTCACATTTAAACTGTGTTGAGTAACTTCTTTTTTTGTTAACCATGCCCTCTTTCACTACTGTAGATTACAATGATCTACATCTAAAATGTATCCTTATAGCAAATGTAAATTTGTGTAAAAACGAATACAGAAAAGGGTCTGATATTAATGAATCTGCTGAGCAACTTCAACTGTAAACTACTGCGTCTATAACACATCAACTTAAGTTTCTAAATTTTGCATGCTGAGGGGATTTTGTGTTGTAAGTGAAGGAATAAGCTGAATTTTGCTTTATATCCAGCAACGCTTTTCTTTTATACCTTTGTGATGTTCAACAATTACTTTTGTTTTCTATTAGAAAGGAGTTTCTATTAGAAACATCCTCAGGAGACTCGCTGCTCCGACGTAAACTGAATCAACATTCTGTGAAGGCCTTCCAGGTGTAGAGATTTAGCGTCAAGGAAAGGAATGGAAGAGGTGTGTGTGCTGAATATTTGATGCTGGAGGGGAACAGTGCCACGTCCAGAGAACTGCTGCTAAGTCTGTCTGCATAACTAACTAGAATGATGAAGCAGCCTGTCCCCTTTCTGCACACCCACACACATCTACAGAGGCACTGAATCACACAGATACATGCACACGCATACTGTAAGTCTGTTTTTACAGGCCGGGAGAGCACACACAAAAGCACTCAGAGGCCAGCAAGTTGGCCGTCAAGCCTGAAAACAGAAAAGACATTTTGCATTTTAATACACTACCAAGCAGACATGCAGATAAACACACACTCATTCACTCTATGCATTATTCAAAACAAATTATAGCTTGAAGGACAAAAGCAAACTTTACAGTGTACAGTGATTTTATTTTCTGTAATTGCATAATATTAAGTCTGTCTCTTTCTAGCTACATCTAATGTAAACGATGTGTTGGCAACATTTGACAGATATGATTTCTCATTCAAGTCAAGAACAAACCCGTTATTGTTTTATAATGAGATTTTCTTTAACTGATGGAGCTTGACTTTACATTTAAGAGCAAGAGTTTTCCTGCTGACAGCAATGACAAATGTGGTGTAAGTTCAAGGAGAGATAAGAAGTTGGATACTGAGAGCCTTAGGGACACAGAGTGCCAGTCACAGTGATGTGATTCAAGTCACATCTTTAGCATATTTTCAAACTCCAAGAAGGTTTTTTACTCATTCCAAGTGAAGTCATCAATCTAAGAAATCAAAGACTGATTACAGCCTCATGTTTTCACCTGGTCACGTTGTAACTTGGAATATGAATATTTTGCAGTTGTCCAAAAGTCCACTTAAAACATATACAAAAACTGTGAAATCTGTGAACATTTTGGTACGACCCTGTCCTCAAAACAGCACGGATCAGTTCAGTATGTATGGTGAAATTTCATTCCTTGCTACGTTTTGAAAGTATGATAGTGCTGCATTTGGATTAAACATCATCTTCTGTCCTTATTTGACCAATCTCATGCAATTCATTGAACATATTTTACTGCTCATCCAAGCGCATCACCTTGCTCTTAGTTATTACTCGGTAGCTATGCATATGTGTTTTCTCTTACACTTCTCTTTTCCTCTTATCTGTGCTGAGTCATTGATTTTGTAACAGATGAGTTTACTGCGGTTGCTTTCATTAAATTATGAAAGTTTAAAGAGTACATTACTAAAGATGGGATCTTGATATAGTACGCAGTGGAGCTACTTTTGCTTCTTATCCTGATGTAGTTTAATTTCTAGCATTGCCAAACAAAATACAAATCATGAAAATAAACAAATCATTCAGCAAATAATCTGAATGATTATCAGCTGAAGAAGGTGCTTGGTGCTCTATCCAGCCTTCTGCTTTGTAGATCCTCTATTGTTTGTTGATTGACTACATGCATTTTTTCACGAGTACATAGAATTTCATACAAGAGGTCAGAATCATAGACTAAGTAGTTGAGAAATATCTTTTTTGTTTCTTGTTGTAGTAGACAGGTGTGGCTGTTCTGCACCTTGTAGTCACACTCATTCGTCTATCTGGTTTCAGGTGCACATCACTGCACCTAGGGAGGTGAAATGCCATTTAAAGTTTCTCTTACGGCAGTTACTGGATCTTCTGTGTTCACTGTGTGCTCATAAGACAGTCTTAAAGAAGATGAATCAGCAGCTTAGAGCCAGGGCAGGAGGCTAACTGTGAATGAAAGCCAAACCTCCAGGAGGAATTTTAAGAATTGGCAGCTGAAAGTACTGCTGGCTCCACACGCTGATTGCATTTTCAATTTCATAGTGGCAGTGCTGATGTATAGACCCATATCTGTGGTATTATTGGTCAAACTATATGGGACCTAGGGGACTTCTAGCCTCTTATGTAAGTTTATTTGTTATTGTTCTTGGTTGGTGACCCAGCGTTCTGTGTTTTGGACTTTTGAATCTTAGTATTAATCTTAGGCTACGTTCCCACTGCAGGTCTTAATGCTCAAATCCAATTTTTTTGTCTGCTTGTTCACACTACAAATAAAATGTGACAGCAAACGCGCTCTAGTTTGAACCCTCAAAGCGGCCCGCATGCGCAAAAGAAGACGCTCTGTTTAGACCCAGACCAAACGGTATTGTTTGACTGATGGCCCTTAATATAAAGACTTGTTTTGGACTTTACATTTCCCAATTTAGCTTTAAGTTGTAAAGTTATTTTGTTATTTACATATGGTCTAATAATTGTTCTTATTTCTGTTTTAGAGAGGAGCGGTGCTTCAAAGGATAGTTGCAGATTTCTATCAGAATCTGCAGATTATACAGCGCAAATAAAATGTTCACGTTTGTCCAACGCTGTCTTCCAAACAGTTTCACTAACATCTACACTGGATGGCCAGGAAGCGTTCACGATATCTTCTCGGGCGCTTCTCCGGCGCTGATAATTGGCATACGTCTTGTGTCAGTGACGTAAAAGACGGATTTAATGCGACATGACCGTTCAAACAGCAGTCGCTTTCTAAAACGTTAGATATGTATCGGATTCAGTACAACATACGAAAGTGACCCAGATCGGATTGGAAAATATCGGATTTGTGCCGTTCACACTGTCATAGCATGATCGGATATGGGTCACATAGGGTCAAAAAAGTCAGATTTGATGCGCTTTTGCCTGCAGTGTGAACATAGCCTTAGAGTATTAAGCTGATTTCTGGATGTTATTATGTTGGGTTTTCTTGTTTAGTCACTTTAGGGTCATCAGTTTATTGTCCCGTTTTCTTAGTCTTGTCACTGTGTTTCGTTCTTTAGTGTTCTCCTCCTGTGTTCTTACACTCACCTTTATGTTTTGTCCTTAGCGTTGTCCATGTTAGGTCTGCCATGTTTCCATGTTTGTTGCCCTCTGTGTCTCTCGCCCTCTCTTTTGTATCCCAGTCATGCCTCTGTGTTCTGTCTGTGTGTTCATCCTTGTCTCCCCTGTCTGTCATGTGCTCCCATGTTTGTTTATCCCCATCCTGGTGTCAAGCCATGTCCTTGTCTGAGTCTTGGTATGTGTGCTACTTGTCTCATGTGCATTGTGTTCAGTTTTGCTCTCCCTGTCTCGTTATGTGGAAATTTGTTCCTGCTGTGTTCCCATGTGTTTCCACTTCCCTCATCATCCCTCGGTGTCTATATTGTCTCTGTTTTCCTCCGTCCTTTGCCAAAGCCCCTCTTCACCTACCCCTGTGTTTCCATGTTCCTACTTTTCCAGGCTTTCTCGTGTTTTCCCAGTTTAGGTTTTCATGATTAGTTCCTCATTCATTTTGGTTTTCTTATTTCGTTCTGTTTTGACAATCAGCCTGAATAAATGGCTCGCCTTTTGTTAAAGTTCATTGTTGCCTACGTTGTCTGCATTTGGGTCCTCACTCTCCGCTCCACATGGTCTGCTGCCTGCAGATTGTGACATTATTGTTGTTTATTTCTTTCTCTTTTTTCCCCTATCCCTCGCATTTACTATTTTTGTGGGCTGGGCGAGTGAAGATGATGAAACTCAGGGAAAATATTTATTTGCCTCAAATGAATAAGAAAGTTGGGTTGATTTCTCAGTGCACATTAGTCAAAGTATGAAATATTATTAGACATAGATAGACGGAGATATCTTATGATGAACTTTTTTATCTGGAAGTGATGAATGATGCTGTGAATCGGCTGAAGAATGAGGGGTAGGAAGATTACACCCAGGTTTTGACACGTCCATCTGTAACACAAGGTTACCCTGGAAGTGGGAAATGTAGATGTAGTGACAAGGGAGAAATATTTTTAGCTGTGTGAAAATTTCTGGAAATCAATTTGAGAAGCTGTCTATGAAGTGAATAACAACTTATGATTATTTATGATAAACCTCCAGATTTAATACATAATAAATAAAGTTATATATGTGAAACATTTATACTGCTTAACTAATTTATTAGACCACCACCCAGTGTAACGATCTGCCACAGCTGTTCTAAATCACCAATATTTTTAATTACCAAAAATCACTTTTACATTTTTATTTCATTTGTTTATTAAGATGCCAAATTACACTTACTTGCATGTCACTAACAGAAAAACAAATGTTTTAATAGTTAAAACTTATGCTTGATCTGACTTCTTACAGAGTCCAGGCTCAAATTTGAGTATAAAAATGAGAATTCAGCAATTTTTAGTTTAAGTAATTTTGTAATTTTAAAATGTAATTTTAAGTTTAGTCTTTTAGTTAAAGATGTTTTGACTCATTTTTTTTTTTTTAAACATTTGTATTTTCTTGTTCTTAAGAACGGTGTTCTAATACATTTATTTTAAGCACTTGAAGGAAACCAGAGTAAAACCTATTATTTCCATTGCCTTGCAAGGTGGAACTGTTTATATACATTTCAGATACTAAATGCAGAGACACTAAACCTGTGGTCATCAAATGAGGAGAATTAACTTTTTAAAAATATTAATTTGAAAGAAATAATAATCTTGGTGTATAAAACTGAGCATAATGTTAGTTCAAGCAGGTCACAGATTCAAGGTCATCTGGAAGTCCTGTTGGGAAACATCTTACATTTGTGCTGCTGCTTCTGCAAGCTGCTTTGCAACCCACCCTCCACACCAGCTCTACATCAGTGTCTGGGAGACACTGATGTAGAGAAAATGACATGTGGTCTAATAGCTGACAAATATCTCCTTGTGTTATATTCTGTAGCACCATATCATTCAACCCTAATGGAGGTGAATGGGACTCCAGATCTTTCAAAATTCTACAGCACCTTCTTTTTAAACAAAAACTTGTGCTTTAGAAACTGTTAGCAATTTATGTAACAGACATAAATACATTCACAAAAACACAGTAATGAATCATTAGGACACAGGAGCACATCTGCCTCCTTTAGGTGATCCTAAAAGATTTCTTGTCACCACTTTCAATCCTTAACCACCCTCAGATAAAAGGTTGCTCTCCGTGGAGAAAGTGCAGCCTCATTAATGCTGTTGTCTCATGCGTTCATCCCCATTACTTGGTGATGACCTCGGGCAATTGTCTCTGCCTTCAAAGCAGTGAGACCTTACTTTTTCAGTTCGAGATGGACATGTTTTCAGAATTCTGGATTCCTTTTATTTTTAATTGGTGAGTTTTGTCTGACAGCAGAGGAAAAGACTCATCTTGAAGTTTGTGCTGAAACTGTTTCTTTGCGGTTCAAATTCAACCATGAAGCAGCCTCTTCATAATGCTGCTCGAAGGCTTTGATCTTTCAGTAAGATGTTCCAGTCTAATTGTTTACTCTTAAACAACAACAACAAAAAAAAATCACCAATCCACTTTCCCCTGTCAAGCAGCCACATTACATTTTAAGTAAAAATGTTGACCGGTTGATTAAAGGTGTTTGATTATAGACAGAATACTCTCATTATGTAGTGGATTGAAGATAAACAGCAAAGAGAAGCCAGTGAAATAAAAGACAACACATTTAAACTGCTGCAAGCGCTGATCAAAGTTAAGGAAGATTTACATTGGGATTATTTTCCTACCTAAAGATCAGCAGAAATGAGGCAAGAAGTCAGATGTCTTTATATCTGTGAGAGTTGTTGTTGTATTCAAACTTTATAGTCAGTATGTAGATACCTTTGGCCAGAAGCTTACTATCATCAATCACCAACACTCTTCACTGTGTTCAGTACCCAGTACCAATTAAAATTGATGCTCGGGGTTCTTGGCTCCTTTTTAACAGCTTGGCATGAGTTCATCCTGATTTCACTTCAGCATCAACTTGACCTTGTGTGGAGGCTTCATGCTTAATTAAAGTTTACCTCTTGCCTGTTTACAGCTAAACTGTACTAGGCTGCAACTACTGTATAAACATACCTGACACAACATAGTTCTATATAGTCCATAATTAAACTTCAGATGCTACCATAGCAAACCTTGAAAGAACTTCAATTAAAGCTACTTTCAGCTGCTCCTATGCTCAAGAGGTCACCACAGTGGGAGATCCACAGTAGATTTCTTGCATGTTAATCACTTCTACATTATAAAGTAGGTGTTTCTAGGAACTAGATATTTCTTTTCCTAAACGGGTAGCATTCCTTGTTTACTTTGGTTGTGTTGATGGCTGGTTGTATTTCAGTGGTTTCTCTGTATTTAAACAAGCTATTTAAGGTATGTAAACAATAATTATCTCAAATTAAAACAATAATTTGCTACCTATAATTGCTCATTCTCACTCTTTCATGAGTGGTTGAATTAACACAAATCTGGCTGGGTACACATACACACACACATTTATACACTCACACATGTATACCCTTAATTCACTATTCTGTCGTATAGTCCTGCCTTGTTCATTTAGTTTACTTCGACTGCTTTCTGGTTGGATAGATGCTTATTTGATTTTCTTTGTGAATCACATGACTTTTGTATTTGCTGTTGATTTCTTTTCTAAACCCTTTAAATTAAATTTTGATCCTTAGTGATGCTGCGAGTTCTGGCATAGTTTGTAGCCTACAGGAACAGTAGGGGGAGCTATCACCTAATATGAAAACTTCATTGTGTAAATTGATGTAGATTTTTAATTCAAAGGCTTGGAGCTATAACATTTTGGCCCACTGCATGCATCAGACTGTCAGTTTCCAGGTGTGTGATCTATATACTGCACCATGATAATGAATACCATCTGTTTCAATTCTAATTAATTAAACGTCTCTTCAGGACCTGACAGTTTGAGGCATGTCAGTTTTCTACATGTGAGCTTTAAATCTCCTTTAGTTTAACTGGCTTTCTTATTTTCATTCCTTTTTTCTCTTTGTTTTATGGCATCTCAAAATTCAGCGTGTTTCCTCTTTCTCTTTAATCACAAAATTGGCTCCGATTGCTTTGAAATATAATCAGTTAATAAATACACATTACATCAAAATTTTTAATACATGAGATTTTTTCTCAACTTTGTAATACTGCAAAAAGACCTTCAGTATTTATACTGATATATGTTATATATTTAGGATTTACTGCCGAATCAATTCAGGCCTTGAATAATGTGATAGTGCACTCAGGGACATCATAAAAAAGATTTTGCTGTCTTCAAAGTCAGAAGAGGTCTTTTGAGGTCTTTGCCTGTTGTTATTCTTTGTTTGACAAACTGCCCTTGGCACAGACAATGGAGTGCATATCTGTGAAGGGGAAGTCACTGACTAAATTAGTAAATGAGTAAATCAATAGCATTCCTTATCATGGAAAAAAGGCTGTATAATTTATTTTTTCCCCAGATTTTTAAAGATGGAAAGAATCTCTAACAAGATTGCTAAAATCAAATTTGATGGTAATCTGGTTAGATGATTTACTTATGATTTTGTAATCTGAATACATAATCCCGGTTACATGCATGTTAGCCATTTTTGCCAAACCCTGTTACACATACACAACTACCCTCTCACAACCACCTGCCGAGACAGAGTAATGGGGAAGATACACTGGAAGCCATAATCATGCTTTTTCATGAATTGAACTAATTAGGCAATTAGCTGAAACTCATTAGACTCTGTTTCTGTACCACAAAGCTAAATTATTTCAGCTGTGAAAGTGTTACATGAATACAGAGCCCTCACTGAATTGTGAAATCCACATTATCTTAAACGTCCAGAAGGATTTAAGCCTTCTATGAAACCTTTGTGCCATCATCTCTAGATCTTTTAAGAGAGAAGCTCTGCTGGTCTGTTGTAGCTCACAATGTAGATTAAAAAGAAAGCTTTCATGTTGACATTTCATAATCTAATTTGATGCTCTTTTTATCCCCCTCGACTCCACTGATTTCTAGAAATGTTTTCTGATTAATTTCACTGGCAAACACTTCATAGCTCTTATAGTTCAAATGCCGGAGGCTCAGTAAACTCTCATGCTTCAGGAAATTTCAATACAGCAGAGCAGAGATAAGAGTGGTTACAGCTCATGAAACTACTCAAGTGCAATATCTTTGTATATGCTACAAGGGATTAGTTTATTGGATGCTTGCTTTGACTACACTGATAATAAAGAGATTCTTAGTGTTGGAGTAACAGAACTGCTGCTCGTGTTATATTCCAGCTTTAGAACTTTTCTTCTCATCAAAACTATGGTAAATTTATACCTGCAACCCTGCAAATTTGTTCAAAACATATACATGAATGTATGGAGTGCATTAGGTCTGTGCGTTATTCACTTTCTTGATAATTCTTTGATTTATCTGAAATTCTGAGTTTTCAAACCTCCTCAGGCTATACATCTTCATTTTTTTTAATCCAGTCCCACTTGGAGCTGTGTGTTATTTAAATTTTTATGTTGCCTGCAACAAATACAGTAAGCTACTGTTTATATTAATGTAACAAATCTTTTAAAAAGTTTTAGGGTTTTGCACACATTTTGATAATTAATCAAGCAAAATAATACAACCACACATTAATGTGCATAAGAGAGATGAACTGTCTATGGCCACATCTATAATTTTTAAAAACACAGACTGCATATAAATGATGGAAGCAGCTTCTAATAGCTTGCAAAGATGCATAGAAAGATCCATGCACTAAGTAATTCTTTTCAGGTACGTTTATTGCCTCAAGAGTTTCAAGTTTTATTAAACAAAACTTGAAAAAAATGACTAGCGTAAGCAAAGCTGTTAGATATGCTTTAGTAATGATGATGAATGAAACTGTGCATTAAAGTTGCATTAAAGTCGTGTAGTCGTGGCAACTTATGTTCCTTTGCTGATGAAATTCATGTTGATCCTTATTTCTGAGTTGCTGTAAAGTGACTGCCCCCTGCTGGAATTTCTGTCATGTGTTCCTAATTTGTGGGACAGTGCCAGATCTAATTGCACTACTTGAGTATCACGTTTACGTGGTACAGTGTACGATCGTGGCTCAAGAGTTGGGAGTTTGCCTTGTAATCGGAAGGTTGCCGGTTCGAGCCCCGGCTTGGACAGTCTCGGTCGTTGTATCCTTGGGCAAGACACTTCACCCGTTGCGTACTGGTGGTGGTCAGAGGGCTTGGTGGCGCCAGTGTCCGGCAGCCTCGCCTCTGTCAGTGCGCCCCAGGGTGGCTGTGGCTACACCATCACCAGTGTGTGAATGGGTAGATGACTGGTTGTGTAAAGCACTTTGGGGTCCTTAGGGACTAGAAAAGCACTATACAAATACAGGCCATTTTACCATTTCATATCAGAGTGCAGCTGTGATACCAGCAATATATAGGAGAGTAGTGAGTGATACAACCAATGCAGCATCTTCCTCTTGCTGCACACGCAGGCGGCATCACATTGTCAGCTAGCTGACACTAACAAGAGAGACGCAACTTGACCTCTTCATGGAGTGTAGCAAAGGAAATCCGGAGCTGATACCGAAAGGCTGGATGTGAAATGACCTGAATCTGACATAAAACTGTCAGTCTAAGACAAAGCCAAACAAAGTCTCCCTTGATTTTTTTTGTTGTGCGCAGTGCCAAGTCAGCTTGAAACTCACAGTTCTGCAGTGCATCCAAAACACAAAAACACACCAACTTCAGCAGATGGATGGCACCGCTGAGTGCTGATACTGCATCAGTGATGCTTGTGACAGATGCTCTAATTATTTTTGTGCGTGAAGAAAAACTGACAGATCCTGAAACTATCAGAATGTATTTAATGGAACACGGATCAGCATTTCTATAAATATTGTGTCATTAAAATATTGTTTAAGGTGTGCTTTGCTGCTGTGATGACCCCCTTTGAGATTAATATGTTCCTGCTGTGGAACACAAAGACACATATAGACATTTCAGAGGCAAGTAAAGCTACTGTTATACAGTACTATTGAAACATTTGGAAAACTGATCAACTACAGATTACATATCTTTTAGAGCTTCCAAACAGCACATGCATCCTTTATCCTGCAGAAGGGCAGATGAGGTAAATGCTTTATATCTGAGATTGGTTGCACTTCAGTGGTTTCTCTGTATTTAAACAAGCTATTTAAGGAATTTAAACAACAATTATCCCAAATTAAACAATAGTTTGCCACCTATAATTGCACATTCTCACTCTTTCATAAGTGGTTGAATCTGAGAGTTTAAGTCAAACAAGTTCTCAGTCATTTCCTCCGAGAAACACTTATTTTTGGTTTAGTCAAGAAGGCTTGCCTGGATACAGAGGACAGGAAGCAGGAAACTAAAAGCACCTAATTTGCTGCTTTTAAAAGACTTAAAGGCTTGTGCAAATAAACTTTCTCATGCTTCTTTATATGTGCTACAATTACACTGTACGCTGACTAGTCATAAACAAGTGTTTAATTGATTTTCTCCTGGTTAAAAAAAAAATCATCTGGAGTGATGTTGCACTTGCTGCCATTCGGGTCTTTGTACTGTTTTTATACTTAAGACAAGGAATCTTATAAAAGTGACTTTATCATGCAAATACCATTTGAGGCAACATGAATATTGACCATAGGTGTGAACATGAGTGTGAGTGGGTGTCTCTCTGTGTGGACTGTGACTGAGTAGGTTCCTTCTGGGTAATCTGGATTGCTCCTACAGTCCAAAGGTATGCAGTTCGTGGGTTTAACTGGTTATACTAAAATGCCCACAGATGTGAATGTGAATCATTGTCTGCCTAAGCCCTGCAGCAGACTGGCAGCCTTTCCTATGCCCTGCTTCAGCCCTGTGGCAGCTGGGGTAGACTCTAGCCCCGCACAACTCTGAGTTGGATAAGCAGAAGAGAATGGATTGATGGATGGATACTCCTGAGGGAGAGATTATATGGGGTGCAATTGGAGTGCTGAAGAGCTATTGTCAGTGCAAGTTATTATAGCATATGGGTGGTTGGGTGGGGGGAAAAGCTGTTCCTTAGTCTGTTTGCATGAGTATTGTATTCATCTGTATCATCGGCCTGATGGCAAAAGTTGAAACAAAGGGTAACGGGGGTGTGACGTGTCTGAAATGATGCTGCTCGTCTGCTTCCTCAGAAGAGTGGTGTAGACATCTTCCAGTTGTGGGAGCTCGTTTAGTATGCAGTCTTCACCACACGGTGTAGGTCATCCGCTCGGCTGCTTCAGCAGCTTTAGTACCGCGTCATGATCATGTTTGTGAGGATGCTCTCGGTGATGGTTCTGTAGAAATTCAGCACCAGTCCCTGGGGGAGATGTGCTTGAAATACTACACTCGAACAGAAAGAGTCTTGAATGACTGTAGTGAAGGATATGGTTTTTATCACCTTTGTAGGCACTCGAGCAAAAAGGAATAAATATTGCTTGTCCGTCAAACAAATAACAGTTTCAGTGGGCTGTAGTCACTACGCAGGTAGCTTCCACTTCCTAGGGAAGAACTGTCCTTGTTGTTTGTTTGTTTTTTGACCAGATTTGAGGACTGAAAGTCCATGTCAGGTGGCTGGACATGGTAAGTCCAACAAATTTTAATCTCTGCATACTCTCTGCTGCTTAAGATACTGTTGGGATTTGGGCTGTGTTTACTTTTTATATGACTCTCAAGTCTTGTCATCTTCCATTTAAATAATCAAGAACATGTCTAATAATACGGATTTTAAGCTTTTGTGAGTTTCAGCTAACGATCATCATTGTAGCCTTTCATAAGACTGGGTACTGTAACAGTGTTTTTTTTATGAGCAGTAAAGCTATCGGATAGCTAGCTGCAGGTGGACCATAAAAGACACAAAGGTAATGTATTTGTAAGGGCTTTAACAAAGAAAAATGGCGCATTGACTTTAGTGTTTTCTGCTCCATTCTCTGCCGGTCTGTTCTCATTGTTTTAAAAATGGTTTCACATACCTTCCGACTGTTTGGCCCTTTTCTTTTTTGTTTGTTTGTTTTTATTTCAGTCTATGGTAAGTTTAACAATTGATGTCTGATAGATTCTAGACCTTAAAATATATACTCCCATCTATCGCAGGAAATCCCAGAAATGTGAGCTGTTACTAAGAGGGGATAAGCAGGAAAGGAAGAAGAGGAGGAGAGACTGATCATCTATTTATTGTTTAATCCTCCATCTATATGGGAGAGACAGAAATTGTCTGATCGTTGATCTTCTATTTAGCTCTAATCACGAAGCCCTGTTTCTCTTTGTCTCTTATCTTCTTATGCCTACTGCACTGCGATGATCGCCAACTTAAAAAGCATACTAGCACCCCCTGTTGGCTCTTCTCTGTCAGCACACAGCTACATGGCAGACAGACTTTAAAAGATTTACTATCTATACCCTGCATCTGTGTCTGTGTGATGTGCAGATAGATGTGCTGCCGATGTATTGCTTTTGCATACTAAGAAGTGTAAAATAGCATTACTTTGTCATATCTCTGCTTGCAGTCAGTGAACTAAACTGCACTGAGATGTCTTGAATCAATGCAATTCAGTTGCATTGGCTGTGTTTCACTAGGCTCACTGCCTGCACTTTGTTTCATGCTGTGCCTCTGCAATTCCATCATGTATTGCAATTCTGTTTTAATATCTGAACAAACTGGATTAGTATTAAAACCAATAGACCTGAAAAATCAGATTAATCACAGAAAAGAAAGAGTGGAGGAGCTCACTATCGCAATAATGCAGGGTAAGGTGAGACAATATAAGCAGGAGAGGCAAGTGGATGTACAGTGAAAAGAGAGGAGAGTCCGAACATCTATTTATTCTCTATTCCCTCCCTGTTTTGTGGGTCTGTATGGAAGAGTGGAGAAATTTGAGCTTTCTATTAGAGAGAGAGAGGGTGGTGAGACAGCACAGGGGAGGGAGCGGGAGAGTGAGAAGGAGGTGAGCAAACATGCGATATGGTGGGATGAGAGGAGGGAAGGATAGAGAAAGAAAAGTGAAGAAGGAAGCTAGAAGACAGATAGCTCAACAGATAGATAGATCTATATATAGATAGACAGATAGAGGTGTGTCCTTTTATGTTTTCATTCATGCAGTTGTAGGAGAGGATAGGAGGAGCAGCGCTTTCCCTCTCTTTCATTCTCTTTCACACACATATGCACGTGCACTTCCAAACACTAACACATACATTTTCTCTGCCGAGAGGGATGGACTCTCCTCCCCTGTGACTCCCAGGGAAGAGAGGAAGCAGCGGATTTTGCAGCTCACACACACGGACACATACTCTTTCTGTCTCTTTCATCTCGCTAATCCGGAAGAGCACATGTGTTTCAGAGTGGACTAACAAACAGAGGGATGCGTCATGAAGGTGGGCTCTCTACTATAAAATTTGTTTAATCTAAGCAGGAGTGAGTGAGCGAGTGAGTGAGTGGTTCTATCTATCTATCTATCTGGTGCAACCTGTGTGCTGTATGAGAAAGTCATATGTCTCTTTGTTAGTGTCAAGTGCTCTGATTGTTCTTTGGCTGCAAGTGTTTTTTCTGTTTTTTGTTTTCTTACTTAGAGTGTGAAGATCAAGTCTTGAATATAGGGTGTAGCCATCAAGGATAGTGGCGTTGTGGGATATTGTACTCTGCCTTTACTTTATACTCTTCTCTGATCTTTGTTTATAGGAAGTAGGTCAAAAAATATCTTGAAATATTGCATGTAATGTGAAGTCATCCATGCTTTGGCACTGTGCATACTCATTCACACTTAGACCTAGATACAAGGTGCTGTATTGACTTGGTCTTGTGACTATTTTATCCGCTGCTGTCTTTGGCAATCAGTGGAAAATGGGTTTATAAGTGCCTTTCATTACTTTATCCATAAACTCAATGTGATTTTCTGCATTTCTCTGTTATTCTTTATACAAATCTTATTATATTTTGAGGCAAATCTGTGTACGGTCATCCATGTCACGGTAGTCTTTGGGTTCAGAAATATAAAGAAGTCCTGTTGCCTTCTTTTCAAGCACTGGAGATTTTGAGGTAACAAGGTGGGCTTTAGTAGGTGCATTCATACTGAGTGGATGGTGACGATGCAGTAAAAACAAAAAGTGGTAAAAAAAAGAAAAAAGAAAAGAAAAAAGTTTTAACCCTGTATATTAGAACGCTTTCACTTTTTCTCTCATGCCTAATTAGAATCACAGAAAGTAATTGATGTATTTTTTATATACATACAATTTTTAGGTAAGTTGGATGATAAGATTAACCCTTATTTAGCTACAGCTACAAAGCTACAGGACTACATTCACAATTGTATTGCTTGGCACATAAACTAATAATAAAAACACACACAATGACATTACTCAATGCCGACGAATGTTTTTTGATCTGCATATTAATTTTGTATGCATTATGACTCATTATGACTCATGACATCTATGTATTAGAAAATATTGCTAATGGAATGCTTATTAATTCAGATTATAATACTGGCTACAAATGTAGCGATTTACAATTATTTGTATGGGAAGTAGTTATTAGTCGATATTGCGGGACATAATTTATTATTAAAAGGCTTACAGTAAATGCTGGCAGACAGTTGTGCTGGATATTTCTTTTTTTTAACATGCATTAACATAAAAATGTTTGGTAATGTTTGTTTTTTTAAATTTTTTTTTTACATTGTTAGCATTTAGTGTACAATAAAGTTATCTTTTATTATGTCTCAGACCTCAGTTATGGGTAGCCTATTAAAGTGAATGACTCTCCAACAAAAGTCAGCAGGAAAAGCATCCAATAGAAACCCTGATACATAATAACATCGTTCCCTAAACATCAAAATATCCTGTTTACTGAATACACAAGTTTGAATTACAAAGCAGATTTCATCACAGTGCAAATAAAATCAAAGAATGCTGGAGGAGGACAGCCAGACTAATCTTGTCCAGGCTTACCTCACTGTGAACTGCTGGTCAGCTCTCACTGGCCGTGATTCACTGATTAGCGCACAGAGCATGACTCAGACCCATACAGACATCAGGCTGTCCTCTTTTTGTGGTTTACTGAAATTTTATATAGTGTGTGTGAACCTTTGACAACTATAAATTCTCCCAGGATCTTTATAGGAATGTTCTATACCAGTACTCTATGTCCCTGATCCTTCCTCTCTATCTCTGTTTCTCTTTGTCTCCTGGTGCCATCAGTCTTTCAGCCTGGGTACACATAGCACAGGCTGACAAGTGGGCTGCTGGGCCAAATTGGACTGGCCAAGTCTGGCCTACTACACTCTGTATATATCTATGGGGAAGAAGAAGAAGAAGAAGAAGAAGAAGAAGAAGGGAGGTGGTGATGGCGAAGGAGGGCAGGGGGGAAAATGAGAAGAGAAGAGGAAAATATGATTACAGAAATAAATGCACCATGAAAAGAAAAAAAAATTAATTCTGCTCACAGACAGCATCAATATGCTGGATACACAGACACACATTCACAGGGACTCATACAAACAGACCCAGAAGCCATCAGACCATGGTGTACAAAGCACCAACAGACAGTAGAGCCCCCAAACACCTGAACTGGTATCCATGGCAACCAAACTACTAGCTCCTGAATTTTAGCCAAAACAGAACAGCCAGTGATTTATCTGTGAGTGATATCTCTACAAAGACAGGTCAGTCTGGCCTGATCTCATTTTGTGAAGAAAAATGTGTCCATTAAAGGTTAGAGGTTTGATTAGTCGCACTTCAGGATTAAAGCGGTCTGATTTACTGCATTTTGCCTGCGCGCAGTCTTCCCCTCTCTGGCAATACGTGTTGCGATTGTCAGTGAGAAACATTAAGTGGTAGATATAGCTAACAAGGTGCACACTAATACTAAAAAGTCAGATTAATACTCACTCTACATAAAGAAGGATTTTTCTGGAACAACTGTGGCAAAGGAAGTGGGGTAGGCTTCAGTCTAGAAATGCTGTATGCATTATTGGGATAATGAAACAACATAGTTATCCTATGTATGCATTTAGTACATCTAACTGTAATTTCTGTCATAGTCAATATATGACGAGCATCCTTATTTGGACTGTTGTAGCCTTGCTTCTCTGTCCTCATGCTGCAGTATCCTCAGTGTCAGTGAGTTCAGTTCAAAACCATGGTTACCTCAAGAAAGAAAAACGATAAGAAATTGGAAAATGATCTTTTCATCAGTTTCTTATTCTTAGTTATTTTGTTCTAATTGTTAAAAAGATAGAATAAAGCAGTTCGTATACATACTGTAAATGTTTCTTTGTTAGAAAATCAGTCAATATTATATCATCTGGGCAAGCTCTCATAATGCTTCAAGCATTTTCTGTTACTGAATTAATGTCACATATTTAGCACTATGCACTCAGAGTGGTTATTCTGTTGCAGTTAATTGGGATAATGAACACGTTTAGTATTGTAGAGGCGTAAGTGTGGAGAACACGCGTGAATAGATTAATGAATCTCGTTCTAATATGATGTCTCTTCTGCAGATGTCACCTTAGGACAGCCCTGAGGTTGCTACCTGCATACTGAGTACGCTTAGTTGATTATATAATCGCAGATGGAATAAAAAGGATAAAAAGCTGAAAAAATAAAACTGCAGGAGATGCCTATAGAGCTACAGTTTGTAGTGTCTTCACTATTCATTCTTAAGCATTTTTAAAGTAATTTAGCATCAGTTTCTTCAGTAGACAGACCTGCATGACTTATTGTTATACTTCAATACTAGTGTGAATAGCGTGAAAGGGGATTTGATTTTCGGTTCGTTTGGAGAGATTTTTCTTTCCTTTTTTTCTAATTTTGTGTTGACATTGTTCACATTTGACAAAAAATCTTTTTGTGGGTGGGTTTATTTTTTTTCCTTTAAGACTAAACTGTGCTTTTAGTCATTTTAAATATCCATCCATATTTTTTTGCTTATTTGGGGCCGGGTCGTAGGGGCAGCAGCCTAAGCAGAGAAGCCCACACCTCCCTCTCCCCAGCCACCTCCTCCAGCTTGTCCGGCGGAACACCAAGGCGTTCCCAGGCCAGCTGAGAGATGTAATCTCTCCAGCGTGTCCTGGGTCTGCCCCGGGGCCTCCTCCATGTGGGACATGCCCGGAACACCTCACCCAGGAGGTGCCCAGGAGGCATCCTTGTCTGAACCACCTCAACTGGCTCCCTTCGATGTGGAGGCGCAGCGGCTCTACTCTGAGCCCCTCCCAGATGGCCAACCTTCTCACCCTACCTCTAAGGGAGAGGCCAGTCCATTTCTGCCGCTTGTATCCACGATCTCATTCTAATTTTAAATATAATTTTTCTTTTTTCTGCATAAGGTCTAATTAATTTTTTTGGTTTCTGTTATGATTTTTGGCAGGGTTGCATTCTTCAAACAATTTGTTAGCCTTTGCCATTTCAAAGCTACATTTCTGTTTTTAAAGCTACATTTTGAAATGTCATATTGATATACTCAGTAACCTTGTTTGCACCACCTCTGGTACAGATAGATGGATTTTAGTTGTATAGAGTTGAAAGCTGTCTGGGACTTGTCTGTAAGACCATTTAAATCCCCTGTTTTGTGTCAATCATTTCCCCTAGGAGTTGAAAGAAGACTTTCATTTAGTTGTGTATGAAAAGGTGGATTGCTATCTAAGTAATGCACTGATATAAAGCATGATCTACACTAGACCACATTATTGAGGAGTTGGCCTGTGTAGCTCTACCTACTGAATCCCCTTTAAAACTACAGCTGGCTCTGCACAAGTTTACAGTGTCGCACCCACTTTAATTTATTTCAGATTCAAGGTTGTTCTGAAGGGTTGGTGTTATGTGTGGTAATCAGGGGAGAATGACCAAATTCATGGTGTTGGCCTTGTGGGTTGACAACATCAGGTCCCCTCACTTCTGCCCTTCACTGATTCCGATTGACACATCATTCATCACTAACACTGCACTAACAAGGGTTTAACAAGACAAAACATATAACACCTCTTAGAACATTACAAGATCTTGTCAGAGAGAAAGAGAAAATGAGATTTAACAAACCATTAATAATGAATGAACCTGGAGGAGAGGAGAGGACGCTGACTCTTTGTTTCATATATTTACATTTCTGCGCCCTGCTGTTTTTATAAATTGGTACATTGTTACAGTATTAATTCATTACATAGCTTAGAGGAAAATGTCATCCAGATTAATTTTCACTAAAGTAATAATACAACAGCATTTTGTGTGTTTATTCACTGCTCCTACGTGCAGTCACTACCCGCACTTTGTCCTTGATTTGTCTAAAACAGTCCAGTTGTGGAAACCCATCTATTTCACAGGTGACACAGTCAGTCTGCATTAGTTCTCATTAAGTTCCTGCCACTACTTCACTTCAGTCAACTAAGGGTGACACAGCCTGCAGAGGGACAATCAATTTGTTAAAGAAGATGTGTTCTTTTCGTGCACCTATCGAAGAGTATGGATTTTTTTTTAAGTCTTTAATGGGTCTAACTTGCTTGCTTTTTTCCTCAAATGATAAAAAGAGCAAAATGAACATGGCATTAGCATGACGAAGTTAAAGTTACAGTCAGGTGATTGTTTGAGGAAGTCCCTTTTCAGTGCCGTTATTCTGCTTTCTGTGCATTCTGTGCTGCTATTTTTTGTCGCTCTTAGCCTCTTTTAGCTGCTATTAGCTGATGCTAGCCACTGTTAGCCTCGGTTAGCTACTGCTAGCCTTTGTTTTCTGCAATTGCCTCTAGTTAATATGAACCTGTCTGTAAGCTACTATTAAAAAATACAAGGGGGGGGGGGGGACTTATATTAGCCCCTCTTAGCTACTGCTACCCAGAGCTAGTGAAACTTTAGTTGAAGTTGATATAACACTGTTGGACTGATGCATAGTGAATAAACTCTCATATGATTTTAGAATGAAATTCTAAAGGAAAACGAGCAACCTGTTCATGTTCATGTTCAAAAAGGAGCAGGAAGAAGCATAAGCATATAAATTCCAGATTCAAGATTCAAGACCCTTAACCTCTAACCTAAACTGTTTATATGAGGGAAAGTATTATTTTTAGGACACTTGAACCTAACATTAGTAGTGGCATAATGTTAGCTTAAAACCAGATGTTGTTGTTTAGCCAGCAGTTTGTAGGCTGTTCGGAGATTGGAGGTCTGCATGTCTAATCTGCTTGCAATAAGTAACTGCGATAATATCAAGAATAAATAAGCATGCCAATGCACAATTTCATGTGTTAGAGCCCTGACTTCAGTTCAGGAGATGAGGCTTGAGGTGAAGAGGAAAAGGATGACATTTTATCAAGTTGCTGGTTGTTTTGGTCTCTTTGCGTTGCATATTCACTTCTTTGTTAAAAGGGACCCCTTGTCAGATGATACTACACAGGTATGACCCTTCATATCTTGAGTCAGAAAGTTTAGAAATAGATGAAAATTTGCTTGCACAGCAGGTAAATGCCTAAGAGTTCCCTTCTCCTCAACCTTTGGCATACAAAGTATGCAGCCAGTCTCTAGCCACACACATAAAATGCAATTAGACAAAAAGCACCATGTTCAAGGTGGCAGGGAAACATGGGAGCTTCCACAAACCGGTGCCCTAAGTTAATGAATTCATTAAAAAAATAATGCATTGGTTTGCCAAAATCTTTAAATACACACTATTTAATGTATATCCATAAGTAAAATATTCTTTATATTATATTCTAATCTCAAAAAATTACTAATCGCACCTTTGAATGTTTGTAAGTGTTATTGCTGGGTTCAAATGTACTAATTAGCAGGGGCTTTTCTGTGTATAATTTCCATTTTTCTCCATGTACTGGAGTTTTCTCAAAATAATCCTCCCACAGTCCAAAGACATGCATGGCAGGTTAAATGGTTATTCTAAACTGGCTGAAGCTGTGAGTGTAGCTGTCAGTCTCTCTCTTGGAAGACCCTATTATTCAAATATTGCAGCATAAATCAACATTTTTCAATCTTGTGTTGTTCAGTAGGTGTAGATTGAAGTGTCCCAAATAAAGTAGTCATTGAACGTATAGTATCCATATATAGACAGAAATATACAGGTAGGGAAAAAAGTGACTTACCACCACTGCCAGTCAACTAGTGTTCATCATTTAGCACCATCTAGCTCTAGTTTCAATCATCTTGCTCACCTGATGTAAAAAAAGAAAATCATCAGAGAGCGGTTTAACTCAACATGATCTAATGGCCAGATCTGAATAGGCCACAGCAGGAGTGCAGATGATGTACAGTAGGTACGGTTTATTGTGACAGTGTTATTAACAGTGCAAAAAAAGTGTAGACTCAGTGATTTTAAAGTTAGCTCCTTGTCCTGGAGTTAAATCTGCCACTAAACTTCTTGATGTGTTGGCTCATTACTCTGAGCATCAGCATCCCTGGGGCTTGCAAGAGGGCTCGAAGGCCGGAGAAGGAGAAGGCTGGGAGACTGTCAAGGCCATACGTATAATAAAATTGCTGTCACAAACTTTGCTCCAAGTAAAATAGTGGCAGACATAAAAATTTGTGTCAAACACCACAGAGTCCTCTACATCATAAGATAGACAGGCAGCAATGGCAATTTTATCCATGTTTCTCACTGGGGTACCCAAACATATTTAAGAAGCCAAAACATTGACAAACTAATATGTTTGTGTAAAGAATGAAAGGACCATAAAATCTAATGATGGTTTAGCCAATCCTGTGCGATAAGAAGTGTGATACTGTGGAGGTTTTGTACAGACGATACAGGAGCTGTAACTTTCCATTCTGACTTTATTCATCTCCAAATTACAACTGGACACATTGCACCAAAAACCAGCAGAACCCCTCCTCCCGACCTGGGTGTGAGTGGAGCCCTCTGGTGGCCACCACAATACTATACAAAAAGTCAGGTGATCACACAAGTTATCAGAATTCATTCTCTGGAAATCAGGAACAGTTGGAACAAATTGTCCTTGGAATGTAATAACAGACTCATAAAAAAGATACATGTAGCCACAGTGGTGTCACATGTTGATCTGTATACTCTTCTTGACTTTAGCTTCATGGCCATCACCATCTTGTTTTTTTAAAGCAAGAAGTGACCATGACTGTGTCTGAAATTAATCGATAAACAGAGGACTACAACTGTTACTTTATCTTTTTGCTGTTATTGTTATATTATTTGAAATATTATGTCCCATATGATGGATGGCTACTAAGGCAAAAAAAAGGAAAAACATAGCATCTTATCACGATAGCATTTGTGGGTCGATTTATTGATATGGAAAGCAGCTGAAAGTAGGTTCTTCTACATTTTTATCCTAAAGATTTTTGTCACTATTAATTTATTTCAACAAAATTTGTCACCACATAATTATGAGATAACACACCAAAAACCCTCACCTGAGTAGTGTCCAAATACCTTTTTTTGTTTCGTTTTGGCTATAGGAATTAACTATGTCCTCAATGAGTGAATCATTTTGGGCATCAGACAGATTTAGAGATGAAGGTGGAGTATTATTTCTGCTAATGCTTGTGAGCTAGCTTAGAAAGGTGCATCTATAAAGTGCATGGATGATTCTAAAACTAGATTACAGACTTCTTGGATATGTTAGCAGTATAATTAAGCTCACAGCAAGACATAATTATATTAAAAATGCTACAACACAGTTATGGTTAAGAGATCCTATTAATGACTTGAATTAGCATATATGGTCCCTAGCCACCTAGCCTAGCCACCTGTGTCATCAACCGCCTTACTGAAATACCTCTTCACCTTTAAAAGTTGTTATGAAGAGATAAATTAGATACAAAGTCAAAAACCTGATTATTTCTGTTGTTAAATTTGGTATTTTTCCTGTAGGAGACATTAAATCATTAAAGTTGATTTGGAGCCAGCTTTAACTAGAAATTAAAATTCTTTTTTTGCTGAGATATTTCTTTATAGACTAAAAAATTACGCTGAAATTGTGAATCCTGCAGACATCCTGGAAGTGTGGAGAGAAGGTTCAATACCAAGTCATCTGTAGAACTAAACAGCAATGATGACTTTTAAAATAAAACATTTCTGTTATTGAAAGTAACTAATTAGCTAAAGAGCCAAACATCTCTGTCCTTTAACACACCTATACAAACGGTTCACATCATACTTACTTAGCTTAATTTCCTGAAGATTTACACTGCCTCTACTTGTCAAACCCTGAGCTAAGCTATTTATATCTAAATTAAATGCTATGGACAGTCACACTCACAGAACTGATAGTCTGACAGCATAGCGCGGACACCCAGACATATAATCCACTCACACCAGAGACTAATAAACGCTCACACGTGTAGTTCCTGTTAAATGACACTTTGTCACAGAGCTGCTACTTATTCATTTATTATAATTACAAATACACTGACACAAGCGCTCAAAGCCCAAATGCAAATAGTGCCGCAAGGTTCTGTGCATTGTCAAAAGTTGTGGTCATTACAAATCTCTGAAAAAGGTCATGGTGCACTGCAGATATAGCACCCAAGCCCCTTTTGTGGGGCAGATCATCTCTCTGTCCCCAAGGTGATCACATTACTCAAGCTAGGAAGAAATGGCTAATTTAATCCATGTGTAATTTGTGGATAAATTTGCATGAAAAGTTTATGTTATCACAGAAAAAAAGGTCTTCAGCTTTCATAATCTTATCATTTCCTAAAAGTTTAAACATGATATTACTTTGCTCGTTGTTTGGCTGCTATCCCATTTCTAAAGCTCAAAGGTCCAGATAATTTTTTTTTAAAGAGTGCACAGAGAGATGAGCCCTTATTGTGAATCAATTCATGAAACTCACTCTTTCAGTGCTCCCTCTTTGTTCCCTGCCATCGTTGTAATTTAGCCTAGGCCTGTGACTTGTCAAGGGATTGTGCCCAAGCAGCTCTACTGGCAGATCTTTAATGAAACACTTTGGTGCACAAAGCATGTGAGTGCTTCAGTGGATATGTGTGTGTATGGGTAGTCATAAACCATTCTCTGTGTCTGTATACACCAGCTGAGCCAGTGTAATTTAACATCCTGCTGATTCCACCACAGACACATGGAGTCACAAACACATGCACAAACAGTAAAGTGCGGTGGTATGACCAGTGGCAATAGGATACATTTGCTATTAAAGATACGCAGGAAAGTCAGGAAATGCCGGTTGGATGGTCGGAAATGTGGAGAAAAATGCAGTGGTATGCAAAACATCTGCTTTTTAGTAAGATGAGAGCACCATCGTGGTAGCTTTAGTACTATAGTCAACAAAAACATACAGTATATCGCTTGTATTGCTACACCAGCAGCAGCGTATTGCAAGTGTGATTTTGTGGATTGCTTATGTTTAGAAGTTTTTATGTGTGTCTGTGTGTGAGAAGGAGGCGATGAGGGCAGTGTCTTTCTTTCTGGACAGTAATTGTAATGCGAATGTAAGAGGAATAATAAGACATGTGGGTAATAAAATGGTGTTAAAAGTAGATAGAATATCAGTTATTCAAAGGGGTTTTCTTATTAAACACTGTAAGAGAGTGTGGTGGAGCAGCTATGCTGGAGAGTCTGCTCTGCAGAAAGCTAATAGTACAACTTATAAATATGGTATAACACAATGCAGTTTGATTCACATGCAGGCGCTGCAGTGGAAACTGTCTTGCATTGGGTTGGACTGAATCCATTGAACTACACATTTGCAAAAATGACTTAGAAAGCAACGTTGCGGTTATTTATAAATTCAAAAAAATATTAATTCGTTCAACATGTGAGACAGTTACACCTTCAACAATTACCATATGTATAAATAATTAAATATCAAATATCAATGCATCACCAGATTTACAGACAACACAGCAAGTCCAGATGAAAACAAGTCATACAGAAGATTCAGAACAGCATGTCCATCAAAGAAAGCAATGTGTCTTATGAAAACTTCTATTAGATTTTTTAATAGGAAATATTAATTCCATTATGAAATGAGTCACTTGCAGCAAAGGCCCCTATTCAAATTAATGTCTGACCGCAGCTTCTTTTATAATGTGTTTAAGTTCAGGTTAGAAAAGATTCAAAGGAGAGAAGACTGTGATTACTGGATTTAATGTTGCTTTGTGACTGCTGGGAGTCTAAAATCAACATCTGTTTACTAATGAGTTTGCCACAAATTGCCACATCACATTAGAAAGAATAGCCATTGTTTCGTTCACGACTTGTTTCTGCCTAAAAGCACCCCTCCTTCCATCATGACCGCCACCCCCACCACACACACTTCAAAACAAAACCAGAGAAATTAAGAAAATTCCTGATATCAACAATCAGACTAGGACAAGAAATATAATGAAACAATGATGAAATTATGCTACTATGTGTGTTTTTGGTTTCCCAAATTTAGCGCATTTCTTTGAAATACAAAGAGATGAACAAAAGTGCACACTCTTTGAATATAATTAAGTTTCACAGTGAACAGTAAGAAGAAACAAAGATGATAAAGTCCTAGCACTTTCTGCTGAACCAGCAAAAAGCATACAGCTTTAGTCTGTGCTAAACAACCAACTGCTCCCAGCTGACTGGATAAAAGCTGATTAAATGACCAGCTAGAGCGCTGAGTGGGTGGGTCAACAGTGGACTCAAGTCTCATCATGGTCAGCAGGGTTCTTATGTCATTTTAACAGGACTGCGGATGACTTATTGATTTTGATAACACAGGTGGTATGAATGGACACAGGCACTTTGCAAGAGAAGGAGGCATGAAGGGAAAGTGTGAGTGAAAGTAGATTGAGTGCGTGATTGTGGTAGATGTGAAATGTTTAAATGTGATAACCTCTTATTAGTCCAGGCGAAAACAAGTGTCCAGAACATGTACTGCAAACAGACTATATGAATTACAACAGTATATAACAATTTGCATCTTCAACTCCTTCCTTGTCATGTTTCTTCTTCTCTATGAATCAAAATGATTTCTCTGTCTTCTACAGCTTATACAAAGATGCACAAAGACAGACATTTAGAAGTGTACATCATCATTTGCAGGTCAGCTTCAAGGCCAATGCTGACTTTTGTTATCAGAGATTGAGAACAACCTCTGTCTGTTAAGAAAAGGTCAAGGAAGAGGTCCGCTGAAAGCTTTGCTCAGAGAGAGACAGACTGCGCTGCCTCACCTGCCTGACCTTTAAAAGATGATGCATATAGATGCAGACATAGTTTGGTCTTAAACTTTTCTCTGCAGTGTAGGACTCTGAAGACCAAAATGAATTTATTTGCATTTTCCATGACGACGATGACACAAACAGATGAATGTAGATAAATCTAAGTTATAACTAGACCAACAAAGAGTTTAAAACCTACCCACCACTCAGGACTGGTGAAGGGTTTACCATCCACCATTCCCAAGACAGATCCAACCAGTAGAAGTAGGTGCAGAAACCAGTCCATTTTAGTGTTTTAAGGACAGAAAGCTGCATCAGTCACAGTTGCTGTTGTATTTCATCCCCTCACATCCCCACATGAACTCTCAGGTTCAAACTGTCAGCATGGATACATGCTGCAATCTGTGTGCTCCAAATGAAACCGTAAAATATGTTTTTCTTCACAAAAACCTTTTTTATACAAAGTGCACAGCATCTGAAGACGTGACACTGTGGATTAAACTGGATGATGGATCGTTTCAGAAGGCCTGAACAACATAAAATGTGCTAACCTTCAACCTTAAGAAGGAATCGAGGACTAGGTCCAAGAATGAAGGTTGAAAAAGAGAGATGGAACAAGCAAATTGAGAAATAGCAGCACAGTTCCCTGCTGAGCGGGAATTGATGAGATTTTTTACCGAGTGTAGGTATGAAGGTTCAAGACTGTCAGAGTAAATCCGGGGAAGAATGGAGCTGCTGGGACTGTCTACCTCTCTAGCTCCTTTCATTCCCAGACTTTCTTTAGAAGTGATGGATGGTCTTGCTGCAGTGTTGCAAACTGAAACAGAAGCTATTCAATTTAGAGCGACTGATGAAAAGTTTAGTGTACTTATAAAGTCGTTTGTCATAGAAATTAAATCAGGGAACACAAAGTAACATGAAGAAATGGGATAAGACACTTCATGTGTCTCAGTAGCTTTGCAAGCATCTGCCTTTTTTATTGTCACCCCACAGAAATTGAATCAGTGTATATAGGCTACAGAATTTTTTCAGTTAGTTTTTTCTCTGTGCAATTTGTGCAATATGTTCAGAAAATTACACATTTAATATGTTATTGTAGTTTAAAGGCTCTTTTGAAAGGTTCTGCTAAAAGCTCTGCTCACATAGAAAACTGGTAACTTTCATCCATCAGAAAATAAACAAGTTGTTGTCAGGGCAAGCTGCTTTTTGAACCAATCCCATTCAGATAGTGATCCGAGACTGAACTGCGTGACTTCAGGATAATTCTCTCTCCAATGTTACCACACCATGTCTCACCATCTGTATACCAGTTTCTAGGAGAAGTGCAAATATTGAACAGAGGAAGCTACTGTAACAGCAAAGGGCCAGAAAGATGGAGCTAACAGTGTTTCATTGTATGTTTCCAATAGTTTTTCATTTAACTGTTCTTCAGTGAGATGACAAAAACAAAACTTTCCATTTAGGTTTCTGGTAACACTTTAAAATACGACCTGAGAATAAGGCACAAATACCCTGTACTTTCTGGGGCATGGGTCATGTTATGGAGTGACTAAGGTGCAACTATCCTGTACTTACCCGCAATTTGCAGGTAACAAGTCAATTTTTTGCAGGAAACAATGAAACAAGTATATTGTAAGTACACTGTACTTTCTGGGGCGAGGGTCGTGTCATTGGAGTGACTAAGGTGAAACTACAGGGTACATAAGATGTAAAATGAGGAAATATTGTTTGTTTTCTGGTATTTACCATGAAATAATCCAGTTCTTATAATTGCTTAATTAAATTTTATGTTATTATTTTATTGTTTCCAGTAAAAAACTTGTTACACAAAATGACACGTAATTACAGAGACTTGTGCCTTAGTCGCGGGTGCTACAGTGTAATTGTTTCATTGTTTCGTGGGTCTTGCAAGTGACGCATAATATGGCTTGCATTTCATAAAGTACAGGGTACTTACAGTGTAATTGTTCCATAGTTTCTTGCAAAACCTGCCTGCAAAATGCACATAAGTACAGGGTACTTGCGCGTCATTCGCAGGTCGTGTTATAAAGTGTTACCAGGTTTCCCTATGTCTAATTTTTATATTAAATTTGACACTTGTTTGTACATTTTTATTGCTCTCAGAATAACATGTGATGAATGACATCGTGTTAAACACAACTCGTTAATAAGGAGCATCATGTCTGCTCTGCTCTATGTGAGAGAAGTTATAAAGAAAGGAGAAACTGGTGTAACCAAAGATAAAAACCCTTCTCAGCAGGAAAAGTTGGAGCTGAAAAAAGATTATTATTTACTACTAAATGTTAATTCAGTAATTCATGAATTTTATTCAGCAGAATTTAAGTCAGATCTTATCTTATGCATTAAAGCATGATTCCCAGTCTCTTCTACAGAGTGAGGAATAAAAAAAATTGTGAAACTTTAATTACTACGGTCTATATTTATATATCGTAGTTAAATAACCTCTAGCTGCTGTGTGAATAAGTGCATGCAAAATGTGTCTGATGTTTTCAATTTTAGATTAAATGAAATACACTCAGTTAACCTAAAAAATATATAACATGTCAAGTGATTCCATTAAACCCCAAACATAAGCTTTTCCTAAAAGAAGGTTTTAGCTGGTTAATGTTACAAAAAACACTGAACAAAAACAAAGTAAAAAGTAACTAAAAGTGGTATATAAAAATGGTCATAGATGAAGTAGATGAGACTCATACTACTGTCAAAATCACTTTACTTGACTCTTTTAAAGCATAGACATTCCTATTTGCGTACATGGGTCATTTTTAGGCAGACGGAACAAACTACTGACAAATAAATTGACCTTCCGCTACCTGAAAACATTTGGCACATCATGAAAAATATAAGAAAGAAAACCAAACTCCAGCAGCTGGTTTCCTCAGTGCCCATTTAAAGACTGTTGTTATATGGCCAGTGTTGGTCAAGTTACTTGAAAAAAGTAATCAGTAATTAATTACTGATTACTTCCCCAAAAAAGTAATCCCGTTACTTTACTGATTACTTATTTTCAAAAGTAATTAATTACTTAGTTACTTAGTTACTTTTTAAAAACACGATTTACAACCTGAATAGGTAATAAAGCGATAGATCTTCAAGCCCAATTCTACTTTTTCTACATAATCCATCATACAAAATGTAATCAAATTGAAAAGTCCCTTTTTAAAACTTGTTTTATCAGTTTTAATCTTTTAACTTTATGCATCAAGCAAAAAATTTAATTATATGCAACATTCTCTGTCTGGAAGAAATTTGTTTAATATTTAAACCTATTTTCTGCACATTCCAGCACATAAAATATATATATATTTTTTTTTTTTTTTTTTTTTTTGTGTTTACACTCACTCTTTCAGATGCAAGTAAAACATAGCAGAAAATAAATAAAGTCAAAGACTAGCGGTCCTTTTGCTCTATTTTCACCTGTAAAGCAGGAGTGGGTAGGCGGAGGTTTACCCTGGTGCAGGTGTGGCGCAGCGGTCAGTGGAAGAATCCGCGAGTTTCTCTGTGAGTTTCCCATTGAGTCGTTGCGCATTCCCGGTGCTTGCTTGGAAGTTTAGGGGTTTTTTCGCTGTAAAAAGAAGTTTTCTTCCCACGCACAACGGACACTAATGTTTTTGTCACTTTTTATGGAATCAAACTCAAAATAAGGTCAGTACTTCCACGTTTTAAACGCTGCATGCTCACACTCTCTCCCGCACTGGATATATGATCCACTGTTGATCTGCACACAGCTGTTGTCACGAACGTCGCACTCGCTTACGTCACTGTCATGAGACATTCTCGCAAAAAAATCAGGTTTTAGTAACGCAGTAACGCAGCGTTCTTACGGGAAAGTAACGGTAATCTAATTACCGTTTTTGCAATAGTAATCCCTTACTTTACTCGTTACTTGAAAAAAGTAATCGGATTACAGTAACGCGTTACAAGTAACGCGTTACTGCCCATCTCTGTATATGGCGTTATTTTTGTGCCTCTATTTTGAACGCATGTAAATAAGAAGTACAAGTGTTGCATTTTGAGTGAAGAAAAGCTTAATTAGAGCGAACAAAATTCATTGCTGCATGCAAGAAATGTATTTCAGTGTTTGCTATTATCCATATACACACACAATAACTCTCGCTAAGTTGTTGGCATTTGCTCTTGCTCAGACCTCTGCTCTGTGTTCTGACAGAGATCTGAGGACCTGCTCTCAGTGTGTCTCAACATCTATGCTCAACTCTTCCTGTACACCGTTATAGATGTGCCACAAAACCACCCAATCACAGACTTGGATGCAAAAATTCTAATTGGCTGTTTTGTTCTCCAATCAGCTCGCTAGGTACTGCATTCTGGAAATGCTGTCCAAAATGTAGCTAAATCCAGTGGAGTGGTTTGGATTAGAGTAGATTAAAACCAACAATGGCCTTAAAAAAGTATATATTTTAAAATAAAATAATTAAACATACTAACCGAAAATGGGTTTAGCTACACTTTGGACAGTGTTTCTGGAATGTAGTACCTAGCAAGCCTGTTTGGGTTTATCAAATTTGCAAATCATTACATTTACTTTTTAAACTGTGAACCAAACTTTTTGGAATTAGGGTTGTAGATGTTTTTTTGTTGTTTGACTAGAAATTTTTCTCTCTTTACTTGTCCCTCCAGCTTTCAGTGAATGTAAAATGCATAATGAGTTAATTTATGTGGTTCATGGTAGCACTGAGCAGCAGCTGAGTGTACAACAGTGGTTTCATTACGACTTCTTATTCAGAACAAAGAGGAAATGCATTACTGAAGTTTAATTGCCCTCATAGATTTATAACTGTACTTTAATGGGTGTACTTTAATGCATGTGTTTCATTAAACTACTTTATGTTTCATTAAAATATTTTTTGGCCTCCCGTCCACACTGAGATGGCGTTTTCGCTCATGGAAAACGCTCTCGAAAAACGCTCTCGAAAACGCAGACATTTAAAAACGGTGCTCTCGCGTCACAGTGTGGACAGCGAAAACGCAGACTTTCTAAAACGATGAAGCATGTCAGTCATATGATGCAGGCATGTGACCAATTAAACTAAGATAGCAAAGGGTATTATACAGCAGTTGTTTTGTGTGCTCTCTATTTTGACAGCCCTATTAAAGATTAATATCTGTTTGTACATGCTCCAGATAGCTTTTCTTCAAATTCTTTAACTCTCACTCGCCTTTGCAACTTTGTATTTTTATGTTACTCGCAGCAACAACTCCACCTCATTGTTAGTCCATTTTAAAAACTTGGTCCTCAACATTTTGCTGCAACATTTCAAAGACCCGGAAAGTAAATAAGCGGCAGACAGCAATGAGGCAGGTAGAATCTTCTTGCGTTTCACGCATGCGCAGTACTGGAATGTAAGCGTTTTCAATGTGGACGCGCAACTCTGTGACAACGACTGAAAAAGCTAGTGTGGATGCAGAGCGTTTTCACACGAAAACGCAGTTTTCAAATCTATCCGGGCTAGTGCGGATGTAGCCTTTGTGCTTTAATGAAACAAATGCAACTGCAAAACAAATAGAAGAAAGGAACAACGTGGCCAATTTTCTGCCAGAAATGGGCCAAATATGCCTCTACTGCTTAGCCTTTAAATACTGTAGCTACAAATCACAGCTATTCTTCACATTATAAATGCTTCAAGCAGTTCTTCATTCTGTTAGAGTAGAAAATTAGATTTGAGAATTGTGACCCTGTTGCTTTAGCTGAAATATTAAGGTGAAATTTAACTGTTGCTCTGCCCACTTTGTATTCCAGAGCATACTCTTGTCCTGTGTGTGTACCTGCCTTAAAGATGGATGATGTTCCTCTTCTATTGATTGGCCCCAGTGATGGATTCAGGCTGAAAGTGAAAGAGACATAAGTTGGCATTAAGCCAGGGGCTCTTACTGTTAGCACAACCAAAAACAAAAATGAATATGTGCGGCTGTACAGAGGCAGAAAGACAGATAAAGGAAAATAATGGTGCAATGATATCTTTATTCTAGTATTTATTTACTTAAGATGTATTTAAAGCGCACCATAGGCCATTGACCAAAACATGCATTTCCTGCCAAAAAGCTATAAGAGTAAAAGAAATAAAAATCCCATCATCCATTTTTATGCTACGTGTGCATAAGGCCATCTGGACTCTTGGGTGCACCACAGTGATTTTTAGTCACATCTGAGCTGGCAGGATCAAAAAGCAGCAACATAGCATGACACAGTTTGTGATTACCATATAGAAAGGCAACACAATAACAGAGGCACAATGATGGGACATGCGACATCGAGTGATTATCATAACAAATGCAGAGCAGAGCACTCATATGTTGTGGTCTCTACAATCCCCACAGCTCTGTTATTATTGTTGTTCCTGTTACTTTGAGTTTGACAGAGCCAGCCTAGCAGTTTCAGCTCACTTTTCTCCTTCCCACAGACACAGAGTGATATTGATCGTCACATGTAACTCTCAGCAGGAAAGCAAATGAGCATACTTCCCAAAATGTCAAGCTGTTTGGATGAACATTATGAATGCATCGTGTTTGCAACTCAGTATAGCCAAAAAAAAAGACTTCAAAAGAACAATGGCATTTCCAGTGTAACAGTAAATTATGTGTGTTTTTCTTATTACAGTACCTCAGAGGTTCAGCAGCTTTTTTTTTCTTTCTTGTTGACATGAATTAACTTTAATAAGATTACATAAAAGATTTATGTACTAAAATGGGGTACAGTGGTATAGCGGTTACCACTATCATCTTACAACAAGACGGTTTGGGGTTTGAACCTGTACTACCTGTACTAAGAAGCAACTGCAACATTTCAATAAGGAGAGATGGTGTGGAAGAACTGAACGTAATTTACTGAGACACAGAATTCAATGAAGCTATTATCCCAGTGGTGGTAGGAATTAGGACCAGTCCACCCTAGTTTAGACACTGAAGATGAAGATGGAAGCTTGGATGGGTTTTTGCTTTGAAGCACCGGAGGCCGATTAGCTCAGAGAATGCAGGTGTGAAAGTGATTGGACTAGAGCAATGGACAGCAGGCAAATGAGTGATCTTCCCCTCTGAACTTATGCAGTTTCATAATCATTCATAATCTTCTTCTTACATGGATAAGTAGTCGCATGTATATGGTTATCAACCCAGAGATTCCCATTGAATTATGATGATGTTCAGTTGAAAGTGGAGCAGTGGCAGCATATATCCCATCACAAACATGGACAGATAGAGCAAGTTATAATAGAATGATGTCTTGTTTTGTTTTTTAGAAGTCTGTTCTTGAATCAGTTTTAGCATTTTCCACTATTGCCTGGTTTGGCAATGTTAAAACCTAGGGACTGTATAAACTTGAAAAAGTTGTGAGGGTAGCCAAAAATGTATTAGGTCTCCCACAGTCACCGTAACTTGCTGTATATGAGCAGCAAGTATTGCGAAAGGTCTGAGCTGTTGTGGAGAGCTAGAAACATGCGTGGTATAGAGAATTTTAACTGCTTCCTTCAGGCTTCAGGTACAAAACATCAAAAGTGTGTAATAGAACCAAAACTCTGTGATGTTTGTACCTTACCTTACACCATTTTAGTTTTATTTAAATATATTTTAGCAATATTTCTCTTTTTTTTCTTCATGTTTGTTTGATTATGTCTTGTGATTTTGTATGTTTGGTTTATTTTGGACGTGAGTTTAAGTTTTAGTGCATTATTGTAGTTGTTTCAATGATAAACAACAAAAATGGATAAGCTGTACCAAAAATAAGTAGCACCACCAAACAGCTGCAGGAGATGTTTAATTGTAAAGGAAAAAAATAGTGCAGTGGTTAACATGTTTGCCTAACCCAATAAATTCTAGTAAATCTAGTTTGAGACCAGGAAGAGACACAAATCCCTGGGTGGGTTTTTTCAGGAACCTTTGTAAAAGGTCTATGCCAAATCAAATATGCGGTTCCATCTGCTGTGGCAATCCCTTATGAGTAAGAGGGCAGCTTACAGAAGCTTTTATAAATGAAATAAAATGTTATGTAACTACAATAAGCCCAAAGCTTAAGATATTATTGTTATATGAAGGCTCATAGAAAATATAAAATTCCTTGTAGCTATAGGGTCAAAAAAAGCAAGTTATAAAGTTCTTATTTAAGCACCAAATCCTGCTTCATAGTACAGGCTTCAAATTGGCTGAGACCTCTCTGTGTTGAGTTGTATCCTCTCGTGCATCTCCAGTATGTGGATTTCCTCCAGGTGCTCCAGTTTTCTCTCACAGTAGAAGCATCTTCTTGCCAGATTAATTGAAGACACAAAACTAGCTGAAGGTGTTGATGTAAGAGTGTGTAGTTGTCTCTCTGTGTTTGGCTGTAATGGACCGTCAGTGTGTCCAGGATTTACAACACCTTTTTTGCCTGTTGTCAGCTGGAATAGGCTCTTCTTTTAAAAACAACAGTCTACAGGCAAATTTACACCTTACAGTCAAATAAGAATTTAGTGGCCACATATTTAAACAACACAGATGCGCTTACAGGTATTTTTTAGGATTCCTGTAGGAAGATTGGTCCAAATATCATCTGATATAAGGCTTCTACTGCTTCATTTAATTCTGCTTCCTATAAACTTCCTTGATAGGGTTGAGGGGCACATCATCTGTTGCAGGACTCTTGTAAAATAATAACTCTTTAAGACAGTGGCTGTTTGGTTGGGATCACTGTCAAAATGCAAAATGAGTTCAGTGCCGATGATGTCCTGCTTTTATTGTGTGGTGTGGAAAAAAATGTAAACATCTTTAGTGTCCAAAAACCTTATGACTGCATATGTATGGCTTACGTCTCACCAGTTAAATTCATTAAAGCGAGAAGTGTTTCTAAGAACAGTTCCTGCTCCACAGACATTAACACGAATGAGAGAAAATCCATACATGCACAAGACTTGACAGAGCAGTCAAAAAGAGTGATAGTGGAAAATCTTCAAAGACATGTAGCCCCTGGTCTTCCAGCCATTACAGAACAAGAGCCAAGAATCTGGTCATCCATTCCTTTCTTTTATTTGACTAAAGGTGTCAAGCTGAGGCGATCACTCCTTTTTTAAATTGAACAGAGATGGAAAAAAGGCTCTCAGCCAACCGGCTACTGCACTCTTTAATAAAGTTAACTCAATTTACTCTGTGCTCTTGAAGATATTTCCTGCTCTGGCTTTATGGTTTGTTCGTTAAAACTGTTTCCAACTTTGCACAGCATGGCCTGGTGCATTTCTCTTATTCAAACACCTAGACAACAAGAAAGCTTCATAAACTCTATCATTATGAAATAACATCTTTAGAAAGCTTCTGTGGTTGTGCTTTTTCATTTCATTTTCATTTCATTTATTTATTCATTTCAGGCACAACAAAATACATATATTGAACATAAAGTGCACAAAACAAATAACAAAAATTACCTGAAAAGGAGTGGGACGAAGAAAACTTATTAAATCCCACCCCTATACTCACTCATCAACAAAAAACAATAAGCTTCCCACAGCTACGCCCATCGTTACAACCAAACAAACCATCAACAGCCCCAGGCACATGCAAGCATCTCAACGGCAGCTCACAAACAACAATTAGAACCATCATAACTAAATACAGAATATATAATAATTATAAATTGCGTTACCACAGGTAACAGGCAATAATAATTACATACTGACAAGCACACATACATATACATACATACATATATGTCTACACACACATGTACATATATGTACATACATACGCACACACTTTTTTTTTTTTTGGAATCATACCAGCAATGGTAAGAGAACAGACATTACAGAGCACACTAAAACATCATTGAGTATACTGTGACCAGACCAACTGTTTGTAGAGGAATTTAAATCTATGAATATTTTTGCATTGTTTCAGTTGTAAACTCAGACTGTTCCAGATTTTCACACCACATACAGACACACAAAAACCTTTACGGGTTGTTCAAGTTCTGGGTAATTTGAATTCCCCGAAGCCTCTCACATTATAAACCCTTTCTCGAATTTCAAATATAATTTGTAAATTTGTAGGTAGAAGTTTATTAAAGGCTTTGTATAAGATTATAGATGTATTGTAATTAACCAGATCCTGGAATTTAAGTAACTTTGCCTGAAGAAAGAGTTTGTGAGTATGATCTAGATAACCAGCCTTGTGAATAATACGCAGTGCTCGTTTCTGTACTGTGACTAATGGATTAGTTGTATTTTTATATGTGTTTCCCCACACTTCCACACAATATGTAAGATATGGACGAACCAGGGTACAGTACAGAGTACGAAGTGCATCTTTATCAAGGTATGGTTTCACTTTGTTCAAAACTGCGAGGCTTCTGGAAATTTTGGTTTTTATGTGTCTGACGTGTGGTTTCCATGAAATTTTGTTATCAATTACGACTCCCAAAAATTTGTTTTCACTCACATTATCAATTGGTACACCTTCAATGATAATTGGTAATTCTATATTATATTTTAAATTACCGAAAAACATTGCTTTAGTTTTATTTATATTTAATGATAATTTATTTATATCCATCCATTTTTTTATTAATTTTAGCTCCCTGTTTACGGTCATTACAAGATCAGTATAATCATCGCTACTGAAAAATATGTTGGTGTCATCTGCGAACAGTATGAGTTTAAGTACTTGAGAAACATCAAAAATATCATTTATGTATATATTGAAAAGTTTTGGTCCCAACACTGACCCTTGGGGAACACCACATGTAATACCAAGTTTCTCTGAGTGGTAATGCCCTATGCTAACATATTGTTCCCGACCCGTTAGGTAACTTTTTAACCAGTTACCAGCTTTCCCTCGAATACCATATCTTTCCAATTTATCCAATAAAATTGAGTGATTGATTGTGTCGAAGGCCTTTTTGAGATCAACAAAAATACCAACTGCATATTTATTTTTATCCAGTGCATTAGTAATTTCTTCTACTGCCTCAATTATCGCCATTGAAGTGGTTCTTTGCGTTCTGAAACCATACTGACCAACATTTATTATTTGATGTTTTTCAAGGAATTTTTCTAATCTTGAATTAAAAAGGTTTTCTAAAATTTTTGAGAATTGAGGCAGTAGAGAAATAGGCCTATAATTGGTAAAACTGTGTTTGTCATTACTTTTGTATAGTGGTATTACCTTCGCAATTTTCATTTTTTTTGGAAAACAACCGGACTGAAATGATAAATTACAGACATATGTTAAGGGACTAGCAATATTCAGAATAACCTGTTTAACTACAGACATATTTATGTCATGATAATCCATTGAAGACTTACTTTTACATTTTAATGTGATATTTATTACTTCTTGCTCATTTGTAGCTGAGAGGAACAGTGAAAAGGGATTTGATTTTATATTACTGATATTTTCATTTTTTTGACACGGGATGTCCGCTGCTAGTTCAGGGCCAACATTTATAAAAAATTTATTGAACCTATCTACAATGTTACTCATGTTATGATTTTCACCATTTGCATCAATGAAACATTCAGGATATGATGTTCCAGAAGATCCTTGTTTAATTAAGTTATTTAACACATCCCAAGTTCCTTTTATATTGTTTTTATTTTCATATAATCTTCTTCTATAATAAAGTTGTTTACTTGTTCTTATAATATCAGTCAATTTATTTCTACATTCTTTATATCTTTGTTCCACTTCTTTTGTTTTTACTTTGATGAACTGTTTATACAGATTGTTTTTCTTTTTGCAAGCATTGATAATTCCTTTTGTGAACCAAGGACTTTTTATCTTTTTTTTCTTTGTCTTGTGTTCATTTACAGGACAATGTTTATTGTACAACATAGTGAAAATATCTAGGAAATTATCATAAGCCTGCTTCACTAAAGGCAGAACTGTTTCACTACTCATCCAACTGGCAGAACACTTTGAGCTCTTGGTTCACTCCAGGGAACAGAGCAGACAGTCTCTAACAGCACTCAGTCTCCCAAGAGAGGAGCACTTGATGTCACTTTCCATAAGGCAGGAGCAGGCAACAGCTCAGAGGTGGAAAAACTGTGGCAGCAGGATTGAAGGAAAGCACTCATTTTTTGATAGAAAATCTGATTAATTATGTTGCTTCTCTGACTTTTTCCTCAGCCTTGCTAAAGGAAAAAAAACAACTAAGTATGGTGTAATATTAAATAATCTTAGCTGACAAAGAGCTCCAAGGACATATTAACTACCTACAATAAAGTAACAACAAACAGGTTTTTAATTTCACCAAGAAAACTGCTAGTTGTCTACCTTAACACCTTTTACCACACGCAACAGACAAAAATGGAACATAAATGGATCCGTATAAGCCAGTGGATTTTATCCAGATAGACACATTTTCAGTTCACTGACAGCTTGGGGCAATCATGCTAATCACAGATCTCTATTAGTACATTGCGATAGCCTTGAGTCGCCCAAAATTTCTTTCTATTTTGCTTCCAAGGAGCCAGACTCTCTTGCCATTGTTAAAATGGTGTTTAGCAGCAATTCTCCAGGTTTTCTGAAGATCTATCAAAAATGTTCTATGGACATTGGCTGCTTTGTACACTCATTTTCAATCCACTCTTTGTACCAGACTATTTTCAGAAGATTGTTTTTTTTGAGTATAAAAAGCATAAAAATACACTTAACTCAAAGGGTAAACCAGTATTTTGTCCACACTTGAATTTGCAACAAAAATTATTTTATCTCGTAACAAGGCATTTTTACTAGCAGCCTGTTACAAAGGCATAGTTTGCCACTTACCATTTCTTGAATCTATAAAAAATTCCAAAGATAACGTAAAACAATTTTTTCAAGTACCAAAAAGGTGATTCTCAGAGAGCCATTAGCCCAAAACGTGTCATTTTTCGGCATCCTGTGCAATGTGTCTGTGGTATCGCAAGAAATTAGTAGGTTATATAAATATATGAGTATACATAATAGTTATTATTCATAGATACCTACATCCTAAGTTCCTGTTATTCTTCTGAAAGAAACAGAATGAGTGTGTTGTTACAATGGTAATGCCAGGAGAGGCAGTATTGGTTCTGTGTTACATTAATGTGTAAGGAAGTGGAAGAAGAGTGTGTCCTGTAGGAGGCAGCAGAAAATGGATACTCCTGTTCTGTACATGCACTGAAAAGAAGGTTCAGTAAACCAGTTGCAACGATACTTCATTGTAAGTCTCAGTTATTGTATTTTTATTTTTTGAAGATGCAACATCTTTTTGGCGACGAGGACGTTTAGGGGGAAGGAGTTTGGGCGATCGGACTGAAAGAAAAGAGAAGAAGAAAAAAAAAAAAGTGATGGAGTCGGCTACAGGTTTGGCTAGTTTTTCAAAGAATGCAAAAGTTTTCGGCTGGAAATAGAAGGCAGTAAGCTCGAAGCGGAAATGGCTACAATTGGCACGCTAGTAGCGTTCGATCCAAAGAATCAGACTTGGGATGAGTATACGGAAATACTCGAGCAGTTTTTCGCAGCTAACGGGATCGACGATGCAGAGAAACAAAGAGCGATATTAATAAGTGTCGTCGGAGCAGCGACGTACAGCTTGATGCGAAACCTTCTCAGCCCGGCCAAGCCCAAAGACAAAACCTTCCAAGAGCTGGTGCTTCTGATGAAAAATCACTTCGATCCGAAGCCCAGTGAAATTGTGCAAAGGTATAAGTTCGACTCTCGCTCCCGCAAGCCGAATGAAACCGTCATGGAATATGTAGTGGAGCTGCGTCGCCTGGCACAGGATTGTAACTATGGCAACACGTTACAACAGATGTTGAGAGATAGGATCGTCTGCGGAATTAAGGATGACCGAATTCAGAGACGTCTCTTGTCAGAAATAGATCTCACTTTTGACAAGGCTCTGTCAATTGCAGTAGCCATGGAGACTGCAAATAAAAATGCACAGGATCTGCAGACCTCAGGAGCGTCAGCAAAATGTTTCAGTCTCGCTAGAGGACAACAGGAGAGTCGTACCTTTAAAACAGAAAATAAAGAGTGTTATCGTTGCAAAGGAACCAAGCACACAGCAGCAGACTGTAAGTACAAACAAGAAAAATGTCATGCTTGTGGTAAAATGGGACACATAGCTAGAGCTTGTAGAAGCAAGACTAAACTGAACCAGAAAAAGTATGGATCGACATATGTAAAGAAAGAAAAAAAGCAGAGTTCACACTACAGTACTCACAATGTGGGCGATAAAGCAGATAACAACAAAACTGATAGCTCTGAAGATGACTCTTTCATGTTGAACTGTGTCAAGTGCAGTCAAGGGCACAAAAGAAAACTGTTCAAGTTAGGGCGTGGCAGTGTGGTACACTTGAGAAGAGTAGACCCCTACACTGTGGATATGCAAATTGATGGAAAAAAGGTGAACTTTGAAATAGACACTGGATGTTGCCTAACAGTCATGAACGAAGCAACATTCAGAGAAACAGGGAAAGACAGCAAGCCCCCCAGCCTGCAGCCCATCAAAATCAAGCTCGAAACTTATACAGGGGATCCTGTTAAGGTGATTGGTGCAACACGAGTCAGCGTCAAATACAAGCAGCAGAAAAAACATCTGCCCCTGGTGGTGGTCGAAGGCGACGGCCCCAGCTTGCTAGGTCGAGCTTGGCTCGAGGAAATTAAATTGGACTGGGGTGAAGTGAAAAACAGTCCTAACAACAGAAAGCTGCACCAAGTCAAAACAACAGAAAAAACACTTCAGCAAGTGTTAAGGAAACATGAGAATGTATTCAAAGAGGAGTTGGGCACCCTGAAAGGAATGAAAGCTGCTATTCATGTGAAAAGTGATGCCACCCCACGCTTCTTCCGTCCACGTTCTGTCCCCTTTGCTATGCGAGCAAAAGTCGATGAGGAAATAGACCGACTGTTGAAAGAAGGCATCATCTCGCCAGTAAAATATGCTGAATGGGCGGCACCAGTAGTGCCACTCCTGAAGCCCACAGGGACAATAAGGCTGTGTGGGGATTATAAGCTTACTGTAAATACCGTGGCTTCACTGGAGCAGTACCCCATACCCAGAATGGAGGACTTGTTTGCCACACTGTCCGGGGGTAAGCAGTTCTCAAAATTAGACATGAGCCACGCTTACCAGCAAATCCTCTTGGATGACGAATCGAAAAAGTACGTGACAGTAAACACATCTCGGGGGCTGTTCACGTATAACAGATTGCCTTTTGGAGTGGCCTCTGCTCCAGCAATATTCCAGAGGACCATGGAAAGTCTTTTGAAGGGGATACCTCACGTAGCGGTGTATTTAGATGACATCTTAGTGACTGGAGTGGATGAAGTAAGCCATCTACAGAACCTGGATGAGGTGTTGACCCGGTTGGAGGAAGCTGGGTTGAGGTTAAAGAGGTGCAAGTGTGCCTTCATCCAAGAGAAAGTGGAGTACTTGGGGCACATAGTGGACGCCCAGGGGCTCCACCCAATGGAAAAGAAAGTTAAAGCAATCATGGATGCACCTACCCCCACAAATGTCACTGAACTGAAAGCATACTTAGGTTTGCTAAATTACTACAACAAATTCCTTCCAAACCTGGCAACCCTGTTGGCACCCTTACATGAACTTTTGAGACACGAGGTACGGTGGACATGGCAAAAGAGACAAGAGGAAGCATTTCAGAAATCCAAGAACCTGTTGAACTCAGCAGAGGTGTTAGTTCATTATTCTGCTGACCGTGAGTTGGTTCTCTCATGTGATGCATCCCCATACGGCGTAGGTGCCGTATTGTCACATAAGATGGAGGATGGAAGCGAGAGACCTTTGGGGTTCATGTCATGCACACTCTCTCCTGCTGAGAAAAAGTATTCTCAGCTTGACAAAGAAGGTTTAGCTGTGATATTTGGCATCAAGAAATTTCACAAATACTTGTATGGCCGAGTTTTCATGATTTACACAGATCATAAACCCCTAATTTCATTGTTCAATGAAAAGAAGCCTATACCTCAGATGGGCTCACCAAGAGTACAAAGATGGGCCGTGACATTGAGTGCTTACGAGTACAACATCAGGTACAAGCCAGGAAAACACCATGAAAACGCGGATGCGCTCAGCCGGTTGCCGGTACCAGACTCAGCACCTGAGCAAGAGATGGCTGAGCAGGTTTAATGATGGATGTACTGGATGACACATTAGTGGACACTGCACAGATCAAACGATGGACAGCTAAGGATGTCTTGTTGTCGCGAGTCCACGAGTACACCTTAAAAGGCTGGCCAACTGAGACCGATGCCTGTTTGAAGCCATATCGACAGAGAAAGCTGGAACTGAGTGTGAGGGATGGTTGTGTGCTCTGGGGAGCCCGAGTAATTATTCCCACCAAAGGCCGAGACAAAATATTGAAACTCCTGCACCAGACTCATACAGGCATGTCGAAGATGAAAGGCTTGGCAAGGTCGTATGTATGGTGGCCAGGGATGGATGAGAACATTGAAAGAGAAGTGCAGGCATGTGAGGAGTGTCAGAAACACTACAAGTCACCACCTACTGCACCATTACACCCTTGGGAGTGGCCGGAGTCACCATGGTCCAGAATCCATGTGGACTATGCAGGGCCTTTCCTCGGGGAGATGTTTCTAATCATTGTGGATGCTCATTCCAAGTGGATGGACATTTACCCTGTGAAATCCTCTACATCACAGGTAACTATAGAGAAACTGCGCCAGAGTTTCAGTGTGTTTGGACTACCTAAAATGTTAGTTTCAGATAACGGAACATGTTTCACAAGTGCTGAATTTGAGTCATTCATGAAGCAGAATGGAATTGACCATGTGAGATCAGCACCTTTCCACCCTTCTTCAAATGGGCTGGCTGAGAGGGCGGTCCAGACCTTTAAGGAGGGGATGAAGAAAGTCAAAGGTGATACCTTGCACACCAGACTGTCCCGATTTCTGTTCAGTTATCGCATCACACCGCATGCCACTACTGGTTTATCACCTGCAGAGTTGATGATGTCACGGAGACTCAGATCAGTTTTGGACTTGCTCATGCCTGATGTGAAAACAAAAGTGCAGCACAAACAATTGAAACAGAAAGAAAATCATGACACCAAGAAAAGACTGAGAAGTTTCACACCAGGAGACAAGGTCTTCATCAGAAACTACTCCTATGGCCCGAAGTGGATTCCCGCAGTCATTGTGAGAGCATCGGGTCCAGTGTCTTACATTGTTACCATTGGATCAGGTCAAACTGTGAAGCGGCACGTGGATCAGGTGAGAGCAAGAGTGGCTGACACTGTTCCCAGTACACCAGACAGGGAGGTGGAGCCATTGCTTGACAAAGAATCAGTGCCTGAGTGCTGCTTGCCATCGGAGTTGGACACAGCGCCACAACCTCCGGCAATGGAGTTGCCTTATGCTCCGGAGACTCCGGCTCCCGGAGACTCTTCAGTGACACCCGTGTTGCGACGTTCCCAGAGAGAGAGACGTCCACCAGAGACTTTAAAGGACTTTGTTAGGTAGAGTGAGATCTTCCAGAAATAGAGCAACAATGCACTCTGATCTCACAGGAAGGACGTACCTTCCTAGTTAGTAAAAAAAAAAAAGAGAAACGTGGAAACCTATATACAGTTGTATGGTTGTATGGTTACCTTAATTACATGTTGATTGCTTGTTAAGCATTCTTTAGATAAACAGTTATTTTGTAAGTCAAGGGAGTTGTTGACTTAAGGGGGGAGGAGATGTGGTATCGCAAGAAATTAGTAGGTTATATAAATATATGAGTATACATAATAGTTATTATTCATAGATACCTACATCCTAAGTTCCTGTTATTCTTCTGAAAGAAACAGAATGAGTGTGTTGTTACAATGGTAATGCCAGGAGAGGCAGTATTGGTTCTGTGTTACATTAATGTGTAAGGAAGTGGAAGAAGAGTGTGTCCTGTAGGAGGCAGCAGAAAATGGATACTCCTGTTCTGTACATGCACTGAAAAGAAGGTTCAGTAAACCAGTTGCAACGATACTTCATTGTAAGTCTCAGTTATTGTATTTTTATTTTTTGAAGATGCAACAGTGTCCTTTTAGGAAACTGGACAAGTAGAGGACAACGAAAGAAAATCCTAAAAATATCTACAGCAGATAAACAGTATCTGAACTTCAAGTCACTGGAGTGATAAACTAAATTTAAAATTATTTGTTCAAATCATCTTCAGTCTGTACAGATGAGATCAGGCGAGCGGTACAACTGTGTCTATAGCCATTAGTTCTGTCATGGTTTGGGGATGTATTTAAATCAATGTTGTTGGGGATCTGGTCACAACTGATGCAATTATGAATGCAGAAAAGTACCAGTATCAGATTTTCATCCACCATCTGGATCCCATCTGGAAACAATTTCACTGGCAACACTTTCATTTTTCAGTATTATAATAATCCCAAACACACTGCCAGTGCAGTAAAAGCATGCCTGATTAGAAAAAACACACAATGGAACAATATCAGTCATTGATTGGCCTCTCAGAGCCCAAACCGAACATTACTGAAGTAGTGTTGGGTCAACTTGACACAGAACAGAACAAAGGCAGCCAGCATCCAAAAAAGAGCTTTGAATGTCTTTAAGAAGCCCGGAGAACTCTTCCTGAAAAATGTTTAAAGAAATTACCACAAGGTTTGCCCAAGACATGCCTTTCAGCTAACCTTTTAACTGTGTCTGCAGAGATCCCTGTTAGAGGGAATACACATTTTAGTTTTGAAATGTAGCTTTTAGTAAACTATTCCTTACATTATGCTGCGATGTTCATCACAAATATTCTGTTAAATTGCTTCTTGTCTCACACTCACGTTATATTTGTTTGTTTATTAAAGAACTCTATGAATGCTTGTTAGAGGAGTGTGCATACGGACTTTCAGAAATGCTTATCATGTTGTGCACCAAAGTCCATTTTAGCTGTCACTGCCTTGTCAGTTTGCGTTCCTTTCTATGTCTGTCTTCTATGTGCACGCTCAGCTTTTCAAAAGCAACATCAGTAAAACATCAGCACATCTCCTGAATGTTGCTCAGTCTTTCAATTTGAACCTGAATGTTTTTCTAAATGTGTAAATATTTCCACTATTCTTACACAGAAAGCTGACTTTGAGCATTGCTTCAGAAGGGTTTTTTCAGCTTTGATAAATTTCCATCATCTCATAAAGTAATAGATTGCTGTCACCTTGAGCACAGACCAGTAAAAAGACTTATTGCACTCATGAAGACAGACAGCCTCCTAAAAATGAAGCATAAAATCATCCAGCGTTGCCTCTGAACAGAATTCCTTCATATACTGACCAAATTGCAGCACAGACAGATGGATTATCCGCTAATAAATGCAAGCAGCACTTTGTGGCAGAGTCAAGAGCACAGTTAGAATCACCAGCACTCACCGACTAACCAGAAAAACAGGTATTTGAGACAGAAATAAGTATGGCCATGTATTAGTATATTCTGTTACAGACAGTTACTTGATAATAATAAATACTAAGTATCCCAACCCGTTGTGGCAGATAGCTGCCCCTCCCTGAGCCTGGTTCTGTCTGAGGTTTCTTCCTGTTAAAAGGGAGTTTTTCCTCCCCACTGTCGCCAAAGTGCTTGCTCATAGGGGGTCATATAATTGTTAGGTTTTTCTCTTTATGTATTATTGTAGGGTCTATCGTACAATATGAAGCGCCTTGAGGTAAATGTTGTTGTGATACGGCACTATTCAATAAAATTGAATCGAATTAATAAGTTACTTTAACATTTAAGTGTGTAAAGAAAAGTACAGGAATTAAGTTTAACCAAAAAGCAAAAACACAAGAGGAAAAAAACTGAAGACATGAGGAGGCAGAAGATACACCAGGAAAAGCAATTACCAAAATAAAGAAAGAAATGACTATAAACGAGACATGAGAAGGCTAACAGAGTAACAAATAGGACAAATACAACAGACACCAAGCTCCATGACAGTGTTGCGTTTAAATAAAGATAAGCATGAGTAGGGGACAGCCGGGATGTTTGGCACACCTTGTCTTTTGTGTTATCATTTCTGTCATGCAGTAATTTAAAATACTCCAACCAGCCTCAAGTGAAAGATTTAGGTAAAGTCGTTTTGTGTTGTGCCAGCAGTCCTACAAAACAGCTGTTATAGAGTAAAATGTTGAGAGTTAAATAACAAATGTAAGTAATAAAAGCTTTTTGTTCACACCAGAAACAGAGAATGTATACACATTAAACCAGGTTTATGCATATTTTGACCAAATAACAGTTTGTATGGGTGGTCTGTATATGTGAGTGTGTGTGCTCAAACCCTCGCCTCAGCACTCTGTGTGCTTTCCATAAACGGCTGTGATAAGGTCAAGTAGGCAAGCAATTTGATATTAGATTTTTATGGCCATACCCTTTTAATTGCCTGTAGAATAAATGAGTGCCAACCAGCCTGTGTCGCTGGTGATGCTGTCCTGCTCATCTAACTCTCCATCAGAAAGCACATTTAAATCTGTCAAATTTTCACTTTTAGCTCAACAAGAAAATGTCACAGTTTTTTCTCTTGTTTCTTTTTTCCCCCTGATAATTGGAAAGATAAAGTTAAAGATAGATGAATACACTGAAAAGAAGAAAGAGAAACAGAGCTCAAAATAGAGCCGACAGCACAGAAAAAGATACCAAGTCAGACTCTACACAACTAGAGTGATAACCTGACTTATCTCAACACACCGAGCCAAAAAAGAAGCAAGTAAAAGAGAGAGGAAGCACATAGGTGACTGGAAATGAACTGCATTCCCAGCATTTTGCTCACAGCTCCAAGACACACACAGAAACACACGATCATAATAAAAATTCGCCTACTCAGCACTTACTTGGAGAGCATGGCAGTACACCGTCTGATATTATTTTTTCTTTACAGTCAGTCCCTGTGCACCTCTAGCATTCAAAAGCCACTGTACATAATACACACATCATCACACAAACACATAAAGCTGCTGACTACGTGTTTGTGTGCAGAAATGTTGATCCTGGATTCACATTTCAGAGATAGACAGGTTATTTTTGTTGTTGTTGCTACTGTTTTATTTATCTGAACATTTTGCAAGACAGAGAAATAATTACAGACAAAGACATTTAAAGTAGATTTCAGACTAGTGGTAAACACAGGATACAAGAAATTATTTAAAGGGTCATTTCATATACAGTTATTAATAAATCTATTAGACCCTAACCCTATATAAATACACACACACACACATATAGAAATTTTCTATTGGTTATAGAAAAAAACTCTAATAATAATTGAATATAAAAGCTTAAATGTGTTTTTCAGCGCTGAAATTTCATATGGCTTTCTCCTATATTTATGAAGTCTGAAGGGCTGGAAGAAAAATTAATATGACTATATTAAAAAAAATATTTTGGTACAGAAGCAATCGCTGCTTGAAGGTGAGCCTGATAAAAATGTTGTAAAGCTTAGACTTTTCATATGACATAACTTGTTTTGATTAGTGGCCTATCAGACATGCAGTTTTTGAAGACTCTGTGTGTGGGTGTAAAACTGATTTGGTTGCAGTTTTTAGTGGCTTTCTCCTGTACTTATGAAATTTTGAAAGAAAAAAGTGAAAATAAGGTAACACTTTATACTACAGGGAAATACATGCAGACCTTCTTCCTCTATCACAGCACGATGACACTGGTGTTCACATTATGACGTCTAACACAGTTAAGCTTTCGTGCCACAAAATAATAAACTGTTTTTAACAATTCATGAATTGTTTTCATACCTGTCAGCAAAAAAATACAAAAAAGGTTAAAAAAAAAACACGATAGTGAGAGTTGTTTGTATATTGCGTGAATACTGTTAGCATGTGAACCATCTGCTTTCGCCTGAGGCATGAGCCTGAAGCACAACAGCTTTTTCCCCACTTAAGACAGTTGTTTCATCACAAATGTGATTACTGGATTCATCCATTATGGTATAATTTGGAGAAAGCGGTGTTAGAGTGATGGAAAAGTACCAAAAAATATGTCTAGATCATACAGAGACTATAGTGCCAGTGTTTGTTTGTTTATTTGTTTGTTTGTTTTTGTTTTGGGGAGTTAGATGACCATTCTGAATATGCATTACTACTAAAATGGTATTTTCTCACATTTGTATTTCAAGCGGCTTGGCATGTTAAAATTTATGGCTACGTTGATTAAACTGAAGTTCTGTCTCAAAGTCTAGTACATGTGGACTCATTCATTAGGCCACCTAAGAGGTTGCTCAGAGGTTCTCATCAGGACCTCCATCGTGAACTTAAAGTCAGACACTTTAGAGCAGGGGTCCCCAACTCCAGGCCTCGAGGGGGGTGTCCTGCAGGTTTTAGATCTCACCCTGGGTCATCACACCTGAATCAAATGATTAGTTCATTACCAGCCCTCTGGTGAACAGCAAGGCATGTTGAGGAGGTAATTTAGCCATTTGAATCAGCTTTGTTGGATCACATCTAAAAATTGCAGGACACTGGCCCTCGAGGCCTGGAGTTGGGGACCCCTGCTTTAGAGGATTGTGGGAATTTAACCAATGCATAGGCCTCAAAGACACACTCTGCATCGGCTGCTGATTGCTTTAAAAGTTATCTTGAAGAGGAAAGAGAAAATGCACGAGAAGCACAGACAATGGCTGCAGTGGACACTTGTCATCATTTCGCTCCACAAAAAACTAACATATTTTTAAATTTTATATTTTATCACTAATTATTGGCTCCATAGTCTAGTGGTTTTCTTATTCACCTACCAAGCGACAGAAAGACTTGAATAACAGGCCCCATCGTGTCTTAAAGTTTCCAAAAGTAGAATGAAATGCAGACCCCCAGCTGTCAGGCCTCCTCCTGTGCAGCTCTAATTTCAGTTAAGACATCTTCACTACTTTAGAAATTATGCTTAAAACTATCCTTTTGAGTAAAGTATATAGTTGGGTCTCAATCAGGTGGCCCAGAACCATCCATCTCTTAGTTCTGCTACTATAGGCTCAGACTGCTGCAGGACTTTTCATGATGCAAGCAGCACTTCGCTCCCCATTTCATTTCCCATGTGCTTATATGCCACTACTGTATGTCATTCATTTTGCATACTTTTTTCCAGTAGTTTGTGTTTTATCCTGTTTTGTTTTCTCTCTGTGCTGCTCCCAGCTGGTCACCATAGATGTCTCAGATCATTGGGGTTCTCTCTCTAGGATTGCAGGGTCTTCACCTTGTCAACTGATGGCATATAAATAAAACTGAATTGAAGTGGATAAAAACATAACTGCACATCCTTTGAAATACCATGTCTGCAGGCTTGTGATGAGCTTTGACTTCTCCCTCCTAACATCCCCATGACATCTGCGGCACTCCAAGCGCTCATTAGACAAATTATACCAGGATTTGTTGTTGATAGCTTTCCCATATTTCTGTTGCAATGTTTGTATGGTGTAAACTTATCTTCCCCTCTAAGCCACATGGCTCCTTCCTGTCCCCTTCCCTTGACAACAAGGAAACAGTCCTAAGAGGATAATTGGGCCCCTCAAACTTTTCTCTGGCTGTACTGTGAAGAAACTCATTCTGCTTCTCTGTAGGCGCACTTTAAGATTTCCTTAAATGTGCTTCCAAAGCCGCAGGGATCATATGCCTTCACAAACTGTCAGCTTGCTGCATATTTCTAGCGTCTTTCTGCTTTTCTTCAGCATACTATAGTGTGACACAGCAGTACAAAAAAAGTAGGACTTAAGAAAGATAGTGTCTACTTTAGATAACCCCCACACTTTAGTAAAACTTTCTTTACAGCAGAGTTTTTAAAGGTTATAAGATGACTAGAATAAGCCAGTTTTTCAAAAGATAGAAAAGGGCAAACTTTAAACAACTAAGAAGAGCTTTGGCAGATAGTTGCAGGGGGAAAGGACAGGCAGTTTTGTTTAAAACATCTGCCTCTGATCTGCACTTATAAACATCCACCTTCTCTGGCCTTTACTTCTGTGTCTGCATGTGTGTTTGTGCATTCAAAAAAGCAGGCAAGGAGACAGTATGAGGTGTAGCGTGTGTTTGTTTTTGTGTGTAGTCTGGCACTGTGCCATCCACCTTGCACAGGCTTTTTTAGATGGACTCAGGGGAGCTTTTTAAAACATCCAGCGAGCAATTTCATTAAATCATCTTATTTATGATTTTTTTCCCCCTCAGTCACTCAAGGCCATCTTTGCTTCTGGTATAAGATTGGAATTTTTAAGCCACAAAAACCATTACTGTAAACAGCCAAAAAGCTTCTTGAAAGCGATGGCAGAAATAAAAGTCTGTATATTTTAGCTGGAAATTTTGTTTGTGGGATTCGTCTGTTTAGAGTTATTGCTATAGAGATGATACTGGCAGTGTCGGCGCTCAGTTTTCAGTGAAACGGCAATGTGGGAAGTATAGAACAGTGTTTTATCATCAGCTGTTAAATTAACCCGTTTAATCCCACCGGCAACAATTGTTGCCGTTTTAACCCCCTATTACATTAACGAAATTAATATTGTGTGTAGGGGAAGTCTGAGGACTAAAATGCATGCACTTATTTTGCAGGGAAATTGGGGATTAAATGGGAACCATAAAAATCTTTCCATATTTCACCAGGATTGGATTGCCAGACATTGCTACCGTGAGTAGTGTCTGTACCCTGCCTCCCTCTCAGCTTGTTATTTTGTTGAAGATCTATGATGGATATCAATCAGCAGCACGTGTAACACCTGGGGCCAGGTCTGCCTTTAATGTCTTTATAGTTGGTTTGCAGCCACAGCTGCAGTGATGTGGACGCTGTACCAGTCTGTCCTGGTGAAGAGAAAGCTGAGAAGCAAAGCTGTTGAATTACCGCTCGATGTATGTTGCTACCTTCACCTATGGTCACAAGCTTTGAGTAGTAACCGAAAGAACAAGACCAAAGATATAAGCAGTGGAAATGAGCTTTCTCCAAAGGGTGGCTGACTTCTTCCTTAGAGATAAGGTGAAGACTCCAGTCATCTGAGAATGACCCAGATAAAACCACTACTTCTCTACATTGAAAGGAGCCAGTTGAAGTTGCTTGGCACTCTGACTAGGATGCTTCCTAGGTTGGATGCTCTGGGCATGTCCTACCGAGAGGAGGCCCCGGTGACCCACAACATAAGTGGAGAGATTATATCTCTCGACTGTGTGGCCTGGGAACCCCTCAGCGTTGCCCTGGATAAGCTGGAGGACGTGACTGGAGAGAAAGAGGTCTGGGGTCTTGTTTGCTGTGGAGGGTTTGTGACATAAATATTAAAAATAATAAAGGAAATATGTAAAAGTAGGATGTACCCTCACTCTTTTTGAACTCCACATTTTGAGGCCATAAAGGTACAGTAAGTAATTTTAGTGGGTTACTTAAAACAAAAGAAGAATGTTGTGCTTATAAATAAGTACATTGATTAGTGTGATTAGTGTGTATTTATGTCTTCCAACAAAATTACTGTGTTCTCAGGAACCATTAAAGTGTAAATCTATTAAAGATCCATAGGAGCAAGCACCAGTTTGTGGAATCTGCCATGTTGCCCCGGCATCCTGAATACAGTAGTTGAGCTGAATTATGTACTTGAACTGATCGGATTCAGTTGACTGCAATCTGCAATTTACTGACATCTAGTGGTGAGATTTTACACACTGTACCTTTAATGTTAGTATTTTGGCAGTCACCATTGCCTTAGTGTTGGGACAGAAGTTATATTTAGACCAGAATATGGACTGCTAATGTTTTTGCTATTGCCGCTCCTAGACTCTGGAATAACCTCCCGGTTGATGTCCATACCTCTGAATCTATTCAAGCGTTTAAATCGCGCTTAAAAACCCACCCGTTTAATTTAGCCTTTGAAGCACATTAGTTTGACTGTCATCTGGCTTGCACTACACTATGTTATTGTCATTATAATTGTAATTGTACTATTTGTCCCTTGTTTCTGCCTGCATTGCGGTTATATTGTGAAGCAATTTGATGTACACTGGTCTTTTAAAATTTGTGCTATAGAAATAAATTTGATTTGATTATTTGATTTGATTCCATTAAGGATTGTTTAGTGAGCTGCATCCCGAAGACATAGATACAAGCTGATTAGTAAGTATCAGACTAATACTACTAACACTGCACTCACAAATTGAAGCACAAACTAGCAATTATTTTGTTCACATTTTTTGATAATTGCATTAAAGTTTTCTTTATTTGTCTAGCTAATGCTGCTACTTCCTATGATTTAAGGAGCACTGACTTCTAGCTGTGCTCCAGTGCCAGGTAACATGGTCCCTTGTGTGCACTAACGTGACCTTTTCATATCACTACTATCAGGCACAAACACAACCAATCACATGTGATTGGAGGTTCAGCAGTTAAGTTAATCTCCTTGCTTCATCTTCTTTGTCCAGTCAGTCTAAGATGTAAACTGATTGCATTATGGTTTAAATGGAACATGTACGGTGTAATATCTCATCCACCAGTGGAAAACGCCATTCCTATGCCAGACATCAGCGCAGACAGATAGTTGTGTGAGAATGAGAGTGTGAAGCTGAATATCCCAGCTAGTGTGTCTTTGCTTCTCTGGGAATGCTCCATTGACTGGCTCAAAGATTAATTTAATTCCCACATTGAGGACCTGTGGGCATTCATCTCTCTAGCTACAATAAACACACTACAGCAACCAAAGCTATGTGTTTGTATGGCTCGCAGAGGTTGATGGTCTGTGATATAACATTTCTCTTTGGAGACAGAGAGTTTAGCTGACTGTGCTAGTGATCTGCTGTGCAAGTGTTCAAGGGTAATTAGTTTTGGCTCTTCTGGCTGGTTTCCCGGAATCAGGATGCATTTATTATTATTTTACAAATAACTATGGCAGTTCTCTGTAAATGAGTCAATACCTTGAGACTACAGTAGAAACATAATTTCCCATTTACTGCTTGTTGGTTGTAAAGTTGATTAAAATCTTTAACATACTGATACAAATATTTGAATAATTTTTCTTCACTGACTAGTAGAGCATTGTAATATGATTTCAAGCAAAAATCAATACAGTTCTATATTTCATTTTGTATTGTGAATTATTTTCAATATCACTAAAACTTTTACAGAGTTACACACTATAAGACATTGGAAACATGTACAGTATGCCTACTAGCCACATGATTACATATTTATCTCTAGACGTCTATAGTCAAGTAAAGTTTTTATAGGAATCTATGCAGGTTAAGCAGCATAGATATAAATGAGTGCACCCCTGTTGTTTCTATAGGAATTAAGGGGCTAATCAGTGGCACTTAATTAACTGATTATCAGCAGATGTGACCCCCAGCGCAGGTCGTTGCTGGAGGTTTGCTTATAAAGGCAAACGTTTAGGCAGGTTGTTGGTCTGAACCATTCGGGTGTGTGTCAACACCATCTTCCCAGAGATGTCCCAGTAAATTCACCCTAAGCTCAGACCGTGCAATGATCAGAGAAATTGCAGAAACCCAAGAGCTCAGAGTCCACAAGCCTCAATTAGCATGTTAAATGTTAAAGTTTATAAAAATACATTTAGAAAAAGAATGAACAAGTGTGGCTTGTTTGGAGGGGTTCCCGGGACCTCTTCTCTCTAGCATCCAAAGTGGAGACGTTTGGCTAAATTCCACAGCACAGTTGTTATGCATTTGCTTTTTTGTTTAGTTTTGTTTTATTTTTTTGAGGAGAAAAAAGAAACTTGAACCACCTTCAGCAGGTTTTTAAAAAACAAACAAACAAACAGAGGCTTAAGAAGACAGCAAATGAACGTGATTTGAGCCAATATAGAAAACTACGTGTATGTTGACTACAACTATTGTATTTTACATATGTGTCATATTTAATTTCATTTCACTGGTCTGAAATGGTCTTAAAGGTCTTTTCTATTATCATTTTTTAAACTTGTGCAATATTTGGCATAAATAGTTTTCTTCTATAGATCCATCATAATCATCAGAACCACACACATTTCTAAGTCATCTTGGCTTTCACTGAACATTAAATGCAGAGGTGACATCGTATTTAATATGATGCTGTGAAAATGTGTTGAATTAAACAAAAATCATATGCTTTGTGGCATATAAAGACACAAAATACAAGATACATTTACCATGATCTCTGAGCTGGTACCATGTAATTTCCTCTACTTCCTGGGGGTCATGCAATTTTAGATCTTGTATGTTTAAACAACAGCAAATGGAACAAATCTGGTTATAATTATTTATATATTTTATCCCATTTCTGGTGTGTTTATCTTCAGGAGGTAAACAGAAAACTGTACAGTTATTTTGCTACTGCCGGGTCTTTCAAAGGTTGACAAATCCCCAAGGAAATATTCTTAGTAAGAAACTTTCCCTCCTCCTGTCAACAATAATGGATAGTGTTCTTTTTTCAGAGTAGATTTGCACCCAGAGGGGCTGTTTGGCTGATGAGGTAGAGATATTGCATTTCCTTTCACACTGTAATTGGTCAGCAATGCATGGGACAAAATTACATTTTGGCTTTGTGATTTCTCCAAAGGGCTGATTAATATTAACAAGCAAAACAGATTATTTGATGTCAAACTTCATATTTGCATGTTGCACAGTTCAGGTGACCTTTATTTTCTTCTGAGCTATATGGGATGTTGAAATTCATGAGACCATAAATATTACCAAAAATAAATAAAAGAAATTAGAGACAGCGAGAGAAACAAAACCACCTCCTATATCTTTTGTTCTTTTCTTCTCATTCCTGTTTCTGGATTATATGAAAGTCAGAACTTGCGAGGTCATACTTCTTACATGTTGGTGTTCAATTCTCCTCTATCATCCAGTGACCCGCTGAGCTGGGCATTAAATCACTTCTGTCAGCCAGACGGCTAATAGGAGCCAAGGTTGAAGAACTTTGGCTGTGTTTCTGCAGTAGCGATGAAGAGCAGAAAATGTGCCTTTATAATTTAAGTGTTGTTGTTTTTTATTTTTTCTTGCAGTCTCAGCAGAAGTGCATTGTGATCTTTGCCTTGGTGTGCTGCTTTGCTGTATTGGTGGCCTTGATTTTCTCTGCTGTGGACATCTGGGGTGAAGACGAGGACGGGATCACAGAGGAGAACTGTAGCAAGGATTGCAGGTGAACACTGCTGATCTGTAAACACACAGCTGTAGAACACCCAGAGTGGTTTCCAAACTTTCTGCCTCATCACAAGTTAAAAGCTAAAGCTGATTTTTTTTTTCTTTATTAGAATTGCAAGAAAATTATTTGCAAGAGTTCTGAAAAGTTGGAGAAACTAAAAAAAAATTAGGCTGAGAAACACTGCATTCTTTCATGTTGTTAATTATATCAGTAGTTTTTCATAATTATCACATTTTGACCCTTTTGACTTTTTGTCATAAGACCTTCAAGCATTTTTCCTTTCGCCTGTACCTCTCATTGTGTTTGTTCTATTGTATTACATTTCCCATTAGTCAATTATATTGGAAATCTGGTTTAAATTGATAATAAATAGATTTACAGAATTTAAAAGTTACATCAGTTTCCAATGTTTCCACTGATATCTATCTGTGCTGCATCAGCAAGGGTAGATATCATAGTCGGGAAGTTTATTTATGTTTTAAAATTCAGTATGTGCACTGTTGACAGCATTGTAAGGTCACAGGATCTACAGTGAGCTCACAAATCATGAATAAAGGCTTGCAAAACAGTGCTGCTGCAGCAAGTCCTACAGCCCTGAAATGACGTAGCATTTTTCACTTGTGATTCCCTCATCACAGAGTCAACAGGTTTTTAGGGTTGGGGTTCTAATTTTTTAAGGGCTTTTGATTGGATGCCTGAAATGAGCTCTGTATTTACACAAGCTTCAGAAAGATTAAAAAACAAACAAAAAAACCAAACATCTGCAACAAAACACAAAAGCAAATGTCGCTCTCCTGAACTTTGAAGCTTTTATGATATTTGGTAACAAGTAACTAAACGGGACAACAGAAGTCAAGGACGTGGTCCAGGCTATTCAAAGCATCATGCCAAACACAGAAGTTTAGTGGTGGAGATCAAATTAAATCAATTAAAACATTTTATGATGATCATCAAAAAATGTAAACGTGGCATTTTTGTTTATTTCCCACTGAGCTTATTTACAAATTAGCATTTGAAATCAAATAAAAAGTAATATAAAAATAATACAATAAAATAAAAAATCCCTGTGACATTCTACGCTGATATCACCAGGTGGCAGATGGAAATAACACACACAAAAAGAAACCTCAGAGCTGAATAAAATTTAACAAGCTGTAGTTTGAAAATGAGACATACAGTGATTCCTCTGTTTTTACAGGGTTTTATGTGGATAGGACCAAAATGCTGTACACTGCAGGCAGACTTTCAAACTAAAGAAGCATCAAAATCAAAAGTATCAAAATGGCCAACAGAAGTTTAACGAGACAAATGTGAAGACAACTGGAGGGAGACAAACAGCAAGCAAAACTAACACCGGACAAAATGAAACAAGAAATACAAACATTAATACTAACACTTAACAAGAAGGAGACAAGCGAATCCAAAGGAAAAATACTGAACATGCGTTCAAGAAGACTTATGAAGACAAAAAAGACAAGACCAAAGAAGAAACAGATGGGGGATGAGTGAAGGAACTTCAGCTACTAATAACAGAAACAAAGCCATGAAGCAAAACAGGAATGAAATCATCCAAGATGGCACGGGAATTAAAAATAATAAATAAATGGAATAAAAAATAAAAATCAAAGCTCCAAACACCTGGAACTCAAAACCCGAGCAGAAGCTGAGACTCAAATAAATAAGTCATTCAAAACTAGAGATCACTGAGATGTTTAGATGCAAGTAGACGTGCGAGATATAAGAAGAAGCAGTTAAGTACAACAAAGGAGCGAAGCATTTACTAAGAAATGAATATCTTTTGAGACTTCGGTTGACATGAGTTAAGTAGCTTCTCTTTTGCTTGTCTGGGCTTTGGCAACTGTAATAACCAACTGTCTGGAATTGTTTGCATTATAAGTGAGTTGACTGTTGCCTAAAGCACCAGAACATAACAAATGTCTATTCACTCCCCCACGGGTGTGAAATGATGACCAGGCTGTTCCTACAGTTAATTTAAACCAGAGTTTAGCAAGTTTCTACAGTCTGTTCCAAGTTTTAAGATTATAGATTCCTAGACAACAAAAAAGTGTAAAAGCCACTGCAGCACATCCTTGTAGTCCAGAGCAAAAATGGCTGATCAGCAGGCATTCAGCTGATACAGCAGTCCTGTTCTCCTGCTCGCCACTTTGTACTGGTTCCTCTCCATTAGACTCTTATTATTCAATTTAACATTCAGTCTTGAATTACTTCCTTCTTCTCTCTTTAAGTCTGTGTCCATTTACTCTCTCCCTCCTCTTCCTCCAATCAGCTATTAACAAGCCTTTAGAGAACTCTATCGGGCATCTATCTCTTCCACTCGAGGCTGAAAGTGTAGTCCCAACTTGTAAAGACAAATTGGACTACCCTTCTCCTCTGAAGGGCCCCTAAAGCTAGTGGGTAGAATGAGAGATAAATATAAGGCCAGGGCAATGATTGAGGGACGGTGATCCAGATGGAGGGAGAAAAAGAAAAAGGTATCAGGGTAGACTTGGAGCTTGAATCAGTGAGACACGAACAGATGTTGTTTGCTTGGCAGGCAAATTCCAGAAATGTGTGCTATCAGACTTCTACGCGTGCACTGTTATTCACTTTGCATGAGCTTAGCGATGACGTTTTGACTGTGACATGCATCATTTTAAAGGACTACGAGATGTAATTAATGATTTCATAAAGCGATTTGCTCAAAGCAAGTCCCAATGCAAGGTCTGAAACATGATAAATCACTGTGAGTTTGACACATTCGTAATGGGGTTGCGGTGAGATTTGCTCATGCAAGCCCTTTACATTTCTAAAGCGAATTCATCAAAGCAAATGCATCTACGGCTCATACTCGCATGTCTTATATGGAAGGTTCACACTCTGAAAACGATCTAGTGATTAACTTAAAAAATGAAACTACTGAACAATCGAACAGAGCCAGGCAACCTCGATGCTGTGTAGCCATTACTCTCCTTTAACTAAAAAACCCCTTTGAGCTTCCAAATAACATGTCAGCAGCTTTTATTTGTGATGTTGTAATTTTGACTTGTCAGCTGTTTGTTTTGTTATGTAGATTTCCTTTTAATCTGCTTTGGCCTCCATCATGAATGATGCTAATTCTTGCATCCAAGGAACAGGGTGGGATGAGATGGGAGTTGCTGCCACTCTGTGTCCTCGCTGACGCAGATAGTTGCTTCATGTTTTCCTGGCAGTATAATCAAACACATAATTAATTTGATTTATACTACCTCTTCCGATGATAAACAGTGTAATCTACAACTGCACTAAAGCTTGAAGCCTCTTAGGTATACAACAATGTGCACGTGTGTTGCTTGGTTGTTGGAACAAAGTGGGAGCATTAATTTTCCTCTCATCTCATCGCATCCAAATGCGGGTCTGATCCATCCCTGGTGTACATCTATAATTGCTTCATGTAAGACAGCTAATAAGGAGGTTAGTATCGATCCATCAGCTACTGTGGAAATGCAGAAAGTACGCTTGAAGAACCACGCTTGCCTCATCCCTAAAATCAGACGCGTTTCAGATATCATTTACAGATAATCTGAATATGATATATGGATCTAACAACATGGCATCGGCCATTGGTTTGAGGAGAGGACTAACACTTTTTTAGCTAAGGCTCGCAGGCTCGGTTAGCCATAAACTGTACTCTAAATGCAATGCACAAAATCAAAATCATCTGTACTAAAGTTGTTATGAAGATAGAAACTACCCATAGAGGCCAAAAACATTTTGTACCTTACTAAAAACACAGTTTTCAAAACGTGCCATTTTAACATCAGAGTCTGTGGGGACTGACTCACTTTGAGACAGCCTCAAGCAGCCATGAGAATAAGTGTAACTTTCGGCATTTCCACACTGGCTTCATATTTCAAACCTCTCTGAAATATGAAGCCTTGAACAGACAAAGATTAAAAAGGTCACCATGAAGACAGATTAAATGGTGCATCATGGTGTGTAAAGGAGTATATCATATAGATCTCATTTAAAGTTCATATATTGCAAACTGCTTAAAAGTTAATTAATTAAAAGTTTATTAATATAAATAAAAAATACATTTAAAATTCGTTACTATATGGAGTCAGCTCAGTTTTAATTTCTTTTTAAAGTCCATGTCTAAGTTCTTAAATAAGCTGATTTAATGAATTTGAGAATTGGCATGCTCCCTTAAAATTTAAGAATAGAGCTCAAGCAGCATCAAGTCCACAAAGTCTTGGTTTTAGCATGAAGTCTTTCAAGTCTGCTAGTTTCTATATCTCAATGCAACTGCCTCTAAAGTAGCTGCTGTCCAAACAACTAATTATTTGGGACTTTGGGAAAGTTAAATAGCGTGTACTTTCTGTGCACAGGAAAACTATGAGTAACCATTTGAAACAATGGCAGATATACTGCCATTATATATGGATATCCATTTTCGATTGGATCAGATTGGCTACTGTGATTGTTAATGTTAAGAAAACAGAGGAAAGCTCACTGGAAGCATCTTGGCAGCTGGGTCTCAGGCAGTAGGTTGAGTTGTCTACAAATCAAAGATTTGACTTGTGCAGTGCAGTTTGCAGATGTACATACAGACTTCTTAGACCAAGACAACAGGGACACAGGAAGTAAAATGAGGCTCTAAATAGACATGGGAGGTAATCGGGGAGAGTGGAAACAACCTGTTAACAGAGCACAGAAGAAACTAATTAAGATAATAACTGAAAACTACTGACAAGGCACCAGAAATAGAGGACTAACAAAATAAAACAGGAAGTAAAAGCAAGACACCCTAACAAGATGCTAGAGAGAATAAAACTCCCCAAAATAACATTAAAACCAACAGATCGTGACATGATGGTAAACGTAGCTATCAAGTCAGCACAGAAAGGAACACTCAAGGTTTGTGGGTCACTGATTTACTAGTTTGAGGTAAAAATATGGGGGGAGCAATTTATTGTTACCTGCTGACAATTCCTGACATGACCCAAACCACTAAAACACTTCAGATTTCCCTCTGGGAAAAGGTGGAAGAGGATGCAGTGAACCACGCAAAAGAGACGTAGAGCAGCAAGATAGAAAACTGATAAAAATATAAGCTATTTTGTTTTCATTACTTGTGCCACACATACTATACTATTTACCAAAGACATTAGCATCCCTATAAATACCATTTTAATTAAAATGTACACCAGAATAAAGAGCTTCAAGTATCATGTCCACTTTATCATTGCAAAGTCTTATCAGTTAAACACTAGCAAGCAAGCAACTTGTATTTAATTGGTGTTGCTATTTAGTATATAACAATATAAGAGGCAGTTTGTGTTGTGTGGCTTAATTGAGTGAAAACTGAATGATAACCTTTTTCAGCTCAAACCAGATTACGTTTAAACTTTGAGTGCTGCTCCTGCCTCCAGGGCACAAAATGCAGCGCTCAGCACAAATGGATTATCAGACATCAAAAACCTTAAATAGACCCTCGTCCCCAAAAATGAAAGGCTGAACTAATTAAAAAATTACCCGAACCAATCAGCAACCAGTATCTGAAACACACAGGTATAAAATAAAGCTAGGTAGTACTTAGGCCAAACTGGCAATCAGTCCAGATCATTTTAGGTATGAAAAAGCATTTCCTTTGTTTGTCTTTTTATTTTTTATTTTTTGCACATTTATCACACTTATATGTTTCAGGTCATCAAACAAATGTTAATACTAGACAAATATACCACAAATAAATTCAAAATGCAGTTTTAAAATTATTATTTATCATTTAAAGTCTATCCAAACCTTTCTAGCCCTGTGTAAAAAATAAAAGTAATTGAACCTAATAACTGGTTGTGCCACCAAGTTTTTGCAATAACTGGCAATGAGTCTTTCAACATCTCTGCCAAGAACATTTAGCTCACTCCTCTTTGCAGCATTGTTTCAGTTCATCTAAACTGCAGGGTTTTTGAATGTGAATAGTCTGTTTAAGGTCACACCAAAGCAAGTCAATACGATTTCATCCCAGACTTTGACTAGACTGTTCCAAAACCTTCATTTTGTTTAGTTTTTTTTAGCCATTTGGGTTTACTGGTATGTTTTGGATCATTGTCCTGCTGCATAAACCAAGTGAGCTTGAGCTTCAGGGCACAAACTAATGGCCCAAAAATGTCCTTCAGGATTTTCTGGTAGAGAACAAAATTCATCCATCAGTCAAACAAATCATTCAGGTCCTGAAGCAGCAAAGCGTCCCCAGGTCTGGCTGTAATCCGGCCTGTGTGTGGCTAATGAAATTGAACTCTGTTTTCCAAAAAATTGGATTAATCACAGTTAATTCATGATTTAACAAGGGGGACAAATACTTGGGGTAGAAGCAGGTTTGGATAACTTTTTTCCTTTAATAAAGTAATTCATCATTTAAAAAGGGTGTTTTGTATTTACTTGGCTTATCTTGTATAATATTAGAAAAACATTAACATGTAAACTTGTTAGTGTGACAAAAAAAAAAACTAAGAAATCAGGAAGGGAGCACTGTAAATTTAAATAAACATCCTAGCTGTGTTTACTGTGACAGGAGCGCTTTGGTTGTACCTGGTGAAAATAAAATGAACATCATGCAGGGAGCAGAGCAGCAGCAGCAGCTTCTGTGATGCCCATATTAATGTCCTCGCTGCTGTGCACCCACTGCTCAGGGCAGCTCGTGAGAGGGTGGATAATTTATATCAGATGTCAGGAATGACTCGGGCACACTGAGGTATCTCAACATGCTCTTACTATAGGTGTGGATCAGCGGGCGCCTGCTGATGAAAGCATTTGCATGTAACAGATTTTATTACATACATTATGCCGACGTACGATGTATCAACTTTTCACTGTGCTGTATCTTTAACATGTGAAGATGCCAGTCTCAGCTCTGGCAGCCCTGTAACGGTGTGAAATGTATTCTTATGTTCAGCCCTTGTGGAGCAAAACATCGGGAAGGAGAGCATAATTTTAAGAGAATACGTTTTAGTGATCTAACTGCTCGCGCTTAAAGCACTGAAACTGGAAATCCATTATCATTCAGAGTGTGAGATTTTACATTCAGACACCCTCGTTCTTCTTTCTGTGTCACTGCCTCGTGTATGCACACACACACTGTGAAGTTTACACCACTTAGGTATTGGCTGCTTGAGCTGAATCACACTCACAAGTGCACAGATGGGTAACAAAGGAGGGAACCAGCCGTGGACAACACAGACTGCATAAATCAATGAATCCTCTGCCGGAAGACACAACCGCTGCCTCTCTGCTTCCCTCTCTTTTAATACCAAATCCTGTCTCGTTGTTTAAACTGGTCAGAGTCATTATTCATCATATCTCACAGCCACTAAAGTGGACTGAGAGGATTCCTTTCAGAATGAGATTACCCCTGTTCTTCTTTAATCTGTTTACCTATCCATCTTTGTTTTCCTCATTGTGAGGTGTTTACTGCAGCTGTCCTAGTTTTTGCTGTCAATTTAGGACAAAGAGGGATACTCTACGTACACTGCGAGGTGCAACGCTGTATAATTTAATCACAGTTGCCTATATTCCTTTTCCAGTTCACTCACTCTCAGTGTCGAGTTCTCGAGCTCCGTGCATGGCAGAGCACAGAATACACATCGAATTAAATCCCTCAAAAGAAACTCAGCAAGCGCCACTGGTGTTGCTCTGCTTTATTAAACATTAACAGTTTTTCTCCATGTGGTGATATCAGCATGTCGAGGGAACGAATCCTACTGTTTGACCACTGTCAACTTTCCAAAACCCTGACTTTGTTTTATTTTAGCCAGGAATACATTTTCAAGCTGTGAACTGCAAACTGGCCTCTCGGTGTGATGCCACTACATTATCACCTGAAGCTCATACTCCCACCAGCATGCCCTTGAGTCCAGCTCCCGAGCTGTCACTTTTTTGCTGACCCTGTGTTCTGACTACTCTACATGCAGGCAGACATTTGAAAAACAAAAAGGTTAAATTAGGCTTTAACAGAACAAATGATCGCAAATGGACAGGGAAACAATAATTAACTTTATCTGCTACAGTCCAAAACGAAACCAGATGAATGTAAATATGGAAAAGAGCAATAGCTATCTTTTATTTAATATTGCTGTTAGTGATTCTTTACATTCTACAGTTTTAAAAATATGTAGCCTATAAACAAACTAATTTAAAAAAAACATATATTTCCACAGTTAAAATGTATCCATTTGGCATGAATTAGATTCATTTACACAAATACAGGTAAGAATCAGAGTGGCAACTTAGCTTCAGGTACTCAAAGTAGGTCTATGTATACTAATCAGTTTGTTTTTCTGCACTTTACATTGTTGGTTAGTAGAAATAATTTGAACAGGTGAATAGCTTTTCCTTTTGTAATTCTGTAATAATAAATGCAATACAAACAATGCTACAAAAACTTTGCATGTCAATAATAAAGTGTTACTCTAATGAAATGCAAAGTATTAGATACTCAGAAATTACTGCAGAGTCGTGTATTATATTACAGCATTACATCATTACAATATATTATTTACATCCTCTTAGTAATATTGATAAGCTGATTTATACTTAATATTCTGCTTCACCTTTATTATAAAGCTTATACAGATGTTTTTTGTGTAATAATCCCTCAAAAACAGCAACCTTTATTATCACACATTCTTTTTGAGTCACTGTATTCTATTTTAAACCATTCTGCTCCGCTCTAATAACCCTGTTCCACCAGTGCCAGCACTCAATCTACAGCCGATTTCATGCATTTCCACTCAAAAAAGACTGGTAGCTGTGATGAAAAGCTTGTAACATCAAGGCGACACCAAACTGCCAGACCCAACCACTCACAGTTGCTCTGGGAAAGACTGCTATAAGACATTTACCAATGATTGGCACATGCACCACATAGTAACACTACATAACAACTGGTATTAAAAACTAGCAAAAATGTGGGTTGTTTGTCAAAAGGCAGCAAAGCAAAACTGGCTTTGCAGCATGAGTGGATAGAAGGTGCAACAATTAGCCTAAAATAAAACAGTCAAACAAAAAACAGGAAGAAATTTCTTATCTTGCCCAAAATAAAATGAATCAATAAATGTGTCATTAATGTCAATCTTTTCCTTTCATCAACCTTTTCATGAGAGAATAGAGATAAAGCTCTGCATTCGTTTTAAATGTTTACAGTTTTGTTGTTGTTGTTGTTGTTGTTGTTTTTTTACAAGCAAATGTGCTACTTTTAAATTCCACTACATCACTTTTCAGGATACACTGTATGTCATATGAGCTTTTACCATGTTATTTTACACTTTTCTGTTTCCACTGTGAATGGAGGCACTCATTAAAATAACATTATTGGCATTGGTGCCTTAGAGAGTAGAGGAATTGTTTCTCAGCTGCAGTGTCAGCAGTTTGAGCCCTGGTCCTGGCCTCTGTGGTTATTGACTTCCTGTAATTTCCGGCATTTAATCACCCCCCTGGATAAACCACCAAAGTAATCAACAGTATATTTACCTTACAAATTCTTACTTTAATCCATTTTCTCACATAAGTGCATAAAGGTCGTGTGCAGAAGTGGTTCTGCTAGCTTCCTGGACAACATTTATTTCATAGACTTAATCAACCTAGGTGCAGCCGAATTGATAGCTAAGCTGTTTACCCTCGAGGAAAATAGCCGCTCCCCCTCTTTGTATTTCCCTCTTTTGAAATCCAAAATCCACAGCTAATTCAGTCTGTTTACTCCAGTGCTAATGCCTTTATTATTTTTGTCAGGATATCTGAAAATGACAACTGCTGAGTCATTGGATGATATATACAAAAGAAAAACACAATCACAGAGAACATTTTCCCCATCATTCAACTTTGTGCTAAGGGTTTACAAGAAAAGGAAATAACCTGGTGCCACTCAATCAGATCATTTAAAGGATGACTTGCCTCTGTACATGACATCATTATATTCTGTTTGCTGTAGCTATAGTATGCAGTCTAACCCCAGACTGCTGATCTTTACATTAAATGCACCATGTGACCACAGAGGGAGTAACCACTGACAATACAGCAAAAAATGTCATTTTTCCCTGACTAGCTGTAATTGAATCTACATATCTGACAACTCTGCATATCAGCCTTCAATTATTCTCAACCCTTGCCAGAGGCAACCTGTACACAATTTAATGAAGCTTAATAGAATCTAAGGGGCCTGTGTAGTCTCAAAATCTTTCTCTCATTAAGCTAACGATCCAGAGAGAGGAAGAAGGCTGAAGTAAGCTAATTTGTCACAGAGAAGGAGTATAACCTTATTTCACTACCACAAGATCTCCCATTGATGTGCACCCATAATTGCTTTGTGAAAGAGCATAATCCCCACATTAATTTCACCTCCATTTTCCCATTAACAGGGTTCTGTGACCATCCAAATGATGCTTTTGTGACTTTGTGCGTCTGTTATCAAGCAGTTCCTACATAAATATGTATGTTTTTCTTTCCATTTCACAGAGTCGTGCTCGTGGAGAATATCCCAGAAGACATTTCCTTCTTAAACAACAGCACGTCCCACCTCCCCCTCTCCATAGGGCTGTACAACCTACTGAACCAAGCTATCCGGGTCGTAGAGATAGTTTCCCCGCAGTGGCTACTTAACTCCTCTGATAATGAATCCAGTTCCCAGCCTGCTGCCAGACAGGTAAAAATAGAGCAAATCAACAGGGACTTAATTCTGCAAGAGTAGTATTTACATTTTATGCCTGTGACGTTTTCTCTCTCTCTTTTTCTCTGTGTTAGTCTGTATAAACTGGTGAAAGACAAAGTTGGTTCCTTAAAAACATTAAAGGTTCAATAAAATCAAGATCCTGATTTTAAACCTCATAAGTAAAAGGACATTTACACAGAGAAAAATGCTACTGTAAATTATATGTTATCCAAATGTGATAACATCAGATTTTATGCTTATAAGAGTTGATCAGCGAGCTTATTTTTACTACTTTACATATACTCAGTCCATTTTACATTTTTAAATTTAAGCAGATGACTGTGTTTATAATCTTGTGGGTTATTGAATAATTTGACTGTTTGGCCTTTTAAACACTTGCATTGTTAAATACATTTACTGGATACATTTTCTTTAAAAAGAAAAATTCTTTCAGAAAACAAGATGATTACAAAGAAATGTTTTTTAATATTTTTCTGTGCTTTTTGTAAAACAGAATTTGATATTCAAGTATAACAACAATAATTATATTTTAGCATTAAAAATATCATTTTGATTAAAGAGATTGTGCTTACTGATACATTAACAAAATGTCCTAAACATAACATGTAAAGGGTGTCAACCAAAAAACTTCTGTTTTGTAGGGGTGATGACAGAATATATCTTTATTATTAAACATTGTATTTGTTCTCTGTGCAACACTTATTAAAATTTATGGGCTTTAATCTTTAATCTTGGACTGGATGAATGTTATTGACCATCGTGTGTGTGTGTGTGTGTGTGTGTGTGTGTGTGCGTGTGTGTGTGTACAGCCTGGCAAAACACACGGTTCATGGTTCACACGGTTTATAAAAAATTGAATATGTCAGAATTAATGAAACCCTGAGGCTGATGGTCAGAATCTAATTGCACCTTTCATTCCCCTCAGGCCAGAGAGGAGCTAATGCTCTTTCAGTCTGCACCAACCTAAAAATTTTACAACATGTTAAATTAAAAATTTAACATGCTGTATATGAAATTTAAAATGTAATGTTCTGTAAAAGGGAAAGCTTCACTGCATGCAGGTGGAAGTGCTCTGCTTTCTTCTTCAAATTGTGAACATCTGTGTGGCTACAACAGACATAAAGCTAATAATCCTGGAGACACAGTGTGGGTATTTACAAACCATCACTGAAAAGAATATCTGTCAGTCCTGCAAACAGTGTGGGAACCAATAGCTTATAGATTTTGAGCTAGAAAGCATTCTGTACCTGGATCCTTGGTTCGTCTCCCGTCTGTCTGGTCCGTTTGATTATATTAGTACATATTTCCTGTCTATCTACAATGCACTAAATTCCAGAAATAAAGTTAAGTCAAAAGAAATTGATTTTTAAGAGCCATCCATTAATTTTCTTCCCCTTATCCAATTCAAGGTTGCGGTTGGGGGGTTGCATTTGGACCAGTCTGTTGCAGGGGTGACATAGATAACCATAGAATCACTTATCTGTCTGACCCTGTGGGGTGGTGGTTAGCAGTGTTGCTAACAACAGCAAAAAGGTCCTAGTTTCCACCAGCCAGCAGAGGCCTTTCTGTGTGGAGTTCGAATATCCTCTCCAGGTTTACTCCCACAGTCCAAAAATATGCATGGGGTTAGGTTACTTTTTAAAAACAATCCTTAAAATTGAAAATTGGAAAATATTGCATTTATCTACCTTTTTCCACTACACTCTTGGCATACATCTTTAAATCTCTGTGTCAGTATAGTGGTACGAGGTCACTTACACATTACAAGAGCTACTCGGCAAACAGAGCCCATGTCATGAAGCTCCCAGTGCACAGTTTTTGTGCTGATGTTAATGCCAAAGTAGGTTAGGAACTCTGCAGTTATTGAGTCAGCAGAGCACAGGTGACTTTTAAACCCTACGCACCACCGATTTAACTTTACTTAGTGCCCCATTTTATGGCTCTGCTGTGTTGTTCCTCAATACTTCCACTTTGCAATAATATCACTTACAGTTGATTGCAAATTATATGGCAGAGAAGAAATTTCACAGACTGATTTGCTGCAATTGTAGCACCCTATTATCAGTATCATACTTGAATTCAGTGAGCTCTTTAGGATAAACCCATTTTTAAGAATGTTTCTAAGGCACACTGTGTTTCTGAGAAGACCTGAATTCAAAGATTGAGAGGTGTGACCCAATAATTTTGTCCATATAGTGTGATATGGAACATACATTTTCTAGTAAAAATGTGAACTTCCCAAACTCAAACTGATAAAGACACCATTGAAAAGACTGAAAATAATCCTCTGGAGCCATAGAAGGTGTTATAATGTTGTTTTTAAAGCCTGAGCAGTACTCGGTGTAATGCATTAACAGGGCTTAAAGTGTAAAATCAAATATGTCTCATTTAAATTGTAAAACACAGTTTTAGTACATCGTGAAATAACAACTTCCCTAGTGTACATCAGGATCTGGGTGTTGAAATGGAGCCAAATTGACCAAATTTGCATCTCAACTGTAGCTTTTAGCTCTTATTTAAAATGCTCCAGTCTTCATTTGTGTCCTGTAATGTGTGTTCAGTGATCGCTAAAGAGAAATTAATGAAGGATGAGTAATTTTCCTTGTATCACCAAAGGTACTTAATGAAAGGAGTCACTCACAGTATCTTGTACTCTGGGTGGATTTCAGGTCGGTTTTATGAAGGAAAACTTAATGAAACTGGAAATTAATCTTCATATCAAGTGAAAGATATTGTTAGTTTGTTTCTAAATGACATGAGATGAATGCATGTAAACTATGTCAAACAGGTTGCTTTTTATTTTGTGTTACAGCAGTAACATGCATTGTTTGTGGGTTTGTAAAATTTGTGCTTCTAAATATGCACAGAAGGTTACATGTTTTTGGATAGTTACAGCGATCAGAGGTAGTCATCACTGGAAAAACATAAGAGGCATATAAATATTTTTCTAAATAAGACTCCAAAAGAAAAATAGAGATTACAGTAGCTGGCTGCAGACGAGTGCTTTGAAAAAAATGAATGGGACAAAAATAGCACATTTATCACTTATGATAGTACTTGAATGCATGGATTTCATGTAACTAACTGTCTTGCTTTGCTGGTTTGTTTCCTCTAGGGCAGGGCTCTGCTGTCCAGTCTGCAGGGACTGAAAGCAAGAGGAATTCAGCTGAAGATCTCATCTGGAATAGCTAACTCAACTGAGCTCACTAAACTCAGTAATCACACCTAGCTCTTACTTTCATTGCTTTATATGTTATGACATAACACATAAGATGTTATGTTGTGTTTAGATCTGACTGTTCAGCCCTTTGCTCCCCCTGGTCACGTTTTTAGTCTTTCAGTCTCTCACCATCTTTCCTATCCCCTGTCTTTATTGGTATGGCTTTTGGCAGATTTGGCCAGATTTGTTTTTATCCTCCTCCATGTCTCACATGTAACTCCCTTTTCTCTCCATTTCTAGATGCTGAGGTTCACTATATTAACATGACAGCTCTGACCAAAGGCAACCTTCACTCCTCCTTCTGGGTGGTCGACAGGAAACATTTCTACATCGGCAGTGCCAGCATGGACTGGAGATCTCTGGCCACTGTACTGCCACCATACTTTACAATACCCACAGAAATACTTACAGAGACTTTGGAGAAAAATCAACCAAATTTTACTTCTGTGATTTCTGAGGCAGGATAGTAACACAAATTATCGAAATTTGGTATTGTTAATGTAAAGTTCTCGTAATGATCTACTGGATCAAACTTTACATTTTGCAAGGTTTGAGCCAGTATAGCTTAAAAACAGCATTATTGATGAAACAAGAATATTCAGATTTAATGTATTTGTAGAGTGCTGTGCAAATATTATAGGCACCAAGAGGGAAGCTAGAATGTTTTTTAATGAATACACAAATAGTTTTATTCATCTAACTTTACACAAATTCATTCTGTTCAATTTTATTTATATTGCATCGACTCACGCCACCAGTTGCCTCAATGCAGGAATTAGAAAGAAATATTGAATCATACCAACATTTAGTGTGAAAACTCTTAAGTTCTTTTAGAACTTAAACACCTAAAACATTTTGAAAGTGCTGTATATACACTCACCAGGCACTTCATTATGTACACTTTCTTAACTGTTTGTTACTGCAAATATCTAATCAGCCAATCACATGTCAGCTACCAAGTGCATTTAGGCATGTAGATAAGATCAAGACAACCTGCTGAAGTTCGAGCCGCTCTGTGATGTCGATATAGAATAAGAGGAATGAAGAATCCTTCCACAGTCTTGCTGAATCTGTGCCACAAAGAACTAAAGCAACTGTTGAAGGCAAAAGGGGGTTCAACTATATCTGTGTAGATGTTTCTGTAGGTCCAAGTGTTACTAGCAAAGTGTACCTAACAGAGTGTCTGCTGGTTGTACCTCAGGGGGGATAAAGTGTAAATTTGAATGTGGTGAGGTTACATGCTAAGATTTTCTGATATTCATTCAGTGTTCATATTAAACAATAGTTAGCACAGAGTCAGTTTATATCTGTGTATATGTTTTTGTGAGTGCAGGAGGTGGCGTCCAAAAATAGAGAATCCAGAATCTTTCATCTCTTTTTCAAAGGTAGACAGCTCATTAAAGTGTGAGACCGTTTGTTAGTGAGGGCCTTAATTTAGGAAGATGAACTGCAAGGAGCACAAGGTAACTATTCAAAAGTATTTGTCAGTTCAGCATGTTTTATGCATTCTCAGCCAGGCTTATATTGATGCTACATTGTATTTAAATTAGACCACAAAACAAACAGACTGACATTGTTCTTTTCCTTCCTTATTTCTGTAGATATCTATGAAAATAGGTTATGGACTAGATTTTTAGTCTATTGAGGAGTGCATATATCCGCGTTTTTTAAAAAGAGAATGGCAAGAGTTTAGTAACACATGAGCTGCAAGAGAAGAATTTATTAGAAATGCTTTACTCATGTGAACACTGCTGGGTTGTGTAGAATGACAGAAAGAAAAGGTGATTCCAAGAAATGCACGGTGAGAATCAAAATAATGACAAGTGCCACTTTGAAATGGTACTGAGAGCAAAGAATGAAGATCAGGAACAGAAAGGCTCACTGTGGCATATTTACATTCCCTGCTGTTTTTGTCAGGATAGACTAAGGCTTGGAATTGAATTAGGCATGCGGACAATATGGCCTGACGTGGAAATATCGGAGAAATGTGTGTGTGTGTGTGTGTGTGTGTGTGTGTGTGTGTGTGTGTGTGTGTGTGTGTGTGTGTGTGTGTGTGTGTGTGTGTGTGTGTGTAGATGAATGCATAAAAGTGTTAAAACAGTAAAAACATGTTAATATTAGTTGGAAGGTAAATGTTGATGGAGATGATAGGCAAAGGCTGATTCAAATAACTAAAGGCAAAAATGAAGATATACATCTTTAATTACGGAAATGCTGCCGGTTTCAATTGTTGTTTTGCTCTACAAAATGTGTTTGTTTATTTTTTTGTTTGTTTTTTAGAGGAAGGAGCTGGGTGTGTTGGTGTACAACTGCAGCTGTCTGGCTCTGGACCTCCACAAAGTGTTCAGTCTCTACTGGGGTCTCCAGTATAAAGACTTTATTCCCTCCTTCTGGTCCAAGCGCCTATTTGCTGTATCCAACAGAGACACGCCACTGAATCTCACAATCAATGGCACAAAAGCCTTGGCCTATGTTTCTGTAAGTAACATTTAAAGTATTAGTTTGCATTATAAATGAATTAATTCATTGGTTAATGTAGCAAACACACATTTTTTGGAGTCCAAAACCCCAAATTTTTGGTAAATTACAATACATATTTGCTGAAATTAGACATAAATATAAGTGCGTGCAGTACACATTAGTGTAAAAGCTGCCTGCAGTGGTGGTAACAGCTTAGGAGAGGGAACGTTAATTTTTCATAGAGTCCTCTGCAGGATGCTGTGTCTTTCAGTGTCCTTATCTTCTTGGACAAGAGTGATGGTGATCCAGCAGAAAAAAAATGTTGATTCGGCTAAGCTGTCCATTTCAGTAATATTAAAATAAACACAAAAAGCACACTCAAGCACACACTCTGAGTTAATCATTCATAGGGTACAGTGCCTGTCAGCAAGAAGTTAAAACTGAAACTTTAATCCTCACTTATTCATACAGCGAGAAACCCTGATGCTCATTTACAATGATAATAACGAGGAAAGCTCAGTCAGTTATTATGATTATAACAGCTTTAATGATCACAGTGGCAACTCTGTAGTTTACTAAGATTCCTGTGGTAATAATTATCTGTTTACACAATGCTCTTGTGATCACTGTTGTGTGTATCTTTAAAGAGGAGTATGCAACACCAACATTCCCTAATTCTCTGTTGACAGAGCTCACCGGATGTTTTCATTCCCAAACATCGCAGCAGTGATCTGGAAGCTATTGCCAGGGTCATCCAAGAAGCCAACCATTTCATATATATCTCCATCACTGATTACCTGCCCCTCATCGGCAGAAACACCAGCAGGTTAGAGCAAATATGCTGCCGCACAGTGACTTGGCAGGCATTTATCACCAGTGGCTTGAGTGCAGTGTTTAAACTGCGTATGTGCCGGACAAGCTGCATGCCTAATTCTGCGTGTATTTGTATCTGTGCCAAGGTACTGGTCGCGTATCGACAGCCTTATAAGACAGGCTCTGATCCTGAGGAATGTACGAGTCCGTCTGCTGATAAGTTGCTCGGAAAAGACTCATCCGCTAACCTTCAACTTCATCTGGTCCCTGAGGAGTCTGTGCATGGAGCAGGCCAACTGCTCACTAGAAGCTGTAAGTTCAGGGCCAATATGCACTATTTTCATCTCTACAGATACTCTTTATCAAAGCTCACTGCATAACTGTGCATGTGTGTGTACGTGTGTGCAGAAATTCTTCAACCCCAGGGGCCAGAGGGATCTCAGTCTCGAAGGAATAAACCACAACAGGTTTATGGTTACAGACAGAGCCATTTATTTAGGTGAGCTCATCAACTAGACTTTATGACTGTGGCCTATATGTCTGCTCACTTTATGCAGCCCTATTTTTAGTGGACCTAAAGGAATACTTCCTCTTTTGTTTTCTTTCTGACAGTGTGAATAAAAGATCAATATGATGAGGAAATTTGCCTAACACAGATGAACAAAAAATACAAGGGGAAATGACTGTACTGGCACTCTAATGTCAAAAACACTATAATCAGATGTTCAGAGGTTAATTATATGTGTGCTTCATTTGTTTAAGCTTTATCACTAACCAGGATAACAACCCTAAATACAAATTAAAATAATTTAGTGATAATGAAGCAACAAGCTAGGCCAGACGCTGTGATTTGGGGAAAGCCTCGCTGAGGATCTGCTGCAGCTCCTGGCCCTGGCAAATTCCCCTGATACCTTTGCTAGAGGCAGGAGGGAGGGTGTTGCACAAAACTAGAGCAAATATACGTATGGTGCAAGTATGAACAGTGTTTGAGGCATGTGGTCCAGTCTCTGAAATTCAGCTAAATCATCTCCAAAATCTGGATGTTGATCCATTTTTATGGAAAACAATAACCAGACAGTGAGCATCCAAGACAGGAAAGTCCGTGGCACCCATCGACTAAATATAAAAACCTAAAGTAGCCACTGTATCATCAACAAAATCGATTTGTGTAGTCCTGTTTTGAACTCTCGACTTGAGTATTTTGACCATCACCATACTGGTAACCAAACTTAGCGAAGATTATCCTGCTTTGCTGCCTGTTCTACTTACTACGGGATCACACGTTACAAAATGAACAAGCTTTTCTCTGAGCTGCTCCCTTTAGGGGTCACCACTGCCGCCATCTCACCCTATCCCTACCATCCTCTTCTATCGCTCCAGCCCTCTGCATGTCCTCCTTCACCACATCCATGAACCTCCTGTGTGGTCTTCCTCTTTTCCTCCTGCCTGGCAGCTCCATCTTCAGCATCTTTTCTCTAGTATATTCACTATCACTCTTCTGCACTATACAAATCATCTCAACCTTGCCTCCCTAACTTCCCTCTGATAAGTATAAAAATAAGAATAACTTTTTTGATCCAAGAGGGAAATTCATGTCTGACATAGCTCATCTGCTATTTGTATAAGAACTGAAAAGCCTGATGGATGGTTTTTTGTTCCATAAATATTTTATAATGTAGGTGATCAGAGTTGTTCAGGATGGCTTCTAACATCTTTAGTGTGTATCCTTCCTCCACCTCCTTCAGCATGTCCAGTCTGGCTCCAATAACAGAGCCAGCTTTCCTCTAGCCTTCTTGCCTCCTTGTTCCTGATGCTGCCTCACCAGCAGGCTGCAGCACAGAACAGCACACTTGCCACCACAGACTGATAGAACATCTGCAGCATTGTACTAAAGATGCAGAGAGATCTTAGTTTTCTTAACAAAAAAAGAGGCGACTTTGCCCCTTTTTGTACAGTTCGTCTATATTCAGGGAAGTGTCTAATTTGTTGTCTAGGTCAGCGGTCCCCAACCCCCGGGCCTCGGACCGGTACCGGTCCGTGAGTCGTTTGGTACCGGGCCGCGAGAGTTGAGGCTCAGGTGTGAAATGTATAGTTTTCAGGGTTTGTATCGGTTTTCAGCGTTATTTTGTTATCGTTTTTATCGTTAACTCGGTTTTCCTGGGTCTTTTCACGTGTGTTATGAATAAATCTTCTTTTTTTCGGTACCGGTACTAGTTTTATTTTGTTGTATTTATCCGCGACACCTTAAAGGCCAGTCCGTGAAAATATTGTCGGGCATAAACCGGTCCGTGGTGCAAAAAAGGTTGGGGACCGCTGGTCTAGGTGATGTACTCATTTCTAATCTTTTGCCTCCTGCCTTTTTATTTGTGCCACTCTCTTCAAACTATAGCAGTTCTCACTACTGCTATGTAAACCTTCCTTTACCTTACTCTCATGCTGCTCCTGTCACATATTACCCCACTCAAGGAGACTCTCCCTGCTGGAACGTGAAGAGAATGGAGGTTGAATATACAGACCTAAAACCCACAAGTTATATTAATCATCACTGTTTGGTTGCAAACAGTTCATCGATACAATTTCCACTTTGATTTACAGTCTATAAACTCAGATTTTTTCAGTTCTTCAGTTCCATCTACAAGTTACCCAAAACTGTGATGTCATTTGTGTTTCTCACTGTGGTCTATTTCCTGACAGGTAATCTTGACTGGGAGGGAGATGAGTTTACCTTTAATGCAGGAGCAGGCCTTGTGATCAGTAAGCTAGAAGATATCGACGACAGGAACTTCACCGTCGTGGAGCAGTTACAGGCTGCGTTTGAGCGGGACTGGTTTTCACAGTACACCATCCCCCTGCAGGCTAATAAATTCCTGGTTTGCAACAAGCACCAGATCAAACCAATGGTGTTACTCAAAGCCAGCCAGCTACGCGATGGACCACTGCCTATTCGGAAAGGGCAGCATAATAAAGGATCTATACTACCAAGAAATCATCACAAAGTTGTTGGACAGACACCGGACGAAACAAGGCACCGTAATGACAGACTGAGCAAACTTACTCGACAAGGCACTGCTAGTGGGCTAGTGCCAGTTATGGACAACTACCAAGAGAGGAGTCAAATGAAAATGAGTCGCTTTGACCAAAAACAGGTAGAAATAAAAGGTAACGCCGATAATCCAATGGAACTACCCAGTCAGTCCGCTGAGAGCAGTGGTGGCAGAGAGATCGTCAATGGATTTGTGTGACCACAAAAATCATGTTTGAAGAACTTCTTTCCTCCAGTGGCAATGGACTTCCAACACTGGGTCTTTGTAGCAGTTTATTATTGTGATTTTATAGAAAGAAACTTTTCAAATTTAGGTATCTGGTTTGCAGGACTTGATAAAAGGAAGAACTCAGGAAGGAAAGTAAATGCTCCACAGCAGGCTGGCACTTTTAATTCTTTACAAATGAAACCAAATCATTTTGGTTTAGAATTCTGATTAATAGGCTAATAATATTTTACAACCTTATAACTTATATATTCTTTTTTTTAACCTTGTTTAGATCTCCCAGGAAAGGAAATAAATTGCACTGATTGCCTAAATATTGTATGTCACTTAAGCTAACATTCATAATTAATCACCCTTTAAAAGGAGAGATAACAGCTGCATGTGAAGAGACAGGAGGCACGTTAGCATATTTAGTTACAGTCGCTACATCTGGCATTCAGAATTCACCACACACAGGTTACCACACACCTTAAGCTGTTGCAGATCTCTAACTGCCTCTGTGCTCTCAATGGTCTTGAATATGTTAGCCTAAAGTAAACAGGTTTATGCTTCTCCCGTAGTATTCACTCACACCAGAACATTATTTAAATTGCAAAATTCTTAAAAACAACAATTAAGCAGAGACTGAAATAAAAGTTTAATCGGCTTCCTGGAAACAAACAGCTTCATGTGGCTGAGCCAAGTAATGTATTGATCTCTAATTGTAAGCATTAGTTGTTTTAGAAAAAAAAGCTGATGAAGTGGGCCTTTTAAGGGATTGCTCAAACCATGTCCACCATGTTTTATTTCCATTTCCAGAAGTATGAATATGGGTGCATTGTTCCACTGCATGACTGAATTAGATGATGCATTTGATGGCTTAGCATCCTCCATCAGCCACTACTTTCAATAAAGCAAGCTATGGTCTTTTATGGTGGAAGGAGGGGGAGCTAATGATCCAGAAGGGTCTTAAAAGATTATTATCGATAACCATAAACAAATCCTGGGATTAGAGGCGGATTGCATGGATATCTATAGTATCCTTTCAAACCCAGCATTGTGACTTATCGAACTAATACTGAAGTAGCATTAAGACGAAAGCGGCCAGAGGGTCTCTGCTGTCAACCAAATCAATACAATGAATTTTTAACAGAGCTTGACAGAGGCAGTTGCTGTATTTTAACCTCAAGGACATGTTGGCCTGTAATGTCATGCCTGTGACAGAATATATATTCCCTTTATCTTGTGGAGATAGAGCTACAAATCTAGCATCTTTAGTTTATACTTGACTGAAAGCTTGAAGCAACATTTATTTGCATTTCGAATGATTGCATGTTTACACACTCTTTGCTACAAGTGTAACTTTTAGAAATGATTCTTGTGGGATTTATAATAATACAGAAGTTTTTTTTCAACTTTCAAAGCCATTAACTGAGTAAAGTCAAAAACACCACCAGAGAGAAAATCGTAGGGATGTCTTTGTCTAAAATGTATATATGTGTTGCTATGGAGTGTTTAACATGACAGCGCCACATGCGTCATCAGCGTTACGTCTGATTTCAGGAGAGAATTAATTGACAAGTATTCTGATAATGTATTAATTACATAAACAGTAATTTTCTATCATTAATATATGAGGTGATGTTTCTTGACCCAACTAATAAAGATATTATCAATTTAATCAGTAATGAAAACAAAACATTAGTTCCATCCCTAAAACAATATCTGGGGTTTGGTTATTTTTCAGGCTGTGTACCATTTGAAAAACTAATGTCTGTCGAGGTTCTCAGTCATCCACGCCGTGGTAGTCCTAAGCATGTTACGTGAAGGCAGCTGGATCTTTTTAAATTGGCACATGGATCAAAAGGAAGTCCAGTTTTCTTCATTTCGGGGGCTTAGGATTTCAAATGTTTGTTGGCCAATATCGAGTCAGTTGAAACTTGGGTAGCTGCTGCCATCTAGTGGATGTCACGAGGCAAGTTACTTGCTTTCACTTAAAAGTTGCTATTAAATGTTAAATGAAATATTCAGCCTTGATCAAGCAACATGTTGGTTCACATCTGCTGATTTTATGCACATGTAACATGCATAACAGGCAGTTCCATGAGCATGTGTGTGTTTTATCAGATAACACTTAACTGACTCTATCCTGAGAGCTATTCTTTCACACCAGAATGTATAAACTATTAACAAGAATAATACCATTTAAAAAATTATTTCATTCTGAAAAGCAAAAAACTTTTTTTACTACTTATGTATACCCTAAGAACCTATACCTTTCTGTGCAAGACACAGCCACGTATCTATCTATAATAATTACTTCATAAAAGTATCCTTAAATGACAAACACAGTCGTTTTTCATTTGTAGCATAACTTCTCCATACCAAGTGAGTAGACTTTGAGAATATGACAACAATAATATCTATGTGTAAAGCACTGTGTCACCACACTGTAATGCTTATCTGCCAGCTGACCTGGAGTCAGATTCACTACTATACGCTGCTATTATCTATGATTGTCATATGGGGAGGGCGGTAACGCTGGTACTGCATTCTGCCCAGGTTTTTTATGGTTTTTGTGTTTTGTAACTATTCTGTTTTGGAAAACAAATCTTTTTCCAGTTACAGTGGGGATTATTTCAGCTCTGTACACAGTACAGAGTACACAGATGCCAAGATTTAAGTGGTTTAAAATCTGCTACATGCAACTTATAGAGTCAGAGCAAAATTAAAAAAAACAAAACCAAACTGGAATGTTTCTGAATTGTGTGTTGTCTGCCTGTCCATTGCTCCAGCAAAATGTTCATTTTTCAGTGAAAACTCTGTAACAGATCATATTTTTCTTGTACACAGAAGGGCAGAACTGCTTATTTTAGCAAAACAAAGCACTATTACCGAGAGATACATTTCAAATACTGCCTGTAAAGCTTTTTAAATGTTGCCTACCTTAAGTATGTTTTTTCGGCATGACTGCTGCTTGCATGCCTTGCCTTTATGAGCTGTGCACAGTAGCTATGAGCCTTTCTTGAGATGATGCTAATAATGAAATCTTGTACCTTTAAAGATACAGAAGGAATGTATATTTATTGAATATCCTTGTCAATGCACACTACTAAATTATGTGATCACTCGATTTTTACTATTAATAAAAAATAAGCATCTTAGCTTATGTTTCTCTGTGCGTTTGTGTGTGTATGTGTGTCTGTTTAGTGATCTGGCTTTCGTTAAGTAAAGTGGCTTACCTCAGAAGTTAATCCTTAGTACATCGCTGCACATTCAGGTTACACAGACAAGGCCCTGTGTAACCAGAATGGACAATCAAAGAAGCCTTACCACAGGATGGCTAATAACAATAATCATCATAATCATATTTAATAATTACAATCATATTTATCATTTACCATAATACCATAATAATTAGATTTGCCACAGGATGAAGCTAATGTGAGATTAAAACTAGTACCACAGCCAACTTAAAACATAATCTACATACAGTAATGTGCAAAAGTCTTGAGTCAGCTCTCATTTCTTTATATTTTGCTTCCAAGGAGCCAGACTTTCGTCTAATTTTTAAAGTGGTCTTGAGTAATAGTTCTTCTTCTTGCACTGGCTTTTTTTTCTCACTCGTTTCAAATCCTTGTACCTGATTATTTTCAAAGGAACATTTTTGTCATTGTTGTTGTTGTTTCTTAAGCCACTTAAACCTCTGTTGTAGACAGACAACATACAAAGAACCAATTTAAGTTGTTTTGTTACCACTAGCCTGTTGCAAAGGTTCATCATTTGTTCCCATTTCTTTAGTTAAATCTATGAAAATTCCCAAAGATAACATAGTTTGATCAACACAAAAGAGTATTTTTGCATGATCAATGTATTTCCCAAACTGCTATTGGCTGAAAACATGACATAAGTTGGCAAAATGTGCAAGAGAACAGGAGGACAAATTAATTCCAGCATCAGACCTTCAAAAAAAAAAAAAAAAGAATAGTAAAGGCTGATTCCCAGCATAATATAAAGAAATGAGGGGTGACTCGAGATTTCTGCATTGTAATATTTTTGAAATATTTAACACTCATACTGTTTATTTCATTTTAACTTATATTTCTACTATATGTAATTTCATTTTTATGTGAAGCATAAAAACAACAAATAAAGGGAGTAGAATCTGAAAACGTTTGGCTCACCTTACATTTGCTTTTTCAGATAGCACACGCTAAATGGCAACAAAAAGTACAAACAAAAGACTCAGTAATCTATATACAATGAGCGAACGATGCAGCATTAATTTTTGTTTTATCTTGTTTTTGTGATATTTCCAGTAACTGCAGGTTTGGGACTTTGGGGAGTTTTTAATGCTTACTTTAGCGGCTTCTCCGTCTCGGTGCCAGTGGAGGGCTCTGCTTCTTCCGAGCAGAAGGAGCAGCTGACTGACGTAATGGTTACCTTAGCAACCAATTAGGCGTCACCACTCACCATTCTCAAATTCATGACTGCTCATTTCTCACCTTGTCCAGAATGGAAAAAGCAGCCTCCGAGACTCATGCGGACTAGTTAATGAGGGACGATAAACCAGATGTGTTTTCCCATCTGTGTGAGCTGTGCTGCACGCGCCGACCTGAAGAACAACACCGTGTCAGGGCTGCCGCTGCTGCCTTTGTTGTTGCTGCTGCTGCTTACGCCCCCCAGCTACAACCAACATGGCTGAGGACGACAGTGAATGGGTTTTAGAAAGCATCGTTGGCTACCTTGGAAGTCCCGAATGGGTCGTTCCTGTAACGGACTTTTTGGAAAACAAATGCACAGGTAAAAACAGGTTATGAGGTGATTTTAGTCTGAGACTTTAAGCCTCTCTGGAGCTGTGCACCGTTAGCGCTGCGGCTAAGCTAACGCTAACGTGTAACAGCGATGCTGTCTGATAGTTTATCCACTCAAGTTTAGTACTAGACTTCCTCCTCCTGTACATTTACATATGATACGAGCGGAAACAACGACAGCAAATCCTACGACACCAAATACAACAAACATCTGCATATAAGCGGACCTATAAACAGGTTTTACATATTTAACTTTTCTGCGTGCTAAAGTCAGTGCATCTAGCTAAGTCTATAAAATATTTCCGTGGACACAATTCATTTCTGTCAACTGTGTGTTTTCAATATTTCAGTTTTTGACGACGAAGATGAGAATAAGTTGGCATACACAGAAATCCACGAGCAGTATAAGAAATTGGTGAGTTCAGTTGTGATTACTACAATCTGGCTAATGTCGTGCATTGCCTCATCAGCATCAGTAGTAGTTTCATATTGCTGACTCGTCAGAATGGACTGCTGTGAGCTGCTTTTCTTTCGTAGGTGGAGAAGCTGTTGGAGAATTACATGCAGGAGGTTGGCATCAACGAGCAGCAGTTTTTGGATGCGTGTACTTCTCCCTTTGCCAAGTCTAAAGCTCTGGAGGTACTCTAAGCTTCCTGCTTGCACACCACTGTCATCCTGCCAGCTAACCTGAATTGAGAATCAGGGATAGGATTTGCTTACATAAGCCCAGTGTTGCTGGCATCAAGCCCACTGCTTGATGCCAGCAACACGTTTTAAAAAAATGAGTTTGGAGGGGTTCAGGGTTTCCATTTAATTTGAAACATTCACAGTCTTGCGTTATACAACATTCCAGCTGTCTAAGGCAGTCTTTGCTGTGTTTTTTGCTGCATAGTTCATCAGATGTTTTCAATAGCTGGCAGGTCTTGACATGTCAGGTACTTACTACTTTTCAGATGCTGAGTTTGGTTGACATTGTCTTACTGAAATAAGCAAAGCCTGTATATATATTGTGCTTTTACAGATGCAAACTCATTCACCCCTACACCATCATGGATACTGGCGATTGAACTGTGCACAGAGTTAAATGATTCTTTCTCTTTTGGCTGAAGGCATAGCATCTATACATACATCTATACATCTATAAATTCCAGAACGAACTTCAAAACCCAGAGGACAGTGTTTTTTTTTTCATTGTCCCCTAGTTTACCTTAAATGATCTTAGCATCCAGATAAGTGTTTCTGCATTTGTGTAGGTACATTTTGTCTTTGCATGATAATTTTAAGCTGCATTTATCAATGCAAGTTGTGTTCTGACAGTGTTTGTTTTGGAATTATTCCTGATCCCATGCTGATATTCCCTCCTGAAATCCTGAAATCATAGTCATTTTCCAGATTTTCTGAATCTTTAGCTGTTTTAAATATCAAAATGATGAAAATTCTTTGCAAATGTATTTCTGAACATTTGCTCAAGCCCTTTTATACAGACTGGAGAATCTCTGCAGTCATTACTTCTAAAAGATTTGGTATCACTAATGCACTGTTTTTATACTCATTCTGTTACTTACCCTGTTGCCAAATAACCTAATTAGTTTGAGATGTTTGTCTTTTGTTTCTGCTTTTTTATCTGTTGCTGTAAACATAGTCAAACTGAGCTTTTTCCTCAGAAAACACATTTCTTAGTTCTGAATTGAGCCATTAATTAAGGAAGGGTTAAACGGTTGTTTCCATTTTATCACATTAGTTTAGATTAATGTAAGTCCTGTGTAAGTGCCACAACCTTGGCACCATGAAGTGTTATACTGTGTCTGAATGTTTATTACATGAAGCAGACTTATCGAAAGAAATCATCTTCAAGCTGCACTTCATTAGGAGTCACTGTGTTTTCAGTCTTCCTCTGTGTTTAGTTATTGAGTCAAATACTTCACAATATAGTTGTTTTTTTGTGTTTATGAGAGACTGAAACTGTTTTAGTGAAACTGACGAGTTGCCAGAACTAAAGCAAAAATGTCCAAAAATATAGACCATGTCCATGGATTACCACTGGCAGTGATCAGTTGGACTACATTGGAATTGTGAAAAAAAGTCTTATTGAATAGATTTTGATGCAGAATATAATTTGAATTTTACACTTGTGTCTCTTCTATAAGCACACACTCAGTCTTCATTATCATGTGATATGAACAGAAACTTTTTACATAGTTTTTATTAGCTCATTGGACTGAAGGCCCAGTAAGGTTTGTCCATGAGCAACAGGACATGCTACTCTTCCATGGCAGTATTTAATAAACTAAACTTGCACAAAGTGATCATCTAATGAGCCTTCACCCAAATTATGTTTAAGGTCAGGGTGATATTGGTTGTTTTATGGAAAATTTTCCATTTTCACAAGAATTGCTTCTCCTCCTGCATTGTTCAGAGTTTAAATTCGTCTTGGATATGACATTGACATTGCCTCGTTGTCTTCTCAATAGATAATAATTCTCAGTAGTTTGTTCAATAAAGCCAGTCAATGAAAACAACAACTATTTCACACATTACTACAACCTGTGAACGGATCAGGAGCTGGATGACTACGTCACTGATGTTCTGTTTTTTTGTTCTTCAGGCAGTATTCCAGCCAGTTCTGGCTACAGATGACTTCCAGATCTTTCGCTCATTGATGGTTCACAAGAACATGGAGCTGCAGCTCCAAGCCCTCAGGGTCATTAAAGAAAGGAACGGTAGGCTGGATTAACATGTAAAGCAAATCCAAACACACACTTGCGGAGTCAAACGCTCAGCTGTAGGTTAAATGTCTTCGTGTGTGTAGGGGCCCTCCCAGAGTGTCTGACTGATGGTGTGGACGTCATGACAGAGTTGCAACAGCAAGAGATGAAAATCCTGCAGGAGGTTCTTAAGTAAGTCGCTCTGTCATTCTTGCAGTATCTGACTCCTTCAGTGTTTGACATAACATTTACTGGTGTCCCAAAAATAAACTTTTAGTTGTTGTGTAAAGCTATTCGAATGGCCGATTTGAAGATTTAGGATTGTTGATATTTTAATATGTGACTGTAAGAAAACCCTTAGTGAGTGTCTGGTTCAGTTAGTTTGTTTCACAGGTGAATCAATCAGTGAAAGCCAAAACGAGCCAGCACCTGCTCAACTATCTTTCCCAACATAGGTTTTTACTGACTGTGGACCATCACTAGTTCTGTTGAACCTGACATCTCATTCACCCTTACACAGAAACATCCTCACAGTTCACTGTGCCACCTTAAGAGCACTCTGATGTTTTTTAAAATGCTGTGGCTCTTCATGTTTTTATGGCACATCTGTTGAAAGGATATTTTAGAAGTCCTATGAGCCAGATTTTGAACAGTCTCTGACGGGAATTTCATGGAAACAGTTTTCGATCATTTCTACTACAGACTAAAAAAGTGCTGTTCTATTTATTTGTATTCCAAGTTAACATTAATTAGGAATGTATTTGCTTAACAACTCTGACGGGAATTACCAGCTTCAATCCCCATTTTTTTCTCAATTATTCCTAACTGAATAGATTCTTTTTCTTTGTATTTAGGCTGAAATTTCACATTTACATTAGTCAGTAGGTTTTACTCATTTTACTTTTCAGGTAATTCAGTTAATTTTATAGTAGATATGAGGTTTTTGTTCCTCACTATACCATTAAGAAATTTCCACATTTTCTTTATGCATCCATTGCACTTCCTGAAGGCTTCCCGAAGCTCCTATCACTCTTCTCTAATGGGATTTTGCTATTGAGTGCCTGGCCAAGTAGAACACACCGAGTCTAATGGGACCACAGTTAAGCTCCTTAGGATCCAGCTAATTTAGGTTGGAGGGATTGACACTAAACAAGCAGCTGAGAAAAACGGTGGTTTCATCCCTTTTGTCATACCAGGGAACCTTATCAGCGGTCCACTATGCTGCCCCTACTTCTTTCCAGGTTATCAATAGTTTCTTCTATATAAGTGGCATCATAAAGGAATTGTTTTATGTAATCTCTGATTGCAACTGCATCACTGAAGCTGACGCTTATTTTGATGACGGGTCTTAAACTAGTATTAATTCTGCAAGTTTATGTTTAATTGTTTTATCCTCAACAGTTCAAATGTATCTATGTTCTGTCAATATCAACCTATAAAAATCCTCACAGGATTTATGGCTAGGCACAGTTCCAGTCACAGTATCTCTGTGTTTCCATACACCTACTTGTAAATGCTTAGCAGCAGTCTCCACTGAGACAATTTAGGGTATTAAATAAATCAAATTAAAGGATCTGACTGTGATTCCCGGGTGATGCCTGGGAGCTGGTTGGGGCAAAACGTGGTTACCACATGGAAATCCCTGACGCGGCTGTCTTTTTCTAGTTTCTACTGGTGCTGTCAGCCAAGGGCTAACTGGACAATAGAACAGGCTTACCTCTAAATTGTCAATGCTCTTATCACACCTGAACTACTGAAAATACTGTGAACCCCTTCGAGAGGGCTCTTGACCGAAGGTTTTGCAACAGGGCTGAAATAGTGAAGTTTAAACAGTTAGTTGGTCCTAGGCTTATGTTGAACTCTTTCTTTTTTTTCTCTCCTGCTTATTCCTGTGTAGAAAGTCAAAAGAGGAGTATGATGAGGAAATGTCCAGGAGGCTGCTATTAGAGAAAGACGTTGGTTCCACCTCCAGTGGCTGCTCTAGTAAGCTAATGGCAGAGTGTGATGAAGCCAAGAATACCTCCTCTGCCCTCAGCCAACACATCAGCCCTGCCAAGGTGAGGCATCATGAGCACTATGAGCTAAATAAGACCTGTGAACCAGCCAAATAGTGCATCTTAGTGAGGCTTCTTGTGCATGTCAGTGTTACCTTTTGTTGGACTTTATCTCACATAATCTCACTAACTACTTTTACATTGAGTGCCTGAGCTCAATTCTTATTGTGAAGTCCCCTTTAACCTTGAAATCACTTTTTTTTAATGTGCTATTTAAATTTCACCAAGGTGAAAGCATGGGTTAATGATCAGCACACCACACTGGTAACTGGAAAAACATAGTATAAAGTTGAACCATCCATGCAGTAAGATTTTAATCAGGGATGTATTAATAAGTACACTGCAGTTTACTAACTAGAAATACAGTAATGCCAGTTCAGCTGTGTCTGTAATAGCTAACAGAGAGAAAATGCTGGTAAAACTAAAATGCGTAGTAGACCTCTGCTCTTAACAGATATAAATACCAGCCTAATTATTGGATCATTAAGCAGCTTTGAAGTGTTTGTGTTTTGTGGATTTTGCACATTATTTGGAGACAGTTTAAATGTTCATTCATTCTTTCCATCACCCATATCCCCACCTGTAGGTCAACAGTAACCCAGTTAGAAAAGAAGGGAGCAAGACAGCTGCTACAGGAGGTGGTGCTGAGAGAAGGAGTAGCTCCTCTAAACCCACACCAGGTAAGTTAGAAGAGAAGACAAACACTTTGCGACCAACTGAACTCTTTCTTTCTTCTTGTTATATAAAATTACCCCACTATACCACATTATTCTTGATCTCCAGAGCCACAGACAACCCACATAGTCAGATGAGAAACATTTTTATTACTGAAAGTCGTGTAAACGAGCAGCATCAGTAGTATTACTAATGTTGCAGATAACATGTGAAGCTTTTTAATCTTTTGTTTTATTTTAAACACACAACCAACACGAGAGTGGCAGCTCATCAAAGTCATTTGTGTATGTGCCCACAGATCGTGGTAGTGATGCTGTGGGATCCCGAGTTCTGCCAGCTGTGAGAGCTCCTGTGAAGTCTGGTGAGCCCTCCATCAGCAGCAGTCCTCATGCCGGGGAGCAGAGCAACAGCAGCCAGACTACAAGCGAGGCATGGCTGGAGGAAGCACACAGGGAGGCTGGCTTCTCTAAGCCATATACTGTGAGTCTGTGAGACTGCTGACTTACCCCCTAGATTACAGGAAATCTGCGCATAACATAAAAAGCGATTTGCCTCATGCATTAATTTAAGGGAGGAACACCAATGCATAGACTGTATATAAAAGACAGACAGGTGTTGTCGGTGATTTCACCAATGCTTTGTAAGGTCTTGTTGTGAATGTGACCACCAACTTTCAGATTAGTAGGTGACCTGCGTTATCTCCTGAGCTACAGCCAACCCACATAGTCAGATGAGATACATTTTTAATGCTGGAAGTCATGTAAACGAGCAGCATCAGTAGTATTACTAATGTTGCAGATTACATGCTTTGATTTTGGTGTTTTTAAAAAGGACACAACAAGCATGCAGTGGGTGTAACTAAGAGATTGAAAGAAATGTAGAGACTTGACAATAACAAGTTTACATGCCCTTATGCCTCATGTGTGAGAGATTGCCAGTTTGAAACTGGGAGGAGACTAAAGCTCCGCATGCTAGAATGACTAGTAACAGTCCCAAGCCTGGATAAATGTGAGGATTGTGTCAGGAGGTGTAAAAATCTGTGCCAAATCAAATGTGCAGATGTACTGTGGAAACAGTTTGGGAGATAGGAGAGCAGCTGTAATTGCTGAAGTTGAAATTTAATAATTGAGCTTCACCTGCGTTTCTCTGCAGGAGTTATCAGTATCACAGCAGGAGCAGCTCCAGCAGAGGGCGGCATATCTGCGTCAGCAGAGGGACAAGCTGCACGCGCTCCGAAAAGAGCAGCAGAAAACCAAGCAATCGTCCTTGCTGGAGGAGGCACCCAGCAATCCCACACCAGCACCCAGCACTACCCCGGTAAATGCAAGTCCTCGCCTCCTTCTCCATACCTCACTTCATAAAGTTGCTCATCCAACTGCTGCAGGCAGTTTGGCACAAATTCTATCTGTTGAAACAGGGATTTGCAGTAGTTGTGTTGAAGTGAATACATTGTTTTTGATTAGACACACATTCATGCATTAATACTCATAGGGGCTTATTAAAGTTCTTCAAAGTTATCTTTAGAGATTAGAAATTTAAGTTTGACGCTGGTTATGAATTATGCCTCACCCAGGACCAGTTATCCATATTTCACCTGATTTTCTTAAACCTACATTTAATTTTTTTGTCTTCTTGTTTTTTTTTTTCTTCCAACTTGTTTTATTTGCTTCTTTTTCTTGTTCTTCATTTCCACCCACTTCCACTTGTATCTGCTCTGGACTGGCCTGTCAGGAGGCAGTGGGTCAGTCCCAGAGAAATGGGGCCTGTTCCCCTCCTCCTCCTCCTTCTTCTCCTCCTCCTCCACCTACTCCTCACTGTGCTCCTCCAGCACAGCACTCCTCCAGTCAGAAGGTGATCCATCAGCTGCCTCTGATGTTAACTTTACTTGTTCATGTCTTGTGTTCATCTGCTTTTGCTTTGTAGTAATCATTCCCTTCATTATCACCAACTAAAGGTCTGCATCTTTTTTCCCCCCTAAATTAATAATTTTATTGCCACAAACTGAAGAGAATCAGATCTTGATTTGTGTTGACTGAAATCATCGATCTTGACTCAGTTCCTATTACTTATTAGATGCGATTCTCTGACAGCACCTTGTTTACCTCAAAGTTACAGGATTACTATGCCAATGTTTCCAATACTAGCTGCCTGTGTTTAGTTTTCTTGCTTGTGTACTGTATGTAGACACATGTGCTTGGTTGTATTTTAGTCGCCTTTCTCGCTGCTTTTTCCACTTTCCCTATTTTGCTGGTGAGTATTGACTGCTTCCTGGTCTGGTCTCTTCTCACAGGAGATATCTGCTGAGGAAAGAAAGAGGCTGGAGAAGAGAAAGCACCTTGCCGACAAGCTGAAAGAGGAAGTGATCAAGAAATGACTTCCCCTCAAAATGCAATATTCTCCCTTATATCTTATCTATTTACTCTGGCAATCAAACACATGGCTTCCTTTACACTGCTGCATATTTCGTAATGCAAATCTTTTCTCTTTTCTTTCTAAAGACAAAAATTATGGGCTCTTCCATCTTCTGAGTTCTTTTCTGTGTAGCAAAAAGAGCATCTTTGTTTTTAAATGACACTCATTACTCTTAACAGACCACTGGAGTATTTATAGGTCTGATAGCTACTTTCTGTATTGGACTACGTTCAGAAAATGTTAATTGAGCTAAAGCACAAGGGGCTGTGTGCTTCTGTATATCAAGCGATATCCTGCCAGCGGTACCGAAACCTCTGCTTTTCATTTGTAGACAGACTTTAATTATACTGTGGGGATCGTGGGTTCAGGAGAAGAGTAGGTTGTCCCTAATTGCAGGTTTGGTGGTGCGGCCACAACCCCACCACATGCCAAAGTGTGTTTAGTGAGCAGAACAATGAACCCCAGTTTCTTCTTGATGGCAAGGCAGCACCTTACTTGGCAGCTCCACCTGCACTGGTGTGTGAATGCATGACTGAGTATAGCTTCAAAGCACTGCTACTTAAAATGTGCTGTATAACTGCTACATTTGTAGACCATTGGTTGAAAAAGTGGAATAAAAAATGTTTTTTCAGTCTGTACACTACTTTTTAGAAACGTCTAGCCGTGGGACAACAAATCAATCCAAACAGGTATTAATTATTTTTGTCATAATTTGACATTTTTAAGCAAAATTGTGAAGATTTGAATATTTCTTTTGTCACATACCAAGGTAAAGAAGATATTTAGACATTTTGTACTTTTCAAATAAAAGGGTGTATACAAATAGTTGTATTTTTTCCCTCGGTTTTCTAAAATTGAAGGACAATTAAGAAAATAAGCAGAAGATATGCAACACTATGCTCGTCAGTAATGGCACAAAATCTTGTTTCACAGTTTCTGAAACCCATTTTGCTACTTTGAAACTAGTCAATATGTTTGGAGTGCTGGATTTGGATTCAGACATTGGCTGATTTCCTTCTAGCAACAGTTAACAGTAACTGGCCATGACGTGATGAATCAGTGAGAGTACAGATTTGGGAGGACTCTACGCTGAGGTGAAGGCAGTATTAGTTGGATCCAGTGCACAGATTGTTTTCCACTGTTCGCATTCCCACAAGGAAGCTGGTACGTCGTTGGCAGTTAAGAGAGCCATGCAAGTTGTCAAGATGACCAATCACGTGTTCATACAGGGGCCAAGAGAACAGTGCGCTGCTTTCTACGAGTGCTGTATTTATCTGCAAACCAATCAAGAGTCTTCACTTCGATCAACCATAATGCACCAGTTTATTTGTAATGTTGTTATTGTGTATGCTGTTTAATAAAAAAAATATATTTTTTAGAAACAACCTGCAGTCTAGACTTGAATGTATATATATAAAAACCTACCCACTTCAGTAGTTAGACCTTTTAAGTACTAGGTTGGACCCCCTTTTGTTTTCATAACTGCCCTAATTATTGCAGCAAAGTTTGTCCAATTTTTTTAAACCTGTGCAAACCGTAGCCTGTTGTCTGTTCTCAGCTGATATATGATCTTCTACTGCTGCAGCAAGATTCAGTGTGTTACACATTTTTCCTGTTACCAGTGTAACAAAGCAGCCTGGCTATTCTGACATTAACAAGGCATTTTCATCCAGAGAACTGCTGCTCACTGGATATCTTCTCTTTTTCAGGCCATTCTCCATGAGGGCGCAGGCTTTTTGTTCTCCTGCTCTTATCTCTGTAACTTTCCACGCAATTCAGCCAACTGATATACAGTGCATAGTAAAAGAAAGCACGTATAACTTTTCAGATGTTAAACCCCATTTTCTTAATATTTTCTGGCCTCTTATTAAGCAATCAAAATGCCTAACAAAATCTAGGACACTTGCAGCTCCGATTGCCAATTGGTACAAAGTTGGTAAACAAAGCTAGATTCACAAGTTCAATGTCAGGGTCACATTTAATTTCAAAACTTATCAAATAAATTCATACAAATGTTAAGAATGGATGGTGGTAGTAAATGCACTTGGTACAAATTCATCAAGGGAGAGCAGAAACAGTCATTGTTGGATGGAACCAACATAGAGGAGGAAAGACAATTCACTGCAGGTGCTGCTCCTGAAAAGCACATTGGCAATAATTCTCTCATTTCCTACCTCCTGCTTTTGTTGCTGTACATGAACAACTGATCTAGCATTTTTTTTTTTTACCCAGTTTAGATTCCCTTCATCTTCCTATGTGCTTGTGTTGGGACCATGAGAGAAGAAGCAATGAAAGAAATGTTCCAACCCGACAGAATTATCCCGCTTCATCACACCGGTGTGTTGTCAGAAATAATACGCACAAGAACCACTGTTTGATTCAAAAACTTCACTGCATTGACTGCGGGGTAAATCATATTTATCATACCTAATAAAAACAGATCATCCATTCAGTCAGTGAAAACTTTTTTTAAAAAAGGACTTAAACTAACTTTTGATCTGTAGGGTTTATTTTTCTTCTTTTTTGTGTTTTTTTTTTTTTTTAACAGAAAATGAAAAAAAAAAAAAAAACTTGAAATAGGCTTTAAATTTTGGGAGTAAGAAGATCTCAACCAGAGCAGAACGACACTTTGAACCCTCAAAATGAAAACAAAAGCCCCCTTTAGCACCTCAATCTCATTAGAAGAAGTCTCCACAGTATATGTAATATCTGATTATTCACCATCTAGTAGTGTTACTCTGGCCAGAACATAGTATAAAAGATGGACACAGCTTCCAGGAAAAGTGAAACCAGTGTGGATGGGGCCAACTCTGGTTGCAAAAAAAAATTGAAGTTTATGGGAAACCGGCCCTCAACTTGCTTGCCCTATGACCTCAGTACACTTTGTTTATGGCTTCATGGTTTCAATCACTAGTTTCAGGTAATACTGAATAAAACATGAAGCTCACTTTTGTAAATTGCAGTCATTATTAGAATCCGAAAAGAGGATTAGTCAGGGTAGGATCCAGTGTGTGATATCCTTGTTCACAGCAAGATCATCTCCCCCCTTCTCACACCTGGTTTTAAAACTACAAGAGGCTAAGCTCAAGGCTTCATAACAGGACTTCACAAACCAGTGGGTGACGCCACTGGCTACATCCATCTTTTATACCAGCTGTGCCACAACAAGGTGGGCAGCTTTTTGTTTCTGATGCAAGTTAAACTCTGAACCTGAGATCTGTCTGGGAGAAGGATGAACGACTCAGGTTTGCCACCCTTTTAAAACACAAACTGGGCTGATGATGTGCACACTGTAACGAGGACGCCAAGTTTGACTTAAGTACAAAATTCCAGACATCCTCGAAATGTTGACTAAAAAAAAAAAAACAACTTTACTGCAAGTTTTTTTGTTATTTTTAAACCAGCATTTAGGACTTCTCTGTATTTGTACACTGAATCAAATGAACTGTACTAAAGGGTGAACAGTGACCCCACCTTTTTGTGCGACAACAAAAAGAACACAGGCAGGTAGGGGTCTCGCTCCCCTTTCAAAAATCACGTCAGGGGCAAAAGATTAAAAAGAGGAACAAAAAGATCTGTACAGTACTTTTTAACAAAGTCATGAAATACAGGACTTCCTGGCTAACACAGTCTTGTATGTGCGTGTATCATCGTGTGTGTGTGTGTGTGTGTTTGTGTGTGTGTGTGTGCCTCGACCAAACTGACAACATGGCTTTTGAAGGTTTGAGTCCTGCTCCTCTCGCTCTTAGTCTTCATCCCAGTCTCACTGGTCAGCTCCCTTGTCTTAAGAATTTGGGGATTTTTCTATGATGTCCCTCTATCCATGACTAAAGTAAGTAGTTCTCTGGGAGGGCGGCACACACAGCTTCAGCCAGTCAAGCTTTCTATTACTATGACGGCTAGTCCTGCTAGCCTGACTGACCTGCTGTCAAGTTCATACACTGGCTGGTTGTGATCTGACTTCCTCTCTCTCTGGAGCTCATTGATTTGGATTTGAGAAGTATGGAAGGGCTTTTTATTTATTTTTTTAAATAAGAGGTGACAGGCGCAGTGGGGCTCTTGTTGGACTGCAGCTTCCTTAGCACTGTAGAGCTGGGAACTGCTGTGCCACCAATTCAAACTTCAATGTCTTGTTGGTGTTTAGGGTTGTGGGTGAGGAGGAATAAGAAGTGAGAACAGGAAAGGAGAGCAGGAAGGAGTGAAAGAGGGGAGAGATGAATTCTCAAAGGGTCAATGAGGTTCTCAGGTGGAAGAAAAGAGATTTGGGAATCTCCCTGAAGAGGTTGTTGAAAAGGAAGAGGTAAACAGGCTGAGACACAGATTGATCCTTCTTTCTTTAAAAAAAAAACAAAAAAAACAAACAAAAACAAAACAAAAGCAACTCTTCATCTCCTTTTGCCAAGGGAGAAGCTGGAGCAGCAATCAGAAGGGACAGAGAGGTGGGAGCTCGTCTTTGTCCATCTCTTGAGTGAGACAGGTGGCACAGGCAGGCAGCCAATGAGACAACCAGAGGAGGGGATTTCAAAGGGACTCAATGTCCGTCCACCATGACCAAAGAGGACAATTCGCCTTAGGAGCTCAAACGAGGCCGCTTCCTTGGAGACTGGTCTTCTTCCTCATCATCTTCCTCTTCATCTTCATCGTCAGGGTAGTCCACCAAACCAACCAGAGCAGTCTAAGACAACAACAAGAGTGACTGTTTCATTTCAACATGTACTTTTGCAGGAGCGCAGGACAGCTGTTAGTGCTGAAACATAGTGTTCTAAATTTCACTCACATTTTACTTATTCTGACCAGTGAAGGCAAACAACAAGCAACTTGTGTAACTTTTATCTGCATTCATGTTGTGATACCACTCGAAACATATTGTGCAACACAGAAAACTTCTGGCCTTTGATTAAAGACTGTCCTTTGTTATACTGTCCCCAAATTGGACAAAGGATTAGGATAGGACAGGATAGGAATTCAAGTCTTTCTCAGAATGCAACATGAAATATTACCTTGACTACTGGTGTGGCAGGAAGAGGAACAGTTTTGACAGAAGAAGCTGAACTGTTGTTTGGAGTGACGGCTGGTGAGGCAGGTGGGAGGGCAGCAGCTTTCCCGTTGTTATTGGCACCATTGGCTCCGTTGGCAGCTCCTACAACAACACAAACTAGGATCAACAATCTGGGAAAAACTATCCAGCAACATTCATACAGTAAGAGAATATAGCTTACCTTTTTTGGCTTCCATGTACTTGCCGTAGCTATCAGAGAAGTCATCCCCCATTCTCTTCTCCACTGCCTCTCCATCGTCATCGTCATCATCGTCATTGAACCACAACTCTTCATCCTCATCCAAAGACCGCGCATCTCTTCGATATCTACAGTTGAGAAAACTGCTTCATGAGGTACAGGTGTCTACACAAGGGGAAGTACTACCTTGTGGTAATAAGTCTCTGATTAAATATAAATGAAGGTTATGAAGCTGAACAATGATGACAAGCGCTAGGGTTAACAGAGGTTGACTAAAACCTGCAGAAATTCGGTAGGGGTGTGCACAAAATGGGAATAGAAAACTATGTAAAGTAGGCATATATACATGTAAATTTATGTGGTGGAGTGCATCAGTGATAGAGATCACAGTAAGGGAATGACCCTTGCTTCTGACCTGTTGAGTCTCTGGCTCTGCCGGTCTTTTTCCTGTTCATATCGTCCTTTCAAGCCCTTGAATGTCTGGACATACTCAATGGATTCAAGTGCTTTGTAGAAGTTATCCACGATGTGAGCTATGAGTGATTTGATGTCCTCCTGGAAAGCAAAAGGTGGATCATTATATATTTAATGCAAAAACAAAGGCTTGTTAAAGTAGCCTTTGTGCTTTTACATACCACTTTAATAAACTCAAAGAGCTCTATGATGGCAGAGTTGAGGAGGTTGTATCGGGTCCCATTGTCCAGCAAGGCATTAATGACAGGCTCAAACAGGTTCCCTTTGATGATGTAGCGGTTGTAGTATTCGTCTTTTAGACCAATGATTCTGCGCATGAAACGCAGAGCACCTTGGACAAAAACAGAGCCACTTTGTAAAAAAAAAAAACGAGGCAAGATATGATTCAAAGTTATCTGTATTATTTCTGTGAGCTTGGATACAAACAGCAGTTACACAGCTCTGGTATGGTTATATCTGTATATGAGGTTCAACCACAATGTAGTCGCTATCAGAACACAGGGAACTTACAAAGAGCAAGGAACGTGTGCTTTGAGTTCATCAGCACCAGCACTCTTCTAAGCAGGTCTTTGTTCATGATGTAGGTCTTGATGTGATAGGTGTGGTGTTCCACACAAAAGGTCAGAAGCTCCAGGATCAGTGCCAGCAACTGAGCTGTCTGGAAGTTGTCTACACAAATAAAGACAAATCGTGTTAGGACATGCAGCACTGTCCAGGTACATTTCCAAATACAAGCCAGACAGCAAGTGCACAATCCTTTAATATATAGTTTTAAGAGCCATTCCAGATTTTGTGATCCTCAGCATCTTCCTTAATAATTTGAAGCTGTTCCCATAGTCTGGTGACTAGCTTAACATTTTATTTCTTATTCACGTCCTCTAAAAGAAAAAGAACCACACCCTTAGTAAGAGCTGCTGGTCATTTATTTTGGAAGGGTTCAGGTAAAAACAAATAATATAATGATGTTGTCTACTACAAGAGCAGTACTTTCAAGCCACTTCAAATGCACAAATTTCTAACTGTTGAGTAGTTCATGGTTGACAGTTTAAATAACACCCACCTGGGCACACTGGGTTGACCTTTGTTGATCCCTCCTGCAGATCTGAAATGTGATTACATAGATTAAACAGTGAAATTTCCTGTCTTCCATTCTGTTGTACCCTAGTTTAACTTCCCAGCTCACCTTTTGAATTTTTGTCATGTGCAGTGTTGGCCAGCAGAGGAGCAGTCAACACGTGCATGCAGTATTTGTAGAAGAAACTCAGAAACTCAGTCTTCTCAGTTTTCTAGCAGAAAAAACAAACACAAAAGAACTTTAATAAGTGTTTAAGGTTTCACTCAGGGGACACATATACTTAATCTAGCGGTGGTAACGGACATGTGGAGACACAGATGGGGGATTTTGTCAGATAACAATGAGGTAGGCACCATAAATGTGCTGCTTTACATCAGTGTTTCTTAAACTGTGAGGCAGGACTCACTGGCAGAGCCACTGCAGGTGGGTAAAAATAATGCGTGAAACTAAGTTGAATAAACTTGACTTTGTAGACTTTGTTTTTTTAAATAAAGAAGACTCCACTGACCCTAATTTGACTAAATTGGATCCTTTCTTCATTGTTAATGACTAAAAAGTGTGGGGAAATGAGTCACACCAAATAAAAGTCTGAGAACAACTGATTTAAATGAAAAAGCAGAGTGATCAACATTGAGCAATGGCTGGAGAAAAAGGAGAGGGGAAGAAATCAACAAAAATCTGGTTGATTTTGCTTACGTTGGTGGAAGCCAACATATTCTCAGGGTCGATGAGTGTCCTGAGCAGACCCATCAGCTGGACAGCTCCACCCAGCTCTGGGTCAGAGTCACAAATCATCTGCTTAATCACAACATTTATCAGGAGAACATCCTGAAACACAAATACACACACACAAAGCAAACAAAGCAGAAGTTAACACAGTAGCACACTCAGATTAAAAATTAATTTTGCATGGCATGAAAAGAAAACTGTCTCTCTCTCAAAAAAAAAAAAAAAGGGCAAACACACAGTATTAAAACAAACAAAAAAAGCCTTCTTGTATACAGAACAGAAGATCAACAGAAGACACTAAAGAAAGTTAATCAAACTTTGTCTCAGCAATTCTCTATAACAGTTCTGTGTTTTATACTACTTTATCAAACATGTAAATTGTGTATCAGCTATAGAATGCCTTCAAATGTTATGGCTCTGTAATAAAAATCGAGCAACTGGGTCATCACGTGAGCCCCAACAGTCACAGGCTGTTGTCACAATACAAAACACCTCTTGTTGACCTCATTGTTCATAGAGCAAACAGTTTTCCTTATTTAGATTTCACCTCAGTTATGGACTGTTCTACATGCCTGCTGTGGTAATGAACTATTTGAAACTGAGAGAGCCTGGGCTGCCAAAACACTGCTTTCAATAAAGAGAAAGTTCCTTTTTAAAAAATAATGATTAGATGCTTACATCATCTGTCTGCTGAGGTTCCTGCATGACAAATTCCCTAACCATGGAGGGGCTGAATTCCACCAGGTAAGAGAAGATATCAGTAGCTGCTGCCCTCACCTGCAAGTCATCCATTCCCTGAACAAAAAAAAAAAAAAAGAAGTTAATTCAACTGAGCATTGACCAATCAGAAAAGACTTTTATTAAGACTACCTCAGATACACATTCATGCGAGAACTAGAACGTACCATTACTATTTCAAGAGCAGGTAAAATGCCTAGATTTGCCAGAGTTTTGAAGAACGCATCCCTGTTTTGAGGCTGCAACGTTTGTGAAAACGCACAGAATTCTTTGACGAAGTTCACCTAAGGAGAGGAGAAAAAAAGGAGATAGATAAATGACAATACAAATGAGAAATGCAAAGATCAAAATAATTAAACCAGTCCTAAATAAAAATCACTGTGCCAACTGCCATTTCTGGGCTCATTTCTCAAACATGGTTATGAAAGGCAACTACTTTTTGAGGTTTCAACATATGTCCAAAAAAACAAGGACAAAAAAAACTTTTTAAAACTTGCCAATTCTCTCCTTTTACTGTCCTCAGTCGCATCATCTGTGAGCTGTGCAAAGACCTCCGTTAGGAACTTCTCATCCTCCTGCGGCACATTTAAAGCCGGGTTAAAACATCAGAACAATAAAGAAACATGTCTTAAAAATAAACAGAAAATCTAATCCTGACTTGCAATTTCAGCACAACAATAATGAAAGGCAAATTATTCCAGCAATAAACCCATGACTCCTAGAACCGTACAGAAAATTAAAATCAGTCACCTGACTGTGAAATGAAAGAATTCTAAGGTCCTGTTTCTTTACACCATGAAAATAATTGTGTGGTATAAAAATTATTGTTCATAACATATGCCTCACATTTGCACCATATTACAATCCACATACAAGTGTTACAATGGGCCTAAACCTATTCACTCAAAGATTTTTGAAAATGTTTTAATATATAGTTTTAATTGGTCATCATCACAATACAAAACTTGACACACACATCTTACGCATACATTATTTGTACAATCATTACAGGCTTATACATTTCCATCTGTTCACACTTATTATTTGAGGTTTCCCACTTGATTTAACATTTCACATGAGAATTAAATACATTTAAAGACAAAATTTAAATTTGGTTTTAAGCATGAGTCATCTTGGTGGACTAATCTACAAGCAGGGTCATTTGTCAAACAAATTTTAATTAGTCACAACATGTACAGCAATACTGTATATGTACTGGCTAAACTACACAGTGGATTAAATAATTAACTGATAATGTTGTTTTATAAATAGCTTGGTTTGAATCCTTACCTGCAACATACTGACAATTTCCACCTTGTTGAAGAAGATGAAGGAGGTGAGTGTGGATAGGAAGTTCTCCTCAAAGACAGATGGTGTGGGCAGGATTATGTCCTGGATGTACTGAACTCTGTATGTCTGGTGGATCTTCTGCCGCAGTTCAGAGTCTGTGATAGGGATCACCTCCTTAAATTTCGCCGTCTTGGTCAAGAACTCCCGGTGGCGTTTAGGTTGAACCAATGCTGGGTCGTACTCCAGGCAGCCCACCACATCCATGATACAGTCGTCAGAGAACATCACCTCAAAGAGGGCTGCTTTATTGAGAAATAAGACACCTCGGACAATCTCATATAGGTGATGGAGGCCTTCCCTGTTGTCCACTTCCTCACATACTCTAAAGAGACCCAGGAGTTTCTTGATGTAGCCCTCAGTCATCAGGGCCAGGGCAAGCTTTTCCCTCCGGATGGGTGAAGAAAGGACAGAGGTAACCAAGTCGGCAATTTCCTCCAGTCTGCCTTGCTCGCAAGGGGGGAGCTCAACTAAGTGGCTTGTCTCTGGAATCTCCTCAAAGCGCTCTTCCTCAGACTCATCAATGGGGTCCTGGGTGATGTCCAGAGCAGGGTCTCTACCTTGGACCTGAGTCACAATTAAAAGCTATTATTAAATGAACACAATTGATAGTATCATGTGTACAGTCACCTCTTTGCACAGGTTAACATTTCTCAGTAATTTGTCCAGTACACAAACTATTAAATAGATCAACAGAGCTTGCCCATTGTGGTAGGCTCAATGGAATTTTAGCATCAGCGAAACAGCTGTATGTTCCTGGTTTGAGTTTTACCTGGCAAATTCTTTCCCAGATCTCATCACAGCCAGCCTTTTCCTGGAAACTGAGTGCAAGGTCATAGTTATCTGCTTCTGACCAGACAATCAATGTGTCCTGGAACAAAGACAAAGGATTATTAAACTTTACACACGGACACGCTTAACTCTTTCACGGCAGGCACTTACAGACACACACACACACACACACACACACACACTTATTCAAGATACACTTCATTAAATTGTATGTTAACTGAACACATGCTTACAAATGTGTGCACACACACACACACACACACACACACACACACAGGCAGCAAACGAAAAATAAAAACGTCAACATTTAACTCCTGCAGACAGAGGATCTTGTGGCTCCGTTATGCCTTCTTGTACGTATTGCTGGCAGGATTTGGGTGCAAATCCTTAAAGTGTATCTGAAGGATAAAGCTTTCTATCCTGGTGGGAATGCACTCCTCTAGCCTGACAGTGACTTATCCACAGAGTATGAAAATGATTTGAACAAAAGTCTACAACAGACAAAGCAAGCTAAACACATGCAGAATATCTTTTTTGTACCTAGCTTCACCAGGGTGGTTATCAACTCTAAGTCAAACAGGGGTTTTTCGATCTAGCTATGACCACATTCACATGAAAGAGGCAGCAATGGCAGCATGACCAACCAGAAACATGAACCGGTCTATTAGCAGCTGAGGGGCATAGTTTATGAATACTATCATGCTATAAAATTAGCATTATATAACATGAAGTAGGTAAACAGATAATACAGACTCGCTGCAACACAACTGCTGTAGCCAAAACAGCAGTGTCAGTCTGTGTGAGAAGAAAAGCGCTGTGTAATTTTAAAGTATTGTTATATATGTCTTAAAGTAATAATGATTAAAGTAAATAGTAAAGTGTGTACAAATTCTGATAATTTAAGGCAACAAACTTAATGTCAAAGATCTGGGAAGACCTCATTACTATATTACAATAAAAAGAAGCTAATGACGTTTAGATTTGCCACTTCTTTCACTCAGTCTCCGCAATTTGAAATAGTCTAAGGGCAAGTAGAGACAAAATTTAACAAAATAAAAGATTTCAAACTGGTAAGTAGCCAACTTGCAAATGTTTCATGACGTCAGAAACAAAAAGGTTTAAATTGCCTGTTTTAGTATCATTTCAATGTATTACAGCCTATACAACAATAAAGTTGCTTTAATATTGTTTGCAGTCAACAGGAAAGAAGCAAGGAATAAAGTTGCCCTCAAGAATCTCTATTTCTTACCGATGCTGAGACAAACTTCAGATTCTCTTAATATCTGCACACTAAGCTCTAATTGATCTTTACGCATTATTTCATAGAAATAATTGTTCCATGGGACGCGATTTCAAACACGTTGATCTCTTGTCTCAAACATGCCCCATTCCTGAGGAGATTAGGCGAGGAGTGTAAATTGCCACAGTAATGTACCCCATAAGAAGTAAACCAGCTCCAAAACACTGGAAATCTAGGATTAAACCTGAAGTTAGCCAGACCCTAATCATTAATAATGCTATAAATTTTTAGGTAATATAAAAGTGTCATATCACAATAACAGTGATACATAAAAAAAAAACCATGCAACACAACAACAACAAAAAACATGCCTCAACATGTCTGAGAACAAGAGCTGCTGTCAGCCTCCAATACCTAAAAAAGGAAGTTATTCAACAACCTTCAACAAAGAGCAGTAATTTTAAAGACATACAAAAATATTTAGAAAAAGGTGGAAAATATTTTTCTTTATTTAGGAACTTGCAGCTCCTGAAGAGTTACAAGGTTAAGGTTAAGTTGAATTAGTTAAATGTTTCATCAATTACAGCAGCTCACTGTTAAAGGAGGGTGGAAGTTGACTTTCAGACACTTAGCTATAAATGTGGGAAGACTTCTTATTTATGCCATAATTCTAATAACACCTTGATTTACAAACAGGTGTGGTGCATATGTGGTAATTACTCACGGCATTACCCGATTATTACTCGATACCAAGTTTACAATTGCATCAGTCAGCCAATTTCTACTGTCTCGCCTAGATTACATTAACTATCCAGCAGCAGATCTCAAACCAGTGTTGGGATTATTTAAATATGTGTGCTATCTGTAGCTAAGCCAGACTCAGGTAATAATAAAAACTTACCTGTTGTTTTTGATATGCAGTATTTGGACTTATCTTCGATTCCAATAGCAATGATCCTAAAGCACAGAGATATAGGTGACTAAATATTCAAGCCAGTTAGAAAGCCGGTTCTTTAAAGACGAGGTTTGTTATTCTGCCTGGGAATAAACAGTTATGGCTATGCAAATACACACAAAAACAATCGAATTAAACTAAAATGCTTAAAAACAAAGGTAAAATAACTACAGCAGACCTTAGATTCTATTGTAATACGTTATGTACTTTCTTTGTCACATACATGAACCACAAAGAGCAATAACAAGTTTATACGTTCAGACTTTCAGGGGCACCATGCTACCGAGATCCCGTCGGACCAAACTAATAAGCATGCTAGCAACAGCTATTCAATAAATATTTGCCATTTATTGAGAGACGTGCCTAATATTAACAGTTCTGGCACTATGACGGCGAAGTCTGCCTCACATGTAGAAAAAAAGTCTAATAAGGTAATCTGGTGCCCACTGTGGGCAATCGAAGCGCTCTCTCCGAACAACCAGGAGTTAGCATGCTAACCACCGTAACAGCTATGCTAACAGGGAACTTACCGTCCGATTCAGCCCGAACTAATAACGATATCCCCCTCAGTCGTTCGACAAATGTAGACGAAACGTGCCCGGTACCCCGATCATCCCATTGCCGATCTTCATTCAGCGTATATACCTTCACTCGCCGCCGAGTGTCCGACATGGTTTAAACGAGTCGGAGCTAGCAGGCTAGCTTTCTGCTAACAAGCTATCACCTCACCCGTCTAGTGTTTTCCTCGACCTGTTAACTTTGTTTCCAACCGCATGTTATAAAACATGCATGTTTAAATTTAGTTCCCAATAGCAGCAAAATATATTAGTAGGTATTTCATAAACATATTACGACGTGAATCTACTTATTAAGGGGCCTAATATTAAACTGTAAAATTCTGAGAGAACACAACAACTCTAACGGCCTTCTTGCTAACGTCCACAGACCGCCATCTTGTAATCCGATCTTGTGTTCTTTTTCTTTTTCTACGTCAATCAAGCGCTAACTGCCGCGGGGTCTCCTCCCCCGGGCTGCATCGTCCAATGGCAGAACTGCGGCTCCTCCAGCTCACCGCGTCACCAACGGCGGAGAAAGGTAATAGCACCCACAGCCGTTTGCAGATGTTGGCATGATGTACAGATGTGATTTTGTTCAGCTTGTTTAATTCATAGAGGAAGCAGATACTTACTTAAGCAGAAGATTAACAGAGTTTTTCACGTTAATTAATCACAATCATAACTGACAAGTTTTTTTTTTTACACAAACGAGGAATTTGTCTTGGAAAAAGCAACACTTCAAGCCATGATCTACAGAGAAAGAAAGGGATAAAAGCTTGATGGGTTTTTTTGGCATAAATTACTAGACTTCTTGGAAAATATTCCTCAGACAAAAGATTAACTTTTTGGTAAGTAAAACTAACATTTAATTAAAATAATATCAAAGCAACAGTCAAACATGGTGACGGCAGTGTGATGGTCTGGGGCTGGTTGGAACCGTGGAACCGTGAAGTCTGTCCTCTACCAGAAAATCATGAAGGGCAATGTCCAGCCATCTGAAATTTTAGCAGACTTGGGTTATGCGGCAAGACAATGATCCAAAACAACAAAACTTCACTGAATGTCTCAAAAAAAAAATGAAAACAAAACAAAGGTTTGGGATTGGTCTATTCAAAGTTGGGACCTAAATCAGACGCATGACCTTAAACAGGCCGTTCATGTTCAAAAACCTCCCAACATGACTGAATTCAAACTATTCTGCAGAGAAAGGTGAGCCACAGAGGATCATCTGCCTCCATCCTCCTCTGTCACACCAACCTTCCTCTGCATCCATGAATCTTCTTGGAGGTTATCCTCTTGTCCTCCTGTCTGGCAAGCTTCGTCTTCAACATCCTTTGTCCAATATATCCACAAATTACCTCAACAGCCACTCCACCCTGCCTATACTGTCTTGAGCACTGTCTGTCGTTTTGGATGGTAGCCCCGAGGTATTTGAGTCATACACATGTATTCTGTCTTGCTTCTACTGACTTTCATTCCTCCTCCCTCCAGATCTGTAGGCCCTTCCTGATGCAACCCTACACATTACTACTAACACTCTTAGATTAAGGCTGAACAGAGAAACACTTAATTCTTCTGTATGACTCCAAAGAGTTATTAGATCTTTCCCTATCCAATATTATGCAATAAATTGTTTTAAATAAATGTTGAAATTTTACAGCTCTCCTGTTATCATCTCCACCACTCAGTTTCTTTTAAGGACCCACTGGATGAACCTTTTCTATTGTGAAGCAACTGCCTTTTTTTTAAACATGCCGAAGCAGTACTTGTGTGCCTGCATGTGGCCACAGAAACATGCAATTAAATCAGCTTTTTATGAAGAAAATTTTACATGCATGCACTCAGTACATTCTGGCATGGTCGGAAGGTGTTTTGTTGACTTAAAGACATGAATAAAGAAATCATTAATGACTTTATTTACATATTACGTCTACATACTGCTACTCCTTTTAGTTGGGTTTGTAAACTCTCATTTACAAACCTTTCCTTCTCTCCTGCTGCCTCCCTCTTTCCTCTTTCTTTGTCCTTGCACAGCAGTTTCCACCAGCACCCTGCTGGTCAACAGCACCATTGGTAGTCGTTCATTCTTGATGATCCACATATTTGATTTGAAGATTTTACATCGGATCCCCTTCCTGACCTACTTATCCATGGTTGGTAACAGCACTAGGAGTACACTGGCATGTGGCCCACCTGTGGCTGGTTTTTTATTTACATTTTAGTTACTCACATATAATATAAATGCGACACCATATAAAGATTAAGAAAACGCCTCTCTCTAACACATCACCCACTTGCCTTTCTTTTCTTTTGTGGACACGCTGCTACAACAGATACCAAATATGCCTCAAGAGGCAACATTATCACACATGTGAATGACAGAAGCACTGTTGTTGTGTAATGAAAGAAAAATCTTATGACTTTGATACAGTCAAACAACAGAGCATGAAAATGGGTAGACACTTGTATTTTTGAAAATGTTTGCCTCCTCGTCTTATCCGTTTGTTTGTGCAAATTCTCCGAGTCACGATGTCAGCAGCATTTTAGCCACATCCATACTCTCAGCAGCGGAGTAACATTCTTTATGTATAGTTCATAACAAGATCTGTTGTTTGAAAAGGGAAAGTTGACTCAGTCCAAGTCTACTCTGACAGAAAAGCCAGAAGTTAGGCAGTCCTGGGGGAGTGTCACGACTCTGTACTGGTCGTCTGCATGTCGCTTGAACCCATGGAGATGCTCTGTTTGTCATTCAGTCTCTTTACGACGCTTGCAGCGGTAGACTGGAGCACCTTCCGCGAAAGCCTCATTCTGCCATCTGTTGGGTCCCGTCCAAAATACTTGACCTGTTAGCAGAACACAGTTTAGATACAAGCAACCCAGACTGAAATACGCAATGCCTTGTCTGCAGTAACCGAGACGCACCTGTATCTCCTGTCCCACCTCTAAACCCAAAGCACTCGGATGTTTGATCTAAAAGGAAAATAAAGGAAGTGACTTAAGTAGAAATCCTACCATCAGACTCAAAAGGAAAACCATTTTACGCAGACAAATTCACAAACCCGTTTGTGGTCCAGCTGGGAGTTGTGCAGCAGGACAGGAGTCATGTTGGGATAAAGTTTCACCATCACGCCAATGTCCCTAAAGCAGAGGAGCAGAAGAACAGATGAGCTGTATGAAGGCTGCAATATTTTATTTATACATAAATAAGTTTCCAAGTGTGGAAATAACTGTAAACAAACACTGTTGGTAAATAACGGATTGTTTTAGTTTACCTTATTTCTGTGATGGTGGCAGTGTAGATAGCACCAAACTCCAGCTGCTGTTCTTGCTGCAAAACAAAGAAATACACCCACTTTCACCTAAATACATTATGAATATGTGTAATATGTGTAAGCAGTTGTTCTTAATGTTTTGATTTGTTTATGCAGGTCATGTTTGCATTGTGATATAAAACAGCAATTGAGTTTATAAATGTGCATAAAAGGGTGCAAAGAAACTATTAGAAACTATTAGAATATATATATATATATATATATATATATATATATATATATATTTTTTTTTATGTTTTATTAGAGCATGCTGAGAGCTTTCCTGTTTTTTTAAGTGTACTGATCAGGATTATTTCTCTTATTTCTTTGTTTAAATGCCATCTAGCTTGAGCTTTATACTATATTCCTCTTTTTTTAATCTGTTTCGGGTTCTCTGTAGAGCACATTTTAACACAAATTTTGAAAGGCTCTGAATAAAGACAGACTGCTATTATAAAGGTAATTACAAGTGGGGGAGACTCACATCGTCTTTGCAGATCTCGCTGATGAAGTGTTGGGCTTCGTTCATGGCTCCTGGTGTTGGAGCGAACACGGAAAAAGTCTCTTCGTCTACCTGACTTATCGTCACACCTAAAGGCAAAGGAGAAAATGTGGTGACGTTTTTATATTCTGCACAACAGTTTCTATTATGAAAAAACAAATCTGTGTGCTGCTGGATTAGCATCACGTCACCATCACGTTCCAAGTTGCCTTTTTCAGACTTTATTACTTATACATTACCTGTTTGAGCTTGAAGCCTGCGGAGGTTGTAGCCTCCAGGGCCAACAAAGCGAGCTCGCCTTGAGACAGGTACCCGGACATTTTCTGAAGACAGAAAACGTCACATATTGGAACAGATGACAGTAAAAACTGTCTATTAAATATTGCATCTTTCTATATATATAATATTCAGACATAACCTACCTACAACAGGTCCATTCTCTTTCCTGCTCTCTCTGGGTTTTGCTATGCATTTGTTCATAATGCCCAAGATTTCCCTCTTTGCCACTGAAACACAACAACAGGCAAATGCCGAAAAACAGCCATGCAAATAAAATTTTAATAAAGCGTATATTTCTCAGTTTTGGGGCTACCTGTGGCCTGTTGGATTGCCTCCATGACCACCTTTAGTGGCAACCCAGGAATCTTCACATCAGCCTGGAGGTAAAATAAAGAAAATGTAGTTAATACATTTCATCTTTATCAGAAAGGCCATTTATGTTTTGCTTGTGTCCACCACACAGTCCTTTAAGCAGAACAACACTTTCACTAAGAAGAATCCTGCTCAACTTGCCATTAGAGAGACAAATTAGTGTTGTCTTATAATAAAAATATAATAAAATAAAGCTCTAACACTATACTGGTCTCTTCTTTAACATTTTACACATTGAGTACAGTTTATATTAAAACATTTCTATGAAAAAGTGATGTCCCTTCAGCTAGCTTTATTAAATTTTACTTCTAAAAGATCTTTCTTAGACACTTATTACAAGTTACTCAATGCAGTACCTGTAAAGCAGTGATACCCTTGTTTGTTCCTGCCAGTTTGAAGTCCATATCTCCCAGGTAATCCTCTATTCCCTGTTTACGAAACAGTTAAGAGCTCATATTCAACACCTGTCATACCCAGGAACAACTGCAATAACATTTTGAGCATTCACCTATAATCTTTCTTCCACTTATTAGTGATAATAACTGATCACAAACTGGACTTACCAGAATGTCTGTTAATAGTCTGTAGTTTTCTATCTCAGCAGGTTTTTCTGGGTTAGCCTTGGAGATGAGACCAATGGCTACACCTGCCACAGCAGAAGAGATGGGCACACCTGGCAACACAGATTTAGATATATTAGTTAAAACATTATTATATGACATATTATCTGACTAGCATCGTATCCACACACATGCAAAATTCAGGTCACTTTGAAAAAAAAAGCTGATGTTTGCTGTCTGCACATCTAAGGTCCAGAGAGCAATTTAAAATTGGATTTTTCCTGGATTAACTAAAAAGTCAGAACAGTACCTGCATCCATAAGAGCGAGGCTGCCCCCACACGCTGAAGCCATAGAGGAGGATCCTGAGAGGACATGCAGAGATGGAAATATGTTGAAAAATAAGAGCAATGGACACATTCGTATTTGTGACTTTTTATATTACGACTAATAAAATTGCTTCCCCACACTCACCATTTGACTCTAACACCTCAGCAGTGACCCTGATGGTGAAAGGGAAGTCTTTAGGAATGACTGGTCTCAGAGCCTTCTCGGCCAGAGCTCCTGCAAAAACACGAACAATGCACAAAAGATTCTTGATGGAAATGAGGGATTATTAGACTGAATACAAACAGAGGATGAAAAAAGTCAAACAAACCATGTCCGAGCTCTCGCCTGTTGAGGCCTCCCATCTTTCCAGTCTCATTGGTTGCATATGGGGGGAACTAAAAGAAAGAAAAGTTGACTTTACAGCTCCATTTGAAAACTAAAACAATAATATTTAATATCTGATAAACTATGTGACTTAAAAAATGATTTTACTTACTTCATAATGAAGCATAAAGTTTTTGTCTTTGATGCCACTGCAAAAAGAAATGCATGCATCACAGGAGTGCAGATGTTGGTAGATGCTGGCAGCATCTCCACAATTAAGAACTAGCTTTTGAAATACATTCCTTGAAACTTCCTGAACAATGATCCTTTTCAATACTACATTAACATACTGCATATCCGTATATATAAAGTATATGAGGTGATACCATTTTTTAATCCATGATAAACAGTATCAGCATGAGCAACAAATATCCAGTTATGGTCATGCTCCCGTCTGAGCATCCATGTAAGGAAATTCCAAAAAGTTGATTCTATTCATCTGGATGTAGCGTTTTCAGCGGGACAAATGTTCATCACTCATCAAAGTGACTTCTTCAGTCTCAGGATCTAAGGGGAAACCTGCAGGGATCTGCAAGTGACTGAAGAAGTCACTTGGATGAGTAACGAAATTTTCTCTCCTGCTGAAAACGCTACTTCCAGATGAACAGAATCGACTTTTTGGGATATGTGTTCTGGTTGTTTTACCTTAAAGCTGTAGTGATAATATCTGTTTTGATGCTGGACTCCAGGGAATCAAATGTGACACTGCACAGCACCTACAGGGAGCAGAGGAGGACTTTGTTACAGGTAACATCCAAGTTTTTCCAGTTTAGAGGATTTTTTAAACACAGAATGGTACACTGGTAACACAGACTCATAGACGATACTTTATTTAAACTGATCATGCTTAAGTGTGTACCAAACAGGCCTACTCTGAGCCAGGAAAAAAGCCTGTGTAACAGTCATTAAAGCAACATATCTTGACTACAGTTTCAGCGTTCCTGCTGTTGTATTCAAACCTGCGATACTTTTGCTTTCAAAACTGAAGAAACAGCCACAAACATCTTCAATCCCTTCAAAAAAAAACCTTATTTACCAAATGAATTATGACTTTGTTGGCTCTTTGTGCTTTAGCATACCTGTGTTTGTCCTCTTTGAAACAGAGCCGAGCCATGCAGCGGTTTAAATAGATCTACATCACATGAAATGTTTCTTAAACCAGTCAGCTCTCTTCCATCACACCTAAAAACACAAAATGGGAAACACAATGTTTCCATTTTTCCACACCCAGATGATGTGACATTATAATATCCACCCACAACACAGAGTGCTTACCTCCTGTACTCATTGAGCACTAGATTACGGAAGATTTCCTTGCTCAAAGTGTTAAAGGATTCAATGACTTCAAAAGGCTCGGCCTGAGGGAATTTTTCTATGAATCGACGACATCAATTGACAGGGTTTAGATGGAAATACAGCAACATCGGAAACTCAACTGTAAATTCTTTCCATGCACCATAACTTTGAAGGCGTAATACCTTTAAGTTCCTCTTCAGTTTCCAGCCGAACTTTGTTGATTGCTTCATCTCTCGAAATCTAAGAAGATTATGATGAGATTATTACAGTTATTTAGGTAAACTTCACTAATACATAAACTGAAGCAGAAAGCTGAATAAAGATGGTAGGTTTTACCTTGTCATGAGTATAATCAGTAAAAACAGCGTAGATCCTCTCAGAAGCTAATCTGCAACAGGAAAAGGAAAAGCAAGTCATTTCTGAGAACTAGAACAATATAAATCCTATTTTTGGCCAAACCATTAAATGAAATCATTACCCTTTCCTCAAGATTATTTTGTTTTCTCGTTTATCAAAACATTTCAAAACACACTGCTTAATTCCCAGCATCCTTTGCCTTCATCTTCCTCAGTCTCAGGCTGTGTTCTTACCTCCGAACATGTTCCACCATGTCAGCCGGGGGTGAAAACATCTTGACTGGGGTGCGCTTAGTCACCTTCTGCTCTCGTGCCAGCTGCTGGATGGCATGTATGATTTGCTGGGTGTGTTTGACTCCCACCTTCACAGCATGGCAGAAGTCCTGCTGCAGCACGTTTTCACCTGATGCCTCAATCATCACTGGCAGACACAGAGAAACATGAGTATGTGATGCTGTCTAAGACAGGCATGAGAAGCAGGAGTCAGGAAAATGTAGGATTCTCAGAAACTGAATTATTACAGAAAGCCACACATCCAGGCCACAAAAAGATTTTAAAAAAAGTCCAAGCAGAAATTGTCAAATTTAAAACACAAAATGCCATTATGAATAGATTCCCATAAAGGAGAAGCAATAAAAGACAATTTACATAAAGGTAAGTCTATAAATACAGGAAGTCAATACTTCTGCAGGCACTATCTCCTCAGCAAAGTGATTCCAAACACTTGATCAAGTGTTTGAATTCTAAACTTAGCAGCTTAACTACATGCCGCTATAAACACTAGATATTCTGCTGCTTATCACATACCAATTATTAACTTACCCACTTGACTGCTGGGAGCTCCGGCCACTATCAGGTTAAGACTGCTAGAAGCCATCTCTGCCCTCGTGGGGTTGACCAGCAACTCTCCATTTACCATACCCACACGCACAGCACCTGCACACACATACAATAACATAAGTAGCTCCAAGGTGGAGATAAACAATAATAACAATAATGTCCCAGGAACTGAAAGTGAAGTGAAAACCACCATTTCAGATCAATAAAACAATATGCATATTTCTCACCCACTGGTCCATGCCAGGGGATGTCAGACAGGGCCAGGGCAGCAGAAGCTTTAATGGAAGAATATAATGTTTTACTCGAGGATATAAAACAAACAAACAAAAAAATCTGATTTGTGAAGAAATCTCCGTAGCTGAGATTTACCTCACCTGCATTAATAGCCAGCACATCTGGATCATTGACGCCATCGACTGCTAGCAGGTTACAGAGGATCTTTAGGAGTGAACATACATTAAGACAGAATAGGAGGATTATCACCTTTGTGCAAGAAAACAAAAATGTGGCAACATAATCACCACATGATAGTGAAAATTCTTTCAAATTTAACTTACCTGAGTGTCATAGAAATAACCAGGAGGGAAAAGAGGTCTAATCGACCGATCTGAGCAACACGAACAGGAAAGTTAGTCAGGTCACTCCAATTAAACAGGAAACCAAACCTCCACGACAATGTTATACACTCAGTAAGGACAGCGCTTATCTTATTAACTCACCAATAAGTCTGCTGGTGAGGATCTCATTGTCGGTGGTGCCCAGCTCTCGCCGCAGGTAGTTCGTGGGAATCCGACCAGCAGCTGCAGCTTTCTGTCTGTAGTCCACCTGTCAGTTGAAAAGGATATTAAATCAAAAGAACCCCAGCAGATGTTTCCTTACATCGGGGATTCATAAGGTCAAATCCACTTAGAACACGGCTGTAACAAACATGGAGTCGTACCACAAGCGGCATGAACTGAGACGGAGAAGGTTTGGTTTTGCTCACAGCGGTCACCATCACAGAGGTGTCTCCAAGCTATGGGAAAAGGAAAAGGTGGTCACCATTTAAACCCGAAGAACAACATTTAAAAAAAAATAAAATCATAGGTCATCTTTGCTCTGTTTTAATAAGCAGCCTCAGAGCTGAATTACAAGTTGAACATATGAACACAAACAATACAAGCCTCAGTATAGGTTCTGCTGTGCTGACACGTCCTGGGTAAAAGGGACATGGGACATAAAGCCAAACTAATAGACCGGCTGCTACCAGTTGAAAGGATTTTTTTCTTGGTGGGATTCCTGTGCATAAGTGACGATTCTCTGCATGATGATGGCCCATGCTTTACTATTCTGTAATAAAGATCTTTTGCCAACAAAGTTATGCCTGGTGTTTAATGAATTACCACAACAGAAGGAGGATTAGTAGTAAACAGAATCAGAAATAGAAACAATACACAAAGAAGCAAAAAGAAAGGGCAAAGACAAATCAAAGAAGACTTTTTGTACCTGTACTACAGCAGCTCCATCAGCAAATCTGGCAAACCTCCCTGAAGAGATTTCAAGTTTCCTACAAAAACAGCAAGAACACAACACGTGAAATTGCCAGTGACCCTGCACCGCTCGCTTTATTTCACAGTTCATGGAAGAGAATGGAAACTGGGAAAGACCACTCACTTCTCTCCGAGGTCCACTCCCACTCTACACGCGTTAGTATGGCGGCTGTAAACACTCTGGTGACATAACCGGACATGAAGGCGGGCGAACGAGCTCCCCAGCCGGAGCAAATACTTCATATTTAACCAGTAAACAACAAAAATATCCGCGCTCAGTTTGTCTTTACAGTTGGGATGTGAGCGAGAAGGCTACCATGACAGTTCGTCACATGTGCGGAATTACGTAGAGAAGCTGCCTCTTCTGATTGGACAGAGCGAGGAGAGTGTGTCACATCCACGGAGTTTCCTGCCATCCAGTAAGCAATAGTTCCGCTTGATCTACTTTACATTTATCTATTTAAATAAATAAATAAACAGGTGTATTCAAATTGGCTTTTAGTAATCAATAAACTTTTCATTTTACATATTTTACTTGATTCTCTATAATCTTAAAAAAGCTCAAAAGTATGGCATATTTTTCGATTGTTTGACGTATGTAATATATTTTTGTATTTATTTTCCTGTAACCTCCTTGATGTCTAGTTACTTTAAAAATATCAGTGAGAGTTTAGAAAGCAATATAAGAAAAAAAGAGGAGTAAAACTTGCTAGAGGAGAGAGGAAATACAAAAGATGACACGATCATTCACTTAAGACCTCCATGAAATCTGATTGTAATGGTTTGATATATTTGACCCACTTATTCCACAAATTTAAAAAAAAAACACATTTTCTTAAGACTGAGTAAAAAGTTTAAGGGGAAAACAGTATTAAATTTGCTTTTTAAAAAAAAAACAAAAAAACAAAAAAAAAAAACTATTTCTTCACATTCCCAGAATATATGTCAGTGACTGATTTCTTAAAATCTAGATTGCATCTAACATTTGCTATATGCTCATGCAAAACGTCTTAAGCAAACAAATAATCGTGATGTCTAAGATGCCCGTGGAAATTATCATGCTGTACATGACAATTTGTGCATTTCTGTGGGAATTTGCATAAATCAGCCAGTTCTCATCTTATGAAAGATTACCCTCTGTTTTCTATTTTTATTTATATCTTTTCATTATTATTATTATTATTATTATTATTTACAATTTTTCAAGGCGATATTTCTTAGACTAACTTTATATTTTTGCTGTGTCACTAAAATGCCATTTTAAATTCTCACCACTAGGTGTCAGGATTAAAAAGCTCATATAAGGCATATAGTTCTACCACAGCGGTCAGACACTCTCCTTTTTCTCCATGGACGTCACTGTTGAAATATAGATTTTTGTTTGTTTGTTTGTTTAAAAAGTTCTGCTGATATTTTCGTTTGCTCGACCTCCAGCCACTTTCATTAAAGTGGTGAGATTATTTCAACCCTATATAACAGCATATAAGAAAAAAATGCTTGTGTTGCTATCTCATCCATATTCAGAAAGTTGCCTTTGTTCAGGAAGAGTAACGTTTTTGTATCAACTGTTATGATTTATCTTGAAACCTTGTATTAAACATTGCATGGACCCTGTCCAGTCATCAGTCAGTACATCTGGCAGTCAATCAGTGACCTTGCCTCCACATGAGACGATCAGTCCTGAAGTTTGTTTACAGCCTTCCAGTCAGTCAGTGAGCCAGCTCACTAACACTGAGCCTGGTGCAGTTGTTATGGCAACAGATGAAGTGTTAACAGCATCTCTAGGCATTACTTTCACGCATACACGCACGCGCACACACAGAAGCTAATTGCAGGGCTGAGCAGCAGGATTTCACACGGGCACACACTCTGAAACACATAAGCTCTCATTCCCATTATTACTAAGGTTTCTACCAGTTTTATCTTGTTTCCATGGCTCCAGGACACACTGAGATCTCATTTATACCACGCAGAGCCACAAACTATTACTGTGTAATGGACCACTCAGTGTTTTCCACAGGACTACATGGATCATATAAATAACTCAGTGGAAGATAATGTGTTGTTTGCCTTGAAGAGAAAATGTAAATGTCTAGAGACAAATACAAAAGTTTGATATATGTTAACGGACAGGCTGTATCAATCAGTCATTAAGTCATCTGGTCATCTAACAGAGACTCCTGTGGCCGTGATTTGATGATTTGAACTAACTGCATAATAATTAGAATTACCCAATTTCCTTCGGGGTCAACCTTCAGGATCAATAAAGTTTTATTGAATTGAATTGAATCCATTTGACTGATCAATGGTTACTCAAACAGGGCAAATTTAGGGGAAAGTAAAGGGGAAGTAAAAGTATAATATCAGTTCCATCTTTCAAGAAAATTGGGAAACCACTTTAAGCCATAGTGTCTGGTCTTCATGTAGGATGATCGTGCAATTGATAAAAGTGCAAAAAGGTTTTTTGTTTATGTGTCTGGAGTGTGTTTGTCGCTCGATCACTTCAGGACACAAGAGGCTTATGTGGTTTAGTGATTTTCATGCTGTGTTGGATCAGGAGGGGGCAACAGAACAGCCTGCATTAACTCTGCACTGATCTCTGTCACACACACATGAACACACACATGCAGAATCAACAGGAGCTTTAGCGGGGGTGAGAAACGAGGCTTTTCTGGCTCCTTGGCGATCAGTTTACGTCAGACTATTTCATCACAAACACCTGCTCAACTTCAATGAAAGGATCTTTTTCCTCATGTGAAAACCTTTAATTGAGTACTGCTGTTTAAATCGTTTAATGATTTTATTTTTTACCAGAGAAGTGTTGGTTCCTTGTAGTCCTTACTTTATATTTTAAAAAACATCTCATCATTCATTCTTTCTGTAAAGCGAAAGCTCAATAATTGATTTGACTGATATGGACACGCATAAGCTTGCAGCAGCCATGTATAGACAGCTTTTGGCTACTTGAGCTGACAAGGCATGATTTGCTTTGTCACAAGCGTGATAATTACATTATGGCACATGGCAAGGATCCACATAAGGAGCTCCCACTCTGAGAACAAAGCAGGGCACAACTGTAGCTCATGGAAGGTTGTTGCTTTATGGCTGTGATTCATTTAGTCCACTGACTTAACTAAAAGTATGAATACCATGCTTGAAAAATACTTGCATGTTAAATTTGAAAACAAAAAAGAATAAATACATGTAAAAGCAAAAGTATTCAACACAGAAAACATACACCCTGTGAGTGTAAACCTATCCTAACTACCATAACCTATAACACTGATCATTAATAATCATCAGCATGTAAATATGACTCATATATTACAGTTTTTAACTGCTCTCTCTCTCTCTCTCTCTCTCTATCTATATGAAAGAGAAAGACAAATAGAGAGAGAGTATTTATATATACTATATTTATATATAGAGAGAATCATAGGTATTTCACATTGACCTTTCGTGCAAATTTGTAATTGTTGTACATTATTATTATTATTTTGTAACATTACAATTGCATTGCTGTTCCTTTTCCTACAAGACATTAACATGTACAGCAGCTGTGGGCAAATGATTCAATGATTTTGTATTATGAAAAATCCTTTGTGGAGTTTAGCACCTTGTCCAGTAAATGCCTTCCATCAAGGTGTTGCTGTACAGCAGCCAGGAAAACTCACCTTGTATGTATAAGGTCTAAAGAAGTGAATTTTGACTGATGCATACAGTTCACTGGCAGGCTAGCTTTGTCAGCATTATGGCTCCTAATTAATGAACCTTTTGGGATCAGTTTATTGATTTGATGCAGATTAGAACTCCACCCCCCTCCTCTCTCTCCTTTCTCCTTTCTCTCTTCTCTCTATTTCTGTGTGTGTGTGTGTGTGTGTTCACTGGATATGAATGATGATTCAGAGAACACCGGGAAAAGTGTCCTCATGACACATGCACAACATGCTGATGTTGAGATGATCAGTCCAACCACAGTGTGACAAGTCACCAGCTGATCATCAGTTGCAGAGATTCATGACAACAGTGAACAATAGTTTTCATTATTATTCTTATTATTTTTAATAATAATAATTGGTTGGAAACTATGAAGGAGTATTAGGGTCACATTAAGAAAAAAATATATTGTTGATCATTTTGGGAAAAAATTTAAAATGAGGAGATAACCATTGTTGTTTCAAGACAAACTGCCACAGCTGCTATACCCTCTACAAATTACCTTGTTTAGATGAGTTAGTGAAACAAATTGACGAGCCGTGTGGTAACACAACATACATTCTCTTTATTGCACGAGTGTGTAACCATCCATAACCTTGCATCTGACCGTTACAATCCATTTCCTTCATTTCCTTCTCCACATTTGTGTGTTTTCCCGTCTAACCAGATGCAGCTTTCTGCACCATCCTTATAATTATCACCACTCTGTGTTTATGTGCTAAAAGAGAAATCATTTCCTTCCTTGTTACTAAAACAGATTCTGAAGTACAAACTCACTAACTCAGAGGGTACAGCAACTGTAGCGGTATGTCTTGAAACAACAACTGTAATCTCCACATTTTGACTTTTTTTCTTAAAATAGTATCATTTGGGTAGCACTGTTGTTCTCTCAGTGCTCGCACTGGCTCTTTTAGGATCTATAGTTTCTAATGACATCAAAAACATGCCAGGTGAATTTTCCTATTACTGTGCTGCAGGAAAAAGCCACTGGTTTACAGCAAGTGTAGGTCTCCATGTTACGAAATGTTAGCAAATGCAATGAGCTTCCCTGTACAGAGATCAAAGAGCATATCTTTCTGTTATCTCTGTCTTACTATCTAAATCAGCAAAATCAATGTTTATTTATTTTTTGAAATAAAATTGAACCAAAAAGTTGTGACTTAAATTGTGATCCTGCTTTCCTAAATATTGGCTTCCTGCAGCATTACTTATTTCCAAAGCCTCTCAAACAGACATGTCACATAAAGCCAAGGGGCTGCAAAGAGCCGAATACTTTTTGATCTCCATCCTATTATGGCCAGTCATTAAGGCTCCTCATAACATCAGACTGTGCTGTTCCTATGGTAGGATAAATTATTCAGACAAAGCAATAAAAATCAACCAATATAAATCCAGTAGCTTTTTTCAAAATTAAACTGCCACCATGATGATGTAGTGGTACTCCAGTGTCTCAATAAACTAAAAATACTTAGTTTATCTGTGAGAGTTAAAGCATGCATCAGCATTTTACAACACATTTGCATGATGAAAGGGTTGGGCCATGCTCATCTTTATTAATGCAATGTTATGCAATTAGGCTTTCACTGTGCCACGGGGTTCTTAATCATTAACATTGGAGATTTAAGAGTTTTGCATTGATTTGTTGTGGCATTGATTCCTTGGTGGGATGGATACAGAGACAGGGCGGATGGTCAGAGTGACCTCCACTATAATGATAGAGGTTAAATCTTTAAATTACTTAATCCAGAAAGGCTGAGGTAATGTTGTAAGATATGCATTTTATTTTATGTTATATGTGTTCGTAAACATTCCCACACCTTAATACTCTTATTCAAAATGTCTTAGTACATTCAACATTTTTTTAAGTCCACTTGACCAGATGAAAGAGATTTTTATCAACAGTGCAAAAATTTAATTTACAAAACACTTTTGCAAGATATGCTGAGATGTTTCTTCAAAATTTAGGGATGCTGTGTTATATTCTTTGTTATACTGGAATTTGAAGTTGACAAAAACAGAGATATCATGTTAATGACACGCATGTAGCAAAATGGCAGTTTTCCTTCTTATACATTTATGGATAGAGGCTCCATTCATCTGACAATGAAAAGAGAAAAATAAATTACTTGCTGTCGCCTGCTGATACTTGCTAAGTGGGACTACTAAGCAGATTACCATTAAATTTGTTCTGAAAATTAATGATAACTGTAATCAGTCACTGGACACATTATCGGGTACACCTTGCTAGTATCGGGTTGGACCCCCTTTTTCTTTCAGAACTGTGTCAATCCTTTGCAGAAAAAATAAGGGTTTGGAACATCTCTTAGAGATTTTGGTCCACGTTGACATGATAGATCACACCGTTGCTTCAGCAACCATCAGAAGATGGATACTCTGTAGTCATAAAGGGATGGTCATAATCAGTAACAATACTCAGCTCGACTGGGACTTTTAAATGATGCTCACTTGGTACTAAGAGGCCCAAAGTGTGGCAAGAAAATATCTCCCACACCACCGGCAGTCCAAAACATTTATACAAGGCAGGATGGATCCATTCTTTCATGTTGTTTATGCCTAATTCGGACCCTGCGGTTTTCTGTTATGTTGCTGCAGAAACTGAGATTCATCACACCAATTTTTTAATCTTCTATTGTCCAATTTGTTTGAATTTTAGGCTCAATTTTCATTTCTTAGCCAAAAGGAGTGGTGCCTGTGTGGTCTTCTGCTCTTTCTGTGTAGTCTTCACTACCATCTTATTCAAGGTTTGGCATGTTGCATGTTTGGATATACTCTTCTGCAAACCTTAGTTGTAACTTGTGGTTTTTAGAGTAACTCTTGTTGACTTCCTATCAGCTTGAAGCAGTTGTAGATCTCTGTCTTTAGCAAGACATGAACAATTCTCTGTAAACCTTAGAGATGCTTATGTGGGAAATTCCAAGTAAATCAGGAGTTAAATATTCAGACCAGCCTCCTTGATTTTAGTCCCATGCTCCATCATTGTGTGAATGTGAATTATGGAAAATGCTGGCCAGATTTCCATTTACTTTGGTATATTCCTGATGTTTCTTTAAAAAAATAAAAATAAAAAAAATGAAAAAATCTTGCATTTCAAATGATGGATTGCAAAATTTCACTTAAAATGGCCCATTCTACCAGGATTTAATACTAAACTTTTCTCATTAATGACAAGTTAACTACACTTTCTCATTTTTGTAATAGTCATTTTATCTTTAGTTGAAGAAAGAGGAAATTCTGTGCAGCCTTAGTCATTCAAAGCTGCATCCAAGACCACAAGAGATGGGCCCAGCTCCAAATGAAAATGTTTGTGGCGTCTTGTAAATTCCTGTGGAATAACTAACAGGAAACTACAGTCGTCAAAGAGAACTTTCTTAGAGAGGAGCTGCCAGTGCGTCTTTTACGTCAGCTAGAGGAGAAGTTTCCATGTGGCTCTCTTTGGTAGGTTTCCACTGGGTCTTTTTACCCACTTTCATAGCTGAGTGTGTGAGAGAAGTGCTGTTAAATCACTGAGTCATTAGGTGGAGGTGGATGCCGCTTTGTGACAAAACTTCTTAAAAGCCTCATGAATAATAGATTTTAGTAAAACAGCCAGGAGCACACTGTTCAGTCTGAGGTTAACGAAGCCACGCTAATGGAAATAAATGCAAACACACAATCACAAACACATTGAGCATTACAAAATATCCTAACCTCCACAGGTCTAATCCCCCACAGTAAATGAGTTTTGAAAAAAAAGTATTCAGGCTGCTGTGTGAGTAAGCAGGCGGTACACGAACCGTGAAAGGTTTTCATTATCTGCGTCAGGCTTAATTGTCGGCTGAGGTGATAGGGTTAGCAGAGATGTGTGTGGGCTGCCAAGGAAAAGAGCTGGGCTTGATTTGAAAAGAAGAAAAAAACATTTGCACAGACACTGAAGCAAATCCCCGTTCTCATTTGATTCAATTAAGAAAACAATGTCAATTAAACCAATTTTCTTATTATTAGTACGCTTCATTTATCAGTCCGTTAGAAATGACGAAAAACATGATCAATGAGAACAACATCTTCAGGAATAACATATTTTATACACTTTTTTCTACAAAACAACAATTTTACATTAAATTAGATCATTGAAAATCAATTAAATGTTGCTGTAAAATATTGTCAAATATAAAAAACATTAATAGAGAATGCCTGCGAGTGATGTTTGATGAAGCACTCCAAAGAAATACTAAAATACTAAAAGAGTAGGAACAGCAGGAGGCAATACAACAAGAGATGCAGTATAAGCTTCAAGATATGGAAGGAAAAAAACCAAGAGATGCAGTGAAAGCTCCAAGTCACAGAAAAGAAATAATGAAGGCTTGTAAGTGATGTTTGATGAAGTACCCCAAAAAAATACAACAGGGACAAGGAACAGCAATGAGAAACAGGGAACATATTGTTAGAATATTTTGGTTTGAGGGAATGAGTAATGCAGGAGGGGATAATGAAAGTTGACCCAAAGTTATATTTTTTAATTTTTTTATCAGAAAGAAAAACACAAAAAACCTGAAACACTTTTACCTGCCATAATGGTGTCACCTAAAAAACAGAAAAACATTTTGTGTGTGATCATTGATTCATTTGAACACATCTGTTTCACATCTTGATGTCCAAAATAACAGCACGCTACAAAAAAGGACTGCATCGTTAAGTAGACTTTGCTACAAATATATATTTCTTGTTCTTATTACTCCACTTTGACCCTTGAGCCTCCAACAAATTCATGCAGCCAAAACAGTTATTTTCCAGCACTGAAGCTACTTCTTCCACCTTCTTTACAGCACTGCAAAGGTGTGAGGGTAAATCTTGTGTTGTCTATATGTACATTTCAATATCTGAAAAGCTGATTTGATTGATAACACTGAAAACCGTTAAAACTCAAAAAAAAAGAACTTTATTATTTTTGAATATATGCTTGGATATTCAAAACAATGACTATCATACATTTTTTGTAGTGTAGTTATTGCTACAAAAATTAAAAATAATATAAAACTAAAACAACAACAAAAAGCAAAACACAATACTGTGTTCTGACATTGATTCATTGATTGACTCTTGAGTCTCTAATTTGGGAAAGTTTGCCAGCTTCCAGACTACTGTACTTTAAATGAATACAGTGTTGGTCAGAGTCTCTTGGGATAATTGTAGCAGCAGATGTAGTACACAGATCACGCCAAACATGACCGAGAAGTTCATCAGCAATTCTTGGGAGTCCTCCGCAAAGTCACTTTGAATTATAACAGCCCAGAATGAATGAGAGATAGTCAGATGGTAAATTGATTAATGAAGTGGGCAGCACATTTGGTTTCTAGTAAGATCAGACATTTCTTTGAAAGAGACTGATTTAATGGAAAGTACAAAACAAGAATCCTGGCTTTCAGGATGCTTCTTAAAACATATTTGCCTAAACAAAACAAAAATAGCATTTCCCTGCATGGACATATCACTGGAGGTTAACTTATCTTTTATTTAACTAGTTCATGTCACTTACCTAACAATTACTTCTGGCCCTAAAAATAAGGCCTAAATAATTTAGTTAATAACATTGAATATTTATTGCAAAATATATCATATATATAACCATATCCACTTAGTCTTCATTAAAGAAATTAGATTGTAAGGTTAAAGATCAGAGCACAAAATGATCATATCTGAATCATCACCGAATAAAGAATAGTATGTTCTTCCTTCCTCTCGTGTTTTACTGATACAGCTCAAGAAATGAAACGACATTTTCAGAGACTTTAAATACATTTGAATATAAAACAGGTGTGTTACCAAATTAGCGCTTCGGTATGCATGATCTAGGATACAGAGGGATTTATTTCAAGCCTCCAAAAGGAACTTTTGCAGTGCAAATATAAGCAAAGACACAATCAGACATTACATGTTGAAACATGTCAGACTTTTACCAGTTTCTGCTTAGATCTAATGAGCATTTTGTTGTACGCTAGACATAGCCCATCTGTTAGCAGCAGAGCGTCATTTAAATGCCCACATAAAGATGCAGACTTCCATGTAAAAGATAAATAGAGTCCTTTTTTGTTTTGTTTACATTGGATTATCCAGCTGAATATTGTGCTTTAAACAACTTACATGCTTCAGCTAAACATGTTTTGCAGGAAACGAGAGACAGCCGGTCCTGTCACGAACACATACTGTATAGCCCCAAGCTAAAGCACCAACAACAGTGACTGTTATTCTAAATGCAAATTATAACTTCTGCTTATTCAAAACAGCTGGTGAAATGTGCTGAGTGAAGGTTTTGGGGGACTATATGTACAGTAAGCTATTCATTCATTCTTAAACCTGTTCCTTGGAGGTGATTCAGGTCTCTGGTTCCCAAACCAGTGATTGTGTTTTGATTGGCTATTTGGCCACATTGCCTTTGCTCCCTCTGCACATCATCAAAGCCATTCATCATTTGTTGATTAGGTGTCTTCAACCTCTATAGTGGACTTATCTCTAAGTCATCACCTTGCAAAATAAAAAAAATATCGTGTGCTTAAAACTGCTGGCTTCATTCATCAAACTAACCAAGTCAAGTTTAGTCAAACACATTAGTCATTGTACTATTTGTTGCCAACAGTGAATTTATTGATTAGTTACTCACAGTCTTCCCAAACCAGCCTAATACAATCAGTGTCCATGTTCTGTCCAGCCCACTCAGAAATTCAGTTTCCACTGCTATAAAACAGAGAAATGTTGGTGACAACTTGTTTTAAAAATTATTTGAATGATTCATTAATTATCTAAGCAGCAGATTCTTTTTCTGTCAAAATCTGACCTTGAGTAATCATTTGACCTTTCACCAAATAGTGTGAGTCACAAGTTATCTTAGAGCTTCAAAATCAGCCATTTATAGCTGTTCTGGCATTTAGTAAATCATCATCAGTAAGTCATTTTAAAAACACAACTACCAATAAAAATGACATAACCTCATTCTGTATCATTATGGATATTTTTAGTTTTATGGTCTTTAAAGCAGACCTGTCTATTTCTGTTAAATTTGTAATGTTACAATGGCGACTGCTCAACTAATGATAGAGGCATATCAGAATCAGACGAATATGTAGAAGTAATGAGCCAAAAGCTCAAGTTTCAGACTGCTCTAACTTGCTCCATTTCACATACTTTTTTTCCTACTCTTGAGTATGCATGATGTCACTGAGTCTAGATAATATTGTCATTACAGACCCATCCACCTGCTATTGAGCCTGTGTTTTTATCAGGGATAGCCAATCAGAAGAAAGTTGGGTTAAAGGGAGGTAGATGCGAACTAAAATACAGATGCTGGATGAAATGAGGGACTGTACCAAGGCCCAGTATAAGATTAATCGGGATTGTTTTGAAATAATAATAGACGAGAGTCCAAGAGTAGCAAGAAGATCTTGATAGATTGTAGAGTGAATCTCTACATTTTATTAAAAATCCAAAGTCTCTGATAACTTACAAAAACCAATATTGGGTTATCTTTCTCTATGAAGCGATGCTATTTTACACTATTGGACGCCTCTTTGTCGCCATATCAATAGTTACTAGCTATGATCCTCTAAATTGGCCTTTTTTGATGTGACTAGAGTTCTGACAGATGTGGGGACAACAGTGTTTTGCTAGACATGGAATTTACAGGAATACCTTAAACTTAAACATGGCTATAGCTATTGGTGAATTTAAATCATCATATGGATTGCAGAAAAGGAGACGTTTCATTATTTTTTTTTAGAGGCCACTAATGTTTTATGCTATTTGTTTATTGCATATTAATTGTATGTATGTAGACCTTGTATTTTTTGTTGTATTTGTGGTATTTTGGGGATATATGTCTGAAAGTTGCATTGGCCAAATCTCCCTTGCAAAACAGATTTGATTTCAAAGGAACTTTCTAAATAATGCTAAATAAATAAATAAACAAACACAAAGCTGGAAATGAGCACAAGTCTCCTTTAATAAACCAAACAAACAACAGACTGCAGAAAGCTTATTTTAAATTTAAACGAATCATATGTTGCAAATTTGATGGAACAGTTTCTTTGATTGACAGATACTACACCTCCAGTCTTTACGTTACCCACCAGGTGTCAGTAGCCTACATGTCACTAATGTACTGCATGCTGCAAAAGCAGACAAAGAGTATGCCTGGATCCCCAGCATTTATACATGCCAGTGGATTAACTAAGCACAAACTGGAACCAAATGTGCCACAGCATGTTAGAAATTATAACGCTGAAGCTGCAGACAAACTGGTTCTCAATAAAAAAAAAAAACCAACAACATTTGCTTCTTTGATACTTAAAATGATCTTAAGACAGTTTAACTGCGCTAGATGACTAAGTGTTTTCTACGAAACATGACTAAGAGCATGAAGTAGTCTGAGCTGAAAGAGAAGCTTTGATCACTGCCCTACTTTTCTTGGGCTAAAGAGGCGATGAGGCGGAGGGAGATGCACGCGAGAGGCAGGGAGGGGGGCGGTCCTACGTGTCCTCCTCCCCAGTCTTGAGCTCAGTGGTGTGCAGCATTTGAACAGAGGCAGACAGGGGAAGCAGAATCAGTGGCTAGACATGACCTTAGAATAAATTTGAGGAGTAACCCGATGGTTTCAAACCACGGACCTTGAACATCTGGATTTCCCTTCGTATTGGATATTTAATTTAAAAGGAGGTGTTGGAGGAATATCTCCCCTCAGCGTTGGACTCTATCTACCAGTTCCTCAGCATAAAACCATACCTGGCGCAGGTCTCAGAGTCTCCTTAATCTTATTTGTAGATAGACAGCGAGCCCGGCTGGCGACACATTAGAGTATCTTTATTTAAAGCGCTTTAACAGAAAATGTGAATCCCTGCCTTCTCCGTGAGGGAGCCGAACCCCCGTCGTTGGAATCTGAAACAGCTGGCTTGTGTCTAGAAAATTGTGGATTAACGATTTTTTTTTTTTACCCCTTCTCCCAAGGAACCTCGGACGTCTTTCAGTGGCCTGTAGCCACAATGAGCGTCGATTTAATTGAATTAACTACATGAGCGGTGTCAAAAGAAACGCGTTTCTCTCCGATTTAAAAAGGGAAAAAAATCCATATCTGCTGAAATAAACGGCGCCAGGAAAATATGGAAAACGAGGTGTTCACTCCTTTGCTGGAGCAGTTCATGCTCACACCTCTGGTCTGCTGGGTAAGCTCCCTAATTAGCTATTCAGATGTGTCTTGAGCTCGCCAATTAATCACCCCATGCTGTTCTTTTATTGATTATCTATTGTCCCTTTTTCAGGTGAAGACGGTCGGACACTCGACGGTGACCGATGGCACCAAATTATCGGAATATATTGAATTAGTGGATGGGATTTACCTGAATGAGATAATGCTTGAGATGTAAGTAGTTTGCGGCACACATCCAGAAATATTACCCATCATTGCATTAACAAGGGTTACATGGTTAAACCGTACCCATTCTCTGTGGTTATATGTATGCATTTTGGTCAGTAAACGGGGTCTGTGGGTGTGGAGGAAGGTCAAAGTGGTACTCACCCTGGGGGTTTTTCGTGGGGTCATCCCCTCATGAGCAAATTAAGCAACTGCAGCCTCTGTCCGGCGCTTAAAATGAATGTAGGCTAAGCACAAAGGGACCTTGTATTGGGGTCAATGATGGGTCGCACTGTCAGAAATCTTTGCAGACCGTTATTGTCAGGGGTTCTTTAGAGCTCTGCAGATTGTCTGCAGGCATGTTTGCTGCAAAGATGCGTGCGTGTTTTCTTTTAAGTCATCCTACACTATCATCTGCAGCCGACTGGAAGGCACCCCGCCCCTGGAAGCTGCAGCCTCACGTTTCCTGCTGTGCTGTAGATTAAACTAGAAATAGTAGCCCTAAGAAGAATCCCTGGTAGCAGCACAGAATCTGGATGTTGACTGCACTGCAATGCAGCAGGCCAACATTTGGTTTACATTCAGCTGAAAGGGAAGGACTGCTTATGTATTGGGAGTTCTGTTGATTGTGAGAGAGGTTGGATGTTTGATAAGGCAAAGGAATTTCATGTTCAGTTTGTCTGTTTCCAGTCATATATATATATATATATATATATATATATATATATATATATAAAAAAACATGGCAGAACACCGCTTTCCATTCCTTTGTCTGGCTCCTGGCTGGTACTTCCTGCTAGCAGGACAATTTTTCATATTTTCCGCTAATGCTACACTCCACACTGTCAGCATTTATCCCCCCGCCTGCCTGTCTAAGCACCATTCAACCCAGCCTGCTCCCACTGGAATTGATTTTCACCTCTCAAGAGATTATGTGTTGCACTTTCATGTGACAACTTCTTGCCACATCAGTAGCTCGGGGAAATGTGTGGATATTCTAATCTGTCTTTCCATTGTTTTGTGTACAGATTTATGTTAGTAACAAGTGTGTAGTGTTTTGGAAGGATAAATGTGTGGCTGCATTGCATGAGGAGCTGATTAACCCCCCACACGGTTTCCTCTTTTTGGATGGTTTCCTCTTCCTCCTGTCCTGCCTTCTTATAATGTCCTCGACCTCTTGCTGTTCGCCCATCACTCTAAGCTGCCTATCTTGAGGTTTCAACTATCTCTTCCAGCTCTTTTTCCCATGCTTGTTTTCCTCCTCCAGGCTTTTTCTACATGCTGATGTATTCTCCAAATGGCAAGGCCGTCTTTCCTCTTCCACACATAGCTTCTTCAAACAAGTCTGCTATATTTTTAGTGCATTTTACCCCTTATGGGACACACTATGGTGGAAAAAGAAACAGGAAGGATATGGGGGGAAGGGAAGGGTCAGAGGACCGAGGAAGGCAGAAAATGATTTGCCAAAAAGCCAGAGATGAAAAAAAAACTTTGACATGACAGGAAAGATTTGCAAAAATAGAGCAAGTGTTTAACACACAAAAGACAAATTCACATCCCTGGTTTGCTGAGCCACAATGGCAATTCCTCAGTTCTACATATTAACACAAAGGTGTGTGGCCATGTAATTGGTAGGATTTCAGTCTGCAGTAAAATGGAAAGAGCCAGAAGGAAATTTCCTGTGGATGGTTGAGAGCTCTATGCTAAAATGAACTGTGACTGCCTTAGTGATCGCCTGACAGGATGCTGGGAATATTCAGTCACAGCCCGCACAGTGTGTTTATGTTTGTGTGTGTCTGCATGCTTTTCTGCAGGGCTTCTGTCTCTGTGTGGGAGTTTGTGTATCTGTGGGTTTTTTTTTTTTTTCCCTGTGTATTTGGTTTTGGACTGAGGCAGCTGTTGGTAGTCATCTTGTTCAGCCACCCTCCCACTCAAAGGGCTACAGTATTGGTCAGATGTATTGGTCAGATTTAGTGTTGGTAAGACTGCTCTTTGTCTGCCTCTCCTGCTTTACAGGCACTGCAGGATTAACTTCAGCTAACTGAAATATCATAAACTCAACTGTATATTACACCTCATGGTTGTAAACTTTGCAGCTGCTGCAGAGCCCTTTGAATAATAGCTATATCATTTTTTTCATTGTCATCCTTTTGTAAATGTAACATGAGCTTATTCAGTATTAAGACCATAAATGTGGTTGAAAGCAATGCGTGGTGTGTGGTTATACTTCCTTCGGCTCCATCTCTCATTAAAAGTAGCTTAGAAACTTCTCCGAATACCTGTAGGTGATAATTAACAGGGCTCCCACTAGAACACTCTTACTCACACATTTAGTTTTTTCCTTTTCTCCTCTGTTCTGACAGCTTGAAACATATTGTAGTGAGTGTTATTGCTTTGCTTGAAATTGATCCAGCTGCACTAAAAAGCTGTACTCTACTGGTGTTACCCTCCAGCTGCTGTTTACATTAAAAACCAACAACAAAAAAACACCCACTAGCGTTCAGCACAGTTAGCACTGCATTTAGAAGAGTCAATGATATAACTACAAAACTTGCATAAATGAGTGGATGGAAGTCGGCATACTTTTATGTTAAAATAAAACATTAATATATATAGTGTGATCACTTCACATGCATGCCTAATTACACACCTTTGTGGTATTTTATTGGCAACATCAGCTGTTGTAGAGCAAGCTTTAGTATTGCTGTGCGCATGTCTCTATCTAGCACAAAGCGGGAGACATGGCAGACCGGCTGGCAGCAGTTGTCATGAGGACAGCATGGGAGAGCACAGAAAGAGCTGAGAGACCCCAGGATTATCTAACGGTTTGCTGACAGACACCCAGATGGCACCGTGTCCCCTCCCCCTGCCCTCGTGTGACTGACATTACCTAGCCAATTACATCGCCTCCGTAGTGCTGTCGAACCAATTAGTTTTCCCGCCCAGCAAGAAAGTGCCAATTAAAATTTTGTCAGAGTGACAACTGTCCATTTGAATTCTTGGCTTTTTTGCAAAGTCTGTAGACTCGTGCTGGCTCCTTGGCCTGTTCGGTCACCCGGTCAGTCCGTCCTTTTACAGGCTGCAGTTACCTGATTTATTTGAGTGAGACAGACAGTTGATGGAAATCGGGTGCACAATATTTGTCATGTTGGATGGCAGTGCTTTTCTAGCATTGCAAAGCTGTGAGCTTTGCAATGCTAACTTTGCAATGCTAACAACTTTAAACTAGAAAAGATGTTCAAAAAACTGGCTGCTAATTTTACTGAAGTAGCTACAAGTGTAAAGTAGTAACGCATATGTGAGAAATGGAAAGAATGCGGTTCCACATGTGCTGTGGTCAGTACTTCTGTTTATTATTCAGACAGATCAGTGCATGTCTGTCTGAATGGGTGCACATATGGGAAAGAGAATGTGAGAAAATTGAGCGTAACTACCAGCTGTCAGAATTTTCATCTGCATAGTTTTTTTTTTTCTCAGTGTATTTCAGTACACTTTGGTTGTACTGTTGTAACAGCCATTGAGGTCTGCCGTAGATAATCAACTTAAAATTACAATTTAAATGGATGTAAATTCCAGCATTGGCTGGTTTTTACTGTGTGAAGTCATATGTGCACCAATCTAATACTTTACTTGAAACAAAGCTCTGTTGCATGTTGATACATGTCTTTTGTTTTTTGTCATATTTGTCTTTACAATTTTCACTCAGGAATCACACCCAGGTGTTATTGCACCTCTGCTCTTCTCTAGCTTCTTAGCAAACTGGAACAGCTAAGAAAAAATACTACAAGTCATGCAATACCAGTAGGTCTCAGAGAGGTAAATATTTCAATAGGGTCAAATCTTATTTTCTTTTTCTTCTGCTGTCTCTCTTCATCATTTACGAACACCTACAGATCCTGCACCACATGCTCTTAGTCTGTTTCTCCCGTCTTTCCTCCTGCTGGCATCTTCATCTCTCCACTTCCTTTTCTGTCCACACCTCAACACTCCTGCTCTCTCTCTCACTCTCATTTCTCTCTCCTGTTTTCTTTTGAGCAGCACGTTGAAGCCTTTGTTAGCTTTCTCTGGGGCTAGTTACAGCAGACATAGTTGAAATTCCTGCTGGATTGGAGAATGGAGGCAGACAAATGTGCTGTTGGGTTGTTAGACTGTTTGATTTCCCTCCTGCTCCTGGCTGGAGTGTGGGATCCATCCTTCAACATCAAAGTGTCCGCCTTGGATCTCAACTCTCATAATCATCATTGTGTCATTCTCTCTGTGCCCGGCGAGCAGGGGGATGTGTATCATATCAGGAAGGAAACGGCAGCTGTGACCTTGGGAGGACAAAACTTTAACAAGGCTGTGTTAATATGAGGCACTCCAAACCTTAGAAACAAGGACGTTTAACCCCAAAGGAATCGTCGTAGAAATTTAATCGCAGATTTTCTCTGAGTTTTTCACTCTAGCAGTGCAGAGTCATTTGACTTACAATTACCCGACTCTTAAAGTATAGTATTTAAGTTTGCTGCTGCATAGCATTTAGCATGACTATGAATAAATCGCTGCCCATCACAATTTAATACTGAACTTTTGAATTCCACTACTGATGCTATTTGCCACCATTTCAAATGTTCATTTTGGCAGCTTTATATCTGATTTTTATTAAAGGTAGCTGTTAATTTGCTGGTGCTGCTATTTGCAATTAATGCAAACTCAACATTTCCTCCATCTGCTACTTATTTCTATCCCTTCAGTGGCTCAGGGATATAATCCCTTCTGTTCAATGAAAGACTTATGGGGTGAAACATCTGCAGGAATTGTTGAGTTTCATTAACAGCAGCTTAACACTGAGAATTAACAGCAAAGTAAAATTAATCATCGACCAGGTAAAAACATTTCTGTTCCAAAGAGTGACCCATAGCAGAATGATTGAAGTGTGATTTATGTTAGAAAGATTCATTCTCTATATTGACAGTGGATGTGTCTAAATAAGGTGTGAACCCTTCTCAAATGAATTAATAATTAATCTTATTTAAAAGTTTCTCTTTTGCAAATGTGTGTTTGCAAAAAAGTACTTTTTATACTTTTTGACAGATAGTGTGTAGTCCTGCGGCCGAACTCCACCTTCACTATCTTCGACTGAAAGTAGCAACACTAGACCTTACTTTGCTCTGAGGCCTTGAGGAACCAGTGCTTCACCTCCTACACATTTCCAGTTTGAGCAGTTAGTCCTCCATTATGCAGATAAACTGCAAGATAGATGACTAACCTTGCAAGGACTATCCTCAGCACCTCCAATCCAGATTGGTAGGAATGAGTTCAGCTACAATCCTTGTGGGTACACGGAAGACAGGAAGAGGCCCTGTGGTAACAGAAAGACAAAGACAGAAAAGAAACAACTCCATGAAAAACCAGGACAAGGAAATGGGGCGATGAGAACTCGGTGTGTTTAAGCACTACAGTTTCCGTGAGAAAAGGTGAAGAATGAGAGAAGAGGATGCAGTCCACATCAGTAAAGAGTGGTGGATGTTACTTTGTTCTCAGCATCTTGCACTCCCAGTATTCTAATGGGGTAAAGTAATATAATCTGCATTGCAGCCCAAGTTAAAAATAACCTAATGGTGCAGTGACATATGATGCTCTAGGATCACCGTCTGATTCCTCACTAATTTGAGATTAATTGGATTTATAAGAGTATGTGTTACCTCCTGCCTGTGCTTACTGTACTTCAAAGCTTCTGTTTGGAAAGGCAGTCAGTGTAATGATACACTCAAATCTAAAAGATAAGTGCTGATTTCCTCATTTTGTAGCTGACTTGTTAGTATGGCTTATTGTTAATAACTTTCTTTGCTTTCATAATAAGTGTGATGTTTTAATCAAGGTATCCTATTTATTTACTATTCATTAATCAATTCCCTAATATTTGACCGATATTCCTACATGTCCACAAATATTGTATTGGTGTCCGACAGAATGAAGTCTTGACTATGTGGATGTGGACAGCTGGAGACCCAACAAGCATGCAATGATTCCTGTTATCCTCCTTGGAAATACGCTGCCTGGGGCGGATGCGTAGTCGGTGCATTATAATGTAAATTCCCTGCGGACGAAAAACAGGCAGGCACCTGGGTGTGCACAAAATTTACGCTGCTCAGATTCAAGTGGATTCGTGTTTACTCACAGACAAGGAAAGTCGAGGCTTCAGATCACAGATATACAAGTGGTAAATATGAGCTTCCTCCAAAGGGTATTTGGACTTGGGAGGAGCTCAGTAATTTTGGAGTGTCTCAAAGTAGTACTTATACTCCCTCGCACTGAAAGTAGCCAGGATAAACGGTAGAAAATAAAAGGGTGTCATTTTCTATCAGCCTGTTGGTTAACAGTTCTACAAGCCATATAAGGTTTAGATCTGTGTTACTGGGTTGGTTGCATGCCCTCAGTGGTATTTGAACCAACTGGTTTAAAATTTTGACATTTTAAAGGCTTCTGCTGTTTCTTTGTGCTTCTGAGTGGTGGAAAAACAAACCGAGGGCGGTGTCAGACAGCCTTAATTCTTTACACCGACCTGAAATTATCCTGAACCAAACCGTCAGCCTTAACACGGCTGCTAATAAGAGCTCATCCCCCAGATTTCTTTCACCGGCCTCCTGTGTATGTTTGTCTTCTCTCTCACATGGAGGCACAAACACACCCCTCCTGCTGTGTTTGGACAGTATAGCTCACAATCTCCATCTCCAGCACGTGGCCAAATGAGGCCTGGGCTTTGTGTGTGTGTGTGCATTTAGGCTGCTTTCTGTATTGGTGTGTGTACGGGCATGTGCCTGGCTGCCCACGTTGACTCTAATGTAGCCTGTCATATATAGGCTAACACTACTCTCTAACCTACCCAGCCAATCAAAGCTTGCAGATGAGAGGAGGAAGCCCAGTGGCCGCAGGCTCTGCATAAGGCTGCAGTGCCTGTCGACGGCAACCATGAACCGACTTATTGACTGGCCGTCTGGCTGACTTGCTGACTAGTTGTCTGTGTTGCTGCCTCTTGAGCTGGCTTTGCCTGTTCATCCTTAATCTGTTTGTCTATTTAAAGTCTTAGGTTTATTGTATCAGAAAGAAAAGGGAGGGGGAGGCAATAAGTTGGATTTTCTTTTTCTTTTTTTTTTTGTTAAGCCCCCGTATTTAGTCGCCTGCTGATCCACAGGGGTGTCAGCCTGTCCCAGACTAGTAACATCAGAGATTGTGCAGGAGAAATGAGTAGTGGATTGCATGTTATTGTCATGAGATGGTGACTGCCATGTTGTCAGCTGAGCGTGATGATGATGATGGAATGCATGAATAGTAACAACATTTTTTTTCCTCTTCCTTTTCCCCTTCTCCAAGTATTTCACACACACCTCGTTCACCACATTACCCTCCTCGCACTGATAGGATTACAGCTTCCTCTGTGCTTTTTAATTAATGGGTTAAATAGACCCCCTACTATGGACCTCGAAAGGGGCTGTGTGTGCATGTGGAGGGGAGAGATGGCAAGGTCATGTGACTTCGTTTAGAACGGTATTAAAAAGAGCCCTGTGTCCTTTTGATTAGCGTGTGTGTGTGTGTGTGTATTTCAGGGTGGAGGCTGTTGAAAAGCCGAATTAACACATCCACATTGCAGCCATTTGAGAGAGAGACTTTTCATATAAACCCAAGACTTCTAAATAAATGCATAAATGGGTCTAAATTGATAACTGGAGTCTTTATATTACTGTGTATTAAGCAAGTATGCTTCGTTTTGTTTCTATTAGAGGTATATTTCATGGTGCTCAGTGCAAAGAGAATGTAACAGTGGTAAAACAAGAAAAGGATTTAACCAGTCACCTACGAATGAATGTTGCTGAAGATAAATACAACCCTTGACATTCAGCGTCTTCTCCTAAACAGGAAAAATAAATAAAAAAATCTTGATTATACCTTTGTAATCAAGTTATGAGCTGTGCAGATACAGACATTCCTTTGCGATTCTGGGGTGTTTCAGAAGCAGTCATGCACACGCATGCATGACGACACATGTGCTGCACACTGCATGCATGCATGCATGCATGCATACATTTGTAAGCAGTCAGGACCCTTCTCAGGCGCAAGGCAGCCATGTTGACCCTCATAAATAGGTCATGGAGCATACACACTGAGGTTTAAAGTGCATATCACGATAAACAGAGCTGCTCTCTGGCATTGTTGGTGTAAGGCATGATGGTGAAGAAAATACCATGACTTAATTACTTGGATATGTTTCCCTTATGGAGGATAGGAGGTATTTTACTTTATATAGCTATAACACATGGAAGCTGAAGGGTGAAATGGTTCATCATTTTGATGGATCATCAAAATGTGTTGCCTCAAATATTGTTAAGTAAATTATTTCATTATTTTTATCTATAGGAACAGCAAAACGAATGTGTGGCAAGTTTGTTAAAATGAGTTAAGTTTAGTATAAAATGTAACTGGTTAATTATCGTTTTAAAATTAAATTGGCATGAGTGTTAAATTGCAGTATCTATAAGTATCTATTGGCCTTAGCTGATGTGGTTCTGTTTTACTTAGTCTCATGCAAAAAAAAGTTTTCACGAGGCTCCTAAGTACACCCTTACTGTTTCAATATGAATTAAGATACTGATGTAATGCAATTAATAAACTGATCATTAGCAAGTGTGAACACCTTTTAATAAAGCAGATGATTTGGCAGTTCATTTGTCTATTCATCATTGAAGTGCGCGTTAACACAATACCACAATTATTTAAGGGATGGAAGATTGTCTGAGAAATTCACTCCAAGTTCAGACTGTGCAATGCACAGAGGAACCGCTAAAAATCCAGAGCTATGTCTCTGACTCCTCTGGCCTCACTTAGAATGTGAAATATTCAGTCTTTTTCTAATTGGACTATCTTGAACTTTAATAAGTATTACTCATTAAGAAGGGTTGACAGAAAAACATGGCAGCACAGCTCAGGTTTGCATCAACAAACCACAATGTCTGGAACAATGACCTTTGGACAGATGTAATGCACAGTACCATGTTTGGTAAAATCAAGAACAGCATATCAGAAGCACGGTAGTGGAGGGGTGATGATTTGGCCTTGTTTTGCATCCACTGGCTCTGGCCAGCTTGCAGTGACTGACTTGACTGTGAACTCCTCTGTTTACCAAGTATTCTAGAGTTAAATGTGAGGCCATGTGTCCCAAAACTAAATGTTGGCCCAAATTGGGCCGTGAAAAACAGGACAGTGATCCTGAGTATGCCGGCTAATGAGCTGTGCATAAAAGAAAGCCTGCAGGCCTCAGTTGAGTAAAGAACGAGCCAAAATTCCTTCACAAGAATGTGAGAGACTGATAAAGTCGTACAGAAAACAATTATTAAAGTTAAGGGTAATAAAAAAAAAAAAAAAAAGGGAAAGATGTTTGCGAACCATTGACTCATCGGGTGGACTTTTAGTGGAACTTTTAGTGGGATTACTGAAGGAAATGCTGCCCATCTAAAGCTACACTCATTCTGTAGAACAAATAAACTGTATGAAAAGTATTTGAGACAAATGTTACAGCAATATATAGATGCATTTGGCATTAGCAAATGTGAAATTAAGACTTTCTCTCTAGTTGCTCAAGGGCTGCTATTTTGTCATCGCCTCAGTTCTGTGACTCAAGGAAACTGGAATTTCCCTCAGGGGATCAGTAGATATCACATTAAATACACAAGACTTGTATAGTATCAATCTTTTTAACCTCTAACTAGCTGGTTGAACTTTTTTTCTCTCCCTCCAATCAGTTTTGTTTATCCTATCAAAGAACTTTACTGTTAAAACCTGGGAGATTATTAGCCATAAATGATGCAGATTCTGAACTTGACAGCAAGTCAGCAACTTGTATCCTCCCATCATTGGAAAGCCTGACATGCTAAGGATTTGTCTGATTAATTATCTTACCAGTAGACTTAATTGGTGAATGTTTGTGATTAGGCTTGGTAACATTCACAGATGTGCAAATTGTTTGGATTGCTATCAGTTACTATGTGAAATGGTTCTGTGTGGATGTGGAATGTTTGGCTCCTTAAAACGTGTTGACACCTGTGATAATATAAGTTGTCATGCATGCGCCGTTTAACATCCCTTAGGCAACACTCACCGAGGGCACACAGCCTCTTGACTCTGCAGGCAGCATGTAGGCAATGATCACAGTTAAATGTCACAGAACTGCTGATATACAACGCCTCAGTGTAGCCTAGTGGGTATCAAATGTTTTCTGACATTCCCCAAATCGAAGTAAAAAATGTAGTAAGTAAAAGGAAGCTCTTGTTTGTGCATTTTTTCCCTGAAAGTGATATAAAATTAACTTTGCTTCACTCCCCCCCCCCCCCCCCCCCCCGGTTGTCCACGTCCCATCAACAGAGCCACTATGCCCCATCTCAGTGACTTTCCCCCACAGTTTGAGAACCGTTGGTGTAACCCAAATGTTTAAATGCTTCAAGAGCTTTGAATTTTAGTACTCTTAATTTGGACCCTAGAAACTGTCTGAAACTTTGGTGCCACCAATGTTTTGTTGTGATTGCTTTTATTGTGATTGTGGTTTCTTTTAACATGGTTATGGCACTCTGTTTATTTAAGCAAGGGTCTACTGTCACTCTACGGCTTATATACAGACCCATTCTATTACATAAAGCAATGATACAATGGTAATTCTTAGAACCAAAGAAATCTTCACCTGATATTTATCTTTGCTACAAACTTGGATTGTTGAATAACCCTTATTCCATTTCTCCTACAGAAATCCCAAAGCCACAGTGCAGCGCACCAACAAGAAAGTGAACAATGACTCCACACTGCGCATCCAGAACCTTTCTATTCTCATCAGGCAGATTAAATCCTACTATCAGGTAAGATTTTACTACTTTGCTTTATCAGAAGTTAAAAGTAGCCACAGTGAAGTGATTGTTAGGAGCTGGTTATTGCAGATAGGTCATAAAAATGTGTGGATTTAGTGAGAAGGGTCAAAATCCCTTAAATTTAGCTCTTCATACATACCCCATGTTCCTTTATGCCTAAAACAGGAGTTGGCTTTCACCACCTTTACCACTTACAGTGGAAAAATGTATCAGTTAACACACTCGTCAAGTTTAGCTCAGCATACACACAGAATTAAATGGGTCCGCACAAGCTCATGCCACATAAAGAGTTGGCTGTATAAACGGAGATGTATTTGCAGATGTGTATGTGAGTGATGTGGTATCAGCCTCCATCCAGATGTCAAAAGTGGCCCAATAAATTTAAAGAGACGTCAGGAATGTAAAACAGTGATGTGGTTACTCGTCTATAGTTTCTGCTATATATTTTGTTTTTCTTTTTACATTTTTAACTTAAATCTGGTTATGTACCATTTCCCTCTTGAACAATTTTCTTAATTTTAGAGAGCTTCATCCGACAGAGAGAAAAATAAGGCAGTTGTCCTGATATTGATTCATTCTGTGTAAATGTCCTAGAAAAGTGAGGAAAGCTAACTTACTGCCTAAAAGATACTCTTAGAAACTTTGGTCAGAGGTTTGAAGTTGATATAAGTAGACCAAGTTACGCATACTGAAGTAGATTACTGCTTAGCATGTTATCAGGTCTTTATACGTTTCAGTTTCCGTTCATGGTTAATCATTACTTGTGAATCTACAGTCTTTGCAGTTGATCATATCAGTAAATAAAGACTCACACTTAGTAAATACTTTATCAAATACTGCAACAGTATACTATACTGCTGAGTTACTGTCTGCTGCTCGTCAAATACATTTCATTGCAGTGTTGACCCTGTGCTAACTTGCATATGACAAAACTGAAAACACGTGTGGTGAACTTGTCACAAGCAGTAAATCCCACTAATGCTGTGATATATTTGATATATTTGTGCATACTCACCCTGGATAATCTCTTGACTGCTTGCATATGTGGGACACCACATGGTTGATTTGTGTCGAACAACTTTGGTTTGCAGCCCACTTCCAAGTGTGGATGCCAGATATTTGAATCTGTAATCCTCCCCCATCTCTGTGGTAGAGTGTACATTTTTTTCTGCTTATCAGTGCTCTGTGTCTCACGTATAATATAAAGTTTAGTTGGCATAGAGTAATATTTTCAGCTGAATTAATGCACGACACAAAATGGTCTGAACACTTTTTCATATGTTGAGACACCCGGTGTTTCCAAGAAATACTGGTGAGCATGACAGTCATGTATTTTTATGTATCATGCAGTTTAAAATTTAAGGTGTTAAGATGAGGTAGGGTTACTTAATTTCAGTGGGGTTTTTTTGTTTGTTTGTTTGTTTGTTTGTTTGTTTTTTAAAGTGGATGTTCTTTAACTTGAGATAAATTCATGTATCTAAAAGGACAGAACACATTAATCAGCATTTCTGTGAAACTGCCAGTGTCACCCAGCGTTCCTGTGGCAAGATGTTTTTAAAAGTGCTTTGTTTTTTTGTAATCTTTGGAAAACAGTTTTGTAATATAGGTTGATTTATTGCCCAACCTCAAATGCATAAGTTGCCCCACGGTAGGTTGCTGTTACAGTTGTGTAGTTTAGCGTGCTGTCCCACAGCATTCCTCAGTGTCTGCTCCGTATTGTTTATAACGGTTATGCATGTGTGTTGTGAAACCTGCAAGGTTGACAGATTTGCAGAGAATATGATTCACATTGTTGCTGGAACTGTGTTTATGGTAATCAGGAGTTGTGTGGGCCAACATGCTGTTGCAACAGTGCAATGAGTTCAGGAATGCTGATCTAGCCAAGCAGTCAACCTGATAGACACAAATTCCCACACTACAGGTTTAGGATTGACTTGTATCCTCATGGGTTGTGAGTGTGCTGGGCTTGTGTAAGAATTTGTCATTAAAACTGCCATTTCTAATTTCTGTTGCAAAGTCTGTTGTGCAGACTTTGACATTATAAGGCCACAAAAGCTCCAGTGGGCATCTTTAAAAGGACTTGCCAAATTATGTGTCATAGAATCAATGTATGCCAGTTTCCTCTGAGGTTGATTAATGACTAGCAGAGTAAATGAATGATGAGATGACAGGAAGGGTTAATGACATTAACTGGAAGTGACACAATCTATCCTCTGTTTTTTAACACCCTGGATTTAGGCTTCAATAATGCCCCCATCTTCCGGGAGGTAGATTAAAAATATATGTATTTAGTTGAGTGCATGCACAATATACAGATATCTGATTTACTTTACGTTGCATTTGTAGTAAGGTTTGTCATTTTTCCAAGGTGTTCAGCACATGATGCAGCATGTGCTTCCTGCTTATTTATATGAATTAAATAACATCCTTTTCTGAAAAATTTAGCTTTTTGTGCAGATTTCAGTACCGACCCTGCCTACTTGTGAGGGATAATTTGTTGCACTAATATGAGACTAATTCAGTTCAAGACCTTGCTAAACATAATGTAAGTAAACGGGTGTTGTTTTGGGTGTATATAGTACTGTGTAATCTGTGTGGTCGTTAGCTTTACGTGAATGTTGTAAGGCAACAATGCAACTCTTGTATGGCCATGGCGTTTGATTAATCATCCCTGTTTGTATGGGTGTTGTTCTTTTGACCTCCTAGTCACACCATTGTTCAGCCACTTGTGTCTGCAGCCTCAGACTCTCGGAGACCACCTACAGGCTTAAATCCCTCAAAGTTCCCTGCTGTCCTTGTTGTGTGTCTGACTGCCCCTATGATGACCTATTAGGGATTTAACTGACAACGGAAGGGTTATGTGTAGGATGTAATTACCTATTTAAGTGAGCATTTTAATCATTTTGATTTGTGTGGTTTTGGACATATGTTATCTTGATTATTTTTAAATGAAGTTCTCCACTTCTTTCTTTATAATTTTAGTTCATTAGCAGCTTAAAAGAAATAAAACTAAAGTGTCTATGAGGCTGTGTGTATTGTATTTAATAACAAATAGTGAGTCTGAAGTAGTCAAGTCTGAATGAGATTAATTCTATATTTGTTTAGATGAAAATGAAAAGCGCATTTTTTTTTTTTTTGTTTCAATCTCTAATAATAGCGAAACGGTTTATGTGTGCTTGTGTTTTTTCTGTGGGGAAGCACGTTGGATGTTAAATTAATCAGTGGGTTAAAGATTAAACAGTCATACCTGTTGAGCATGCTAGGCGTTTCTTCCCCTGCAGCGCTGTTCAGAAATTGAAAAGCAGTTCATACGTATACCATATTTCCTGTTTATTCTCCTCAGCAGAGTTTCAGAGCCATCCTGCAAAATATGTATCCATGTATAAATATATATATGATCATACTATATTTGCACACATGCACAGTTTGTGCACTAGGCCACAGTCTTCTGAAGCAATGAGGAGGAAAATGACTTTGATAAATGGCTTTGCTGTGGTCACCATTTCCTCTTACTGGTTTCACATTTCCAGTGACACATGGAAGAAGATGGTACCTTTCAGGTCTTAGGCTAATGGTGTTAGCAGCTTTATATTTACTGTAGCACTCAGCACTTTGGACGAGGATGCGGCATGCTTGGCTGCTTCCTATGATTGAATAAATTGATCTTGATCTTTGAGTCTGTGTAGTGGAGCATCGGAGGAACTCAAGGCAGTTCAGAGAAGCTTTTTAAACAGACGTGCCCTGGTGACTGTGCTGTCGTCTTTATAAGCAGCACAGTTCATGTCCGGGAGGAAGGAGGAGGGAAGGACTTTATTTGGTCAGTCAGCAAGGGTTCAAATTTAATAATCTCCTCGTGTCAAGAGAAATGCAGTTATTAACTTTTTTGATGGCAGGCAGTTGTATACCTGGGATTTTCCTTTGTCCCTTTCCTCATCCCTTTGCCTCTAGGAGATGTAATCCTAGGAGCGTGTGTGTAGTGCGAGAAGTGAGCGGGCAAACAAGAAATTCAGTAATAACGGCTTTCATTTCAAAGTATCCCTGTCTTGGGCTGTGTTTGAGTATGAGGGTTGTCTTTCAATGTCGTGTCATTTTTGTGCGTCTTTGTCTCTGTTATTGTTCTGGTAAAGTAGATTCTGTAGGAGGAGGTTGATGTCTAGACGGGCTTCAGGCTTTGATTTTTAGAATCTGGTGAACATATCAAGGTTGAGCGTGCATGCGTGCGTGTGTGTGTGTCTGTGTGTGCGCGCGCCTTTTCATGTGAATGTAATGTTGTGAAGAAGCAGACGTGATTGCAGCAGCACATTTTTTTTTTTTCTTCAAAGTAAGCAAGGGGTGGAAATTTTAATTCTGGTAATTATTACATTGCTTTTGAGTAGAATATCAAGTTTCCTGGTACAGAGTCCACTGACTTTTCCATTGCACTGATGGTCAGTCCAAATATAGGCCAGGCCTCTTTTTAATTTAGTGGCCTTGGTTTGGCATTCTTAAGTGGGATGTAAGATGGAGCCTTCAGCTGAACTGAAGTCTTTGTGCATGTACTTGCTTTTCTCAAAGCTAAGTGAATCCCTTTGTCCTGGTTTATGAAACTCTGGCTCAGACACCATGTGGTGTCATTCATAGTCGAACGTAATCATTCAAACTGATGGAAGGGATTATAATTTTTTTTTCCTCAAGTTAGGAAAGTGTATATACTTTTGTAGTTTTTCATTAAAATGTATAAATGGCACAAAAATTATTACAACTTGCATTGATTTACTTTATTTAGTGCACAGCAACATTTTGCTTCTATCCTTTGAGTTTTAGACGTTACATTTGAAAATAAGAGTGTTTTTGTCCCCTGTTTGCCTCTGCTTTGGTTTGGGGTGTGGTTTAAAGGCTGGGAGCTCTGTTTTGACTCTTTAAAGAGTAACAGAGGACATCATTGATGCAGAGTGTGCCTGGCCCCAAAGCTCTGCAAGGTTTTTTTTTTTTTTTTTGCAGACTAATTCACGATAATGTTGCATGTTTAACGGTGATCTGTAAGCACTTTAGCAGCGAGCAGCAGTTTTAAAGTCCTTTCAAACCCTTTATGTCACATTTTCTCTTTGCTGTTGTTTCAAAAGAGCATTTGGTGTTTGAATTTGTAATCCAAGCTTCAGATGTTTTATCCATCAGCTAAACCTGAGAAAGTATAAGGGTGAAACCTTTGAAATTGTGTGGCTGGCTTGACTTCAGCCACACAAAGTCACTTGACTTTTTTTTTTTTTTTTTTTTTTTTTCCCCCAAGCTGAGGGAACATGCTTGTGAAATACTCCAATTCACCAGACTTTCCACACACTTTGTGCATTATCAGATTTTACAGCTTTGGTTCAACCCTGGTAGAAATTGGGTTTTTTCTAAGTAGTTGCTTAATTTTGGAGGCTGCCGTCTTTTCTTGATGATATATAACCTCACAAAAATACTTTTACCAGTTCAGAGCAAGCTTGAAAAACAAATCATCATCCATCTTGCATCTTTCTTGTTGTAGCCTTTGCCTCAAGATACTGATTATGTTTTATTGCTTTCTGCTAGAAATTGTACTGTATTTGTATATTTTCACCAAGTCTGAACTTACTCACACAGTCCTTTCAGCATCAGTCATGAGCAAATCGGTTTATTAGGGCATGTGCTTGTAGCTGCAGGCTAAATGTGCTTTGTCATGCAGACTCACATGCTGGCTATTCTGAATAAGTCCTGTTGATTATGTTAGTTTAATAGCTCAGTTTTTGAACTCTTACACAGGTAGCAGTCAGTCACACATCACTCTAGGCATATATAATAAGGTTTGGAGTTGATTCATATTGATCTGTCTGGCTCAAATCATGAAATAATCTTTTTTTTTTTTCTGTTCCCAAAACAATAACTTGGTTAAAGCAAAGACAATTAAAGAGTCTCAAAAACTGACAGATGCCAGACAGCCTGATTAAGTCGCTAATCAGATTACCTGACTATACAAATAAGAACTTAAAAGCTTGATTCATATCACTGAATCCCTTGGAGATTACACTGTAATGGATAGTGTTGGTGTTTACATTTCTCTGCAGTCACGCGCAACACTGAGGTGGTTATGTTGGCTTTGGAGCTAATAAATATTGAAAAATGCTCATACTTATATTGAAAAAAGGCAGAATTTAGAACAATTTGTCTGTAGAGGTTGTCAGAGTTAGGAAAATGAGAAAAGACGTGAATAGACTGGAGGAAGGGGGCAGTCATTGTCTTATGGCTCAGCACACTGGAGTAAAAATAAAATGGCAATGATCGCAAGCTGATGGCACAGGTTGCCTGGTAGGAAGCAAGTGATCTGCAGATAGTTGTGGTCCTCGACTGCAGTCACGCTCGGATAGATTAGCAACAGTTTGCAAAACATTGTCGTCTTATTTATAAATGCAGACAGTGGGAATCAGTCTTCACCAATGAGCTCAACTCTTTTGCATAGTGTTTCTTTTCACAGAAAAGTGGTTGCTAGTTGGTTGGAATCTGGTTATTTTACTATATCAAAACACTTGTTTATAAACACAGATTGCAGATGTTGCAGACCTGGTTCCTGTCTTCAAAACAACCGTTTCAAAAGCAAATTGACTGTACATGACACATGGCCCCCAACTGTCAAATTGAAGCTGGCAGTTGTTTCGGGTTTGCAAAACCCCGGTATTATTACTTTTCTGAGAAAAGGTGCAGAGGCCAACGTAAATCCCGGGGGCCAGAATCGGCCTGGCAAAGACTTAATCCTACCTGCTGAACAGCTTTTTAAAATATAAGGGAAGGCACACATTTTTGGACTTTTAACTTTGAAATAAAATTATACTCCACAGTAGATGGGTAACAAAAAAACAACAAATAACAGAAAAGTTCCTGCCATTCACTGAATACAGTAGAAATTTCAGTTTTATAATTATGGGACAGTCTGAGCAGTGAGCTACCAGAAATTGTGCCAGAAACTGTTATTTTAACTTGAGGATACTCAAAAATAAATAAAAGTTTGATTGAATTTCTGATTTTCTGGTTTCACTTTCATGTTGATAGTTTTCTGAGTAATGTCAAACATCAAAGAATGTCAAAGAAATATTGTAGTGAATGTCATCCATGTGTCACCTTTTGCCACTGGCTTTCTGGTTGGCTGCTTACTGTAAACAAACCCATATTTTGAGATGCATGAGTCAGTAAACGAACCCACTTTTTTTTTTCTTCAGATTTTATGAAGGTTGGTATTAAGTGTTGTTCCATTTTAAACCCAGAACCTCTCACCGTTCACACCAAATAATCACAGCCTTCAGTGGGATCTGAACATTAGCTTGCCAGTATGACATCCCCTGCTCCTCTGCGTGCACATTGATCTGCAAGTGTTTGTGGATGTGCTTGTGGATGTGCCTAGTAAGATAAAGCATAACAGGAATTTGTGGCAGTTAAATGCAGAGACAGTTCCTGTATGCCAAAAGGGAGATATTTATAGATGATGTTGTTTTTAAGGGGAAGCTAAGAGCTAGGTTCTTCTTTTTCTATTACTGAACTAAGGCATGTCTGCTATGTCTCTGTTATGGACTTACTGAAGATAAGAGTGACATTTTATTGGAAGCGTCAGTGAACAGTTGCACTTTTCTCAAACATAAATGCGGAAAAAGCCCACTGTGTCTTTGAAATCTCCAAAAATTTAATTTTCAGCCACACATTTACACAACCACTCAGATTTACTGCTCCAAAACTGTTTAGCACATTACAGAATTGACAACAGAAACAACCAAGCTAATTTGAATTATGCATCAAAGAGAGCAATAATTACTACAAAGACATCTGTGGCATCAGACAAAGTTTTCCAGTCAGTGTAAAGCACAGCCCTGGGGATGACTGGATAGTGGGTGGTGGGGCAGGGCTTCCCCAGCCCACCTGCCAACACCTTTGAGACAAGCAGCAGGATCAACCCGTTCACTCGTTCTGCCTCGGGGCTCTCTTGTTAAAAGCACTCTAGCTGATGGATACCAGCAATGAACAAAGGAACTGGGCACTAATGGTGCGTTTGCCTCCTCCTCTTCATGTAAATGATGATCTGTCCATCTGGCTATCAGTGGACCCTCACTGCTGCTCTTTTCATGGTAGTTTTTATTGCCAAGAGTGACTCTTGATTTTTATTTCTTTCCTAAAATTCAGTTGTTTTTGCATGCAACCACTTTCTGCAAGGCTCCACTGACAATAGTAATAAAGTAATTTTAATAAAGTGTTCATTAAAAAATAATTCTTAAACCTTTTTTGTGGATTTTTACTCAGTTTGATAAGCTGTCAGTTCAGGTAAGCTGTTCACTTGTTAGTTTCTCTGTGAGACCATTAAAGTTTATTTTTGTTCTCCTCTTAAAATATTACTTTGACCAATAAGCTTGTTCTAGAGTGTGCAAACCCCTTAAGTGTACCTACAGCTCTTTTAGACCTCTTACAGGCATGAGATATGAAACATTGCTGACATTATTCAGACGTGGCCAGAGCGGTGAAGAGTGAGCCATGGTACATGAGGTGTAATTCATGCAGCTATTTTATTATTATTAAAACTTGTGTGTTGAAAGTAACTTGTCTTCCTTTCTTTCTTTCTGTATCTACTCCCCCTCTGGTTAACTCATTCATCTCTCACACACGGTGACAGCAGCAGAGATACACTATGAATAAACTGGCCTAATAAATGACTGCAAAATGCATTAGTCTGGATTTTTATCACACCTTGATGGATGGATGTGACTTTCCTGTTTGTCTTGGGAATTTTAGCTCCAGCTTTATCTCATGCGGTCTTCCCTGGTCGACAGCCGTGAGACTGTTACTGTTTAAATTTTTACCACCAGGTCAACTTATCAAGAAAAGCTGTGTTATTCTTTAACATTGCTAATGACACACAGTTACATTTGCCTGACTGCAGATGATTTAAGCTAGAAGGCTTGATGGTTTCCAGAGTCCCATCAATAGTTTGACTTGCTACAGAGAAACTTCACCTTCTCCCCAAAAGCGACTGTAGGGTAAGGCCTGATTTAGACTTCTGTAGGTAGTCTTTGCAGAACCTGTGACGCAACCTATGTAAGGTCCCTATATAGGTCCCTCCATTTCATTTGACCCTTCATGTCTAATCCTGTAGTTGGCGCATTCTCCATCCAGGAATTTGCCGACATTTTCAAGTTTTTATGTGAATGCTATGAATATTATTCCTTATATTGAGGTGATTATTGCTATTCTCTCACTGATAAATTCAAAAACTACTGCAAAAAAGAAGCCAGAAATACACTGGAAGAATCAACGGTAATGAATTAATATGTCACTGGATTAATTCAAATGAGTGTAAAAATGGCTTTACCACATTGAACAACAGGAAAAGCTTTTACTGCATTGATTTGGTCAGTGGGGATGTCGTGTGATCTGGCGTTTAAAGTGCTTGGTGTGTGTGCGATAGATATGAGAGAAAGCGGAAGCATGGTCCTTCCCATTGTTGTTGGTTGTAACCTTTTCAAGTTCATAATCTCTGCAGTTTTTCTCTGCAGAGGTGTGTGTGTGTGTGTGTGTGTGTGTGTGTGTGTGTGTGTGTGTGTGTACGCCTGCTCCTGAACATTTACTGTACCACGTGCTTCAGACTCTTGAGCATGGGGAGAATAAATCCATCTCCTCATTTCTATGGTAACACTCCACTCAGCAGAATGGGTGTGATTCAAGCTTTCAGGGCTCAGGCAGCATGTGTACAAGCACACACATACTTGTACGCACACACATACTGCACAATTAGTCCCCTGTTAAAGCTCTGCCGGTAGCGGAACTTGTGCTTGGGTGGAGAGATGGAAGGTGTGAGTGTTGAGAGGGTTACCTTAACAAAGAGCAGTCCTGTGTGACCAAAGCACAGCCGGCTTATGACCTCTCTATGGACAACACTGAACACACAGCAAACTTGCACACATACTGTAATGTGTATTTATTTTCGCATGGCTTTCGCAGCTCGAGGTGCAAATCTCATCTGCAAGAAGATTATCTCCATTCTCAGCACGTCCATTCACTGACCTTGAGCTTTAAACAATAGAGAAGTCTGCAGATCTCAAAATTATCATCTGCCTCGCAATTTTCTTAATGTATTCTATTGTACATGCTTTGGGTTTAGCTTACGTTTCAATTGAGGATGTTTTTGCTTTGTCTATCAGAGGAAATGGCTCAATAATACAAAGGGAAGGAGGAAGTGCAATATGTTTTTAAGTATTTCCACTTTTTGTTCACACATACTACATGATGACAGGTGTGTGTGCAGAGAGAACATGCTGAGGGAGTATATTCCAAGGTTTGGGTGGATGCATGGGGGTGGGTGCGTGGATAAGCTTCCACTTAACCTATACCTCATTTTAGCAACCTGTCTAAATGTCTCTGTAGGATGCAAGAGCAGCCAGTGTTGAGGAGCTGTGGATCCTGATGGAATCAATAATACAGCAATATAGTGTCAGGATAGGGGGATGGTGGGGTAAAGAAAGATGAGAATGGAGGAGGAGGAGCCCAGCACTGCGTGCCTGGATTGAAAAGTGATGGAATCAAAGCTGTAGCTCTCTTTCTTTCATTTCTCCCTCTTTGCCATTTTCCCCATTCTCTCCTCATTTCCCCCCCTTCCTCTCCTCATTTTCCCCCCTTCCTCATCACACATGCCTACTCAATGTCTGAATAACGTCTCTTTTTTCTTTTTTTAAATTTAGTTTAAATGATTGGCTATTCCACATCCCCCATGTGTGAAATGGAAATGATTAGACATTTGTAGTATTGGAGGCTGTCATATTGACTTGGCTAAGGACATTTCTGCTGTCACAGTTCGGATAAAGCACTGAAGGCTTTCCACGTGAAATCTGTATGAGAGTAAGTGTGTGTGCACATGCATCCCTTGGTGTTTGTAGCACATTGCCATGACATGCTCAGTGTGATGGCTGGTCTCTCTCCTGCAATGTCCATCATGTTTTATGTATGTGAGCTAAGCCTTTGCCAGCTAATCCAAGATGCATATTACGCTACTGTAGTTTAGTTTTTATTATTCGCCTCTACTTAATCCTCAAAGCATGCTATTACTCATACTCTTGAGGGGGAAAAAAGTCCATTTAAATAGCACCATACTTGAAAGCGCTGGACCTGATCTTACCTATAACACCTATACCTTGTCAGAAACCTATAGTCTACATACCCTACACCTCCCTCCCACAGTCTGGGTAAAATATATGAAGCTGTGACTGCGCCATGATGTTATACTGTGAACATTTCCCACACATTTAGTCTGCGTGAATGCTGTCAAGCTACAGTCTTCTTTTTTTTCTTCTAAGTTATACAGTCAGCTGCAGACTTGTTACTAAAGAGATGTAGTGCATGCTGTCTTGAGTTTTTTTGACAAAGCTCCAAGCTAACACCCAGACATCACAAGATCAAAGACTACGAAGTGTTCTTCAGTGTCAGTGGGGGAAGAACAGAAGGAAAAACTGTCCACGGTGTAGTTCATTCTTTTGTAAAGTCTTTAACAAAGCAGAAGAGGAAGTTGGGTGATGAATCGGTGAAAGAATCAGCTGTAGTGCCAAATCACAACATGGGTCATGAAGAAGAGTATCAGACTATGACAAAGGTCATGCACCGAGACAAATCCATCAGTATTAGCTGGTTTTATGCCATAGAAGCTGCAAATTAATGAAATAATTAATATAGCATAATTAATATAGCTATATGATAACCCGACGGGCGGGGCTGAGATAGATTTTGGTCGCCCGACCGGAGATATCGCTAGCTCTGGGACGTTGGGCTAGCGATTTTTGCGAGCCCTGAGACTGTTTTATAATATCTATTTCTCCATAGTTATTTATGTTTACAAATGATCAGTAGAAACATTCTAATAAATTAAAGTAACAAAATGATTATATAAATCCAGGTCCTTGAAAAGTGAAAGTTTGCCTTTGCAAATGAAAAGCTATACTTGAAGTGTGAACATAAAGCACTAAACTCAGTTGTCATTACTTTGCATGGTTGTCATGAAATGAGAGTGCGAGAAAACGGAGCTTGCAAGGCGAACACATGCTAGCATGGAAGGGGACAGGTGTGAGCATGAATGGATGAGGAGCAGCGGTCAGCAGTGGGACAGGTGGTTGTAGGAAAAGAAGTGTGTTTGTGTCAATCTAGTAAATGACTTCTTTATTTATTTATTTATTTATTTAGTACTCGCAAATGCTCAGTTGACCTTATAAAAATCATGTTCTGCTGGTGTTTTACCATCAAAAAGGCACAAAAATGTTTAAAACTTGTCTGCTTTCCACAGCAGCAAAGGCAAAAATATTTTTCCCCAGGCTGAACTTGTGGTACTATATTAAACAGCAATGGAGTGAGTCTGAAGTGTAGCTCTCTGTGTGCTCTTATTCACTCTGAATACCAAAGAGATAATAAAGCACAGTGCCCAAAATTTCCCCAAATTTTAGACAGTGACTCCAGGCTCTTTAGTTTCCTTTAGCATATTTTGGCTTCTATTTTTGCCCTTTAAAATCAGATGAATTTCACCCAAAGCGGCTGTCATGAGTTCTACATGGTGAATTGGCTGTCAGGCACACCAAATGCCTCTCTGTGAGATGCCAGCTGTGGGCGTCTGAGATACGCTGATTATTCTGTCTGACGCTTGTTGAGTCAATCTGTCTCAGCCTTCAGACGTTATGGCCGTTTGGTCGCTTCGGCCTGGAACAGCCAGACATTGGTCACTGTTATCGCTCCATTTTGTCATTGTTATCAGTGTTGTATTTGCCATTACCACATTTGTTTATTGCTAAGTATGTACTTGTAAAATGCTATAACATTTATTGCTCTTTACAAAAAGCACGCGAAGTTATAATTTCAGAAATGCAAATTATATGTAGGCTTTTCTGGAAATTGCTTTGGAAATGTATGACTCCTTTCGTTCCTCCGTGCATGCTCAGACACCAGTGTAGACAGAGGAAGAGAGACATAGCAGCTAGGGTCACTGCTGTTATCACCACTGGGATGAAACCATGGCAACCATGCTTCGGACCTAATAACCATTACTGCCTGTTACTGCGACCCCCTACTCTCACCTTTACCCCATTTTAGTGAAGCGTCTCTGTGCATCATTTCTGTTATCAAATTATTAAAGGAAAATTGGTGAGTCTAATGTTCTTCAACTAAAATATTACAGTCTAAAAAAAGACAACAACAAACTAAGACCATGTGAACCATGTTGTAGTGCTATTTGATGACAGCCAAAAATCAAAATCACAATTATTTTGGTCATATATTCGACTTAAGGAACATCATCCATTAACTCATTTGAAGTATTAATGATTTTTCTGCAGGTTTGTGTCCTCTAATTAAAGGCTTCCTTTCTTGGCTCAAGATAAACCTCACAGTGGAGAAAAAAAACAAACGTTTTTGTTCATGTTCGTTGTTAAGGTTGTAACAATTTTCCAAAGCTACCGTTTAACATTTTGCTTCAGTTGTTCTTGAGAGGGGATGGGAGGGCAAAATAACAATTTTGGCAATAAACGTGTTTACTCTGATATATTTCCAGTCCACTCATTATCTGACCAATCCTTAAACACAGGTATCCACATGGGTACGACACTACATGAAGACAAAACTGATATATTATTGTCATTTGTATCTTGAGTATAAATTATTGCACCCTTAGCAAACAATGGAATGGAAAATCATAATTAAATATAATTATTTGCACAGCCCTAGCTTTTTGTTATAGCTCATTATTTGTCTGTCTTTCAGACTATGCGGCTATCTGTTTAAAACCAGATGTGAGAAATGCACTGAACATCTGTCACCCCATCCTCTGTATACCTTCCTGTGTGAAGCGGCAGTTCTCTCTCTCTTCATCAATCCAAACAGCTGACAAAGGTTGTCAGAGCTGCTGCTACAGTTTTGAATTCATCAGCTGAATGTAGCTGGTTGATTATTTTGGAAATGTTTCAAAGCAGCAACAGATGTGGTTCTATTTTTAGCCAGTCAGTTTTTTTTTTTTTTCTTCTTTTTTCTTCTTCTACGGTGAGGTCACAGAGTATGTATAGAGCAGTTAATTACTGCACACGCAGAACTTCTGCAAAACCCTTTACTGATATAAGCCTCGTTGTCATGACTGCAGCGGTGCACTGCACAGAATAGTCGACTGTCAGGTCAGATGAGTTCAAGTTGTTCTCTGCCATCAGGTAAGTATGAAATATTCAAGTTAGCTGACCTTTATGTATATTCTATTTAAAGAAACCATCTCTTCCTTTGCAATCAGACATGTGGTTTAGGGTTGGTTTATACTGCTCTAAAAGTTTAGACCATGAACACTGTGGCAGTTAGCTGTGTACAGTTTCTACCAAATGGTTAGCTGGAACTTTCTGAATTTTACAGATGTTGCTTTATGGAAGTTTGCTCTGTTTTTCTTTTCTTTCCTTTATTCCCCCCCCCCCCCCCCCTTTTTTTTTTTTTTTTTTTTTTTTTAAGGAGGCCATATTTTACCTTTTGCCTATCTTGTCCACTTTCATTTATTGTGTTTTTTCCTTTCTGTGCATGTGTAATATCTGCAGAAGTTACAAAGCCCATGTCAAAAGGAATTGTCTACTTCAGAAAATACTAGTTGTTATTAGGTGTCTGAAACACCTTGTTGGGGTCCAGCTTTTTGTTTTGTTTGTCTGTATCGCCGGGTAATACATTTGCCTAATGACCTCTGGCAGAGAACAAGCACCCTACAGACCAACATTTTTATTCTTTTACAGTAGCTTAGGCTGCACCTTCAAGTCTTGGTTAAATGCCAGACATGGATGACTCTTTACTAGTACAAGCCCATGCTATACTATTATTTTTACCTCTTCATGCTTTGTCCAAACTGATATACTTGATCACAAAAAATAGGGCTGGTAGATGCTGTTTATATGATGAAAATGGGTAATTTTAGTCTGTTGCTTGGTGGTTGATTGGCACCATGATGGCGTCATCAAATCATATGTCATTTGTGGATATAAATGATGTTGTCATTAATTTAAAATAATAGGGTGCTTTCATCAGGCATTTTAGGTGCAGAAATACTAAAGTTCTTATGTGCCAGATTTGTTGCTCAGCCACTGGTCCAGGAGGAGCTGGTAGAGAAAGACAGACACATTTCATGTATTATAGTAAGATTTCCACACCACTACCAGGAAAATACTCTGTGCTGTTTTGTTACATGGCTGATGTGGGTATAATTATGTGCCCAGAGGCCAAAGTTATGTCAACATTTTAACAGCAAGGGGCAGAAACTGGGGAAACTTTAAGACCAATTTTAAACCAGTAAACAAGGACTGGGGGTGAGTTGGTTTGTTTCCATGTTGCCTTTTTTTGCTACAGTGCGGGTCTTTGAGAAAATGGTAAGGGCATCCAAACAGTGACTTCTGTTGCAGGTTCTCGTTATTTGCCTGATTCTGGTTCTGGCTCCACTGGCTGATGGCTACTCATGTTCTCATGAGGTTTAGGGTTCGCCAACAGTAGTCTTTTGCCTTGTTTGTTCCAACCATGCAAGGCAAACAGAACTTTTCTGAAAGGTGGTCTGAAAGAGACTGTGTCCAGAATAGAGTTGCATACAGAGAGAAAGCAGCAATGTAAAGTTTGGGTGAAAAATGATCTATTTATGGTTGTGGACCTCTAAAAGGACATTTATATAGCCTTTTAAATGGCATTAGACATCTTATTATGATGATTTGACGTCATTTGTTTCTAGCTGTTTTTGTACCATTGCCGCACCTTTAATTTGACTAAAATGAAAGCATCAACACCAACATTGTCAGTATGTGCAGATGTACACATTGGTGCATTTGTCTACCTGAGTGTAATTTGTTGGTTTGGTTTCATTTTGGTTATGATGATTGAAATGTGAATGTAGAGGGCCCTGCGGCATAAACCACACCAGCTATTTAACCCACATGCGCACCACTCCCACTTGCATCATCTCACATATGCAGTCACTACCAATGCACAAAATCTCATGGTTAACCAGATACTATTGATTTATCTGGCCTCACCCAGTGTTTAACTCTTAAAAATTTAAGAATTGTCTTTCTTTGGAAGGATCTCACCTTCCTACTTTCACACTATCAAATCTCTGAGCATTATATATGTAATATTTCAATTATTGCTGTGTAGCCATGTATTGATAAACAATTAATGCTAAAAAAGGATGATCTTGGATGGTAGTATCCTCTGATAGACGTATGTAGCGCTACTAAAGCTATTTAGAGTCCAATACTCAAGAACTCTGGCAAATTAAAGTACCATTTGGGCTTGGTTTAGATTTAGTTGCTTCGATTTATTCTCCATAATTAGTTTTTTAAAAATAAATATTTGACATTGCGCTCCCTTGCTGAACATTTTTTTTCTTTTTTTGTGTGACAGGAGTGTCTCCAACAGCTGGTGATGATGCCTTTACCAAATGTGCTGATACTGGGCCGGAACCCCCTCTCTGGTAAGTGCCAGCGTACTAAACAGTACGTCTTCATTATACAGACTGACGGTCTGACCCGTCCTGTGCCGGTTTTAACTTGACTCTAGCTGAGTGGCACTGGTAGTAAGTGCATTGCAGGCAGTTCACTAAGAGGACATTCAACATTGCAGAGCTCCCCAAACTTCATCAGAATGCAAATTTAATCCTGTTAAAATTATTCAGTGCTTTGATGTTTCATGTGTGCTTTCTCTTTGGTGCCTTTATTTTTTCTTTTTCTGCACAATAACGAGCTGTTAAATGTCATTCATAACCCACGCAGAATCGAAACTTAACAGCAGAAAATGAAAAATGTTGATTATATTTTTGCAGCGATGTGAAGTGGACCAATTATAGGTTTCACAATCTTTCTGCAGCTCTATTCTCAGAAAGCGTTGTGAAAACTTGTGCACACATTTTCCACCACAAGCAAGTCGCCCACGGCCACATCTGTAGAGTTCTATTACCCAAAGTGTTAAATTCATTTAACCCCTTGGCATCAAGGCTTTGACCTGGTGCTCCCAGCTATGCAACTTAATACGTCTTAGTCGCCTTAAAAGCAACAATCGTGCAGAGTCAAGTGTTCGAACACCATAATAATATTTTATGTAGCTTGACTTGTCCAGCCCTAAGTGCCAACTTGATACTCCAGCATGAACTTAAGTAAGCCACTGAGGAGAAGATAACTAACAGCAGGTCATCATTTAAGATTATGCCGTAGTGGTTGCAGAAATACATTTGTATTAAAATATATCATTTGGGGGTGGTGGTGTTCAGCCAGTGTAGATCAGTAGACACACAAAAGATCATTGGATTGGTTGCTCTACATTGGGAAAACAGTATCCACGCAAAGGTTCAGAGCTTTTGTGTAGATGTCTGCAACTTTAATCATGAGCTCTTCAGTGTATTGTTTCCAGGCTCAGGTCACAGATCTTGCTGAAAGATCTGTACCTTTTTAAATACCCATCCTCCCCCAGCTGCCTTATCATACGTTCATCACAGCAGTTTGTTATTTTTGGGTTTTCAGCACTCTTTAGTGGTCACAATTACCCTTTTTAATTCTCATATGCCCCTACTAGCATGAAAGATAAATAAATGAACGATAAGAGGCTGCAAGTAGTGAATACTTTTGTGTATGGATCACTGGCACCAGATTTCATAATTGCTTTTATTTGGTGTTTATTAATCCTTGTCAGCCCCTGTCTGTTTGTTTGAATACATCACTGCCATTTTCACAGCACCTTTGCAGTCTTTCACAGCCTCACGCAGCAGCCTTTAAAAGTCCTGAAGGAAATATTAAGAGGATACCGAGTTCGACCCATTGCACGAGTGGAGTGAAGCTCCATGCAAGTGGGCCAGACCAAGCAGGAAGACTTCACTCATCTAGTGCTTTTTACCTTGTAGCTCATCAGATAATCAGTCAGCAAGGCAGCAGCCAGTCAGACCAGTGCTAGCTGTGGAGCTTGGCTCGCTGGCTCGGTGACTGCCAGCTGAAAGTCATTGGCCATGTGTCTTTTATTATGCTCCCATTAGGGGGGCAGGGGACACCTCTCCATGTGTGTGAGTGCATGCATGTGTGTTTGGTAGATGGGGGAGGGGTGTCTTCACAACAGTGAACAGTGGGAATGCACTGTAGTACCCCCCTCAAGGCTCTGGTTTAACCCTAGCTCCCCTTGCATAAACATGCAGGGTTATATGTACAGACAAACACTCCCTTGTGCATGCAAGTAGTGTCTGGTCAGTACGGTTATGTGCACATGTCAGAAAAACAGAGTAGCTCCTTTGTTTAGTCTGTTTTAAAGTCTGTGAATTATCATCACTAATATCTTAGCTAATCTATAGCTGCTTTCCTTGGGCAAATTGAGTGGCCTTTTATAGTTATAATCCTCTTTTCATCACTCCTACTAATGGAAAATGCTATTCACTGACAGCAGCCAAAAACAAAGCTGACTGAGTCATCATCAGACAAAATTTAAAGGTAAATTTCGCCTTGGGAAACAATTAGTGGAGTGTTTTTGGACTATTTCTAAAACCTACAGTATGCTCCCTTATACTGAAGAACGCCATAATCTGGAGCCCTCTTTAACTCTATGCTGAAAACTTCTACGTAAACTACGAGAAATTACATGTCAGATGTAGTACCATGGACCGTTGCAGTGTAGGCATAAAAGTAGTTTCCGGTGACATCAGTTAGGAAGTGGATTTCCTCGAAGTCTAAATCAGTATCGATCACAGTGCTTTGGCTGTCCTCACTGTATAGGAGCACTCATTTTGTGGAGATCAGAATCAGAATACTTTATTAATCCCTGGGGGAAATAATTTTTTGTTACAGTGCTCCATTATAAACCAACATTAAGACAAGACAGACAATACGCTAACTAAGAATAGTACAATATATACATATATATATACATACATAAGTCACTCATAAATAAATAGCTGGAAAAGAAACATGTGTAGTTGTAGCTGTAACCAGTGTGTTAAGTGGATGCGTTGTACAGGGAGATGGCCATAGGCAGGAAAGATTTCCTGTGTCGTTCAGTGGTGCTTTTCGGTAATCTCAGTCTCTCACTGAACGTGCTCCTGTGACTGACCAGCATGTCATGGAGTGGGTGGGAGGTGTTTACCTCTGTTTATGTGTCACCCACTGTGTATTTGTGTGAATTTCCTGTCTTTGCATAAGATTTGAAATAGGACTTTGCTTCACCATGTGCAAAAATACCTTATATAGTGTAAATATTTATTTTATGAATTAATATATTTAAGCATGTGGATGACACTGGTCAAAACCTGCCATTTTCCATAAACAAGAAAATCTGATATGAAAATCTCTGAAACTGAGGAAAAAAGTTCTGCCTATTTTTACTATGTTGTGGTCAGTTGTGCGTCTATAATAAGCAGAGTAGATGGAGAGGAAACCAGTGTTGGGTTAGCTCTGAGAGCTGAGGGATTGGTGGCTATTAATATAAATGGGTAGCCTGCCTGAATAAAATCTATGTGCAGGAAATGCTGGGTAAAGCACAATTGCTCTAAAATGATCTCTAAGTAAGGTTTAGTCAGCTCTGCCCTGTCCTCTGCTCCAGTGAGATGGGTTGAATAGACTCTGGCACCTTGTCAAAGCAATATCATATTGCATGTACCAGTATTATTACTGACATGCATGCCATTGGGTCCTGACAGAGCTTGCATGGAAGTACACAATTCTGTTTTTCCTCATAATTGACTCACATCCTCCCACACACTGCTGTGGCATTGCAGGAAGAAGGGTTGGTAACTGTCCTTCTGACCTTTTGTTTCCTGCCTAAAGGATAAAAGAGGGAGGAGGGAAAGGTGGTGAAAAAGGAAGCCTAGATGAGTGTGCTCAGTCTCAGAAGGTGCAGATCATCTATAACAATGTTAGAGGATGGAAGGAAGGAAGGATGGGTGGATGTGTGTTGCAAAGAATAAATGGGTGCATGAAGTGATTGGATAAGAAAGGAGGAGGAGAGTGATGGAGGACAAAAAGCCAGCAGAGATTGAAGGCTACCTCTTTGCTGCTGTTGCTGCTGGAGGGAGATTTCTTTCTTTCTATTTTCAACCTTGCCTCTTTGCCTTCCTCCTGCTCTCTGTCTCTTTTGGTTTCTGTGTTTCTGTATTCTTCCCTTGTGTTTGTGTTGCTTGTGCGCTGTGGTGCTTTCCTCCTTTTGTGTCTCTTCCTTTCATCTCTCCCTCTTTACCGCTTCTCGCTCTTGTTCTCTCTCTCTCGGTTGCTCTCTCTGATGGTATAAATTATTTATCCTATGAGGCCCCTTATCTTTCCTTGGTTGCTTCAGTCGATTTGCTGAGCTAAATCCCTTCCCTGACTAGAATAGGTTCCTATGGCTCTAATAGACTATTGTTAAGCCCAGTGGCTCTGAGAATTAGTTTTATCTGTCACCCTCCTAGGCCCAAATTCACTTTTTTGTGTGCTTCATAATGAGTGACTGACTAAGCACACTTCAGTATTCACTCTTAAAACAGCAATGGTTATTTTCTAGAGACAGTTATTAAGAGTATTTACTATTAATTAATGACAATATATAATTAAAATGCAGTGACATAAATGTTCAGTTTTTTTTCCTAAAATGTTTCATGACATCATGCCATGTCTGGGTCACACGCACAGTGGATTTGTGGAAAAACACCTGACCTTGTTATGACTGATTTCTATACCAGAAGGTCAGAAAGTTTCCCTCTGAGTTGTCAACAACCTGCCACTCATTTCCTTGGTTACGCTTCAGCACAAATTCTATTACAAGAGAATTTCCATATTATGATTGAAGCATCTCTATAATAAGTGCCTAAAGAAGAAAAAGGCTGCTGCAAAGCTCCAGGTCTACTAGCTGGAATGCTCAAAAAAGAGAGGGGGGGAAAAAGAGACCTGCTTCACTATATATTTAACATAACTGAAAGTTATTTTCTCACATATGAATGCTGTAAATGTTGGCACAGTTGGGTCCTGACATTGTCAAGCAGTTAGCACACAAGATAGATTTTCGGTGTTGGCAATATTCCACTTGGTTTAGGGAAGGATGCCGAGGGAGAGCATCCTAGAGGCAGGATGCAGTGAACACACCGGATTATTACCTGTGATATTTCACAACGTGCAAGCCGGCAGAGAGGCGGGGGCTGTCACACAGACGGGGGCTGGGAGATTACGTTTAATATCTGATCTGACTCATTTGTATTCTGACATGTCTGGTAATTTCTCAAAAGCTTCAGGGCTGCATTATATTTGTGAAAACAGAAAAGTTTAAGCAGTTTAGCAGCACATTTCTCTTCAAATTTCTGTTGATTTGTTCCTTAAATTCAAACTACATATACAGACTCTGCCTTGGACCTTAGGGTGCAGTAGTTATTCTCATTATTGTATTGCTTTAAAATATAATTTAACCTGTTACTTAATGGTTACATGGAGATTCAGTGCTACTCTGTAATAATATTGACTTTTGTGCCTCTGATTCAAGACTGATGAATGAAGCATAATTGATTTGTATAGAGAAACCTGTAAAATAGCTGAATAGACACTTGCAATGGGAGTCTCTGTTTTGCCATCCTGGAGCGAAAACAGTGTCTGTTGCTTTAAAAAGCTCTTTCACATAGAAAGCAGCATGTGCTGTGCTGACTGCTAGGCCAAGCAAACGCTGACCACTGTCCTCTGTTCTCTGTCCTCTGTCTGTACCATGTCATTTTTTTGCGGCCACTTATGGTTTTATGTGTATGGTATGCGCTCGCTTCCTGCCAGTCTGCATTTCTACGGGTTGTGTGAATGTATGGATTTCAGAGGTGCCGTTTGTATCCACACTGTATGTGAAACGCCCTTAAGTTGTTGCTTTCCACAGCTTTTTTTTTTAACCACCCCAACCCACTCCAACATGTACTTTTCAGTCCTTCATGAAAAGTACTTTCATCACTCATTCATCTCATTATAATCTCTTTTTTTTTTTTTTTTTTTTTTTTTTTGTCATTTGGAAAGTCCCACGAAGATTAAAGTTGTCAATGAAAATTGTCCTTGTGTATGCCTGCTGTTTAGCTGTGATGATTGGCCCATAAAACAGACCACCCTACATCGAGAACATGCTGTCACTAATCTGGATTTATGATCGTTTTAGCGGGACATTTTTAGCCCTTGCTAGCCCCCCTGGGCCACAGGATGAGCTGGCTTATCACACACACTCTGGTTATCAACTGGGGGAACACAGTCTTAGTACAGAGAGACACAGATGCCCTTAACTAGCATTAACTATACCACTTAGTCAGTGTGTGACACACACACACACACACACACACACACACACACACACCACCTGGTTTGCTGTTGTTCAGTCCCAAATCACACAGATGAGCTCAGGCCTGTTGAGCAGGCAAGCAGCTGTTTGTGGGTTTCAGCAGTTTCTGACAATATGTCCTGACATGTGGAAGTACTGGGTGTTCACCCTGCCAGCCTACTGCGCTGTGGAAAACATCGTGTCACTGTATCTGAGGAAAGGTTTTATAAGGGAAACGGGAACAACCCAAGAATTTAGGCTTATTGGAAGTAAATGTGGGAATGGTTTTATTCCTGTCTTAAAATAAGGTGAAGCTGATGTTTTAATCTGAACCTACTACATCTTGATTTTTACAGGGAATTTGGTCGTGTGAAGCCCTGTTTCCAAAGGGGACACAACCTTAAGATACATTTATTACTAATTGAAAAAAAAAATAAAAATCAGTTTGTAAAGCTTAATTATGAATTAGTTACTGACCTACATCATGCAATCGATCTGAGCTTGTTGTGACGAAGAGGCTGCGGAAAATACTTCCACTGCTATCAACAAAACATCAATCAGTAGCACTAATTAACTAACCTCTGTTTTTACTCCTTAATAAACCACAAAAACTGAACACAAAGCCAGACAAATAAAGGGAGTAACAAGACACACGTAACAAATGATCTTTGATTTCCACAGGAATTTTGTTTGGGTTTTTATGCAGACATATTTAAAGTTATTCCCCTGCTGTGTCCTATGTCTTCCTTCAGCACAAGGTCTGGAAGAGATGAAGAAACTGTTGCTGTTGCTACTAGGCTGTGCTGTCCAGGTAAGAGCTCAGTGTAGTCGACCTAAACGCTCCACATAAGTGCATTTGATACACATTTCATGCTGCTGTGAAAGTATGGACTAAGAAGGTTCATAACAGACGACTATCAACTTAAGATGATATTTTATGAGGAGGTCAAATAGATATCATTGTTATTTGTCATTTTTAGTGGTTATACTTTTGCAATTTAATTCTCAATCCAAAAACACATTTGGAAGAGTTTAAGTCTGTTTAGTCCAGTCTTCCTTGATTTACTGCCAGCTTTAACTCTGATACAACTAACGCTGTGTAATGAATGACAATGCAGACCTTTTTCCTGTCTTATGACAAAGCCTGCATTCAGCTCTTACTCACTGCACGTCAGATAAAGCCACTGACCTTTCACCAACTCCATTGTTTTATTCAAATGAAGCTGCACCTGTGTTCATGCACTTAACTCTGACTTGATGATGTGCCTACCACAAGGCTGCATTAAAACGCACAGATGCCTAGCTACTAATCAGAATTATTCATTAAAAATAAAAAAATAAATTTTTCCATCTTCTTGCATCTTCTTATTCAGTTCAAGAGCCTGTCTCAGCTGTTTTTGCTCTTATCATCTTTCTGATGTATAAGAATACATTCAGTAAATAAATGCAGCTCATGTTTACATTGTTGGCCTGCTAACCTCCTCTGGACCCCCAATTAAACTTATCGACTATGTCACATCTCAAATATCGTGCTCTTCTTCTCTCATTGAAGATTTAGAGATTTAACTTTTGCCCCTGCATCCTCCTCTCTCTGTTTACAGTGTGAGAAAAAGGAAGAGTACATTGAGCGTATCCAGACTCTGGACTTTGACACCAAAGCTGCCATAGCATCACATATCCAAGAGGTATTTCTCCTCCACAGCAAACACAAAAGAGAAAATGTTATAAGCCTTGCTAAACCTTTCAGCTGGTGTTCACTGTTACATTCACTATTCGCTAAAGCTTTATTGACAATATGATGGTAATTTTAGGTGACTCATAACCAAGAAAATGTAGTGGACCTGCAGTGGTTGGAAAGTGGGGAAATACCTCCAGAGGATCTGGACAGCCTCTCCAGAAACCTGGCTTTCCACCTCAAGCGCCTGGTGGATGAAAGGGACACACAGCTTGAGGTAATGACATACTGTATATGTGTGTGAATATACACTTATTGAGGCTTATTAGCAAAATGACAAAGTACATAAACAATGCAGACCAAAGAACAAGGAAGTGTAGAAAATTTAATGAATTGAAATTCTCTCTGTTGTTGGGGGAGATTTGCTGATGAAAATCTTTAGGTCACTTTCGAACAGGGTTATGTGGAAATTTTTCCTTTTTTCATGTTACCACACAAGAGAAACCTCAGGAAGGAAGGGTTGAAACTGTTAACTGTCGCATGGATGCGGGTGTGTGTGTGTGTGTGTGTGTGTGTGTGTGTGTGTGTGTGTGTGTGTGTGTGTGTGTGTGTGTTTGACTTTGACTTCGTGCGTCATTGAGTTTCCAACCCATGGGGTGCAGATCCCAATGACAGATACAGCTGATTTGTGTGTGTGTGTGTGTGTGTGTTATTAAGTGTGTTTCAGGGGGTTCTAATAGCCTCCAGATTATCACTGTAGTCCAGCTGCTTTCAATTAAAATCCCATTTCCTGTCAGGGGCAGTAGATCAAAATGGGCTGTATGTGGGACTGTGTGCACTTTTTATTCTGTTCTAGTTTTTGGGTGGTGGGAGTCCTTCCGTTGAATCAGTGAATCTCCTCTTTGTTTTTCCCTCTTAGCATTTACACAACACCTCACCTTCTTCTATTTTCTGCTCCCATCCAGACTATAGTAGAGCTTACCCAGGAGAGAGACTGTGTGCAGCTCTCTCCACTGGCTCCCTGTTCAACCCAGTCTCCCGGTGACTCTCCCAGTATGAGGAGGACTGAGAGCCGACAGCACCTCTCTGTGGAGTTGGCTGATGCCAAGGCCAAGATAAGACGCCTTCGGCAGGAACTGTGAGTGCAACCGCCATATCAGCTTTTTCAATAATTATCTAAATTAAGCATAGGGAACAGAAAAAAGAAGCTAGAACTGTAAATAGATCTCTGTGGGTGCCAATTTTGTTTCCTACTGTTGCAAGTGTCACAAATGTGATCTGAACTGGGCAGATAAAATGTTGCACGGTCATCAGGATCAGTATTTGAACTTCATCAGATTCTTCGTGATCAGCAATCACCTTCATTGTGAGAAAAGGATACAATCTAACTGGATATTTATCCAAAGAGTCCATTTCCACTCGGCCCACTTATAAGTTGCACGAGCTTTCGTTGTTGTTATGAGCCACACACAAAAGAAGAAAAAGTGAAGTCATTCTCAGAAACCTTAGAGGCCTTTTAAATGTGGTTTATGAATAATAGAGTTTCCTTTTTAAAGTGCTGTAATTTTCCAGCAGACAAAGGCTTAATGGCTGACATGGATCAGTTAGAAGAGAAAACTTTTCACTTCAAGTGGAAGTATTTTAGTGTTGCACGAATGAACTTAGCTTGTACCTGTCCTAACAGACTGGCTGGTGCCTTGAAGTTGGTGTTGTTGTTTAACGACTTTGCAGGAACTGTTTTGCTCTACAGAGGTTGATTTTCATGTTTTCTGTTCCAGCTGAAATAATCATGAATTGGATTCCTGTGATAGGCTGTTATCAGTCCTGACATAGACTATGTCAAGGAAATTGTTTACACACTTGAGTGGATCTAATTTGCTGGATAGAAGTGAATCTGTCACCATAACAGCATTTAAATGAGTGCAAGCCCTGTGTTGACAAAAATGTTAGCTCACCGCAAAGAGGTTAACTTGGGGGAAAATCACCAGGACTCAAGTAGTTTTGTTCATGTATGTTTAATTTAGTCAAGCGTACCCTCGTTTTCTTTATCAAATTAAGAGAAATGACAGCCATCTATTACACAAAGACCCATTTTGAGTCAGAGAAAGTCCTGAGCACTTCTTAAATTTATAGAAAAAGAGAAGTCCAACTACCTACCAGTTAAAGCTTAATTTACATGGATAGAACTCCATAACAAATGACAAACATTGCAGGCTTGTTCATGCAGTGTGAGCTGCTGTCCGTGTTCTTATTGAAATGTTAAATATATTTATTTTACCAAATAATAATTTTAAGGATTTAGATCTGGGATGTGAGTTCTGCTCACATTATATAATATTCACATTTTATTAATGTATAATGTAGGCTATCACTTCTAAAGGGTTTTGGTTGGATGTAAGGCAATATTTGCTAATGTGCTACCTCATGGATTAGACTCATTCTCAGTTTTAACTGTCGACTGACTCCAGTTTAAACAGGTTGTTGATTAGTCAAAAGGGTACATTCCTGTTTGTCGAAGGATGCATTGTTTTGTTTCCTTTGTTTAAACGATTTGTTTAACAAAATGTTTGTATGAGGCCTAACTAAAGGACTAAATTATGGTTCTTCAACAATTGATTGTATCTTAGATTGAGGTGCAGATCAGCCACTTCCTTGTCACATTAAAAACATCTCACCTTGAATGATCTTAAACTAATTTGTCTTAGTTCTTGTGTTGGAATGGGTCGCCATCAATCACTCTAGGCGTTTCTGTTATCTTTCCTTCCTTGACCCACATTTATAATCTCTTCAGTTAACTTAAACAGGGGCACAATACAACAAGAGCAAGATTTATTTTGTTTGTTGGTTGCTATAGTGTTGCTATAGTGCTGCTGTGTCTGTGATAGAAAGGTTATTGTCATGTGATGAGCTGTGACAAGGAACAAAAAGGTCCGTCTGTCCATTCTGATGTAGTCTGGTCACATGATTACTGTGCCGTCTTTAAGGGAGAGGAAGATTGTTTGTTGTGTCTATGGATGCAGGCACATACAGACAGTGTCTCTCCATATAAGTGTGTGTGTGTGTGTGTGTGTGTCTGCTTTTTGTGTCTGAAGGAGACCAGGTCAGAGCTGGGGGGTATGTTTCACTGTTTCCACAGTGGTCACAGTGGTCTGTTTTTGTTCATTTTTTTTGTGCTATTTCCACTTATCTGCACCCAAAAGCTTATTAGTTTTAATATAGAGGTATTACAGCTTCACCTAGATATATAAATTTGGACTCTTCTAGAATCATATAGATAGAAATATTGAAAAGTAAAAAGTAATATTTTGTTACGTTTTGGGATCTAAACGATATAGATTGATTGAAAAGCACAACAAATCTTTCAACATAACCATATTTGGTGTCCTAACTTTTCATTTTAAAGCTGTATTTTTATTGAGAATGCTTTTGTTTGTTCTTAGACAAGAGTATACTTCTTTTTTTTATATGACAAAGAATTAAAGCTATGAAAATAACACCAGACTAACAGATGGAGGACATCTAGATATTTGTTAGACTAAGAATAAAGGTTTCTTTGTTTCTTGGCTTCTTGAATATGGCAACTAACACAACTGTTTGTCTGTGCATGCATGGCGTGTTAAACCAGTCAAATAAGCACCAGACTGCGATGCATTCACAATGAGAGTCCAAAACTATCTCCGTGGGTGGTGTTGACAGGTGTTTGATTTTTGGCAGGGAGTTAATTGATGAAATGAAAACAGAAATGGGTTAAAGAACATATTTGCTTGAGTATTTTCTAGCATCTTAAATAACGTGAACCTTGGAAGAAAGAAGGTGAACGAGAATGCCTGAATTAAAGGATGCTTTTTATTATTCAGATGGACAGAGACTCCAGAGAGCAGTAATCAAATAGTCCATCAAATGTTCAGTGGAGCGGATTCATGCAAACACATGCACACAGAGAGCAGCATCTCAGGAATGCAGTTACTTTCCTTCAAAGCTACCCTCTGTGGAAGGAGCTGGGAGAATTTGCAACACAGACAGCAAATGTCAGGCTGCCCTACTTCACTGTCATCGAAATAAATGTTACAGAACAGTCTTGGATAGTAGATCGACCCAACTGTTGATGCGAAAAAAGAGTAATGAATTGAATTCTGTAGTTTCCATCCCAGCTTTTATGTCACTCTTTATTTTTTGGCTCCAAAGTGCACCAGGGGTTTTAGTCTCAGGGAAAGATTGACATGCAATCTCTTGAACTCTGTTTTTTATTTGTCTGTGACGGTTTTCCTTTGGCTGTTATTCAAAATGTGCTGTCAAGCAGAATTGGTTTGTTTATTACTTGCCAGATTTAGGGCAAGACGCAGGAAAGACGCTCCTGAGAACTACAGGTCATACACACCAGGCACGATAGGATATTTTTATGCGTCTGTCCCAGTAACGGCACAACTGAAAACCTAATTTTGGGTTATTCTTCCCTTTCTCATGGACACGACGTTACAAGAATGCCTGGGAGGAATTTCCTAAAATGTGGCACAGTCATACATTGGACTGAATACCTAACTGATTCATATTACTCACTATGACACATGTCACACAAAGATTTAATAGCATCAAAAGATTTGTGTTTTTTTTTTTTTTAAAGACTATGTAACTGCTGATTGCAAAGAAGCTTCTCAGACAAAAACAATCAAAGCTGGAATTTGAGCATAACTAGCACGTGAAACAGATCGGGGCCTTCAAGTAGCTGACGGTGGTTTTAAGAGATCTAACTGCTGAAACTCGGTTTACATTCCTGCTGCCTGTTGCTGAATACTTATAACTTCTTGAAGCTTCTCAAATTACATAGACTAAAGGGTATCAAACATAATCCAAGATCGGCCCGGCAAAGGCTGCAGTCCGATAGGCAGCGTTGAAAATTAAAACAGGGCACAAATTTTGGACTTTTAACTGTATTTTCATATTATTGTACAACTTTTCCTACTGATGAAGAGCTCCCCCATGGCCTTTAATAGGACACCAAAAACATTTTTTGGGGTTAAACCTTTTCTGTGAATTAACAAACTTCCTGTTTTAATAATTACACGACAGTATGGGCAAATAGCTTCTAGAACTCATGCTTTCTTTCATTCACTAAAGCAGCATTTCTTTATCATGTAGAAAAACTGGAACTTAGTGTTGTATTAACTTAGGTGTTTCAGGTATTACATGTGTAGTTAAACTTCTTTACACTGACACAGAGGGAGTTTTACTGATCTAGCCCATTTAAGATCAAAGTAGGCTGCGTGTGGCCCCGATATAAAAGAAGTTTGACATTCTGTCAACCTACTGAAACTACTTTTCTGATCATTTATTTTGTTCATATATTCATTTCTGTGCTCCACCCGTAAATGATTTACTGTAGCTGAAAGCTTTGAAGTCGAAACAGCCCTAAGGGAATGTTCTTGTGCATCCCGAGAACTGATATACATAGGAATCCACACTTAAAAAAAAAAAAAAAAAAATACAAAAACTCTTTGGCATGGGATTTCAGTGTAAAGCTTAATGTTTCTAACCTTTTTCCCATTGCTAACCTTTCTCCTTTGTTTGCAGAGAGGAAAAGAGTGAGCAGCTTTTGGACACCAGGCAGGAGCTTGAGAACATGGAGGTCGAGCTCAAGAGACTTCAGCAAGAGGTAACGTCTCCACTGACGTCCATGCTTGTGCACCTACATGCACACATAACACACAAACATTCATGTGACTACATGTCCCCTCCACCTGCTCCTTGTGCCTCTAAGTCCTCTGTTTGTGCAGCTCTGCCAGGATTTAATCAGTCAGCAGGTGACTTAGCTCATTACAGGCTATTAGAGCTATCTTTAGTGAAGCAGCAGCCTCACATGGCTTTTGATAGGGAGTGGGCGACAGGCTGACTGGTGAACTGCAGTAAACAAGGTGCATGAGGATAATTCTTGTGGTTCCAGATGCGTTTGTGTGGCGAGTTCATTCTGGCCTGATCTGTTTATGTAGCAGAAGAAACTTGCTAAAGTTGCTAATAGCTTATATTTTTACAAGATTCCAGATTCACTGAGTGTTGTTGTTTTTTTTCCTTTAATGCATGTTTTGGTTGTTTGCATCTTTGTCCATGAAATTCTTTGTCAGTTGCTCTTTGTTTCATGAATCCACATAATCATGCTGTGCATTTGTTTGCCAACTCCCCTCAGAGCTATCAGCTGCTGTCAGATGCTCGGTCGGCTCGGGCCTATCGTGACGAGCTGGATTCGCTCCGAGAGAAAGCGATACGTGTGGACAAGCTGGAGAGCGAGCTGAGCCGATACAAGGAGAGACTTCATGACATCGAGTTTTACAAGGCCAGAGTTGAGGTACAGGGCTGCACATACAGATCAAACATGATCTCGTAGCCAAATATTAATAACTAGTTTATGTTGGCAGTGTTGTGATATTATGCAACCAGTATGAGACCCATCTTATTATCTATACTGCAATATCTGTGTTCACTGCAAACTGCTAGTTTTTAAAAAATAAATATTGATGTTTGAATTAGAAATTGAACTATTGTTAGTGCGCTCTTGAATAAAAACTATAAATCTAACAGAAAACACTTTTCTAGATGAATATTTTGTGCCATTCACATATATAAAGATTCATGCATATATAAAACTGTGTAAGCCCAGTCTATGCAATATATTAATTTAAATCTAAGTTTTTGTTTAAAGAGAGCACAACATGTCCAGGTTGCAGTTTTGTTGTTCACCTTTTATTACCTGCTGACTTTTCTGTAGGAGCTGAAGGAGGACAACCAGATTCTGCTGGAGACTAAGACGATGCTGGAGGAGCAGCTGGACGCTAGCAGGACCCGGTCCGACAAATTACATCTCCTGGAGAAGGAGAATCTACAGATCAAATCCAAGATCCACGACCTGGAGATGGTATGATGATACATTTTTTAATTCAGTGTTTCAGTATCGGTGCTATTTCGAAAGTACAAATAGTGATGAAAACTTTTGTTATATCCCCAATCACCCAGGAGCGGGACATGGACCGTAAGCGAATGGAGGAGCTGTTAGAGGAGAACCTTGTGCTTGAGATGGCCCAGAAACAGAGCATGGATGAATCCCTGCACCTTGGATGGGAGCTGGAACAATTATCAAAGACACCAGAGCTAACAGAAGGTTAGAGGAGAGCCACGAAGTTGAAAAGTCGAAAAATAGCATGTTGAGTTAAAATGCTGCTGACAGTCACCTGAGTTCACCAAGATTAAGGGTTCAGATGGCCCGGCAGATCAGACTGTGGTCATTGGCTCTTAATCCTGGCGTCTTCTCTATGGCCCTTGTGCATTTGTCAGCTTCCACTGGGTTTTCTTTCCACTTGGTTAAGACCTGTAAGTAATATTCAAGCGCTCCTGAAAGATCAGCGGTGCGTTTGGATTATAAGAGTGGTTAAGAGGTTTAACAAGCCAGGGATCTGGATAAAGACTTTGTGTGGGAGTTTGTTTGTTAAAATGGCACTTTAAAGGCTTTAAGACCTGTAAAGTTATACCATAGTGCAGGGGTGGGCAATCTCAGTCCACGAGGGCCTGTGTCCCTGCAGGTTTTAGATGTCCTCGAAATGGCTAAATTAGCTCCTCAACATGTCCTGAAGTTCTCCAGAGGCCTGGTAACGAACTAATCAAAAATCAAAACAGAATTCTTTGGATTTAGTTGTTGACATTTGCTATTTGTAATCCATCTTTTTCAGCCCCTCAGAAGTCTCTGGGGGAGGAGGTGAATGAGCTAACGTCAAGCCGTCTGCTAAAGCTGGAGAAAGACAACCAGACCCTGCTGAAGACTGTTGAGGAACTCAGAGCAGCGGCCAGTCAGGACACTGTGACAAAACTGGTCAAAGCTAACCAGGAAAACCAGAAGCTGGGCAAGAAAGTAAGAATTGACGTCATATTTTATTATTGTTCTCTCTGGGAACTAGCTGAAAGTAAATTCCTGTTTTCTGTTTGGATTAAACATATCTGATGTTTGTCGAATGGCTCAATAAAGTTACGCAGACAACTATGCTTCCAATTATGTTATTCGAAGGAGAAATGCCTGCTTGTACCCCAAGTCCTCCCCAATAAAAACTGGATATATAGTTAGTTTCACATGTAGGTCCTGAGCTGTTCACTGTTCATTTCTATGACTGAAATAAAGTGGGTATTCTGTGTGTGTTCTAGTATAGATTTGCAGCTCTATATCTGTTTTTCGAGGCTAAAATTTATGTCCTTTATCAGATTAGCATATTGCACCAAGTTCCTCTAAAATATATCATCCTGGTACTTGACTCTAGACCTTTTCCCTCAGTAGGAAATGGACAGAAAGGAGGAGAGAGGGTATAGAAAGGGGTGAATGGGAGGTTGAAAGCAAACCTATAAATCCGGGGAGCCCTGCATTGCCTTTTCTTTTCCAGTGTTTGACACACCAGTGCCCCTTGCTAAGAGAAGTCTCTCAGCTATTTTCAGAAACATAAGCCTCTCTCTGTGGCCGTTGAATAAAAGACATGAAATTGTGTTCGTCTCTCACAAAGAGAAAATTCAGAGTTAGATTTCTGAGTGACTTGAGGAGCCAGAGCACATTAAAATGTGAATGCAGCTGCTGGAAGAGTCGAGCCACAGTAATATTTACTTTTAATGTGTGAACAGCTGCTTCTATGTGTCTCTCTGCAGATTAGTGACAGAATGAGGTGACGTATTCAGCATTTGTTAGGGATTAATAACTGCATTGCCATCTTTGTGACTATGATATGTCGTCCACATAATTGATGCTGCAAGACCATCTCCTGTGCATCTTTTTCTTATTCTGTAACGGAATAAGAAAAACTCCCAAGAACAAAAATCGCAAACTTGCTTTAATTATTGTTTGCAGTTGGAGTCGTTGGAGAGCGAACTGACAGCAGACAGAGAGTCGCTCCGCAGTGCCGAATCTCTCAGTACTGACCTGATGAAGGAGAAGGCTTTGCTGGAGAAGACTCTGGAAACCCTCAGAGAAAACTCAGAGAGACAGGTACGCACACGCTTACAGGAAATGACACGTCATCAGTAAAAAATAAGATGCACAATTTTTAGAAGTCAGTAATCCAAATATATTTTGGAGTGGTCACATCCTACTCAGTTGTAAATGTGCCTAAAATATCTAAAAATATATTTTTCTAAAAAATAACCTGGAGTGGAAAGTTTTTGGTAAAAAGCTAATTAGCTTTGGAAAGCTAGCCCTGACTTTGATTTAAATCTCTCCCCTTGCGCCTCTTTTCAAGAATGATACTTCACTGACTGATTTAGAGAGCAGCTTTTCTGAAAACCAATTGCATAATATTTTTGTGCCTTTAAAATGTAATTAACATTCCAGTTTATTGGACAGTCTCAGACACATTAATACAAATGGGGCTCTGACATAGACGCTGTGCTCTCCACAAAACCGTTACTGACTCTCATTCCTGGAAATTTCATTAAAACAACACGACTAGGCTGTGTAATTTACTGAAGTCTCTAGTTTTCTTGAAAGCAATCTTTGTGTAATTGATTTGCGTTTGGCTCCAAAAAACTGTTTAGTGGAAACTCCACTAATGTTTTATTGACTGAACAGATTTCTGGCACTCTGTCACCCAGATGCACTAGCTCGCTGCCCGTCTGCAGGGACTTTGCAGCCGTTAGACCTAAATCTGACACCTTTGATTAGTTTAAGTGTCTGATTTGTAAAATCCGGCCTTGATTAGCTACAGAGAGAGAACGCTGGGATTACTGCAGCAAAATCTATGCACTTGGCTGTGAACATAATGAGATGTGGCTAATGTGATGTTCCAAAATACATGAACAGTTTTGCATACTCCTAATAAGTTTCTCTGTGTTTTTTTTTTTTTAACACATCATTAGTTTTCTTTCTTGATGTCTATTGAATTTTAATGAGTTTATCTAACTAGGCTAAAAGAAACTAAATGAAAGTCTTTCTCCAGCACTGGCTCATACAGCCAAGCTAGTTGTAGCAAAAATGGTCACTAAGCATAGAATTCACCCAAAAGTAAATAATTTATCTTAAAGTTGCCTGTTAGCCTTCAATAAAACTGATATGTGCTCTCCAGATGAAGGGTCTCGAACAGGAGAACAAGCACCTGAGCCAAACCGTGTCGTCTCTGCGTCAGCGCTGCCAGGTGGGTGCCGAGGCCCGGGTCAAGGATGTGGAAAAAGAGAACCGCGTTCTCCACGAGTCGATCTGTGAGACAACTGCCAAACTAAATAAGATGGAGTTTGAAAGGAAACAGCTGCGTAAGTGACATGTTTATTACTTTTTATGGTTCATTACAGCAAGTTAGTAATGGTAGTTTTTTTTGTTGTTGTTTTTATCCCCTCATCTGTCTTCATGTGCTATAAAAATGTTATGGATAAACATTCTAGTTGTTGTTAAACATTTATTTTTGCAGGAAAAGAGCTTGAAGTTATGAAGGAGAAAGGAGAGAGAGCAGAAGAGCTGGAAATTCAGATACAGAAGTTGGAAAGGGAAAACGAGAGCCTGCAGAAGAAAGTTGCCAGTCTTGGAATCACCTGTGAAAAGGTCAGGTGCATTTTGTGACAGTGTCTGCAAGTTTTCATCCTCTTATCTTATCTCACATTCAGATTTTTTTGAAGCAATTGTTGGAGTAACATGAAAACATGAAAAGAATTTGGTGGTATTGCCAAATGATTTACTTCTCATCTTTGTTTCCTGTGTGTGTTTAGGTGGCTTCTTTGGAGAAGGAGAATAGTGAGCTGGAGGCAGAAGGCCGCCGCATGAAGAAGAAGCTGGACACCCTGAAAAACATGGCCTTCCAGCTGGAGGCTTTGGAAAAAGAAAACACTCAACTGGAGCAGGAGAACCTGGAGCTTCGACGCTCAGCTGAGAGTCTCCGCTCGGCGGGGGCTAAGGCTGCTCAGCTGGAGGCCGAGAACAGGGAGCTGGAGAGCGAGAAGAGCCAACTGAAACGCAGTCTGGAGCTGCTCAAAGCCTCGTCTAAGAAGACTGAGAGATTAGAGGTAATACAGGTCATACAGCGGGTACATATGTGGTTGAAGAGCACTGAGATGTAACTGTGGGAATAAATGTCTTTGAGAAATAAAGCAGATATGCTTGTTTATTTAAGAATGTGAAGAATCCGTTTTAGTTTTGTAATTTATTATCACTGAATGCTGTTACAGGGGATCTGACGTATAGTTGTCTTCAGGGAGAAGCACAACTAGTTCATAGATGATTTGAATTTCCTAATCTGGCTATTCCTCTCCCAGGTGAGCTACCAGGGCCTAGATACTGAGAACCAGCGCCTGCAGAAGGCTTTAGAGAACAGCAGCAAGAAGATCCAGCAGTTGGAGGCAGAGCTGCAAGAGGTGGAGTCTGAGAATCAGTCCCTCCAGCGTAACCTGGAGGAGCTCAAGATCTCCAGTAAACGTCTCGAGCAGCTGGAGCAGGAGGTAGGTAATGCTTAAATGTGGAAATGGACTGAAAATGAAAGAATTAAAGGTATTTTGAGGAACTTGCAGTTATTTGTCCAGCTCAAATATATGGCAACTAGTGGGACAGCTCTAGGCGTCTGTTACTTTTATTGGCATTGATTAATGGGGTCAGTCACACTGGCTCACAAAATGTAGTTTCAGCAGACTGAATTCTCCTAAATAAATCAAAAAAAGTGAAAAATGATCTGGTGCTTAAGGAGCATTGTACTGCCACTCTGATTCTTTTTAGTTTATTTAGAAATTATAGCGCGATTCCCAGCTGAGTTGGATTAACCCAGATTATTTGTCGTATACATTATTGGCCTTTTGAGCAAATCTTTGTCCAAGTTCAGCCAAACAAGGCATTTAGACAAAGAGTAATCCCAAATCATATTTAACCATCTGCTCTCCATTACATTCACTTCTCCTCCAGAACAAGGCTCTGGAGTTGGAAAGCTCCCAGCTAGAGAAAGACAAGAAGCTCCTGGAAAAGGAGAACAAGCGACTGAGGCAACAGGCTGAGATCCGCGACTCAAAGCTGGATGATAGCAACCAGCGCATCACTACCCTGGAGAAGGAAAATCGGACAATGGGCAAGGAGATGATCTTTTTCAGGGACTCCTGTACGAGAGTCAAGGACCTGGAAAGGGAGAAAAAGGAGCTGGTCAAACAGGCCACGATCGATAAGAAGACCCTTGTCACGCTCAGAGAGGTAAAAATAGCTGTTAGACTATCAGACATCTGCAAATATTATCTCAAAACATATTAAACCTCTTGATTTATATATTGTAGAGGCCATTCATTGTGTATTGAAACAAATATTGATAAAATTAAGAATTTGTGATTAAAAATGTGTTTTTATATCCCTTTTAATAAACCTTGCAACCAATTTGATTGGGTTATTTTTAATATGTCTGTTGCTAATATGGAATTCAAAAGCATGTAATTGTGTGTTTAGGAGCTTGTGAGTGAGAAGCTGCGGACTCAGCAGATGACCAATGATCTTGAGAAACTGACCCATGAGTTGGAAAAGATTGGACTGAACAAAGAGAGGCTCCTGCATGACGAGAGCTCAGACGACAGGTGAATATTATATCTGCACACAAAAGCTAAACAATCCTCAGATTCAGCTCAAATGAGAAGCCTGTCAGCTTGCTTGGAATCAGAATTATTACAAAGCACAATCACTAAAGTTGAGGCTTAAAATGAATCAAGTCTGGTGAGGTGTAAATTACATGCTTTGATTTTAAACAGTGTTTCTTTGACAAACTCACTTTGCAAAAACAAACACTCATCTGGACTGACCTGAACCTTTATCGTCAGGTTTAAGCTCCTGGAAACCAAACTGGAGTCGACCCTGAAATCAACTCTGGAGATCAAAGAGGAGAAAATTGCTGCACTTGAGGCAAGACTGCAGGAGTCCTCCAACCTTAACCAGCAGCTTCGCCAGGAGCTGAAAACGGTTTGTAACACAACAAATTAATTTTTTAAAAATATGGATTTGTATCTGTGAGTCTGCCGTCTTCTGCTTATCTAAAGTGGAGTTGTGCTGGCAGCAGGTTGACGAGACTATTCCAGATGTCATTCTCTCCAGCCACACTCTAGTTCTTTCTGGGCAATCCCAAAGCATTCCCGAACTCCCCAGCCTGTTCTGTCTCTTGAGGCCTCCTCCCATCTGGCATCCTAACTAGATGCCTGAACCATGTCAACTGGCTCCTTTTTTTAAAAAATACTTTAATATAAAACTGTTCATTTACAGATGTTTAGCATTGCCATATTAAAGAAAACCCCATTATTAAAAACTTGAATATGCTTGCTTGTCCACTTGAGATCAGCGTGTCCCAGCATCTTTCTCGTACACTCAAACACTAGAAACAATGAAAACATCGAAGACTTGTCAAGGCCGATGCATTATTTATGCTATCCACTCTTCGTTTCTGTCTGCACTTTATCTATTTATAAGGGGTGATGTGCGATAGGAGATGTCTGCTTTCCTTCAGGGAGGTGTTTGTATTTTGAACCTGCTGACACAAATCTAATCCAAAGCTGTGAAAAAACATGAGCCATGAACAGGCAGTTGCAGGAATTGAAATGTTTAATTTTGTTGACTTACCATTTTCATCCCCAGGTGAAGAAAAACTATGAGGCGCTCCGGCAGAGAGAGGAGGAGGAGAGGATGGTGCAGAGCTCGCCCCCTAAAGTAGGGGAAGACCCTCAGGCTGTCAGTAAATGGGAGAAAGAAAGCCATGAAGCCACCAGAGAACTGCTGAAAGTCAAAGACAGACTCATTGAAGTGGAGAGGAATGTAAGTTTAGATACTGTCAGGAATGAATTATGTTGTGAATTTTGGTTCTATATTTTCCTGTCTAATATACTATCATGTGTCGTCTTCCCAGAATGCTACTCTGCAGGCTGAGAAGGTGGCCCTGAGGAGCCAACTCAAACAACTGGAAACCCAAAACTCCAACCTGCAGGCTCAGATAGTGGCTGTGCAGAGGCAGACGGCCTCTTTACAGGAGAACAATACAACGCTACAGACGCAGAATGCCAAACTACAGGTAATCCCATCACACCTCTCACAGCTTGGTGTGTGTTTATGGGAATTTTTCACACTTCCAGAAGCACATTTGTGAAGTCGGAGAATGATACATGTTGGAACAGGAAGGGGCCGTCCCCAAACTGTTACCTCAAAGTTAGGAGTATGAAATTGTCCAAAAAGTCTTTGTATGCTGAAACGTTAAGAGTTTCTTTCACTGAAACTAAAGGGCTGGGCCCAGCTCCCAAAGAACAGCCCTACACCATAATCCCGCATCACCCAAACTTTATACTTGTCTCAGTGCAGTCAGGCAAGTACCGTTCTTCTGGCAACCGCCAAACTCATCCATCAGATTGCCAGACTGAGAATCATGATTCATCGCTCCTGAGAACACGCCTCCACTGCTCTATAGTCCAATGGTGGAGTGCTTTGCACCACTGCATCCAACCATTTTTTCTGTCTGGTGAAGTAAGGCTTGAATGCAGCTGCTATGCCATTAAAACCCTTTCCATGAAGCTCTCTACTCAGTTCTTGAGAACAGAGAGTTTGGGTTCTGTAGCAATTGACTTTGCAGAAAGCTGGCAACCATGCATATAGTAGGCGACAGAGTTTTGTTAGCCGTTCTGACTTGGATGGCACTGCATTGTGCCTTTATAGCCTCCTCTGTGTACTGCCCTGTTTGCACTGTTGCCTTGCCCGGCTGCTTAGCTCTCTGCTCTGGATTTACACTTGTCCTCCCTGTTTGGCAGTAATTCAAACCCTTCTTAAGGGTGGAGGGATTTACACAGTAGCTATTTCTCTGTTTGCATGTGTTGCTTTGAATTGGGCACTGTTTGAGGACATTTGTATGTGGGGTGGGCTAGAGGTAGTTTTAAAAAAAAAAGGTAGAAATTGTAGCAACACCAGGACTCCGTGTGTGTGTGTGTTCATAGTGTGAATAAACACAGTAGTCATGTCTGTAGAGGGATTTGAGAACTGGGTGCTGCTGTGATCATAAAGGAAAACATGTAAAGAAACAGCTTTCATGCTGATGTTTTGTAGTATTTTGAAGCAGGAGAGCAGGTTGAGGGAAGAGTGCCCCCTACAGACCAAAGCCCCATCAGCTACTGCTTCCAAGTTCTTTGATGTTTGATTTAAGGGGCTTAATGCTGTTCTTATTCACACGCCACACATCACTCTTATCACCTCTTTGCTTAATATGTCCTTTTCTCCCTCTGCCTTTGTCCTCTTTGTAGGTGGAAAACTCAACTCTGAGCTCACAGAGCGCATCCCTGATGGCCCAGAACGCCCAGCTGCAGAGCCAGCAGAGCAGTGTGGAAGGAGAGCGTGAAGGAGCGCTGAGGGAGAAAGAGGAGCTGAGAGCTACCTACGAACTGCTGCTGCGCGATCACGAGAAGCTGGCAGCGCTCCACGAGAGGCAGGCCGCTGAATATGAAGCGCTGATCGGGAAGCACGGTGGGCTGAAGACCTCCCACAAGAGCCTGGAACAGCAGCACAGGGACTTGGAGGACAAGTGAGATGTGGTTTAGGAGCTTGGGATGGGCACATGCTCAAGTCTAATTACAGCTTAAGTCTCATTTGTGACTTTAGTTTGTAGTTTGGCTGTCTTTTGCAAGGAAATATGGTCCTGGACCTAACGACATAAGTGTTAAGGTGTGTGTCTGTTTGCGTATGTAGGTACAAACAGCTCTTGCAGAGAAAGGGGGAGCTGGAGGAGCTGGAGAAAAATCTGAAGGAGCAGCAGGAAAAGATGGCCCTGGAGAATCAGACCCACCAAGCTACAGCTGACCAGTACAAACTGCTCAAAGAGGAAAATGATAGGTCAGCTCAACCTTTTTTCCGTAACCTTAAACATTATGCTCACATTAGCACTAATTTATCAAAGGGACTGAATTAAATCAATGAGGCCGTATACCAAGGAGTCGATTTTCTCTCTCCTCAGGTTGAATAGCACCTATCGTCAGCTCTTGAAGGACAATGAAAATCTCCAGCTGGACCATAAAAACCTAAAGAGCCAGTTGAACAGTGCAAAGCTGGACCAAACCAAGCTGGAGGCTGAATTTTCTAAACTGAAGGAGCAGTACCAGCAGCTGGACATCACCTCCACCAAGCTAACCAACCAGTGTGAGGTAATGAGTCTCTCTTCTCTTCCCTTCAGGTTTTTCTCATGGTGTCTACCTTTTTAATGTATCATATTTCAAAACACTGCTTCTAAAGCCAAATATAAATGTATCTGTCTATGTTTGTGTTAGTTGTTGAGCCAGCTGAAGGGAAACTTGGAGGAAGAGAACCGTCACCTGTTGGATCAAATCCAGACTTTGATGTTACAAAATCGCACACTGCTGGAGCAGACCATGGAGAGCAAGGACCTGTTCCACGTAGAGCAAAGACAATACATGTAAAACTCACATGGTTCTGGCATATTTCTTTGTATCTGTGTTTGTAAATGCAAATATGCTGCCTTTATGTTTAGAGTGTATGCATTCTTGTCTGCTTTTACTGTGCTTTTGTCTTCTCGTTGTCCCACCTTCAGAGATAAGCTGAATGAGCTGAGGAGGCAGAAGGAGAAGTTGGAGGAGAAGATCATGGACCAGTACAAGTTCTATGACCCTTCACCTCCACGCAGGTGCATAATTTGTTTCCTTTAAATGACATAAAATTGAGTCAAATTGGTAAAGTTCTGCATATTTGCTGTCTTGCATTTTGAGATGGAAAAGCAGTGCAGCATCAGGAAGGGAGTGCATCAAATATTTATTACCTGCAGAGCATCATACAGCTGTATAGTGAAAAATTTTTTTTCTTAACCCTGATAGTCATTTGGGCGCTCAAATGAAGCCTAAAATAAAATTTAAAATGCATCTAGCCTTATATATCCTTTATATGATTATGTATTGATTTTTTAAAATCCTATTTCCTTTTGTTCGTCTGTTATTGAGTGTCTGTCTCATCTCTGCTTTACAGGCGCGGCAACTGGATTACTCTAAAGATGAAGAAGCTGATCAAGCCGAAGAGCCGGGACAGGATCCGGTCTCTCACACTGACTCCATCTCGATCAGAGTCTGGAGACAGTTTTCTGATGTTTCCCCAGGACAGCCAGGACAGCTCATCCATAGGCTCGGGCACCAACTCGCTAGATGACACGCTCTCACACAAGAGGAGCAGCAGTGAGTCTGAAAGAAACACACACACACACACACACACACACACAAGATTGCACAGTTATAGTTTCAACCATCACTGAAGGAACTTCTTTTAATGTGTTCACAATATTTTTTGTTACAAAGAGAGGGGAAACTCTTAAAATACTGTTTTGTAGTACACACAGAATTAGTGAAACATTTGCTAACAACTTTAATTTGATGCTGAACTTTCTTCACTGACACATAATGGTCTACTTTGTGAGTGTGGCTTTGTATGCCTGAGTGACTGAATGGGTCTTCCCTCCTAACTGCTCCTTTGCTTCTTTATATCTCTCTGCAAAGGGAGGAGAGGGCAGCAGTCTCATGCCCAAGTGCAGGGTTCCTCCAATGGTATGCTGCGAATGGGGAGGGTGGGAGGGGTTTGTGACCCGACTGTCACGTCTTTCAGGGCATGTTTTTGTGAGTCCATTGTCCATATCACTCAGCTGTCGTAGAGATTACGGCTGAGCTGTGCAGGCTGACTCTTGACCTCAGACCTGGTTAAAGATGCAGAAGCATTTCTTGTGTTTGAAACAAATTGAGGTGCACTCAGTCAGCTGTTACCAATACTATTAAACTCAATCACTGAAGAATAGTCCACCATTTCTGAAGAAAAGTCGCTTTAAGACTTTTGCCTCGTGTCACTGGAGTCATTGTCAGTTGCTAAGCTGTAAGATTTAATATCTTGGAATTTGCGGAATAATTTGGACTACATCTATGTTGCCAGCATACTCGCTCAAGGTCGAGCTGAATCAAGTGCACCTCATGGTTTAAATATTGGGAAAAAAATCTAATCCCAAGATGCTTTGCTCTCAGGTAACCTGTCGATCTGTTCAGCTCACTCGTAAATAAGAAATGTCCTGTATCATAGCATCGTAGATATTAAAAGGTGCAATGTGTTGCCTGGTTATCGCGACCTGGCTTGGTTGGTTGTTTTCAGTTGTACTGACATTAACTGTAATCACCAAGTAACAACTAAGCCACATATTTCTGCCATGTAGCACAAAGTTGTCAGTTAGTGTAACGAGTCTGTATGTTTTTCACAACACCCAAGATAAGAGGTAAGACAAAGAGAATGTAGCCTTTAACAACCATGTAGTAACATTTGCTAAAACACTTGCGTACAGTACAGAAATTACACAGTCGAGTGTGCTGGAACAGCAGTTATAAACTTCTCATTCTTTGAGGTTCTTGGGAAAGTCTTTGCTGGAAACACTGTAGTGCTATTTTTTGCTGTTAACCTGCCCCTTCTTGCTCTCCTGATTGCACCCTTTAATAATTTTCATCTTGTCGTCTCATCTAGGTGTGGAATGTGTTGTGTTGTGTACAGAATGTAATGCCTGGAAATAAGTTGAGAATGTAATATACAGTGGTCAAAACCATTAACATGAGAATGTGCGGATGATGCTGATTGTGTGCAGGAGACGGTGTGTGTTTTGCATAATGTGTGTCTGTTTTTCTATTGTTTACACAATGTAGTTTTATACAAAAGTCTGCCCTTAAATACAGAACATATACAAAGTCAGTGGAAGGCATTTCAGTCCATCCAAAGGGCATCCAATAAAGTGTGTGTGTATGTTTTTAATAATATGGAGAGAATTTGTATAGATTGAAATACCTTACACTTGATTAACTATCTAATAGGCTCTCTAATATTATAATCCACATGTTTTTAAAGTCATATATTATAGTTGTTGTTGTGTCTGTTGCAGTGTTGTCTGTTGTCCAGTTAAGGTGTCCAGGAGCTCAGCTGTCTCTCCCCTGGTTCTGTTTGTGAAAACATTAACCACATCCCTCTGTTCTGCCCTTCTTTTCTTTCTTTTATTTTGCTTTTCCTTCACCTCCCTCCTGGCCTTACTGTCGCTCTCTTCCCTCCCTACCTGTCTGTCTCTGGCTGTGATCGGACAGCTATAAAAAGGTTGCCTTTCATGAGGAACAGATCCAAGGACAAAGACAAGGCCAAGGCCATCTACCGGCGCTCCATGTGTAAGATCTCTGTTAGCTGCCACGCTAGCCTTCATCTGCCTCCTCTCCCTCCTCTTGTCGCGCTAGGAGAAACAAAGGAGGAGCAGTCACTGATGTCAGGGTGGTGGCGGTGAGGGACTTCAGTTTTCAGTCGCATCTGCAGAATTCAATGTTTAAAACTCCAGAGTTTTATCATCCATGTTTTAGAGATGTCTGCAAAGGACCTACCAGAGGATCAGTTTTTAAATTCTTTATAGTTTAGTCACCATACCCATCCCCCTGCCACTCTGCTATACCTGGTGACATCAGTGACTTGTCCTTAAAAGTTTTTCCTAGTAATCCCCACCCATCCCATCACTTCTGCCGCCACGTCTGCCGCCGCCACTTTCTCCTGTAGAGTATCTTCCAAGTCTTTACTGGCTTTCAGCAGTGTAGTGTCACTTTACTCTCACTATTTGCAGATGAATGATTAACACAACCTTAACACTAACTTTAGTGTTTGTTAGGGCTAAACTATAGGAACAGTGGTGATTTATTTTTTTCTGTTTTCTTTTGTTTGATTTTCACCTCTGGACCAAAACCATGTCATTTGGTCACTTACAGTAATGTGCAATGGGCAGCTTTCTTGTGTGCTTTGTGGTTTTATTTTGTTTGTGTATGCTGAATGAAAGGCTGTGTGTGTGTGTGTGTGTGTGTGTGCGTGCGAGAGTGAGAAAAAAGGTGTGTGTGTGTTCAGGTGAGACAGCAGGAAAGACTGTGGGTTTGCCTTTCATGCGCCTGTGAAATGTGTGCTCCCGTCTTTGATTACAGCATGACAAAGAAAATCACTAAGTGCTTGATCATCGCTCGCACTCACCATGGAGGACTTGAAATGGAGCCTTTATTCTGTCTCTCTCCCTCCGTCTGTCTGTCTCTCTCTCTTCTCTGTCAGCGTGCTGCATTTCAGATCTTATTCTGCTGACATGGGCTTGCCTCGCTCTGATTTATTTATTTATTTTTAGTGTGTGTGTGTGCACAGCACCACCGCCGTCGCTCAGAGCAGCTTTGCATGTTTCCATGCTTCTTCTTCGCTGTCGGCTCAGTAATCAAAGTGCACAGAGACGGTCAGGGATGTCAAAAAGTGTCTGGCTGTGACCGACCGTGCACTTTGGTTGATATGTTGTTGGCTTTTAAAATATTATTATTATAATGCTGTATGCCTACAAGTGCATTGAGTTTTAAAAGGCTTGGACCTGTTATTCTATAGCATGAATTTATTATTGAATATTGACTTATATCCAGTGATAATTATAGTCTAGATCTGGCCTTAAAGAGCATTTTCCTGCCCTGCCCTTTCAGAGTCCTTCGAGAAGCAAGTCTCAGCACTGGGTAGCCATTTTGAAAAGCCTCTGTACAGTTGTTTATTGCTATCATCTAAATGAAAGCCGAGAGAAGGTTATAGTTCTGTCTGTGCACAGTTTCACAACGTTACAGCTTTGCTAATGGCTCAGTGCTGACACAACTTCTCACATGATCTGTGCTCTTCTCGTTTCAGCACAGCCAATTCATGATACAGTATTACAGTGCATCTTTGCTAAGATAATGAGTATGAGATGTGCTTTTCTTATATGAAACTTAAACATGATTGGCTAATGTATTTTCCATTTTGTCAGTTGATTGGCTCTGCTGGGGCAGCAGCGGGATAACCGCCACCTTTGCTTTTACAGAATCCTTTTAGAGATTATTGAAGGATTCTTTGAGGCTACGTCTGTTTCCTGTAATGTCTCTAGGCACATTCCCAATGGTAATTTAGCCTTTGTCTCCAAGAGGGACCTAGATGAGTGTCCTGTGTACAAAAAAAAGTTGCAAAAAATCTTCGCAAGGTTGTTCTATATTTTAGCAACCAGTTTCTCTGATTTTAGTTTGCCTTTAAAGTCTAAATGGATTAAATTGAGACTTCTTTAAGATAAAATGGCTATAAATCCTGAGCCATTACTTGAGGTAAGATTATATGTATTAAAATGTCTAATCTCAGTTTTTTTTCTTCATGCCAACCCATCCATCCTAGCTATGAATGACCTGCTTCAAACCATGGCAATGGCAGGCGGTCCTGAGGCTCAGTGGGCGGGCAGCAGTGAGAATCTAGACGGGGCTGAAGCCGGAGATGCCAACATGACGGGCAGCAGCAGGCGCAGCGGGCAGCGCATGAAGGAACTCGCCTTTTCCACCAATGCCATTGATTGTGCCACCCTCACCCTGCCTAGTTCAAGTCACAGTAGAGCCAAGCACAGGCTTCAGGTCAAAGGTCAGGATGCCAGTTTGTGGAAATACATTGTGTTAATGTCCTCATTGCATTTAGTTGACGAAATTTGTTCAGAACAGAGTGAAAAGAAGCCGTAGCATGACTGCCCTCTTTATCTCAACAGACAATGCCTCCTGCGAGGATGTCGCCGGCTCATTGGAGGATCCCAAGAGTCAAGGTAGAGTAAAGCTTCACACGACATCAGCATGAAACTGTGTCAAAGAGAAGCGCCTGCAGTCTCTCAGCACCAGGCTGGAATCTAATGGTCCCTTAAACAAGAAATGAGGGGGGAAAAAAACGGGTCATGTCCTCAGGAGTCCCACTGATAATCTTTGGGCTGCCTTCCTGCACTTTGATTAAGCTTGATTTAGAGTTAGATGGGAGCAAAAGAGACGGGGAGAGGGAGACAGATCAGCCTTTGCTGAAAGCAGGATTGACTTTAATACAGGCGCTAGGGTGTTATCCAGGGCAGTTAATCTGGATCCAGGCAACACTTGATCAGGTCTGTGTCGCTTTAATGTAGATGACCCAGTTGCTAAACAGCCACAAAACTACTGGCACACATTCCTTAAGTTAGGTCTACAGATAGCTTTCTCTTGTTGTGTTTAAGTGCTGCAAACATCTGCACTTTTGATGGTCAATAAACTGGTTCCACAGGATATTGTTCCCAGAATGCATTCTCACTGTAATGGTTGGAGAAGGACGCCCAGTCTCACTCACACACCGGATGTTGCTCAGAATGTATGAGCCATTAGGTCATCGGATGTTGTAGACACTAATGGTAGTTTCAGACGTGTATTGATTTTTTTCCCTCCTCCTCCAGACAGTGTAAATAATTTTTTTTGTTTCCACCTGCATTTCATGAAACTTTATTATTTTTGAGCAGTATTGAGTTGTCATGTTACCCTTTAGGTGTGTTGCATTGTATTTTTTTTGTTTGTTATCAGGCTCACAGGGGTATATATCTCCCTGCCATTTGCGTCGTTGTGCTGTTGGTCTGAGCGCTGTGTGCAGAGTGTCCTGTAACATCTGTAGTAAGTGACAGTTACTCGGGACTGAGGATCACTGTGGGGCCACAAGCAATCCGCTGGTTTCTGACTCTGATACTGATCTGTAACATTGGGGTTGATTTGAAATTCTAATTTGGTGTCAAGCATGTCGTGAAAACCGGTTTGAGATGATTTCACGGTCACTGGTTTTCAGTTGGGGCTGTCCCTGTCAGCACTGGAAAGAGCAAGTTCATGTTGTCTTCACACCTTTCCTTTTATTCTTTGTCTTCCTTCTCAGTTCCTAACATGGCCTGTCATTTCCTCTTTAATTACTAACAGACTCACACTTGTATCGTCAGTCACTTCCCCTTTATTGGTGGGAAATCGGTCCATATATTTGGGTGTCCCTGCCCTCTGTCAGTAGTTCCTTTGTTTATTGAATGGACATATTGGGGCTGCAGCCTGGCATTGAGCCACCTTTCCTGTCCCTCTGCCTGGCATGTGCCATCTGCTCCCCCAGCAGGAGACGTTCTGTCAGGGTGTTGGCGTCCGTATACGTGTTACTCCTCGCGTTGGTGCATGTTGGTGTGGATACATGTAAGCGTGTACAGATATAAATCCTAACTGTGAATGTATGTGTGCATGTGTCTTACCTCTTGTCCCTTACCCAGCCTCCAGACCCTCCAGTCTTCATAGCAACAGGACCACCAGTAGTAATAGTAACAATAACTCCCACCTCACTTCTCCTCTGGAGGGCAAAGGTATGCTCCTCCTTTCCTCTTCCTCTGCTCCTATCCACTTATTACTCTTGTCTTTTTCTTTTGCTCCCTTTCATCTCGTTTCTCTCATCATTTCTCAAAAAATTACTTTTTTTTTCTCGCGCAAAAATGTGATCAAGTTGGTTTGGTTCAACTTTAAGCCGTTCTCTTTTCTTCATTGGGTAGAAAGCAATAAGTCATGATGGTAATAAAATTAGATCTGAGTAAAATTATGAGATTGTTTTTTTCAATATAATGCTTTTTAAATTGCATGGTGTGTTCTGAAAGTGTGGGGTAGTCTGATCACTACTAATGCAATCAGAAATCTTGTAATCCATGCCTCCCCTCGTCCTGCAGGCACATTGAACGGCAGTCTGAGCAGGCCTCACAGCGAGAGCAGCGGCGAGTTCAGCCTGAGTCTGGACCAGGAGGTGTGGTCAAGCAGCGGCAGCAGCCCCGTCCAGCAGCCCACCTCCTCACGCTCCTCCCACCAGAGCCCCCTGCAGCTGCGCAGATCTCTTGACCCATCCACCGCCGCGGGCAGCGCGGTCCAGTCCCAGATCAGGAAGACGGGATCCCCAGGGAGCGAGGTGCTTTCCCTGCAGCAGTTCCTGGATGAGGGTACTGATCCTGCAGAGGTGAGGCCTGAAATTATGCTATAAGTGCTGTTCTTAGATTTATTGGATTACAGCCTACATATGAAGTGGACTAAAATCGAACATGTTCTTCTTTATTAGTCAGTTCACATAACATTTGGAGTTGGACGTGAATTGTTTCCATTGTTATTTGTTCTGTCCTTAATGCTTTTTGCTATCTTTTGTAGTCTGGCAGTCAGGAGAACCTCACTGTAGACTCTCCTCGCCTCTCCACCTCCTCTGAGCACGGCCAGAAAGAACGCACTGTCACAAAGGGCCGGGGCATACTGCGCTCGTCCAGCGGGAAGGCAGCACCAGTCAGCGCTGACCGGCCTCCGAGGTCTTCCGGACAACCAGGACGCCCTTCCCTGCGGAAGGCTGAGAGCACACGGGTGAAAGGCTCCGCCCCGATCCGCCTGTCTTCACAGGGCAAAGCGACCTCTGTCTCCGAACGGCTCGATTCAGCCTCCTCCACCCTGCCCCGGGCCAGCAGTGTCATCTCCACCGCTGAAGGTACCACACGGCGTACCAGCATCCACGACCTGCTGTCCAAGGACAACCGGCAACCCGTTTCGGTTGACGCTCCTGCCGCTGCTGCTTCCACCAGGGCTGGGCTACGCTCGCAGCCCACACCCAGTGAGTACCACCCCAACAGCACCAACCTTAAGGGACCCCTCACCACCATCACCCCCATGCCCAAGTCAGTCAGCTTACCTTGCCATAGCTCGGAGGACCCCGACCTCTCCACCCTTGAGTCTTTCCTCGGCCCTTCCTTCACTGTAGAATCTGTATTCATGGACTCCATCTTTAGTGAGTCAGCAGACAAAAACCTCCCCTTCCTTTCTCTTAACCCCACCTTAGTCAGCAACATCAGCGGGCCTCCTGTTACAAATAAGACCCACCCTCCTCCTGTGCCGCACCACATTCGCACCCAAAACCAGACCCCCCACAGCCAATCAAACGGCCAGGTGAGATCCAGCGAGGGTGTTGATCAGAGTTGTGTAAATAATCCGGATCAGTCACTGAGCCCAGAGGAGAGGGAGTCTCTGTGGTATGAGTACGGCTGTATCTAGATGACGGGGAGGTTTCTGGTTTGCTGATTTTAATACTTGACTTGAAGAGGGAGGAACAAAAGGATGGATAAAGAGCAAAGCCATTTCCTCTGCATGTATTCGTCAGAGTACTGTCTGTCTCTGTGTGGTGTATGTGGGTCATTTTTCCCTGTTTGCTATGGTGCTGATTGGTGACTTTAATTTTTAATATTTTTTAACCCCCATTTTCTTTTCTATGATGCGGGACTTTGACTGTTCTTCCGTCCAATACCCTTTCACACATTGTTTTTACCTCATCAGATAAGTTTTACCTGGCTAACATTATACTATTATCTGCTGCAGTGAGGTGATACATTTTAACTTGGGAATGAGAAGAAATAGAGAATTATCTAAAGCTTTCATGTGAGGCCAGAACACACCGAGCAAGTCGGTTCAAGTCACACCAGGAATCATAAAAACAGCAGGAAAAGCATTTTTTGATAATGAGCATAATGAACAAAGCATTCTGGGGCAATTTCTACATAGTAAAGTCAGATAATAGGTTCACTTTGCATTTTCAGTTTATTATGGTGATTCTTGGCAAGTCCCACTTTTCACCTCCTAAATTGCATGGCTTTGTTTTGTCTGTTTGACCTGAAACTTTCATTTGGATTGCTGTGATCAAAATGGTTTTCATCAGTTTGTTTCTTATGATGGTGTGTGCTGTTTGTTTTTTGTTTTTTACATTTGATATCTTTTCTGTTTTTCTTTGCTGTGTACACGTTCACTGGAGTGTTTGCTCCCCTCTGCAAATGGATTAATATGATCTGGTGGATCTAAGCTGACCTCCTGGGCTGGTGACAAAATGATGAAGCTTCATTCCCAAAACAATCAGGGCGGCATTTTTAGTTTGAAACGTGAAAGTTGACGGAGAGGACACAGAATACATCATGGCAATAGTGATTTGGTTATGCGCAGTTTATGATTGTTTGGGGGTATTTTAATTATTTTTTTAGAACGTGGAGTTGATACTGTAAGTTGATTCATTTGAGGTTGTTTTGTGAATGAAGCGAACATCATTCCTTTTGGTATTTTCTCCTGACACGCCACAAGTTGGATAACTTGAGGTGATATTTGAGACTGACCTATCTTGTATAGACTGCTATCATTAAGTTATAATCAAAGACGAGCACTACATATTGTGCCAATACTAGTTGAATTGCCTGTATCTACGTCCTTATTTATTTCTGCTTTTGTACTCTTTAGTTGCTGTTTTGAAGTTGCTATATTGTATTTATCTTGATTCAAAGTATCCGCAGGTATGAAGTAAATGAAAATGGTCTGTCATCACTCTGCAGATGTAACATAAGCGTTGCCTTTGTCCTACAGATGTGGAGGGCAGAAAGTCTAAAAGCAGGAGCGGGGAGCCGCAGCAAAGCTGCTAAACCCTGTCCCCCCCACCCTCGTCTGTCTGCTACCATGCTGTGAGCGCGTGGTGAGTGAGCGAGCGGGAGGAAAAGGGGGAGGGGGGTGGAGGGTGGGGTCAGTCTTGTCTCCATGGGAACCTAAAACATGGTGTAACAGATGTCGTCCATCCTGCTGTGCGCTTGCTTTCCCCTGCTTCTCTAAGCTGTTACCCTCTCCCTCACTGTCCTGTCCATCCCCTCACTGTCACTGTGGTGCCAAACGCCTGTTCAAGGAGCCTGATGAGACCCGTCTGCATGGCATATGGGCCATTTTACCATGTAGCTCTCAGTGTATGCTGCTTCCCCCCCCCCCTTGGATCTCAAATCCCTCGACAAGACGAGCCATTCGGCTCCAGCAGCTCACCGTTTCCCACTCCTTCATAAAGCATCTCATGCTGTTGGCGACTGCTGAGTGAAGAAGTCGGTGTTTGCAGGCTGCTTATTGTTGCTGCATGGCTTTGGTGTAGCGCTCAAATCCTTCCCTCTTGCATGTAGATCCAGGCGTCCTTCTGTGTTCCCTTGTCACGTCTCTGTCTTTGCTGGTACAGCTTCTGATCTCTAACTTTCTCCTTTGTCTGTTTTCCATCTCCTTTCCTTCTTTTATTTTTCTCAACTTTCTTGTCATCTTTCTTTTCCTATTCTCTCTACTCCTCTTTGCTTGCTTGGGACTCAGAGAAAGGTGGCCTTGGAGCTGTGTGTCTGAAGCCTAGTAGGGTGAATCTGCTGAGACCGTCTACAGTGAGAAAAGATTGTAAAAGCCTGTCTCCCCCCCCCCCCCCCCCCTTTTTTTTTTTTTTTTAACCCAGGACACTTCAGTAGAGAAAAGTGGCTTCCTTCTCTGTTTTCTTCTTTCTTCCTTGAATCAAGGAAACAACTTAAAATTATTAGAAAATGTTACAGTGACAGTTTTTATTTGTTTTCTTTCCACTAAGACTCCGATGGCAGATTGCACTGCCACGTGTCCTTCAGTGTGACGGACAGTTAGACATGCACTAGTCTCTGTGGACTAAAATTAAAGTGCCAGTGTTCACACAACAGCCAACAGGGCAACCTTGAACCAGTGAGACAGACCTTCTTCTGCCCAGTGCCATGGTCATAAAACATTTTGTAACTGGGCAGAACGCACAAACAAAGACAACATGAAGCATGTCCGAAGAATCACAATCTGCATGGAGCAATCAATCAATCATCCCGCTTCCTTTATCCAATCAAAGAGAACAGTGTTCAATGGAAACATGCCAGGATGCCAAATGGACTCGGACAGGAAGCCATGACAGCTTGATTGAGTGAAGGTAGTGTGAGAGAGAAGTAGAGACTTATCATGGGAGTGTTTCAGGTCACCTATAAGGCAGAGACACACCCTGAGAAAAACCCTACATGTAGTTCATCTTCACTCTTCATTTTCATTTCACCAAATGGCACTGAAGCATCTCATTTATCACTTCCATTGCTGCTCTAATCCAGAGAATAACTGTAAAAGCACATAGTCTTTACATTCTAAAAAGAGACTCCGTAAGGAAGCGTTTAATAAATCTGTCTGAAGTATAGGTGACCTGCGACCTGCCCAGTGCAAACGGAGCATGTGCAGACTTCTGTTGTGTTGAACATGTTGGCAGTGATGAGACCCAGTGTTTTCCTCCTTTTCCACTTTTACATGAATTCATTTGATGTAATTAAAATTCATCAAGACTACCTGTGTGCGCTCTTGGTTTATTGTGTGTGCATGTATATATAGTCGGGGTACTCTGTTATGAGAGTGTAGTCTAATACAACAGCGCTGCAGTGCTAATCGTGTTGGAGTTCTATTTGAGCTGCTGTTTGTGGTCCTTTCCTTTTTCAAAGGTGAAAAACACAGCAACTCAAATGTAGTTCTTGCAGTACTTGGTTGTTTATCTTACTGCTGAATTACTCTCGATTTCTGCATTATTACATTTTAGCAGAATTGGTGTGTGAGTAACTTTACACAGTCAGATTTAAATACCCCAAATATGTATAAAATAACCAGTGCAATAGCTGGTGTAGTGTAACGTTAATTTGTAACTTTAGCAGATACGCATAGTTAAAAGTTAATGCAGTCTAGTACTGAAGTGCTGCAATAAATTTTACCATCATGATGTAGGCATGAAGGGAATAATTACGTAACAGACTTTGTTATAAAATACCCATTAATTGATAAAATGACGAGAAAGGAAGGGCTGCCTTTATATAGAGGAGAGATATTAACGTCTTCACATTCAGCCAACTTCAAACCATCAAGTCAGCGATGGAATCGAACCTCATCCAGGCTCACTGATGGGAGAAGGATGACCAGGAGTCAGAGGTATGGTTCTTAAAGGCAAGTTGCGTATTTTCTGCTGCAAGCAGTAGTTAAAATGTTCTGCAGCGTGCTTGCAAATGATCCCTTCTTACTTATACTGATCATTAAAAAAAAAAAAGCCTCTAATTTTCTCTGAAAATAGAACATTGTGTTTGTCTCCCAGGGCCCATTTAACTTTAAAATATGCATGAAGACTGGACTTTGTTCCCTAATAGGCACATGGGAGGCGATGTAGGCTGAATAAAGGGGTGTTTGGTGCACCCTAGAAGTGGGTTTTGGTACAGAAATGGATGAACCAATATATTCTGTGTAATTTCATGTTACCTTTAACTACCAACATACCTTAGAGTGGGTTGGGTAATGAACACATTTTAACCACGTACATTAAAACCCAATGTAAGTAACTTGCTTTAATCTCATTGCAGGCATAGTTTTCTCCACAGTTATATATTAACATTGTTTATATTGCAAATTTTTTTACATTAACAGTAAAGCTTTGAATAAAAAAAAACACACTTTTTTTTTTTATGTATGTTTATTAACTGTATGGTCATGCAAAAATCCAGCATCCAATTGAAACTCTGACATATGTTTCCCCCTTTTTTTTTTTTTTTTTATTTTTTTTTTTTATTGTAAGGTTACAATGCAATAAATTCACTTTCAAGGGGCACATAAAAGCTAAGGCTTTTGCTAATCTTTTATGCATTTTAAAGCGATTTAACATCACTTGATTTTAACATCTCAGCCTTTTCATAACCTTGAGGATGCAAATAACATAGGTTTCAATTTCTTTATCAAGTAAACAGTGAAAAATTACCAGAAAGTAGACATGCATATTTCTTCCATTTGTAAAACTGCATATATAGTGTTGCTGTTAAAGATTGTGGTTTTTAAATTATCCTCTTTAAACATCTGTTTTAAGCATTTCACAAATCTTTTCAGCTCCTCGGTTCACTCGGGTAAACTCTTAACACATTTCAAACATTTGCCAAAGTATTTGGAGAACCTGACTGCTGAACACAATAGGACTTTTAAAAGAATTCAAATGCAGGAAAGCTACTTAAAGTATAGGGAATCATTATTCTCTTATATGCATTTGGTGCTTTTTCCAAAGTTAATCTGTGCCCTAAAGTGATCAAGCAGCTGATTTATCCAACAGCTGACATCAGCCAAGGCGAAATACGGATTATATGTGGTGTGACAGAAACTGGAAAACGGAGAAACCAAAACTAGATCTTCCGGTCTTTATTATTCTAGGTAAGGGTTCAAAAATTGAACGACTCACAGGTAAGTTTATACTTAACGTCGAGAAAAAGATTCTTTGAAACTGCATGAATTATAAAATTTGGACCATGTTAATTAAAGTTGCTTTGTGAAAGTGGATATTTCTAAAATCATCTTACGCACTGTTTAGATCCATCGTAACTTGCTACTAGCAGTCCCTGTCTTGGCTTGTTGTTGCCGCCATCTGCAATTAAGCAAAACACGAGAAATATCTAATTTTTAAGGTTAATTATGATCAAAGAAAGTGGAGATGAAATTTAAAGTGTATATTTTTTTCTCTTTTTTACTAAACACACCCAATTCAAAGTAACCAGGTAAGCATATGCACAACCCAAAATCTCATGCTCTTAGCTCTGGTTCATGTAAGTTAATATTTTATGCACAAAACTCTGGATGAGCATAGAAGCTCTAGCCACTTCCTGTTCAAACCTTCTGTTTGTGAGGGGCAGCCAATCAGGAAAAAAAGCTACCTCCTAAGACCCGAACTCTTCCACGACATGCATTTTTAATTTCTCTTTGATATTTGGGCATATTGGGGCCCGATGAATGTAAAAAACAAAGAATTACCAGATTTTTTTTTTTTAACCTTATTTTTGTTTTTAAGAAAAGTAAGAGCAATTTTGATAGAACAGTAGCAGTATAATGTCCTCATAAGTGGATATCAGGCCCATGTAGAGCAAAATTGAGTATTTTAGTCTAAATAACCCAAAATGTGTTGTCCACATATGTGGACGCCAGGTCCTAGGAGGTTAAAGAAGGGGGACAGGACAGAATTGTTTTAAGTTGAATAATAAAGTCAGTAAAAGTCCAAGAATAAAAAATATGGAGTTGCAACAGGATACAGATGGATCTGCACACCACCTGTGTGACTAAAGTCGTGAGCAGACTCACTGTAAGGTCACAAACGTTGACGAATCACTGTTAACGTTTAACTGAAAACTTATTTGTTAAGCCTGTGCAGCTCACATATTAACATCAATGATGGCTCACTTCCAGCCTAACAAAATCAGACCAGAGGTGAGTGCAAGGGCCCTAAAATAGTCAAAACTTAAAGGAATTCAGCCTTTAATATTTTTGGTTTTGCCTGAGCTTTCTCGGCTACAGCATATCAAAATATTTGAGTCTAGTTTGGTTTTGTCATAATTGACGTCAACTGTCCAAATACTCTGGCAAACTCTGTTAAATTCCCCTCCTTCTAAGATAGTCGTTAAAGTCTAACTGTATTTTCCCCATTCCATTTAAACATTCTCATAAGCGTGGAAACGAGCGCACACACATACATACACGCACGGACACACACAATGAAAGAAAAGCATCTCATCAATTTGTGGTATCAACAAACAACTGAGCACAAATGGAACTACTGAACCATACAAAACATCACATAGTTTCAGTACTGGTTTTACAACACTTCATTGTGGTGCAAAAAGTGGGAGGAGACACAGTTTTCATGGCATGTCAGATATGTCCACAGCACAGGCGCTTGATACAGTAGGGTGGGGCTCACATATGATTTAAATGTATTTACTTTTTCTTTTTTCTACAGTCTGTTTACTGTGTTAGCGCACAGATATGTGATGGTCCGAAGCATCGATGTGGTTTCTGCTCCTAGGTGACCACCAGCAACAGGACGGGTGGTGCATGAGTTACTATTAAGCGGTGCCGCACGGGACGGGACAGGACAGATAGCAAGCCTCACCCCTCCACTGGTACAAAGTCACACACTCACAAAGTTTCTACGACACAGTGCTGCAAAGTTTAACCACTGAAACACAGATATGTTATTTTTTTGTCCTCTTAAAAGGCAGAATCTTTGATCTCATGTGCTTTCATGATGTGAATTCCAAAAATATTTAACAAGAAGAAATCTTTATCCCAACATTTCAGCATTCGGTGTGTGCAGTGATCTGTGTGTGAGGGGATGAATCTCCATTCAATTCAAACCCTTAATATTTTTAACCTCTGCATAAAACAAATGGAAAATATCAAAGATTAGATCAAAACACTAACAGCTACAACATTTACAACAGAATCTGACAAAAAAACAAAACTAAACGGGGCCAAATTCACTGACTGCAGTTGATCAGCGAAGGTCCCAGAGCCCTCTAGCCAGTGTAGCCCTCTTCCCATCGTGCCTTTTTTAAAATTTCCTCCTGTCCGTTCCTTCGGCTGCATTCCTTTTTAAACATGCTTTTTTTTTAAAAAAAAAAATAATGCCAGGACTTCACACAGAAGTACAGCAAGCCAAGACTGACAATATACAAATTATTTCAAGAACACAATCAGAACAAGAGACAGGCATAAGGGTGACATCATCATCATCACACGTCATGGTGCTACTAAGATGGTAGTAAGGGCTGGTTAGCGAAGGTCACGACAAATGTGGAGATTGTAAAAGGGAAGGAATGATGAAAGTAGAGTGGCAGAGGTAGGGTGAAAGGGAAGGATTTTGGCAAGCATAACCTGAAGTTGCAGAAAGGTTCACTCCCTCAGAAGAGCGACCACAACAGCATCGAGTCTTAAGTGTCTGTGCAAAAACAGTACAGGCCATCAGAGAGTTAAGATAAATCATGCTTCACATCAAATACACACACACACACACACACACACACACACACACACACACACACACACACACACACACACACACACAGACACACACACACACACAGACAAACAAAACTAAACTAAAGAAAAAAAAACTAAAGAGTTAGATTGAGAGCATCCATGCTTTCAGACCAGGTAGTTTAGAGACGTGAGGAGCTTTAGACTTTGACCAATGGCGCTGCCTAGTGTTCCAATGCACACAGTGCAGGGCAGACTGATGGAGGCCTTCTGCAACTTCAGGATGAGCTGGCCTGGATGCTGTGTCTAAAGCTCAGGAGAGGCTCCACCTCAAAGGCTGGAGCACAGGGACTTTGTGTGTGTGTGCATGCATGTTGTATGTGAATATGTTTATATTTACAACACGGGACCAAATAAAACGGGGGGAAAAAAAGCCGAAAACACCATCACACTCATCTTCAGCTCCCCTACCTACACCTCAGAAGTAAATCATGCCTCCACCCCCTTTCGTCCTATATAAATATCCATTTATACACAATTCTGTTAAATAAAACCCCTCTTGATTAAAAATGATTTTTTCCAACACAAAATACTTTAAAACAGTATCCCTCATTCAGGAGATAAAACATTTTTCAGAATTCATATTACAAAAAGACAAAATAAAAATAAAGGTCCCTTCAGTAACACCTGAACCCCCTTAAAACATCGTGTGCAGATACTCAAATCTGACACTTAAATCTGGTGTTAAATTCTAATATTAGTTGCTCCCGTTCCCATAAACCCCACCCACAAATACCTTACAACTCTAAAACGACTGGATTAAAACAGACGCTCTGAACAGAAATCACTTTTTCCCCAGACGTCCTCGCTGCCCCGGTCTCTGTGCGAAGTGTACTTATTTTTCATTTGTTATACATAATTTTGAACATGTTAATACTTTTCCACGTGGCAGACGAACAAAGAGTGGGGAAATGAAGGCCATGGGAGAAAAGGATCGGGACAGCATCACCCCTGTGTTGCCACCAGAAGCATGCACCATCTGCAAAAAGGGGCTGACATCAGCTGGGCCCCAACATCATCTAGCTAGGGTTGGACTGGATTGGTGTTGGTCGGTGTGGTCGGTCATTCAGTCGAGCTTTTAAGATATGCTTTTTTTATTTTTTTTTATTGTTTTTTGGTTTGTGGCTTTTTTTTCTCTTTTTTTTTTTTTTAAATTGTAAGGTATGTTTCCACATTTTGTGTTTTCCAAGCAGCCTCTTCCTGGGCAGGATCCAGACACCGCTCCGACCACGGAGAATAAATGCTCCCAATAGCTTTAGACTTCAGGCAAAGCTGGAAAAAGGAGAGCACTGCGGTTAGTGAGTAAGTTGTCTCAGGGTTAAGGATGAGAACTAAAGGACACAGAGCTTATGCTTTCCCACTGAGCCTGAGATCTGTGGACTCTTTTAAAAAGCAGGTTAAAAACTAAACTTTTTAAACTATATTTTCTATCTCCTTGTCTTTGTTTTTAGCTATTTTCTGTGATAGTTATCTTGAAAAGTGCCACATAAATAAACTAAGAATATTTTACTGTGTTATGGATCCTTCTCCGCTTCCACAGCTGGTGGACTGAATGCAGTGGGGAACACAGGGCATCCCGTGTAAAAAGCCCCTTAATTTTTCTATTAAACTGACTTGTTTTCACCATTGTCTAAATACAGTAAAAGGAATATCACTCTGCTTTTACGCTCATTCACTTATACATATTGCATTACTTATACATATTACAGGGATAACTCAGTAGGTAGAGTGGTCGGCTTCCAATCCACTGACTGGCTACCCTGAGGTACCCCCGAGCAAGGTACACTGGCTGCCCACTGCTTCACTGAGTGAATGGGTTAAATGCAGAGAGGAATTTCCCCACAATAAAGTATTATCATTATTATTATATTGATGGACAACATGCTTCATATTGTATGCGACTCAGCTCTTTGCCTAATAACACTGTTTACTCAACAACTCTTAATATCTCTGATTACAATGAGTACCTTTAAACTCTGATGGATATCATTAAACTGTCACACAGGCCTGTTTCTCTAATGTGCTACTAGAGTTTTAGGTGATCTAGCTTTAGCCGATGCTGTTGAAATTTTATACACAAAAACCAAAATAATGGAGTATCAGTTGTAGAAGTTGCCTAGTGACAGAAATAAAGTAGTTTGAATTAAAGTTGAATGCTAAAGTGTGTGATAATGTAGATGGGAGATGGACAAAAAGATTTCAGTGCTCTAAGTATTAAAAATTGCAATTTAGATTGATGCTGCACACCAAAAATCATTAAAGAACCCAATAACCTGTGCGAAGACATTTTGCAGTCCACATTAATGCTTTTATGCGGCATTGAACTGTTATTGCACCTTTCAGGCTGTCGTATTGAGGTGGTGGCATCACCTTACCTGGGCCTGAGTTCTCAGTTCACTGCAGGGGTGCAGCTGGTGCCCCTGAGCAGTGGAAGTGCACATTGAGCCATTTGGCGTCACGGCGATGCCACACACGAGTCTCCTCAGACTGGCAAGAACGCGGCCGTCCCTGACCGTCGATGTACTGCGTCAGACGAATGTAGGCGATGCAGGCGGCATCCTCGCCGATCAGATGGACATGGGGGTTGAGGATGGTGGTGTGCACCGGTTTGCTGTTTTTACTCAGAACTATGATGGAAAAATGCAAAATGCATTAACTAAATATGTAAAGGTAGAATTGGCACATTGTAGTGTTTATGGCTTTAATGTCCCAGCTGCATTTATTCCATATATTTTTATTAATTTAATATTTTCTTTAATTCACTGGATTCACCACTTCAAAACACTGATGATCTGCTAGATTTTAGATTGTAAATTGGACAAAAAATGTTGTTATTAATTAAAAGAAAAGAGGAAAAAAAGGAAGAAAAGTTTGCAGATTCTACAACTTTAAAAATTAATTGCGGTCTTAAATTAGAGGGTAGAGAGATGCAACATGTTTGGTTACATTTGACCATTAAATGAAAACTTTAATAAATGAACATATCACTGTAGGCTAAACTCTTGTTAGCAAATGCCAACTATATTGCCCCTGTGGATTCAAAGGGCTCAAGAACTGAAGGAATAATCCACTAAATCAAGTAACTTACGATTCTCAAAATAGAACTTGTGAAAGTCCATTCCCTCGACCAAGTTTCCGAGGGCCTCCGGTTCAAAAGAAGTTAATCCTGGATCACAGATTCTCCTGTGAGGAAAAAGCAATCAAGAGAATCCTCACGTGAACAATGACAAAGAGCAAAATCTGACCAAAAAATAAAAGGAGAAATTCATAGTAATCTACAGCACTGTGAAAAAGTCCTGAGCTGTCTCTAATTTCTTGCTAGGAAAATGGGCTCAATCTTTTACATGTTTAAACATGTACATAAATGCAGCATATAAGGCAGAAACAGATTTTATATAAGCTTGAACAACCTAAAGTTAATATTTGGTATGACCACCTTTACTCTTTAACATAGCCTGAACTTTTATGCAAGCTTTCTTGCAATTTCTCCTGGAATAGTTCTCCAGGCATCTTGAAGGAAATTTAGGGCTCTTCTTTGGATGTTGGCTGCCTTTTGTACCTTTCTCTGTCAAGGTGATCCCAAACTGCTTCAGTGATGTTGAGGTCCAGGCTCTGGGGAGGCCAATCCATGGCTGATAGTGCTTCATAGTTTTTTCTATTCAGGTATGCTTTTACTGCACTGACAGTGCAAATGAAGCTGTCGCCAATCAGATACTTTCCCGATGGTAATACATGGTAAATCAGATTCTGATGGCCTCACTATTGAACCTTTTTCCTAACCTCCTCCATTCATTTTGATGACAAGTTGAACCAATTTGGATTCATAATGCCATAAAAGCTATTGGCACTGACTTTTAGCCCAGTTCTTGTGAAATTTGGCATTCAGCAGCCTTTTCTTCCAATTTCTCTTAGGTAAGAATGGCTTCTTACAGCCATCCTTTCATTTAAACCATTACAGATGAGGCATCTCTCAGGTTCTGTGTCAGGTCTTTCAAATACTGTTCATCTCTTGTAGATACATTTTTAAGTTTGCCACTTCTTGTTTTTGTCCAACACTTATCAATCTTTTATGGACACACTGCACACCCTTCTGAGATGCAACACATTTGCAGCTAATAGCTCTTTGTGCTAATAGTTCTTTTTTTATTCTTGTGTAACTATGTTATTGATGCCATTTTCCTTAAATTCAACACAAGAAATGGGAACAAACTGTATTTTTGTCACCTGCTGCTAGAAACAAAGTGCCTAAAGATAAAATTTTCAGGTGGTTCTCTGCTAAGTTGTCTGTGTAGACACTTTATATGTGAATGATTCACAAGTGAGTGTTAAGTGGCTTAATACAGCAAGGAAAACCCCCCCCACCCCCCAAAACATTCCTTTCAAAATGGTCACATACTGGACTGAAAAAAGCATCTAAGCTTTGAAAGACCTCGAGACAGCCTGGAGAACTATTGCTCAATTAGTGGTACTAGCTCAGAACTTTAGCACAGAGCTATAAGAGCACTTGAACACTGATGACACACAAAATTCTATTGATTTATATATATAAACTTACGTGTAAGCCTCAAAATCGCCATTGTTGATGGCTTCAATCAGCTGTTCAGTCATCTTTATTATCTCCTGTTTACGAGCTGCAAGCAGAGAGAGGAGGAGGGGGTGGGAAGAAGAGGGCGGGCACACAAAAGAGGTCACAGATTGTCAGGGATCATTTGGAGGCTGAACATGCACATCCATGCCGCATGCTTTCCCTCAACTTACTGCCTGACATTTGAAATAAGCTCTACACACGGGAACACCGCCTCTGGTATAAATGACAGTGACATTTAAGGTCACCCAAACACATCACACACTTCAATACTGAACACAGAATCAAGAGTATTTGAAGCTGTATGCAATGTTCAACAGGCCACTGAACCCTGAAATCTCTAAAACAAACACCTAAACTAACTTCTCTTGACTGAAGGAATTCCAAAAATATTTCACAAACAAAACCGATCATTTACTACAGTTTTTGAATTTGAGAGCACAAAAAAATACTGCAGGAGAAGGTTAATCATCGTCAAAAACACCAGTTATTAAACTGAATCTGTAGCAGAGATGATCACAAAGCCACTAACTCCATGTACGCACTCACAGCGTAACCAGCAGAGATTTTCACACACCAGACTTTATGGATTCTCATGTTGTAAATGACATCAGCTAACATGCAGCAGCTAAGCCAGAACGTTCAGCAAAACTCAGACCTGCATGTCCATAAAGTCTTCTGTCAACAAATGACGCACAGTTTGAACAAAAGGCTTTCGGAGCCTTTGCACAAACACACCAAAACCTGCCTGTCACTTACTCTGCTGCAGGTTGCTGCTGCCTGTGGGGGGTGAAAGAGTGAACTCTGCTGCAGGACACGAGCTCTGAGCTGGGCTGGGCTGAGCTACAGGAACACTGGGGCTGCTAACAGCCTCCTGGAGGGGAGCAGCTGCAGGTAGATACAGTCATCCCGGTAAAATAAGGTTATATACATCAGCGGTCCCCAACCCCCGGGCCTCGGACCGGTACCGATCCGTGAGTCGTTTGGTACCGGGCCGCGAGAGTTGAGGCTCAGGTGTGAAATGTATAGTTTTCAGGGTTTTTATCGGTTTTCAGCGTTATTTTGTTATTGTTTACTCGGTTTTCCTTGGTCTTTTCACGTGTGTTATGAATAAATTTTATTTTTTTCTGTACCGGTACTATTTTATTTTGTTGTATTTATCCGCGACACCTTAAAGGCCGGTCCATAAAAATATTGTCGGGCATAAACCGGTCCGTGGCGCAAAAAAGGTTGGGGACCGCTGATATACATGACTTTGCAATATATGAAATAGTGGGTTGAAGAAGTTGGATACAGATATAGTACAGAAGGGAAGCAGTAAACTGTAGTTATATTAGAGCACCAGTAGATGGCAGCACAGTAGGGCTGGAAATGGTACAAGCGCCGGTGATGGCTCGAACAGCTAATATTCCTATTCATGTGTCGCTGTTTTACCACCATAATGTCTTGTGTTGCTTGTTTTATTTTGGTCTTGAAATATTGTTGTCTGGTGCGACAGGAAAAGGCCAGAAAGGTCAGAGCTGAAAGGCGAATCGGGTGAACTGCAGCTGACTTACAGGTGAGTGGTGGGCACTGAGGAGACGGGGTCTGCGCCTGCTCCTGCTCCTCAATAGTGCTGGACTGTGTTAACCCTGCACTGTCTGTACTGGTAGAGTCACTGGTGGCTGCTGCTCTCATCACAGGACACACATACAAACAAACATACAGAAACATGCTGATTGGCAGGCCACAGGATGTTCCTAAAATCTGATAGGAACTCATCATTTGTCCATTAATCCACCTTAAACTCACTGGCTGCCAGTATCAATCACATCTTTGAAAGGTATGCAATTTTAAGCCTCACGTAAACCAAAGGAAAGCAGCAAATCATCAAGTTTATTGAATGCTATTCTGCAAAATGACTTCTCTATAAGCTGGCTAAATGTTTTGGCACTACAAGCTATTGCTGCGCATATTATCACACAGCGCAAGATAAAAAGAGTGACACAAAGAGCTGATCTGCAACATAGAAACCAGCTGCACAAACCAGAAACTACAAAGAAACACAAGCTGGACATGACACACGCGCTACACTTGTGCTCTGAAGTGAGCGCGCTTTCAGCATTAAGACACAGCAGCCTGATGTCTAATTTCAGAGATTAATTTTGAAATGAGAAAGATCACACACAACACAACCTTCAACAACTGAATTTATTACTGGCCTCAAATGTGCAGCAAATACAAGTCCAGGACAAAATGGCATAAGATTCTGCAGCAACGGTTTAATTACAGTTGGTTTTAGGAGACTGCAGCACAACTAAGTTTAAAGTGAAGAGTTTTAGTTCATCGTGTTGCAGAAGATTGGAAATCTGAACACAATCTGCTTGATATATCTTATTTGTTCTTTATCTTTAAGGCCTTTCCTGTTTTCTTCTTTTCTTACTGTTCACTTGAAGCACTTAAAACCACAAGTCAATTTTACCATAGTCACACATCACTTTATTCTACGTATTTACGCATTTCTATTCTATTCATTCTATTCACAACTCCAGCCAATTTAATATGCGTGTCCTTGTCCGGATTACCAGATGGAAACACAGCAAGAGCCCGGAGATTCAACCCCAGAATGTTCTTGCTGTGAAGGGATGGTGCAAACCACTGCGCACAACCTGAAGATTTAACATCCAGAGTAGACAAAAGAGCTAACACTAATCAAGCAGATTCTTTCATCCAACAAATTATAAAAGCATTCAAACTCAGAGAAAGACAATAGAGACACGATAAACAAAGGCGTCTTGATTGCATGTTAGTAATGATGCTTTTTAAGATCAAGTGGTAGTAAATCCATGAACATCGCCTTAAGTAACAGGATTAACTCCTTTCTGGTAAGCTGCAGGTAGCTCTGTGCTACTTCATTCAACTGAGAAACCTTAAAAGGTCATCCCTGAGGCTGAAGATGGCTTAATTAAAGGCTTAAGTGGTGTTTGATGGCAGCATACACACACTCACGCAAACAACAATCGAAATGAGGCAAAGATACCGTCACGTGGAACACACAACAGTAAGCTTCGGAGGTGTCATTACCAAGGGATCCTTTGTTTGGACTTATTCAGATGATGATGTAATTACTGTAAGAGCAGAATACTCCTGTTCTCTACACACAGCAGTGTTTACTCTCAGTCATTCTTCCTAATCCCTGCCGCAGATCCATGAGGTACTGCTCACCAAAGCCATGGCTTTCACTTTCTAATACAACTGTGATTAAAAGTCACAACGGGCAGAACTTTAAAGTGATTACAGCATCTTTCAAAACATTTGCAGATAATCTTCCAGAAAAGACAAAAAAATTACTTTGAAGTAATTAACGTTCGTTTCATTTGTTGTTTGTAGAACAATCTATCCCAAAAAACTGGTAGGACTGCAAACCTTCATCCTGCTTTGATATTTAACTTTCTTATAGCTCAGTCACTTAAGTAAAAATATGAACCTTGCAACTAAGAAGAAAAAAAGAAAGATGGTTCATTGCACTGAATTTTATTTGGCAACTGATTACCCGGTCACCTGGTGGGATGCTTCTGACTCGACTGCAATCCTTCTCAGGACAGATTAGTAAATGTTTGTATATAATTTCCATCTGATTCACAAACAAACATTGTCATCAATCTGAGTCAGTCAGCATCAATGACCACAACTCGTCTGCGGCAAGGACCCAAATCAACTGGTTGCCAAATGGTTGTATTCTGGTTATAATGCTTTATAAAAGCAAGGTTGCAGTTAAATATCTGTCCTGGAGCAATACATCTCTCTTTATGGAGAAATCTTCTGAGTATAAGTAGTTAATGTGAATTTCTGTGTGTAGGAAGCAACAGATTTGTGCTGACTTGTCACCGTTAACTCCCATATCCTCACAAGCAGACTGCATTTAATTGCCAACCTGACATTATTCAATCAGGACTGACTCCTTTGTCATTTCATTGCCGTTCTGATACCCCAAAGTTTCTTTGACGACTGCAACTGACTAGTCACACACCTGGTCCCCGTCTTATAGCATCTATTTCAACGCCAACAAGATCACAAGTTCACATGCTTGCAATATTTTTGGTCATTTTCCCTAGCGTGAGTGCAGCATTGAGGACAAGGCTCACCCATTAGGCCCTCCTACAGGAATTAGTCGAGACAACAGAAAAAGCATATTATCTGGCATAGCAGTACTGTTTAAGTCAGTAAACATGCACAGTACAGCGTTCAGACGTAGCGTTTCTTTCCTGCAATGCTCCTCCAACTCCAAAACGTACTGACTATCCCAGCCTGAAGTGCTCTGACAGAAGCTCTTTGTAGTGGAAAAGCAGAGTTGACAGATTCCTGAAAGCTCTACCAAGAGGACATGCATCACCTTAACATAAAGCGAGGAAATAAATATTTTGTCATTTTTTTTAAATCTATCTGATCTGGATTGGATGCAAAGTGAACCAATGCATGCAGAGTAGGTGAAAGTTGGACAAGTACCTTTCCTACCTTTCATCTCCTCCTCTTCTATGTTATTACAGCTCTCAGTGGAGCCCTGTCAAACACAAAGGGGTGAGACAAAAAGAGAGGTGGATGGAGAGAGGAGGAGTGGGTGGAAGAGGAAAAAGTTGGATAAGGGAGAGGTGGACAATCATCTTTTAATTTGTAGCTGAGACAGGTTTGGGATGCTTTAGACGCCTATAAAAACACAGAGACAACCTGATGGACAGATGGACGGGTACATGACTCCCTCCCAGGAGCACAAACCAGCCAGAACAGCAGCGAAGAGAAGCGCAGAGAGCCACACATTACGGCAACGTGTGGGAGCAGTTTAAAATGAATTTTTAACAGGAAGGCATGTGTAAGATTAGTGCAGAACCGCTTCTCGAGAGGAAACATGCCCATGTGGCAACGTGAGAAAAGTTTCAGTGTACAGGAAATAGTGCAACACCATCAGCATTTGAATATGTAGTGACACTGGTATTTAACAAACGTGTGTGCACCAACACAACAGTGAAAGCTGTGCGGCACTTGGTTCCTGTTTTAGTAGCGAGTCTGTTTGTGCTGCTTTTAAAGACAGTGCGTGTAGGATTTTCTCTTTCACATAAAGAGTAGTAGTAGGGTACCATGAGTATTTGCAAGTTTGGAAAAGGCAATGAAAAGTTTGTAGTCTGTCAATATCAGCTGCTCTGAGGGGACAAAACCTGAGGATCAACTAAACCATCTCAAAGGGAAGCAGATTGAAAATAATAATAAAAAAAACTATGAAAATATCAAAGGTTGTATTCCTGTGTTCTTACATAAGCAGAATATCACCTTAAACATGAAGTGTATAATCATTTTAATGGTGGTGTATGCAGAAATATTAGAGAAAATCCTCCACGAGTGTTAGTAGTAGTGGCTTGAGGCTGGAGTAGAAGCAGCTTACCTTGGTGCCGTCTGCTGGGTTGTGTACAACAGTTGTCTGGGCTTCCTGGGGGGAGGTAGGAGACACTTTACCATGCAGGGAGTGTATGACAGGGAGGGGGTGGGCACCAGCAAAAGATGCCAGGGAATATCATGACGACAGACGCATGAGGGCACACCAAAACAAAGCACAGTGCAGAGGCTGTGGAACATTTATGGTAATAAAAATCCACGATTGTTGATGTCAAGGCGCTCAGTATCAGTCTGTTTCCCCATTCACCAGCACTGTGGCCTACAGGACTGTTTTAGAACCTCCGAAATGGATGAAAACAGCCATGAACACAGCTATACACATATCCACCACCAGCCAAGGCCACGACTGAGGAGGAGGGGTTTGCAATTTGTAAACCATATTAAAAAAACCTACACATAGCTATAGTGACTTTAAAGCTAAGCTAGTAAATGGATAAATACTAGACAATCTTTAACATCTCAACCCTCCATCCCTCCATCCCATGTGGGCTGAAGACTGGTTTAATGGTGAATTGTGTTTGTGCAACAACTCCTCATCCCCAGCCTTGACCCTGTGACATAAACATTTAGCACAAAGCAATTCAAGAGCTCAAGTACTGGACAGTTTGGAAAACAAACCCACGGTATCCTGGTTTAGTCAGTCAGGATCACTTGCATGATCTCCACCAACCCTGGACCCAACTTTTAGAAGATGCAGCCCCTTCAGTGACATATGGGATTATGCAGAATTTAAAGTATTACAAGTAACGGCAGCGAGACGACAGTCCCAGGTTGTAAACTCTTATGGGGACTGGTCCAGTTGCTGGGAAGGCAGTCTGGGCTCTATAAGAATCAAATATATAGATATATATATAAAAAAATAACACAAATGCATTCTTGCAGATTAAAATAAAAATACTGATGCTGTTATGTTTGTATGGTAAATGTCGTATACTGTACATAAATGATGGAAGCCTTTTATAAAGCTTTAAACTGAGGATTTTGACTGTTGCCATCTTCTGTTTTTAAACTGGAGAGTGTGAGGGCTGGCTCTGACAAGAAAAGGCAAGCTAAGGTAGGATAAGTTTATCTTCCCTCATCGTTCTTTTTGACATTATTTGGGACTAAATTTAGCAAAAAGGTCTTATTTGTTTTAATGTAATCCCACTGACATTCAGACAAGCATGACAAAATTACAACAATAAAATACCAAATCTTTTTTTTAATATGTTCAATAAGACTAAAAGCTAGCAATAAAGACTGGAAATATCTTGTTAAAGAAAACAAACAGTATCAAATGACATTTTGAATTTATAGAGAAAGTTAATTACTGGAAACATTCTTAAGTCTTCAAAACGCCTATTTGTGCTAGATTTTGTTACTTAGATGTTTTGGTTTACAGTCTTATGCTAGGCTTAAGACATGATAGGCATGATATTTATTTCTTTCCCACTAATGCAATGGACCATTTCTGATCATTTTAGGGTTTTTTTTTTTTAATTCAAGTAGCCAGATCAAACTATCAGGAGACAAAGTTTTTGTATTAATTAGAAATGAAGTACACATTAAGTGCACATTTCTTTGTTGTGTGTTATGCTGCCATCGTTTCCATTTAACCAACCTGAGACAAACATCGTACAAACTCTTGTATGTTGTATAAATGACTCGATCCCACAAACACAGGGGCTGCATCCTCTTGCAAAAATATGGCTTGTTTTTCATTTGTCAACTCAGGCTGCTGTTTTACCCAGAAGCCCCCATCATTTACCATTCAGAAATTGAAGAGCAATTTGTGAAAGGTCATCTTTTGATGTAGAGGCAATAACCTCCACTTCAAAGGCAAAGCATCAACAAAGCTCTGGTGACATAGTTGAACACACAAAGGAGTCAGGAGGATGTGGTTGAGCAGAACTTGATTGAAGTGTCTGCTGTTGTACTGGAAAATGAAAGTCATTTGTCTACCTGTCAGGCACCGGGTAAATATATGAAGGTGTGTCCACGGAGGTATGGGTAAAACACAAGCCAGCAGAGACAAACTCAAAGGGGCAAGCCAGTCATTTAATTTTAAAGTCATCAAATTCACCGCCAAGATCACAGTTTGTGTTCGAAACGGAAGCAGAGAGGCAGACAATGATCGATGAGACAGAGGACAAGGAAAAGGTTTTACTTAACATGGGAAGCAACAAAAAGATTATGAGGGGATAGAACTAAACGATAAGAAGATGGGAAACAATGAAATGATGCTATTAAAAGCAAAGAAACCAAATAGAGATGAGGTACCATTGGTGCTGAAGATGACATGCTGCTGTCTTTGGTGCTGCTGCTGCTTACTACACTGTTTTTACTGTTGCTTCCCTGCGACTGGGGCAAAGAAACACAACACAGTGACTCCCACTCCTCCCACTAAACCATGAACCAAGCTATGGGAGTCATAGGTGGAATAAAGGAATGGCGCCATTACACGGACTATACGCTGCACAGTCAGGGCAAGAGCTGTATGTGCAGATGTTAAACTTAATTTATTTATCTGCACCTTCCTATCTTTGCATTTTAAAGAGCAGGTGCAATCATCAGTATTTCTGCTCTGCATGTAGTTTTAACGTTTCTTTTCATGATCAAGAACTCATAGATACAAAGTAACCAAAACAAAATCTTTTTATGCCTTTAATAAAATTGTGAATTGTTAACAGAAAAGTGCATTTTAACAATAAGCATATATTAAGGGCGAATGACTTATTTTCTTCCCCAGCACTTAAAAAAATGTGAATCATTTGCTGACATAGAAAGAGAAATCAGTCTGTATCTAAAGCGAGCTCAGCAGTCCAGGTCTGTGCATGCAGTGAAAGGCCTTGGGTAGCAGGTTTTTCTCTATTGTGTGAACGCATGCAACAGATATGTGGTTTAAGCCGTTTTTCCCCTTCATTAGCTCACGCAAAGATAACAGTAAAGCCTATTTTACACACAAAACTACTTAAAGGATGATCTTGAACAGATCCTATTTATGGCTTTGAGTTTTAAAAAGTGAAATCTGTCTAAACCTTTTTCAAATGTTGGCTGCTAATTTAAAAAATACTCACAGCAACATTTAAATTTAAATTTTAAAGAAAACAAAATACAGCGGCCAACGATACCCCCTCAGCCTCCTAGTGGATACACATGTTGTATCAATTTGAAAATCATACATTGCCTTGTTCTCAAGTTATTACATGGCATTAAGGTCGAGGTCACAACTTTTTTAGTAAATACACCTACGGTGGGAATTTAAGCTCCTGTGTTTTTTCATTCTGGAGTTATTGCATTCAGAAACTTTGGTCTCTATGGTCCTGCCCGCCCGGCAGGATGACGATAATACAACATCAGCCTTTTACAGCTGAAGGAAGGAAGGTTTAATTTTAAAAAATATGTTCTGAATTCATATTTCTGTTTAGCTATGATATAGGTAGTACAAAATGTAATTAAAATGACATTGGCTGCACTCTTGGGGAATCTACTAATATAATTAAAGTCATGAAGTGCAATCCAAGGTAGGAGACACATTTACAATGTGTTTCTTACTTCTCTGTGGTGATTTGTGCAAGCCATAAAGAAACGTTCTGCAAAACTCGCCAAAAATTAGCTTTTGTAAGCAAAAACAAAACAAAAAACAAAACAACCAGGTAGTGTAAAAAATTATTCAGCAGGCAGAGAGGGTATGACAAAAAGATGGTGTTGATTGCATTATGGAAAATGTAGGATCTATGTGTTTAGAGAGCTTAAAAACCATAAGGACTACACGTTTGGATATTTCTGTCCTTTTAATGTCTTGCTTATGAGTTAACATAATTTTTCACTCGCTTGCTCCTAAAAGCTGTAGTAATGTTTCCGCTGGATGACTAAGATATAGGTTATGTTACAGCTGCAGACTGAGGCTGGAATGTATGATGTGAACAAGAGAACACTGTTTCAGCTGGACTCTCCTTTTGGCCTCGAGCTAACTCGAGGGAAAGGGGAATACAAATATTCCCACAGGAAAGTTGAGAGGTGTGGACGAATGGATTACGTCAGTGAAAGATTAAGGCCAAAGTGCTGGGAGTTTTTAGCTGTTTTTCTGCAACTCTCAGAAGAGCAAATTACCCCAGTGTGACTTTAAACAGTATTTTTGGCAGTCTCTGAGGCCTACTAGGAACAACTTCTAACAGAATAACTAATGTGCAATGCTGACACCATCAACAAGGCAGATTACAGATTTGACATCTTTTACTGCATTTCAGGGCTGGAGGAGAAACATTTCTCATGAATAAGAAACATTTAACTTTCAAGAAGTTCAAATATAAAAAATATACTTCCATGACATGATCTGCAATCATGACAGCATTGTGGAGCCACTTTGTTTGGACCTAACTGATCAAGGTCATGAGCCGACATGTAGCCTTGTTCCTCTTTCTAAAAAAACCCCCATATCTGTTAACTTGGTGAATCTGAGCACTTCAGTGCTATTAAAACAACTTGAGCAGAATTTGGAATAGAAAAGCACAGAAACACAAACATGAGGTCCTTTTAAGATTATTCCCCCCCAAGCCTCCTCAAAAAGGCTCTTTACCAGAATCAAAATATTCAGAACAGCATGTTATTAATGTCTGAAAATGCTAATTAGGCCTCAAACCGAGATATTTCTTAGTGCAACCTGAAATCTTGAACCTCAGTTTCCATCTACAAAAATAAACAAAACTGTGTAGTACTTTTATTTTAATAAAGTTTTATATTCTTTTGAAATTGTGACGTCTTTTGGGAGATATGCGAACCTACCACTAATAAATGTACACTATTAACTAGTTTTGTATCACTTTTACTTTGGAAAAAAATGTAGTGAGGGGAAAAATGTAACCATCCAAACAGATCAACAGAAAAATAAGAAAACAATCTTTTTACTTGATTATTTTATATTCAGAATTTAGAAGCTCACACTTTCTCTAGCTCATATCGGAGAAATTATCTGCAGGTGACAAAGACAGCTGTTTTATTTACGGTAAAAAGGGGAAAGAAGAATTCACTTAAATGAAACATAATGAGGATACGATAAACATGCAACAACTGAAAAAAAAAGAAAAATGGTGGTATCTTGAGATTAGCAGGGATTCAGTTGTCCCACGGTGATGGTCAGATATGAAGCGAAAATGCAGATCCATGGGTCAATGAGTCGCACATCAGAAGGGGGTAACTGGATAGTGAAGCGCGTGTGTGTGTATTATTTCTTTAAATGGTTTTGGTGGCGCTTCCAGAGGAAGGGAATGCAGGGATGTTGTATGAATTTGGAAAAATCCAACAAAAATTGCCATAAACGACCCCTAAAGCATCTCTGCACAAAAGGGAAAAAAATGAAACGGAGAGGGTAAAGGGAGAGCTGGAGGGGCAAAGACTCGCAAAGAAGACGGACAAAAAAAAGGTAAAAAATAAAAAAAATGAACAAAAACGACAGAGCCGATCTCACCATCAAACAAACACTTGAGCTGGACTTCCTTTTCTGACAGACAGCAATGGAAAAGAGGAGGGAAAAAAATAAGGATTCATCGGGAACTAATCAAAAAAGACAAAAAAGTGAAGCTGCCAGATTGATCCCAGAAAGATAATAAAAAAACAAAACAGCTGCACAAGCTTACACAGGAATAAAGATGAGATAAAGGGATTCAGAAAAATCTGAATCAGCTGCAAATAAAAAGGGGGGTTAAAAAATAGAAAAAATATTGGAAATTATTTTATTGGTGTTCAATAACTGGTTGTGCATTTTCTAATGTTTAAGGGTTTAGTTACTGTTTAAGTTACTGTATGTAATGGGAGTTTTGTTTTGCCCTTGGTGAGTACGGCAGTTCATTGCATGCACTGACGCTGACTGTTGATCAAAACAAAAATCGCTGTGAGTCAAAGAAAAGCGGCTGGTTAAAAACACCATTTTAAAAGCTTTTTAATCTTTAGGTAAGCTCGTTAGATCTACTTTAATCTCAATGTGAGTTAACTGATTTCTTATGGACATAATCAAGTACCTAGTTCATTTCTAAAATAAATCCTATCCCCTAAGTCACAAAAATCTTTAAAATACATTAAACAGACTTTAGAAAAAAGACCATGTAGCACCAGAGCACAGAGGTGATCTAATTGATCTTGTTCCATCATATCACAGTTAAAAATGGTCTCAGACAGTAATTAGGGGGACAGACCAAAAAGGAGATAAAAGATAAGGAGAGTAAGTTAAGTACATAAGTCACATCAAGAAAACCCTCATGGGTCAGAGAGCTTACCTTCACACCGTCCGACTTTTTGTTTAGTAAGGTTTTACACGCTGAAAGAAAGTGAGAAAAGATGATGAGGACGCAGTTTAAGGGGGACAGCTGTCCAATCAACAGAAGAGCTGAAATCACTCAGTCAGCACGACAAAAGACGGCCTAAGAGTTTATCAGGTTTGACAAAACTGACTTCACATTGATATTTCTAACAGCAGAGCTGTTGTATGATGGACGATCCCATCAAAAAGTTTACTTTATGAACCACTGTGGATAAACAGGGAATTAAAGAGACTTCAGTAGTGATGATACAGACAAAGCAAAATGATAACGTGAAAATCAAAAACATAACTTGTTGGCAAAATTGAAATCATTGTATAAAAACAGACACATCGACGTAGCCCCATTCATAATTATTTTTCATTATAATGTACACTACAGTGACTATGCAGACTGTTTTGCCCAGTAACGTGCAAGTTCCGCATTTTATTTCCACTGCATTTTTACAGCTTTTACACCAAGATTGTAAAAATTATTTAGTTAAAAAATTAAATGTCAGTAATTCACAACTATTGCATGGAGAATCCAAATTCTAAAACAGTAAAATCATTAAAAAATTAATACAGGGAAACGATTAAAAAATTCAAAAAAGGTGATTCTGATTGTGAGAGCAGGTCAGCATTACGAGTTCCTAGTAAAACCACATGTTAATTTTCTGAGCTTTAAAGCTCATTTTAAATTTGGTTTCATTTGTTTATGGTACTGTGTGGATTTCTGGCTCAACCATAATTTTGGGTCCAATAATCCTCTAAACTGTCAAAATGTTAAACAATAAACACTTTTTGTTCACTTTCCACAATGATAACATCAGTTTCAGCTCAGTTCATAACACTTCTAATATTTCATATATCCTGCTCTGGTGTTTGATTTTAGGGGGCAAATGAGAATTAATACATGAATAAGCTTATGAATGAGTAAAAGAGCTATTTTTTTTTTTATCTTTACCTTGTTTTTTGTTGAAACAAGGAAAATATACTTTTATGTTTAATGTCAATTACAGAACTGCTGATAATTTATTTAACCTCCTAGGACCTGGCGTCCACATATGTGGACATCACATTAGACCAAAATACACAATTTTGCTCTACAGGGGCCTGATATCCACTTACGAGGACATTATACTAATACTGTTCTATCGAAAGTTTAAACGAATATCCTCATATGTGGCTCTCATTTTTCTTAGAAACAAAAATCAGGTTAAAAAAAAAATAAAATCTGGTAATTCTTTGTTTTTACATTCATTGGGTCCCAATATGCCCAAATATCAAAGAGAAATTAAAAATGCATGTCGTGAAAGAGTTCAGGTCTTAGGAGGTTATTAAGATTGCTTTGGCCACGTCAAACGCCACCTTCATCCTTATAATGTAGTTTATGTTAGGAGGCATGTATGTGAACCTGAAAACCTGACCAGACAGTTTTAACAACACACAAATGACACCACTCCACCTGACAAAAAGGAAATGTAATAAAACACATGCATTAACACACAAACACTGACTAAAAATAAACATTTTACCAACAATCATTTGTATTTGAGCCATGTTCCAATGATTCACCCTTACCTTCCATTCAAAAAGAAGGAAGGATGGCAATGAAAAAGGTAAGAGAACAGTAATGTATTTAATATCTGCATCTTAACATCTGAACTGAAAGATGACAACTGCAGGCAACACCTGTCAGGCTGTTACTGCGCGTTAAAAGGCATTCTTTAATCATTTTCACAGAGGTGATGGTTCATGCAGTCATCAAAATGTCTGGCATGCAACATCAACTTCAAAGTCTTCCTCATAAAAGGAGCCGAGTGGTGCATTCTCAGCAGAAACCTTTAACTTCAGGATGTCATCTGTACAAATTCAAGTCTGATTTCTTCACTGTAACACTGTATGTGACAACACTGCATTTTGTTAAGTGAAGAAATTTGACAGTTGGAATTGAGCAAAAAAGGGAAAGTCATTAACATTTTATTGGCAAAGCATCCTCTTGTTAATCAGACTGTTTTTTCCTGTATGACCAGCCTTTAAAGGGGACCCATTACACTTTTCCTTATTTTCTGTTACTTACATAATGTTGCAAGGGTTCTTATGAAACGTGGCACATCACTTGTATCATCAGCGAATGTACAAGTGAGCTCTAAGCACTCAGTTTTAAATTTGGTTTTGTATGATCTCAAAGAGTGTGGATATTCCTATTACAGTAATGTCTACTTTTGAATATAGCAGCCCCGCCTACCTGCTGTTCAAACTCCTGTTTGTGAGGTGCAGCCAATCAGAGGAAAGCAGTGTTAAAGCTGCTAGCTTCAGTCAAATGATGAACTAAGTGTCCTCTGTATAAGATTAAGGAACTTTAAACTATGAATTCCAAAAATAAAAATATACAGCTGAAAGAAAAGCTTAATAAGTCCTCTTTAAGCAAGCAGCCAGCGCTGTCATATGACCCACACGTGTTAAAGGTTCAGTATGCTTCAAACAAACTAATTAGTTTGAGCATGCCTGAAAACAAAGCTGTCCTGAATCATCACCCTCGGAGGTAGAGCTAAAGGTTTGCCACTGGAGAACAAGATGTAATCTCTTAAGTAATGTAAAGGTTTATTGGGAGTTAAGGGAGATTTTAACTAAATGAAAAATCATTAGCTGCAAATGTGATCTGTCTTAGTTAAAAAATATCAGTAATGTGAAACCACAAACCAAAGCCATCCATGTGCTGATACCCCACTAAGCGATATCGCTGTGTTTGTGTTAATATATATCTGCATAATGATGACCTGATAACGGCATAAGCACTTTGTTTGAAGCAAACTGTTTTTTTCCCTTTTTAGTTGTATTTGCTCAAACAAAAACAAGAGCAGGCAGGAGAGAGGAGACAAAGAAAATAGTTAACACAGGACACTTTGCATTCTGTTTATCCAGCTTCCCATGCAGGTTGGCAAACTGCACTGTACGCTCATAAACATGCTTGGCTGGCTGTTGGCGCCAGAGCCATGCCAAGGGAAGGTTGCAGCGAGCACAGGCAGGCATCGACTGGGCATCAGTACTGTGGATCCAGATCAATTTGAAGAAGGCAAAGCTGCAAGAGTTCCGAGTTAAATACTGGAATTTCTGTTCATATTGGTAATATAAATGGCGATGCAGCAGAGAAAAACAACCTGTGATATTTGTGCTAATGCAAAGATGTATAACCTGAGCTTTGCTTGGTGACAGCTGGGGTAGTTGGAAGAAGGTCAGAGGGTCATGCTGGGTGTCATTTAAATGGCTGTTGTGTTCGACACAGGAAAATAAATATCCAGTCCTTGAGAGGAGGTCTGTTTATTAGACCATTAGGAAGCCCAGGAGTACTGAAAGGTCAGTAGCTGAGCTTCATCTGTGGCTTTTATTTATATGTTTGTATGTGACTGTAAGATGCCCCAGTGCAGTGATGACCACATAAACGTGATCCATCAGTGTGCAGGCAGCAGGTGGTTGTGGTGGTGGGGGGAGGGGAGGGTTCAAGCAGCCCAGGCCACATGCCAAAAACCTCAGCACGAAGCTGGCAGTGCCCGACTCCAACACCCCCTCTAGCAAACGTACCTTCCTGAGCCATTGCGGCCGTGCTGGTGGTAGCGGCAGGACTGGTGTGCTGCCGTCCCACTATTAGACAAAGAGGAATTCAGTGCGCTACTGGGAGAGAGCCCCACTAAACCATGAAAGTCTCCTTCTTCTTTTTTCTTTAATAACTTTTTGTGCTTCCAAGAGACCTGCTTAGTGTTTTTGACATTTTAATTTAATCAATAAAATTATGTAATACCAAACTCCATTTTTATTAGGATGAAGTGAAGCAACAGATGGGAAAATCTTGTCAGAAATAAAATGTCTGAGCCCCAACTTACTGATGTAACTTCTTTGTTAACAAGCCTAGGCTTACGAACAAAGCATTTCAGAGGTCTGGCTGGTCTGCTTACTTCAGTCTGGATCAGTCTTAGCCTTTACAAAGTATATGGACATAATCCAATGGAGCTGCTTTGCTTACATGAAGGCATATAAACACAGGGCCGATAGCATTAGTGCATTAGCTTGCTAGTCCATTGTCCAGCCCGCAAATAGGTTGTTCAATCAAAAGTGCACTGTGATCAAACTGCTTATGAGGATGAAATCCAAGCCAAACCCCTGAAGTGCAAAATCAAATCCAATCGGTGTGGCTAAGGGAAGAAGATGGTAGACTGGCGATACAGTAGCAGAACAACAGTGACATGTATCACTTGGCTTCTATGAGAGATAGGATCCAGAAAGAAGTGCGCTCCTACTGAGTGTTGACAATTTTAAACTAACTACAAAAGCTCACCTGAAAAGTTCCTGGACACGAGCATCGTAGTGAGGATAGCTCCCTAGAGTCAAGGCAAATAATATACAAGATTATAAGCATAAGCTAGTTAGTTATGTGTATGTGTATGTTTAACTGTGTTCGTGCTTACTTTAAGCTTCCTTCTGGCATTGAACTTGCGCAGACATTCCACAGTCTCTTGACGGTGCATCATGGAGGCCACAGTGGATCGTTGCTTTAAGTAAAGAGGAAAGGGCAACATTAAGTATATCACTGCTACACCGTCAATGCCACTTTTTAATAACTCGTCCATTTTTATACTGGTAAGACCTAAAGTTAGGGGTGCTGCCATATTGGACAGACAGGTATTCTTACGCAGGCAGATGTACCCAGTCACTGTCTGCTAGGCCTCACCGGTGCTATTCTGAACAAGACCTTTTAATTATATCTGTGCTTTTGGAATATTTTACTGTTTATCGCATAGTTATCACCTGGTAACCACCGGTTGTCAGATAAAAATGTGTGTTACCAGTTGGCAGTTGGTTGTGGGATTTAAAGAAACCGGTGGCAAAGTGAGTCACAAAGAGGGTGCTGCACTAATAATCTCCTTGTGATAGCTTTGGTCACTAGCAGATTTCCATGGTCACCCAGCAGAGGATGCCTGCTTGTCTGCAAACACCTGCCAACTATTCTGTAATGAAACTGGAAATGGGGACAGTTTCCCAACAAAGTAAAAGCCGCACCTTTTAAAACATAATAGTTTCAGCAGTAAGGCACAACATTTACTCTGAAGGCAAATGTTCTCCATTTTCAGTATGCGTAGCAATTTAAGTTTCACTACCAAGTCAGTTGTTGAGTGTTTGCGTACAAGTCGGCAACTTCCATGCAAACTACTGGTGACTTTGAAAACCCACCTGCGAGAAAAGCAATTACAAGGAGGTTTTTGATGAAGCACCCTCTTTGCCAGCAACCATTTGCCAATCAGTAGGGAAATGCACACTTTTCCTTAGCGACTGGTCTCTAGGTCTCTGTGACTGAGGCCAAACCAATCTTAGCTGGTAACTTAGCACTCCACCCTCTTGTCTAAATATAGTGAATATAGAAGAGGTGGTGGTGGTGGTCACATACACCACCTCTTCTATAGCACTGACGCTGAAACATCCATCTTCTTTATAGAGCCTGTATATGTATCGTTGACTTTAGATTGAACTCACAGATATGTGATGGGACGAGATGAAGAACTGCTTTGGAAAATGTCTTTTGAAAAGATAAAAACTCATGAACATTAAAATACAAGAGGAAGGGACCGTGACTCCAAAGGTGCATTCTGGAAAGAAACATTTAATCACCATTTTGAGGCTATGACAATAATGGCATTGTGTACAACTGCAACAATGAATTCTTTTTAATGCTCTACAGCTCTGATATGCTCCCCTGAGTAGCTTTTCATCAACAGGCAGGAGCGGCTCATGTGTATTCCAACTCCTCTGTGATACCAAACAGAATGAAAAAGCCTGCTTTGTCAGGGACTTATAAATGAAAACTTTTAGAAGTGGGAGCTGTAAGATAAGCCTACAGCTCTTACATTATCTAGGCGACTCCTTACTCAACTCCTTAACAATAAAAATGGAAATTATTGTCCTTTTGCTTTATCTGATAACAAACTACATTTATGCTGTTAAATTGTTATTGGTGTTAAAATTATGACTTATGGTCTTTTTATGAGTTCCTTAAATGTGCGTCTTGTCCAAATGTGAGACAAATAAACCCAAACTTTTATGTCTCAACCTACAAAAAGCTACAAATTCTGCTCTAGTATATAATGTAATTCTGTGCATGTTTTTAAAACTAGCCATTTGGATCAAAGATGTGCTGTTATTCTGAATAGCTGTGTTAGAAATGAAATACAATGTAAGACAGGTGTTCCTGGGCTGTGCTGATGTAAGAGTGCTTAAGAAAGAAAAACTGTGACATGATTTGTTTAAAGCTGGCAAGAAAAACTACATAAAAACCAAAGATAAAGACAAGTGTGACTTACGCAGACCCAGGGATGCTTGAGGGCCTGGTCGGCAGTGATTCTTTTGGCGGGGTTAATCGTTAACATCTGATTGATCAAATTCTTGGCCTCAGGGGTCACTGTGTCCCACTCAGGAGAAGGAAACTGAAGGAAGGCGAAGAGGAGGAAGAAACATATCACTGAAAAACTGGTAAAACAAAAACTGATGTTTCCAAACCATGATTAACTTGCTGTTGTTTAGCATTGATTAGACATTTCTATATTTAGCACGTATTTTAAATTTTAACACTGGCATTCCAGCACAACTGAGCAAGCTTTTCTTTTAATTGACTGTGATATTTAAATGACTGAACCAGATTTCCTACAGTGTTTGCTCCTGTATTTACCCAACATGTAACAGATTAGAGCTGCAAACTGTATGATCATTTAGAAGGTGCAGCTCTCTCCTCATTGTGTATGCATTCAAAGGAGGGTAAGGAAATTTTCCAGCAAAAGATATTTACAGAGGCAGGTTGAGTGAATTAAGGTTATGCAACTTGCAACTTTTAACTCTGTAGGGCAAATATCCACACCTCTCAAGACCAGGAACAAACACAAGTCATAAGCGAGGTTGTACCAATGAAAAGTAATACTCTAAATGCAGATTTACAGACAGCTCTTATCCATTAATAAATATAACTTTGTTTGTGCTAATCAAACGTGTCCATAAATTTTTACAGGCTATGAGCAGCTGATCAATGTTACCTCATAATAACATCCACGGCATGTGAGTAATTTGTGTATCTTTAATTTGTCATATTAAAACACTATCACAACACCCCCATGAACAGATTAGGTTAAATTGGCCTTTGTTTTCTCTCTGAGGATTAATTTGTCTGGACACAGTTGAAGGAGCAGCACACATGTACAAACAAACAACAGTTAGCACCAGAACATACGCACATAGACAGGAAACACAATATTGTACACAAAAGTGTTGTGCAGATACCCTGCAACAACAAACGGCACATACCTTTCCAATAAGATATACATGTACACACTCCTGTGGGGAACGGTTATTTCCCTCTTATGTCTGTATATATCATTGTAGGGTCTTTACCTTATAAACAACATACAACACCTTTAGGTGACTGTTTTTGTGATTTTAAAAAGGTTTGCTTGTTTCTCTTTAAAACATATTTGACTTCATTTGTTTTGGAACAGTCTTAATATGTGAAGTTGAGCAACGATTTGTCTGTCTTTGATGGGCAATTTCAGTGGTATAACAAAAGGGTGGAGTCAGCAGACATGTTTACTGCTAAAAGTCAAAGCAAGCTTTCAACAGACTTTTACTTCAAACATATCAGATGTCAGTTACCGATGAAAGAAAAAAGCAGAAATTCAAGGTATCTGTGTGACAGTGATGATATCCAAGAAGTGCACATTATTATAAGTTCTCGTCAGTCACTTCATATTATTGTTCATATTATGCACATTCATTAGATGTGGTTGCTTCCAATTATGTAAATTAATATGGGTAATAAATTCCTATCTCCCAGAGGACAATGACGAGAGCTGATGAATAAGCCCATTGCTCTCCCATAGTGTATCAGTTATTTTTTCTGCAGCAAGATGAAAGTTATACAATGCCAAATAGCAAGCCATTAAAAACTAAAATTAAATTTCTAAATTACTTGCATGACAGAATTTAGAGCATGTTATTTGACAACACTTGAAGTGACGGTGTCCTGCAGAGCTCATCTCGATGCTCCGGCCTTGTAGTTACGAATACACATGAATTAATTTGGAAACAGGAAATGAAGATCAGAGTATCACAATTAAAGTTTCATGACTTCAGGTCGAATTCCCTCACAGATGTCATGAAACTTAACTCTCATTTCCATAGATGCAGGTACAAAAACAATGCAATACGCCCAAAACTATGTGTTCCATTAACCAAAGCGCTTATTGAAGCTCTAGTTAATAAGGTTTTTGTAATATTCTGAATCAAATGTAAATTCTTAAACAGTAGTTTTAAAGTAAAGACCCCCTTTTGCCTTCAGAACTGCCTTAATTCTTTATGGCATAGATTCAACAAGGTGCTGGAAACAGTTTGAGAGATTTTGATCCATACTGATGTGACATTTTGTTTCAAAGTTGCTGCAGATTTGTCGGCTGCACGTCCATGACGAATGATCCCAAAGATGCTCTACTGGATTAAGATCTGTGGAGGCCATCTGAGTACAATGAACTTATTGTCGTGTTGGAAAACAGTTTGAGATGATCTTTGTGTGCATTTTTCAACTGGAAGCAGCCATCAGAAGACACTGCGGTCATAGAGGGATGGACATGGTCGGTAACAATACTCAGGAAGGTTGTGCTCAACTGATACTAAAGTGGGCTAAAGTGTGCCAAGTACATATAACCCCTTCCCCCATATCATTACACTTTCATCAGCAGCCTGAACAGTCGATACAAGGCAGAATGGCTCCATACTTTCATGTTGTTACACCAGATCCCAACATTACCATCAGAATGTTGCAGCACAAATTGAGAGTCATCACATCATGCCACACTTTTACAATCAGCCATTGGGCAATGTTGATGAGCCTTTTTCAGCTCCAGCTTCAGTCCCTCGTTCTCAGCTGACAGGAGTGGGAACCAGTGTGGTTTCCTGCTGCTGTAGCACATGTTCTTTATGGTTCAACAGGTTTTCTGTTCAGAGATGGTCTTCTGCATACTTTGGTTATAATGAGTGGTTATTTGTTACTTCCCATCAGCCTGAAGCTGCATTTCAGTCATCATGTAACATAGAACTGGTGCTCACTGGATATTTTTCTCTTTTTCAGACCGTTATCTGTAAACCACACAGATGACTGCAAAATCCCAGTAGATCAGCAGTATCTGAATAACTTACACCAGCCCATATTCTGATGTTCAGTTTGAACTTCAGCAGGTCGTCTTGACCATGTCTACACATCTGAATGAGTTGCTGCCATATGACGGGATGATTAATTACTCACTGTAACAAGCTGTTAAACAGCCGTACTTAATAAAGTTGCCAACAAGTGCATGTTACAGGGATATGCCTTACATAAAACAGTGGAGAATGAAATGGCTAATTCAGCTAGGAGCAGAGCTGAGTCTTTGACAGTAAAACCAAGAAAGAACCCCAAGTTTCTGATGCTCCAGATGGAAAATAAACTTGTTCAAAAGAAGGATTACAGTATAAGACAGAAGAAGAGGTCCCAGATCATAATTTTTTCCAAATTGGGAGATTTGATCAGATTTCAAGTATCATTTTGCACGTGGATTGGGTCAGATCCTGTAACCGCATCATCCTACAAAATTATCACACACCCTGATAATAATTGCTGTGCTATGATTTGAGCTTTTTTTTAGGAGTAAAATGATCAATTATAGAGAAATATAGAAGCAAAAAAGTACCTTTCTCTCACACAATGACCAGATCATGAAACAGTAAACGACAGATTTGTCAATGTTTTTGTATTTTGTATTTATCCCAATAAAAGTTGCTGAATCTAGCAACAAAGTAATCTGAAGTTTGATGAGAAAGTGCTATAGAAATACATATCCTACCGAATTTTTACCATACGCAGGTTGCAGGTAATTCCACCCCCAGTGTGTCTGTTTGCACAGCCTTTATTAGTGAGCGTCATTTGTTTGTCTCTGCTGACAGTGCCTCTGGCTCTTATTTACACACTCACTTATAATTTAAATACAGGTTTTACAAGCTTTATGGTCTGATTACTAAGGAACTGTAACTTGAAAAATTATACTAACAAACCTTCAGGCATCTATCTATAGTTTAGCATAGCAAAAGCATGGACGTGCATGGAAAAAGCACTAAAAAGAGAATATCAGTTTAACTCACCAAGCGGTTGACTCTTATATAAAATACAATATTTAGGCCAAGATTGTCCTGTGTATGCTGGATCTGTTTGTTTTAAATCATCTCTAATATGTCATAATTGTAAACGCTGCGTCTCCAGCCTGATGTTGCACTCTGGGAGGAGTTAAAAACTTAACTTGTGTTCACACAACTAGTATTTCAGTATATATTTACAAACTATATTCAAGTTTAGCCACCATCAAGGTTAAAAAATGTAACTCTGATGGCTCAGAATCCTGGAAACACGACACCAACAATCCAAAGCAGACACAGGGAGTCATAGGGATTTGTCCCTCCCTAGGAAATGTAAACATTACAAAGTCTTGTGTCGTTTGTGTAGCTGGCTGTGTCTGCAGTACACAGAAAATAAACACACAGTCAAAGTGATATTCTCCGTCCACTGACAATGCCATGCTGGAATTCAGTTCTGCACAGTGCAATCATTATTCTGCATCATAACTGTCTGCACATATGACAATACAGTTCAAAAGGAGAGGGTGGTTAATACAAGAATGTGAGTACTTACATCATAAGCACCGGCCTTAATTTGTTGGTAGAGTTTGTGTTGGTCCTCATCCCAGAATGGAGGGTAGCCCACCAGCAAGATATACAGGATCACACCTGACACACACAAATGTAAAAAATACTGTACATACACAGTTAAAAAGAAAAAAATGTTTATTTGGGCTTATAGCAGAGTTAAGGGCATTTATCACTTAAAATGATGTGGGCTGCTGTTTATGAATCTGGCTGGTTGTGTTTCGGCCGAATATATCAAATATTTAACTAAAACTTACTGCAGGGAAAAGACTGTTACAGGAACGTTTCATGAAGTTGTTGCTTAAAGATTGCAAAGTCACATGAGTTGTGAAAGACATGGTAATGCTGTAGTGAACCCATATCTAACAAAAATGGTGAAAACGGGTCTGCTAGGAAACGACTGTGCCTACAGTCTGAAAACTTTAGGACTGACCACATGCCCATATGTCCACTGGCTTGCCATATGGGTCCTTTCTCAACACCTCTGGGGACAGATACCCCGGAGTTCCTGCAAAACCTGCAAATATAGAAAAATACAAGCATGTTATACTTATATACAGTACACAGTGTGACTTCTGATTACTACTACTACATTATGACAGGTTTCATACGTCTTTCTGTGCTTTGTGCCAGCGCTGTGTTTTAAACAAATTAGCGAGCTGAGATGATCTAAACATTCACAGTCTTCATCTCTTTGTGCTACTTACTCCAGCAGAACTGTGCATAAGTCTTGAGCTTCTTCTAATTTCTTTATATTTTCCTTCCAAGAAGACCATCTTTCTTGTATTTTTTTAAAGTGGACTTGAGCAATAGCTATCCAAGTTCTTCTTTGGAGATCGTCTTCTTTTTCAGTACATTCTTTGCATTAAAGCAGCGGTTTCCAACCTTTTTTGCGCCACGGACCGGTTTATGCCCGACAATATTTTCACGGACCGGCCTTTAAGGTGTCGCGGATAAATACAACAAAATAAAACTAGTACTGGTACCGAAAAAAGAAGATTTATTCATAACACACGTGAAAAGACCGAGGAAAATCGAGTTAACGATTAAAACGATAACAAAATAACGCTAAAAACCCTGAAAACCATACATTTCACACCTGAGCCTCAACTCTCGCAGCCTGCTACCACACGACTCACGGACCGGTACTGGTCCGAGGCCCGGGGGTTGGGGACCGCTGCATTAAAGCATTCCCAAATAGTGACAGTGGAAGGCTATGAGTCATTGATTGGCCTTCCCAAAATTATCCAAACAGCGTGAGATCATCTTGACAGAGAGAATGGAACAAATGGCAGCCAACAGCCAAAGAAGGGCTTTGCATGTCCTTCAAGAAGCCTGGACTGAAAAAGGTAAATAACTTACAAGAAAGCGTGCGTAAGAGATTTCAGACTATGTTGAAGAATAAGGGTGGTAATGCAAAGTTTGTTAGAATTTTGTAAACTTTGTTTTGGCATTAAATACTGTATTTCCATGTATGTTTACACATTTCAATAAGTTCCAATTTTCCCAGCAAATGATAAAGATATGAGGGCTGCCCTAAGACTTTTGCACAGCACTGTATATCACTTTAAGCCTATCCTGTTTGCTGCAGTTTTAAATGTAAACCTAAAATTTATGATGCCACATGAACATGAACAACACATCATTTGAAATGCTACAGATTACGTTTAATAAATGATCTTTCTTACCAAACCACGCCTGCTGGTCCCCTTGAACCTCAATAGCGAGGCCAAAATCTGCAAGCTTCACCGCCGCTCCCTTCATCTTACTGGCCAGGAGCAAATTTTCTGGCTGTAATACAGAGACACAAATAATTCTTCAGAATGAAGAATACCTTTACCCTAGTGACTGATTTTATTATTATTATTTTTGTCAGACAGACAAATGTCAAGTTGGAAAAGAAGTTATAAACTGTAATTATTATTAAATAAAGGACAAACAAATCCTCACCTTTGGTAACCTTTGATAAATTATTTCTATTCCCCAATAGAATAAAAATAATGAATATAATAGCAGATTGGTACACTTGTACTTGAACAAACTTGTTTTATGTGATAAACATACACTTGATTAGAGGCAACAGAGATGAGCATGTGCATGACTTAGAGAAATGTCCTTTCTGTCTGGATGACTGAATGGGCCGCAGGACCATTATGACATCTACAGTAGTAATGAGCCATGATGCTGTCAAGTTGGCTACAATGGTTTTCCCCAAAGCAAAGACCTTTTCAATCAGCTGTCACAGGATTTAACACAGCATTCTTACTCAGTCCCTCTGATGACACCATCGTGCAAAAGGTCAAGACTTGGCAAGAATAAGGATGCATCAAGTGTGTTTTAACTCATTTCCTCTTTTGCCTCTTTCCCTTATGTCACAGCTTTTTTTAAAAATAGATTAATCATGTTACTTGATTATGAGTAGCAGTGTTTTATTTCAACTTGTTTCAGGTTTTTCATTCTCAACACCTGGTAAACATAATTTACAGGTTGTCTCTGTCCAAGTGGCAGTATCTACCTTTAGCCCTCTCAGACTTTAACTGGCACCAGCTTAGAGCAGTAGCTCTGCATTACTTAAAGTTAAAATACCCTCATTACTCTTGCACTGGGCCTTGATGGAGCACATTAGTTCATCCTGTGTTTGAAAAAAAAAAAAAAAACATTTAAACATATCATTTCCTTCTTTTAAATCAACTTTATTCTGATGGCTGCACCTTATAATCAGATCGTAGATCAGCAGGCCTGTGTGGCTTCTTACAGTTAGATGTTTAACCTGCATAGCCAAAAGTCTAATTGAGATTAAAATCTATTTTTCAAGAGAGACCTGGCCAATATTAAGGATAGTCCATGTCTTAAACAGAGCATTTAGAGGATTCTGTAGCCTGAAATTATGACTCACAGGGGTTACTTTCACATATACTGACCCCATTATTCTAAATAATAATTATGTTTAATATTAGGGCTGTGCGATATGACCAAAATCTCTTATCCCTATATATGAATTCTATCGTCCGATAACGATATAAATCACAAAAATGTAACATTTTCTGTAAATTCTGTGAATCTCGGGCAGCTCGTCTTGCGGGAAGTGTTTCCAGCTGCGCGTCATGTACCTGGAGTCGAGTGTTTTAACCGATGCATGAAACTATACATTTTTAGACATAAGTTGTAAAGGCCGCCGTTTTCTTTGTGAGTATTTATTACACAGCGTGCTGCGGGGAAAAGCCTGTTCTAACGTTTGAGTCTAAGGTTTATTTTTTAGCACCTGGCGGCTCTTTTTTTACTTCTCATCCGTAAATAATCTGCTCTTTCACGTGATTCAGTTTATTTTGAAATGTCTCAACAGGATCTTGAGCTTTATTGTGAAAGGATTATGTGGAACATAAACAAGCGGACACGCGATCGTGTTACCGTCGTTGTTGCTAACCACAATGCATAAAAACAGGCGCTTGTCTGTCTGTAGTGTGGTTATATTAAATATAAGAGAAAGAGAGAACTTTAAGAAATTAATATAGCCACTACAGTGACCATCAGAACGATGAAAAAAATATTGCCGTAAACAGTTTATTTTGCGACACCACGAAACAAACGATAGCGTAAAATGAAACGATAGACGTTTTTATATCGTCATCCGAAATATATCGTTATATTGAACAGCCCTAGCTGGATGTCTACCCAAACAACAAGTTTTTGGTTTTACTTTTCTCTTAAAATGCACTTTTTGAAATCAAATAAACAAAAGCATGGGTGTACATAAATATGTCTCATCAGATGAATACAGTAGCCCTAATATATATTTGAAAATGAACTGATCCCGCTTAAGCAACATTGCATGCTTGATCATGTTACTAATACTGCTCTAAGTAAAGTATGAGGAATATCATCTTAACTGAAGACATGGTTCTTTCTGCCATGTCACTTCACTTCATCCTGTTAGCAATTTCTGGTTTCATGTTTCTGACATTTTAGAGTTACACCTTAATTCTCCATAGCAGCTATTCAGAATCAGAGGGGTAAACAAAGTGCCCTAAAGTCTCACATTAGGCTGGTGCAGAGTGTAGTTAGTTAGAATGCAATGGAAACTGCAACGTCACATCCAGCCAGCATTCTGATCTCAACCACGTGTGAAACAAGTCCGTACAGTCTAACCTTGTTCTTCAGAAACCTGATTCATCATTTCAAGTTAAAACCACAGTTAAAATTGTCCAGGTAAAGCTTTCCCCAATTTTCCTAATTACTTCTCCAATTCAGGGTTGGATGGAGCTGGAAGCCTATCCCCACTCACACTGGGCAAAAACGTGGGGTCAACACCGCAAAGGCTGCAAGTGAGTCATAGTGACATGTACAACTGCACCCTCAAACACACACATACATGCCTTTTGACTGTGGCGGAAAGTTGTACCCACGCAGGTGCAGAGAGAACATGCAAACTCCACGTGGAAACGCCTCAGAACCTTCTTGCTTTGAGGCAACAGCAGTAGCCACTGCACCACGATGCCACTGCTAAAAGCTTAACCTCCCAGATGTAGCAATGCCTGTGATCAGATCCAGATAGTGTCAACTTAATCCCAGGTGTTACTGGGGTCTAATGGTGAGCCTGAGCAGGGTAAATGGTGCGGCTCTGCACTCAAGACTACAAGTCCCAAGTGTCAGGCCTGACGTGACTATGTTTGTGTGTGTGTCTGTGTTAAGGGCAGAAGTCTTTGTAGTTGTTAGCAGTCCTCAGTGCCTCATAACTGGACAGATGGATGGATGGGTGGATGTCAGAAGCTTGTACCAGCAGTCGCTGGGCTCTTAGTCCGTTTCTTCTCATCTGTCAGTCTATCCCTCCCTGTGTAGTTTTCCACCCCTCCCCTCCTGCTACCCCCACCCCACAACCCACCCAACAGGGCAGAGCTGAAATAATGGGAAAAAGAGACCAAAAAGAGGGCAAGTAAAAGCAACAGAAGAACAGAGGGACAGACAGATAGAGATAGATAAATGGGAGGTGGCATAATCAGTCCCTACGCTGGTGCTGCAGCAACCGGGTGACCTCACCCTATAGTTACCATGACAACCCAGCCTGCCACCAGCTGACAGCACTCAACTCTTTCTCTCGAATTCTTGTTTTCCCTTGAGCGAGTGGCCCTTCCAGGATGACAGAGAGGCGAAAAATATGACATGCGTCTGCGAGTGAGGTCACACCTCTCCGTGGCACACTTCAATGCCATTATTGGTATTTTTATGGCTCGAATGCAGGTACTGCATTCAGCAGCTCTATCCCCTGGATGCTCTTGTGGGTAAAAAATGAAACAAAAATAAACAAAATCAGAGTATTTCCTATGTGATGAAATCAGGGATTGTAATGCTTTTAAGACCCTCTTCATTGAAAAACAAATGCATAGACAGATAAAATACTTTAGCAAGTTGGAGATGGCAAATGTGTTGTAAAAAGTTACTTGTTTGTGCATTAAGCAAATGCAGAGTGACACTGGAGTTTTTGATTCTGGTATTCACTCTGCGTTGTTAAATACATGACTACATTAGTCACTAAGATAGTGCATAGCAATTAGTCACTGATAGTGTAAAGATTACCAGATCAGTAGTTTGACAGCTGCTAAAAAATATATCTATATATTTATAATAACAATGTGTCAAATCAAAGTGAAACTGTGTCACTATGAAAGGGTCCCTTTAATCGTGATGAACACATTTTTAGTTGCCACAGTGTCTGGTTCTCTCTCTCACCTTAGCTACACTTGTTCTGCACAACCAACCCGGATAAAAGAGACACAATAAGAAACTTGCTGATAGAAAATGTGTGACAGTGTGTGATAGTAGAGACCAAAACCGAGCTAAGAGATAGTGAATAATAGCCTTACACTCATCAACACTAAAATAACTCTGGATGAGTCATCGTGCTGCTCTGTAATCACTGGCAGGTGGAAAATAACAATTATTTACTAATAAATTCACTACATCAGTATGCAAGTTACACGCTTTAGCCCTAATGGCAAAAATCTCGACTTCTACAGGTTCACGGTTGGCTAAAAATAATTTTTAAGCACTCTGCCAGACCGTTCCAGTATTTTCCCTGACTCCGTTTTTTCCAGCTCATCATTTAAGCAACTATGATGATAATGCACTTACTGTAAATTGCTTTGGGCAAATTCATGCCAAATGCATATAATGTGATATATAATGAAGTCAGTACTATATAAAATATCCAAGACTTCAAGTTTTGATAGTGTTTATTCTATTAAACAGACATATTTCAATTAGTTATTTGCAAATTCAGCCTGATATGTTTAGGATTTTAGACATTAAAGAATGGGTTTATAATAGCTGCCCCACCAGCAGGTCATCGGAGTGTATAATTGTATGCTAGTGTACCATTTGAGAAGACTATAATAGTGCAGCATGAAAGCAGTTATGAAACATGAAAAGGGAGTTGTACATTAACAACTAATCTAATACATTGCTGTCCATAGCCCTCATCATCTATCATCATTATCATCTTTCTAAACCTCTTCCCTCTCCAAGTGCATTTGATACTGACATCCACTGGCAAGCTAAAAAAAATAAATAAATAAAATAAAACTAAAAAATCAATGAGAAGTAACACAAGTCCATTTACACCACTCGCATAAAAAACGATTGTGCATCGTCCAATTATATTCGTCTATTTACCCTCAGAGTAATGGCTTAATTTTACACTGTCACATAAAAGTAGACAGACAGTTAAGTAACCTTAAAAGTTTAGGGCTCTGAACTTAGTACTGGTACAATTATCCAGGTGTTTAGATCTCAGATTAGTCTTGTCTTTATTTAATATTATTGTATTAACGTTAAAATTAATGAAATTTGAAAGCGCACAGCTGCAGAGTGGTTTTGGTTTCTGCCAGGGGTGCACAGACTTGCTGCAAGGGAAATCGTCACTGGCCGTCATCTCACCCACCGACCCGCTATTAATAGCAGCTGGTTTGCTTTCGTCACTCCTCAGCAGTGCAGGAGGGAGAGGGGGAGGAGGGCAGAGAGCAATAGAGAGGAAGGAGGGAGACGGATAAAAGGGAGGAGGGGTGTAGGCAGAGGATTGGGAATGCAGAAGAAAGCCGGTGAGCATAAGGATGACGCTCATCCCTTAAGTTGGTCTAAACGTCACTACGTGACGTCTGTGCGTGTGTGTGTGTGCAAGAGCGCTCAGACATGATGTGAATTTCCACACGTCTTTAATCTTCATTTACAACAAAGTGCTAGTCACTATTCAAGTGATTTATATAGTGTACAAGGTACTTCGATATTCACCAGAGGTGTGTGATCACTTACCTTGAGGTCCCTGTGGACAATATCGTGCTGGTGGATGTGGCTGACGCTCTCCAGGATCTGATTAATGCAGTGGCTGGAAGAGACAGAGAAGGATGAGGAGCACAAGACAGACACATTCGTCAATCCACAGGAGATCACAAATGCAGACTGAAGCAGAAGTTTTAAAAAAGAAGAAGAAGAAACTAGTTTTTAGGGTGGAATTCATATTACGTGACAGTTGAAGTACACGACGAGCATACGAGTAAAGACAGAAATGTCACAAAAAAGCTAAAAAAAGAGGATATGGTTGAACAGGTTTCTGTTGTTCACATTGTATAGTGTCACAGTATTAAAGTAAATTGGTAGACAGCTCTTCCACTGGGCACATAACAAAATTACAAAGCGCTTCAAGCTTTGCCATTATTATATGCAACCAAAAACACCCAGAGCCTTGACGTAACCCTGCATTAAGAGCCAGGTTATGGCCTCAGTCATCCCAAGTGGCCCATGGATGACACGGTGAAAAAGAAAGCAGGGTACAGAAAATACAGGGACCCATTTCCAGACACTCTTTCTAAAGAGACACTGCAACCTGTTACAGAGAACGGAGGGCTACAAAGAGGAATACAATGCTCTGCTCTCCCACTGCTTCCTTAGTTCTGCTCAGCTGGCCAATCACAAAGTGGCTACAAATGTCAGATCATTAGTGGCTGTGGGTCCGTGGCAACAGACACCCACAATGCAACACAGGAAGGGTGTAGGGGTGTGTGTGTGTGTGTGTGCGAGTGTTTCAGATGCTAAACTGGCATTCACATCCCCTTCACACCAGCAGTGTAGAGGTGAGAAAAGAGCTGCTCTCTAGTTATGGTTGCTGTGTGACTTCTTCAGCAAGAGAAACACTATCAATGTCTTGAAGGAGACCCTTTCAGAAAATGTGCCCGTAAATCACATTTACCTCGCCCTTGCAGGAGAATTTTGTCTAACTTTTTTTTGGCTGATTGACTAAATCCTTGCAACCAGGGTCTTTTTCACCAAATTTGCAACATTCTAGTGGTTGATGGGCAACACAAAATCATTTCCTGTTGCTCATTTTGACACTGAGGCTGTAGTCTCAGTCATATGCCGCAAGGCTGAATGCAGTAGTTTGATTCTGACCAGTGGCTTTTTGCTGCATGTCTTCCTCTTTCTCCCTGCCTTCCGGTCTCTCTTTTCTGTGCTATCTAACAAAGGCGCAAAAACCCAAGTCAATAAAAAATTATTATTATTTGGATATACAGGGGTATACTCTCAAAGAGAAAAGTGCAGCATTGACAGTTTTTGGCCTGATTCATTATTTTCGATAGCTGAGGAAAAGACTCCAAATGAAAAACACCTGCCTGTTCACATGACCGTAGATGCCCAATCCTAAGAGCGACTAACAGCTTAAAATGTTTGCATTTACAGAGGTTTTCCTGTGAGACGATGATGAACGCAAAACTATAAAGCACTTAATTAGCAGCAAGGTAAGGTTTTAGGCTTTCTGTATGTGTGAACACATCGAAACTGTTGTTTGGTCTTGTTACTATTTTAAAAAGTAAACTGTATCCAGCCATGATGTCAATAGTTCATCCAAGGATCTTAACTCTCCAATCTAAATGGAAAAAATGGCTCAGAGTCTGTGGTTATATTTGCTTAAAATAACACTGTTTAAATGATTTAATATTCTAGCTTTTTATATCTCTTTATAATTAGATCAGGCTAAAAAGGCTAGAAGGTAGAGTGCACTCAACACATTGTGACAGATAGTCAAACTAGATATTAAGTGCATAATCAAACCTACCCCAGCAACAGATCAACTGATTAGAAGGTAACAGTTCAGTCAACCAACAATTTGGCTGACTAAAGCCCCACATTACACTAATCTAAACACCTGATTTATTTATGAACCCCCCATGAGCCATGTAAGATTTATAAATGTACCTGCAATCTTTGAGCAACATTTCTGTGTACTTGGAGCAGAGGATAAGTGGTGCAAGAAGAAGTATGTGGTGCATTTTTTAAGTAAATGAACGTGACGAAAGAAATGTGGGCAGGGTGTGAGGGGGGAGTCTTATGTAAGCTTGTCCTCAGCATGCATATCTACAATTCTTTCGGCTCAGTTAAAGTTGCTATTATTTCTCTTAAAATAAATTGAGCTTGGCATTTAGTAAAGGTGAAGTAAGGGACAGCAGCGGGAGGGGGAGCAGAGACAGATTTAGGGAGTATTGTCGTCTCTCTGCAAGACAGAATCAAGAGAGACCAAATTAGAGCACAACAGGACTTAAAATTTATCCCGCCATTTGTTCTGTCCCTACACAGCTTCCTCATACACATATATGACATTTATTATTTTACATGTGTTACTGAGCCTATTTTATCTTCAGCCTAATCTAGCATAATGCCTATTGTACTATTTTCCTCTTGTACTTACCTTAACTCTATTGATTGCCTTTTGCATTCTCTATTGCAAGTTTTGACATATTTTTTTAATTCTGCTAATTAAGTCATTATCTAACTGATTAAAAGCTTTTACATCATGGTTAAGCGCTTAGGCATCTAGGTAATGCGCTTCAGAAGAAAAACAAACCTCAACTTCGGACAACAAACTAAAAATAAGTTTTAAATTCAGAGGACAGCTTTGTCATTGTTTATTAATGAAATTTAAAAGCACTGAGTCACTTGGTCCAAAATAAAGTGTATACAGGTTGTGCCAGAAAGCCCTGGTTCTGCTGCTACAGCACAAAGTACATTAACACAGATTCAAATCACAAAACATTTTATGACAGTTCACAGCAACCAAAAACAAAAAGGCACAAAAATCAATTTTGTGCTAACTTAGTGTACCTGGCATCTGCTTCACTGTAGTACTCTCTGGCGACAATGTCCTCAAACAGCTCGCCTCCAGTGACTCTGCGGAAACATACATGAAAAATAGAAACTTTGTATTTTGTGAAGATCCCCAGCACAGATGGAAAACAAGCATACTGCAGACAATATCACCAAAACATGCTTTTTAAAGATCAGTCTTTTTTTTCCATTTTTACCCCAATTAACTGCTATTTGTGGACTAACACATGAGAAAAAGTGAGTTATTTTTGTGAAGTTGGAGTCATTACCTCTAGACAATAAACAAAAATTGCTCAACAGAGAAAGAAAGGCCTGAACTGGTAATCTGTGCATGTGTGTGTTTGTGTGGTACTGTGATTCACTCACAGGTCAAAGACAAGGTAATGGAAGCCTTCCTCTGCGATGCTGTCATGCAGTCGTACTAGCGAGGGAGAGAAACACAGAAAGAAACAGAAAGAGCCATTAAATAAAAATCTGCAAATCAACTTTAGGTGTTTAGGTTGGAGGTTGCGTGCAGTCACTTCAGGCTTGTTAGTTGATCACAGCCATTGACATGTCGAAGAGGTTAACACGTGAGGAGCGGATCGAAATTGTGTTGATATCTGGTGAACGCAGTAACCAGGTCATTGCAGCAGATTTCAATGCAAGACACCCTACGAGACCACCCATCTCCCATGCTACAGTTAGCAAACTGTTTCATGAAACTGGTTCAGTGTTGGATTTGCCAAAATGTGGACGCAAGAAAACTGTCACTAATGAAGAAACATCAGTGGCTGTCCTAACTTCATTCAGCAAGAGCCTACAGCGTAGCACTCGCCGCATGTCACTGGAGAGTGGCATTAGTCGAACATCCCTTCGGCGGATATTAGCTACTCACAAATGGCACCCTTACAAACTCCAGCTACTGCAGCATCTCAACGAGGATGACCCAGATCGGCGCACAGAATTTGCAGAATGGGCAAAACAAAAATTGGAACAGGACCCTCAGTTCACGCAGAAGATTTTGTTCAGTGATGAGGCAAACTTTTATGTGAATGGTGAAGTTAACAAACAAAACCACCGCTACTGGTCTGACACTAACCCACATTGGATGGATCCCTCCAAGACTGTTAGAACAACAAAAGTGATGGTTTGGTGTGGTATATGGGGTACAACGATAGTGGGTCCATTCTTCATCAATGGAAACCTCAAGGCCACTGGATATTTGAAATTGCTACATGATGATGTGTTTCCCTCTTTATGCACTGCAGCTGGCACGTTCCCTGAGTTTTTCCAGCAAGATGGTGCACCACCACATTATGGGTGCCAGGTCCGAGCATTCCTAGATGAACAGTTTCCTGGAAAGTGGATTGGTCGTCGTGGGCCAGTTGAATGGCCCCCAAGGTCTCCCGATCTGACCCCCTTAGACTTTTATCTTTGGGGTCATCTGAAGGCAATTGTCTATGGTGTGAAGATACGAGATGTGCAGCACCTGAAACTACGGATACTGGATGCCTGTGCTGGCATTTCTCCTGCGGTGTTGCTATCAGTGTGTGAAGAGTGGGAGAAGAGGGTTGCATTGACAATCCAACACAATGGGCAGCACATTGAACACATTTTCTTGTGACATTACCAATAAGTTTGTATCCATATAAATGGCCCACCCTGTATAACAACTATAAGCCAAGTCAAAAAGGTCTAGAAACCAGTTTGTGACCCTCTGGTCAAAACTGTGATTCCCAATGCTAAACACCTAGTGAACGAAAACGTGAATTTCAGTTATTTACCAGTTCCTGAAGTTTATAATGATTTTGGCTTGCCACGAATCACTTACTGGTGTAGGCCTGTGTAAATGGAGATTAAAGTAAATTAAAAGAGGGTGCCCTGTAGGCCTGGGTATGCAGATGTAGGTTTGTAAAGAGGTAGGCTAATCTACAAAAATTCTCGATGTCTTTAGGAAACTTTGGTTTCTAGAAACTGAGTAGTAGATCGTTATTTCATAATGTCCTTAATCAGCTAAACTTGGCTCAGAAACCCTCTACACATCACTGAGACTCTATAGAAGATAGTAAAAACTGTATTAGACGAAGAATAAAAAAAAGGTTGGGGCCTCATTATGCCAAAGATACAGGTACTGCAGCACCATGCAGTAACACCTGTAGTAATATGAGCCACCATGATCAGTTTCATAAGTCAGGTAAGGAACAGCAGAAGGTGCCATTTTTTCATACTGACAGGCTAAAAGGCCTGTTATCCAACAAGTCTTCACCTGAGTCAATGATGCCTGTTTTACAACATTTTATTTTGTTTAATAAAAATGATAATAATGAAAGTTATTAATTGCTAGCTTGGGAACAAAGCCAGGAGAACATACACAGTGAAATGACAATATTATTATGGCTTTGCAAACACACACAAGGTCAGTGATAGAAGGTGTCTCAGTCTTCCCGGAGCACCGGGCGACTGTCTGAAATGATGAGACGGTACAGTATGTAGTCATAGTGCTGCCTGGCAGATTGGCAACAAACAAACAGCCTTTTGGATACAAACACTAAGAGACCTGCTCCCTGTTTTCTTTATTTATAATTAGTTTGATACTACTATATCCCTTTTTTTGGCTGATTACTGTACCGTATGCAGATTGGCTAAACTTCTTTCTTCAGAAACGAGGATGTTTTACCAAAAGCACAACTTTGATTCAACTTTGATACCACACCAAGACCATCAATCTTGCAAATTGCAAATTAAGCAGTAATACAGGGTTTTTTTTTTTTTGCAAGCTTCACTGTAAGGATCAAATAAAGAACTATTTTTAGTGTCTTTGCTCTCTGTTTACTTGGTGGTAATTTTGAGGGAAATATCTAGTGGCCATTAACTATTCAGTGTCACATACACAAAACAATGACGCACAGTACACAAAGTAAACAGCGCTGATCGCATTAGTGCGACCAGCTGACTGAGCATGTGTTGGCGTTCAGACTCACTTTGTCTTGTTGGCTGCTGGCCAGTTGCACCATGCAAATATCCCACACAGTGACAGGCCAGGTAACTTGCTGATTTGCATATCACCTGGGGCCATTTGCTTCAAAGTTATTATTAAACTGAACAACACTGAAATTAAACCCAACTTTGGTGCAGTTGTTGTTGCTGTTTTGGTTCTATATAAAAAACTGGGCAACCACAAGGTTTCAGCTTTAAGGGAAACTGTTGGTTTTCACATTCATATTGGCCAAATCTGATCTGTAAGCAACTGAGCATGTTTCACGTGATGAAGTATAGGTATAAAGCAAAAAGCCCCTGAAAAACCAGAAGTGAATATGGCTGTAACACGTTTTCTGTTCTTAAGCCCATCCTCCCTGATAGGAATGGCTTGAATATGATTATCAAAACACATGTTCAGAAACTGAAGCTTCTAAGATGTTAATGAAGGTGAACTGAGAACTGTTTCTAGAACTATTTATCCAAAAGTGCTCACGACAAGTTCTGAAAGACAGAATTTATTACAGGGCTGTTGCATTAAGGTCCATTATTTGTATCTGACTGTACCCATTTAACCGTTACTCAAATAAACATTGAGACACCGACAGCTGCTAAAGGGTGCTAATATTCAGTTCAATCCAATTCAACTATATTTATATAACACCAAATCACAACAAAAGTTACCTCAAGGTGCTAATTTATGAGCACCAAAAACACAAACATGATGAAGAGGTCCAATTAACAGCCTCAAATTAGCTGAGGTGATGCCTAACAATCAAAGCAGTCAAGCATTTACTCACACGTAACTGTTATTCTTAAGGGCAAAATCTCTGTAGCAAATGACGATGTACGGCCTATTTAAGTAACACACTGTATTAAATACAACAGCATTAAATGTTAATCTACTCTGATCTCTGGTCTGAATAAAACTGAAACAAAAAAAAAAAAGCTGTAGCTTTTGTTTTGTTCAAATTTCTACAGATGTTTTCATGAAACATCTGCATTATCACAGCTGTGTCACTAATCATTTAATCTCTTGGCTCCCAAAGGTCACTCACCTATGTTTGGATGTTTCAGCAGGCGACAGATCCTTGCCTCACGCTCCAATTTCTGGTGATCTGAGGATAGAAAAGAGCAGAGAGGAAATGGTAAACACTCAGTAATAGTACCAGGAGGAGAAGTCACTTTGTTTTTGTCCAGCATGCAGAACAGACCCCTTTCTCAAAATCCACTGAGTAAGTGGACACAGAACGGCGTAATGCTGAAGTACACAAAAAAAGGGGAGCCATAACATTCACTCAACTGACTGCAGGCCGTGTTCAACATCACTTCTCCAAAAGCACGCTTTGAAAACAGCTTTTTCTGCAGAACTTTTTAACATGTGTTCACAATTTAAGTGCTAATAAATGATTTATTTCTTTTTCTAAAGAACAGATTTTTTCAAACATTAAAAGTTGATATCTTGTTTGGTAGGACTTCAGAACTGCCTGCACCAGCGACTTTGCGACTTGATTAAAAATGTTCTTTCAACTCTGAACTGGTTACACACAAACATATAAACATACTTCATTTTTTCTCTCTCCAATCTCTCCTGCTCCTCCCACTCCACTGAGAACAATCATTTTTCTTCGTCTAAACTTGACCAAAATCAATCAACTTGAACTGGAGACGACAGCAAAACACTTCATAGTAGCAGAGCCCGATGATGTAAGAGGCCAAAACAGAGACCGTAAACTAATGCATGATTACGCAAGCTGACAAACAGCTGTATAGTGTACACACACAGAGACATACACAAAATAAGCACAAGCTTTTTGCACTTAGTGAAATTAGTCTTGTGGGTCTGCCCTTAATACAATCAGTGTTCAGATAATGATTCTAATGGCAAGGGGAGGATGTCCATGCATGTGTGTGTATGCAGCTGCATGTTTCAGGCAGATTGGTTGCACAGATACAGTAGATACAATGGATGGCATGTCCTGTTGCAGGGTCTAAGAGGTCAGGTTTATGTTGGGCTTTCCTGCCACCAACCAGCTGCTGGTCTCAGTGGACAGACGGAGTGCTTACTTGGGTGCACAGACCTCTGTGTGTGCGCCTATGTGTTTCGGTTCGAGTTCGCGACAGAGGGTTAGAGACACTGGACATCCCTAATCCCAAAAATATTAGTTTGACCATCATTTTGTAATTGCATAATAGATTATCTTCTTGATATATCTTTATATTGTCTGACAATATATTTTTTTCACTGAAGCTAAAAATCCCAGTCACCAATTCCTTACTGCTTTTTTTGTAAACCTTTTGAAAACCTTTGAATTTAGTATCGGGGGAAAACTAACGTTGTACTATATACGCTACATAAACATATCAAATAAACCCAATTGGAAACAAAAATGAGTTATTTGTTTTCTATCATAAAAGCTACAGATATGTACAACTCTAAGCAGAAGTATGGCTCCTGTTGTGAACACCACTTGTTCTGCCCAACTTATATGGCTATCAATATACATTCACCAGGCACTTCACTGTAAACATCTGTTCAACAACTTAATGCATTTAGGAGGGCAAGCACGGTCCAGACGACCTGCTGAAATTTAAGTCGAACATAAAAACAAAAATCAACCAAAAGCAAGTTTAAAAAGATGAGTTTTAAGCTGTTTTTTTAAATGTGTGTGTGCGCAGCGGATGATCTGATATCGTCGTGTTGGTGTTGTTCCCAGATCATCATGAAAATGTTGCTCCAGGTTCAACATTGCAAGTGACCAATCACATTGTTGTGACGTTATTCTTTTGCGCGCCAAGCCATTCGTGCATTTATGAAATTCCAATGTTGCAGGGACAATATCAGTTCTGCTTACCGTTTATTAAAGGGTTAGGGTTAGGGTTAGGGTCCGTTGATCGGCGGACAGAGGCGGTTTCTCGCAGCTTAAGTACAGTTTTTTGTTTTACGGCGGTTATTCCCAAAGTCGTAAAAGTATGACGTCACAACATTCTGATTGGTCACTTGCAATGTTGATCCTGGAACAACATTTAGTATGATGATCTGGGAACAACACCAACACGACGATATCAGATCGTGCGTATGCAGCTGCATTTTTCAGGCAGACTGGTTGCACAGATACAGTCGATACAATTTAGGTGTCTTTAAACATGACATTGTTGTTTTGCCAGAAAGATAGGTCTGAGTGTTTTAGAAACTACTACTACTGAGACTTTTTCACACAAAATTTCTAGGGTTTACAGAGAATGATCTGAAACTGAGAAATAGTGACAAAAATAATCACTTGTTAGAACCAAGGCATGCAGAAGAGCATCTCTGAATGAACAACACATTGAACGTTGAAGAAGGCCAGAATGGGTGCAATAGTTGAGTAATTATCCTACAGGGAGTGCAGAATTATTAGGCAAGTTGTATTTTTGAGGAATAATTTTATTATTGAACAACAACCATGTTCTCAATGAACCCAAAAAACTCATTAATATCAAAGCTGAATGTTTTTGGAAGTAGTTTTTAGTTTGTTTTTAGTTTGAGCTATTTTAGGGGGATATCTGTGTGTGCAGGTGACTATTACTGTGCATAATTATTAGGTAACTTAACAAAAAACAAATATATACCCATTTCAATTATTGATTTTTACCAGTGAAACCAATATAACATCTCCACATTCACAAATATACATTTCTGACATTCAAAAACAAAAAAACAAATCAGCAACCAATATAGCCACCTTTCTTTGCAAGGACACTCAAAAGCCTGCCATCCATGGATTCTGTCAGTGTTTTGATCTGTTCACCATCAACATTGCGTGCAGCAGCAACCACAGCCTCCCAGGCACTGTTCAGAGAGGTGTACTGTTTTCCCTCCTTGTAAATCTCACATTTGATGATGGACCACAGGTTCTCAATGGGGTTCAGATCAGGTGAACAAGGTGGCCATGTCATTAGTTTTTCTTCTTTTATACCCTTTCTTGCCAGCCACGCTGTGGAGTACTTGGACGCGTGTGATGGAGCATTGTCCTGCATGAAAATCATGTTTTTCTTGAAGGATGCAGACTTCTTCCTGTACCACTGCTTGAAGAAGGTGTCTTCCAGAAACTGGCAGTAGGACTGGGAGTTGAGCTTGACTCCATCCTCAACCCGAAAAGGCCCCACAAGCTCATCTTTGATGATACCAGCCCAAACCAGTACTCCACCTCCACCTTGCTGGCGTCTGAGTCGGACTGGAGCTCTCTGCCCTTTACCAATCCAGCCACGGGCCCATCCATCTGGCCCATCAAGACTCACTCTCATTTCATCAGTCCATAAAACCTTAGAAAAATCAGTCTTGAGATATTTCTTGGCCCAGTCTTGACGTTTCAGCTTGTGTGTCTTGTTCAGTGGTGGTCGTCTTTCAGCCTTTCTTACCTTGGCCATGTCTCTGAGTATTGCACACCTTGTGCTTTTGGGCACTCCAGTGCAGCTCTGAAATATGGCCAAACTGGTGGCAAGTGGCATCTTGGCAGCTGCACGCTTGACTTTTCTCAGTTCATGGGCAGTTATTTTGCGCCTTGGTTTTTCCACACGCTTCTTGCGACCCTGTTGACTATTTTGAATGAAACGCTTGATTGTTTGATGATCACGCTTCAGAAGCTTTGCAATTTTGAGACTGCTGCATCCCTCTGCAAGATATCTCACTATTTTTGACTTTTCTGAGCCTGTCAAGTCCTTCTTTTGACCCATTTTGCCAAAGGAAAGGAAGTTGCCTAATAATTATGCACACCTGATATAGGGTGTTGATGTCATTAGACCACACCCCTTCTCATTACAGAGATGCACATCACCTAATATGCTTAATTGGTAGTAGGCTTTCGAGCCTATACAGCTTGGAGTAAGACAACATGCATGAAGAGGATGATGTGGACAAAATACTCATTTGCCTAATAATTCTGCACTCCCTGTATTTGCTGTACTCACCAATATCCAACAGCATTAGATTACAAAAACACACCACTGTCACAAAGCTCAAACCATCTCAGACTTTGAACATTAATTTACTCTACTCACAAGGCGTCCACAGACTAGATCTCAATCCAATAGAGCACCTATGGAATGTAGTGCATCATGGATGTGCACCCAATCAATCTGTAGTGACGCCATCGTATCAATATGCACCAAATCTCTGGGAAATGTTTCCAGCTCCATGATGAATCTATGTTATGAAGAATTAGGGAGTACCGGGTTAGACTTCCTGAAAGCAAAAGGAAGTCTAACCCGGTACTAGCTGGATTTATCTAAAAAAAAATGAGATGGTGAGTATAAATCTATGCACTAAATAAAGAAAAAACCTTGAGGTGACATGCTCTGGTCTACCGGCCAGTCAGTCATGGTAGACTGTCCTAATCATTGTCCAGCCAAAGCTTTGGGAGGTGTTGGAACATCTTAGGTATTTTTTAAAAACAGGAATTTTCCAGTTTTGTTATGTCTCCACCACATGAAAACACAAAAACATGTCAAGGAAGTAATTAATACCATGCTGAAGCAATACATGTGTTATAAATTAGCAGATGAAAAATCCTCACTGTGGAAAGAGTTTTTTTTTTAAAGGTCATTTCCAGTTACTTAAAATGTGGTTTACCCATGAACGAAAGGCCATAATGCATCTAAAAACGCATATTTTCCAAAATACCTGTGTACATGTTGATAGAGCCTGAATGAGTAAACATACTGATACCTGCTGTAGCATGCATCCTTCGCAGTGGAACACGTATGCATTCACGCTGTGTCAAAGTAAATGGTTTGGTGAAAAAAAATCAAGAAGCTCTCTTGTCGTCTACTATTAATGTATTTTCATCTCCCTTTATTCGATGCACATTTTTATTTAAATAAAATGAATTTTTGAATGTTAAAATGTCAAAACATGTGAAAAGTCATCACACACTATAAATACTACTGATACTGATCTTAATAACAGTCAACGTTAGTTAAAACTGTAACAGGAGATCTGTGAGTCCCTATAATGATAAAGATTTGGAGGTGCGATACAGACTAATTGCATTGCACTGCACAAAGAGCCACTGGCCTGTTACACAACACCACTGCACCACACAGCATGATGTAGGTAGGACACAAAAGATTAAATTAAAATAAAAAACACTCTGTCTGTGCCTGTTATACGCAGTGGGTATGTAACTGCAAATTCAATGCTGATGTTTGTTGCATGTCATAATATAATAAAAAAAATGGTACAAGCCAATCAAAGGTGACATGTTAATGTATTAAAGTCTCTAAGAGCGAAAGCAGCAAAGACAGTTGAAGCTGAGGAATTAGTTGTACGGTTATGTCATGGGTAATTATCTCATGTCCTTAAATACACCATATTTTTATAAAGGTAGCTGATGGAAACAAGGACTGGCTTCCATTTTATTTAACTTACTTTTCTGCAATGAGTGACACATCTAAGATGAAAAAAAGAAAGAAAAAGGGAGAAAAAGAGGAACACAACGACAGACAGGAGGAAACCTAAGATGACAACAAAAGATTCTTGTTAATACTGTCAGGAGAATATGATAAGTTCAACCCCAATTAGTGAGAAAACTGAAGCAATCATTAATATACTAGAACTATAGGTGAAAGCATAGTGTAAACTTTCAGTCATTAGCAGATTTGATGGCAAAACTGTCAATCAGCTGTGCCAGCTGGCATGTTCACACTCAGAAATCCCCACACTTTTACCAGACAAAAAGCTGTAATCAGTGAGCTAAGCTCATAGGGTGGAGGTACCTCAGAGGTCAGAGAAGGCTTCAGTTGGATCAAATCTCAGAACAGGCTGGAAAAACACTTACAGGAAAAGTGAATAGGAAATACTTCCTTCCTCCACAGCAAACACAGAGGGGATTGTAGAGTCAGTGGAAAAACAATTCAGTGGCTACCATGTAAATACATAATTTGTGGTCTTGTGTGCAAACAAAATATTGTGAAATCAAATTACACTTCTATATTCGACTTGGCACTCACAGCAAGACACAAATGACAGCAGTAATACTTCAATATCATTGTTGAAAGCTAATATTATTTGAAATAAAGAATACAACTTTTTAATTCCCTCTGAATGTTAATAACAGTGTTTAAATGTAATCCCAAGTATTGAGAAAAGAGTGGCCAGATGACACGTTCTGTACATTTTAAACAGTTTGTATTTTCAAAGTTTTTGCAGACCTATGAACATTAACTTGCTTAAATAAAAATGAAAAGTGAGAATTGTTTCAGGTTATTTGATAATTTAAAGCTGTAACCTTTGTCTCTTCTTCCTTAATTGCACACAGGTCCGAAGTTATGAATTTCCGGTGAAATCTGTTGCACTCGTCAGCAACAAGATACTACAGGAAAATACAGTAAGGGATGTAAGAGTACCCTACATTTACCCCCAAAACTCTGAAACAACAAGCCAGTCAGCTGTAGTGTTTCTCCTACATATCTCTGCACAGCATACACAGTGTATACCTGTCCTGTTCAGTTCAATATCTATCCTTTTTGCTTAGGCTTCATAGACACAAAGGTTTTGATAAGTCCAGCATTTTCAGAGAAAAAGAAAATATCAAAGCAGTCTACAGACATTCCACAACCTTCTTCTCAAAGCCATAATGGGCTATTTTGGCTGGTTGTATTCTTAGAAGTTGGATCTGCTTGCAAAAATAGGACTATTTTTCGATGCTGGCCTGATATGACAACTTTATTACGCTTGTGATGGCAGACAAGCTTGGCACCCAGTCTGCTTAGAAACACTGCAAACTGACTGAGGAGTATCAGCAAAAAACAAAAAACTGTGAGAAGAGTTGGTGTCAAAAAGACAAATTTTATAGAAAAGAAAGTGACTGACAGAAAGGTAACTGTAGGCTTTTTCTAGAACCAACACGACCAGCTAGTAAGATATTAGAAATAAGACAGACGGGCTGTTATACAGGTGCTGAAAGTTGAACAACCGACCTAAAATTTAGAGAATTAACTCTCTAAATCTGGTATTTCTAAATGGGGAAAAAACATATACATAGTGTGTTTAATTCTGCGCAGTGACACACAGTTTAAGTAAAAATGGAACCATTGTAGAAGTAAGAAAATATCTTTCAAGACACTAATAACTAGCCAGCCTTGGAACAAAGTCTCTATCAACTGTATGTTGTGTTTTACTCCGTATGTTTGAAAGGCAATTTGCAATCGCACCAAAAAAAAGTTTCCCATGAGTCTAACAAAGGCGACTCTATGAGTAGGGATACATTCAGACATGTCTGTAGCAACAGCAACAACAGTTTTAAAACAGCAGAGTTACAAAAACCAGGAAGTTGAAAAATACTGGTGGCCACCAGTACTATCCCTCAGTCTCATAGCAGATTCACCTACGGTATCATTTTGAAAATCTAGGTGACACTGTTCTCAATTTATTGTGTTATAAGATTCTGAAAACTTGACCTCTACCCTTTACCTTGAGGTCAGGGTCACTGAGATTGTAAATCATCTGAGATTTTTAGTAGATGCAGCTACAGCATTGCTATCAAATTCAAAATCTTACCTCACCACATTCTTGAGTTATCTCATTCTTAAACTTGGTTGCCACGCTGTCTGCCCACCCACGCAAAGGGCTGATGGTAATATCCCATCAGCCTTTTGCAGCTCAGAGTAAAAAACTAACTTCAGAAATAAGAGTTGTTCAGTTTTATAGATACAATATGTTATAGAGGTTTGAATCACTTCACAGCCCATGATACGATATACTTCACTTATGCTATGATATACCAAATACCAACATAAACAGACAAAAATGCAGTACAGTGAAATCCATAAGAAACATAAGGTGAAAGCGGCTGTTTTCCACAAGTCCCAAGCCGCCACAGACACAAAAGTTAACCAAATAAACAACTCTATATTAACAAAAACAAAAACAGTTACAGTTACGTTTTAATGATAAATGAAGCAGTCCTTGTACAGACTAGAAAGCGTTAAACAATTCTGAACACTGTTACATTAAAAATATCAATTTTCTGCACATGCTATTTTTTCTTTTTTTTTTTTTTCTAAGCTTTATTTTCATTTTTAAATTGGAAAACGAACAAAAACAGACACACAAAGCAAAAAACAAAACAAAACAAATAAACAGAAAACTCATAACTATGGGACAGAGCAAGTATCATCAAATAACCACAGCATGGCAGGCCATTGTGACCACAGAAGCACTCCCAGGTACACACTCTTGTATCTATGCCTTTCAAGGGTAACCTCAAACATCTGAAAAACCAAACACAGAAAATACAGGGATAATAATAATAATAATAATAATAATAATAATAATAATAATAATAATAATAATAATAATAATAACAATATTGATAATTACAGAAATTTAAAACAAACACACAAAAAACAAAGAATTCAAAAAAAAAAAAAAAAAAAGTGAGCAAAACAGAAAACACATCATGTGAACCCCTCCCACCCTCCCCCCACCCCTTTACCCCTGTATGGCTCTCAACCTCATCACATTCATGTATCCAGACAGCCCATATTTACACCTATCTATAGAAACTCTCATGCACAGGAATCAACACCCCCCACGATAAAACTGCAGCATTCAGGAAATCACATGCTATTTTTTCTATGAAATTAACACAAAGAGAAAAAAATACCACATTAGCACTCATTGGCACAGGCCCTAATGATGAATCATATATGGAGGAAGAAGTTGTGTGCATGTTTTGTGCATGTTTGTTCCACCATCAAGTCAAACCCCCAGAGTTTACCATCCCCACCCTCTTACATATGCAAGCCCACCCTTTTGACTGCTTCCCAGAGAGATGGTATGATATCACACTGTCTGCTCCAAAGTGAAGAGCACACAGCACTTAGCCCAATTGGACTGAGTGATGTCTGACAGTGCAGCACATCATCATATTCATTTATCCAGCCAGCCCTCTGCTTATTACTCTCTCATCTAGAAGCTCCAAAAAGACAGGGGGGGTGGATGAATGGATAGACAGAATAGATGTCATCTTTCAGCATACATTAACTTTTTGAAGAACGATCCAAACCCCATGGACCATGTACATCAATTATCTTCCACTCACATGGCAGAATACAGATAATGCTTTAATAGATGCAATAATGAGAGTAAACAACATGGCTAGCCGGCAAACATTTTAATTCTGACTTTTTGTTCTATCTTCAAACTCTTAACAAATATATTCCAAGTAGAAGTCCATTTATTTACAACATGCACATCATAAGTTACATATTTTATGATTATGTATTTAAGTACTCAAGATGTCAGTTAGCAGCTCCGTCAAGACTGTCAGGGATCCTTCATCCTCAGTCAACAATACATCACAATTGTTCTTCATCAGATGATTCGAGCAAACATGACAAGCTGCTTCCTAACCACAGATATTAGTGGGATGAACCCCTGATTAGACTCTTCATGTGAAACAACTTCAGCCCAAAAAACACCCACAGGCAGGTACTATGTTTCTAAAGCTGATACACCAAGAACCTACTGTTAGTATGTAAGACATCCAACTTTCTATGCTTCAACATGATGAACTGTGAAAGGGAAAACAGAGACCACGAAAACAACATTCTACCTTTGCCTTTTGTTTCTCACTCTATCCTTACACTTACTGTAAGTAGTATAATGTATGAGAGAGCATCTGTGTGTATGGGCTGTTGTTACACACACATTTTTTGACTCGACAAAGCCATTAGACAACCTCACAATTCCATTTGAAGCCTTTAGCAAACTTACAGTCAAGTCAATGAAAAGAGCGCTGTGAGCACAACTAAAAGCATGGCTCTCAGCTTTGTTTCCTTATTGTGCACAAACCAACATGCAAAACAACACAGCCTAAATCCACACAGACCACTTTTGGATGCTCTAATTTTATTGTCCTGAAACAAACAACCTAAATGCCACAGGGTGTGTCCTGAACCACAGACATATTTATTCCTGTAAAGGAGTGCATGTGAAGGTGGAAGATCTTAAATTTAAAATGTTTGGCAGCATTTGGTAAGGCTCAACAGCTACATTTCATCCTATGTATGTTAACGTTGGGTCTACAAGCGATCATTCTGAAATTCAAGCATTAATAATCAAATAGAAATCAGAATATTGTCCTGTGCTCAGCCAACTGTGAAGCTGGCAAGGTTAACAGAAGCTATGACAGATATTTTGCAATCAGTCTGGATCACAATGTGTCTACCTGAATTTCTACATATCCTTTGCCCATCTGGCATGCCTCAAGTAAAACCCTAAGGAAATATGAAGCCAGTCCCTTCAAAAAGTGAGTCAATAAACTCCAGGGCTCGCAAAATCGCTAGCCCGACGTCCCGGGGCTAGCAATTTTTCCAGTCGGGCTACCAAAATCTAACTCAGCCCTGCCCGTCGGGCTATCATAGGAAGGAAAATATATGTCTATGCTTTTGCATTCTTTCGCCAATGTAGTTGAGTAATTATGTCATTGGCATCGATGAGCCACTGTCAATATGTGACATATTGAAATCGCGTTTGAATTTGCGCTTGTTTTCTGCTTTCACTTTCATTTTGCAATTGCGCGAACGGTGTGCAGAGAGCAGCAGCACTGATTGGTGAGTGACGATTAATTGCGCACCAATTCCTCTGACATCGTCTTATCACTCATTAGCTTACTATTCAAACGCGACAAGTGAAATCTCTCGCAGCAAGCTTAAACATGTGAGAGGTTGAGTGCGCAAAGAATCGCTGACCGTTATGTAAGTACGTGTGTAAAAGCAGCAGGATTTACGCTGGTATTTTAGTTCTGCTCAGCCAAATAAGACAGGTCAGGGTGAAGAAGGGGCAGCCAAAGAAAAGCCTACCACAAAACGGAAAAGTTATGACAAATCAGACTATGAGGCCAAAAGAAAGCGCAGCTTTTTTGGTTTCATGGACAAAAGAATTTCTGTGGCTGGAATATGACAAGCTAAATAACATGATGTTCTGCCAGGCGTGTTGTGAGTTTCATTTGATTTCTGAGTCGACAAGCGCCTTTGTTACTGGGACCAGTAATTTTAAGAAAGACCCCATCAGAACCCATGAGAAATGCAAGAAATGCATTATTGCCCAGTCTGCAGTATCTTTCCCAGAACAAACAGCAATTGCAAAAAAACATACTAAAAATAAATCAAGCACAACAAGAACTCCTGAAAAAGCTGTTTAGAACAGCGTGCTATATTGCAAAGAGTGAACTACCATTGGCAAAATTTAGCAGTCTTTGCAAACTTCAAAAAGCAAATGGCCTAGATCTTGGTTCCACTTGCCTCTTACCTGTGACTTCATTGGAAATTTCAGATTCAGGATCTGACACAGACTGATTCATGTTCTACACAGTTCTTACAAGAAATTCTTCATAGAAATTTCTGTTCAATTTGAACCAAGTATTTGAGTTGATGGTTGTAATTTTTATACAGTTGTTGTGATTTGCATTTTAACAATTTTTTTGATTAATTTTTGTTTCTGTTGCAATATTATACTTTAATGTATAATATTGTAACGGAAACAAAACATAAAAAAATTGATTTATTTTTTATTCGGGCTACTTAAATTTATTTTGGGCTACCAAAAACTGAAGAATGCCTGCCCGAAGGGCTACCAGAGATTTTGAAATTTTGCGAGCCTTGAACTCTCATGCTAAGTCCTAGAAAAGGACAACCTGCACGGCGTCAACGCATTAGCGCGGTTAGCTCATTAGCGTGGTTAGCTCATTAACGCGTTGACGCCGTCCAGCCCCACGCACAAGGCGATCCGCGGTAACTCGTTAATGGAGATTTGCTGCGTTAATGCAGTTATGCCGTTAACGTCATTTTAACGAGGTTAACGTTGACAGCACTAATTAAACTATTTGTGGTACTGGTGTTTTTTTGAAGATTTTATTGCCATTATCTGACAAATGATATAGCTTGATGTGTTGTTCTTCACTTCCAAGTGCTTCAGAGTCTTGTTGAGTGAAATTATGGTATATAATTAGTCTGTTAGCATTAGTCAGCTTAATAACCAGGTAAAAATGGAATGTAGAAAAAAAAAACAAAGCCGACATGAAGTGACGATGAGCTGATCCTGATGTTCCAAAACGACAAAAGGAAGAAACAGAGATTCTGGGTTCATCCAACTCTCACGAGAACATAGGAGCAGCAAGAATATTATGGTTTGATCTAGGAGTTAAAGCTGTATCACGGTCAATTTCGTACATATTTCAGGATGTCAGTGGGGGAGTTTTAGGTCATGTTAGCAGAGCTGGGACCACACCTGGGGAGGTAGAGAAATCATTTCAGAGAGTCGAGTTAGCTGTTTTTAGCTGTGTGTCTGAGGTAAAACAGTATCATTTTACTGTTTCAGTGTCATTGTATATTCAGCACAGTTGCGGAATTTGAGCTATGAGCACACTTGTTACCAAATACAGTCAGATCTGTTTAGTCGAATCCAAAACATCCGAAAAAATCAAACTTGGTTTGAAAAAGTAAATGCTGCAAATTCATCCAGTGAAGTTACATGGTGAACAAGGGAATTAAGAATAGGTGAAAATATTTCTAATGCACAAAATATTCACACGATATTACACGTCCAGTCTGAAAGGGCCTTTCAGAGTTTATGAAATCAGTTTGTTAACCAAGCTTGCTAGTATTAGCTGACAGGACCCCACTCTACGCTCTGGTGACTACTAACTTGAAAAGTCTAACTAGCAGCCAAAATGCTAACACCACTGTGGTTATGTCGACACTGTTATAGAGTTATGCATTATATTAATCTAATATATCTAATTAATCTATTCCTGCCATCTTTTGTCAATACTGAACGCATACACCTCATTTCACGTAGCGCCCTATCTCACAGCAAATTCCTATTCACTCTGTGACATTTATGGGCTCTGGTGAGACCACACTTTTCTAGGAAAATGAATACATCTCAGGCCTAGTCATTGAGCTGTGTCGGGGTCTTCTGCACTGCAGACGTCTTCAGCCACAGTCAGCTCTACTTGGCAGGCAGAAAGGTTGGCAGATCAAGCAGCCTTTGCATTTTTGCTCAATATGAAGAAAAAGAAAAACGTCCTGGTGTCTCACAAATGTTGCTGACAAAATATAAATCTTAAGAAGTCCAGTCAAAAGAGCAGTGAATCATGCAGTCTAAACTTCTTGGCTGATCCTCCAGACTTTCTATTGCTGCTGCTGGTTATGATTTACTGTCTGCATGAATGGGACTAAATGATTTTTATGATTTACAGTCTATATAAACAGGACTAAATCAATGACAGAAGGAACGTGGACTTGACTAATCCTCTTTAAGTTCGTATGCACAGCGAGCAGCTTCGTGTGTTCGTCTTACACAAACTATAGGATAAATGCAGTTTACTGCCTGAGTGCATTCATCTTAATACAATGATTTATTTAAGTGGCTCAGATCCAAATAAACAGTTTTAGCATTTTTTGGTAGACAAATTCAACAAAGAACAAACAAAAAATACAGTTCTTGATTAAAGACAACAAAACAGTTGCTTCATTCAGATGGGTTTTTTTTATTCAACCAAATTTTGGGTAATTAACTCAATAATTTATCAAACAGACTGATTTAAATACCTGAATTTCTTAACTGTCAATTTGGACTCTGGGCATTTAAAGGTTGTCTTTTTAGATTTTCTTTCTTTCTTTTTTTTTTTTGCAAACAAGTCAATCAGCTGATCAATGAACAAAAAAAAAGTTTCAGCCTCTCAAAGACATTGCTGCTGTCAAAGGCACTGAGCTTGTTAAACTCTGGAAGGCATTACTTTCCTATTTTAGGGTAGACCAACTGATGATGAGCTAACTGAATGGCAGGCTGACAGAACTCAACAGGCAGAAAGAAAAGAGAGACATAGACTTTGGGTCAGTGTGGCCCAGAGCAGACAAGCCTATAAATAGATCCAATCCTCCTCCGGCTTACAGCCTTGAATCACACTGACCTGGCCCGCCCCGCATCAGCAAGCTGAGAGACAGAAATACAATGAGACAGAGAGTGAGCCAGACAGAGAAACAGAAGTGGAGACAGACTGACGAAGATGTATAGAGAATCAAATGAAACAAAGAAAAGGCAGATGCAATTTTCTGACACTGATTTTAAAAGATCTCTCTTAGCTTCTTGCGACAACAGGTGACTCTAGTCAGACATCTCGTCGGTGTGAGAGGTCAGTGTTGTGTCAGTGGGCCGATACAGAGGATCAGGTTGTCTACTCAAAGCCAACAGCGGAATGATGTAAATACGATAAGAATCCCATAATGGGCATGGAGGAAAGAAATATATTGGAGAGATAATGGTGATGCTACAAATGAGTTTTATGAAACTCAAGATATGATACATACAGCTAAATAACTTTAGTAATCTGGTAGTTTTAGTTCTCCACTCCTCTTCAGCTAAAAGGGCAGTCAGGACTGCACCCAGCCCTCAAAACCCTTCACTCTTGATTAGCCTCTTTTTTTTATCCGCCTCTGCACTATGCTAATTAGGCAAAAACAGACACCATCGCTGCTCTACTGGACCCCAGAGACTGACCTAGTGCACTAAGTCAGCCAAGAGCAAAATGGAAAAAAAAAAAAAAAAGCAACAAGAAACAAGCCTTAAACCATTTCCACATATAAAGCTTGTCTCACAATCCAGGCTCTGGTTGATTAGGTAACTCACTACATTTAGGAATGCAGACATGCTCAAGATGACCTGCTGAAGTATAAATGAAACAGCCTCAGAAAGATGGTTTCAGTGACTTTTAACATGTTTAAGAAAATGTTGATCTACTGGGATTTTCCCACACAGCCATTACTAGGATTAACAGAGAATGGGTCTGAAAAAGAGAAAATATCCAGTGAGCGACAAAATGTCACAAAGCTCAGCTTGTTTCACTGTACTCAGATTGCCTCCATAGTCAACAGATCTCAAACCAATAGAGGCCCTTTGGGATGTGGTGGAACTGGAGATTTGCGTCATAGATGTACAGCCAACAAATATGCAGCAACTGTGTGACGCTGTCGAGTCAATACAGACCAAAGTATCAGTTTCCAACACCTTGTTGAATCTATGCCATAAAGAATTACGGCAAAAGGGGGTCCTGGTCGAGTACTAGCTAGGGTAACCAACAAAGTGGCCAGTGAGTGTATTTTACTAACAAAGACTGCCCTGAGGTTGTCCGGTAAGATAGATCTACTTAAGTCTTTTTAGACAAAGACAGAAATCCCAAAACCCTACTAGTGTTACTGCATGCATGATAAAGTGCTGCTCTTCCCATGCTGTCAAACTCCTCTAGCTTTTGGAAGTCTACACACCTTTCTGCAAGTTTCCCACAGGGGCAAGTTTAAAGGAGTTGAAGTTGTGGTCATAGTTGTTATCCCATTGGTCAAAGAGAACTTTTCTAACTAAACGCTGTATGGGGTCCTGGCACAAACACACAGACTCCATTCACCATGGTGTGCAGCAACCTGACGTTAATGGTCTCTGCCAGCAGGTCAGCTAAGGCCTCCTTAAATTTCATAGAGCGGCTAAACGTAACACACAGAAAGCCATACACACCAACTAAAATACCTCTCAGACCCCAATACATACACAGAAAACGCTCAGAAAATACTCCACTTCTGTTTTTTTAACCCTACATCTGAGAACAGAAAAGAACAGAGTAACTCTTGCTCTCACAAATGCAAGTTTATCTTGAGCTTCAGCACATTTCAAAATATAAACATCTGATTTATGTCAAGAACATAATTTTAAACGACTGAGCAACCAGGGGGTCAGAACGACTTAAACCTGAATAATGATACTTCACAGACCAGGCATGTGTGAGAGATTTTGCAGATGAAATAAAGAAGTGGAGCAATGCTGTAGACACTGCACTAGTTCAAAGTTAAGGCCTGACCTGCATCATTAAATTAATGAAATACGTTACATAAAAATGGGAAGGAAGCAGTTTCATCTAAACATTTGTGACCGGGTGGAAAAATTCTTCTGTTTAGTTTTATGGGCATGGAGGATATTAGGGATCCCCATTAATATTTCCACTAAAATGGGCTGGATGAAAAATGGGCACTGAATATGTGTAGCTGGATGTAAGGCTGTGCGATATGACCAAAATCTCATATCCCGATATAAGAATTCTATCGTCCGATAACGATATAAATCACAAAAATGTAACATTTTCTCAAAATTCTGTGAATCTCGGGCAGCTCGACTTGCGTGAAGTGTTTCCAGCTGCGCGTCATGTAGCTGGAGTCGAGTGTTTTAACTGATGCATGAAACGATACATTTTTAGACATAAGTTGTAAAGGCCGCCGTTTTCTTTGTGAGTATTTATTACACAGCGTGCTGCGGGGAAAAGCCTGTTCTAACGTTTGAGTCTAAGGTTTATTTTTTAGCACCTGGCGGCTCTTTTTTAATTCTCATCCATAAACAATCTGCATCTTTCACGTGATTCAGTTTATTTTGAAAAGTCTCAACAGGATCTTGAGCTTTATTGTGAAAGGTTTATGTGGAACATAAACAAGCAGACATGCGGTGGTTTTACCGTTGTTGTTGCTAACGACAATGCATAAAAACAGGCGCTTGTCTGTCTGTAGTGTGGTTATATTAAATATAAGAGAAAGAGAGAACTTTAAGAAATTCATATAGCCACTACAGTGACAATCAAAACGGTGAAAAAATATTGTCGTAAACAATTTATTTTGCGACACCACGAAACAAACAATAGCCTAAAATGAAACGCTAGACGTTTTTATATCGTCATCCGATATATATCGTTATATCGAACAGCCCTAGCTGGATGTCTACCCAAACAACAAGTTTTTGGTTTTACTTTTCTCTTATAATGCACTTTTTGAAATCAAATAAACAAAAGCATGGGTGTACATAAATATGTCTCATCAGATGAATACAGTAGCTTCTCTTTCCTCTACACGAACTCAGCTAGTGGTTTCTCCCAACGTCTATAGATCTCCCATGACGTTTTATGAGAGTACATTAAAGTTACGCTCCACAAGAAATGTTTTTGTTTTCTCTCAATTTTTCCAGCAATTAAAAAATGTACTTGTTCATTGCTTTGCTAACTGGACACATCCTGAACATATGTGTGACAATGAGTTCCTATCACTCTACTTCTCAATTACATCTGCCACTGGGACATTTAAAATATATCAAAATATCAAAATAATTAACGAAAAAAGTAAACCTGAGCACACAAATATTTAAATGGGTCCTAGCAACCTTGATTGGCTAGGACCCATTAAACATTTGTGTACTCGGGAGATCAGGGCATGCTATTCAACATCTAGCTGTTTTCAGGAGTAAAGAAATATCAAGTAGCATTGAAAAAATGTGTATATTAGCATCCTGAGCCCAGAAGTGATGTGTCATGGAGTAGTTTTAATTGCACATGTAATCTAGGTTAATAAAATGCTTCTTTAATTCATGACATTTAGTTTTGTTTCGCAATTTCAAAGGTCAGTAGTTGGACAGAAAAGCTTCGAAGTGGTGTTTTAGTGTTTTTGCTCCAGTGCCCACCATGTAAAAAGGGACAGCATTTCTTTTATTGTCAAGTTTCTTGAGTGTGGGTAAACAACAATATGTATGTCTAAGCCTTTGGCAATGAAAGCAGAAGACACAAATCTGATGCCAAGTGGGACAGACTGCCTGTTAACATCCTGAAATTTGACTGGCTTTTTTCCGAGTACTGCCATTTGTTTGTAGCTGCCAGAAGTTGGCGTTTCCTTAAAGAAAAGTGCCACCAGAAACAAAGCAGATTACTTTCTATAATACAAATCTAAAAGCTTGCCTTTTGAAAATAAGTAAAGGTGGTGATTAAATGAAATGGCACATACCTGCCACAGGATGTTTAAACATCTGAAATCACAGATTTTATATGGTAGAGTTGTAGCAGAATTGTTCTCTCCTAGCATGCAACAAATATTTTTGGAGATTTTGTATAATGTTTTGAGGATCTTTTGGGATCCCAAATGTGTTTCTGAGAAGAGAGATAAAAAATAAATGCAAATTGTGCTGTTTTAGGCTCTATTTTGGAGATTTCTTGTGTCACTGTCTGCCCTGTAACTTTCAGCTTCCTTTTGAAAGTGGGCCAAGACGGCTGATTGGTGTAGTTTATCTGAATATGTTCATAATATTTCTAGGTTATCCAACTTACAGAAGACACAACTGACAATGGCAATGCTTTGCAACCTCACACAGACTTCGAACTCCAAACAATGTGACAAAAATATTTGCAGATTTGTTTCTGTCTTGTTAATTCAGTAAATGTTCTATTAAACAATTAAGTGCAGCTACACATAAAAAAGGCACTAGCTGTCTTTTTTTATAGTTTAGATTGAAACAGAAAATAACACTATGGAACATTTCAAACAGCCAGGTCAGCCTGACACTGAAAAGAGCAGAATCTTAAAAGTTTAAAAGTAGTTTCTAAAACTATATGCAACATCTCTCTCACTCGCCTGATACGCACAGATCACGTTGCAAGCCCACGTTGGGTTTTGAGACAAATTTCACACTGCCAGCTTCGCATAGATCCACCAATGTAAGATGTATTCTGTCCCAGTGTCATACCCTTTACTAGAAAACACAGATTTACCAACTACAAACGCGACAAAGTAGCCTGTTCAGGGTTACTCTTTACGCTAATGTTCAGGATGTCAGCCTGTTTTCATTACAGAATGGTAAAATTAACATCAAAGTGTTATTCCATTTTACCTGGCTTATATCTATATGCAAAATATACAGAGATTAGTTAGCATATACTCACTGCAGAGGATGATCCACAGTGATGTACAACCACGGTGCTCCCCCATCTGCAGCTGAGCACTGACTGACTTTTCCCAGCAGAAGAATGTCCAGCAGATTATTTAAACCTTATATTAACCTTTATAGGCTACTGTGTAGTATCTGTAACTGGTAAATCTGTGTTTTCTTGTTGCTACGAGTCGTTCTGTTTACTTAGAAAAACAACTTGGGGGGGGGGGTGTATATGCAGATCTATGCATGAGACAGATCTGTGCATAGTAGGCAATTTGTGCTATGCGATTTATATTTAAGGTTTTGGAGTGAGCGAGACAGATGTTAGGTCTGTTTTTAGAAACAGATGCACAGAACGGTCTTCATAAGGTACAATTATCGGATTTGTGAGTTGAACTTAATAAATTGTATTAGTATTTCTTCAGGTTTTGATGTACGCATTTGTAAAATAGTTTTACGTGTAGTCAAATTGCTTTGTATTTGTTTGTGGATTGAAGCACTTGCTCGTGAGGCCATTAAAAGTTACACACAAATCATCGCACACATTTGTAAGTCTTAGTTTACGCTTGTGGACATATCGTATGCATTTGCAACACTTTTGAGGCAAATTTCTCTCCATAACGTCATCTGCAACAACAACAAAAAAAAAGAGATGTTTGTTGTAAAAAAAGGTTTTCTAGTATCGTGCAGAATCCCTTTTTAACCTTCACTTCCATATCATTTAAACTGAGAAAATCCCATCATTAGTGCTGCATCATCATCTCATCATTTTTGTCCAGTGACCCCAAACTAATGTTCTTAATATCACTGGTCTTTTAGAATAATGGATCAAAGCAGAAAGCTACGCAGCATGTAAAAGTCTTACAGTCAGTAGCAGAAATGAAAAAGTGAAGTCACGGTGGAAAAAAAAATAGTAATGGCACATTTAAATATAAATAGTCGTTTCAGTCATTGCTACACAATGTTTTTTGTCTTCATGTTATCTCAGCTACACTGTGGCGTAGCTAAGCAAATACAACTCAAGATTAAAAGGTAAATTAGATTTATCAGAACTACTCTGACAGCTCACTATGCCACATGTCATTAAAGACATCTGAACACGTAACAGCATCGCAGCTGTGGGAGCTGTTGAACACATCCCTGCTGCGAGTTTAAACAACCAACTATTCAGACTGTGATAACTAACGCAGGTCATGAGGTTAACAAAACGTGAATGCACTACTGATATAAGGAGCTCATAATTTAGTGGGGGTTTTTAAACAAAAGTAAAAACCCTCAAGTACTTTGAGCAAAGAACTAAATTAAGACTATAGCCAGAAACACATGAACTGAACTGTATTTTCAAACAAATAACATGATCACTACTACTCAATATTTACAAAAAGCACACAATTACATCTACTATCCATGTGCTCTTTCTGACCCATAAAGTGAAAGCTGGTAACAGGTTAGTAGCAAATGGATGGAAGCGTATGGAACCCTAGAATTCATTTTTTTTAGCCGAATGATTTAACTACACATTAAAAACAGCATTAATTTTCTAACTACACCTCTTTTATCATAATTTCATCATAGCTGAACAATAAACAGGAAAGTTTTTAACTAACTCAAAACCTGATAGCCACAGCTAACTTCTGCTAATCTGACATTTTATATAAGGAACATAAATTTCTCAAAATACTTTCACTGTTCTTTGGCATTTAATTTTAAATGTTGCATGATGTTCAAATGTAAACATTCTCTGTGTATTAATCTTGATGAAACGTTAATTTTTAATTTTTTCTGTGAACGGCTCAGTGATGCAATGAGCTAATAGTTTGTTGTATATGGACGGATTAGCCTTAACACACAGGATCAGAAACCATAAAAGCTCAGCTGTGGCCAGTGCAGGCTCAGAAAGTGTTGTGTAAACAATGAGTTAACTGTGCTGTTATCACATTTCCCTCCATGTGTTTTTTTTTTTTTTTTTTTTTTTTGCAGCAGAGCAAGTCTGAATGGTTTATTTTGTTCACATGCACACTATGCTATGACCACTTCTCAGTGACTGAAATCATTGTTAAGTTCACAAATGTTGCCACAATTATACTCCAAAAATGCTGCAGGATAAAAGTGATTAAGAGACTCTAACTTGGACAAAAACCTGCACAAGGTGTCTTTAATTTTAGCCAATTATGAAGACTGGAATGCACAAGTTGCTATTCTTAACCTAAAATGATCCAATTTCACTGCATCACTGTAAGCACTAAGTGGTGACATCAAGCACTCTGATATTATAGCAGCTCATTTTGTAATTATAATTCACAGATGATCGAGTGCTTCATTCCATTAAAGGCTGCACAAAACCATCATTGCTCACACCGACACACAAGTGTGTCAAGGCAGCAGCAGGCCCTGAATAGGACTTTTATTGTGAGCAGGTTTTTATTATGAAAGGCTGTTTTGATTGTAACCTTGGAAGCAGACACAAACGCAACAACCATGCTGGTGATGTGCCAGTCGAAAGGAGGACACACTTCAACCAAACGATGTGGCCGTGCCTTCGACTCCACTGAACACGTTTAATAGAGTACTACAAGCTGTTGTTGGAGCTACAGAGCGGATTTAAGTGGGGATTATTTAATCATTTTAACTTGGCTGGGAACTTGCAGACAGGTGTCATTTGTTACTATTAAACAGATAGCACTAAAAAGGCACTACATAGAAAATAGTGCAACAGACTTTGTAATTTTGATCTACTCTGGGTCTGTGTCGCTTGTCAAACATCCTCCTCCTGGGAAAATAGCAGCCTTGATCAAAGAACCCGAAGTGCAAATGGCGATAATGACAACAACGGTGAACAAATATTTACACAGATCCACCATCCTATGTGTGCGCATGCATGTTTGTGTCCTTTTTTTCTTCTTCATTTAGAGTCTAGCAGAGATGTCAGAGTGGTTTTCTGGGTATGGCTGGTTTGCATCTTGTAAAACGAACACTCAAAAGCATACAATAAAATAATTAGATACGTAAAGTGGTGTGTTGAAGAGTCAACCGTCTGCTGCCTGGATAAATAACCAGCTTTAAAGAGGAGATTACTAACTGAAATGAGGGTGAAATGTGGTGAAAGAAGTTAAACGAGGCAAGAAATAAATGTGTTTAGAAATATGTAGCTCATAAAAAAAGTCTAATTTGGCAGGATGAATATCAAAAAGCCACCATAACTGGCTAAGCAACTCAAAAACCTCTCTGTGCCATACCTAAAATGTTTTAAAGGTGACTTCATCTGTTTGCTGTCCAACTGCTTTAAGGGCTTACCATTTTCCTCTCCCACCTACTTAACACTGTCTCCAACCTCACAACCCACTCAAATTCAACGGTGCAGTGCAGGTTGTCAGTAAATCGATCTTTCCAACAAGTTTTTCCTGTGTGTTCAGTGTTTCTTTGTACAACAGACCTCCACAAAAAAGACAACAAAAAAGTACAAATCTATGGTGCAGCATTAGCTTACATGTTTCGCCACTATGTAATAGAATAATTTGCATCATACATTTGGTTTACATCAAAATAAAACAGAGATACTTTAAAGAATACAGAATCAAAATCTATAGATTTCAATGAACGGCCAAAATCCCCTCATGTCATTATGCTGACAAATGTGCACAATAGAGCTTGACAAGAGTTTCAACAGGCAGGTACATCTCTCTACTAGTTATGATATTAAATATGGAGCAAGTGTACTTTTATTTTTCTTGGCTCATTGTTCTATGTTGTGAATTAGCATTTGGCATTTGCTCAAAGCCACAGACACTGATCATGTCAGCACTTTGAATTGAGCCATTACAGTTTATGCCTGCAGTTCACTGTGTTGACATCACAGGTTCTATGAAATGAATGTTAATGAGTGTGTACTCAATCCCTGTTGAGGGAGTTTCAATTTGAATTTGCTTCAGTGGCTGCTGTCATATTATAAGTGGACAAAAGGTCACATCCTTTAAATGCATTTTCTGAAAACCATCAATCTGACCGACAGCACTGCCTTCTGATTGGCCGACCTCACGCCTGAGGAGTTTGTGTTATGAATTGCAATCCAAGTTACCATTAAATATATGGTGACAAAGGTGATGTAATCTTAGCCATCCGGTGTTAAGGATTGCATGAAATGTAAGGTAGTTGTTACCACGGTGAAAAGCTGTGTGATTGACAGCATGACAGTAAGCATGCGATTAAGAGTGGATTATCCCTGAAGAGTAGCCAGCAGACACACATACGTACTTTACCCACAGACAGCATTAATGACCATTTCAATCACTATATCTGATTAATCTAAAATTAAGACAAGAATTCATGTTAAATGAATTTTCATTTAAATTTACTCTACTCAACATCATGATCATTTTACACAAATGTTGTTGTTATATTCAATTACCAAAGTATGCCCTTGAGTGTACATTACAATAGGCCGACTAGTATAAAGCATTGTTCATGAGGGTGAATTTCTTTAAGTGTCTGTAGCATTATAACAGTTTAGCTGTGAAATCAGACTAAAAATTAACCTAAGATGTACAGTTATATACTGCGTTAACCATCATAAAAATCCTGTGATTGATCTCCACCAACACAACTTTCACACCTATCCCAAAAAGGACCAGCTTTCGCACTAAAGGTAAACCATTAAAATCCCTTTCATCTATAAAAATACTTGTTTATTTTCAGCTCAAACAGTACAGTATAGACCTGTGGCCTATTTCAGGTGGTTTAGCCTCCAGCTCTCTCCACAACCTTGAATTTCACAGGGGTTTTCTTCAACTATTTTTGATTTAAGCACGTAACAGGAACAGTAGGCTAATAAGATAGATCAAGCCTCAGTCATACAGGCTTAGAAACTTGGACCTGGAAACCACTGGTCACTACAAGGTTTGTTTGTTTGTTCTCTGATAGATTGGCAAGTGGCTGTTTAAAGTCGCTTGCTAGGTCAAATCAGTGGCCAGTAAGGCTCTGCAGCACAAACTAATTGTTTTGGCCATCTAACATTTGCACGGAAGACCCTGAGTTGTCTGCAAACACTTGCTAACTATAACACTACTGCATAGTGTATTACGCAAACTAGAGGGAAAAGGAGCTGCAGTGCCGTATACGTCTTGTACCCAACTTTAACTACTACTTTAAGTTTAACTTAACTACCCACTGTCAGCATCTACTTGCCGAATAGCCAGGGAATACACATTTTTCCTTAGCAACCTGAGGCTGTCTGTGATTGCCAATCGGTCTCTAGCCCTGTGAGACTGGTGCTTTAAGCTTAAACTCGACAGTCTGATTCTGAGGATCAGTAAGGAGTCACCTTGGATCTAGTAAGCTAGCTCTAAGTTTGTATTACCTTGAACATATCCCTAACACAAAAAATGTCAATTTTTTTGTAGAAGAGAAGAAGTGAACCAAGCAATAAAAAGACATGAAAAGTAAAACTCATGAGAGCTTTGGAGCTTGATGTCATCTCGCTGTCACACATATACAAAGAGACTAACACACTATCACACACATTTTTGCCTGATGCCTCTCCCATGTGTGCACCCTGCTTTATTGCCTTTTCAGTCTTTCAACTGTGGCTATAAATAACCTCAATAAAAACCTCTCTATTTATGAAACAGTATTTTACTGTAACTTACTCACCAATAAAGTTTAATTACTTTACAGATCACATAGATAAACATTAGCCTCTGTGGGTATGAGTGTGAGACCTTATTCGCTGACAAAAACGCATTCTGCATTTAGCCACCTCTGGTGCTGTACCTGCTTCATCTCAAGCATCTCATTATATCTGGCACACAACTACAAACAATCACCTACAGCCTTCCTGATGTTTCTCTCACATGTAGGGCAAGTTGAATTGGATAAGGGCTTCAACTAATAATTATTTTTTATAAATGGTTCACCTGTTAATTTCAGTCCAATTTGCCATTCTGACTTTTTTAAATTGCAAAAAATATTCCCTACATTATTTATTATTTATTATTTATTATTTATTATTTGGTTAATTGACTTGAAAAAAAGAAAAAGGAAAAAAAACACAAGTTCATGAATTGGTGTGGTAGGGATAACAGAAAGCTATTTGTGTGTCCGCGACTATCCCAGAAAAATTGGTTTCCTTCCTTTCTTTAATATGGGACTTTGATTTTGTCGCAGTTATCCACTGCTAATAACTACATCATAATGTTCTGAATTGAGCCACGGCTTACTGAGCTGGGGAAGCATAATAATAAATCTTGCAGAAGCCTTGAGGCAAATATTTGTGACAATGAAAACAGGTGATATGTAGATTAACTCTTTCTAGATAAAAAAATGATTGAAAACTAGAGAGGTCAAGGGGTTGCCACAGTGGATCCATCCACATATTTGGTTTGGTTTTCCAGATGTAATCCTACCAGAGTCAAATATTAATAATTAATCATTTCAATAAAAATAATTAATTCATTAAATACAATTGGTCATAGAACGTCAAAGAATTCCAGCCCTATCTAATTATTTAATCAAATATTTAACTGACGAATGGTTAAATGATCAGTTACAGAAAATAAAAAAGGGTTGGAAAAAATTAACATTTTTTGTAAACTAGTTTTTACCATTTTCACCATTTTTTGCAACTATTTTAATAATGGAATAATAATTCTGAGCAAAATTGCTAAATTAATTGCTGAAATAAGCTTGGATTTGCCTTATATTAGTTTGAATATACAATGGTTCTGCACAGTTGATCTAAACGTTTTAATGTCAGGGGGCTTTTCCTGGAAATTTGGAAAGAATCTGCACCATAATATCATATGTCATCACTTGCAATCCAACTGACTAGGCTGGCCTAATAGCAATAGTTAATCTCCTCAAAAGTGACAATCTTAGTCTAGATCTTACTCTTAGTTTTAGTCCAAACTGGCTGGCACTATATGGTGAATGAAAATGTTTTTCAAGTTGGCTGCCACATGATGCCATATGTCATTCAGACAGGAAGGATAATGATGGGCACAAGAGGCAAAAAAAAGAGAAAAAAAAACACCAGCAACATGAATATGACAGAAGGACAGTCTTGGAAAATGTTACTACCTCCAGATACACACACTGACACACATACACACACTGTCAAAGTCTTAATAAGAAAAGAGGAAGGTTTGCATGCTGTGAAAAGACTAACACCATGAACTATTCTTGCTTTGGCGAGTATAACACTGACTGCCCCGTTCTCCATTTCCATATCTACATCTTTCTGCTTCCATATAAGACTCTCTCACTCTCTTTTTCTCATTAAATATTCACAGTTGGTCCCATTAAACATTCACCACGCAGCGCTGCTACGTTTATCTGGCCTCTGCCAATCAGCCTGCAGCGGCGCACCAGAAGCCCACCAAAAGCCTGAAAACTAAAACACACACACACACACGTCTGCCTGCATGGTCTGCGATGCGGCAGCTTTGCAGAGAGCGGAGAGGGAAGGACATGACTAGAAGCAGGGAGGAAAAGCTGGCAAAAAAGAGAAGCATAAAAAAGGAAGGAAATGGTGGCTGAGGGAGAAATGAGACACATGAAAGAAAATCAGATGAATAAAGGTAGCAAAAAAAGGAGTCTGGGGGTCTATTCCTCAGCTCTTGCCCATGAACAGTAAGAGTAGAGTATCCTTGTGCCTCAATAATTCAACAGCAGGACAAGTGCCGCCTGCCAGCCTACCCTCTTTCTTTTCCTGACATCACAAGCCTTACCTAATAACAGCGTAAAAATACACTCTCTTCACAGTTCAACACAATACGTGACACATAATTATAGCTAAAAATAACATGAAACACTGTCGGGATAGATCACTCTGAACAGTCTTTTCTTTAGTGTCTACACAGAAAATGTTTCAAACAATTGGTAAAAAAACCAAAAAAACCATATTGTGAAACCCTAAGTGCATTGTTGGGCTTCACGTCTATTTTCTTACATTCTGCGTCTTCAGCTACATTGGCTGCGTGCTGGGCTCCGACGCCCCGCTACAATACTGACCTACATTCAAGATGTGAACTTACTGATATTTTGATGTGATATGTGATCACAGAGAACAAGCAACAGATAACATGACCAAATAATGACAGGTATAAATGGGGTCAGATGACATTTATGACAGTAATGATAAATTATTCATACATCCCCTTTATGAATCGCTACTTTACCCCTGGTAAGGTCGCCCGTGGCAAATTGGTCCAGCCCTCTCCAGGAGACTGGTCCCAGAGCCCAAGCCATGTGTTGAGGTGAGCCCAACTATATCTAGTCGGTACCTCTTATCCTCACCCACTAGCCCAGGCTCCTTCCCACCGGAAAGGTGACGTGACTTGGTAACAGGGGATGGGTCCGCCAGGGTCTCCAACCCTGGCTGCCACCTAACACACACTGCACCAACCCCTCAGCGCTTCCTGCGGGTGGTGGGCCTACTGGAGGGTGGATCTAGGCCCCCTATTCAGGCTGTGCCCCATAGGCAAAGACAAGGCCACCAGGTGTTCACCCCAGGGCCTGGCTCCAGAATGGGACCCCAGTAGCGCTAATCCTGGGAAGGGTGAACTGTTCCGTAGATTTCACACTATTAGCGGTTTTTGAATAGCTCTTTGTCTGGTCCCTCACCAAACTCCCAATTTGCCATGGGAGTTTAGAGTTTTTCCTCAGTGGACTAGAGGGTTTGTTCCCTGCACCTGATATAACCCACATCTTCCCATTTGTTTTGCCTGGAGTAGCTTTACGGTCGTCTGCACTCATGCACCAAACGACAGCTTAGAGTACCCGACCTTCCTTGAGTACCTGGGTGGGGTTCTTGGGGGTGCTTCACCTGGGGATTCAGTAGGACTGTCATCCTACTGGGAGACTTCAATGCTCATGTGAGCAACAGCACTGAGATTTAGAGGGGAGTGACTGGGAGGAATGGTCTACCAGATCTGAAACCGAGCACTGTTCTGTTACTGGACTTCTGTGCAAACCACGGTTTGTCCATAACAAACACCATTTTGAACATAAAGGTGTCCATAAGTGCATGCGGCACCAGGACACCCTAGGTTACAGGTCTATGATCGATTTTGTAATCGTATCATCAGATCTGCGGCCATATGTTTTGGACAATCAGGTGAAGAGAGGTGTTGAGCTGCCAAATGATCAAGACGTGGTGGTGAGTTGGATCAGGTGGCGGGGCAGGATACTGGACAAACCTGGCGTATAGTATAGTTAACATATACCGAGGTTGCGCTGCGAACACCAGGCAGAAGCTCCGGTCCTTGAGATGTTCAACTCAAGCTTCTGGTGGAATTTCAACAGCATTCCAAGGAAGACTGGGGATTGAGCCTGAATGCACGATGTTCAGCACCTCAACATTGCTCAAGCTGCTGCACTGAGCTGCAGCCGGGTGGTTGGTGCCTGTCGTGGGGGTAACCCCAAACCAGATGGTGGACACCGGAGATGGAAGAAACCACCAGAAGAAGGAGTCCTACTGGTCTTCATTAGCCTGTGGGACTTCGGAGGCAGCCAACAGATACCGACAGGCCAACCGTTACGTGGCTTGGGCAGTGGCTGAAGCATAAACTTGGGTGTGTGAGGCTACTTTCAGTCATTGTGCAAATGTACTGTTTAACGAATGTTGCAAATAAAAAAAGACTTAAATATATGCCCAGAATTTTACAATTGGTCCATTATCACCTAACCACCAAGGTCTAAATACTAATCTGATCAAACAACCAATCTTTACTCATATAGCACTGCTCACGTAGATTCGTGTAATTAAGGATGATTCACAGATGACTACCATCTAACATTAACAAAAAATGAATACAATTTAGAAAGTTATGTAGAAAACTAATATAACCCACATCTTCCCATTTGTTTTGCCTGGAGTAGCTTTACGGTTGCTAAAATCATTTTTCTTCCTTACAACCTGACAGGATCAGCTAAGCTAATGAAAGATACTCCAAGAAAACAGGCAGCTCAACTTTTACAGCATTATGTGCTGAAGGATTACACGAGTCAATAAATATAAATTCCATGTACACCTTCGTGGAAAATTCTTCAGTAAGCCAACAACCTAATACTACAGTTTACCTCATAGCAGCTCTACTGAACAGAGGTTGCCACCATGATACATTTCTAAAGTTGTAAAACCTGTCCCTGAGTCCTGTAAGCCACTGTTGGATCATGATATATTAATCAAATAGGTGAATTGTTATATTTTTAAACTATAAGGTATAGCAACATAGCTCATGTGCTTTGCATTGTTTATAGATATTCACAATTCTTCCCCTACTAAACATTTAATACTTGACTATCACTTCTGACTCACAGATTGGGTAACTGGAAACAAGCCAAAGAGCATGTTTATGCAGAACAATGAGGGGCATGTTACTACTGGTAAGAGTCAATCTGAAATTTTGAGATAGAACCTAAGATAAATACACAGTAAGGCAAGCCAATTGCAAGTTTCAGCATATAGTGAGTGTTTTATTTGCCTTTTGACTCAATAATTATTAAAAATGCTGGAAATTTATTTCAGCTTCTGTTATGTCTGGTAGTGATCTCTGGGTTTCAGTAGGAATGCATCCATGGATTTGCACATCTCTTCTGAGACACAATTCTAACAATTTTGGAACTCGGGCATACAGTGTCATTTTTTGTTTACACTATATTTTACTTTGTGCAAAAGGAAAAATAACTCTAGCTTACATTTTTTTTGTGATAATCTGCACCATAATGTGAACAAATATGCATAACTTGCGACTCTGTGTGATTTAAAAGTTTCCCCGTTTGGCACAGAATTGGTGCCATAAAACAGGCTACCCTGCACTTCAACGTCATGCGAAGCTCGCCTCATTTTCTTCATATCCATTGAGTAAAAACTAGATTTCAGAAGAGTGCATGTCGTGTCCTTTTGTATGTCCCGTCTCACTAAGTGGAAAAGTGAGAAATGCTGTGCATTCCCACAATAAGTGGGGCATCTGGTCACCTTCTGTGCTGAGTGAATCCCATGAGTGAAGTAAAAACTGGTTTTCACGTGTATTATATATGTTTTTTTGAACGAAATCCCTTAGTATGAGACAACCAGGAAGGTAATTTACAGGAGTTACATGGAAATGTTAGCGTGCACATTTTCCCACAGTCACAGTGACAGTTTGACACCTTTACTGTATGTCATGCCAGCAGTTCAGCATTTGATAAATGATTTTGGCACATTTAGAGTTTGTTAACTCTATATTAAGTTTTATTCTGCTGGAGAGAAAGACTTACGGTAACTGTGGTTGTCCTGCAGTGTAAATTTTCAGGCCATATTGTGACATATTTAGATATAGCCTAAAACTATTATACGTGTATAGTAAAATTTCCTCTGAAGACCTACTTGATGTTTGCACCATATATGAATTGTAACATTATGATAATTAGCTTCTATTTTGAACTTGCATGCAAAAACAGGGACAAGGGCCCTCCTAAAAACCCATGAACCACACCCCAGTGTCCATACTACAGTTGCTCCCTCCTTTAAAACAGTTTCACTCATACTTTCTAATCAATATTTTAAATTTAATGTTTAATCGATACTCAGTGCCAATCCATTGCTTTCCACCATAAGCACATCTATTTAAAACACTGCTTTAAGACAACTTTAACACTCTTTCTTTAATCAGCCTTTTTGTTTCTAATGATTTCTCAATCAACATGCTGAATTTATTGAGGACTTAAGCCCCATACAGCTCAGTTTTGAGAGCTTGTCTTTCACGCATGGTCTTTATGGGGGGTTTTTCCCCACAAATGACAGCGCATTTTTTGAAAAGAGAAAATTGCCACAAAGATATCTGTTACCTGGAGCTCAAAGAAGCAGAGCTGAAATATATGCATTATAATATCAAGGACAGAGAACCCGCGTTTCACATTCACTCACAAGCCAGATAAAATCAGTTTTGTTATCAGTTTTAATGACCATCATATGCGAAAGGGATGTTCTTCCTGACTTTATTCACTAAAGATTTAGTACAGACCAAATCCTTTACTCACTTTGGAATATGATATAATCTGCCCTCACGGTGCAGTACAAGTCTGAATGAAAAAATGTAATGCAAGGGGAAAGGTTTTAAACTAGTGTTTTCTCTGTACATGAGAAATAAAGACTGAGATAACGCAACACTAATTCTGCATATTTAACCTTAAGCTTCTGCAGACTTGAAAATGTTGAAAACGTATGAAGTTCCAAACCATGATAGTGAAGATACGACTGTTTCAGACAGGCGATTTAGCAACTTTACTGCAACTTCAGACTTGATTCCCAGAAAAACAAATGATTGGTAACAAATGTGAGCTCTATAAATGGTATGTAAAGATGAAAGTTAAGCAAATTCTTACTTCCTCAATATACAATTCTGAGATAGGCAGTGAAACGAGCTATTGTAACGAACCTCTTACCATAAAAGAGATATGAAAATATCTTATAAATATCTTATAAATGTATTTGCTACTGTATTTTGTAAAATCTAACTACTATCTTCTAGCACTTTATTTTGATACAGAATGAATTCTGAATGCGATACATGAGATGTACAGAAACCATGGCTCATCACAAAGCGGTGGAGATCACCCTATCTCCCCTTTTTATCAAATTGTGCACAAAAACATGCAGAAATCCTTTCCCACTAAAGCAAAAGCAACACTTCCTCTCTTAGCTTCTGCTTCCTACGATTTTTATCAGGTATTCACTATTCCCTCAGGCTACCAGTAATCATCATCATCATCATACTTCTGTAAACTGATGCTAAAGTTTCTTATCTTCTAAAAGGAATGTAGCCTACTCAGTATAGGGGCTGTGGGAACAATCTACACATGTGTGGAACCACTTTTCACTGATTTCATATTGTTTAAGACTCTAACCTGCTTGTTCAAGCAGGAACAGCAGCACATCAGCAGCAACTTACTCAAGCTCAAACTTTTTTGTAAAGCAATCAGTAAACACTAAAATAAGAATGACATGAAAGGGAACAGGAACACAGGTGCTAAACTACCTTGAAACCTTGAAATCCTCTAAATGTGCTGAAAGAGAAATACACAAAGCTTTTTAAAATAGAGTTTTCTCCACAGTCTCCAGCACAGACAAGTTAAAAAGCTACAGAAGAGCGAAGCAGGAGACTATCAGGTGTTGACCATCACCATGCAGGGCTGCAGCGGTGCAGGTAAACTCCAATGTGAGGCTGTAGCACAAATGCACATCATTACAGCTTGGTTCTGCCGAATGTTGCTAAAAAGTAATGACAAAGAGCAGCAACACATTCTTGACAAAGGTGCTACCCAATCTCTATCCAATGGAATTAAAATCTACCTACCAGCACCTCTAAACTATAAGCGCACTGCATGTCATTTGTGTGCTACGGCAACAATGAGCAAGCACGTGATGCCACGTGATCCAGCCGTAACTGACCTCACTGCCATTGTGCCTTGGCTGAGCCACAGAGAATAGGGTTTAATCCCGCCTAAACACAAGTAACTAGAGTCAATACTACGGCGTGTTCTCAGACATCAAACAATCAGAGCTGATATCCTGTACGTTCAGCATCTGTAAAAGCTGAGAGGGAGCTCACAGGCAGAGATCAGACGATATATAAAGTGTGTGTTAATTTCTAGTTGTGAACAGATCCAGAGAGTAAGGCACTGATCCTCTAGCTGCTGCAGTGGTGTATAAATGCAACCAAGCACAAGTGTCCACCTTTAATGAAGACATGATCCTTCTAGCAAATCATTCTCACATTGTCTAAAAGGTAACTGCTGAGATCTGAGAACACAGAGACGTCTCTACAACACAGCAGGCACGAGGAACGCAAATGTTTGGACAACGTTACAAACAAGGCAATGCTCAGCAACACGATCTAAATATTTTTATTAAAAGTATAGCAAGCTCACCATCCAGCCTAAAATAATAATCACCTCTGCTAATATTACAGATGTTAGTGAGTTCCTTTTTTATTTATCTATATTCAATAATAAATACATAATAATAAAACCTCAATCAATAGAGATACTTGAAACGTAGAGACATTGCAGTATCAGTAAACATGCACCATTTCAATTAAATGTTTTTTCTTTAAACGATTATTCAAAATGACTTGAGTGAAATGATAATGACAAAACTTCATCGAGATCAGTCTGCTTCACCAAAACAAGCCGCCCTAAATTACAAAAGATCATGAGTTCACTTCACAGACACTGATCTGGGTCCATTTCACTAAATTTTACTATAAACTTTTTTTTAAATACAAAATGCAAATGGTACATACTTTCAATTACATAAACCACAGCTGACTGCAAAGCACTACTAGTTTCCTGGTCTTGGTCTTAATCTGAAGAAGGTGTTGCAGCAATATCTCAATTAATAAGTTGCAACTTGTGAAATGGACCCACCAACGTACCGCCGGTCACACGCTAGGCTCAAGCTAACTAACAAGATTGTGATGCATGCTTACAACACTTTAATTACCACGCACAACAGGATGGCTGCTATTATGTTTACCTTGAGTCTTCCTGTGTGTGTGTGTGTTTGTGTAGGTCTGTGTGATACTATAAAATGTAGTCCTGGTGTAATCTACTGTATTAGAAACTACCACCAAGGCAGTTCCTTGCACATGTCAATGTACAGACAGATTATGCCACTGTGATAGTGATACAACTGCACAGAATACAGTAAAGCCACAACTGCACAATCTGCAACCTCCTAGATTAAGTTTACTTATTCAATGCATAAACATTATATTTTAGAAGGTAAGTTTGGTCCAAATGTCTGCAAAGTCATGTGCAACAAACAAGGTAGATGGTGCTGAGGTGGGAAGCTAAGTAGTCCACATGTTTATTGACTGCAAACCGAGTCCTATATATCATTTACATCTAGTTATCATGCTGATGTTTGAAAACACATTCCAGCAAAGATGTTTAGTTGTAGACGGCGATCAGAGGCTTCAGAAAGTTACTGAACTGTAAAGAAGCATGAAACTACAACAAAAGTTATCTTTGTTTCTACAAACCCAATCCAAAAAGTGACTGAGCTGTAAAGGCAAGTTTCCTTTTTACGTGCTGCCAGTTTCATGGCAGACAGCCAGGCTGTATGATTTGTTATCAGAGATCTTTTTATCTGGAATTAAACTTGTTTCGACCAGTGAGACAACTAAAATTAAGGTTTAATTTTTGCACCCTTTATGTCAGTATCGTTTTGATTTAAACGCCGTATTCTACTTTTAGCTATTAAATTCAGGCTTGTTATAGCTTGTTTGCTATATAATAGTCTTGCTCTAGAAGTGTAATCAGAATGCTTTCTTTTACTTGACTAAATTAAGCGTAACAAATGTCTTTGTAGACTGGCTGAAGGCTTCTTGTGGAACACTTTATAAAAAGTGTATATAAGACTTTTTAAAAAAAATTAATATAATGTCATCAGTGGAAAAACAAACAAACACTAGATTCAGGTTGATCTGCAAAATGTTTACAACAACAGTTTGAGCAAAAGTGGTATTATATGCAATTCTTTTTCACCTGAAATCTATTTGCCTTGTCTGACGCATTCACTGGTTACACGCCCGTCCGATCAGACAAAGGCTCGTCGTTCCTGACAAGAAGTTTGCCACTTTCCCAGATCAGATCAATTTGGCAAGTGTGGTTACTGACATAAAGAAATGGAGAAATGGTGGCCTAAACGATTAAAAGAAGTTCAAATATAGCAAATTCATTCTTTAAAATCCTTACATGGTGTGGTTAAGATTCAGGGTTTCACACATACAAAGCTTCATGTTTGTGAACATTTCAGGCCTGATTAATGACAGAAGGTGGCACTATTATGTATTCTCTGTCACAATGTGAAACTATTAAGAGAGAAGCCCTGTATGCATACAGTTTAGTGTGAGACCATTAAGGAGGTGAGAAAAAAAAGTGCGCAACTGTTTTCGTGTCATGAGAAATGGGAAGTTGTCTGCAAGTGTGCATGTTTGCACGATAATTATAACCACATCCAACAAATACACACACACACACACTCACACAGCGATCGGTCTCCCTGCCAGACAGCCTATGGGATGAAGAGTTTCACCCCTGCTGTTGCCGGGTTACTAGCTCCGGACCACTGCCAACGCAGCCACACACACGATCAAATCGGCTGCGGAAAAGAGTTTTAAGATCTTTGCTCAAATCAATTTTTTGCTTATAGAGAAGGGAGAGGGCGGGCAGGAGAAAAACAACTTGAAAAGGAAGGAAAATGACATGGTCGGGGGTGTTTGAGTGAGACTGAAGGGGAGACAGAGCAATTCAGCCTGCATCCCCTGGGGAAAAAAAAACAAGACCAATCAGTCCAAAACTGGCCCTGATCTGCAGCTCACATCATCACTCAACCTTTCGGTGGCCTGGTCTGATGCTTACTTGGACAAATATGCAGTGCGCGCGCACACACACACACACACACACACACAATCAGTCTGCGACATACACAAAAACACGATGAGATACATGTGAAAACACAAACACATGTGGTAACCAAAACAAACAACAGACAAGTGATGCTTGGATTCAGTTACATGGCAGATGAAATGCTTTGACACGAGCAGGCTGACGATGACAACAAATCTGCCACAAATACCGAAACACAGGTGGTGGCATTTCAACATGTGCTGCATGTGAACACACACACACACACACACACACAGAAACACACACACACACACTTGCAGATTATACAATAGCTTAAGGAATAAATCCAGGTTTTTACAACTTGGGTCGTACGTTACTGGAGGAACAAGAGAGGTTTGGAAACATGGCAGGATCACTGCAACAGAATCTGACAGACACATGAACAGTTGGAAGACAAGACAGCTGTGTAACCACATTTAAAAAACCGACGTTGAAAAGACTGCAAGGGTTGCTAACAGCTCTGTTTGACTGTCCCTCATTTCACAAACATTTTGGTCAAATATAATAGTCCATTGGTGACAATATTTTTAAATTCAAAATAGTCTATGTATGTGTACAGCACTTCACCCGTCTTCAGTCAGTTAACACTGATGTTTGAATTGGGTATTTAAAATAGCTTTATATCATTTTATGCTGTTGCTCTTGTAATCACAATGAACTGGATAGATCGGCCTTTTTTGCAATGCATCATCTCTAACCAGGGTGTCCTAGCCTTCCTGTGGTTTCCTAATTGATCTAATGTAAGCTGATGTTGGGGCAGCCCTCAGTATCATTCAGCTGCCTCTCCAGTGACTCTCTCATCCAGCAGTTGGTAAGACAGTTTTGGACTACAGCTGCCAGTGATGGTCCTGATTCTGCTGCAAGCTGGAGGGCCATTCTAACCAGAACCTGCAGCAGGTGGAGACTAGTTTCATGGGCTGCTACACCATGCTCACAAAGGCTTCAGAGCAGAACAAGAATCACCACCATGTGCATCAGTGAATGATCGAAGAGCTGGAGTCTATCCAGAAAGAAAATGACTGAAGGAACTGATGATTATGTGAATCTATTAATAAAATGTAATGGTTAATAATTAATCTAAGACAGTGTGCATGTGCCCAACACAAACAGAATCTGTGATACATTGTATATCAGTTGGAATTCAGTGAAACTCAATCTTTGAAGTGACAGCACTGAATGGTAAAAATTAGATACGCAATGAGTAGATAGACCATGACATGACCAGCCTACCAGTCTCACATGTAAACAGCACATGCTGCTGCTGCCTGTGCACCTCTCAGACATGAAACTACACTAATCTAATAAACACACAAATCTATGAAAATACAGAATACAGCTTTTACAATATTTCTTACATGATCTATGCTATGTGAGGCTGTTATTTTTTCTTTGCTTCCTTATAATACTAACAAGTTGCGTGTACTCTGACATCTGCTGTTTACACCTTTTCTGGACCACTCGTTTGATTTATTTGATTTGATGATGAGTGTAACTTTAAATTCAGATGAAAGAAGAGCTGGAAATATGTATGTAGATATACTGTCAATCAAAATGCGTCACAATGCAAAAAAGAGAAAACTAACTCAACGACCACTTCATGACACAACTGTGTTTTTATCCAGTAAGAAATGACTCCAATCCAAAGTGTATTCATCTGACAAGAACATTTTTTGATCGACCCGATTACTCTCCTTTTTTTATATATTTCATAGACAATAACATACAAACATGTGAGATGAGTCATGTTTGGCAATTTGAATTCAAAAATGGAACTAACTCTTTAGAGATTCCTGAAATATCTCAACAACACTGGTTTGCTTTCAGTAACTAAGACATTCAATACTTCAATACTCGGACATATTAAAGGCTGGCTTCGTGACTCAAATGTGTAACAATTACAGAGACAAAGAAAATGGAGCTAATGAAATCCTTTTATGCAATTTCAGGAAGTCACTCTGTTAGTGTGGCCACTCTAAAGGCTTCTTTAAAACCTGCCTGGTCATGTGATTACTCATGTTTTTTGCTCTGTTTTGACCACTTTGCAGAAGGTGACTGTAAGTGCAACATTATCATCACCAATAAAGGCAACCCTATTAAAATAAACCAAAACTACCCTGCATTGCATCGTACATGCCTCTGTGGATATTTTAGGCTCAAGCTTGGAGCTTGTGGAATCCTTTGCTAGAGACCAGCAGTAACTGTAACAAACCAAAAATGGTTGCGAACAACCACCAAAGCCCGCTAACCCCTCTGTTGCGACCTAAACCATGGCAGCCCAGCTGTGCAAAGTGGCCTCCAGCTTTTCAGGAATCTCTGCTGTCAAGGACATGACAGAACGCCTGTCTCGCTGCTCTTAAGGAAATAAACTGACTTCACTGAGCAACTACAGAAGCCTACTGTTGTCAGCGTTCATTTTGCATAAATTCATGTTGCTACTTGACTGTTACGCTGAGCTGCACAATGCATATCTGCTGCACTCACCTCTGGCCGAGAGCTTTTTTGTGTTGATAATTTTCGCGGCATACTCCTGGCCGGTGGACTTCTTGATACATCGACGAACGATGGAGAAGGCACCCCTGAAGCAAGACAGATCCACACATGAGAGATCGGTGTGAAACCACTTCAAACATAACAAACATGAGTGTGTCACAGGGAAAAGTGCACTGAATGTTGTCTGTCTGTCTGTCTCACTCTCTCTCTCTCACACACACACACACACACACACACACACACACACACAGTAAGGGCACGCATGAATCACATAGTCTTAAAGAAAGGGGAAAGGAAGTCACATGCATTATTAACACGGCCTGATATTCTGTGTACGACAAGAGGTCCCGGCTACTAGTGTGTGACAAGGCTCAATGTGAAAGGAGCCAGTCATAGCTGCCAGGAAGAAACATGAGTAAGGCTGCAGGAGAATGAAGCCACTGAAAAGTGTTATTAGCATTTTTTTTTTTTTGCTCAACCTGACTTCATTATTTTAATTTATTTACTTTTTTTGCACAGATACCTCCTTAAACCTATTAGCCACATGCAGAGATTAGATGTGATCTAATCTCTGCCAGAATATATATACAGCCAGGATCACACACACACATACATATACACACACACACACACACACACACACATACACACATATATATATATATATATATATATATATATATAGACGTTTTGCAAGCGCAAATGTTATTGCAGCAAACCCCGTTTCTCGTTCTTCTTCTGTTTTTTGTTTTGTTTTGTTTTTTTTTTATTTTTGGCATACACAAGAGCCCTGCAGTCTGCTTAGAAATGCACAAAAATAGAGCTGAGCAGGACCCCGGAGATGCCACCAGGCAACCAGCACATACAAACGACTTTTCGACGCGTGCTACCTGCAGATCAACTGACTCGCAAGTTGCTCCTACGGGGGGGGGGGGATGTTTCCCACCTTCTGGGCTTACAAAGAGAGCCACAACGCTGCCACGCACAATTAAACGCACATGCAGGATTAACTACAAGCCTCTGCAGCGCTAACATGAACCTGCCGACAGCTCTTTGTTGCTCAGGAGGGTGCCTACCCCTTTCCTGTTTTTTTTCTCTCTCTCTCCTTTTTGACAGCCCCTCTCGCGCGCTGTCAACACAACAGCAGCAGCGGAGAGGGGGGGCGTGCAAACACACACACACACATATATACAAACAAGCATACACTAAATGCAACAAGAAGAGCAGCAGCAGCAACGGCGGCGGTGGCGTTGACGGTCGCTTACTTTCCGAGTTCCTCGTACAGCTGATATTCGTCTGTGAATCTGGTCGAGGTTACAACTGTAGCCATGTTGACTGGAGTCAAGGGGAGAGGGGGGGAAGTCGCCTCGCGCTTCAGTGGCCGCCTCGCGCAGGTTTCGGGAGGAGAACTAGTGAATGCTCAAAAGGGAAGAGTGGCTCGAGCTCACAGAGAGGAGCTGGGAGTAGGAGGAGGGAGGAGAGAGAGAGGGGTAGCTGTAGTAACGGAGATCTGCTATTGAGAAGAAGAGTCACGCTGTGTCGAAAAAAAAGCATGACGAGGGCATGTAAAATTGAGATAGGCTTTATTACTGTGCGCAAATACATGTGCGTGAGAGATTAGTCATTTTTAAAAATATATTTTATTGAGATGCGTTCAGCAAGTATGCAATTAATCCTTGTGAACCAAAACCCCTGGCTGCAGATTGATTCAATTATTCAGTTTTTATTTTATTTTTCCCTGCTCTTGGCTCTATGTCATGTCAATGATGACAGAGTATTTGGGGCCACATTAAAAAAAAAACCTCATTAGCGTTATTTTGAGATTAAACTCGAAATATTCTTTTAAGAAAAAGGGTAAACTCAAACTACTGCCACAGCTGCTACAGGCTACCCTCTACAAAATGTCACGTAGATGAGTTAGAAAAGCACCTGGCGAGGTACACAGCTGTAGCTGAGCCCCACTCATCTCTCTTCAAACCTTGTGTTTTGTGTATCTCTTGTGTTTGCAACCGGTAGCCAATCAGAAACAAGAAAAAATGATTTAAAGGGAGAACAGTTAAAACTTTTCAGACATAAGATAACCTGAGGCAGCACAGGCCACGTAAAAGATAAATGATTTGGACAGATATTTTTCAGTGGCTTTGGCAAAAAAGTTATTCTCCCAACTTGGAAGTTTACCTTTTCTACCTCTGCACACTCGATCGGGAGCCACAGGGGTGGCTAATCGAAAGGTCAGTGATCCGATTCCCTGGCTCTTCTAACCTGTATGTCAGTCTCAGTATCCTTGGGCAAAATACTGAACGTAGAGCTGCCCCTGATGCATTGGAGTGTGAGTATGTGAATGTTTGGTTAAAGGTGCTTAGGCACAGTAAACAAAGGGTTGTATGAATGTGTGAATGAGGCTTGTAGGAACAAAGTGTTTGCTCAAATTGAGTAGAAAATTGCCATTAATACCAGTGTGTTTAGCATTTATTCATTATACAAATGGAGGAATTATTTATGTGTAAACAAGATACTCAGGGTATGCCGTGGCAACTGCATTGTCTTTAATTCTCCATGTATTTTTTGTGTGTGGGGACCCTCTTGTATGTTTTTTGTGTGAGGTATGCTGTGGCAAATTAAAAATCAACAAATAAAACATAAAATAACATTATTTAGAGATTTTAATAATGAAAAGCCATTCTGGTAGAGTTCATAAATGCTCAATAGCTCCCATTTATAACAGAACCAGCATATATATATATTCAGGAGATCACTTCACATAAGCAGCCTGTGAAAGTTATGTCTTAACATTTTATCAGGTGAAGAACGATAAATCATAACTTAATGTTTTATGAACATAATTAATTTTGAGAACATCTTTCCACCAGCTTTTACAGTGTATTATTAAATGCAAACACAAAAGTGTTGAAGTGCTGCAGCCAGTAGCCCATATGCCCATTGGCAGACATGACACGAGCTGATTTGGGCCTGCAGTGAACAGTCGACATGACCTATTATTGCAGTGTATCTTCCTTACAATATAAAGCAGCTTGAGGCCACTGTTGTTGTGGTGTTATATAAATAAAACTGTCTTGAAAAAATTGGGTTGAGCTGACCAGCGATAGAATAAGAAAGAATCCACAAATCAAAAACACTCGACTGACACACTTCATCCTCTTGCTGTGGTAATAGTATGCCAAACTTATATTAAGCCTCTACAAAAAAGAAATGCAATATCTACTAGCGTCTATGCAATCAATGCTTAATTTTATATTATTATAGGCTAGCAAACTCAGTGATTATGTGTGTGTTTGCTTTTGCCTAATGTCTGAATATAAAGATAGTAATTTAAAAACCGAATTACATAATATATATTATATGTATTAATAATATAAAATAATACAAATTATGATATAGTTACATTTTGACATCCCTATAGATCACATTGGAATAATTTACAAAATTATGTTTCTACTGGTGCATAAAAGCTATGGACTAGACTGAATTAATGTTTCCTCTTCTAGGTTTTTCACAAAGCAGAGAATAAAGAAAAAGTAGCGGAGTGAGACCTCTTTCCACTCTCTCCCTCCGGCTGTAGTGGTGGAGGTGGGATGCAAGCCACGCGAGATCTTTTCTGGTGTACTAGGAGCTGCAGATCGCGGTTCAGTTTCACAACCTCTCCGGTCCATTTGGAGTTTGCGTACACGAGGTTTAAAGCTGACACCAGAACAGCTCGTGCGCGCAGCATCCATCACGGCACGCGCTGAGATGCGATGCCGCAATATTTTAATATTGGCACAAAGCAATGAGCTGCATGCCCACGAAATTATGGCATTCGGTTTGTAACTGGGCCTCATCGAAAAAGAGAATCAGCCACTTCAAAATGTGGCACCTGGTGACAATAATGATTCCCTGCGTACACTATGATTTTATTATACTAATGCATTCCTCCTTCAAGACATTTTTCTTTTCATTTAGCACATGTGCTTGCAACATCTTCCTCGATGATACATTCGTCTTGAAGCAGAAACAGTGCCGTTTTCCTGAAGAGAATTTGAAAAGTTTTCCCGTTGCTGATATATCTGAGAAGCACTCAGACTGATCTGAGACTGGAGCTAGAGCTTTAAATACATCATTGATCCTATTACCCGCACAACTGTGGTCTTTTTTTTTTTGTTTTTTTATTGCTGACAAAGCTCGTTCAAAAGTATTATTATTACCAAAATGCTCAGTGTTTGTATTTTAATTTCATTTTTACACGTGGATAAGGAGGGATTAAGCAGGAAGTGTTGCAGCAACAGCCTTAATTGAACTACATTATAGACTTTGCCCTATTAACTGATCTTCATGATGTTGTTTTAGCATTTTATTGCGTTATTTCTTTATAAGGTATTTATAGTGATCACTTTTTTATGCTGCCTAACACTGAACAAGCAAACATTGGACTGGCAGCTGTCACCTGGATTTAATCATTATCACAACACTTCTACTATAAACTAACATCAATATAAAAGAAAGAGAGAGAAGTCATAAAATGTACTCATGTCAACTCATATGCAGTTTTACGGATTTTGGCTGTAAGATGCAGAATTGTATCTAAGATGGGGAAATATAGGAGTTACTGTATGTAATGGTCTGCTATGCTGTAAAGGTTTAATTGCTTTCATAAATATCTCATGAAGGGTATTAATATATTCTCCACGCACGTTTAAACGTGTGTGTGTGCATTGCAGCGGCTCAACACTGTTGTGGGGTGATGTGATAAGCTCACAAGCTTAGTAACATTTCATGATGTGGATTTTTCTATAGTCATGGGTGATTTTTCTTTTTTATACTCTCGATGTTTAAAGTGCAATATTTACAGTGGTGGCACAAAATCAGTTTAGTAGCTGTTGTGCATCTATGTGTCATAGCACATAAGCTTCATCAGGAGATGGAAATCTCAATCTCCTCAGATTCTAAAAGCTTCTTTAAAAAATAGTATTTAATAACTCAATGTGTGTCACTTAAGCCTGAAAAATATCCACCAAATATGCACCAATCCCCACAGGCAACATTAGCTTCACAAAAAGTAAATTACAGGGTTAAAAATACTCTTATAAACAATGAATCAGTAAACACTGACGTTAAAAAGTTCTCAACTGCAACTTTTCCTTACTGAACCCAGCACAAGTAAAGCACAAAGATGCTTTACCATGCACCACAGGCTCCACTTTAATAATAGAAAATGCCTGCTTGTACTGCGGTGCAAACGATTATTGTAGTGGTGGTGAGTTTGGTGTAGAATTTATTGCTTTTGTTTTCTTGTGGATCGTGCTGCAGTCTGGTTCTGCTAGATGAGCTACTGCAATTCAAAAGGTGGCCTATAGGACCAAAAACAACAATTTCACATTTTCCACTTTGCCAAAGGGACTTAGCATGCTTGCAAAATCATACATTTTCCGTTGTGGTTCTTTGCTTGCGTCTGAGTCACAACATTGCATATCCACTAGTCATCCTGTTAAATTCCTGCTCATCATCACCCAATGCTGTCTTCCTCCACGGCTTCTATCCTTTCAGTCATAGCTACTAAAATTAGTGGCCTGTTCATCCTCTTTTCTTTGCCAAATATTCATTGTTTCTATTCAGGCATTGTGTGCCAGCATGTCTGTTGTGTAAACTTGTCACCCTTTTCACCTTCCTCCTTTGTCGGTGTGGCTGAATCTAGGTTTGTTTCCTCTTGAAAGTCTTTTTGATTGATGACAGATGGACAATAATCCTGTCTTGTATGAAAACACGTGCTTTATCCACCCATATGATACTCAAAGTCTTCAAAATATCATTTAAACTGCAACATCTGCAGTTCAATTCCAAAGTCAAAATACCTTGGAATAATTGAAAATGGAAAATAATTTAACCCTGGAGTTGTTGTGCATTTAAATCACACAGTACTGTGTATATCTCATGTTCAGTATGTGTACTATGGGTTCTTTCTGCCTCTGAACTGTGAGCGAATATCTGGCACAGAGTTTAGAGCTCACTGCCGGCAATTAATGAGTGTTTGCAGTGAGCATAAGAGCAACGCGACCAGTTTCTGCCATAATTACAGGGAGCCGCTCTGATATGAAAGCCTAATTAGCGAGGGTGCAGAGGTACCATCCTATTAATTGCTGTGTTTCTCTGTGATGTGCTGTCAGATGAGTCTTGGACAGGCAGTCCTGTGGCAGGTTGGATGGTGGGTGGATACAGTGAGTATAGAGCAGCAGGTCCCAAACTATCAGGCTCGTGACCCCTTAAAATGAAGCTTTCAAATCCTTTTCACCCTGCAACTTCAGAGAAATCCAACTGTCCAACCAAGATGTCTTCCCCTGTAGGGTGACTGCTTCATTTCAGTAGAATAATTATAAGAGGATGGAAAATCAAAAACTGTCTAGTAATCAATCAGAAATAAAAATTCCACAAGTATATATAATTTTAAGTCATTATAACAATATTTTTCTTTTGCTAATCAAGTCACGACCACTCAGAGTTATCTGTCACCCCATTTCTTCTACCAGTAAAAAAATACTGACTTCCAGTATTTAAAGCTCATTATGTTAACATTTTTAGACCCAATTCAACATTTAATATCATTCCACCTAAATGTGAGTAGTTTCTGTGTGTTTTGGAATGAGGTTTAGAGTAGTGTGTTATTAAATTTCCTATTATTTTCCTTGTAAATAGCTTCTCCCATTAGCTAATTAACCACCATTTAACCTGTTTCATTTTGTTGCTACAGAGTCAAAGGTTTCACAGATAGCTTATTTTTAACACTTGGTAAACATCCATCCATCCATCCATCCATTCATTCATCTTCTGCTTATTTAATTCAGGGTTTTGTCGATCAGGCTGGCACCTACCCAGCTGTCATAGGAAAAGAGGTGGGATGCATCTCGGTCACCAGAATGTCACAGACTTCGTTAAATCAGGCTGATTTATGAACAAATGCCTGGTGTCTGCTAGTACCAGATTCAGCCCCCATTTGCCTTCCCAGTTTTGTTAATTCTTTATGGCATAGTTTCAACAAGGTGCTGGAACCCCTCCTCAGAGATTTTGGTCCACATTGACATGATCTCATCGGGCATTTGCTGCAGATTTGTCAGCTGCATATCCACGATGTGAATCTCTTGTTCCATCACATCCCAAAATAACTATTGGATTGAGATCTGGTGACTGTGGAGGCCATTTAAAATCAGTGAGCTCATCGTTATGTTCAGGACACAACTTTAAGATGATTTGAGGATTGTGACATGGCACATAACCTGGCAGGCATGAGAAGATGGGTGGTCATTAAAGGATCCACATGGTAAGGAACTTGTTCAGGCCACATTCTGACTCTGCCTTCTGAATTTTACATTAGAAATTGAGATTCATCAGAAAAGGCAACATGTTTCCAAAGTTCTATTGTTCAGTTTTGACGAGCCTTCGTGCAGCTGAGTTGTAGCAGGCGTGACATTTAGTGTTGTCTTCTGCTGCTATATCTGCTTCAGGGTTGCATATTTAGAGATGCTCGTCTGCAGACCTTGGGTAAAACAAGTGGTTTTTTGACCTGTTGTTGCCTCGCTATCAGCTCAAAGACATCTGGCCACTGGATATTTTTTCTTTCCTCTTTTTTTAGACCATTCTCGGTAAACTCTTAAAAATAGTTGGAAGATATTAAAATCCTTGTTATTTTTGAAATACTCAAACCAACCAGTCTGACTATAAAAACACATTTCTTCCTCATTCTGACACACAATTTAAACTTTGGGAGGTCATCACTGCCATGTGTACATGTCGAAAGATGTGACTGGCCAATAAGATATTTGTACAAGTAGTGCTAGTAGTTATAGAGGTGTACCTAATGAAGTATCCAGTGATTGTAAGTGCCTTTGAAGACACAAGTTCTGTCTGAGACTTTAAGAAAAATCTCACATTGAGAAAACACCCAATCATGATCTTTCTGTTACAATTGTCATATTGTTTCAGCAACTAAACCAAACCAAATTGTAACCACAACACCACACACCTTTGCAAAAATCGGTCCAATTAATGACTCAGACAGAGGATACCATTACCAAGATTGGAAAAATAAACTCTCCAGCGGTGAATGTATATCATTAATACATGAGCAATTGTTTGCAGTTATGGTAAGTGTTTTACATTAATTACAGCAGTGGAATTTAACTAAAATCATTTCTACAAGTACTGTTCTTAAGTGCAATTTTAAGGTAAGTATACTTTACCTGAAAATATCCAGTTCATTTTATTATGTTTCAAATGGAAATCTTGTACTTCTTACTCCACTGCTAACATTTATGATTAGTGCATTATTCTGCACTACGTGCCCCTAGATGTTGAAGTACAAGTTCAAGAACCCTGAAGACTAGAAAAAATGGACTAGAAAAGCTGTTGTGGACAAATTGCCTGGACAAGGTCAAAAGAAAGGTTGTTTTTTTTTTTTGTCACTAACACACACACTTATGCAGAGTGTATTTTAATACAGGATTTCCAGTTGATGGCAGGATGAACTGAAGTACTTTTTTCCAAGGTAAAATTTGCACCTCTGCATCTCCACATGGTCTAAAAGTCATGATACTGTAGAAGCAATGTTGTGGAGCCACACAGGCCAAAGGGGAGTGACTCATTCAGCAAGAATGCGTTCAGCTCGGCCCGTGGCTGCTCTACGTATCTCTCCACCCTTGCACTGTCATATCACAGACTTTCAAGATTTTGAGGTGTTTGTGTGTTGACAAAAAGCCTTGGGGATGTCAAACATTCCTGTCTGCTGTTGAGACAGCTCGCTGGCTACAATTCAGTGAGTCTTTTTTCAAATCATAACCTTTACTGTTTCCTGGGGATCAATCTGTCATGGATAGTCCATTAGAGTAGATGTATTATCTTTTCTTGCCGATTACCAAATCGTCACATTGTTGCAAGTAAGCATTTAATAGCACATCATAGCAATTTCTGTGCTTAATGGCCCTGCAAGTTATGGTGCCAGAGACTCTATTCAGTGTGTCCCAATCGAGTCGTTGATACCATTCTCTTTGAATGAGTGAAGAGAAAGGACTGCATTCATTTTCTATGTGGAACCATTAGCCATATCTAGAACACAGTGTCCATCACAAGAGGATAACAAGTTCTATTTAAGACAGAATCACGAGCCTACTGTGTTTAACTGCACAACTTCAACAAGAGAAAAGAAAGAAAAATCTGAAGATCTGAAAGGTAGCCTTACATTCATGTGATTATCCAACAGTGGATATGACAGCTCCCTCCCACGTACTGAACAGCCGTGTGTGTTCATATGTGTGTGTGTTGGTGGGACACCTCCTCCATGATTTATATCCTCTGACAGTGCCTGAATTCTGCAGGCCATCACGGTGTACTGGGAATCAGATGTGTGGGCATCTAACGACTGTCTTCACCAGTACCTCATCAAAAGGCTCATCAGCAGTTTTTTTTTTTCTGTGTATATGCGAATATAGAGGAAGTGCCTTCGGCTTCAATGCTCCTTGGCGAGGTGATACACAAGTGATGAACTCTGTGCAAAAGGATACTCTTTGAGAACAGAAAGCCTCCATTCGTTTGAATCCAAGTGGTTTACATAAAAATGACCACAAAAGGAAACAAACTTTTTCCTGGCTTGTGAAACCGTTCTTGAATTCATTTAAAAATAAAAATGGTCTCTGATTGGCAGTCCTGCAGATTTTTCAGTCTTTAAAGCACCTAAAGTAAAAGAAAATTTTGCCACGTTGTTACAGCTAACACAGATGCTAGAATTCTTTCTGCCCCAGACTGGACAAGATGCTGCTGCTTCAATGCCTCAAATGTTCTCCATCTCCTTTTATTCTCCTCTGTCACACCAACCCTCTGTGTGTCCTCCTTCACTGTATATGTGAATCTTCTCTGTGGTCTTCCTCTTTTCCTCTTTCCTCCATCTTCAGCATCTTTTCCCCAATATATCCAATAGCCCTCTCGATCTTGACTCTCTAACCTTTGTCTCCAAACCAGTTAGCCTGGTCCCCTAATGTACTCATTTCTAATGCTGAAATGAACAACGATTGCTGAACTCTAAATAAGTCCAGTTGCCTTAAATTTCCAAACACTTCAGACCACCTGACAATCACCTCTACCCACCCTCTTCTTCTTTGGATGGTTGATCCCAGGTAAATAATCTCAACCACCTTCATTACCTCTGCTTCTTGCATCATCTTTACCATTCTGAGCTATAACAAATAAAAATACATACAAAAATAAATCAACATTAAAATATTTTCCATTAATGTCACTGGAAGACAAAAGGCCAAACCACAGAACATACTTTATCTACATTATGTGTGTAATGCCACAGTTTTTAACAGTAGCAGGAGCATTAATAGCATTAAGCTTTCAATAAAACTCAAAGAGTCTTCCTTGATCTATGATGCAAATATAAACAGGATAAAAAGGGAATGCAGAAGGATGTAATCTAATGTGCAGGGGTCTCACTGCTGCTGCTCTCCCAACCTCCAGCTTTCCATGTATGCATATGGAAGCAGAGGGAATTCCCAGAAGAGAGTTATACCATGGAATATGAATTAGTGCAGGTGGAAATAACAGTCCTCTCATTACTATAATGTTCCTGATTGAAAAACAATTCACTTTACTCATGTTATTTCCCAGTGAACTACCCTATTGAGTTGAGATTATCTTGTTAATAATTTCACCTCCTCACTACATACGACTCTGGATACTGTAGCTCCAGTGAAAACTAAGGTCTCTAATCAGAAGTACCTGACTCCGTGGTATAATTCTCAAACACGTACCCTAAAGCAGATGACTCGTAATCTGGAGAGGAAATGGCGTGTCACAAATTTAGAGGATCATCATTTAGCCTGGAGAAATAGTTTGCTGCTTTATAAGAAAGCCCTCCGCAAAGCCAGAACATCTTACTATTCATCACTGATTGAAGAAAATAAGAACAACCCCAGGTTTCTCTTCAGCACTGTAGCCAGGCTGACAAACAGTCAGAGCTCTGTTGAGCCAACCATCCCTTTAACGTTAACTAGTAATGACTTCATGAACTTCTTCACAAATAAAATTTTTATCATTAGAGAAAAAATTACCAGTAATCATCCCACAGATGTAATATTATCTACAGCTACTCTTAGTACCATTGATGTTAAGTTAGACTCTTTTTCTCCAATTGATCTTTCTGAGTTAACTTCAATAATTACTTCCTCCAAACCATCAACGTGTCTTTTAGACCCCATTCCTACAAAACTGCTCAAAGAAGTCCTGCCATTAATTAATTCTTCGATCTTAAATATGATCAACCTATCTCTAATAATCGGCTATGTACCACAGGCCTTCAAGCTGGCTGTAGTTAAACCTTTACTCAAAAAGCCATCTCTAGACCCAGCAGTCTTAGCTAATTATAGGCCAATCTCCAACCTTCCTTTCATATCAAAAATCCTTGAAAGAGTAGTTGTCAAACAGCTAACAGATCATCTGCAGAGGAATGGTTTATTTGAAGAGTTTCAGTCAGGTTTCAGAGCTCATCACAGCACAGAAACAGCTTTAGTGAAGGTTACAAATGATCTTCTTATGGCCTCTGACAGTGGACTCATCTCTGTGCTTGTCCTGCTAGACCTCAGTGCAGCGTTCGATACTGTTGACCATAATATCCTATTAGAGCGATTAGAACATGCTGTAGGTATTACAGGTACTGCACTGCAGTGGTTTGTATCATATCTATCTAATAGACTCCAATTTGTGCATGTAAATGGAGAGTCCTCTTCACACACTGAGGTTAATTATGGAGTTCCACAGGGTTCAGTGCTAGGACCAATTCTGTTTACATTATACATGCTTCCCTTAGGCAGCATCATTAGAAGACATAGCATACATTTTCACTGCTATGCAGATGACACCCAGCTCTATCTGTCCATGAAGCCAGATAACACACACCAATTAGTTAAACTGCAGGAATGTCTTAAAGACATAAAGACCTGGATGGCCGCTAACTTTCTGCTTCTTAATTCAGATAAAACTGAGGTTATTGTACTCGGCCCTGAAAATCTTAGAAATATGGTATCTAACCAGATTCATACTCTGGATGGCATTACCTTGGCCTCCAGTAACGCTGTGAGGAACCTTGGAGTCATTTTTGACCAGGACATGTCCTTCAACGCACATATTAAACAAATATGTAAGACTGCTTTCTTCCACTTGCGCAACATCTCTAAAATTAGAAATATCCTGTCTCAGAGTGACGCTGAAAAACTAGTTCATGCATTTATTACTTCCAGGCTGGACTACTGTAATTCATTATTATCAGGATGTCCAAAAAACTCACTGAAAAGCCTTCAGCTAATCCAAAATGCTGCAGCAAGAGTACTGACAGGGACTAGAAGGAGAGAGCATATTTCTCCTGTTTTGGCTTCCCTTCATTGGCTTCCTGTTAAGTCCAGAATTGAATTCAAAATCCTGCTCCTCACATACAAGGTCTTAAATAATCAGGCCCCATCTTATCTTAATGACCTTGTAGTACCATATCACCCTATTAGAGCACTTCGCTCTCGCTCTGCAGGCCTACTTGTTGTTCCTAGAGTATTTAAAAGTAGAATGGGAGGCAGAGCCTTCAGTTTTCAGGCCCCTCTTCTGTGGAACCAGCTTCCAGTTTGGATTCGGGAGACAGAAACTATCTCTACTTTTAAGATTAGGCTTAAAACTTTCCTTTTTGCTAAAGCATATAGTTAGGGCTGGACCAGGTGACCCTGAATCCTCCCTTAGTTATGCTGCAATAGACGTAGGCTGCCGGGGGATTCCCATGATGCATTGAGTTTTTCCTTTCCAGTCACCTTTCTCACTCACTATGTATTAATAGACCTCTCTGCATTGAATCATATCTGTTATTAACCTCTGTCTCTCTTCCACAGCATGTCTTTTATCCTGTCTTCCTTCTCTCACCCCAACCGGTCGCAGCAGATGGCCGCCCCTCCCTGAGCCTGGTTCTGCCGGAGGTTTCTTCCTGTTAAAAGGGAGTTTTTCCTTCCCACTGTCGCCAAAGTGCTTGCTCATAGGGGGTCATATGATTGTTGGGTTTTTCTCTGTATCTATGAAGCGCCTTGAGGCGACTTTTGTTGTGATTTGGTGCTATATAAATAAAATTGAATTGAATTGAATTGAATTGAGTTTCCTGATGTTTTTTAACAACAGATGCCAAAAAGCTTATAAATTGATCCTATAAACTATACTGTCTGTATAACACTCCTACTTAAGAATTATTTTCCAGAAACTACTATAGCGTTGGAGCTGTAAGCCAGAGAGAAGGGAAACCAGAATGGGTTTAACAGGTAATTTAGACATCATATACAATATCTACAGGCTTATCCTTTGGCTTTATTTTACTTTAACAAGACATTGCGTTATGCAGTGACGCTTTTTCACTAAACAAGGCTTTTTAATCTGATCTACAAGCACTGCAGACACGACAGCCATCTGTAGCCTCAAAGGAACTCTCTCTTCCCTCCTCCACTCTTTCTATTTAACGGTATGCCACAGAGCTCTGAGCAAAACATGGCTAATACCTCTAACTCAATCTTCCAAATGAGCACGAACAAGTGAGTAGGAGGGGGAACAAAATGAAAAAGAAAAGACATGGAGGGTGGTTTGCTGAGGGAATGAGCAAAGAGCTGAGGGATAAAAGTATCAGGGAGGAGGAGGAAAGAGTGAGAGCTGACCAGAGGGAGAAGAGATGCAGGAGAAGGACAGCTGAATATTCATTATTAGGCCACAAGGGAGAAATTTACAGCACTCACACCCAGAAACACTTCTACACACACACACACGCACACGCATGCACGCACGCACGCACACACACACACACACACACACACACACACACACACACACACACACACACACACACACACACAGAGATAGATTAAGAATCACACCTAAAGGCTTAGGTCAAAGAGTGAGCTGCTGCACACAAACAGTGCTGTCTATAGATGTTCATGCTGTTGGTGACCAACAGTACCATCGCGGATCTGCTCCTATCAAGATATATCACTACACAGTGGCAGTCGCCCCAGCGGGAGGATACATCACACAGGATCAGACAGCATGAGGCTAAACTATGACTCCCCCAGCCTAGTGTCTCGAAGAATTAAGTCTGTACTGGATGATTCTTCACCTCACAAGTCAGGTCCACTGCTTTTATGTAGTGAGTTAGCTGATGGGTAAATACTATTTCAAGCAATATTTCTTTTTTAATCCCTACTTGTGTGGTTTGTTGTGGTTTCCTAATCTTCTAAAAAAAGTGCCTCCCTTATTTAGCACTGGATTTGAGATGTACAACACTACTATAACACAGATTTTTACATTTCAGACTGTCTTTGTTACCTGTAATGCAACTTGACCGGGAGCCTTGACACATGTACAAATATAGTTTCAAGTAGACATGAGGAGTGAGGCACAAAGGTCTGGTCCACTTCTACCTTATTGAGTGGTGATTCTTAAGTACACGAATACAAGTTACACTCTGAGTCAAAGTACAAACTGAGTACACGCCATGATTCAGTATCTTGTAAATCCACCTTTAGAAGCAATGACTTGAAATTATTATTTTCTGTATGACTTTATCAGCATTGCACATTGTTATGGGGGAATTTTGGCCCACTCCTCTTTGCATTGTTGCTTCATTTCAATAAGCTTTGCAGGCATTAGTTTTTGCACAGGTCTGTTAAGGTCCTGACAAAGCATTTCAATTAGGCTGAGGTCTTTACTTTTACTGGATTGTTGCAAAACCTTAATTTTTTTTCCAGTTTTCTGCTGGCAGCCTTTCCAAGAAAGCCACACGTGTTCAGTCTTGTACTGTTCTGTACTTTAACATTAAACATGCTGACTGAGGACTGTAGAGTCGGAGATGGGTTTTCTGCAATTTTCTGTGCATTGCACAGTCTGACCTTGAGGTAAAGTTGAAATTTGGAAAATCTTTTGAATGTTTCCCACTTGTGAATCATCTTTGTGTTTTTTTTTTTTTTTTTGAAAATAGCCTTTTAACCCTTCTCAGAAAGAACAACAGTTTCTCTAAGACCAGTGCTGAAGTCGTTCCTCCTTAACATTTTGTTAAAACACACCTGAATGCTCAAGATGACCAAACTGCCAAGATTTAGGCTTTTACAGAGAAGGTCATATTTGCTGATGCTGACTATCAGTTAATCATGTGCATTTGATAAGCAACACCTGCCTTTTACTTACCCTCTTAATTTCTATGAAATCAATAAAAATGTACTTTTAATGTAGTTTTTCATGTTTCTTCAGTCTCAGCTGACTGCAGGTTTCCCCAACCGTTTAAACAGAATATTTGCATAATGACTGAAACTAGCACCACTGATGAACATTGGGCTGTTAGGTCAGTTTCTTCATCATTAATATGCAATTTGTCATCACCACTGACCAACAACTACTGATCACTGATCAGTGGCCATTGATGAATGGGTCCAAGACTTGGATGAATGAAACATTTCTCCCACAAAAGACGGCGCAGTGTCTTTTTCACATGTCTTTTACATACCGGAGAAGCACTTTCTGCCAGGAAGTTTCTGTACAGTAGGACCAGAGTAACATTTTTGAATTTTTCTTTACCTGGTATTTTTACTAGAATTATCATCTTTTCTAAAATGAGCCAAAACGTGACTGAAAACTGAAAATAATATAAAGATTTCAGCAAAAAGACCCCGAAGGCAAACATCTGCCACTTGCCATCATTTGGGCTGAAAAAGAAAATATTGATTTTATGTGCTAAACCCCAGTGGCTGATTTTACATCTTAGGAAGACTTTCTTGCATACTGCTCAACTGATCTGGACTTAAAAGATCTCTAATTTCCAAAAAATCACCTGTCTCCTAGTCTAAATTCAGAGAAGAGAAAAGCAGAAGAGGTTAAGGTCACAGCTCCCTCTGGATTTCCAATATGCTAAATAGTTATTATGAATTTTTTTATCCACTGATACCAAAATCATATTGCCTATACCAGATTTAACACTCTCTGGATTGCATACAGGCAGCACAAAGTGAATATAAAAGACAAAGCTATTAATTTCTTATACACCACATATTATTTTTCAGCAAACATTATGCTACTAAGTTTGACTTTACTTTCAGTAAAAAGGGGGTTAAAAGAAGATTGTTATTATTCCTTAATCATATTTAACCATCATCTTTTCCTAACCTTAGCTAACAGCTTTTCTGTCATGTTCTCCTTGAGTTCACAACCTACATCCCTGAATTTTTTTTTTATCAGCCATTAACAATAACGGAAAGAATTCAAGTGGAATTTTCACTTGCTTGTTTTACTTGCATTTATTATATTAAATCACAGCAGTTCCAATTTGCATCCAATTACTCACATGCAATGGCTTCATGCCCCAGCAGGAAGTACTGCCCTTAAGTTCAAGAACCACCGTCTTAACCATACTGCAGAGTCCACACAGAAAGCAAACATTTTGCAAAGGATTCATAATCTTAGGTTTTACAAATTCATTTTTTTTAATGATAATCATCTTCAGTCTTCCACATAATACAAGCACACAGATACAGAGTGTTTGTAATGACAAATATGTTTTTCACAGAACAGCCATAACAAGCATCACATGGATGTGAAAAATAGCTTTTCTGCCCACATTTGGGGTTGGCTTCATTTCTAAGACATTATGATTCAGTTTGGCACTAACTGAGAAAAAAATAGATACATATACACTGAAATTTAAATAGCAGGTCTAGTAAATGTTTATGTATAAATTAAACACACATATTGAATTTTATGCTTAGTGATAGATTCATTTTTAGGTTTGGATGTGAGCACAACTAAGATTCAAGAAACAATTAATCTGCAGGATCCCTGCAGCATTTTTCTTGTTTTTCTTCTTTATTCAAGATTTTATTGAAACGATGAAATTCAAGTCAAACTATTTAATAGAGTCAAAAAATGATGTGTTTAAGTGACATTTAAAAGTCCAGAAAAGCAACAGCTATGGAGTCTTTGTTGGTTTGTTTGCAGGGACAGAACACTGTGTGGGGGTGAGGTCTTTCAAAGGCATGGGGGTATGCTCTAAGCAGAAGTGAATCTGTATAACCCTTGAGAACAAAAGAACAAGGTGACATTTGACAAAAACAAGCCCTGTGGGTGTTTTTGTGGCATCCTTAAAGGGTCCTCTCGGATGATTAAGAGATGAGACATTGAGAGGTCACCACAGGCCTCACTTCCACATGCACGCACTCCATCTCTATGTCTATTAATCGAACTGTTCATGAATGCAGGCATACATGCACAGTGACACGCACATTGCTCCCTAAGCAGTCCTACGATGACCCACAGTCTCCCTGCTGCAGTTTGGCTGCAGGACAGCGAGTGAGTCAGCTTGCTCAGCCAGCCACACAGTCCTGTCTGCTTTGTCTTTCAGGATGCCTGTTTATCTGCCGACCTTCAGTATTTGACTGTAGGTCTGTCTAGTCTATCTGACCCGTGTGCATTTCTGCTTGTCTATATTTTTTCTTTATCTATTTTTCATTCCCACACTAAGTATACTTTAAGGGGAAGACTTTCAGATCATCAAATAGTGTCACAGAACCCTTATGCCCTCAAATGACTAATGTTTGTACTCTATTTTTTTTCTATTTTCCAAAACTATTGTAGTCTTTACCTTATGATATACTCAGCATACTCAGGTGACTACTGTGAATTTGTCCTATATAATTAAAAGGGAATTGAACTGAACGGAAAAGAGGAGAGCAACATTGGGTAGATAACTTATTCCATCTATGATTGTGGTCCTTAGAAAACAGTAATTAAAGTGTTGATAACACTTCCTAGCTCCTTTGAGGCACTATTGAACCTTTGGCACAGTTAATGCTACTAGAAGAAACCTTTAGAATAAGGTCTTCCTCTGCAGGCGTGATCCCACCTTTTTGAAGAGGGCTTTTAACTTACATAATTTGCAGTGCCTAATCTTTATCATCTTTTCTTTCCTGCTCTCCTCCTTTTCATTATCCCCTTCCAGGTCCAGCCAGGGGCTCCAAGCCCCTCCATGGAGCTCTGGGTCAGCCATTGGATCATCTGGTGGATTCCTGGCCATCACAGCTGTCTGGTTGCACTCTCTGCCAGCCTGGTCAGCAGATGTTTTACTACCTGTGGATGAGCTTCTGCCAAATCATACCTCTCGTAAGGTTCTGCACTGACATTAAAAAGCCACACTGACTTCCCCAGCTCATTGCGTCTCTTCTCAAGTTTCGTCCAACGTTCTGGACCACCAGGAAGTGCTTGTGGTGGTATCCAGTCCCCATCACCCACATTTCCTGTCAACAACTTCCAGTCACCAGCCCTCAATGCTGCCCTCACGGCTGTGTCCCAGAGCCATTGAGTATCAATGCCTTGTCATATGGTTCCCCAGCTTTCCTAGAAACTGGGTCAATGTTGAAAAGAATTTCAGTGCGAGGACAGGGAAGACCTTCACTGATGCTTCCCCAAACATCATGAACATCAAGGCCATGGTGGGACTGCCGCGCTTCAGCAAGCCCCAGTAAAGTAGGATACCAGTCAGAGACATGAATCAGTGCTCTGCTTACTATACCTTTCTTCTTTAGAAGTGGGCTGTGGACAAAGCCCACAGCCCGAATGCCCCCTTACCAGTAGGTTCCTTTGCCACCTCTCAGTGACCAGTTGCTTCCCCCCGAGAGTGGCTGCCCACCGTTATCAGAAGAGTAGATGAGTACAGAGTTTTCATAGAGCCCTTGAGTCTTTAGTTCCTGGACCACTTGTGCAACCCCGCTGTCCAGGCAGCTCAGCATGGCTGCGTAATGACGCCTGAGACGATTGCACTGGGAATCATAAAGGTGAAGAAAATGGTCTGGTACCTGCAAGGGCGTATGGGCGGCCTGAAGGGAGAGATAGAGGAAGAGTGGTGTATGTGGGTCGTGTCTCTTCAAGATCTGCTTCACTCTGGTTGTACAAATGGAAGATTTAAAAGAATTTAATGACTGTATTTCTGTAGGATTTCTTTATTTACATGTACCAGGATACTTACCTGTCTATGTAGAGGAGAGTGGAGTAGTTCCCAGCCATCTCCCAGGCAGGCCTGTCTCCATCATGCAGGTCAAATCCACAAACTTCTGCCCCGTCACAGCTCTGATAGGAGAAATGATCTCCACTGCCAGTCAATGTGCCCAGGAAACTCTGAAAAACACGTCCTGTTGGCAAGCAGCTTGGTCTGCAGAAGCCCAGGTGCCACTTACCCACCATGTGTGTGGCGTATCCAGCTTCAGCCAGATGCTCTGGCGGGGTGGGAATATCAGGGGGCAAGCACAGCGGTTGACGTGGGTGGATGATTGAATGCTGGAGTCCAGTGTGAATTTGGTAGCTGGCAAAATTGAGTAGGGAGAGTGTGAGAAAAGATGTTACAGTATATTGCTACATATATTATGAAGCAATACTGGGAAGGGTTGTGTAACCAATATTGCACCTTTGGGTACTCATAGGCTGCTACACACCATTGTAGTGAAGGTGGGGTATTTTTAAAGTCTTAGTTTATATATGATACTCTCTCTCTCTCTCTCTCTCTCTCTCTCTCTCTCTCTCTCTCTCTATATATATATATATATATATATATATATATATATATATGTATGTATGTATGATATCATATACTTCAGCAAAACACCTTAGTGGTAATGTAGTAAGAGCTAAAAGATATAAAGTCAATAAAAAGAATCACGTCTCCTTTTATAGCCAACATGATCAATCAAAATTCCAATAAAGTGGATTTCAGAAGGCAAACAATCTCTTTGCTCCTTGATATAAACACAGATGGTACTTCATTACCACAAGACAAAAAGCCTGTTGATGATATGATTAATTACTTCAGCTGCAAACAGAAGCTGTAAATGAATAATTATACTGCCGGAATAATCATGTAACGAGGAAACTCACCATCCTGTCATGAGTTGACTGTGAGAGGGTGAGCAGATAGGTTGGACATAATAATTTTCCAGTTTAACCCCCTCTGCTGCCAGCCGGTCCAATACTGGAGTGTGGATGTCTGAGCCATGGTAACCAATGTCTCCATAGCCCTGGTCGTCCACCATAATGAAGATAAAGTGAGGTAGCCTGGGCTTTTCAACCTCCTCTGTTTTCACACTTTCCATAAACGTGTCTTCATCCTGACAGGCAAGGCTAAAGAACAAGGTTGCACCAATCACAAGAATAAACAAAGAGGAGCTTCTTCCCGTAATCTCGAGCAATGCCTTGTAACTAATATTTACTCAAAGCTGATTTTTTCTTTGTATTTCTGCTTAGTCTGCAGTTAATAAATCTCCAGCCAGATCACATTTGCAGAACGGGCAGATCTGTGGTCTCAAAGAGCTTGTCCAAAAGTCTTATCTATCCATTAAGTATGAGCTGCTGTCTTTTTCTGGGGCTTATTCTTGGTTTTGTAAGCTGGAGCTGAACTGGTGCCGGCTTCTGTGGTGGGTGGAGAAAAAGTCTGTCTCTAAGAGGTGCAAGAAACTGGCAGAGGTGAGAGTTTGAGAGAGAGACAGAGAGGTTTACCTTTTTGCAGTGCCTCGCTAGATTCCTATGTAGCTTCAGTTGTGCTATAAGATTGCTGGGAAGGTGTTGGGTAAGAATTAGAGGCAAATGTACTGCTCAGAGAAAGTAGACAGACATGGTGTTCTTAGCTTGCAAATCATGATTTTTATACTCACAGCAACACTACATTAAGGTAATATTAAAGGTACAAACCATAAACCTAACAGATGTTCAGTGGTAACTATGTCAAACAACCAAAAGTTTAAGCAATAGTAAAGCAAACGATTTTCAGAAAGATAACTGTACAACAATTTGGTTTACTGTGACGAGGTGGCACTTTTATAAGAGGATAGCTTGGGCTATATGTAGCCATATTGGTGATGAAACAGGAACAGCAGCAAAAAAAATAAATAAATAAAAAAAGAGTGACACTAATTCTGACTTTTTATTCAGGGCTTTAACTTATAAGACTGTCAAATGAGGATGTGCACTGGATCAGAAGAATCATTAATAAAGTGAATCCTGCAAGCAGCTTTAGCCAACTCAAGCTGCTCTATGTCACTCACATACAAGATGTCTTTTCACAAGTCTGTGAAAAAAAGTCCGTGAACTCGTGTTTTGACAGCAGGAACACGGAAGATTTACGCAGAACGCAACACATATGATGCACTTTCTTGACCCGAAATTCAAATTTTGACACTTAAATACTTTTCTTTCCTTCAGGTAGAGGCACACCAGGAAAACACTTGATTACCAGTGCTGGACTATAAAATGACTTCACTATAAAACCTCTGTGTTTTTTTCTTTAATAAACAGCAACATCCTTCTGGCTTGTGTTGTACTGAGCTAGCAGTGAGCTAAAAGCAGGTCCAAAGAGTCAAACATCTATTACCTCTGTTTCAGCTGCTTTGGCCTACCCACAGTTGTTGTGCAGCTGCAAGCCACTTTGTAACCCATCTTTGGGGAGTGGACATAAATCCTGCAAAAAATTCATTATCGGACAAGAAAATAACATTATTCGTTTCACTACAGTGGGTGGCCCTTATTGTTGAACTACTCTGATGTTCCCAAACTTATATTAAAACTTTTCAGCCAATATTTAGATTATTTTCTGTGGTGTTTATCCCTAACTACACTATAAATCCTTTAGCCTCTTTAATTTTTCTTTCATTGATTGGCGCAGCTCATTCAATACCTGTTAACAATTACTGCCTGTGCGATGGCATCGAAACCTATCCGGCCAAAGGAAAGCTTCCGGAATTGTGATAAGAATATTTATCGACCACTGTGCTCTTAGTCTTCACCTCACTGCCATCTGCACCCCACAATGCTGAGAGAAAATCAATGCCTCACATACGAGTCCATTTCCTACCGTATGGAGGCAAAGTTATGTAATTTCACAGGCTTTTTACCCATGGTGAAAGTGAAGCATCCACTGGGGAGATTCTTTCCTCATTCTTACCTCAGTATCATCTTTCACTAAGAATGATGAAATGATTTGTGGGAAATGTGAACATGTAAACAAAGGACTATATATTATAAAGTTAAAGTGTCAAGAGGGGTACAGGAAAGAAGAGGGGGGAAGAAAAAGGAAAAGCAGTGGACAGAAAAAGCTTCAGTGTCTAAGAGTACAAGATAAACAAAGTGGCATAAAAGGAGCAGTCACTTTGTCTTGTGTGTGTGTGTACGTCGAGGTCTCTGGGTGTAGCCATCAGTTTGTTTCGGGGAAATGCAGGACGACGTGAACTCTGTTCTACCACTAAGAGGAGGGAGACGAGAGGGAGAAGGGGCCGTAAAAATGGAAAGTGACAAATGTCTTCTTGAGGAGTAGACAGTAAGGGATTGTACTCTTTCCTCAGCTGTCTGAGGAGACACAAAGACATGGTGCTATCAAAAACTGGTGTTATAGATTCATTTCTACATACTATGTGGGCTGCAGAAGTGCATTTTAAAGACCCACAATGATGAAATACGAAAATAAAACAAACAATCTACAAAAAGGTTCAGTTTATAGTTGACGCTTTTACTTTTTCAGGGCTCGCATTGTCAAGAATAATGTCTAAGTGAGGGGAAAAATCCCTTTCTGAATGACAGTACTGGGGAATTTGGTGTGTAGGTAAAACAAGCAAACCATGCAAAACCAGTGTGTGTCTTAACAGTGTGTGTTTGCATGCGGGTGTGTTTTGGAAAAGGCAGTGGTGCAGGGTAGAAGGGAGTAGGAGTTGCTGTGATTTATTCATGATGACGAATAAGTGACTCACTTGAGCTGGAGACACTCTTAAGCTGGATCTAAGGTGAGGAAATGTGTGTATGTGTGTAACTCTGTCTGAATATGACTTTCATTTTGAAGTCATCATCCAAAATAAAAGCCTTCTATATTAAAAATTACCCACTTGAGACTCTTTATTGTATTTCAAATTCACAATCCAATATACAGGGAGTGCAGAATTATTAGGCAAATGAGTATTTTGTCCACATCATCCTCTTCATGCATGTTGTCTTACTCCAAGCTGTATAGGCTCGAAAGCCTACTACCAATTAAGCATATTAGGTGATGTGCATCTCTGTAATGAGAAGGGGTGTGGTCTAATGACATCAACACCCTATATCAGGTGTGCATAATTATTAGGCAACGTCCTTTCCTTTGGCAAAATGGGTCAAAAGAAGGACTTGACAGGCTCAGAAAAGTCAAAAATAGTGAGATATCTTGCAGAGGGATGCAGCAGTCTCAAAATTGCAAAGCTTCTGAAGCGTGATCATCGAACAATCAAGCGTTTCATTCAAAATAGTCAACAGGGTCGCAAGAAGCGTGTGGAAAAACCAAGGCGCAAAATAACTGCCCATGAACTGAGAAAAGTCAAGCGTGCAGCTGCCAAGATGCCACTTGCCACCAGTTTGGCCATATTTCAGAGCTGCAACATCACTGGAGTGCCCAAAAGCTGTGCAATACTCAGAGACATGGCCAAGGTAAGAAAGGCTGAAAGACAACCACCACTGAACAAGACACACAAGCTGAAACGTCAAGACTGGGCCAAGAAATATCTCAAGACTGGTTTTTCTAAGGTTTTATGGACTGATGACATGAGAGTGAGTCTTGATGGGCCAGATGGATGGGCCCGTGGCTGGATTGGTAAAGGGCAGAGAGCTCCAGTCCGACTCAGACGCCAGCAAGGTGGAGGTGGAGTACTGGTTTGGGCTGGTATCATCAAAGATGAGCTTGTGGGGCCTTTTCGGGTTGAGGATGGAGTCAAGCTCAACTCCCAGTCCTACTGCCAGTTTCTGGAAGACACCTTCTTCAAGCAGTGGTACAGGAAGAAGTCTGCATCCTTCAAGAAAAACATGATTTTCATGCAGGACAATGCTCCATCACACGCGTCCAAGTACTCCACAGCGTGGCTGGCAAGAAAGGGTATAAAAGAAGAAAAACTAATGACATGGCCTCCTTGTTCACCTGATCTGAACCCCATTGAGAACCTGTGGTCCATCATCAAATGTGAGATTTACAAGGAGGGAAAACAGTACACCTCTCTGAACAGTGTCTGGGAGGCTGTGGTTGCTGCTGCACGCAATGTTGATCAATAATAAAATTATTCCTCAAAAATACAACTTGCCTAATAATTCTGCACTCCCTGTATACACTCATTTGTGGTTCAGTAGAATGACGTCAGTGCAAGCGAAGGGCAAATCATGTAAATGAAACTTACAGATGACATGTTAAAAAAATGGAACGTTGGCTCTCTAAAATCTGCAGATGCAATCAGAACTACAACTCACAATTTTGCATTTTGATGGGTCTGAATTACGATTTAAAACTCAGTTACTAGCACTGCTGCAGTGTGACATGAGGGAATGGAAATCATATTTGCCAAAAATAACCCCGTCTTCTGTACTACTGCACTATGACCAAAACTTGCAGTACTATCCAGTAAGAAAAGCATTCATGGCACAGCATGTATGTTGCATTTACAATTAGTTTGTCATGAATAAACAGATTATCACTAAAACACTGAAAAAAATGTGAAAACTGCACCTGTGTAGCTGCAAACGTCTGAAAAAAAAAAAACAGAAATAGAAAAAAAAAATACAACAACAACTAGAAAGCTATTTTTATCAAATTATCACAGAAATGTATCTAGTCCACATAACATGAAAATCTGGTGTGGCATCCTGGCACTGCACTTTCACAACACCTGAAATTGATTTAGCTAGAAGCTGACTACAAGCTATGAGTTACGAAGTTTTACTTTAGTTTGGCAAACAATCTCTGCTTGTTTAGCAGCTGAGCCAGATAATTCTCTCAGGTGTTAGTGGAGATCAAACTAGAGCTAAAAGCAAAGACTGCCTTAGCCTCTGGGTGTAGTACTAAAGGCAATACTAACACAGGGCACAAGTAAAACGTTTTAAGAAAAAAGTACAGCTGTATTAAAAAAATATTTTCATTTGAGTGTCTTTGAGTGTCTTTGAACTAGATACTCAGTTATGTTCTACATAACTTTGAATGTATTCCAATATGTGTCTTTTTGGATGCGCTACTTAGCTCATTACGTATCACCTCCATTGAGGTGTGTTGCAAGTTAAAGACATGTTTATATGAGTCATGTTTCCTAATCTGACCTGTTTTAAGATTTGCAAATTTGAAAAAAAAGAAAGAAATTATTATTTCTGGCAAATTAAAAACTTTTGTATTCACAACACTAACTGAAAAATTTTTGAGGTTAGCTCTCAGCTGCCTCAGCCGCTCTCCAGCCATGTCAGTACAGCTCTGTATACTGAGTTGGATGTTTATAGTATCCTGTTCTTGCAAACAATTTATGTAAGTAAATGATACAATGTATTAAAATATATTCCTCTGGAAATAGTATAGATTTGGTATATTATTAGGTGCAAATTTAAGTTTCTGATTTTTATTATATATTTGTAATTTTGAATGCAGCCTTGATTAAATAAACTAGCAAAAGAGATCATAAACGGATTCGTTTATGATGTCTTTAAGTTGTCTTTATTCAAGCATGGTGCACATTCTTGTACATTATGATCCCATCTAGAGAAAAATAAACAATAAAGCAAGCCATGCTTTAAGGCTATCTTACAATTGAAGAATCACTACTGTAGGAGTGTGTGGTGTCTTCAAACACAAATTTTGTCCACAAACAAAATAGAGTTATAAGTGGATCTGTCTGTCTTTTATATATAGTCTTTTCCTAAATCATGGGTGAGTAATGTTATGGTCAGATACATAACATTAACCAAATGCTAACATATCATATATATGTGCTATGTTCTTTCCTTGAAATTTATGACCGCTCTACTTCCTTGACCGGACAAGTGGGTCATATTCTACAGCCAAGCAGAGTTTGAAGGTTCAATCCCCAGCTTTAGCTGGTCCTTGGGAAATCACTTCACTCTGAGGCATCTCACAAAGTAACTTACTGACATTAGTGAGTGGGCTGATCATAAAACAAAGTATTAAACAATCTGCAGCCTTCACCAGTTGATAAAATTAGAGGAAGCCAGATGGGCATCAAAGTTATTGCCAATATCCTGATGGCAGCATGGATGTCTATAATAAACCTCAGCATGAGAAGCAATTTAATATTTCACATGATAAATCAAGAATAAGTGAAAAGTTTGACTATAGCTGCTGGCGCTACAGAAAAAGTCTGCAGTTATTAATGTTAGGGTTCAAACCCAGGGCACCATGGATATCTGAACCAAATTTATTGGCAATCCAATGCATTTCAGTAAAAGATAACAGTGTCAACCTTATGGTGGTGCTACATGAAAAATTAAATATGACAGTAGGCTCCATCCTTCATTGTACTCAAAATATATATCAGTCTGGACCAAAGTTGAGGGCTAACTTGCTGTAATAGCAGCTAATAATTATAACTGAACTTCTGTCTAATGAGCTTTGTGCCATATACAGTTTTAAGGTGTTTTCAAAACTTGTCACTAAAGTGAGGAAATAGGCTTTCAGTTCAAGTCATGTTCAGTGTAAACACACAACTGCCCTGAACCTATGCACATAGACGTGCATAGCAAAATAAACACAGAATTTGCCATCTAAACCTAAGTGATCAAAATATTGCCTCTTCAGTACACCAGTGGAGCTGGCAGATATGGGCTCTGAGATATCACACAAACACTGTCACTTCCACCAGCCGTGAAGGTGACACTGGCAGAAACCCTGGCTCTGCTGCTCCTCAAATACTCAAGGATCATCTTGCAGCCAGCAGAAACTCAATCCACTCCCTATTCTCCTCACCTTACACTGTGATGGATTGACAAGAAGAGGCTGAGGGGTTGAAGGATTACTCAGGCTCATCACATCTAACAAACCACCCACATGGAGGATGCTGGTGGCCTTATGTCAGATTCACAAACTTTGGTTAAACTTTTCTGCATCCTCCTCCTCGTCCTTTTTAAAGCCTGGACCTTTCCATCCTATCAGACGTTTCCCTCAAGGAGAATGAGTGCTGGCTTTGACTCATCAAAAATGAACTACAAAAGTGATACAGTCAGTGGAGAGTGCCACCGTGAGGATTAAAGAAATAATGCATGTAGACTGATCGCAAACCTGATACAAGAAAAAATAAAATAAAATAAAGCGCCATACTCCTTGAAAATATTGCAAACAAGCATGCAGATTTTCTTTCAACTCAACTCAACTTAATTCAATTCAATTTTATTTATATGCCACCAAATCAAATCCACAGTCACCTCAAGCTGCTTAATATTGTAAGGCAGATCCTACAATAATACATACAGAGAAAAACCCAACAATCATATGACCCTATATGAGCAACCAGCAACCGGTTGGGGTGAGAGAAGGAAGACAGGACAAAAGACATGCTGTGGAAGAGAAAGATGTGCTTATTTAAATATAAGGTAGTTGCAGTTTTTGGCTAAGGATTTATTCCTGGAAGCAGCTGCAATTATCAGATTACTCAGAGTTTAAAGCAGGTTCAGGCTTGTAAAGTAACTGAAAAACTATCTGCTATTAAGGCCTTAATTCAACATAAATCTATGTGAAAAAGAACAATTCATTAAACTCCTTATCCCACAATTTCATTTATCCTATGAAGATGTTCATGGTCAAAATATTCAGGACACTTTAGTTATTCCAGTTAGGTCCAGAACTGTGACTCAGAAAACAGAGTGGCTTGTTCACTAGTCACCATGGTCGGTGGTTTGAGTCTGAGCTTCCGTGGTCCACATGTCGAAGTGTCCTTTTGCAAGAACCAAATCCTAAATTTCCCAATTTCATCTGTGCAGGATAGACAGAAGTGCCGGATGCACAGAGTAAAGTATATGAATGAATGTGACTCATATTGCTTTAAGTCGTCAGTAAAACTAACAAAGTGCTATACGAATGTCACTCCATTCTTCACCTAACCACTTTGTTCCAGACTCAATTTTCTCAGTGCTGGACTGATTACACAGAGCTGAGGCTTTGCAGGTCGAACAACATTTTGTACAAATAATCATATCACTAGATGATGAATCCTGCTACCAGCAAGGTTGGCCTTTGTATTGACATTTCTTTACAGCTATTGAATGGAACACGCAATGATTGCAGTGGCAGTCATGTTCTCCCTCGACATAAGTGGAATTAAAAAAAGTCTACAGCATACACTGTAGAGTACCGATATGCTGATCTAAGATTGTGATTATGGCAAACATACCAGCAACACATTTGCACTGAGAGTATGTAACATGTAGCACGTTCACTTTAACCTTCAGTTCAGTATTGGAAGCTATAATGGCATAGACTGTCAGCTTTGTTAAACTTTTTACTACATTTTAAACATTTAAAAAAACACTTTTCCTGGTAAATATCAGAGTAATGAAGGTACTGTACAATTACATAAGTAATATAAGGTTCGCTGAGGACATTAAAGCATCATTAATGGTAAAGACTTTTTATTTATTTAGTGGTTGGTTTAAGATAAAGCCACCTGAAATACAGTAAGTTCTTACACAGGAGGAAAGGTCCATGTTTGCATAGCAACCAGTGAACTGAAGTATTAATCTCTGACCAATCAGAGCTTAGTTTGAGTGACCTGTTGTATAACATATTTTAGGACAGATGGTCTGCGCCATTATTTTGGGTGACTTTGGATGTGTGTGTATGTATTTGTTTGTGTGACTCACTGGTGTGACAGCACAAGGAGGTTAAGAGGGGCCACCTGTGTCATGAAGCAGATGATACAGGAGTCATGTCTCTGAGGACAGTGGGAGTCCTGGGAGAGATGCAGCAGTCTGTCACAGACTGGGGTCAAGAGTTCAGGATTACAGGAAAAAAGGCTAGAGTCACAGAGTAAAAGAGTCAGTAAGTGGCTGCAATCAAAGCAACAAATTATTGTTAAAATAAATCTTTTCAAAACAATTAAAAGATATCCCCATAATAGTGTCACAGATCCAACCTAAAATGACTTTGCAGTTAAGATAGACCTCAAAATGATGTAAATTTAACTGACAAAGATTTATATATATATAGTATATAACCAGCCTGCTGACCAAATAATCAATTTCTGACCAAAAATCAATTTCTGAAAGCAGAAGGTTTAAAATGATAATTTCATTTGTAATGCATGTATTCCCGCCACTATGACACGCTATCCTCTTCATTTATGTCTCTTTGAGCAGTCTAAATATATTCATTACTTAAGAGAGACTAATCTCTTATTTTCCACATAAAACACATCCAGAATGTTCATTTGTGCTTGACATTACACAAAGATCAGTTTACAACATGTTTATTAGAATGGCAATCTCATTTTCACCCCATCTGAGCTGGGGCGAAGGTCTGGCAGTGACTGGTTGGCAGTATCTGCCATCCTGGCACAGATGCCACAGTCAAAGGGCAGAGTCGGCGTCTGCTGCTACTCCACCAATCTGTCTATCAAATTCTTCTTGGCAAGGCCAGTTGGACAACAGAGAAGTTAGAGAAAATGTCTGCAGGTCTTTGAAGTGTAATGCTACAATAACAATAAAAAAAGTGGAAAAAAAATGTTGAAAGAAGAGATGGGCACACACAAACTAACAAAGGGAACATGAGCAGGACAAAGACACTGCATCATTTAGAAATTCTCCCATGTCCACAGAAAAGAAAAGAAAAAGGAAAAAAAAACATGCTTCCAGGCAGGCAGCTCCTGTCCTGGATGGAATGACTGAGCAGACCTCTTCCTGACTTATGCAGTTTTTCTAACTGAAACCACAACTATTCACACTGCAGTGTTTAGTTTAGCAGAGACGTAGTCGCTTTCAGCAAAGACACACTGTGTTTATTTAACTGTGCAAGTCGGTCATAGAATATCACAAACGTATTTTTGTATTCGAACATTTCTCACTGCTCTGTGAGAGTGTCTGGAAATGGTCTGAGTTCCCAGACAGTCAGAGATCCTTCAAGTTTTTCCCAACATTATTACCAATATTAGTGTTTTTTGGATTCATATGGATTGGAGAATACAAATTCTCCAGAAAGATGGTATTAGAAATGTCTCTGTAACATCTAAAATTCTGTAATGATATTGGCTTTTTTTTTTTTTTTTTTTTACCTCAAAAGAGACAGAAATTACCATTAAAACTGTGAAATTATGTAAAAACTCAGAGATGCTAAGAGCAAGCCCGTTTTTAACCACTAGGGGGAGCAATTACCACAACTACTCTTTCCAACTGTTGGTTCAGAGGTCTCACTAATACCACACTTTACCAGTGTTCTAATGCATCAAATAAAAATAATGAAATACGGTGTATCAGTTTTGTTCAGTACCTTCTTTAACTGTGATATTCTATTAGATCTGACATTGGCTCTAGGAAGACAGTGTGACATTTTTTTCTCAGTGGCTGACCCAGGACTGATCCTGGTTACTATACTGAGGTCTGGAAACAGCTGCAGAGCAAGGCTGCCAAAGGGAGCAACTATCATCGGTAACCTCCCACCGCATTGATAATAGCAGTGTTGGCTTTCTTGCAAGAGGATCATTCACCCTCCATCAACAGGTTTAAAAGGTCTGTCAGTGCCCCAAAGGACAATACAACATAATTTAAACAAGTTTACATGCACTGAACTTCTTTTAATGCAATCTATTTTAATTGGATGAAGTTTAAGATCAAATCATTAAAATGACATGAAATTAAGAAAAGATACAAACAAAGCAAAAAAAAAAAGGACCAATTTTACTCTGGATCATCCTTAACTTAAAATCAAAACTTTTGTCATTGTTTCCATCTTGTGACTCGTGTTCAGTGTTCAAAAAAACACTATGAAGACATCTGTTGCTTTAGGCCACACTTAAAGTATTAATAATTACTAGACATACCACCAATGCTTAAAAAGCATAAGAACTGCATATAAACATTACATAGCCAAATCTGGTAAAAAGCACTTGCTCACTTTGCCTAAGAATTTAAAAAGCTTCCCCCCGAGTAGAGTTATGTTTCTACAATTGACTTGATTCAGGATTTTCTGAGTGCCACTTATGGCACTTTGTGACAGCAGCGTTTAGCACAAAGCATCACTGTGCACTAAGGTACAGCTTCTCAGACATCCAGTCTCTTAGCTTGGTTTGTGTGTGAAATGTCTCTGTTCAGACTATCTGCAGCAGCCAACATATCCAAGAGTTTGGCTGTGTGTGTGAATGTGGCATCCAGTTGTGACCGATCGATGTGCATAAAGGTAAAGATGCGGTGGGATGCATGTCTGCCTGCAAAGAGAGGAGTTATATTACCTCTAATTTAATTAACAACAAACTGTTCCAAAAATCTTTTAGCAAAACAACTTTTTCATTTTATTTTTTAAGCAATTATGTGATCATGGGATACTTCTGTATGTGCCATTCAGTCAATAATGTGAATGCTTGTGGATAAACTTTGGTCAAATCTCAGTGTAGCAATGCAGATTCTTCATCCAGAGCATTAGTATTTCTTCCAAAGACTCTATGATGACAGCCTTGCATGTTTCCAGAGGATCTGGCAGAATGCATGCACTAATGACTGACAGCACCACAATCTCCACTTACTGTCCACATGGATAATGTTTCTCAACAGAAAAAAATGTATTTAAAGTAATTAATCATAAGGGGTGTCTTCACTCATGGCAAAGCTGCCGCGAGATGGGAGAGTGACTCTGCTAAAGGTTACTACCGACCTCAAATGCCAGATATGAAACACTGGCATTTGGATGTTCTGAATGGTAACTTTGCATTGATCTGAAGAGGAGCAGGCAAGACATTGAAGGTGGCGGTGCCTTCCAATTTCAAAAATAGGACAGCACCCAGTGGCACAGGTCTGAGTGACAGGACAAGTGTTGAGCTGGACCCTCCCCTCCCTCATTTGGGGCAGGCATTCCTCTGTGTAAGCAGACACAGACCCCCTCCCATCATATTTCTCTCTCCTTCTCCCTCTCTTTTTCCTTTGGCGATGGTAGTTGGCTCACACGGAGTATGGGTGGGCACACAGAAGTGTGTGTGCGTGTGTGTGCTTGCATGTTTGTGTGTTCAGGTGTGAGTGTGAGCTCAGAGGGAAGTCAGCACCCGGACAGTGTGCTAGGCGAGAGCAGGCCAGAGCTCTTCGATGGGGCCCTGACTAGGGCCAAAGCACTGAGGGGGGTCCTCAGATGAATGATTAAAAACCTCAGAAGAAAAGAAAATAACTACAAAAAAGAAGAAAAGATAAAAAAGAAGATCCAGAGAGAAGAACAATGGTTGTAGAGGAAGTGATAATTACATTGTCTGGTGGAGCGCCATGGGGGTTTCGTCTCCAGGGAGGCGTGGAACACCAGAAACCACTCCAGGTAGCGAAGGTAAGGCGAGTCACTCAGCATGTTGGACAGAAGCCAGCATTTCACAGTTTGCTAAGAAAACAGTGAAAAGAACAAAACAGTGTTAAAGTCAATAGCGTCACCAAGCAGAAGGGAAACAGCAACAGAGTTTTATTGTGTAGAGCTGTGAACAAAGCTTAAAGGAACATTGGCAGTGTTCAATGTTGGTTTGGGGCCTGAATATGAGTCATCATCTTGTTTGAGAACTTTTTTTATGTAGAGTTGTACTGATGATTGATTGGGTGAACTTTAAACTTCAAGTACAGATAGGTGGGAATGCTAGGCCACCCTGTTGCATATCTTCCTCTGACTGCTTTGCCTGTTAAGCTCAGCATTAAAGCAAATGATAGTAACCCAGAAATCAAGTAACATTTGCAGAAAATATTTTTTTCTGTTGCTGGCCACAGTGCGCCCTACACCTCTGAACAACATCATAATTTCATTCAAGAAACGCTTCAATTAACCTGGCCACACCCGGTAATCTTGAAGGATCCATTCAGTTGGTTTTTTATTGTAAAGTAAAATTACAAGAGTGAAAAACATACAAGTAAGCAAAATGTAGTGACCTCAGGTTATTTCTTGAAATCAGTGTGGTGTATGCCATATTAAAGCCACAATGATATTTATAATGTTAAAAAAATCTTTATTACATTTTTGAGAATTGCAGACTAGTTAAATATTCATATTTCCTTGAGTCCACTGAAGGTAAAGGAAATATTTAACCTTCGAATTCTCACATGGAGTCACTCAGCTCATTTTACTCTCCAAAAGCAAATTCTTCATGGGCAATAATTTGGTACCAACACTTGGCAGAAATGAAGCAGTCCGAATTTCAGTCTTGATCTCCATTTAGGATTTCAGACTGTGGCATGATATGAGATGGGGAACATATACTGGATAAAAGGATTAATTTGGCTCCCAAGTATATAAAAAATAGCACCTCTGATATAAGCTTCTCTTTTTATTTTCTGACTTAATATGTACATTTGCTTGTATTGAACACATTGTATTGCACACACTTTATGAATGTATATTAGCATAATATGAAAAATAGATTCATCCACACATACTTTCCATAATTGTTGACTGAGCAGAAGTACTTTTGAAGGTGGCTATTTATAGCTGAGAAGCATCAGGTCTCTAGGTCAGCCAAGGTGTATGTTTCAGCTCAGTATTTAAAAATTAGCCTCATACACTATTTCTGAACATGCACTAATCGTCTTGATGCTAATCGTCACTTCCTTGTAGGTTTACATCAAAAAGAATTACTAATCGTTTGACATCTGTTACTCCGGATTGTTGCTGTTCTGACATCACATATGGCGTGGTGTTAATTCAAATGAAGCTGCCCCCCCTTTAAAAATGATCTCCATATTACAAAATACAGGAATCTATCTACTTGGCACAGTAGGTCAGGGAAATTGTATTATATCCTGCTTTTTCACAGGATATAATTTCAAATGTTAGTATAGCCAGTTCTTCTGCGCAATGAATCCTTATTTGTATAATGCACTGATATTTGATAATATTTGCACTGGCAAAATAATTATCCTTTGGAAAATGTTACTGGCTTAGATTGTCTAAGTAAACTTTTAATATTTTTTCAAGAGTGATTCTACGTTGTTGAGTTATGAAGAGTAACATGTAGACAAGCTGGCCTCGGGACACCAAGTCACCTTTACGAAGGTGGACAGCTGGTTCTGTCTGATCATCTAAAACAATGTGCTCCTTCACCCCTGAGAGGAGGAAGCTGTAATCTTGTCAGGTCTCACACTATATCATCCCAAACAGGTGGAGCAGTGTGTGGCTGCACTGAAAAGAGCTGGTGTGTCAGTCCTGGGTCTGTGCCGTTGAGACAGCATGTGCATGCTTCTATGTTTATTTATATGACTTTAAGTGTATTTTTGTACTTCCCCATGTGGTGAATGTGTGCACGCATGTAAGGCTATTATAACTGTTATGATTTGTGGCCACAAAGTGACTGCGTGAATGAATAACAGACATCCTCTGCCACAAGTAAGCACGGACCATTTTAAAAGGCTTAGCTAAATGGGGACATGGGATTTAATTACAGACAAACTAGAATAGCTGGAAAGAAAACTAGTTAAGGTAACCAAAGCAATGCTTCTCCATCTACTAATTCTAATATTAAAAATTTCTTTCATATATGCCTTCGTAGAGCGTAATCAAAACTGCACTGTTAGCTTAAAAAATAGGAACATCTTCAGGCCTCTGTTTTAGATTTACTATGTGACATGTCGACATAACTTGCACAGACCTGAGGCAGTTTAGAGTGGGCAAAACGCCACGGTCCTGACAGACCTTGGGCACAAATAGCAAAGCACCAAATGAAGATGGCTTCTGGCTGGCATTTCCTTGTTAAAGTGTGTATGAGAGCTCCACTCGAGCTGTAATATGTGGCATATGTCTGCAGCAAGATCGAGCTGTCAGTGCAGAATCTGGTCTCTGTCTTTGTCAGTCATTATCACAAACCAATCCAAGACAGCAGCATAGCTCTGTTGTTTTTTTAAATTTTCCAATCAAAAGCGTTACAAAAGCTGGTCTTTCCCTGATCATTCTCTGGGAAAATATTATCACAACTCTGTACTATACAACTTGTACAGCCCTTTAAAGTAAGGTGGCAGGGCTGAGACTTGGCCTCGAGTTATGTTTAGTTTGATAAAATCCTGTAACAATAAAATCTGACATCATTCAGCAGGATATGAACAGTTGCACACTCTAAATATTTAAAAGCTATTTCACAGTAAAGGTATTTTGTTTTGGTAGCATGTAATCGCTATTAATTTAAAACAGAGAAAGGAAGTTTACTTCCTTTTACTAAGGAAGGTTTACTGAGGAAGTCTATTCTCATTCTTTTAGTATTAAAAACTTCTGCTTGCAAGGCCTTTATACCTGATTTAAGACATAAAATTTTATTGTACATGTACAATGACAATAAAGGGCTATTCTATTCTATTCTATTCTATTCTATTCTATTCTATTCTATTCTAAATAGTCCTGGATGTCTCTTCTTGTAGGTTATCAGGGACTTGTACCAAATGACTGAAACAATATTTCTTCATACAACGAGTCAGAAACTCAGATTTTCAGTTATTTTTAGTATTTCAGCTTTTAACTTGTTTTGCCTATATGCAGGTGCGCAAACGCAGCAAGGCATGCAGGGCTGGGTTGCGGGAGGCTGATGAGCTGGTCTCCATCAATGAGCAGCCATGTGCAACGCTCTCCCATGCCCAGGCCATGAACCTCATCGACAGTTCCCCTGGGATATTACACATCCGGGTCAAAAGGTCAGAAGAACAAGAGAAAGTAAACTCTTCCTAATCTTAAAGCATCAGCAGCTCATTGTAATGGATAAAGAAAAGTGTAAAATGCACTGACTTCATACTTGCTGCCCTGCATTTAAAATGAATTAAAAAACAAGAAGACAGCGTATACTAAATATAAAAAATGAAGTTATGATATCACATTCAAAGGTACTCATTGACATTAATACTATTTTAACCTTTGCACTTGTTTTCAGGGCACCTGCTGGTTTTCAGTCTGTGGTGCTTGTGACCCGAGCCCCATCTCCCCGAATAGACAAAGAGTACCGTGCTGCTCTGCGAGCTATGTCACCAAATCACCCTCACCATGCACCTGTCCGTGAAGTCCATCGTAGCCGCTCCACCCTAACCAGCGGCTTGACATCGCCACCTGGGAGCGAGGCTTACTATGGCGAGACTGATAGTGATGCAGATGTGGCAGGCTACGAGAGACAACGCAGGCAGAAACGCCGAAGCCCCAGCAACTCCAACCCTGGGAAACCCACAGGACGAACCTCTCCTGAGGGTGGGGAGACATCAGAAATGAGTGGCTATGACAGCGCTCCAGATGCACATGTTTACCCCCGTTTATTGGATGGTGGAGAGGGAAATGGGGGAGGTCTGCCAGGGGTGGCTAGAAGGGAAGTGATTTACCAACCTCCTGGTCCCGGAATGTGGTCTTCCCAGACATCAACAGAGACTTCCTCTATCATATCCTCAGCAGATGACCAAGGGCCACGGGATGCAGGGCAAGAGGAGGATAGTGGCTTTTTAGAGCCTGCCAATGTGCCACTGGTATCCCCTGAGAGGGCAAAGGAGGCTCTGATGCTTGGCTCCCGTAACCAGCTCGTGCCCATGGTGGGTCCTGTGAATAAACCCATTGATGATGAGCTTACAACAACCTACATGGAAAAGGCCAAGCAAGCCAGTAAGTACACCTGGAGAAGGCCACTGGGATCAACTTGTGCCTCACATGTAAAAATTAAATAAATATCCTATTATGATTTGGGGGGAGTTTATGATTATGATACAAATAATCCAAAAATTAAAAATCAAACAAATACGCTCATCTATCGCCTTACCTTTTTCTAAACAGTGCGTCAAGAGAGGTCAGTTATTGATTTAAAACAACGCTTTAGGAAGCTAAAACAGATCAGTTTTGGAACTACAGTATTTATCTATATACGGTACCTGTTTATAATTATCCTAGAGTCACCAGCCGAGTTTTAAAGCTGGTCATTAGCTATTTATATCCGTTGATACTCTGGAAACATCACTGATACCAAAATTAATTGTACCAATACTGTCGGAATAGTGTGATATGAAGCTTACTCAAGCTTAATCAAAAAGACTAACGTGTCCAGTTTGATTTGTTTAATATGACAATTACCAAAACTAGCCACACATAAGTGTTTTTTGAAGTTTGTAGCTCAAAGTGGGTGGGTGTCAAATCTGTTAAACAGGGCATGGTCATATAGTTTACCGTATTTTCCTCCAGTTATGTAAAAACCACAGCAATCAACCTAGGAGCCCAAAAACAACTGCTTTTTGATATCAGGTGGCAAACCGAGGATAATATCTCTTGCTGCTCTCATCCCCTTTACTCTTTTCTTACTTTTTCTTTCTTACTGTATATTGAAAGAACAATAATATGTGATTTGTTCTGTAATACTCAATATGATGTACTTTGGTTCTTATTAAAATTGCAAATGCATTTTTATGCTTTTCAAAATGCATCAATTAAAATGATGTGCTTACATTAACCTTGACTTAATAGTTTCACAATCTTTGAAGAGAGGTTAAAAAAACGTGATAGTGATGAAAGCACAGAAAACGACTAAGCATTCTTTCCTAAAATTTGTCATTCTGTCTATCATCCTTAATTGATTCTTGGAATTCCTCCTTGCCATCACTGACATTCGAATGTCCTACTTAAGAACCATGTCCTAAACAAATTAAAATTCCGCTTCATGTGGCATTTATACCAGGGTAATAGAATTAGATTGCCTATGATAATCTGTTTAATACCATAACAAGTTAAAGGATATGTTATGTATGCCTTTTGAAGTTCTCCTTCCAGTCACCTATGACATCAAAGTTTCCATTAGCCTGCAAATACTTTCATTAAAGTTAGATGTCAGAGTACATGACCCTAACAATGTGCAAATTTATCCTTCACCTTAGCTAATGTGATAAGCTCAAAGCTTCTGTGGAATTTTCCTGGAAGTGCTACTGTGGCAAGTTAAGAGATGGATGCCTGTTGGACAGGCAGACAGGACAGGTTTAGAAGCTTATGTCAGAGTTCATTCTTTCAAAGGCTAAATCTTTTCCTTTTGAAATTCTGACCCTAAGATTTACTTTACATTATGCCACTGCATAACAACTTCTAATAGTTTTGACTTTCATATCCTGCAGAACTTAACCGAGGGGATACACAGCAAGACAAACAAGTAAAGGAAGCCAAAAGCAAGTGTAGAACAATCGCCTCTCTTCTGACAGATGCTCCTAATCCTCACTCAAAAGGTGTGCTAATGTTCAAGAAGAGAAGGCAGCGCTCCAAGAAGTACACACTCACTAGCTTTGGTAGTGTTGATGAGGACAGGTGTCAGGACTCACAAGAGGAGGATGGGGTACTTCCTGGCAGTGAATCTGAGTTTGATGAGGAAGGTTTTTCATCAGTTCCTGACCCGACTTGGGACAGTGACTATCTGGATATGCTGGAAAAGAGGGCAACAGCAGGTACTGAAGGTCGTGGGGATGGAGCAGAGGATGCTCCGAGTCCAGGTTTGAGTGACACTGTGGGCAAGGGTGCCCAGTTATTTGAGCAACAGAGAAAAAGGGTTGCTGAGCATGCCAAGAAGACAGAAGCAGCAAAACCTCAAGTACCTCCACAATCCCAAGTCCATGAGGAACCTCAGATACTCCAGATGTTTCAGTCACAACAAGAAGTAGAGCCACAAGTAGAAACAAACTTACAACCTCAGCACATAACACTACCTGGAACTATATCCACACAACCAATCCTATCACAAGCCCCAGGTCCAGTTCGTGTTGCATCCCGTGGAATGACTAATGGAGACCTATCCTACTCTGCAGTCAGCACAGCTAGCATGGAGGAGTCATCTCCACTAGTGGCACCCAAACCAGCTACTGCCTCAGTTACCATTCTGACCAGTCCTGGTCAACCAGCCGAAACACCATTGCCAGAACTACCTGTGAGTAATGTTCTCAACAGGACAGCACGTCCTTTTACCCCTGGCTTTATCAGCATTCGGGCTGCAACTGCCCCTGTGACGTTCCGGCCACCTGTCACAAAGACAACCCAGCGTCCTGCCTCAACAGCTGTTGTGCCGCCACCATTTTCCACTACATATGAACTAGACATTAACAATACAGCAGGAACTTCACAGCTATCCCCTGGTACTTCATCAGTGATCTCGCCACAATCTTCCATACTTCAAAGTTCCTTGGTCTCAAAGCCAGAAGCTCCTGTTACCTATCACCCTCCATCCCTTTCTACTTGTGTGCAGTCAACACCACCAATTACTACTGTTCAGCAGGCTCCATTTCCAATTGTGACTCTAGCCTCTATTCCATCAGCACCACCAGCACCACATGTACCAGTGATTCTAGCCCCCGGTCCACCTACATCCCAAATTCCTGTGTCAGCTGACCAAGTTATCCCAGTGTCTCCACTTCAAACACCAGTTGCTCAGCTACGACTGCAATCTTCAATTGCACCTTTGTCTCAAGTGTCAGTGGTCTCCCAGTCTGAAACTGTAGCTCCAACCCCAGTTCCTGGTCCAACAAGTCGCACAGGAATCTTGCTTGAGGCTCGAAGGCGTAGTGGGAAACCCAAACCAATGTTCAATGTGCCAGATGTTAAAAAGAAATCCCCCAATCCTGAACTGTTGTCTATGGTGCAGAATCTGGATGACAGATCCAGCCGATACAACTATGGCCAACCACCCGACGAGAATATCTATGATGATTCTGAGGAAATTAGAAGTGATGAGGCTGGCATAGGAAAGGTGCCTCCTCCAGTGGCACCCAAGCCACGAGTTGTTCACGAAGCTCCACAGATTCTCCAAGCAGGAGGTAAGGGGGCCCAACTGTTTGCCAAAAGGCAGAGCCGTATGGGTATGTATGTAGTGGACACTCCACCCGAGACTACTTACCAGAAGGAAGGGACAATGCACAGTGCAGCACAACCCCTTGGTTCCTCCCTCAATCCTTCACTTCCTTCTCAATGGAAATACTCCCCAAATGTCCGTGCACCGCCCCCAATTGGGTACAACCCACTTTTGGCCCCATCTATCCCTACTGGGCCTCAGAGAGAAACAAACAAGCCAGACAACAGGGGTAGAGGAAGCTCTCCAAGAGAGGGCATCAAAGCACTGGATTTCATGAGAAGGCAACCCTATCAGCTCAATTCTGCCATGTTTAACTATGGGGGCAGCGCTGCTAATCTAGCAGCTATGCCTTCTTACCAAGCCCAGCAGCGTGACTACATACCACCAATGGTGGGAAGCTCCTTGACCTCACCAAGGCAGATCCCCGTCAAAACAGCCCGTGTCTATGAGGTCAAGCGATTCTCCACACCTACACCTATGTCTGGTCCATCTCTCGCTCCTAAAGTCCTCGCACCACGCTCAGCCACTTGCCTTGGAGAACGTTTGACTCACTCTGGCATGACCTCCCCACCTCCTGAAACCTTCACTCCAACTCCAGTCTCTGCCTTGACAACAGCACCAGACAGTATACCAACCCCAGCTGCACCTCTGTCCCAACCAACTGGACCACCCAACCTTCCAAAATTTTCTGCCACTCCCATTCCAAACCCAGTGCCCCCTGCAGTCCCAACACCTTATGCTCCAGTGTCATATACCACTGGGCTCCAGTCAGCCAAACAGTTCCAGAGTGCTCCTGAGCTCAGCATCCTTGCCTCTCTGCCTCCACTCAAGTCCAACCCAGTACAGGCACCTAAACCACGATTTGTGGCCACCAAGGGAGGTGTTCAGCCCCGTGTCTGGAGGCCAGGGGCAATCTGAGGGCAATGAAGCAGTCAGTACCGTGCTTGGACATATTCATATTCATGAAAAGGCTAATTAATCATGGACAGAAATATATCTGACAATTTTGTTAATTGGTTGATAGAAAAAACATGGAGTTAAAGATGTTTTATGCTTTGGGAAACTGATGGGCAAAGATCAGGACTCATATGCAAAAATTAGCTGATGAAGTAACATAAAATGGCAATTGAGTATGAAATTGAAATATAAAAAACAGGTGAGTTAAGTTAAATGAGAACAAAAGATTTTTTTTTTTTTTTTTTTGCTCAAAATGCTGCTTATCACATTTATTTTGCTGCTAACAGATTAAATGAGTCACACTAGTTTTAAACGATATTGCCATACACTGTATAGCCCACCATATGCCTGTCCTGGGGGAGGTTTGTGTAAGGCTTCTGGAGATCTCTTCTACTAATTTAGCGGAAAACCCATCTAAACAGAGCCTGTACTGAATTATTCTTTGAAACTTGAAATGTCTGAAAAGTGAACAATGAATGAACGAATGCCATTATGAGCAAAGCTCAAACCACTAAAAATATATGTTGTGTGATGTAGACTGGAGTAGGTGGATCTTATAACATGTAATTCACAGTACTCGCCCTATTCAGTCATGTACACTCATGGGTGTTTAAATTATGCTGTTTTTTAAACACCTCAGCTCACTAGGGTCTATAAGTGAAGGCAAGGTTTGCTCTTGCAACGAGTCAGATACCTCCACTCACTATAACTAGAGAGAAATGCTATCTTTTTAGCCCAGGTCACATACAACAAGTGCCTGGGCTGTCACTGAATGAACACTTGTTACTGGATATCACTGCTTCTATTTACCACCTAGACACACCAGAGTCTCCTTAGAATCAGCGTGCACTTTGCAACTATATGTAAATTCGTAACTTTTATTAAACAAATAACACAGATGAAGAAATGTGTATTTTGTTTTGTAAAGTTGTAATTTATTCAGAGGGAATGCATGGGGAAGTAGATAGACAGAGAAGCACTGGCCCTTCTGAAAGGGTTCATGAAAAGAGAGCGGCTGTGGAACGAGGACATATTTAGGAGTAATGGGGTCACAGTTCTGGTGTTGCCATTTCACTGAAGTGGTCACAATCAAAGTCAGACTTCTGTCTGTTGGTTTGATACCTCACAGCCTCTAGAAATTAAATTAGAATGACCAGGAAAGTTTGAGCCATGAAGTTTGTTGGACAGAAGCACAGAGGTTTAGCTGTTGTGTTCTAAATAACAATGGGTGCTGTTAAAAAGTAAGGAGAAATATGTTTGATGAATATGTGCTTCCAAAGACTGAATATGTTAAAGGAACAAGTAAGAAACATAGAAAGACTGTTGTGTTATATTTGTGGTACTCTTGGTAGATTTTTTTTTTTTTTTGATTTTTTACCCTTTTTAAAATACAGTTTCTCTTCAAGCTTGTTCTTGTTTTCATTATGTCATTAGAAAACTAGATCTTAGATATAGATATGCTGAGGTGTACAGTGTGAGTTTCTGAAAGTACATGGATTAAATAATGAGTGTGAAAAATGTTTGTTATTAATGCTGAGTAGAAGTTTATACTGACAGATGACAAGATATTTTTAGAGGAATAAAATTGGACTTCAAGGCTCTCGAGCTGTCTGACATGTCTGATTTTATACTGCCCTCTGTTGGTTAGTCTTTTAATGTATGACAAAAAGCATGCAAAAATGCAACTTGTAACTGAACAATGAAGTAAATGTAACTGTATAGTAGTTTAAACATTAAAAAAGGATTAAAAGATAAAAATTATTACCAGTGCAGAGTTTGTTTGTTTTTTAACTTCAGACTAATTTTATAAATTACATAGGTTTGTAGCTCGTTAATAAAAATAGTAACTCAGATAATATAATAGAATATGAATTATATTTTCACATAAGGAACCTATTGGGTCATTCTATGAAAAAAATCAGTGAGTGTGTCTAGCTTGATTAGACTCAGCTCATTTTTGTTTGTACAACAACTTTATCACATTTAATAAAGCCATGAAAAATTCTACCTTCAATGAATATTTTGTGAGTTCTTAAAGTATAGATAAAGATCAAAATACTAACATTGGAGCTAGCCACATTAAATTTTCAGGGCTGGAAAATACATTTAAGTATTGTTAAAAATTGTAGGTAGATCAAATGCACAACCCCTCCAAATGTGACAATTTAAAGCCAAAGTGTAATTTCTTTCTTTTTTTTCTATAAACAGCTCTGAGGATCTATATTATGGGATATATCCTAGAGTAGCAAAACTCCATCAATTTAATGTGACAGACTAACAGACATGAGCATTGAAACCTTGGATGTTTCATCCTATATTTCACAGGAGGAAACTTCAAAAACTACAGTATGGGGTAAAGTTTTAAGTATCATATCATCATATTGGAGAGATACCTGGTCAGTACAATTTATAGCATACAAAATGTCCTTTTTTGTATTTTCTAATGTTTTTTTTTCTCATTTTAAACACAAATGTTGAAGCGGTTGTTTGAGATTGAGTTAGCTTCTTTTTGACATATTTCTTAGTGCTAAATTGTAAAGATTCAGTGTTTATTACTTCTGCAGTTCCAAGAGTCATCTTTTTGACTAATCTTTGTCTTACTTTCTTACTTTTCAGTAAAGACTCTAGGAGTGAGCTAAATCTGGACATTATACATATATAAAATGGGCGGGGGTGGTTTGGTGTATAAAAAAAAAATACTATTTTCACTTTTTTTCTGTTAGTAAGATTAAAAATTAATACTCAAAAAGTGCATTATCGTTGGAAACTTGTTGTTTAATGCCATCTATTCATTTCCCAACACACAGAATGTGTGATTCTATATCTGGAACTCAAAATGTATATTCATGTATACATTTTGACTATAATGTAATGTAATAATGTTATATGGTTGTACTGTGTGTCAGTGTATTTTTCTTTCTTTCTTTTTTTGCCTACATGAACACTTGCCACTAAGTGGTGCTGTGGGGCATCAGTGTACACTGACAGTGCATTAAAAATGGCCAAGCCCCACACTCACATGGGAGGCTATATATAGAGCTGCTAATATCCAAACATAATACTCTTTATTTATAAAGAAAATAAATTGTTGCCAGGTCCCTACTGTAATTAAGAGTTGCTTCTTAATTTACCTACTTAAAAAAAGATACATTAAAAAAGGGGCCTATGGAAAGTTTCTATTTCAAGATGTGCAGAAAACATCCCGTGGAGTGTTTTCCATGGGATGTACTAGAAATAAAACATCTGCAGCATATCTTAGTGCTTTCCATTTAATACTTCGTTGAATTGTCATTTGAATTGATCAGAAAAGGGACATGGATATTTCTACATTTCATATGAAATAATGAAATGTATGCAGAGGTATGTATAAAAATAAAACACAAATTTTAAACAGTGTCACCATTGTTATTTAAATATAAGACCTCAGTTGGTTTGAAGAAAGACTGAAAACATGTCACTTGTTACAAGCACTTCTCTGCAGTGATCATTTTGATAAAAATAGATAATTTTCTTTAGATTTCGGAGGCCAGAGATGAGCCAAAAATTTATGAGAAATCAAGACTTTATGAAGAAGAGCCTGAACAACCTTTTTGAAATAAAGCTGACCTGGGTAATATTTAAGGAAGTTAACTCTAAGAAATAAAGGAAACTAACAATATTGGGCATTTGTATTGATGACAAAAACCCAATGTCTGATGGCTTTCCTACATTTCAGAATCATGCATCATAAAATATCTTAGAATATATAAAGTAAAATAAGATACATCTTACTTGGAATTGAAGTTTAACTTAAGAACAATGTTGCACATAGCATATAGATCAATTGTTTTTTTGTTTTTTTTGTTTTTGTTTTTTTTTGTTTTGTTTTTTTGTAATTCAATTGTGGCTCCAGTTGTGCACTTGAGAGTGGAGGGGTTCTGTTTTGTAAGCTGTTTAATGGTTTTTGTTTTTTTTTTGCTTTTTTTTTTCTTTCTTTTTTCTCTTTTTTTTCTCCATATAGATCAATTGTACTTGAATACAGTCAAACATCCAAACAGAGCCACAAAGTTACCAGTTGCATTTTCTACTTTGATTGTGTGCTCAAGAACACTAGAACAATACAAAGTTAACTGACTTTCAGAGAACGTTACTGCAGATTTAGTTAGTGCTTCAGAGTCAAAGTTTTCTAGATCAAATTAAGCACATAAAATCTGACATTCACTCAGGACCCCTGGGATTATTTTGCCAACTAACAATCCTGTTTTTATAAATGTATATGAATTGTAACAGTAATATTTAAAAATGACACATTCATATTGTGTCAATTTGTACATATGATACCTGTATATACCTGTATATTTACCTTTTTAAAATTTGCACAAAAAAGAAAAAATTCACACTAAGGAGAGTTATAGAGTTACATACATGTTTATGCAGTCATATGAAAAAGAAAGGTATCACAGGACTGTATAGTCCTGTGAAAAATTAAGTACTCTTTTACTGCTAGCATAGGAATTAAGGGGTAAGTAGCAGCCAGGTGCTAATAATCAAACACTCATTAGGCTTCAATCCAGCAAAACAGTTTGCTGGATTGAAGCATTCAGTTGCGTTGGCACAATGTCACAAGCTTCCCAGTAGTGGATATCCCAGCAAATTTAATTCCAAGGTCAAACCTTGCAATGCTCAGAGATATTATGGGGATTTGGGTTTGTTTTTGCAGCCACAAGATCTAGACACCTTGCAATTACAGAGTCCACCACCTCTTTTTACAAAAGCATTCTATAGTCAGATGTGAGGCCATCTGCCTGGCAGTTCAAGCATGTCATGAAACAGGATAAGCACAGCAGCAAATCTACAATGGAAAAGCTGAAAAACAAAAGAAAAGAGTGCTGAAATGACCCAGTCAAAGGCCAAACCTCAACCCAGCTGAAATACTATGGTGAGATCTTGAGAGGGCTGTGCATAAATGAATGCCCACAAACCTCAATGAACTGAAGCAGTGTTGTAAAGAAGAGTGGACCAAAATTCTTCCACAACAATGTAAGAGACTAATAAAGTTACACAGAAAAAAAATGCTTTAAAGTTATTGGTGCTAAAGTTGGTTCTACAAGCTACTGAATGTACTTAGTTTTTCACAGGATTGCATAGACCCTGTGAAAACTTTCTTTTTCACATGATCATATGCCTGTATTGCATGCTATTATCATCACTATAATAATGTAGAAAAAATCATAATAATGTTAGACCCTCACCTAAAGGATAACTCTGTTGTTATGACAATATAAGTACATATATTTACTGAAGACTTTTTAAGCCCTGGGGAAAGTTGTGATGTCAAAGGCAGGTTGTGTATTTGCACACAAGAAAACAAAAATTTGTGTTTTCTTTAAAATGGAAGATATACAGTTACCAGTAAGGATACTAGGGACATATCTTTGGTAGTTTTGGGTTTTGGGGTTTGCACTCCACCACATTCAGATGGTTTGCACAAAATGTTTTAAATATCTGTCACCTCATTGTCTGCATGTCCATCACATTCAGTAGTTCAGGGAAACTGAAAAGTCTTTCTGTGTACCCTAAACACACCCCAGAGTCCTCTGAGGTTATATTATAGTTGGGTTCTGTCCCCCTCACTCTTTGCTACTAAATATAGGCTTCTGAGCCATCTGTGAGAATGATTTTGTTCCCTTAATATCACCATCAGCAGTTTCAGCTGGCCAACAGAGACTTCTCCCCTGACTTTAATGCCCCCCTGCCCCCTCCTCAATCCCTATTCATACACCCAACCTCAACCTCCTCCTCCCGTCTTGATACGAACACCAACAGCCCCAACCCCCTGAAAGAGCTGCCATCTGAGTGTTGGTTGGGTTTTGCACTTCCCGGGACCTGGGTCCAGGCGAACGTAGGGTCAGAGGCACTGAGGGATTTGTAAACTTGTGATCGAGATCACCAACATTGGTCCCTCGGTCTCCTCTTCACTGTTTGGTATTTATAGGTCTGTCTTTCTTGCCAGGACAACAACAAAAACTCGGTGAGTGGATCTACATCCCACAAATCACTGTGTCCATTTGTTCTACCAATCAACTGACAGCTGATAACTGGGAGGATTTCAGTTTTGCATAGTGCAAAAGCTGTGAGAGGGATTTAACATGCAATGTGGTCCCACTCATATTTCTGCAGCTGATCTTAAGGAGAAACTAATGCAAGACCTCAAAAGTTCAATAAATGAAAATGATCAGTTAGCAGTTTAATTTTATGACAAATAATTAATTGCAGATGCAACATAGCTATAAAAGTTCCTTTGCAGTTTTTAAAATTATCAAAGGAGTGGTTAAATGTGCTGATCATCTCACTCGGTGGGTGTTGCATATGTTTTATATGGCGCTGCCAAACCCTGAGAGGGGTTGGTAAATCTGAGAACAGACTTGTCTGAGCCTTTAATTATTTAAGGGAATTAAAAGACAGCGTTGAAAATCCTCCTCGTTAACATCCATTAACTAAACCAGTTTGTACACCTGTTTTGAGAGATGGCCAAATATATAGTCCGAATTGTTTTGTGGAGGTGTGTTCTTAAGGGTTATGTTGAGCCCATTTGATAGCCGAATGACGCCATTCCATGTCGCTAGAATGTCTTGGCTGGAAATGGCTTTTAAAAATAGCTTCAGTGGGTTGAATTACAGCCAATAGATGTGATGTGATGTTTTGCCACTTGACTAGGCCTTAAAGAAACTGGTGAGAGCTGAAAGTGTTGATATCTGTTCAGAAAGACAAGAAACTATGTAACGCACGCATATAATTACATGTAAACCAGATGCACGTCTTTCACAATGGATAGCTTAGCCTATGAGATAGAGGGAAGTTTTCCCACCTTTATGTTTCCATGCAAGAGACTGTGATAAAATATTATGAATAATTCCATCATTTTTAATAAGCCCGAGGCTTCTGTCTCAACCATAACATGGTTCTGTTTACATTGGCACAGACTGTGTACAAATCTTGTGTCTCCAAACAAAACTGAAACACATATTGAGCTATACGTTTCCTTCGAGGCAGACATCTGTTTCACTAGAGAATGTAAGAAATCTGAGGGCACTGACATCCCGTTTGAACTTGAAAAATGAGGAGGGCCCTTGCTGTCAGTCTGTCTGATACATTCAGGTCCCGGAGATTCACTTTCAGGCGTGGTGGTAAAGTGTTGATGGTTGAGAGTTATTTTGTGACTATGGTGCAAATCAATGGTAACACTGAAGCAACAACACCCCTTTCAGTGCAATTAAAGCTTTACAGTCAAATTATGATTTATGAATTCCTTTGAATATGGATGTGTAGTGTGAAATAGAAAACTACAACTGAAGGTATTAATTACTTTCTCTTATTTGGTTTCTATTTTGTTAATTTATGTTTTTTTCATACTAAACCTCCTAAAGTTTTCTATGTTATTTATCTAGACTTAATCCCTTTAAGGAGCTTTTTTTTTTCTGGAGAAGTTTTGATATTACTTAACATTAATTAACTTTTGAGTCTTGAACATAAGGGTTTCATTGCTTAAGTATGTGTTCAGGTTAGAATCATCACTTGTTCTACATTTTTCTAACCAAAGGTAATGTTCTGTGTTCTCCCCTGGCCCTCAAGTCATGCCTCTGGGTACACCTGCTCCCCTAACCAAGCGGAAAAAGCCCTCCAAGATCATAACTGACCTATCACATATCCCTCAGGATGGTAAGGCTTACATAAAATGACGTGACTATGAAACCAAATTACCACTGCTCAGTAGAGCTCTTTCATATAAACACAGTACACAGGAATACACGGTGGTAAAACAAAAAAGGGGTACAAGTATTAGAGAACTAGCTGCTTATTTGCAGTACAATTAAGTCAATCTACTTTACTAATAAAGGACACCGTTCTTTAATGAAACAATGTTTATGAGTTAGTACTACTTTCAACCTCATTTACCAATGTTAGGGCCATTGTTTGGCTCTCACTTACGTAGAATATGAGTCAGAGCCAGAGGCATCGGAGTTTGACTTGGGAACAAAGATCAGAACTCCTAAAGACATCATGCTGGAGGAGCTTTCCCTGCTGAAGAACCGAGGATCCAAGATGTTCAAGATGAGACAGCAGAGAGTGGAGAAATTCATCTATGAGAACAACCCTGACATCTTCAGTAGTGAGTCCATGGTGAGAGCCTAGTTCATAAACAAAACAAAGTCTTGTTTGTCACTGCAATGCAAATTTATTGACACTAGGTTGACAAATCCAAGCAAATTTGAGGCAAATAAATCTTGAAATAGCTTTGAATCTCATGCAGAAAGGTAACACCTGAAGAACTGTATCCTTACCTTTACAATTTTGCTTTTGTTGATATAAATATTTGAAAGAAACCTAGCACCAGCATGCAGATGGTGATTATTTAAATGTTAAGTCACCTGGGCTTTAATTATAATCATACTGATCAATTTTAACAGTGATATAAGAGGGTTTTTTTGGTCTTGAAGCAGATAAAGACCACACAATCATAATTCTAACTTAACCATAATGCTCAAGTCCTGATCATTATTATTCAGTAAATACAAATCAAAGCATTGTATGGTGTATGATTGATTATAATGGTGATACTTTGCTCTATATGGGGTGGCTGAAGGTCAGGAGGTAGAGCAGGTCATCTGCTAATCGCAAGGTTGGTGGTTTGATCCCTGGCTGCTCCCACTTTGCATACCAAATATCCTTGAGCAGAACACTAAACCCAAGCTGCATGAATGTGTGTGAATGTTAGATAGATAGCATTTATGCATAGAAAAAAATGGTTGTGTGAATGAGGCAAGTTGTATAAACAGCTTTGAGTGCTCAGGTACAGTAGAAAAGTGCTATATAACAACCAGTCCATTTACCCTTTCTTTCAGGACAACCTGCAGAAGTTTGTTCCCTCCCTGGGAGGTCAAGTGGGAGGTCAAATAATAAACCTCGGTGGGCATTTTGTTAGCAAGGAGTCTGGACGTCTGAATTTTATAGGGCTACAAACAGGAGGAGGGGCCCCTGTGCCTCCCCCAAAGCCTGGAAGCAAAGGAGCAAGAGGAACGGGAGGTGCAAGTGGAGCAGGAAGTGCAGGAGAAATTGGTGTGGGCGAGAAAGGTGGAAAAGGAGAAGGTAGTAGTGAGTGGTCTCCACTAAAAGGTTTGTCTAATTTCTTTTTCTTTTGGCCATTTGTAGTGCAATTCTGTTTTATGTACAGAGGGCCATTTCTCCAAAAATTATTTAAAATGCATTAACAAAGTGTGTTTACATCTTGAGAAATACATCTAGAAGGACAACTTCATAAATTAATAAAAAAAAATAACAGTGTACACAATATATATATTTGTTTTATTTTTATTTTTTTATTTCTTTTTTTTTTAACCAAATTACATATATCTATTATACACTGAACTATTCAAAAATGTGTTGAATATTTGTATTTGCTTTCTTGCTAAAAGTACTAAAACCACCATGACCAGCTGGTTAGTTAGCTAAGCTTGGCTTAAAGTCTGGAGAAAACTGATAATGAGCAACTCTAAACTTCATTATTTGATATGAGGTACTTTGTGCGTTTAATCTATACACAAGCCATAGTGAAAAAAACCCAAACAGGTTCCAATATGAGGTTATCAAGACAGCACTGCAGGAAGTCGCAGTTTCTGGCACATTGCAGTTCAACAATAGCCTAGGGCCAGTTAAAAAAGTATGCTGGACAAGTTGAATGGTCAGCTGCTGGTCTTTTTGGGCTAGTAATGGTGTTTCATCGAATGGATTCACCTTTGAAGCAAACAGTCAGTATTCTGATACCAAAATACAAATAAATATCCTTTATTGAACCACCAGTTCTGGTAGTTTTATAAGTGAAAAAAATTAGATCTTTTTAGCTGCTCCTACCCCTCACATTGTTGCATAAAACAAAAGCACAACTAAATTTAGAAAAAGCTAAAATAAAAGCTGTCTGTCTGCAGATAAATTGTGCTGGTTTATTTTGCCACAATCTTTCAATTTCTAGCAGCAATACCTGCATAAGAGGGGCATTTCAATCATGCCACAACCTTTATTTTTAAGTTTTAGTTACCAGCACATGTGGATGACTTTCTTTACAGGAGGTGGAAAACATGGCGGTACTAAGCAGCAAATTCATGTGAAAACCTACGTGTCTCCATGGGAGAAGGCCATGAAGGGTGATGAAGGTCTGTTAGCCACTCTAAAAACCAATATGCCACATCCCAATGCCAAAAAGGAATTACTCCAGTACAAGTGTTTCAACAGGTAGTTCCCTTGAGGTCTGATATGTAGAAGATTTGTGAAAAAAAGGAGCTTTAATTAACCTTTCACCTTGGTTTGACAGGAGTGCCATGCCCTACGGCGGTTTTGAAAAGGCCAATCAGTTTCTGAAATTTCAGCTGCCAGAAGCTGAGGCAGCCAAAGAAGAGCCTGAACCTGCAGTGGTGTACCATCATGACATTAGCTGCCGGCCTTCATTCAATCGCACTCCTATTGGCTGGGTGGGCAGCAGTGAGCCCAGCAGCATTCACATGGAGACGGATGCTGTGCCCTTTGATGGAGAGACCGACGAGCTGTGAAAGCATATTAATAGTGATTACTATGCACATACTCACACACAAGAGTAACTGCATGCATACACCATAGCATGCACACACAATAGTTGAGCTTACAATTAACTATTACACTAATGAATTTGAATCTCCCAGTGTGGACAGTTAAAAGCGTACAAACAAAATGAGGTCCTGATCTTAACATGCTCTGTATTTGGTTGTAAAGCGACAAGTTTTATTTGTTATGGGGAGATGAAACATCAAATGTCTATTTGATAAATTTATAAGTTGAGCCAAGCAGTCCTCTAATTTGTCTGAAAGTTTGCTGTTGTAGGTGAAAAATTGCAGATTGTCCCATTGAGGAATGAATCATATATGATGAATAGGTGATGAATGCTAAGTCACTATTGTGCAGGCTGTCTGAACTTGTTACCATAACTGTTATCGCTCAACATTGTCTTTTTTTGTTGTTACAAATGTCTGATGATTTGCTGCGCTATAAAAACCTAAAAACTTGTTTAACTCAATATGCATGCTGTTGCTGATCCCTTAACCAAACAAAACAACACAACACAGTTTCTCCACAATAAACTGTAACACTGTAAATAATTTAGTGCACTCTGAATGAATTCTTGAAATATACAGTATTTGTATGTACAATGTAAATTTCAGAAATGTTATTAACTATTTGGATGTCTGGGGGGGGGGGGGGGAAGAAGTGAACAAAACAAAAAAAGATCATCCTCATCATGCCCATGTCATATTGTGTACTCACTTGGCAAATGTCATGTGTGCTGAAACATTAATGGGAACTGGGACATTTAAGCTAGTTTACGCAGTTTAACAGTTCTGTATTTAATTACTCTTCTAATTTTTCATTCAAGAAATGGAGAGTAATATAAACAACAACAACAACAACAAAACACATACACACTGATGTCTACAGTATTATCTGAAAATTCCCGAAAGTCTGGCAAATACCTGGTAGCTTAAAGTAAAAACAAAATAAGAAATCGTGAGTAACTGCTATGAGTTCGGCTGAACTTCCAACACTAAAAATGAAATCACGACTAAAGTACGTTTCTATTAATAGTACTTTTCCAGCTAAGCAACTCCCGCACAATTGGGGGCAGTCATGTTCCAAAAAGTTCTAGCCAAGGAAAAGCAAAAAGAAGAATGCCATACCTTTGAATGTTGGATACCGGGGGAATCTACTGTCCAAGCACTATTATACAGTAAAGTCTGCAATCTACAACAACGCAATGGACACCAGCCCAGTATTACTAGGTAACATTACGAAGTCTTCAACCGATGAGCTAGCTTAGCTAAATATGTATTTTGGTGGGATGGCTTACGGAATTTCCCAGGAAACCTCGCAAATTAATGCCCAAATTTGCATGTTGAAACATACATGCACCGACTTTATGTCAGTGGGCTCTTTTTAAGTTGAAATACCGAGACGGCTTCTGGTATAGAGTAAGGTTAACTTGTTTAGGCAGCTGAGAGGGTCGATACGTCATGGCCAGCAACCTCTGGACAGTGTTACCTAGCGACGGCAGTGCTAGCCAACAGATTAGCACTGACAAGCACTGCCGTCGCTGTGCGTCCTTCAGTCAGTAGAATGAAAGAAAAAACAAAAAACACGTAATTTCCCTCCACACAAGCTTCTGCTGTGTTTCAACTAAAGGATACATCTCAGGGTATATTGAAGTGTGCATTTAATATAGGTTATGTGTGAAAATCAGTTTTAAAAGTAAACTAAAGAAAGTTCTCCCACCTTTGTAGTCTTCTTGTTATCTTCTCTTTGTGTTGTATATGCACACCCAAACAGTGTATTGATTATGAGAATTATTAAGAGGTATCACTACTGAACTATTTACAGTGTCTTATTGCCATTTTTCGTGGTTTCCTGCATTAAATTGGTAAAATAAACTTGTATAAGCAGTACTGCATTGTTTAACTATTTATAACATGTGAAAGCAAGATTTTTTTTCTAAATTATTAATTTTTTTACCACATGAAGTGAGTCAGAACTACAGCAGATAGTTTCCAAACATAACTCTACTAGGAATTATGCTGAGTGTAATCTTGGTCTGTGGTCATTTTAATTTTTTTTAGGTATACTATAGCGGATTGACTTTCATTGATGGCATCCATATCTAAAGCCCAGTTGGCTCCCTTGCCAAGGACAGAGGTCCTTGTCTATTGGGTGCTTTCCTTGGGCTCTCATCTCTACTCTTTCTATCAACTTCACAGGTTCAGCAAAGGTATAGTAGAAAGATGAGTACTGAAATATTAGTTGGATAAAATGAGAAAAAAATAATAAAGCTGTTATATCCTGTTTTTGGCCCAGAGTATGAAGTGGGATTAGAGAGAGAATTCCAGTTGGAAAAGGGCCTTGTTAAGGGTTTTAAAAGGGTAAGTTCAGTGCTGAATTTATTGATTGAAAGCCATGTCTGAACCAACAGACTAGATTTTAAGACTTCACAGTGTACTAAAGGTTTGTGGTAATTTCCAGTTAATTTTAAATTTAGAATAACAAAATAATAATTTCAATTTAATCGATGCATAGAAATAAAATACCTTAACAGATTTACATTGTTTAAAGCTGCTTTTGAACAGGTTTCAGGTGTTATAAGTGCATTGTTTTGTTATCAGGACCCTTTAGATTTTGAGTGGAATTTCTGGACTGACTGGGCTAAGCACTCTTTACTGTGGACTCTGATTGGTCATGCTGTCTTATCAAGATTAACCAGCATCTTTTACCCCAAGGTATGAAGCTGTTGCTACAGTAATCTTTAAATATAATATAGGTGGCAAACAGTTTAATCCCACACATTTTTATGTGTTTTTCCATCAGCTTAGAGTGCCAGCACTTGCGATATATGGCTTCTTAGCAGCCAGCAGTGTTTTGGGGATTAAAGGTGTGAGTGTGCTGCTGGTACATCTGGGCTTGTCCTTTTCTATGGCCCAGCTGCGAAAGCCCGCTCTGTCGTGGGCATGTAACCTGCTGCTGCTCTACACACCTCATATCAACGAACTTCAAGACATCCAGGTGGGTTGACTTGGCTTTAACTCCTACAATAAATCTTTTCCTGTACGCTTGTAGGTGTTCTGAACACCTACAAAGCAACACCTAGTTCAAAAACTAACACAAAAATAGTAACTTTGACTGCATCAACAACAAACCACAGACTGTTCTGCAACAACTGTTTTATTTCTACATTGGTATTTGCAGACAAACACAAAGCCACTAAATCCTACACAAGGGGCTTGTGTAGGATTTAGTGGTATCTGCCAGTGAGTGTTTTTTTTGTCCCATCCGTTTCTACTGTGTCCCACTGTAGAAACAGTGGCAGACTAATCCATCTGTAGATATGAAGAGATCATTGTAAGATGGTAAAAACACAGCAGTTCTTATTTCCAGGAGATTACATGTCCTTTAAAACATGAAAAAAAATCTTTTTTTTAACTGCTATCCCAGCTGTCATGGGGCAAAAGGCAGGGTATATGCTGGACAGTTTACCAGCCCATCACAGGGCTTTATAAAATCTATAAATAATAATGTTAAACTAGTTTTTTTGTAAAAACCTTTTGTTATTCTATAGCAGCATGATATCCAGTTACAATTTGAAAACTTCCTTTATCCTTGTGATTGTTACTAAATGTCATATTTGCCAAGAACACAAGAGGGCGCAAAATACTAAGGGAACCATTTGGTCACTTGCCTCCTTTCTACAGAATATCCACATCACATGGTTAGGGTGAATTTATTTTGAGTATATTTATCTAACAGATCAATTTCCTCCATGATAAATGATAAATAGAAATAATTTCAGATACAATGCAAACATTTAGATTCATTTTTTAATGTTACTTAACCATTTCACTATAGTCCACTTATACTGTATAAATAAATAGAATATATATTTAGTGTCTATCTTAGTGCTGTTACTACTAATGCAAGGATTTTGATGGAATGCGTAATATGTAATTGGTCTTCCCACTGTATTACACAGAGAGGCTGGTATGAGAGTGATGAGGAGCACTATCTGCTGCTCTTCAGCGTTGCTGTTTGTGGTCTGCGCTTCATCAGCTTCAGCCTGGAGCACTGCTGGAGCCCTGAAGACCAATGCAGTGTTGTGCAGCTTTGCTGGCTGTTTTCGTATACCTTCTATCATCCTTTTTTCTATAATGGACCCATTATAACCTACAAAAACTACATTGAGCAGGTAAGAGACATCAAAGCATTCTTCTAGATTAAACTGAGAATCAAATTTTCCTCTTTGTTTTTTTTTTTTTTTTATCTGCAAGAGACTGAAGCTGATTGGTGCTCCTGAGAGCAGATTTCCCTTTTACAGTACAAAAGAGCAGTAACATCACATGTTCACTTATTTTTTTAATCAGCTTATCTTTTTTGTTGTAGTTTTGTACTTATCCTTACATTATGTGTTGGCTCTTTTATTACAACCCTGAGATTTTTTTTGGGTGGAGGGGGTTGTGTGAATAAAGATTCACCTGGCAGTCCTTAACAACATGCTCTCTTGCTCCACTGACAGATGCAGAAGTCTGCGGAGGAAAATAACAGGGATGAATCTGCCCTTAGTTACTTGGTGCTCAGATTAGGACGGATCATTTTGTGGTGGTGTATTGCAGAATACATGATCCACGTCATGTACATGCACTCCATCCAGTCTAATGAGACCTACATAGAAATTCTTCCTCCTTGGGCCTTAGGCAAGTCTTGATACTCTGTTTTTTTCCACCAACAGCACAGCTTTCTTAAAATTGAAACTTTACATTTACCTACTACATGCTACCACCACAGGATTATGTAAGTTTTAAAACGTTCTCATATATGTGTGTATTTGTTTGTTTTTGATATAATAGTTTATTTGCACTTAAATTAAATATCAGCCCACTCTAAATTAGCAAAGCTGGTCTCTGACATGCACATAGAGTCAGATATACAGTTTATGCAGGTGGTTGTCTAAAATGTCTTTCATAATTTTTTTGAATGTTAAGCAAAAATTGGTAACATGAATTTTAAAACACCTCTTGGATTATGAGCTTATGTCGAAGATGATATAATAGAGAAAAAAACACACTTGAGTAATCCAAGGTTACTGGTTATATGTTAAACCTGCACTACATCTGGTTTATACCACAAACGTCTGGGCAGTCGTGTTGTTGCAATCTGAGCACAGTTTGCTTATTGACACAAGCGAACTGGTGCCATCTAAACCTTCATTTCTTTATATTTTGCTTCCAAGAAGCCACACTTTCTTGTAAGTGGTATTTTAAAGCAAATGTCTTGAGGCTTTCTGAAGGTCTGAAATACTTTGTTACTATTAGCCTGTTGCAAAAACATAATTTGTTCCAATTTTCTTCGTTCACTATATGAAAAATGCCAAGTTTGACACACACAAAATATTATTTCTGCAACAAGGAGATTCCTAAAAAGCTGTTCGCTAGACAATTGGCATATCTGAAAATTTGAAGAAATTGGACAAGTGGCCTAAAATCACGATACTGCAGATGAACAAAAAGGTCATATCCTTAAGAAATTGGAAACAAAATCCAGCAAAGGACCTAAGAGATGCTTCTGGACCCGCAGTTGGTTCGTGTGTTCTTTGCCAGAGCTTCATCAGATATGGTCTTAGTGGAAGAGTGGCCATTATGTATGCCAAATTATACAAAAACTGGACTAAAAATCACTGATCTTATCTTTTAGATCTTATTGAGTAATTAATCCAAATTTGAAATTTTTGGTTTAAATCGTTATAAATATGTAGAGAGGAGGTCAGGAGAGAGGTACAAGTGGAGGCTCTGTCATGGTTTGGGGCTGCATTTCAGCCAGTGTTGTCAGGGATTTGGGCAAAGTTGATGGAATTGTGAAGAAAAGTATATCAGATTTTGATCCACCGTGCTGATCCCAAACATACTGCTAATGCAGTAAAACAAGCCTGGATAGAAAACCACACATTAGAAAACATCAGTCAGGGATCGACAGGCAACATCCAAAGAAGAGCTTTGGAATCCTGGAGAACTATTTCTGAAGACAACTTAAAGAAATGACAAGAAAGCTTACCTAAGAGAGTTTATACTGTGTTGCAAAATAAAACTGGATATACCATGCAGATGATAAATAATAATAATTAAAAAAAAAAAAAAAGAAAATAGGAAGAAATGAAGTTTAGATCAAGACCTTTGGACAATAAGATGACTGGAAAACCTGTGGAACAAACAAATCACATCTAATCCTCCTTTCCCATATATCTTTTGAGTTTTTACTATAAATATAACACTGGCCTAACATACGTTTGAGGATTATATAGAACTTTTTTACAATAAGAACTTTTGATTTCACCACCTACTTTCATTTTTGTCACAGGTGGTCTTGCTCTAGCTGTCGTCCAGTTCTTCTATGTGAAGTATCTGGTACTGTTTGGCCTTCCATCCATGCTCGCTACTTTGGATGAGCTGGTTCCCCCCAAGCTTCCCCGTTGTGTCAGCATCATGTACAGTTTCACAGGCATGTGGAGGTAAGACAGTGGAATCAATTCTGGGAAACCACAGTGATAGAATAACAAACATAGTACTATACTGGTCTTACAGCTTTGCTAAATATTCCCTTTACTAGAAAAGCTACCTTTCCTCATGTCCTTAAATTAAAACAAAGTCATTTATTGTCAAGTTTCAAAGTGGGCGCAGAAAATAGTTTCATTTTATGTTGTTAATAGTAAGAACAACAGGTTATCCTACACAAGATCACCTGAAGATCATCAGACTCATCATAATGATAAGCACATGTTAAGCTATTATTTTTAGGCCAATTTGTTTTCTTTAATTCATAATTAGCAGGTTTGTTGCAGTGTTGCTTAGACAGCAAGTAAATTATGAAACAAACTGAAACCTTGTAGAGTAAAACCAAAAGCTTTAATAATTCAATTTTACTTGTGTGTCAGTTAAAGGAACCTGGATATTTCCGGTTTATTATTATTTTACGCAGTGCTGTGTAATTGTAAGAAACAGGAAAGATGCTTTGATTTTTTTCTGTTTTGTGGTTTAGAATGTGCTCGTATTGAATTATTTCTGTCACAATGAGCGGAAAAAATAATAACTTGTCTTTTCACTTATTTTTTCAATTAAAATGAAAACTAGTCTAATAGATCTATTCCTAGTTTATACTGAAGGGGTCACAATTGCTCAAGTTAATGAACATGCAAAGGAAAACGCTTGTTACAAGGGACAAGGAATCTTATTCAGCAGGTATTTCATTAACAAAAACAATAACACACTGTGTATAAGTATATAAATAAGGATGAACATTTGTGCTAGAGTGCTGTTAGTATTTAGCCTTTGCCACTTCAGAAAATCTCTTTATGTATTTATATAGTGCAAAATATACATTCATTTCATCTTATCTATTACAAGCTTATACAGTGCAGTTATTTGTTGTTTAGCTCTTAAATGATTCACCCCTATGATCAGGTTTCATGTGTATGATGATGGCAGGTTTTATTTCATTTTTATGGGTTAAGGTTAAGGGTAGACAGTTGAAACAACTCTTCATATCTTAAAAATAAATCCTCCAAAGTAATAATCATCATCACAATGAAGTTGAATTAACATCTCTCTACAAGAGCTTATATCCTGCATCAAGGGACGCTTTACTGCAGGACCATTTTAGCTTGGCGTATAAACTAGCAGCTTATTATAGCAGTGGGCAGTTTTTAAACAGAACAAAAATACCATTAAGTGCAAACCTTGAACATATTGCCGTCTGCAACAAAAGGAGCGACTCAAATTGGGTTTAGATCCTGGTTATAAATTACCAGAGTATCCCAGCAGTTTGTCACTTTCTCCCAGTACAATCAGTCTTGTTCCCAAATGTAATTAACAGTGAGAAATTCCCCATATTTAGAGTACAAAAAGCTGAGCTAGAAGGCTGTGTGTTGGTATTACAGTAAAAAAAAAATGAAAAAAACCCAGCTGTAGGATAAACGGACCAGTGTGCTGACACTGATGCACTCCAATCGAGCCTGTGTGTGTGCACTGGTCGAATTCACTGATGGATTGCATAAAGCTATCCATCAACATTGCTGATGAAACAACTCCAGTTATAGACTGAGCCAAATCTAATCTTCTTAATGACAAAGAGGAAGCACATAAACACAAATGTGTAAACATACTTATTGCACAGGTCTCAGTTTATATGAAGCCCAGTGCTCAGCTGGTTCTTACTCAATGATATATTATTATTATGTAAATTTGTGACTCAATGTATTTTTTTCACTCTTAGGCACTTTGATGAGGGGCTGTATCGATGGCTCATCAGGTAAGAGGCACTTCAGCGATGGACTGACTAATTCCAATGTTAATGCATACTTAAAATGAGAAATGTCATCTAAATCAAGTAATGCCTCAAGAATATCTACCTATCTGCATCCATTTATTTGTCTGTCTTTATCTATGTCTGTCTTATCTAATATTTGGAATACTTTTGTATCGCAACTGTTATCTATTATGCAGTTAAAGAGCTTATTTCCTGTGGGGCATTGAACTTGTCAGCTGAATAACCTTAAAAAAAACATGCCATTCTCCTGCTGCCTGCCCACATTTTTCATCACAATGGATAAGGATGCTGCATTTGCATGTAGGCTTTCTCATGATTATGAGGTTGCATGTTGTTGGTGAACAGTTCCTCTATTGTGGCGCTGCCCGTGCACCCTGGAGAAATGCCTCCTTGTTTAATATGTGCATTTGTAATTTGCACACTTGTACTTTGGACAACACACATTATTGGTTTGTTCGCTTTTAATGATGCACACTTGGCTGAATGCAGCCTATTGGGAGTTTATGGTTTGCTTGGTGGAGGCAGGTTGCTACATTAAGGCAACGCTACAGTTGCATGGTTGTCAGAAAACACAGTGGAAATGTTCCCCTGTCTTGGTTATTATTTGCTAATTAGGGTTTTATTTTTTTTCTCAGTTGTGTGACGGGTACAGTATGACGGTGCATGTGTACATCTACTTTTATGAAAGAATGCATATTAGAGATTTAAAATGGCTCCAATTAATTTGCTAGAGATCCCAGAATTTAAATTGCAAATGCAAGTTTCCATTTTAATTTGTGCCCATTGGAAATTGTTTTCTCCTGCTTAATGGCATCAGTTGCAATTATCCTACCGCAGATGCAAAATGATACCCATGACACAATGCCCCCGACGTTCCTTCTTGCAAAAGTGCTTTTAAAGAGGTTTTAATGCAGTTCTGAAATTCAGTTGAAATTGTCTGAAGAGTGTTAGATGAGTGCGTAGGTGTTAAATGATGTACTCTACATGACTCACTGACACCCCGTCTCCCTGGGCAGCTAAGTGGCTCATTCTTCGCCATTCCATTGCGCTTTTCCTGTCTGTGTGCCACCGTCTCTCAGGTTCTCCATTTCACTCGCATTTAGTTATTGCCCAACAAAAGAGCTCTCACTGGGTTATTGATTGAATTATTGCAGCTACACACGAGCAGAAGCATTTGATCTCACACCTTAGTAAATATTGGTTGCAAATATGTAAGTGGGGGAATAGGTTGGGTATGGTGCAAGGTTAGAAATTAACTTCGGTTTTTAGTGCATTTAAAGCAAAACCGATTAAGGAAGCTGCATGCCTACACAACAACAATAATATATACTACACTCTATAATTCTTAATGACAGTCGATAAAACCTGTGAGCATGTCGTAGTCTGCACCACCTGCTTGGATTAATCAGGTGTTACATAACACATTGATTAATCAGAGATTAATGTACAGCATGATATTATCATATTTTGAAAAACATCTGTTTAGAATCCATCTACATCCAAATGAATGTATTAGATGGATAGATACTCTGCATGTTTAGGTATTCAGTTTCCTCTGGCTCTGACAATCTGGTACCTTTCCATCTGTTTTCGCACCTACTTTCATCCTCAATATGGCCGAGCTGGCCACTCTATTTCAGGCTTAGAAAATGCTGGCTCATCTTTCAGGAACATTGATTAGCCACAGGGTGGCTGAGATAATGAGTTCCCAGCTCAGCAACACTGCACACAATGATTTGTTTGTTAAGTGTGTTGGAGTGATATAGCATGTTCAGACTCTTGTCAGTACCTCTGGGACAGACAAGGTTCTCGCAGTATCTGAGGCAATTTTTCTTCACAACATGCTCTGCATTTGATAACGACTGGACGCTATTCACATCGAGTGTGTTATCACATGAGGTGCTATTTTTATACCACATGGAACGTAATCTAATCTAAACCACAAAAATGAACTGCAGGAGCTGTGCTATAGCTTTACTGTTTGATGAATTACCTCATGAGAATTGTCGCTCTTTTATTTAACTGTGTATACTCACAGTTTATTAACTGATATACTGAAGTCAGAACCAGGAGCAAAAGTGCGCTAAAGTGTTGAATAATACAGAATTTGTGAGTTTGACAGTGGGTTAAATGTGTGTGAATCATAAAAAAACACTTAAAAACATTAACCCTCCTCCAGAGTTGTTAATAGGTTGATTAATATTCTCTGGTTTGCCTCTATTTTTGCAACTAGACGTCAAAGCCACGTTTAAAAGTAAAATCAGCATGACAACGCAGTTTTTTCTGGTTCTGATTAATCCATCTTTGCATTGTGGTGCTATTGCAATGTTTTGCACTGGTTAGTCTTTACACAGGTTAGAATCCCCTTTTTTATTTATTCTGTTGACACTGGATTGCTGTTATTTTTATGCCATGTACTCGTGTTTCAGATACATCTATGTTCCACTGGGAGGTTCACGCCATGGTCCTCTTTGCAAAATGTTTTCCACTGGTGTTGCGTTCGGATTCGTCTGCCTCTGGCACGGTGGACATGACTTCTTACAGTACTGGGCCCTGATGAATTGGGCTGGAGTTCTGGTGGAAAATTCTGTGAAGTCTCTCTTTGCCTCGACCTTTATTCACTCCGTAGTTGTAAGTTTGAAATCCATTGACGGTGCTAAAACATTAGGAGGTTTAAATTACCTACTAAGTCTTTCATTTAAGATATGTCTGTGAAGGTTCTCAGTCATCCAGGTCATCGTAGTCAAAGGAGCTTGCAAAGAAAAGCGTCTGGACTTTAGACTAAAGTCAGCAAAGAGGCACAGAAAAGAAGACCAGACACCAACGAGGGAGGATAAGAAGGACAGACGCAACAACATTGTCATCCCCTATGTAGCCGGTGTATCAGAAAAACTTAGGAGAGTTTTCTCCAAGCATGACATCCCGGTGCATTTCAGACCCAGCAACACGCTCAGACAAAAACTGGTTCACCCGAAAGACAAAACGCCAAAACACAGACTTAACAATGTGGTGTATGCTGTACAGTGCAGCGAGGAATGCCCAGACCTCTACATTGGAGAGACCAAACAGCCACTTCACAAGCGCATGGCACAACACAGAAGAACCACCTCCACAGGACAAGACTCAGCAGTCCATCTGCATCTTAAGGATAAAGGACACTCTTTCGAGGATGCCAATGTTCACATTTTGGACAGAGAGGACAGATGGTTTGAAAGAGGAGTGAAAGAAGCCATCTATGTCCACTGTGAGCGACCATCTTTGAACAGAGGCGGGGGTTTACGACACCAACTCTCTGCCATCTATAATCCAGTTTTGAGATCCCTTCCCAGACGCCTTAACGCCCACTCACATCCTGGGCCATCTGACCTCAGGAATTCGCATGATAAGGTGGGGCCAGGTTTCACAATGAACACACCCGAAACTCTGGCTGATTGGGACCCACACCCAGTTTCACACCTTGGCTCAGGCGATTAGAAGATCATCAGGGGGTCCTTTTGTCCCTCTGTGGGGGGATACTCCCACTAGGTTTATATCTGGGACTCTCCACCATTTGACCTTAGAACTGAAGAAGCTTCTCGGATGAGAGGTGAAACGTCTTCAAGTAAACTTAAAGAAGTCCAGACGCTTTTCTTTGCAAGCTCCTTTGACTTTCATTTAAGATGTGTGGATGTAATAAAAATCTCTCCTGCAGTCAGAAATAAAGAGGTCATATTATGTTATTTAGTGAGAGATGATGCCTAGAGAGGGTACACTAATTACAGACTGGAGACAAACTGGCTGGATCTTGTCACATCTAAGTTAACCTCAAATATTCATGTTAGTAAAAGCCTGTTCCCAATTGCTTCTTTGGTCATAGCCTTGGGAGATGGTTCATGTTCTCAATATAGTGCTCATATCTGATGGCACACCGTGAAATCCACCTAGTTTATAGTCACACAGTTCATTTGTGCCAGGTGCCTCTCTGTTCCTTCTGCCATGTACAATAGAAATGTCTTGTGGTTCGCCTCTTAGTATTTATTTTTCTGATTTCCCAGGAGCAGAATTTCTCTGCGGCGATGAAAAGGCGATGCATCGCCCTTGTCTTTGCCTTCTCCACTGCTATGCTCATCCTTTCTAATCTGGTGTTCCTTGGGGGAATACATGTTGGCAGAATCTTCTGGAAGCGTGTCTTCATTCACGGTAAATTGCTTTCCACAACATTCACTCAGTGGGAATTGCGTGTGGCTTTATTTTGCAGGATTGTTTCAGCTGGCATTTGTACATTCTCCTGTGTGGATTATCAGCCATGTGCTCCTTTTAATTTGACAGCTGAGTTGCATTGTAGGTCATCACGTTTGCCCTCAGCGATGAGAGCAGCTAAATATTGTTTTTCCTAAAGCAACAGAGCGAAGCCAGCCAGTATGTACTAGAAAATAAAATCGGAAATAAAATATAAGGAATCATTAAAAATTTTGCTTCTCTGTAGGTTTGTGTATTTAACAGTTTTTCTAATTTAATTAATCTGCACAGGCGAATAAAGAGACATCTGCTTACGTGGTTGTGCCAGGACCTATTTTTCTCCCAGTGTCTCTTTTTTTGGCTCATTGGATACCTAAAGAAAGATGGCAGCGCCTCTTGAAGCCTGTCTAGTTACGATAAGCAGTCTGAGCTGCACTCGCTGCTGGGCTGGGAGCACAGTCGGTACAAAAAAGCCCATCAGTGGAATGTCACATCATCAATATTGTATATTAACCAAAACTTTAATGTGGAATTTTAATTGAGTTGAATATGAGTTTACTCATTTATATCGTTAAAATGTGGCAAACATAGAGGCTGATTAAAAGTCCAAAATGTAAATTTTTATTCAAAGCCGGCAGAGGTCAAAGACAGTAAAGCAAGCAGCCCTGCAAAGGATCCAGAAGAAGAGCAGGCAAACATTAAATCCAATTGTCAGTCACAAAGGAGACAAACACAAAAAGATAAGAAGGAATAAGATAATCTGGCAGAGATCTGTGGAAACTGACGAGTGTATCTATATAAAAACCGTTGGGTGAGTCGCTGATTTAACACGGGAGAGAAACGGGGAACAGGTGTGGAAGACGACACAAGAAAAACTAATAAGGCAGTGGCAAATAGAAATAAAATTACCGCAGGAAGTAAAACAGACGAGAAGCAGTGATTACAAAATAAAACAAGCAATAGCTTGAACCAAAACATGACATTTATCCACTTATGAGCAGCAGTGGAAGCTGTACAACAACAACATTTCTACCCTGTAAAGTTTGTACAAGTGTTGGATGTTAGGAAACAGCTGCTTAATTGCTTCATTCTCTCTCTTTCTTTCTTTCCAGCTCTTTCTTTGACTCTACTAACTCCTGAGGGAAATAAGTGAATCTTTAGCTGCTAAATGCATTTACCAGCGAGTCCCAGACTGCGCCAGTGTGCTTATGTTTGGTGCTGAAACTATGGTTTACACTGTGCTCATGAGAGCTGAAAACAGTTGCCTGCTGTTTAAAATAGGATTTTAAAAGGAACTTGAAGAGATGAAAGTTGTTACTAAGCTGATCTATGTAGTGCCAGGGGCGTTTTTTTTAACAATGACAGATTGTTGTTTTCATTCATTTAAAAAATACATATATATTGATGTGAAGATCACTAGTATTGATGTGAATGGTTTACTGTTAGATTTAAAGGTTGTGTAATATCACCCACGAATGCCATGGCACGAGGTAAACTCAGGTAACAGATAAAGGGCAAAAGACCGTCTTTCTATCTCATGCTGATTTTAGTTCATGTTGTGCAGTGAGTGTAAATCCACAAACTAAAGCACTTCTTTATTCCTTTTCTTTAACACTATTTATTATTTTAGCATTTCTGTTTATACCACAGTCTGTGGGATCTTAAAGTCAACCCTAAGCAGTCTGACAGGGTATTTTCCAGTCACCACTTAAAATTTTGTTGAAGGCAGCAAATGGTGCGTAACTTTACACCTCCTCTAGCACTCCTGACCTCCTTCGTGCTCACAAGACTGTAGTCTCGGTGTAAATAAGTTAAGAGGAACCTAAAAATAAGTGCATGGTGTTTGAAAATACCATTTCAGTTGTGAATTATTCAGAGCAAGAGCTACGCAATAGCTGAGAATCTCAGTTTGCTTTTATGGGGATTTATTAAGATCATTGAAATGCTAAAAATAAAGACTGGAAAATTAGAAATACATGATTTAACAAATCACTTAATAAGCTCTGTTCTTTCACTGATTACATGTGTTTTTGCACTTTAAATTGAGATATAATGGTTCCAGCAGAAACGCCTGAGGCAGTTACTTGTGTCTGCGTGTGTCCTCACAGGAAACTGCAGAGAGGGAGCTGTGGTTTCATTAACATGAGTGTCTGGGATTGTGAGTGGTGCAGGCAGTAGTGTAATTGCTCCCTGACCTTTCTGGCAAAATGTACAACAAACAATTTTCTGAACACACTGTGTGTCTTAAGTTGTTTGTGTTAACAGTGTCCCCTTGAGTCTTGCACCTGAAAGCCCCCATGTACTCTAAAGTTACAACTAAGAGACAGACCAAGTTTTAATTCAAGAGCACACAAACACAGCAAAAAGTACCACTGCACTGTTATGTGTGGGTTTTTTTGTTTGTTTGTTTATTGCACGCACAAATGTGCTGATGACATCTTCACTGTTACCCAAGGAGTACTTTTTGTGTTTCATTTTTAACTGCAAAGATTCCTTAAAGCTCAATTTAAGGCACATGAAGTCCTAAAAACGGCAATATTTCCCCTTAGAACATTTACCTAACATTGGTAGAATTGCTATATATTTACTTTAGGCAACAAACGTGTGTTGTTCCCAATTCTAGCACATTATTTTTTGTCTAAATAATAATAGTACTTTCTGGGAAGAGACACAAGTCCCTTCTGGGGTTGCGTCAGGAGGGACATCCAACATAAAAATCCTGCCAAAGCAAACATGCGGTGCTACCCACTGTGGTCGGCTTAGCAGATGACTCCCTGCATTTCATTTTACCATAGACTTTTACACCAGCTGTCCTTCTTATTTCAACCCTTCCAAGGATTTATATCTCCTCCAAATCTTGAAGCAGAAATCTTTTGTGTGTTAGGCCAGGTTGTTAACCACTACACTGTTAAGTCATAGTATTAGCGTTTCAGAAGCTAGTTTTTTAGTGTGCAAGCATGCTAACATTCAGTAAGTAGCACTAAACACATCTTGTGTATAAAATATAGGTGGAACCCTTGTCTGATTTGACTTTCTTTTCTTTGTTTATTTTAAAGCAGTCATCACTGTGATTGGGATAAGACCATAGAGTTGCTAAGCTAGCAGTGGCTAGTTAGCTTTGTTAGCTGGGTGAATCCATAATCCAGTGATAAGAAATGGGACAGAGTCCATAGAAAAACGACTGAGTGACTGTCAGTGGTAGGAAAACAATCACATTTTCCTCTACTTCTGCCTTTCTAGTGATATTATATAAACAAAGAGGTGAAAAAAAGAGCTAACCTACAATTTTTAAGTTTCTTCTTTTATCTGAAAAGTTGTTCTGGTCATCAGTTGGTTTTATTTTGTTTTTAGATTTTAGTTGCCTGCAAAAAACATTGCGAATAATCAAGAAGAAACGAAAACACCGAATACATTTTTAAAAAATACAATCAGTTCCAACATATTTCTGAAGTTACATTTGGCTAATAGTGTTTCTTTCAACTTTGCCTTTCTACTATGTTAGTTGTTGGCCACATTAAAGATTGGATAACTGACTGGAGAACATATTTCACACTGAGGGTGTTAATGAAATGCAGATACCTGCAAAGGCAAAACACTGGGATGTCTTGGCTCACAATGTACATGTAGGCTAGAGGGCTTTAAATAATGAATAAACAGGTGAGAAAGGCTTCATATAATGATAGCTTATGTGAAAATGGTTATACCCAATGTGATTAATAATTAGTTCATATTTACTAAAACATCAAGGCTTTTCTTAAAGATGGTTGCAATCAGACAGAAACGCACTATGCATACTACACAACACAAAACTTATCCTCCATGCGCCATTAAAATATTTTGCATCATAATAAAGCTTTTCTGGCCTCAGCTCATGTAACCTTTTTTTTACGCAGACAGAAAACTGACAGTACAGCTGTGCATAAAGCAGCCAGTGTGTACGTGAATTAGATTTTGGCATGAATAGAAAAGAATAGACCATTGAAAAGCATTGTGGGTGCAGGTGCAGGTTACTGAGATAATCTGGAGGCAGGCCAGTTGGGGAGGAGGTGCAGACAGCTGTCCTTACCTGCCTACACGACCCTCGGAGAAACAGCTAAATATAGAAAAAGGAGGGAAAAAACGTAACATGATGCAGTATGGCACAGGGAAATGAGCAAACCTACTCACTTAGCATATACTTTTAAGCTGCGTTTAAGCTTCATTCATAATTAAATAACTGACAACAACACATAGACTGCATTATCCAGATAGTTTGTAAATCGAAAAACATGCAAATATATTTGCTTTCTTTTTGTTTCAGGCTGGTCTACCATGGCCCCACCAATGCTAGCTTTCCTCTACTGCTATGCTCAGATTGGACTTGAGTGGACTCCTCACCCACCGTGAGTCACCTTGACTTAAGAGCAGTGACTGCGAATCCCTGCTACTGGACAGATACAACAACCTGCTGATTCCACTGCCTTGCTCTCACCAGCCAGAGTCTCACTGTGGTGGACCTGGCTCATAGCCACACAACCTGTCCAAACCTGGCTGAACTACGGCTGAGCAGCCACTTTCCAAAACCCGCAGGTCTGCACAAAATTTGTCTGTAAGCTGATACTTACAGAGAAAGTTTTCTGAACTTTGGGTGAAATGTAAGTGCACCCAAACTGTAATAAAATGCTGAAAATTTAGGGCAGTCTGTAATAGCAGCTCTGAGGCAGTAAGCTAGATGAAATCACTGCTATTCTAAGAAACTGTAAAAGAAAATGTGGACTCTGAATCTCTCTCTTGGTTATATGACTTTGACAAGGTATTGCTCGGAGTTGCAGGAAGCTGAAGAAAGTACCGTCTTCCTGTAGCTCTCCACAAAAAACAATCAGATGTAGACGGTTGACAAAAAAAAAGCATATCCAACTGCAGCTTTTGATTCAAAACACTAATCCTGTTGATTATCAGTTTATTACATCTGGGATGTAATAAATGACAAGCTGTTTTTGGCTTATTTGTTGTTACACACTAAATCACCTTTCATTTCCAAAATGTCAACATAACAACTAAATTTAGACAAAAGTAAAATCTCATTTTGTTGCAAAACTCATCTGCCATCTGTCCAAATCTGTCAAGTACTTGGTCATCAAGGACTGTCAGAATGTGCCTGCTCAGTCAAAGCAATGTGATTAACACTGAGGGTTATGAAACAGCAGAGTCCAATCCATTTGTGGTTTACTGTAAAGCTTTTGTTTCAAGGGGGTTTTGCAAGTCATAGGCTGATTACACATGTCAGAGTGACACTGCTGAATAATGTGCATTAGAGCTGATAGATGTTGTTGTGTGTGTGTGTGGGGGGGGGGTATTTAAGGCACTTTCGAATTGTATGTTCAAAGTTACACTGCCAGATTAAATGTCAATGTATATTACTCAATATTCACTCCATTTACTTCAAAAACAGGTATTATACTGTACATATTAAGAATAAATATAATATAGCCTTATATACACTCCGTGTTAATCAGTGTTGTTCAACTGTTCAACATTGCTAAGGATCGTAATGTAAATATCTAATCAGCTAATCACATGGCAGGAACTCATTGCATTTTAGCATGTAGACATGGTGGAAAAAGGGGATTTAAGCGACTTTGGACATAGCATGGTTGTTGATGCCAGACAGGCTCATCAGGGTATTTCAGAAACTGTTGATCTACTGGGATTTTCCCAAAAAACTGTCTCTAAGGTTTACAGTGAGTGGTCCAAAAAAGAGAAATTACCCAGTGAGCAGCAGTTCTCTGGGAGAAATGCCTCATTGATCCCAGAAGTCAGAGGAAAATAGCTAACTACTTTGAATTGATGGAAAGGCAACAGTAACTCAAATAACTAAGTCACGCAGAAGAGCATCTCTGAGTGCACACCACGTCAGCGCAGATGGGTTACAGCAGTGGAATACCACACCAGGTGCAGCTCCTATCGGCTAAAAATGGAAACTGAGGCATCACAATTCACACAGGTCAATAGGAGGTTAGAACAATCTTGCCTGCTCTGATGAGTCTTGATTTCTGCTGTCACATTTGGATGGTTAAGTCAAAATTTGAAATAAATGACATGAAAGCATGAATCCATCCTGCACTTATTAGCAGTTCAGGCCAGTGGTGGTGGTGTAATGGTTTGAAGAGCATAATTTGGGCCCCTTAATGCAGCGGTCCCCAACCTCCGGGCCTCGGACCGGTACCGGTCCGTGAGTCGTTTGGTACCGGGCCGCGAGAGTTGAGGCTCAGGTGTGAAATGTATAGTTTTCAGGGGTTTTATCGGTTTTCAGCGTTATTTTGTTATCGTTTTTATCGTTTACTCGGTTTTTCTTGGTCTTTTCACGTGTGTTATGAATAAATTTTCTTTTTTTCGGTACCGGTACTAGTTTTATTTTGTTGTATTTATCCGCGACACCTTAAAGGCCGGTCCATAAAAATATTGTCGGGCATAAACCGGTCCGTGGTGCAAAAAAGGTTGGGGACCGCTGCCTTAATGCACCCTGTCATAAAGGTTAGATTATCTGAAACTGGTTTCTCCACCCTGGCAATAGGTTCAATGTACTCAAATGGCCTCCAGAGTCACCAGATCTCAATCCAATAGAGCGCCTTTGGGATGTGGTGGAATGGGAGAGTCACAACATGGATGCGAAGATGACAAATCTTCAACTTCTCTCTTCAACAGTCTCTGATGACTGTTTCCAGCACCTCGTTTTATTAAGGCAGTTCTGAAAAAGGCAAAAGGGAGTCCGATGAGGAACTAGCAAGGTGTAACTAATGACGCTGATGGTGAATTTTTACTCCTGCACAATTGCCCCATTTTTAAAAGCAAGTGAAGAAATGACACAGAGGATGAGAGGGATCTCTGAAACCTCTTCAGTAATAACGATAGGGAAATCATCTTCAGGCACAGAGAGTCACCGAGGCATTGCTCCAAACATATGTCTTTTTGACATGTGTTTGATAGTTAATATCTATTAAGTTTTTTCATTATATGGAGGGGAGATTGTGAATTTAACTGACATCATAATGAGTGGTGGAAAAAAAAATGTAATGACTTAGTATTTCATTAGAGAAGCTGACACTTTTTGAATACTCTGTTGTAGCCAGATATTTTGTGGGTGCCAGCACCTACTACTTCTGCCTCAGCTTCAATTTTAATCCATTAAAAATGTCAGTATGCCAGTATGTTACAGGCTTTAAATTTTCATATTCTAGACCGAGGAACTCCTTAAGCCTTCCATAAATCATCATGCAAAAACAGCTTTTTTCTAAGGTTGATGACTATAATGTATGCAAAATGTGGTGTGTAAAGCTAGTTGCCAAAAGAAAGAAACATCTGAACGTGCCAAAACATAAAACAATTTATCTTCTTAATGTTTTTCTGAGTCACCCACTGTGTCCCGTTGAGCCTGGTTATTTACTAATATTTTTTAAAATACATTATTAAATGTTCTTGTAACAGCAGATTAGTGTTTACTACATATTTTAGGACAGGGATTAGGTACATCGATTACAATCAGTCCAACACTGTGGCTCTTTGATGAAATTTTGAAAAAGGTTTTGACAAAAGTGATAGTATATGACACATCAGTGTAATAATTGGTGAGATCAGCTCTACTGAAACTGTTTGTTACCTTTTGTTTTCCAGACTGATCCTTAAAGAGAGGTTGAAAATTTTTTGTCGCATGGCAAACCAAACTATGGAGAGTTGAATGTGAAAATGCATGAAAACTAATCAAATAACCATAAGCCATTCAACAGAAATTACGATTAATTTACCTCATTATTCAGTCACGTTGGTAGAAGAGAAAGAAATCTTCACATTAATCGGTTATGAAAGCCTGGAACATGTAATTCATTAAGAGTAAATTTTACATTTTAAAGTTTGACCAGTGAGCCACAGCACAGTTTTTGGCAACCAAGGCTACCAACTCCAAGGGATTTGCATCTGCTCTTTACCTTTCAGGGGTTTGTCAACATTTTTTAAACTTTATGTTTAAGTACTTAAGTAATCTGTGCTTTTCATGCAATGTGGCAAAACAGTCTGGGCTTCTTGCTATTCACAGTGCACAATAATGAAAGTAAACAGCTTCGGGGTACGGATTCAAGAAGGTTAGGAATTAGGAATTAGGTTAGGAATTAATGAATTTTTAGTCAGATGTGTCATAACTGAAAGCTATTACCTTGCCTCAGGGTCCTGAGTTTCACATGATCATGCCACAGCAACTGACTGTCCCCAAAGTTTAAATTGCTTAACCTGCACTGGTCTGCAATTTGGTGTATAAACACTTGTATGACACAAGCTTGTCTGCCCTTAAGTAACAGAAGTACATTGTAATCTGGACTCTGCTGTTCTGATAAGGCTCAGGTCTTTCCATTAGTTGATGTCTTTCATTGGGATAATCACATCTGTGGCACTAAGGAGGATCAGTGGGGGCAGTGAAGAATCCTCTTAAATTAGCACAAAAGTGTGAGGCTTATCTGACATAAGAAGATCAGCAGCAGAATACACCTGCTGGGTTACACCTTCTTAGAGACGCGTCCTAATCGTTAGCAGAGGAGCTATAACGCAACAACACGAAAGACACCCATGAACCATTGCCTGAAGAGATCTGACAGCGTGCAGCATGTATAAAATATTTATTATGAATAGCACAGTATGTCACAGTTCATAACACGGAGTTTCCATTGTGCTTAAAATACATTTCTCATCACATGACGTGAACATAGAGGCATGTGCATAATACATAAACCATACATAAAATTCAAATTCTGCTCTTTCTTAAGAATCCAAACGTTGCAGTACAACTTGTGCATATCTCTCTATATATCTATTTCTATATCTCAGTGTAGAGTTTGCTAACTAGGCAGCTTTCCATAGCTGACCACAAAAATAGATCAGTGTAAATCTTCTCAAAGGAGCAACAGTAATTTGGGTATTTAATGCTGCTTGGAAAAGGAGAATGGGGCAATATCATGAAGGCACAGTGTTGCATGCTTCTCAGTAGCAATCAAAGGTAACGACTTTAATATGTAAATGTTGATGTTATGAAACCGTGGTGCTGTACTTGGTAACTTAATGTTTTCTATATTTGCGTTGTTTTTTGGATCAGTTTTTTGTTTTTTACAAATGTTAAAGCAAAGAACTACATATTGCTTTCAAGCATTTTAGAGTGCATCCCTTTTAGGATTGTATATTTATGGCCTTGCCACAGGCCTAAGTGAGAGTACCCTGCACGGGCCATATCTTTGTTACTGAGCTGCATGAATCAGATTTGATGTTTTTTACTATTTTCATTTCACTTGGTTTTATGCCTTAATGGAACAAATGTAAAAGTAATATAACAGTAAATTTACAATATGAATAAAACCGATCACAATGATGGAATAAGGTACATACCAAATGATAGTCATAGGTTGTGTCATTCATAATAAAAGTTTAAATATATGAATATTACCAGCTCTGTCATTGATAAAGTGAAACAACAATTTATTGTGGCTTCAGTGAAAATATTATATCTTAAAGGGGACCAGTTACACTCATTTCCAGCTTCACATTGTTATTCTTGGACTCTACTAGAATAGATTTGTATGATTCGCAGTTCAAAATAAACGTTTAAACTTTGTTAGGCCTTGGTGCAGCCCCTCAGTTCATCCACTGTCTGAATCAAGTTGTTTTAAGGTTGTTTTGATATTGATTGGTGATTGGTTGCCTCTCACAGATTTTAACAGGTGGGAGGAGCTTCTGTTAGATGACCATATTAGGAATATCTGTTTTCTCTGACATCAACCAGTGTTAAAAAACAAAATAAAAACAAGAAAAACTCTTAAACCTGAGCATTTGGTTAAAAGGAATTAGTCGCACATGTACTAACCTTACTTTTTTAAATCTTTCACCATATTTAATGAAAGCCTCTAAAACTGTAACAAGAAAAAGCATAATAGATCCACTTTAATGTGCCATTTTTCACAAAAAAATCAGTGCAGGTGTTTTAATTTAATCTTCTGTTTGACACGAAGATTTAAAGTGTTGACATCTACATGACTACAAATCCATTGTTAGCCCTAGAAATGTTTCTTTCTAAAAGCCTCCTGTAATCACATATGGATTACATATAAATTACATTACTGGTATTCGTTGAGTTTTTCATTGTTGGTGGAAAAAGAACTGAGTTAAAATCCAATTTAATCAAGGTAACAATTGCAACTATTTCAGTTTTTTGCCTTAATGAGTTCTGGGTTTTCTGTCTGTCTCTTAGGAGACAGCAAGAGAGATGGATGAAGGAGGAGGGGGGGGGGGGGGGGGCATGCTGCTGCCATACAGCACACTTCATTTCCCTATTACACAGTTTTTAAACCACTGTTGAATCTGTTATTATACAAAACCAACGAGACTGATAATGATTACAGCCGTATGTCTGCGCTGAAGCAATTTCCCTACCCTTGGTGGAGTAGAGTACTAAACCGCTTAGTTTTCAGTGCACACTAAAATGGGTGTAACTGGTTCTTGTGTGGTTGTTGGATCATTTGCATAAAGTGGAGTTTAAATCTCGGGTGCTCAGCGGGCTGCACAAAGCATCCTATCACTCTCTAAGTATGTTTATGTGAGCGGCCCATTATTCTGCAGTTATTGCACAGACATGAGTGTGGTTTAAATCTTCTCACAACTTGTCACAAACATAGATATTGTTAAATTATACTTTAATGTTGTTTCAAGAATTTTGCATGCTATTGATGTAAACCTGACTTAGCATTTGCCAAATGTAGCCTCAAAACCGCCAAAGTAGGTCTGCTTTTTCTTAAAATAGCACAGTAACTTTACTGGATTTATCCTACGGTGTTGGGAATGAGTTTTGTTCAAGTAGCCATGCTTTATATGCTAAATTGTGAAAGCCGCAGTAACAGGTATTAAACTAAACCCTATCATTTCTTTTCTTTTTTTTTTCCAGATAACTTGAAATTGAACATTAAAATAGTCACTTACAAAAACAGATCTGAAAAGGAAAAAAGTTGCAGGCTCACAGCCAGAGATTTGTCAATTATCAGAGTCTGCGTTGAACTCTGTTGGCTTCAAACATAATGACTAGATGAGATAATCATCCTCATCTCATCTATTCATAGATAATAAATACGTTTTTGTCACATCTGTTTGCACTTTCAAAGCGTTTAAAAACATCTGATGGTTTATTTTGCTGCTAAGATAAAGACTTTGTCTTGAGTTACATAATCTTTAGATCCTTCTTTCATTACAGTGACTGAATTCCTCAGCGATGCCATCTGACCTCTTTTCCTCTCCCTTTGATTTGTGAACTCTTGCGCAGCAGCTTCATGAATAATCTGTGATCGAGAGGCCATGGTGATTTTTAGTGCCTTTTCTTTGGTTTTGAGATCACAATTCTTGGAGAAGCAGACCCCCAGACACTGGCAATAAACCTAATGAGTTCTCACTTCTGTGATGACATGCCCATTTATTTTTAGCAGGCTGAATTTTTGATGGAACATGAGTGTTGGAGTAAAAACCTCAGCATCTTTTTCCTCTCAGCTGTGTCCGTCCCAGCTTGTCTTTTGTGACGGAGAAAGCGCGCAGGGAACATAAATTATCCATGAGTGATGAATAATAAAGAAAAATGGTTATTTTTTTCTCATGAAAAGAAGTGCTTTTATTGGATAAATTCAGTAAAGCTCCTACTTTTTCCAAAGACGAACAAAAAGTCATATTATTTGTTTTAGAAATACAAGCGTTAATTTCAGTGATATAAAACTTTATTTCAGCTGATTGCAACCACTTTCCGGGCTTCATTACCTGCAGTCTGATTGTTTAAAAAATGACTCACATTTGCAGAGTATTATGAAACTTTCTTCCATTATTCATTGTTTCTCAAGTGCGGTGACAGATATCTTAGAACTAAATTGTACTGTAAAAGCTAACTGTGCCTTTTTTATTGCTTAATACCAGAGTGCATTGCTCTGCTTTACTTTGTTTCATGCATATTTTTCTCATTTAGGTTCCACTCAGTCAGCCTATCCACATTGATCACATTGATTGTCTATTGTATTTTTTTTTTGTTTGCTTTCGGAAACGTGATAGTGCGTCAATTTGTTTTGGTCAATAAAATTTAAAGTCGAAGGACAAATTTGATGATAATAATTGGCATATATGTAAACTTTTAGTATTTATCATGCAGGAATTATTGCAATCTGAGTTAATCCCTATTTAACAAGAGTTAAAGAGAAAAATGAAATTGTAGAGATTGTTCCTGTTATTGTACATTTTATTTATAATGATTGGAGGAATCTGCCTGATGCTGGTGTTCAATACAAAAAATAAATAAATAAATACATTTTGGGACTTGATAAAAATACAGCATTCTATGTCAACATTAAATTTCTACCCTCAGAGTCTACAGTAGTCATCGTGTTACGTAAAGCAAGTTGCTCATCAGTATAAACTAAATGTCTGTATGATACAAATGCAGCTCTTCTTGGCCAGTTAGACGCTACAACTACTGAAGATTATGTGGAATTGGGGAAAAACAAGTCTTTTGATATTAAAAAGAAATAATAGCATGTTCACAGTAAAATAAAATAAAGATGTTTCATTTAAAAAATTAAAAAATAATCACATTAAATCTATACTCTTACCAGCCATTTCATTAGGTACACCTGTTTGACTGCTTAACAAAAATATCTAATCAGCAAATCACATGGCAGCAGCTCAATGCATCTAGGCATGCAGATATCCAGTGAAGAGAGATGATTTAAGTGGCTTTGAAAGTGGCATGGTTTTTGATGCTAGACAGGCTGCTCTGGGTGTTTCAGAAACTGCTGACCTACTGGAATTTTCCCACGTAACCACCTCTAGGGTTTACAGAGAATGGTCTGAAAAAGGAAAACTGGATTTGGGTGAAAATACCTTCTTGATTCCAGAAAGCAGAGAAGGCGGGCAACAGAAACTCAAATAACTACTAGTTACAACCAAGATATGCAGAAGGGCATCACCGAATGTAGCAGCAGAATACCATACCAGGTGCCACGAGAAACTGAGGCTACAATTCACACAGGTTCATCAAAATTGGACAGTAGTAAGATTGGAAAAATGTCAGCTAGTCTGATGCCTGCTTCTAGCAGAATAAAGTCCCATGTCACAAAATTATATCATCTCAGACTGTTTTCTTAAAAATGTGAATAAGTTCGTTGTAATCAAATGCCCTCTGAAGTTACCAGATCTTAATCCAAAAGAGCACCTTTGGGATGTGGTGCAGCTGAAGATTTGCTTCATAAATGTACAGCCAACACATGTGCAGCAACTGCATGATGCTATCACATCAATATGGACCAAAATTTCTGAGCAATTTTCAGCATCTTATTGAATCTACATGTATGTCATGAAGAAATAAGCCAGTTCTAGAGGCAAAAGTGGGTCCAACCCAGTACTAGCAAGGTGTACCTGATGAAATGAAAGTGTATATTGTAACAATTAAATAATATATATTAACATAAACATACACCATCTATATGAAACACTCCTACAACAGCTATGCGTGATATGGACGATGTAACCGGTCACCCCTTTTAACCCTACACTGGACCTTCCACGGCATTCAGTCGTCGTGGGCTATGTCGACCCGACCCGTAGTTATATTTCTTGGGAGGGGCACATCAGGTTATGTGGAAGGTGTACGGTTAAAAAAGAGGTTTCCGGTTATCTTGTAAGTTATGCCGTAGATTTCCCGCTGAAGCATAATTCAGGCATTACTGCACCAAGTGTGTCATTTTAAAAAACATTTGAATGTCTGCAACACATTTTTTTTGTATTGACTGCATCATATTAAAAAGGGGTTAAAGATTTTTCCCACTCTGAAGGAAACTCTTCAATTTTTCAAAGCCAGAAGCAAGTTAATACATTTAAAACAGTTCAAGATCATCTGCATTTCACACACTCACCCTGAACATGTGCTCCGAAAAGACCTCCTAATAATAGCTTTTTTGTTTGTTTGCTTTCTCAAGTAAAAATGAGGACAAACAGAAATGTTAAATCATGCATGTTAACAGGATTAAAATGTAAAAATATACTTAAGGGACCATTAAAGTCAAAAATGGTCTGGTGATCTCAGTCCACTTTCTGACAGCCTGTTTTATTGTACACAAATTTTAGTTTACAAATATTGTGCAAATCGCCATTACTTTCTATATTTGTAAGAGTTTTGGCCACAGTCGGTACCTATAAAATTACTGTATGTATCACTAAAGCTGTAACATAGTAAACCTAGATATCAGGAAAGAGGGATAACTTGCCAATTGCTGCCTCACTAGTTAGCATTTCATTCAATTTTCCATGAAGCACATCTATTTGTGGTTTATTGAAATTAGGATCTCCGCTCAAACATGTTTTTGAAAATCAGATTGGTCGGGCAGAGTTATCTGTTGTTTAATTCATAATGATTCTGGCATCTGATATAATAACATAACTGTTTGAGGAAATTACATTAAGATTGATTCAGCATCTGCAAAAACTGTCCTCTTTCCCTGTCAATGTGAAATAATGCAAATGGATCGGCGTGCGGCCTCAATTAATCAAATATGCGCCAACTGCTATTTGAGGCAGACGTCTACTTTATGTGACATGCAAAGAATCTTTTACGAATGCTAACAAACCAGTGGGTCATGCTGCTTCCATTGGAACCTTCCAATGGAGATACCTCCTTCTCCTACCTCCCCCAAAATCTGAACAGACTTTTCATAAAATGCCACCCCTCAAAGTATTTTTCCATCATACGTATGTACAAACAGAGAGCTGTCAGTTTTTGTGTAACCTTCAGATATTCGATTCCAAGACATGAAAATCTAGGTTACGACCTCAACTTGTCAGCATGACGTTACCTTGCTACCAGGTAGGTACACCCTAGGATGAAGGCTGGTGCATCTTACTACACTGCTGCCTAATCTAAATGGTATACCCAGTGCGGTCTCAGCTATCCGAGTAATCTGCATATTACTGGATTCAGCTGAATTTAAGGTCAACTGTTGCTGGATGACTCTTTCATTCTTCAAGAGAAGATATCCTCTTTGTCCACTTCTGGTGAAGCAGGTCTAGAAATGTCAAAAAGATGCTGTGGAGAGCCAGAGCTTGAATGGCTGGCTTTCAGGAGTTTTAGCACTTCTGTGAGTTGCATTTCTAGGCCTGACATTCGAACATTTAGGTTCTTAAGGTCATCCTTTAGCTCTAGCTTGAGCTCCTGCAGTGAAGCCTGAAGTGTTTGCTCCGGGATGGGGTAGAAGAAATGCCTCATTTCTGGAGGCTGGGCAGGACTGCGGTCCTGAGGCGTCAAGCGGAAGTCACCCACTTTGTCCAGGCGTAACTCACTTTTGGTAATGCCGCTGTCACATGAGTCCGTCTTCTTTAGAGAGATTGGAGATTCTTGCACCTTGGTTCGTTCAGGTAAAGTCTCCATGGATTCAGCTTTAGACACTGTGTTCCAGTTGTCAGCTTTGGCCATCGACTCCTTAAAGCGACCCCAGCCTTTCAGTTTGGGTGGTTCAGCAGAGCGGCCACCAACCAAAGAAATGGACGATGGCACTTGCAGTTTTGCCTTATCTGTGACTGTACAGTTGAGAGGTGATGGCGATTGAGGAGTTGAAGATGAAGGTGTAGCTGGGCTTTCTGTTACAGTGACAATGCTGGTACTTGTAATAGCTGATTTATTTTTGGGGATGTCCACATAGAGAGGACCCTTCTCAATGTCTTGTTCGTCTGTTTCTGGTTTCCCAGTCGCCATGCGGGCCTCCTTCTGCTGTCGAAAGCGCTGGAAAAGTTTTCGTACTGGGTGATCTGGTGGCAAATTCAGAGGGGCTTCATTTTTACGGTTCCGTCTCTCCTCCTCTTCCCGTTTCACATCACTGATCTTTCGAAAAACGATCTGAAAGAGAATTTAAAGTTCTTATGACTAAAAGACCATCATTAAACCCCCCCCCCACAAAGTTTAATGACCAAAAGTTTCAGATTTTGACAGCACACAAGCAAAATTATACCCAAACCACTCTCACACCCATGTCAGTTTAGTCTCCTGAAGTAGTACAAAAGCAGATCAACATCATTTTCACCATCTCTCTTATTGATTGTAGAATTTGTGTGTGAAAGATTGCCAATATGTCAAAATGTGTGTTCTTTGCAAATGTCACTTTAAAAAGGCTAATTCCCATGGCGTACAGGGAAAGTTCATATCAAGCCTCTGGCTTCAGCGCGTGAAGGCACACTGTCAGTTTACCACCCAGATGATGCTAATGGACAACTATATTTTTAGGCATTTTGTATTTTCAGTTTTTAGCTTTGTATCTTTATTTCTGTGCTTTAAAATGTCCCAATCCCAGTCTCCCAATCCAGTAATTCACTTGTCTCATTAATTAGGGATTAATATTAATTAAAAGTAATAATTAAAAAACACAAATACACATTCTGTATTCACATGTTCAGGAATACTTTATTAACCTTCATCAACGTCACACTCTAACATTCAATGTGTGGGTGTGGGTACGGACAGTTCTTTTATTTTTATTGCACACAAGGATAAGAATACAATAATAAAGTGCAAACTGCATCCAGGGCAAAAACAGCTGCATGATGTTGCTAACACAACTTCAGCTATTTGCAAGCATCTGCACAGACACCACGCTAAGGCTAAGCTAGCCAAGAACCCAGAGTGAAAAGCTGAGCCAGCCACAACCTGATGAGCAGTCAGTCTGCAGCTTTCATTTCTATCTGTTCATGTTTCTACAGTAGAATTACTATGGCGATTAGTTTAGTGTCTCTTTGTTGCAGGTTTTTATCCTTGCTTTATGTTTGGTGTTGGCTTTATGTTCATATATAAATATTGAGAGAAAGATCATAGGTGTGTCCTCAGGGATTTGTGTTATGTGTGTGGGGCTGTAGCATATAGGTTTACATTGTTAAATGGTGTTAAATGGTAATTACAAGACCGTGTGTTTCAGGCCATTTTACATAGTAAAAAGAAAGCAATATAACGAGTAGAATAACGATTTACTTTGTCCTGGGAGTAATTAAGCAGAGTACTGCATTACTCTTAAGAAAAGTGTTCTATATGTAACACAACAAAGGGGGAAAATACCTCCAACATGTACAAACATTTGACTACATGCAGTTAATTTGCATGAATGTAATGTCTTTGAGACATTACGTTTTACCTAATGATTGTTTATCAGGGTTTATATATATATATATATATATATATATAGCTGTATTTAACTGAAGAATCTAGTCTAGTAAAGCTAGTGCAGGGAACTCATCTGAAGCTGTGCTGGTTAATTCTTTACTGTCCTCACGCTGTAACAAAAACATCCTCCCAATTTGGTCATTTATTTAATCTGCAAATCTATCTCTCTAGGGAGAGATAAATTAAATAAATCTATCTCTCTCTCTCCCTCTGACATGTCAATGCCACTGCTGCCTTGCATCGCTACCTGCAATTTTACCACCTATTGTCCACTTACAGGCTAATCACCCCAGTTTCTAACATATTTAGAAGCAACAATGAGCTCTAACAATATTCTTCTGCTGCACTAAATACTTTCAAATGGAAAGTATCTGATTAAAATAGCTTATGTGGCAGTTTTAACTCAGAAAGTCTGGGCATTTTATTTGCAACACGCAGAAAGTCACTCATCACATTTGAAATGGTAAGACAGCATCAGCTTCCTTCTCTGTCTTGTAGCAATAAAGTTTTCACAACTTAGACCGCTTAAATGCACATTGTCTGCTCTGCTGGATCACTCAGTCAAAAACACAATCTGAGCAGCTCCATTTGAAGGCAACATTAGGCTCCTTTAGTCAACCCATATCGGGATTTCCCTGCTGCATACATTCAGGACGTGGGACCCTGGTGAATAGTAACTTTAATGCAGAAGATGAGATTGCCTCTTCAAATGCAAGCAATCCAATCTCACTTGCACTCTCCCGGGCAGGCTAACCTCATTAAGAATGAAGCAGTGATTGGTAGCTACTCTTACGCTATTGTTGATCACAGCTGTTCATTTCTGAATGAAGGATGTGAGAGCGGCTTTAGTATATAGTGGTTGTTTAATGGAGCTCTGTTTTTCTATGCAGTGCTGTGTGACTGAAGGCAGTAGGTGCACATGTCCTTTAGACTGAATATAAGGTTTTCTGTGGTTACCTTTTCCCAGAGTGGGAGTTTCTGGCACCTATTTAACAAGAATTGATGTGTGTGAACACTTGTGATTGTCAGTATGGTTCACATAAGGCAAGTTAAAGCAGCTCCAGATCATGAAAGGCAGGCTGTCTTCTGCTGTGAAATGTATTGACATGACTAAACATATATAGGTTCAATATTGATTAATTGATTGATTGATTTAATAAATCCTCCAGGCTTTCATCTTGTTGAATTTAATGCAATCTCAACTTGGATTGCAAAAAAACCTCTCTTCTTAAAGGTTGCAATCTTCAGCTTTTGCTTTACTTACTGCTTACTGTCTGGTACTGGTAATATCAACACTATCTTTACAGATCTTTGCAGAAAAATCTTATTGGAATTTGTAAATATATTCTAAAATGTTTGTTTTATTTTGTTAATATATTTTTTTTTTCATGTACCACTGTGCACAAGGCTGAAGTCTTTGCAGATGAAAACTTCTGTGTAAATCCTAAATGAAAATGCAGTCAACTGTATCTGGCATCTGAACAGTCACTCACCCTCTTACGCAGGTTATAAGTGAGCAGCAGGTTTCGAGAGAAGTGGTTGGAAAATGCCGTGTAGAACTCCAGCACCTTCTGCAGAGCGTCGCGTTTAATAACGTGGAGGTCGCAGTAGGTCAGAGCTCGCACATTGGCGCAGGACTGAGCCAGAGTCACCTCTTTCCAGAAAACGTCCCCAAATACGTCTCCCTTTCCTGCATGAGAGAGCGCACAATTTTAGTTCCATGTTAGTTCAGCAACAAGATCTGATCTTCCAGGTAAAAGAAAACAGTAAGAGACAAAAACAGGCTTGCAAAAACAGCTTTAATAATGTTTTTATATATCAGTTATCGTTGATTAGTGAAAATCTCAGTACCTGTAATTTAACACACAGTATTAAGTGCTACACACAGGTTTACACTAAATGGACACTTTGTAAGGTACACCTGTTCAAATGCTTGTTAATGCAAATTTCAAATCAGCTAATCCCATGGCAGAAACTGTAAAGTACATTTAGGCATTCAAAGTTCTGAAGTTCAAACCGAGCATCAGAATAGAGAAGAAAGGTGATTTCAACTGGGTATAGTTGTTGGTGCTAGATCTCAGATCTAAGTAGGTCAAAGTATTTCACAAACCGATTTTTCCACACAGCCATCTATAGGGTTACTTAAGAAAGTAGCATAGCAGAGCTTTCTGATCTGACGTTTGGATGGCAGGGTCAGATTTTCACGTAAGCAACATAAAAGCAGGACTGTCCTGCCTTGAGTTCAGGCTGCCAGTAGAGGTGTAATAATTTGGGGGATATTTTTTGGCACACAAGAGGACTGTTTGAGCATTGTTTGAGCACCACAGACTGCCTAAGTATTGTTACTGACCACGTCCATCCAGATCCAGTAGAAACCAAATAAAGTGGACGGTGAGTCTTTTACTTGTGAAAAGTCCCTCTATATATTGAATGAAAGCAGCAGTTACTTGTTTTAGGTTGGTTATAAATAATACAGTTATGGAATGTGGATCATTTATGAGTCAAGAACACATTTTGGGTTGGGAGGTCTTGGAAAGTCCCCCTCCAGCATGACAGATGCTGCTGAACAGCTGGAACTAAATCCCTTTGTTCTTTTGAGGAGACTTTTATGTATATTTAAAACTGAAGACAAAGCTAGATGAGGATTTTCTGCTGTTCGAGGTAATGGCTTACAACTGATGTATTAACTATTAATACATATAAGAAATATAGCTTTCAAACCTTTATAAAGAGTGTTAAATTACCTTCATAATCTAAAGCTCATTAGACCAACTCAGTAATTTATAAGGTCTGTCATTTGTGACTCATGCACAGCACTTTTTTTCAGTTTGAGAAGCCCAGTATTACCATAAACTACCCTGAACAAAGGAGTACTATGACTCAGTATAATCAACAGCTTATCATGAACTTTTTTTTCTTTTTTTTTAGATGTCTTGACTTAAAACACCTTGTTATTTCTTCACATGATGACATGACGAAACACACGCAGTGGATGAAAATAAACCTTATATGTGGCAAAAGCATTAATACAGGGAGTGCAGAATTATTAGGCAAATGAGTATTTTGTCCACATCATCCTCTTCATGCATGTTGTCTTACTCCAAGCTGTATAGGCTCGAAAGCCTACTACCAATTAAGCATATTAGGTGATGTGCATCTCTGTAATGAGAAGGGGTGTGGTCTAATGACATCAACACCCTATATCAGGTGTGCATAATTATTAGGCAAATTCCTTTCCTTTGGCAAAATGGGTCAAAAGAAGGACTTGACAGGCTCAGAAAAGTCAAAAATAGTGAGATATCTTGCAGAGGGATGCAGCAGTCTCAAAATTGCAAAGCTTCTGAAGCGTGATCATCGAACAATCAAGCGTTTCATTCAAAATAGTCAACAGGGTCACAAGAAGCGTGTGGAAAAACCAAGGTGCAAAATAACTGCCCATGAACTGAGAAAAGTCAAGCGTGCAGTTGCCAAGATGCCACTTGCCACCAGTTTGGCCATATAGAGCTGCAACATCACTGGAGTGCCCAAAAGCACAAGGTGTGCAATACTCAGAGACATGGCCAAGGTAAGAAAGGCTGAAAGACGACCACCACTGAACAAGACACACAAGCTGAAACGTCAAGACTGGGCCAAGAAATATCTCAAGACTGGTTTTTCTAAGGTTTTATGGACTGATGAAATGAGAGTGAGTCTTGATGGGCCAGATGGATGGGCCCGTGGCTGGATTGGTAAAGGGCAGAGAGCTCCAGTCCGACTCAGACGCCAGCAAGGTGGAGGTGGAGTACTGGTTTGGGCTGGTATCATCAAAGATGAGCTTGTGGGGCCTTTTCGGGTTGAGGATGGAGTCAAGCTCAACTCCCAGTCCTACTGCCAGTTTCTGGAAGACACCTTCTTCAAGCAGTGGTACAGGAAGAAGTCTGCATCCTTCAAGAAAAACATGATTTTCATGCAGGACAATGCTCCATCACACGCGTCCAAGTACTCCACAGCGTGGCTGGCAAGAAAGGGTATAAAAGAAGAAAAACTAATGACATGGCCTCCTTGTTCACCTGATCTGAACCCCATTGAGAACCTGTGGTCCATCATCAAATGTGAGATTTACAAGGAGGGAAAACAGTACACCTCTCTGAACAGTGTCTGGGAGGCTGTGGTTGCTGCTGCACGCAATGTTGATGGTGAACAGATCAAAACACTGACAGAATCCATGGATGGCAGGCTTTTGAGTGTCCTTGCAAAGAAAGGTGGCTATATTGGTCGCTGATTTGTTTTTGTTTTGTTTTTGAATGTGGAGATGTTATATTGGTTTCACTGGTAAAAATAAATGATTGAAATGTGTATATATTTGTTTTTTGTTAAGTTGCCTAATAATTATGCACAGTAATAGTCACCTGCACACACAGATATCCCCCTAAAATAGCTAAAACTAAAAACAAACTAAAAACTACTTCCAAAAACATTCAGCTTTGATATTAATGAGTTTTTTGGGTTCATTGAGAACATGGTTGTTGTTCAATAATAAAATTATTCCTCAAAAATACAACTTGCCTAATAATTCTGCACTCCCTGTATAAAGCAGTATGTGGTACAGTGGTAAAAATAGCAGTAGCTGATTATTTTTTATTAATCCTTTATTTATCCAGGTAAAAAATCTCATTGAGATTAAAAATCTCATTTCCAAGAGAGACCTGGCATCATGGCAACAAAAGTCACATACCACATAGGTATATAACATTAAACCAGATGCCCTGTCTTGTTTGCTGATTTACTTTACATGCCGGGTCTTTTTACATTGTTATTAGTCTCATAAGGAATTCAATACAAAGAAGCTATTTATTCATCACTATAGTTGCCTTCCGGTTCATTGGTTTCATGTTGACAGTATATTGATTTATGCCAAGAGAAAACAATAGAAGGATATTGACAGAAACCAGCCAAGGCACTGTAACATTTCCTACCAGAGCATGGCATCCGTTATTCATTAAATTACTCAAAGCACGTTAAATGATGATGTTTTAACAACAAAACATTCTGCTGTGAACCGTTTTCTACTTCATTTTTTAAAATAAGATCAAATCTAGATGCATTGGAAGACAAACTAGGGTCACTAACATGGGAAGTATCCCAGTAGTTAGGAGTAGGTCCTTATCAATATTCATTAGGCTTAGATGGCGTAGTCATTACAGATGCTGATACTGTGCTTACTTTAATCTGGTCAAGTATGGCCTCATTTGCTGGCACAGGTCTCAGGTCAATACATCTATCATAACCACTGTGGGAAAAAATACTTTAGAAAATTAGTGGCCTTTGTAATAGTGTGTTCGCTAATAAATCACTTATGAGCAAGCAGACTGCAGATGTAATGATATTTACCCCCTTTTAGCACCGCCTTTGATTTCTACCAACCCCTCAGGTTTTCCATTATGCTCACCGTTATTTATCCCAGTATGCTTAATATGAATTATTATAACATTATAGAGAGAATTCAAACAATCCAGCAATCCCTTATGAGCAAGTGTGAACTTTTTAACCTGTTTTTTTGTTTCTACTAACTCCTAAGTGAAGTATGTAGGTCTTAAAGAGCTAAATCTCCAGAAAAGTCTCTACTATAGTCACAAGTTAGTTGAGCTGGTGTAAAGCCAACCAATAAAGTTGTAGATGCACTGCTAATCATGTGCAGATTCAGGTAATATTTCTTTACGGGTTTATTATAAATTGCTCAACATAGCCATTTGTTAGATAGTTATTATCTTCTGACTGTTGCGTCATTGGCTACAGATTGTGAAAGATGCAATTATAACTAAAGCTTTTTCAAATTAGCTCATAATAAAATCCTAAGAAATAATGGAAGCTAACTAGGTATTTAAAAATAATATTGGTTTATTTCGTCCGTTATGTTGTTCAGTTTCATTGCCTTTTCAATAAATCAGTGAAAAATCAATCCAGGCAACCATATTACATGTTTGCTTGAAATGAACCTGTGGCACAGGTATTGATTGTAACCTTTGAAGGCCAAAAGATCGCAAGTGTTGCGTTGTGATTTTCTGTTCAGTCCTGAGTTATAATACTTTTAATTATTATTTATTTTAAAATGCTTATTTTCAGTTAGGTTAGTTTCAACTATTTTCATTTGACTTAAATGAATACAGCACTGAACATAGTTTCACAGACACCACAGACTGGTTAGATTGACAAATTTGAACAAAAGAATTGAGAGTAAATCCCAAGACACTTATTAACCACAAAAGCTTATTCTAGGCAGTTTTACACTAAATAATATACTTTTAGGTGATTTTTCAGGTATGTAGAATATGTTTTTACACTAATTTTATAATAATAATAATAATAATAATAATAATGATAATAATAATAGTACATTTTATTTGAGGGCGCCTTTCAAAAACCCAAGGTCAACTTACAAAAGAACAAAATTAATAAAAGAAGCAATAGTCATAAAATACATAAAATAAGTTAAAATTGCAAAGCAGAACTTGACAACAGGTAAAATCAGCACTAAAGCGAATACGCCAGTTTGAACAGATGTGTCTTGAGCTGTGACTTAAATGCGGGAAGAGAGTCTATATTTCTTATGGCTGGAGGAAGAGAGTTCCAGAGCCGAGAAGCAGAGTGACTGAAGGCTCTGTTCCCCATAGTGGTAAGACGTGCGGATGGAACAGTAAGATGAATAGCAGATGATGATCGGAGAGGGCGGGAGACAGTGGTGATATGGAGCAGGTCACACAAATAGGAAGGAGCAGATTTATGGATACACTTGTATGTGAGAAGTAAGATTTTAAAGTTTATCCTGGATTCTATGGGCAACCAGTGAAGCTGCTGAAGAACTGGCGTAATATGAGCTCTTGACGGAGTATGAGTTATGACCCGAGCTGCGGAATTTTGAAGAAGTTGGAGTTTATGAAGGGACCTTTTAGGGAGACCAAATAAGAGGGAATTGCAGTAATCAATGCGGGACGTAATAAGACTATGGACAAGGATGGCAGCAGCATGGGGAGTAAGGAAGGGGCGGAGTCGGTTAATATTACGTAAGGGGAAGTAAGCAGACCGGGTTACGTAATTAATGTGGGGCTGGAATGAGCGAGTATTATCAAGTATGACACCCAAACTCTTAACCTGAGCGGAGGGAAGGGTGGGAGAACGTTCAATGTTAATGGAAAAACTGTGGGATTTGGATAAGATAGATGGTGTACCAACAAGTAAAACTTCTGTTTTATTACTGTTTAGTTTAAGAAAATTGGAGGAGACAATTTGAGAGGGAGGTAGGTGGGAGGGATGAATTGGGTTTAGAAGAAATGTAGAGCTGGGTGTCATCGGCATAACAGTGAAAATTTATATTATATTTTCAGAATATATGACCGAGAGGGAGCATGTAAATAATGAATAAAAGAGGCCCTAATACTGAACCCTGGGGCACACCAGCAGAAACAGGATGGAGAGTTGAAGAATGGGATTTAAATTGGATAAACTGAGTGCGGTCTGAGAGATAGGAGGTGAACTGGGTAAGGGGGGTATGACTAATGCCAATGGATGTTAACCGGTTCAGGAGAATATTGTGAGAAATGGTATCAAACGCCGCACTAAGATCAAGAAGGATGAGGATGGATAGGAGACCAGAATCAGCTGCCATCAGAAGGTCATTGGTAATCCTTAACAAAGCCAGATTGAAATTGTTCATAGAGATTATGGCTATTGAGGTGTAAGTGAAGCTGGGAGGCGACAACTTTTTTTAAATTTTAATTCACTTATACCCTTGGAGTTCACGCAGATGAATTCGTACAGGCAAAACTGAAGTTTAAAAAATGTTTGTTCACAGCACCGCAAATCTTTATCATTCCAACTGTTTAAAATGCTAAAATCTTTAATTGATCTCAGACAATATTTAAGGGGACAGCCAATAAAATGCAGTAAATTTGATGTACTAGAGATTATTACAATATGCGCCCAAAGTAGGTGAGCTGGCTTAATGTGATTCAGATAAAACTGAAAATACCAGACTTTACTGTTGCTGAGAGGACTGACAAACAAATTCTCGTCCAAATCCTGAATCCATCACTCAGCAGAAAATGATCCCCAAACAGCTCAGCTGACACTGCAGACAGGGACAGTTTGCAAAGTGCTGCTAGGCAAAAAAGAAAAGGGAGGATTTAAGTAAGTCCTCGAACAAAATTATTTTCTTGCTATGATGTTCAGAGAGAGCTAGAGGCCACTTAGACTTAAAAGCCTTTATGCTATCAACCAGTGTTTTGGTGTTGAAGTGCCTCCAAGACAATACATTCAGATTAGAGACACTATTGTCAATGCATCTGAGTCACACAGTTTAAGTAATCTAAAACTTTATATTGTGAAACAACCGAGGAGATCAGCAGCAGGTCCTTCGACAGCTGGGGAAATGAAGAGGTATAATGCTTCTCCAATGGAGGAAATGCAAATTTCCTCATCAAGCATGTAGTAGTAGTATATTTCTTCAAATGGCCTGAAAATTTATACTATACATGTTGTATATTTTCAGCATGATGCAAATTTACCATTATTATAGAATGAGGTTTCTTTAGAGGTAGATTACTTTTTACTAATTTCTACGTTTTTATTTTTGTAGAAATGCACTGATCAGTTCATCAGAGAATGAAATTTCAGCATGCTCGGCCTGGAGCGGTGACCGGCTGGTCAGTCACATTTTTCCAATTATGAGCCAGTCTGTTTCATGCATGCGCAACACGTGCACAATGGTGAAGACAAATAATCACTCAGGCACTCACAGCCATACTCGAACATGTCATTAGCTTGTGGCTGTAGGCATTAGTGAGAAAAGAAAGACAAAACATTTGACAAAGTAAACCATGGGTGAATCACCATGATTACTTTGTAACAACAAATCTAATGATACACTTGAGTCACCTTTACCCAGCTAAACATGCCTAGTTTGATGAAGCTAATAAAGAAAAAGTAGATAAATTTGAAGCTAGCTAGAGTGCAGAGCTAGCCACAAGGCAGCAGCCTCGGTATGAGCAGTGAAAAAAAAGCCCAAAACAGCTATGAGGGACATTAGAGAGAAGGTTAAAAATTAGGTCAATTTCCTGTTATCTGGTTAATTTAGAATGTAATGAAAAATAAGTACCTGACATTTATTTTATTTTAAAAAATAAAATAAGATCAATTCAAATCTAATGTAAAAATTAGGAATTACACATAGTTCTCTTTAAAGTAAAACAAAGGAGCTTTACTCACCTAAAATGGCAACAACCTCATCATCCTGAATGACCTCCAGTGACCCTGACACCACAAAACAGAGGCTGTCCACACTTTCACCAGCGTGATAGATCAGGTCGCCAGGGGCGCAGTGGATAGTCTGAAACTCCATGGCCAGTGCTCGGAGACACCCATCACTGGCCAGTCGGAAAGCCGGATGCTCTTTAAAAACTTTGCGATTGAGGTGAACACAAATATCAGCTCTCATGTCCTTCGGACAAATCTGTAGCACCTGGAAACAAATAAAAGAAAATACCTTATAATGCACATTACACAGACCACCGTCACAGCTTGCCTCATTTCACTAGTGTGACGTACATACAGGTGTTTATCTGGCTTGATGCATAAAGGGTATTTGAAACCATTAATCATCAGTAAGTGATTAAGGTTGTTACATGTGGGCTTATATATGAGGCAGTGATTCATTTGGTCCTGACAGAGTAGGTGGCGACTGCATAACTAAAATTATATAAAGGATAATTTCCCATGTTGCTTTACCTTGTTAACAGATGTGGACAGAAAAGCACCTATTATCCTCCTTTTTTACAAAATTGTGGTAGTCAAACTTTTATCAAACTAGATAAAAGAACTGTGACTTCTCTTCATTCGCTACCCGTCTAAATCCAGAATTTTAAAACCCTTCCCTTCACATACTAGGTCTTGAATAATCAGACCACATCTTATCTTAAAGACCTCATAGTACTCTATCACTTCAGCATCAGACTGTTGGTTTACTTATGGCTCATACAGTGTTTAAATGTAGAATGGGAGGCGGAGCCTTCAGCTTTCAGGGCCAGTCTTTGATGGAACCAGCTCCCAGTTTGGATTCACAAAACAGACACCCTTTCTACCTCTAAGATTCGACTTTTCCCTCCCTATGCATTTTCACACCATTTAATCATCAGTTATAATTCATCAGTTATGTCAGCAGGCAGCCCTTGCTCTCAGCCTGGTTCTACTGGAGGTTTCTTCCTGTTAAAAGGGAGTTTTTACCTTCCCACTGTTGCCAAGTGCTTGCTCGTGGGGGCTTGTGTGATTATTTGTATATTCTCTGTATTATTTTAGGGCCTTTACCTTACAGTATAAAGCACCTTGAGATGACTGTTAGGATTTGGTGCAATATAAATAAAACTGAACTGCTCAAAACTGTGCAGCAGGAGCCTCAGGGCACAGGTTTCCATGGCTGAGCAGCTCTTGCAGATGTAATGTGTAGGTGGGCTGGTATTTTTGTCGATTTTCTTCCAGCAAAAACCAGAGTATTTATTATACTATACATATATGTTTTAATTGAGTCCACTAAAATGTGAATTTTTAAACTATTCTGCAATTGTTCAATATCCATTAATGAGCAAACTGTTTTTCATGTAGACAGATTGCACACACTAAAATCAGAAACAGATGTACCCATCTATAATGGTGGTCAGTGGTTAACTGTATATAAACAGATGTCTTATATCTGTGCAGCAGATTTCATGGGAGTTGAAAAAAGTAAAGTACCTTAAGACTGAAGCTTTTTCATATTCATAAAGAGAAATAAACACACACACACACACACATATATACATATATATATATATATATATATATATATATACATATATATATATATATATATATACATATATATATATATATACACACACACACACACACATATATACATATATATATATATATATATATATATATATATATATATATATATATATATATATATATATATATATATATATACATATATATATATATATATACACAAAGTAAAGTACATATAAAGTAAGTTATACATTTAAATAAACCTTTTATTAGCTTATTGTTAAATGTGAAATCCATAGCAAATATTATGCAGGCCCTTCTTAATGATGTGCGATAAAACAGACAATATATGTGTCCAGCTAATTTCTGCACTAGGGGTCAACTTATCTGTCGAATGGCACTAAATATGTCAGGTTTCACATGTGGGCAACATGGAAGCTGCTACCAGCAGAGTCCAGCCACCTCTCTGCTGAGTGTCACTGAGTGGCAGCATGTCATTCCAAGTACAGCTAATCAACAGGATGCCAGGCCATTGCAGGGTTCTGCCTTTAAAACACATCTCTTTGAAGATGAATGTCAAGCAGAAAGGGATTATGTGCCATTTTTAGACCCTTTAGTGTGGCCTTCAGCTAGACAAATAGATGATCCATACATGCAGTTCAGCCTCAACATAGGAACAACAAAATAAGTGAGCAAAAGAATCATTAAAGTTAAATCACTGAGGTGGTGTTCCCTGTAATGAAATCCCTGTGTCATTGTAGTTATGAGCCTAATTGGAGGTGAAATGATATAATAAGTGGATTTAAATGGGATGCAGTGATATGAATGCTTTTTGGCTCGTGATTAACCAGAGTGGCACTATTTCAGTGTCTCCGCTTCCAGATTTTAATGCTTAATTTGAACACACTCAGATTGTTTTAGCATCATTTTAATTCAGGAGGATGGCTGAATGAGCACCACAGCAGTGTCTCTTTTTAGCAAGCTCATAAATTTTGCCTAAATAATATATATATATATATATATATATATATATATATAAAAACACACAGACAAAAACACTGGTTATTTACAGTATATAATTTACCCTGTGTTCCTATGCTTTTAACATCTATATGCTATTTGCAGATTATTTAAAATTTCTGCATTTCAACCAAGAACAAATAAACGTCATCTGTTAATTAGAAACAAAAAATAAATAGCCAGCGAGCGCATGTTGACATACCTTTTCAGTGTCTATGCCCCGTGACATGGACCAGGTGGAGGCGATGTAGTCCATTACTCTTTCACTTAAGCCCTTGGGAACTTGGTAGAGCTTCAGGAAGTCCCGGACACTGTTGAGCATCTCGTGATAACGATTTGTGTTGGCGTACATCTGCTGAAAAATCGTTGTCACGTTACCAAAAATGGTGGCATAAAGAAGGGCTGGGGGAATATAGAGAAAATACAAAGGAAGATGTTAAGAGAAAATCTAAAATAACAGATTTTGTTTTTAGCTTTGAAGATGATGAGGGCAGTTATTTGCCATTGAAAATGATGTAAAAAAATATATATATATATGTTTTTGGATTTTAAAAAAACTCAATTTGTAGAGATTCAGGATATAAAAATAAGTAAAGCCTCATAGATCTGAAAAAAATATATTTTTTAAAAAATCTAAGATTTGGTTTAAAAAAGCAAAAAATATACCTGTAACAAAATATATTTTTATACAAATAATTTTAAAAAAATTCTCCTTGTTTAAAAGGACACAAAAATGGTAGTTAGTGTCAAAATATTATAAAAAGACTTAAAAGCATCCAAAACCTGGTTTACAAGGACAAAAAAGTAGCAATTGGGGTTTAAGAAGACAAGCGGCAAATCAACAAATTCATTGTCAATTACATAAAAATTTCCAAAAGCTTAATTTAGGATTATAATTATTTTTACATTTCAGTTTTGAACAAATGTGCCTTAAGACTTAATATTGTTTTATGTGGTTTATGCTTGAATTTGTCACATGGGAAATTAACTGTTACTACCTATGACTGCCTCCAAATATAATCAACAAAAGTCTTGCCGAAAGGAAAACTATAATTAGAGCTTCATTGTGACTGTGTGTAACCATCCATCCCCATGCAGCTACATCCCACTAAATAATGGTTTTCATAATTCGTAACAGATGAATTAAATGAAAAGCAACAGAAAGAGAAGTGCAGAGCATCTCCAAGGTGGTTGGGTGGTTGAACTGGTGCAACAGCTGGCGTGTATGTGTGGATCAAAGCCATCAGATGTCTGCTCAGTGTGTGCACTGTTCTCCTGGCAGTGGAGCCCTAATTAGCCCTGCTAGAAGGGACGGAGAGGAAACATGCCAGCCACACATTTCAATTATCCTCAGATGATGACAGTAACCTGTGCAATTGTTTGTGTACGTTTGTTTATTTCACGGCGTACAATCAAAGGGGTGAAAAACTGCACAGGGAATAATACTAATTAAAAAGCATTCAAAACTCCTTCAGGCTCAGGATAACCACAACTTCACCTTTTTATTACTGTCACTCAGTTGTTCATTATAGTTGATACCTTGTTAGCTGCTTATCAAACTTATCAAAGTAAGAGAAGCGAGGTACACCTTGGATAGGTGTTGCTTTTTAAAGACATAAACATCAGTAAAAAAATCAGTTTCCTAATCTCTTTGTCTCCATCTTGCATAAATAATTCTTCCCAAAATTTTGTTTAAAACACATGTTAATGTGATCTTAGATTAATTCACTGCGTGTTGTGCCCAGGGCTGAACTAGGACAAAAAAAAAAAAATCAGCTTTGACTAGAGAGCGGCCCACCAGGTATTATAGGAAAAGCCATAAAGCCTTTGAATGAAAACAAATGCTGTTGTGACAGTGATGTACAGTCTTGTTGGTATACGTATGATTTCTATACATTTTATGTCAGATAAAAACTTTGGTTGTAAAAAAAATTATTTAACAAAAGCTAGACATTTTAAATGTGAATAAGAAAGAAAAGTATTTCTTTGTGCCCCCCTCTCCCTGTTAATGCCCTACCTGGCCCCCTGGCAAAACTTTGCTAGACCCGCCCCTGCACAGTTACCAGCTGTCAGCTACGTAGAAAAGGATCCTGGTGTTATTTGTCTCTCAGAAACAGTTCATAACTTCCCTTCAAGTCATTCATGTCGCCTAAAAGGTAAACCTGTTTCTCCATCACAGCTCTGATGACTCAGTAAGGACATCTCCTGGTTTCATCTTCATGTTTCCCTCTCACCAGACATCCAAACCGATATCATGACCAGCAGCTTTTACAGCTGTGGCTCCAACATCAGCTGATACTAGAAATTAATATTAAATAAATTCTAATAACAGCTGATCAAGCTTTAACGTGCTGCTGTTGTTTAGCGCGACATCCGCTGGTTTCCTCTTTCTGGCGCAAAGTGGGCGATAAACAAGCAAGAGAGAAAAGCCGATCAGCTGATTATTGATCAGTTTCATGATTGAAGTAGCAACAGCAGAGGGAGGGGAGAGAATGAGAGAAGAAGAGGCAGCTGGCAGCGTAAAGACAGAATAACTCCAGCTTTGTGTCTTTTTCATTCTAGCTGAAGTCCGGGACAAACTGTGTTCCTATTCAACTCAATACGAAACACGTAATATTTTCTCTGAATACGGGACGATTCCGTTTTTTACGGGACCTTTGGCAACTCTACTAACTAACCTTGTGAACAAAATAAAGTTTACTATCAGTAACATCATAGCACCCACCCAGCAGTAATATAAACTCTGTCATGCTAGCTAGTACGCAGTATGAGTGATTGTAACCGACTGTAAAAAGTCAGCACAACGAAAATAAAATACACCTAAACTTGGTTTATATCTGACCCAGATAGACTGCGGGTCATAACTTCTTACCTGAAGTTCAGTTCACCTGACACTCAGACTGGCGGCCGCCTTGGGTCTCTCCTCCTCCTGCCTCCCCTTTCCCTCATCCACCTGCTGGCCTCTGTGGAAGCTCCGCCATAGCCAGCACCAAACAACTGAGTTATTTTTACACATCTGCCAGCATCTGGCCAATGCACCACCTTTCATTGTTTATACTGTTGCAAAAAAACAAACAAAAAAAAACATTGGCCCATAAAAATGAAAAATCACCATCGGCCCACCGGGCAAATGCCCGGTATGAAATCTTCATTTACTGATTAATCAACTATCTGTAAAAATTGTATTCCTTCCAGGGATGGAGACCTCTCTGTGTGGAGTGAATTTTATTCCTTGCTTTTCTTTTTCCTTTTTGCGCCAAACAATTTCACATCAATTGTATTGTTATATATGACCCTAAAATGGGGTATCTATTTGTATGTATTCAATTTGTACAAATTCAAAACTTACATTTGAATTAGAAATTATTTCTTCACTTGCTTTCAGACACTTAACCCTTACCAGGACTACAGCTCAAAGAGCAGGGTGTAAAATCTCTTTGACACTTCTTATTCTTAAATTAGCTAAACTGGTCTTTACTGACCACAGCACTTAAAGTGTACGCACATTCAAGTAGCGCTTCTAATACTATACTACATTGTTTTTCTTCTCACACACACTTGCACTGCTGCTTTATAGCAGTTGTGTCTCTGTATTATGTGTTTAATCTCTTCATATTTGTGTGTTATTGTTAAACGAGCTGCTCTGGTGCCATGTTTGCAATTGTTCATATGTTACCAAGGCCAACCCTTTTATGCGAGCAAAACTCAATTGATGAACCCTGGGTTAACCCAGTTGGTTGGTTGATAACCACCTTCATGTGACCGTTTTGGTTGATTGCCAGCGTGAAGTGAAGCCACATAATGGAAAGATTTTATGAGTATGTTAAAAAAATTTCAGGAACCAGGATTTAGAGATAGACAAGTTAACAAAAAATGAGTCTCAAAAAGACAGAAAGAAAGCTTAATATCCAAGTATTGAGGGGCAAAGCCAGGGGCTATGATAGGTTGGCACATTTACAGGCAGACAGCTAAATGTCTAAGCAGAGGTGTCATATCAAGTGGGCCAGACCAGCAAAACTCGGTGGAATACCTTTACATTCTCTTAATTTTGTTATCTCGTGTCAGTAAAGCTACTGGCCAGCTGGTGCCTTTCTATATGCTCATATTCTCCTTGTTCCTGCATGTTTTATTTTGGTTTTTTGCAAAGACATACATGCTAGATTAATCTGTAATTTTAAATTGGCTTTAGGGCAGTGATTTTTTTGTCTCACTGTATTTTCCCCATGATGGACGGGCGGCCTATCCAGAGTGTATTTGCAATTGACCAGTTGACCAAATTGGTCTCTTTGGTGGGCAGGTTTTGGTCCACAGGTCACATGTTTGACAACCCTGATCTAAGGCAATGATTTACGGTGAAGCAAAGTCCACACCAGAAAGCACAATCTATGTAGGAAGATAGGAAAAGCAAGAAGCACATCGAGGTATATATACAGACAGTATGACAATCGTCTCCTTGTAAAATGATGATTTTAGAATCCATTTCTTTTGAAGTTGTAAAAGTTTGGCGTAGCTGCTTCCTGGAGCCTGAACACAGATGGCAATGCTGATGTCTCTGATAAGCAGAGAATGCTGTATCAAAGGAAACTCAATCGATCCCTGCAGAGCGGAGCCTCATCTAGCTCCCAACAGCTCTTTACTTGCTGACGTACGCAACTTCATCACACGACACTCGCCGTCCAACAGCTGGCTTGTTTGAAGGTAGTTAAAAGACAGTTGTCAGAAACTCAAGCCCCCGGCCAACAGTTGCTATAGAAACAGGACATATGTATAGTGCCCCCACTGCCTCCCCCTTTCTTTTCCCCATGCCATCCCGCAATCCCTCGTCACACTGTGATCTTCTTCTGCCAGCACCGATCCAGTGCTGCTGGTAAAAATAGAACAGTATCAGGGCATCTATATTTCATAGAGAACAGCCATGGACGACACTAGATTGCATCTACTACTGAATCCTCCCGAGGCTGTCTGATTTTAGATATTTGTGCTTTAAGATTATATGCAGCTCACAATGAAAAATTTATACACAGACAAGTGCGGATGAGTTTTGCCAGTTCCCAAGAGAGTGTATTAATAAAACCTGCACAACCAAAAAGTAAGGGGGAGCCGAATCTTCCTCCAAGTCTCAGGGTTGAGATTGTGGCTGAAAAAAGTACAGCGGAGGAGAGGAGTGATTGCAGAGGGATCGGAGGGAGCACTGCGCTAAATTGATCTGGCAGTGTCAGTTATTGCTCCGAGGTGTTGCTCTCTGCGTGCAGTCACACATAATGGCACCGCACTGTGGCATACAGTGTTTTATGAGCCACACAAACACGAGATAGCTTATAAATATTGAGACGTGGAAAGAAGGGCATGCTGTGAAAACCTGCCTCATTTAGCATATTACATGTTTTGTTAAAATGCAGAGGCAAGATTGTTTTTTTTCTTTATTTACATACAGAACAAAGAACATATTGGTGTCCTTGGATTAACAGGCAGTGGGATATTTGCAATACTAGAAATCCGTTGACATCAATAACAACCTAAACAACTAGCAGAACTTGTGATGATATCTACAGAGCCTAAGTTATGCTGTACCCCCTCCCTTCCTAACAAGACAACAAAAATAACCCTGCATAAAATAAGAAAGTAAGCAACCTGGGGGGCATCTAATCACTTTCTGAATAGATAATTGTTTTGTCTAAATATTCTAAGAAGGGTTGCCAGATCTTATTAAATGTCTTGCAAGAACCTGCAAGAGAGTATCTAATTTTTTCAAGTTTGATTTGAGTCAAAACTTCCCTGAGCCAGCTGTTATGAGTCGATTGAGACACCTGGGTAATAGGGCTGAAAAGGAAAGTACACTACACTTTATAGATGGGATATTAGTCAGTTTAAGTGGGGGGATACCAAATTGAGCTGAGGAGGGGTCAAGTTCTACATTCAGCACTGTAGCAAGAGTGTCAAATATTTGGCTCCAAAAATTAGAGAGGCTTGGACAGGACCAAAACATGTGAGTATGGTTGGTTGAAGACTGTTGACATCTATTGCAACTGTCGCTGGCGGTTGGATAAATTTTCGCAAGCCAAGCATTTGTGTAGTGTACTTTAAAAAGAATACTCACATTGAAGTAAACCATGAAACATATGGAGGATGAAAAATTAGGATTCACTGACTATCTGGTATCAGTACCCCTATTTCCTCCTCCCTGGTCCGCTTAGGATGAGCCATCCGAGCACTATCAGGAGAAACAATGAGGCTAGATATCACGGAAACAGAGTGTCTCTGAGCAGATTCCTGAGTGAGCAAGGAGTCAATCAGCAGTGACCCTGGTGGATGATTAAGAAAATGAGGGTATGTATTTGACAAAGTCTCTGGTTTGAAGGAAATGGAAGAAATGAGAGTGGGGCAACCCAAATCTGGTTGTAAGCTCTGTGAGATTAGTAAAGGTGTTTTCTGTAATGAAAAGTAGGGTCAGACAGAGAGGATGGGGAAAACATATATATATATATACACATATATACAGATAGATAGATAGATAGATAGATAGATAGATAGATATGTATTTTGGTTTTCCCCCCTAAGGCATTTAAATATGCTCCAGAAATTCTTAATAATTCAGAACATCTGAATAGCACACTGAGGTAACAAGCCTCACTCAGGCAAGACCTTGAAATATATGTAGGCCAGTTCATTAAAACAGTTTCACTTGACGCTAACAGAAGTGTGGATAGGAATGAAAGAAAAAAGGATTCAGTTTATATGCCTTACATTGTCTCATATATTAAAAAAATCACTGTATCAATATGTTTTGCTCAGATTTACTTATACAAGAAGCTGTTGTGTAAGACTGTTACAGCACTCATGCAGAAGCCCATTTCAACCTGTCCACATCTCTGATTCTTTTCAGCAATTCACATAATTCACTGACAACTGGGCCAATTACAGCTCTGAAGGACTGAGATCAAGTACCCGGGAACAGAGCAGAAATGTGAGGTGATTTTGGCATGGTGACCAGACCTTGTTAGTGCAACTTCCCACATTCGTTACAAGACGCACTGTGGCCCAAAAACTATTCTTCCTAAGACACTCAATAATTGGCAAACGAGCAATACAAACCCAACAAAAAACTGCTTCATAGTATGCAAATTATGAAAAATTGATCCATATCAAAGTGGATAAATATTGTCTCATAGAGCTGGAGAAACCAATCTATCATTTAAATGAAGGAAATCATATTTGTAATATGGTTTCCAGTTTTTCTTGGACCTCAGTCACACAGGCCTGGAGACCAATTGGCTGGACTGTCTCTGAACTATCTGTCTCAGCTGGTTGGCAAGTGATTGATCGAGGTTGAAATTGGACACAGTGATTTACAGTGCTGCATTACAATAATATTCCTTATGACTGAGCACATTGTCAGCTGTTTGCATGAAATATGCCAACTTGTCTGCAAACACTTGTAAACTACTTGCCAAGAAGTAGTTAAACTATGAAAAGTGCAACGCAAAACATCTGTTTGCTTATTGCTTATAAAGTAAAAGTTCCTCCTTTTCAAATGTGTTTGTTGCAAAACTAAAATGCAACTTATTTAAAATTTTACTTTGAAGGTGAATGTTGTATTATATGCAGCAAAGTGGAAGTTAATGTCTTGTGTGCAAACTATGGGCTACTGTGGCAATCTGATATTGACCAAAACAGTCCCAAGTAGGTTTTTGTGCAACACAATCTTTTCTACTAATTTCACTTGGCAACAACCAGAAACCACTCACAATTGGTCAGGTAATAGATATTTTTGCCAAGTGACTGGAAGTTGCTAGCAGCTCACCAGCTGGTTGCTATCTCTGTGTGACTGAGACCTGACTCCATCTATGACTGAGAATGAGATTCCTGTGCACATGAAAAAAGCAACAGAATTCTCTTTTTAAAAAAGTAACTGTACAGGTAGTTGGAAAAAGACCTATGCAAATTACAGCTCGGCCATATCAGAAGTGGCAATGAAATTCATCAGGGCTAAAAAAGAAGCTTGCTCAAGTAAAGTGAAATAGTCCACAACGACTGGAATAATTCCAGAGGAGACCAATTCGGTTTGGCTGTATCATCTGTATGTTTCCACATATTTAAAATGAATGGATATGAATGGACCACTACAAATTCACCATTACTGATAAATGTCTTTATGAATAAGGTGGAGACTGATATATACACACTAACAATGAAGCGAGTTTGGAAGTGCCAATAACTGTAGTTCCTCTAATGGCCACTTGCCACTTTTTAAATGCCCAGCTTTATAGCATTAAAATTTACATCTTATCCAATATATTGTAACTTGTAGCTCCAAATAACTAAAATGGTGCTGACCAAGATGCTAATGTTTAGACCTTAAAAACCCACATACTATAACTATACTGCCAAAAGTATTTGCTCATCTGCCTTTGCATGCATACAAATCTGAATATCGTCCTATTCTTTCACAAATGTTTCTAGAGGCAGTCTGTGTGGCTAGGTGTTTGATTTTATACACCTGTGACCATGGAAGTGATTGGAGCAAATTCAATGATTTGGATAAGGGAGTGAAAACCTTTAGCAATATGGTTTTTAGAGAACTGGAATTACCCATGTAACCAGTGTTTTATAGTGTGACATTTTGTCAAAGCTGTATATACACTGCACGTTAGGCAGCAAAAGCACCATTCAAATACAATACAGGATCATGATACAGTAAATTAAATAAGAATTCTGCCAGTAGTTCAGGCAGTGAACTATAATCAACCTCAGCAACACATTCAAGGTATCAAGAGAAGTAGAAAGACTGCTCAGCTAATCGTGTGTGTTATTTTCTGAATTTCAATAACTCTATTTATAATTCACTTATTCACCACCTCAGAGGATTGTGGCTTTAAAGAGCATAGCTGGACTTATCATTTATCTTGTATGTGCTAGATTCCAGGGAAGATAAAACACCTCTACTCACATCCAATCATCATCATGGCCACAGCAAAGATTTTCTCTCCGTCTGTCGTTGGGGCGATGTTACCAAAGCCTATACTTGTCAGGCTAGTCATGGTGAAATATAAAGAAGTGATGTAGACAGAGTCATTATTAGGCCCTCCATCCCAGTTCCCTGAGCTGTCGTTGTAGTAGTATGGTGTGCCCACTGTCTCAGCCAGGATGTAGAGCCAGCTGTCCTTCCGAATGATGTTGGTTTCCTCATCAATAATCTCATAATAACCAATGCTGTACCTGCAAAGTGCAAAAATCAATCATGTATTTTACATTCCATTTCATTCTTAATATTCAGTTCATAATTACATCTACTTACCAGTAGAATTTGAGTCTTAAACAAGGCCTAAAAAAAAAGCTTCTAGAAATGCTTCCTGATGCCCATCACATGGAACAGATAGACGTCTTCTATCGATATACCGCTACACACAGAAGCCTTCACACTATGAGTCTATTTTTTTTTTCTTTTGGCACACTTTCCAAAGCAAAATCTCCAAGACAGCAGCTTGAATTTCAAAAAATCTCCCACTGTTTATGTGATCCACACAGAAATGTGATCACAATTGTGAGTTAAGTGTTGTGATATATGGAGATTATTATGCATGTTTTATTTTGCTGGTTTATTGGTGTAATTTAAATCCACAATGTCATGTAAGTTCCCTGTTGCCAGGAGAGTATATAACAGTTTGGACAATAGGGGGCAGCAGCGTGCGTTGGGAACTGAGTCGGATGCATAGCTGCCGTAAGTTTTCCATTCTGGCAAGACTGGCCAGGCGAACGGCAGCGTGTCTCATGTGTTCACTTTCTCTCCTGTTTTACAGGTCAGTAATGTGGTCAAAAACATACGGTGGCCCCTAGAGACAAAGCACGTACAAACTCCAAAACACTTGCAAACTCCAAAACACTTGCAAAATCCAAAACACATCCAAACCCCAAAACACATGCAAACCCCAAAACACAACGGAAGTGCTCCAGGACGCTAGGGGCAGTGTTGAGCTTTTGTTACCTAGTAACTACACAAGCCAGGAAGTACCAATGACCGGATTTGGGCTGTATCCCAATTCAGGGTCTGCAGCCTTAAAGGCCGCATTTTAAGGCCGATTACGTCACAGCGACACGACGAAGGCTGTCCCAATTCAAAGGCTGCTCGAAATGCGGCCCTCAAATGCGTCTTTAATTTCCCTGAATTTTAAGGATGGGCCCAACATATCCCAGATTTCATAGCGCGGCGGTGGTGTGGATAATTTTGCCGAAAAAAACGGCGGAAGCGGAGCCGCCGAAGAGTAAACTTTCAGAAGTAAGTACTGAATATTATGTCACTTATTTATGCGCAAATGTTTTTATAATGAAGAACATTAAAACATTACTGTTGGCCACATGTCGGGAAAGTTATGTGACATTAGCGATGTTTGTACTAACTTGGTTTTAAAGCCTTTACTTCAAAATATACGCCGTTCAATAGTTGACTTTAATCTTACAGAGAATGTGATGATTTTATGGATAATTAAAGTCAGTCATATATCCACAAACACAACAAGCTGAAAGTCAGTGATGCTGCTCGGTTTGCAGTCCTGAATATCACGGCACAAGCAGGATTCACTGCACTGTTAATGTTAGCTATGTTATATTGCTGCCTCTGTTCGGTGGTGTCGAGCCAAACGGACTTTAACGTGTGTTTGAACGAGCTGACGGTTCACTCATTAAGCTGAAAGAAAGATGCTTTAATCACAGGAGTCACACATGTGTCCACTGTACCATCTTGGAACTCCTTTTTGTTTCGTAATAACACAATCCTCCTTCTTTTGTGCTGTTTTGTAGCAGTGTGTACACCTGAGACTGTCACCTGTCTGTCTGTCTGTCTGTCCTGCACTCTCTCTCTTTGTCTTTCTCTCTGATTGTGGAATAAAAGTATGAACATGTATTTATAAGTTACACTTGTGTTTGAATCCTGCAGCTTATCACACATTTGATTTCCATGTGTGACAACTGCAAGTGTCCAGAGTGAGGACAGACTGAGGGACCCACTGCTGCACATCATCTGTGAGGCTTTGCATCTCTGATGATCCACCAGGACAAACTCAGCAGTGTGTGAGGAAGAGGAGGAGGAAGAGCCAGCAGCAGCTGACAGATGGAGAGAATAGACAGACTGTTCCCTGTTTGTGAAGGACTGCTAGAAAAGTTTAGAATCACTAATTGTCTGTCCTGAATCAGTCTTATCAGGTAATGTTCAAATAATTTTATCCTCCCAGTGTTTTCAGTGTGGGAGAAAGTACTCAGGGCCTTCAGGTTACACACTATGAAAGGCAGCAACAAGTTTAACATTCAGAAACCTAAAGTATGTATCAGCAGCAGAATGGACCTAAAAATAAATGTTTGTTTCAGTTCTATGAAGCTTTGAGTATTTTGGATTAGTAGCACTGCTGTGTTTGTTGCATCATATTGCTGTAATTGTTTATATGCTTTATATATTCTGAGGTAAGTTGATCTATAGTGTTACATCATATTTTATAAGGATGTTATGTGTTTGTATACTTTCTGCCCAGTTTGACCCATTTAGCAGAAGTCAGCCTGTTTAAGGCTCTGATATCTATTCTGTATGACTTAAAGCAGTTATGACATGGTCTGATTTTCTCACCCAATAAAGGAATATTCAATATATCAGTCTACTCTTCATTTTATCAGAAACTGTTATCACAGCTTGTACATTTTCTTTTTATAAATATATGTAAGCAATGAGCCAAATTTAGTAATGCCAACATACTGAAGGAACAACATTTGTCTCTTATATATGATACACCTATATATGCACTGTCAAAGACACTTGTCTTTGAGTGAAGATTTAAGGTGATAAGACATATAAATAACTGCAACTTGAATCTGTACTGAGGCTCAGTATTTGACAAAGAGTTCATGTTCACTGCTGTAATAGCTAATAATGATTAATATAATAACTATAATATTGGCCATATTATATTTACATTACCAAAGTGATATGACTTTAGTCTCATGAACAACATTAGCTAATTGTTATTTACTAACTAATCTTAAATGACTGTTCAGTACAGAAGCCCAAAAATCATGTTTTACTGTCCTGTGGTCTCAGCCTCAGATACTTATCAAATCACACAAAGCTCTTGTAGAAACAAACAAACAAATTAACAAAATATGTTCTCCTTCATTTCTGTCAAACAAAGTTGTATGACACGTTTCCAGCGGTTAGTATCATGGTTGCTAGGCAACCTGGGAAGCGAGATGGAGACTAGACCGTCCCATACAGACAAACTTGCCGTTTATTTTGCAAATCGAGCTCAACACTGCCCCTAGCGTCCTGGAGCACTTCCGTTGTGTTTTGGAGTTTGCATGTGTTTTGGAGTTTGCAAGTGTTTTGGAGTTTGCAAGTGTTTTGGAGTTTGCATGTGTTTTGGAGTTTGCATGTGTTTTGGAGTTTGCAAGTGTTTTGGAGTTTGCAAGTGTTTTGGAGTTTGCATGTGTTTTGGAGTTTGCAAGTGTTTTGGAGTTTGCAAGTGTTTTGGAGTTTGCAAGTGTTTTGGAGTTTGCATGTGTTTTGGAGTTTGCAAGTGTTTTGGAGTTTGCATCTGTTTTGGAGTTTGCAAGTGTTTTGGAGTTTGCATGTGTTTTGGAGTTTGCAAGTGTTTTGGAGTTTGCATGTGTTTTGGAGTTTGCATGTGTTTTGGAGTTTGCAAGTGTTTTGGAGTTTGTACGTGCTTTGTCTCTAGGGGCCACCATAAAAACATAAAGAAATACACAGCTGGACACTGTGATACTTAAACTTTCATGACATAAGACGGGTCTGTGATATGTGATGTATTACACTGTCGCTATGTGAGCTACTTTAGCTCTGTAGGATGTTATAGCTAGGCTGTATGCCTGGGTAACGCTAGCAAGCTGTTGCAACTGCGTATAATACTCCATATAATAATAAGAAGCACCAACCCAGTTGGGTTTACAGTTCCTGATAAACTTGTAGCTTTGTGTTCATGACAAATGTTTTGTATAACGTGTGTGTAAAGTGTTCTGAGCCCGCCTGAAGTCATGTGTAAACTTGCTGTTTCAGTGTTAGAATCTAACTGGTCTGAAAAAGACATATGAAGCGAGAGAGCTAATAAGAGTACGGCCAACAAAAATGCTGGCAAGGAAAGTAGTGCAGTAATGTTGAAAGTAGAGTTTCCTTTCTATGATGAGACACTACCATGATGATGTGAATTATTTTGTTTATCTCATTTATGGGAAAAGAGGTGTAGTTGTCATTTGTTTCATTCATTTAAACCCTTTGTTGTTTTATGCCAGTAGTGTGGACTAATATTGAAATGTACTGGTGGAAAACAAGCCATGTGAGGGAATGAGCAGTTATTGTGAAATTGAGTTAACAAAAGAGTGGAGCAGATATGCTTGTGTTGTATGAATAAATTCTGGCAAGACTGACCAGGCGAACGGCAGCGTGTCTCCTGTGTTCACTTTCTCTCCTGTTTTACAGGATCGTAATCTGGCTACGCGCCCATCATAGTGGGGCCTGTAACATTTATAACTTTTTAATGGTACCCATAATGATTTTTTAGCTTACCCCATGTCACTGTGTGCTTTCTAGCTCCAAAAATCTATAAAAACAATGACTTTCCATATAAAAAAATATTGCCGAGTACTTTCTACTGAGCCTACATGAAAAATACTATGTCAACAGGTCCTTCTGAGTTATAGAATGAAATTTCTATTGACTGCTAATGGTTATGCATTGCACACAAACAGTGTAGACTCAAGACTCAAACCATGAGTCATCAACTGCAGAAGTTTCTATAGAGATGAAATGTACATACATATTTAAACTGACTTGTTTTCAGTTTGCTGTCCTGCTTTATGAAACAATGTTTAAACGGTGAGGAAGAGGTAAGTGAAAATAAAATATCCCATTGCACATCCTCCAGACTGAGCTGCTGATGCATAGCACGATATATTCAAGCAGATCAGCACTTTCTGAAATACTCAAACCAGCCTGTCTGGCACCAACAATCATGCCACATGACTGACTTGATATTTACATTAATGAGCAAACAAACAAGTGTATCTAACAAAACGACCAGTGAATGTACAGTTATTAATCTATTTAGGGAAAGTGGCAGTGATTGGGGGACTGTTTTTTTGGTTTTAAGACAAAAAAAATTAATATCCACCAATTCACTTTAATTTCAGGGAACTGACCTCTGAATTTTTCAGATTGAGTGAAAAAGACACACAGCTTAAAATACATCTGCCTGAGTTCACTATTTACATATAAAAGCTCGAAGATACCTAGTTTCTTGCAGAAAGCCCTGGAGATGAAAAAATAACCCTAGTAATGCAACAAACGCTGTTTTCATTCCTTCTTTCTGTTGTGGGTTTCTCTATGGAGAATTACAGAATGCATTTCCCCTCGTCTGACTGTATCATCTGAATATATTTTTATATAGCCCCGAGGAAGCAAAACTCAATAGTTTTTATTGCATGGTCTGATTATGACTTTCTTATTTACAGCCTTGGTGTTCATGTCATGCTGCAACCACCTCCATTTTTTTCCCTCATTATAAAAACAGTGACAGCAACAAGGAGAGAGGGAGGCTACGGCTGTTGCTCCTGTCATCTCACTTGATGATGGTTTAACTTTTCTCAAGTCGGCGACACGGTTCGGCATGTGACCATGGCAACCACAGAAACCATTTGGAGGGAAACGATACAGGAGCTATTTTTACCGGTATTATAGTCTGCTTCAGCCTATCAAGTTTGATTACACTGTCTGGATCCAAAAACAATCTTTATGACACTGGTTACAGCCTCCGTTTGAAATCTTCTATCTTCTATGTTAATATGTGTAATTAAATGTAGTTACGAGGGCTTTTCACGAGACCTCTTATGAAAATGAGAAAATATCTACAAAGGAGAAATGTTCATCATGAACTGCCAAACATATTCTCTGTTTTTATGCATGCAGGACATTAACTCGTCATGATGGGCTCTGTCAGTCACTCTGCATGTGTAGACATTCTTATAAACATAATAAATCAAGCACGACACACAATGGAGAGTTAATGCTTCTGCCACACTTGCCCCCTGTAGAGCAGAAGATCTGATTAGACTTTGGAGGCCTTTGCTCCATAAATTTGCATATTAATGGAAAGGGAAAAAAAACGAATTCCCTTGAAACTACAATAACGCTTTCTTGACTTTAAAGTGTGGAAGAACATGCAGTTTAAAATGTGTGAGAACAAGGATGTTGACAAAAAGTAACTGATAATTAATGACCTCATTATCTTAATCAGTGACCTTGTTTCTATTAATTAGCTGGGCTGTTATTGCAAATGTGGCAGAAAATCAAAACATACTATGTAATTCAAACCTACAGTAAAGTACAGTAATACCTCAAATGTCACATGATTACCTGTTAAGATGATTTTAGCAATTAAACTAGAATTCTGGTTTTACTGTATGAGACAAAACTGTATTATTATTAATAAAGTGACTTGAACATACCAAATACAGGCCAGCCAGTGAGCAGCCAGTCCAAAAACACACACCAGCAGCACCAGGACCGCTGCTCCGTACTCAATGTAGTGATCCAGTTTACGAGCTACCCGACCCAGCCGGAGAAGCCGAACCACCTTAAGTGAGCTGAATAGACTGCTAATGCCCTAAAACAGGAGAAAAGTACACACAACAAAGGCAGGTATCAGAAACTATATTTCAAGATCTTTCAAACTGATATAATTTTACGTCAAGCTCTTGTGAATAATATCCAGCACTTGACTTTATCTACAATAATTGTTCTGCACTAATACAAAGCTTTTCTTTTAGAAACGCTGTTTATAAAAACATTTAAAACACATAATATTACACTGTGTTCTTGTTGGCATCCATGGATACCTTGTAGAGTAAAAAGTAACCAATGGTTTGATGAGCAGGTTCCTGTTTGGTTACTCTCATCTCACAACATTTCACATGTGTCAGGTGGAGGTGGTAATGTACCACAGAGTGTAGTGGTTACAAAAAAAACAGGTAATTACCAAGTAATTTGTCTTTAAGTGTTAATCTAATTTAAATATTTGTTGCTACTTTGGAGATATAATTTATACAACTACATTATAATGTATTTATAAGTTTTAGCCAAATTTATTTAAACTCTTAAATTGTTAAAAAAAAAAAAAAACAATCTGCAAAGCCCTGCTTGCTATAAAAGCTATTTAACATGTAACATTTCAGCAGAATAATAGTTAGAGCAATAGCATTAGCAAATTCTTTAAAAATTTCTTTACAAAAGTTCACCAAATGTACACATATTTTTCTTTGGTCATCTACTTCACACTAGTAGTGGCTATATTCCCCACAAACAGCATGCACCACCCACTGTTTGTTAATCAGTGGTATAAGGTAATAAATCCTAATTAACAAACATATTTTAATCTGTATCCTTTCAAACATGCAAAAGTAGCAGTGGAAATCCAAAATCCGAAAATGAAATAAGATTCAGTGTTCTACTGTGTAATGATGTAATGATATATCAGAATGCACAGAGTGAAAAACAAAACCTGAGATGCATTTTAAAGAATAAATATGAGTGTTTATGAACCATAACGTAACAGCAAACACAAAATACACAAATAAGACGAGGAATAACAAAAGACTGCAAGCACCTGCTCAGCTGATTTTGAAAACATTTATGTAAAATGAGATTAAATTTTGCAACTTCCTTCACTTACATATCCGGCAGCTAAATGTCTATTCAGCTTAACTGTATGCTGAAGCACCAACACAGTGATTCAGACAGACAACTGCAATCGCATCAGTCTCCTTTGCAGTTCAGTGCTAGTGTCATAATGCAAGTGTGTGTGTGTGTTGTGTGCACGTTCAGTCAAAGATATTGATTTTGCTAATGTGCTGTGGTCTGCAATGCCAGTACAACTGCAGTGCTCGCTGTCACTTGATCTGATCTAGCTGCCTGCCAGACACCTCAGGTTCTCTGAAATCACTTTACAGCTCTGAGCTCTGCCATGATTTAATTATCAGTGCAATCGTGCTTCGGAGTTCTGCTGCAAACTCTACAAGCACAAGTTGGAAGAAAACTTTGCCAGTGAAGAGATACGAGAGAGATTTAATCAAAGGACAAGCTGGTAGATGTGCTTATTTGCCTTTTTGTGGAGATGCACTTAGATTAAATCATCGTGTCTGTGCACTAAATATGGCAGTAGAGCCACAGTTATTCCAAAACACACATGCCAGCATTAGAGCTCATCCATGATCACAGAATATCTTGTTTGTTTCAGTTAGATTTGATTTGTGGTTTTACCCAGAGTAATTACATTTTATGATGGATTTACACTGCCTCATAAAATGTATACCAACCTACTGGGGGCTGAAGGACAATGTGATTGGATGCTCATGTTGCTGATGCTACTGCAGTTTGGTGCAAGTGGAGATAGCACTGAGTAAATTAGAGTGATTAGAGTATACTTGGTTCTTGTTGTGCAGCTTAGTTTAAGATATCATGTAGAAAAACTAGAAATTCAATTAAGTTTAATGTCTGAAAATTGAAAACTGAATTTGAAATACTTCAATTTCCTACACACCTGACAACCACGCAACTTTTTTAATACAATCTACTCTCACAACTAGGATTCTGTGGTATTTACATTTTTATGTAAAACTAAATGGACATTGCCGTGAGATTGCTTTGTCCCAAATCATGCAAAATAAAGGCAAACGGTTCAGGTATCACTGAAGAAAAAAATCCTAATAATATAATATTTGAAAGTAAAATTTGTTTGCTGGGATGAGCCAAGAACACTACAGTTTAACTGTAACATAAGATATTTTTTTCACTAATAATTTCTTTATAAGAAGCTTTTTATAGATAAAGTTTACTCTTAATAAAACTAATAATAATAAATTCTAAAAAATCTCAGACGTGTAAAACAATGGTAGAATGTCATTTTATCCAATAGATAACAGCCGTTTTTGTTTTTAAATTTAAGCTTATCATTTAAAAAAAAAGGCACACTGTTATTATCTCGTGTAACCGTTTAATTGACATCGTTTTGGTCATCACATATGTCAGGTACATAATTAATTTCATATGACATTAATTTGGCAGCTGTAGCAACACTAAAAAGTTCAATATTAAAATATGTGGTAAAAATTCTAGTTTCTGACTGTCATAGTCCTCAGTTTTTTGGGGGAGTTTCTTTCTCTGCCGGTCTTTTGTGTCTCTGTCTCCTGTGTCTGTGTGTTTTATATCTTTTTAGCTGCTTCATGTTTTATTATGAAGGTTATTTCTCATGTGGCTTACTTCCTGTCTGTGTTTTTTTCTCACCCTTGTTATAGTTTGGCATAGCTCACCTGTGCCTCATTAGCCTCTGAACCTGGTTATATATTTTGCTCTCCCTCAATTTTTTGGCTGCATTGCCTTCCTTGACCTGGAGTTGTTAGGAGATTTGGTATTTGTCCTTTTGCTCTTTTGCCGTTTCCTGAATTTTCCTGCAGCAACTTTTGTTGTAATATAATTCTGCAAGTTTCAGTAAAAAGCCTTTTATTTAACTTCCTAACAGTGTGCAGGTTAACGACCACCTTAACCTACAGACTGGATCTATTTCAGAACTTTGCCCTTTAACTCAACTCTAAGGTAGCCAGTTAAGTAATGAAAGCCGTCAGAGAGAGCTAACAGCAAGAGGTGGTTCTTATATAATGTATACCACTCTATATTAGAAACACACTGTCTTAAAAGACATTTTTAATCCCAGAATGACTCTTGTTGAAAATTTAACTGTAGTCAGTTTGTCATAAATGATTGCTGATGTGAGGACTCAATCTGCTCTTGTGCAATTTTAATGAACCTCATTTTTAAATATTGCATAAGACAATCCTGGCATTAAAAAGCTTTGCAGAGAGAGAAAAAAAAAACAAGAATCCCATATCTTATCTTGACAGTTCATGCATTTATACTGCCATATCCTCGTTGAGAACATTGTGCACCTATTATAATTGTTAAGGCCTGATCGATGTGTGAATGTGTGTCTACAAGTAAAATAAAAACACATTCTATGATATTCTAATCAAACTGAAGCCTACTTGAGTGACAGCTCGGTGGTTCCAATTCTTCCCATCACGTTCCATGCATGAACACAGGCAGAAGAGGATGGGGGGGGCCATGCAAACAGAATGGAGGGATAAAAAGAAGAAAACAAAAACGAAGCACAAGTAAGAGAAAACATACTTGATCATTGGTAAGCGATGAATAAACACAGTTTAAAAAAAATCAACATTCAATAATCAAACAAAAGGAAACACAAAAGAACATTCTTATCTGTGTTTTGAAAGTGTTTACAGTGCAAAGCACGCACTCAAAGCTTTATTATTTCAAACCACTTGCAACATGAGGTGGTCCATTTATTGTAGTTTTGGGTTATCCCTGAGTGAAAAACCAAATCGGTCAGTGTTTCAAATTGCCAAGAATAACTTTGACAGCGGCTCCCCGTTAATGATCTTCTCTTTTCTATTCGGAAACCTGTTGGGGGAAAACAGCCATCAAAGTTATTCATGTCAGCTGTTAAGGTCTGCTGCAGCAGCAAGATGTTTCCATACCGGTTTAATAACACAGGCAATTGTTTGCTCACTCTCATTTACCTTTGCCATGGATTGCCTCAAAGCAATTTGGAACAAATTGGAGTCACTGAGTTGTCGCAGAGACACAATGGAAGATGATCCTGAGTTTGCGGTCATGGCTTTGATGTCGGTTTACAGCCAATGCATCCATTACCTCCATTGCCATATCACATTTCTTACTCACAGCAGATGCATACATAAGTGTTAGGCTGCATCAAATAATTATCTTCGCTGCTGCAGATGTTTTTATGAATTAAGTGGTAAATGTCAAGTCTGTAAAATAGTATCTCAAAAGAAAGTTCAAGTAAATAGCTCTTTTTTTTACTAGCTTTGAAATCTATATGAAAAAATTATAATTATATCCAACTGAGAAAACCACTGACCTTTGAATATCTGACATATTGTTTTGATAAACAGCTTATAAATGGATGACAATCACCTAAATGGATAATTATTTCAGAAGGCGACACTGTATCCATGGCAGCATAATAAGCAAATAATCACTTTAAAATGGAAAGAGTGAAAAATAAAAGTAACATATGTTACAGAATAAGTCCAGCAACACCTGACAAGCAATGTTTAGTTGTCAAAGCTACATATCATATAATATTCCAGCTACGTCAATGGAATAGCAAGTGACGTCTTTTCAAGTGCATACCGAGCATGCTCCGTTTACAGTATACTGCACTGACTATACTGTGCAATGATTCTGTTTCTTAGACAACTGGATACTGCTGGATGCCATATGGTGAAATTGAAACACATGTGTGCATGAAAGACGACTATTAAAGTTACTGAGGACTGACAAAATGTAACCAAACTAAAAGCACATCTTTGTAGCCTGGCTCATACATTTATTTCTAGCTATAAAATTAGCTTTTACATGTTTTTAGTATTATTTATGATTTTATCATTTCCTTTATGTTCAGTAATCAGTAAAGAATTTTAAATTGCATTAACCTGCATGAAATGCACACTATAAAATAACTGATAATTTCATGTGAATTTTAAGGGATCTATAAAACCATTACTTCAGTGTTTGTTCAGTTGCTGAATTAGTAGCCTAGGGAGTTCTGATCCCTAGTAGTGCTGTGCATCGGTTATAAAATAACCCCAATGCTTCCACTTCCCTGAGTATGTCGGGTCCTCTTGGGTCTCCGTTATGCAAATTTGATCATCAGAGGCCTCTTGCAAAAATCTGCTTGCTCTCCAATTTCCTGTGACCACAAGTTCTGACTGATGCACCAAAAACAGTCGCTTCTGAGTTCCAGAGCTATCTGCTACATTTGTATTCAGGAGAGTATAATCAGCCTAAATGAGTCTCCAATTTATTTTGGATACAACACACATTCAATTCAATTCAATTTTATTTATATAGTGCTAAATTACAACAGCAGTCACATTAAGGCATTTTATATTGGACAGTAGAGACGCTATAATAATACAAAGAAAACCTAAACAATCAAACACTCCAGCTAATGTTTGAACTCAATGCTCAGTGAAAGAACACAATCCATATTTGATCCCAATGACATTTCAATCTACTGTCAAACCAGCCAATATTCACAATTTAAAGCTACAATTAATGATGCATTTACTTAACCTGGCAGCAATTTATATAATCAACTGTCTTTTTTAAAAATCAACTAAGAAGAACTCTGTAGCTCTTTCATATACTTTCAAAAGATTTTGTCAATGACAAAATCTATTCAGACAGTCCATGGTTGGTTTAGTTTTTCTTTAATGAACATCACATGATCAAATAACATCAGCATTCAAGCTACAAAAAGGTTGCTGCTTTTCCTTTCTACTGACCCCTGACTGCTCCGGTCAACTGAACTCGTCAGCATTTAGAATGCTGAATCGATGAAATACTAGAAAGGCTGAAATGCCTGATCTGCAAGCACAACTAAATGCTGTCTGTCCACCAATCAGCTTTACTACTGCATATCTTATACTGTGTGGGACACCCAACAGTGCGCAGTGAGAAACTGCGCCGTAAACTGCTATTACAGTGTTTTACACACATACACACCAAGAGATGTGGCACATATACACACACCGAGACACAAAATGATACACTAATATAATGAATACTGGCAAATGCAGGACTTTAAAGTGCCTAATCAACACGTTTGTTTGAGGGGGGGGGGAGATCTCCAGATACATTTACGCCAGATTCTGAAGCTGCGGTTTCTCCTCGGACATCTTTAATCACAGAGAGCTAAACATGTAAAATATTTTACATGTAAACCTTCCTTCAAGTTATTTTTTCTCTTTATTCTAAATGCAGATGAGAAATGGTATCACGTAATAGACCAAATAACCTTTTTTTCTTCAGAGAACCAACCAAAGTTAGGCTTTTAGCAAACCTTCCTTCATCACATTATGAAACTGAAATTTATCCCTTAAAAATGGACTACCTCAAAGTGCTTGTCTGGTAGAATGGCACAATTTCCCATGATTAGTCAACTGTCATTAGGTGTTAATGGCTTTAGGGCATCAGTGACACAGTGGAGCACTGGCGAGTGGCCGAGTTCAACAGTGTTAACGCTTCTTCCTCAAATTAAAATGTGCCAATTATCTCGAGATCCTGTGATGGCTCTCCAGCAAACACTCATCACTATAGTGGAACATTTATTCACAAACAAGCATATTATTAAGCCGTTCATTAAAACTTGTTTTTTAATGTTCCTACCCAAAATAACAACCAGTGAACAGGTTCTGATACAGAGTAGTTGATAATGTGGTTAAATGGCTGCATGGTAACCTAATAACCTGTCCATCAAATCGTTATTTACAGGATTTTAATTTGCATTTAACAGTAAAATTATTTTTCCGTTGTTTAATCTTAATGTGAAGTTGCTGTTGATGGCTCTGAGAAACCAAAGTAAGAAAAGTCCTGATTGGTTTAGAGGGCTTACAGTGCATTTTCACATTTTAGAGAGGGTCATAGAGCTGGCACCACATGCCGTAAAGAATATATCACAATCATCTCACAAACTTTGGATTAAAGTTCATTTTAATTGTTAAATCTTTACATTGGCTGAAGAGTAGTGATGATCGCTTAGCAACAAACTTATTTAGATATATTTAGATCCAATAACTAAGATCCAACTAAGATTCTCGAGCATTTGTTTATCCGCACAACGACATACACTGTACTCAGGGTGACTGATGAGAGAATAAGCAGCAGAGAATGCAGCAGTAATCTGATGCAAAGTGATGCACTTATCACCAGCAAAGCCTTCATCTTTAAGAACCATGTATGTAATCTAAGTCCCTTCTTGTGGGAAGTTTGCAGCAAGAGAACATGATAAGCGGCTGCAGTCGCTGTGAAGCGCATGCCAGCATCAGTGCTTAATCTACTCCGATAAACCATTTAGTGTACACATTTCAGAGTAACACCTATCCAGATGTTTTATATTGTGTTTGCTGCCCTATAGGAAAGAAACAAAGGCCTGGTTCATGCAATGTTATCTTTCCCCCATCGTTACTGCAGAGATGCATATGTCAAACTACTAATAAGAAGACATGGAAGCTTAAAAACTTTGTTAGAGATCAGTTATTACACAGTGGAAAATTAATTTCATGCTTTAATATGTTAATATATTTGTGTATTTCCATGTTGTTTAAAGTGAAATTAAAAAAATAAAATAACAGTGGATAACATGTATTTCAAACATCACTGTTAAATGCTGAATTCAGTTTGACTGAAGAGAATCAGAATTAACCACAACATTAAAACCACTGAAAGCTGAAGTAAGATACATTCATCATCTCATTACTACTCAATATTCTGCTGAGAATCCTTAAATCCTGGCATTCATGTGATTGTTTCCATCTTAAAACATTCTTGCAGGTCTAGCATAAAGGCACTCCCTGACAGCTGTGTCCTCCTCTAGCAGCAAACACTGTTCGGGAATAGCTTGGGGGAACACTACAAAGAGTCTAAGGTGGCATCCAGAGAGGAATCGACATGGCAGCCAGAAATTCAGTGACAATTAGTGACTTCAAGTGTAACAACGGGCAAAAAGACCAGCTCTAAGACAAGGATACAACAGCGAAGGATACTGCTGATTTACTGATGACACATGGTAAACACATCAGGGGCCTACTACCTAGGCAACCGGAGGCTGGAATGATCACCAGTGACAAAATGTCACCTACAAAGTGACGCGTGACAAGCTAATCACTTCAAAACCCCTTAAAGCACCATCCTCTGAGGTACCAGACATGACGGACACCACCAAAGGTCCATATGGCTGATGGCTTTTTATTTTATCACGAGTTTAGAATAATTTGCTTGTTACTTCAAGGTATTTCAAGACGTTATTTAGACTGACCAACAGTCTAAAGGATTAAATTAAAATGATATGCATTCATATTCCTTGATTAGTAGAAAATGGGGAAACAGCCAGTAACCACTTAAAAATACCTAAAAATAATACATTCAGTTTCTGCCAGGTCAAGACAGTCCAACGGTTTTGTTTACTATGAGCCAAAGCAAAGAAAAACAACAACTGCTATTATTTGGGAGTCAGGTTTTGAATCAACAAATCATTTGAGCCATACGCACAGTGCTGCACTCACCTCATCTACATTCTCGAAGGCGTTGATGACATCATATGGCAGGCATGACAGCAGGTCAATAACAAACCAAGTCTTCAGGTAATTCATTCGAATCAGCTTGGGGTCTGAGATGACCTCACCGGCAGGTCCAACAAATGTGGTGTGGAAGTTTAAAACTATGTCCACCAAAAAAATGACATCCACAATGCTGTCTACCACCAGCCACGTGACGTTGTTCTGCTTCATCTTGAAGGAGACATTGTAGGGCACCATGATGGCGGTGTAGAAGGTGAGGATGAGGATAACCCAGTCCCATGTGGTCTTGAAGAGGCAGTAGTGCAGGATGATGTGAGGAGGAGTTTTGGGAGTCTCCTGCTTGTACTGAGGTAGGATATCTGAGCCGAGCTGCAGAACCTGCACAAAAAACCCCAGTAAATATGTGAAGCTCAGCGCAGACAGGTAAATTGCCACAATGGGGAGCCAAAAATGCTGCAGCTAAGGTTTGCTAATCCTTTTAGTGACTGAAGTTCACCTGCTCATGAAAAATGTGTCCAAAGTTAGCTCTTATGTAACAAACTCCCTTGTTCATTTACTCCGTTTTCCCTCTCATACACAATATTCATATTTTTATTAGATTTTCACCTACTAATGACATTTAAGCACCATCTCACATCTGTGGACATTTTATTTCCTACAGAATGTAACACTGTTTAACTTCAACAGTGGAAAAAAAAATCTGAAATTAAATCCAATGAGCGAACCTTACCTCAGCGAGGCGGGAGTGCTTGTGGACGTTCTCTCCTTTGTGAACTGTGGGCTGCAGCTGTTGTAAGACTCCTCTGCTGCTTGTTAGAGCACGAGTCAGCCGGGCGAACTTTCCCCAGCCTGATCATTAAACACGAACAGAAAGCAAATTTTCAATATGAGTCTTGATACTTCAGATTTTTCCGGGGGCTACAACACGCTTTCGCTGCTTGTAGAGTTGTGGCTCTGAAATCACTTTTTTCAGTATTGAACATTTGCTCAGCATCTGCTACGTATGCATATTAAAGCTTGATTATTATCTGGGTATGCAGGGCATCAACAACTTCAACAAGCTTCAGATTTCAGTTTGAATAAATTCATGATTCCTCACTTTTACAAAAATTCATGTGCAGGTGAAGAAGGCCAAGCCAAGAAACACGGTTTCAAGGCTCCTGATACAAACTGCCCACCAAAAGTCTTATAAGCCAAACAGGACAGAACATGATAACAGCCTCTGGGTTTTAAAAAACTGTTAAGTTCTTGGTCCAGGCGAATTAAAGAAAAGTTCATCATAAAATGTTAGTCAACCACTGACAGGATGTGGTTTTCTATAGTCCTGTGTTTAATTTTTTAAGTTACCTTCATGGACATTGTCAGACCACCTGATCATATATACGATCTCATGAGATCATGAGTATAGGTCTGTTTATATCTTCTGTCATATGCTTAGAAACATACATTATCATATAGTAGCTTGGAGAACCACTTTTAGCAGCAATAACTTGAAATGTATGATCAGTCAGTCGCATCTTTGTGGAGGAATTTTGACCTACTTCTCTTTACAATGTTGCTTCGGTTCATTGAGGTTTGTGGGCATTTGCACAGATCTGTTACGTTCCCATCACAGCTTTTTAGGCAGGTTGAATCTGGCCTTCGACTGGACTATGGCATTTTGTCGTAAATTTGCTGCTATGAGTGGGATCACTGTGCTGTTGCATGACCCAGTTTTGACTACGCTTTTACTGTCTGACAGACGCTCTCACATTTGACAGTAGAATACTTTGGCATAATGAGGAGTTCATGGTTGAGCAAGCTGCTACTGTGGCTGCAAAACAAGCCCAAATCATCACCCCTCCATCACCTTGTTTGGTATGAGGTATCTATGCTGATATGCTATGTTTGCTTTCACCAAATGTAGCACATTGCATTATGGTCAACGGACATTGTTAGAGAACTTCTGCAGTTTGCTCAGATGTAGGTTTGTAAAACCTAAGCAGTGCTGCCATGTGTCTTTTTAGAGAGAATAAGCTTTTTCCTGGCAACACTTCCAAACAACCTGTACTTGTTCAGGCTTTTTCTAATTATGCAGTCGCTAAGTTTAACATTTAACATGCTAACTGAGGCCTGTAGAGTCTAAGATGAAGCCCTTGGGTTGTTGAGGTTTCTCTTAACGTTACACGGTCTGACCTTGTGTAAATTTGCAGGTACGTCTGCTAATGGGAAGATTGTGGCATTGTGTACACACAAAGCTGAATGCTCCGGGCCAGAAAAAATGTTTCCTGTTATAGAGGTGGTCACACTTACTGATGATCAATTAATCAAGTGAATTTGATTAGCAGCACCTGGCTGCTACTCACCGTCTTAATTTCTGTGAAAACAGTAAGGGTATACTTACTGTACTCATACAAAAATCAGAGTCATGATAGACATTTTTAAGAAGGGATATTTGTGCACAAACATACACAGTGCAACTTATTGTGTGTTTTGTTTTTATTTCCACAAATCTATCAGGTCGAAAAATGGATCATATCACACAATGTTTAGATTTCTGCATCTTTTGGTCAACAAAGTTGCGTGGGTGGCTTTGGTTCACTCTCATTAATGTTGTTCATGGTCACAGCAGGCTGCTGTTTTCAGCAAAAGCAGTGCACGTCCCCTACTGAACACCAAGCAGCAGACAGACAAAGTTAGCCACTGGCTGGTGTACACTGTTGAGGATTCAGAATCATAAATTTCACTAAAGAGTTGGTGAAAACTAAAAATAGAGCACAGACGAGTGGAAATATTGGACCTACGTCCAATGAATTAAATGGTGAATTAAAGGATGAATCCTAATTATTAAAAATACCACTCCCTCTCTGCTACATGTGGAAACCGGCAACTGCTAGTTAGTTTAGTGCCCTATAGTGCACATAAATTTATTTTTTATAGTGATGAAATGCATTTGTCCATCAACCCTCCAAACGCTGTTTTGGCAGTATGTTACTACAGTCTCCAGTATCAGTGCAGGGAACACAAACATACATGTCTTTTCATCCTACCTGTTGATGCTCAAGCCTGAACTATAATTTCAGTTTCATGTTAACGACAAACCCCGTTTTTGCCCCTATCACTGGATGCACTCTTGCACTATTTCATGTTCTATTTTATCTGTCTTTAACACTCATACAGTCCAGTGAATAACTTTTTTTGTGCTGTGTACTGATAACTATGAAGATGAGGCACATTTGACTAGTGAATGGTGAAAGCAGGCAGACTGATTTGACTTCTACCTCTGAATGAGAAGTAGATCATACGGGTCTATCATGTGTAGTGGAAAAATAGATCTAACAGGATTTTACAGACTCATATGGCGCCCAAGTATGGATGTACATTCTTTTTTTCCCCTATTTTACCTCCTCTCACCCTGTCTGATAAAAATGTGAAGTTAAACAAATTCAATTTGCCCAGAGTCTAACCTTTGGAAGAATCGTCTTCAATAGGCTGTTTAAAGGCTGTGATGTCGCTGAATGTGCAGAGAAACAGGACCACTTTTTCTTGTTCATTACGAATGGGAGCAATCTTCACAAAAAACCAAACAGGCGTCCCTGAAAGTACAAAGAACAGCACACATTTAGCTTCATCACCTGCTTCTTATAAAGGGAAAGAATCAGAGTGTGCATATAGCATAGTAGGAATCTTGATGGCCTTTCAAAACTTTGCATGTTACACCAGCAACAGGAAACAAACAACCCCACATTTTGCTAAGGAAGGCTCCTCTGGTCTGGCTCTCAACCAATTAGCACATTTCTAGAGGTAGAAATGTTCTTGGCTGCCTTTGAACTCTGCTGTATGTTACAGAGGCTCTGAATACATTTGCATGATGAGGAGACGGTGGAAGTTTTCTCTTTTCTCGCATGTGGAGTCGCTACTCACTGTTCTTCTTGTACATCAGTATTTCAAACGAGTTCATCTCATAATTCTCAAATGTTAGTCGCATTTTTTCCGTCGTGTCCTTGTCTGTGAGCTCCCCATACATGAAGCTGGAAAACACAAAGGGAAATAACAATTTCAAATCTTAAAAGAGAAGCAGCTTTCTCTCTTTTACTAAAAGGGTGGCGAGAAAGGTTTGAATGGGAAAATATCTTTAGTGTTAGATTACCTTGTGAGATTTTGTTCTGTTGGCTTAAAATCAAGCACTGCTTTGACAACTTTTTGTGTCACTGCATTTACCTTTAAATCATGACTCGGTCAGGATTTCCTCTCAGTTTCACCTCAGTTATAAAAAATTATATCTAAACTAAGCAGATCAAGCTGTGTAAAATATCAAGTGGGTTAAAATTCATATAAATGTATCCTGAAAGCATAAAAAGACAAATGCAGCCCTGGATGCTAATTGGCCAAATGCAAATTAAACCTGAAGATGGGTTAAGCAACCACGAACACTTTTAAGCACACTACAGAGACATTCATCTCACTTTACTTATTAGTGCCAGCCTCAGTAGCAGCCTGCTCCAGCGTGATCTAAATATAGTCTGTTATGAAATACAAAAGGAAGGCTAAATTTAATGAGACGAAATTCTGATGCTGCAGAGACTTTTCAGACCAGCGCTTGATGTAACATCAGTGACGAATGTCCTCATCTCACACCTCCCGTCTTTCCCCTGTGCGGGGAGGAGAATGACATTCTTCAAAGAAGAATATGTAAAAGCAATTCCTCAAATCACTTCATCATCATCATCATCATGTGTGTTTATAGAAGGATGTAACTGATGCGCAAAAGAGCTCGTTATTAGACTCTGGAGAAATGAGCATACATCTTATATTTGAGTCATCTTCAAAAACATTAAAAATCCATAATGTGAATGTTTTATGAGCTCATAATAAGGCACAGGATTACTTTGTTTTTTTTAAATGGTTCAGATTAAAAAATAAAATTGATCTGGAAAGTTATCTTCCAGTAGAGAACCAATGGGCACAGCTTAAAAAAAAAAAACCCAAAACCCCCCAGAGTATCGACTCATGTAAAGAAATGCAGCATATATGAATTATTAACATGAGAACTGTGTAAGCTGCTGAGTGTATAGCCAGTGACTCTATTCCTAACATACAGCAATGCATAAAAAGACAGTGTTGTATAGTTATCTTCCATAAGCAGTTAAACACTGGCAGTAACACCAGCGCTGCCAGGTTTTAATGAAATAGCTGATTTTTGTTTTGCTTCTTGCTTGGCTCAGATTCAGCCTTTATGACCATGTTGAGGGCTGAGATATATTAAAATTTCTGCTTTCACAGTCACTGCCATGGGAAAATCACTTTATTACTGTGGTCATAATAGCCTTTTATACAGCTTGAGTATTGTAATTATGTATTTCAATGCCAGTTAATATATATATATATTTAAGAGAGGTAGGCGCAAGAAACTGTAGTTTCAACCTGAAAGTCTTTTGTTTTTTAATAATACCTTTTTTTCTTAATTCTATGTGTTTAATGTAACTTTTTAAAGTATTTCTTTGTGTAAGAATAATGCCCCATTTAACATGATAAAATTAGACGTTTTTAGAGATTCTTCTGACAAAGCAGTGAAGCACCAGGAAATCTATTCTTCTTCTTCTTCCTCCTTTTCCCACGCTAATAGTGTTTGTGCCACAAAAAACTGTAAAAAAGCATTAAAGTTGATGATATTTTTCAAAATTTCCACCACTACTCAAGGTTTCAAATCCCTTCTCTCGGGATAAATTAAATATTGATAACTATAAAATAATAATAACCGAAAAAATAATCTCAAAGAAAGGAGGCGATGCTAGTGTGTGCCGCTTTCCTAACATCTCCCTACAGCAAGACTACCTCACAAAATGCTTACCCTGTGATTTTATAAGGCCTATAAACAGCCCCTATTGGGTGTTGCTAATAGGTCAGCAGTTGGCTTTTGTCACACATATTTAATAGCAATTATTTGCCTCTGTTTAGTTCACCAAGCTCCTGCTTTAGAATTAAGATAGTAGAAATCCCCACAAAGAAATACAGGAATAAACGTGTGAAGAAGTGTAGCTACACAGAAAAAGGAATAACCAATAAAATGCAGAAATAGAGAAATGTAAGTTTATATACCGAAATGTTTTGTTTCATTAATTCGTTCACTGATAACTACTAATCACTGGTTCCTCTTTTTACGCTCATCCTCACTCTTGTGAGCCGTTTGATAGTAAGTGCTCAGTATGATCTTTTCACCACAATAATTAAGTAATTAGTGATGAATATATCTCTCAGTGTGTTCTCCTACAATTCATTACTACCTATTGCAGAAATAACGCATTAGTGATTTATTAATTATCAGGTTTCCTCCCTCACTCGTTTTCTGCTTTCCATCAAAGACATTCGGGAGATTTTAAGTTTGTTTGTCTTCCTCTTTCAAACAGAAGCCTGCACTTGATTTACCGACCTGATATTAAACCACAACAAACCATTACACATTGGCTTCAATATTTGTACTGGCGAGTGCTCTGCAGCTTATGTTTGGGCACCCGAGGGTCTAAATCAGTAATAGCCGCAGTGCTGGCTGTAACAAACACCATCTCCCGCAACAGATGAAATCTCCCACGTTTTTCAGATTTGGCAGCACCAACTGTTTCACTGGGATCCTATTAATATGGTGGTTAGTAGCATCCTTATTGTAGGCACAACAAACACAAGTCCTGAAATGATTTACTCACTCCAATAACCTTTTATTCCTTTATGTTTATGTATATCTACAGGTTTACCATTATAGTCGGTGATGCAAAGGCAGTTTCAGCTGTTACAAGCTGATTACATCACAGATTTGTGTCTGGTTTCCGGCTCTGTGGCGGTGCAAAAAAACCCAAAACAATCTGCTAGACTGTGTTTAACTCTGGGAATATCATATCAGATCTAATTGAGTGGTCTGTGTAATTTGAACTTCCTCTGGTGAGATGCTCTGGCAAAAAGAATTGATTCTCCTGTCAGTTGGGTCTCGTATAAAGCCAGGCCTTTGACATAGCAAAGTTAGCCCCACAGTGTCACTAATAACTGTGTATCCACATCTTAATTGTTAGGTTTAAGCTGACAATTGTATTTTTAGGTTTGAATTTGTGACAAATAAATCAAAAACTGATCACTCGGCTCTTCAGCCCTGCTAGAGACGCGGCTTTATAGACAGCATTATCAATCCCATGTCAAGCCCAGAAATTTGGCCCAGACTGAAATATCCCACCGATATTGCCATGAAATCTGGTCTGATCCCCTGACTTTTCCTACAATGTGTCATTGAAGTTGGCATTTATGTTTGGGAGTGTTAGGTCATGTCGCCTACCGAATTAAACATAAATAAACTCTGGTGATCCTTTAACCTTTTGTGTAGCACTATTGCTTCAATGTCAGTTTGTCCATTACTTTATGTATACTTTTTATGATTAAATAAAATGTATCTCCACCTAGACAAGCACTTAGGCAAAGTTTAGACATTCCTGTCACACTGACAATTGGGCAAGTGTGTGGCAGTGTAAAGAGGATGTAGAGTGCTGGCTGTGTGTAAAAAAACCATTATAATGCAGGAGGAACAGCAGTAGTAGTTTTTGCATGTTTGTCACACTTTTGTTTCTGACCATCCAACAAATTATTACAAGTTCAGTTTCACTAGCAACACCCAGCACTGATTACTATCAGACCTGTTGAATCAAGAAAACTTAAAAGTGAAGTACACTAAGAGATCTCAAAACACAACACATCATGCCAGAATTTAAGGAATTCAATATAAAAGTCATTGTAATCTCTTGGTCTGGAAAGGGTTACAAAGCCATCTCTAAGGATTTGGGACTGGAAGCAAACATGGTGAGAGCCATTATCCCCAACTGGAGAACACTTCATAGAGACCAGCCTACCAAAATTACTCCAAGAGCCCACTGACGACTCATCCATGAGGTCACAAAAGAACTCAGAATATCTAAATAACTGCAGGCCTCACCCTCAGTTAGGATCAGTGTCCATGATTAAACAATAAGAAAGAGACTGGGCAAAAATAGCATCTATGGAAGAGCTCCAAGGCTGACCAAAAAGAACAAAGAGCCGCACATTTGCCAAAAATGTCCAGCCATCAGTTCATGCTCTGAAGCTCAAGCACACTCGAATTATGCAGCAGGACAATAATCCATAAAACACCAGAAAGTCCACCTTGACAATCCTGCAATGTGGCTGAATTAAAACAATTCTCTAAAGAACAATGTGCAAAAATTTCTCCAAAGCAATGTGAAAAACGGCCAGTCACAAACACTTGATTGCAGTTCTTGTTGTCAAAAATGGCACAACCAGTTATTAAAAGAGCAGTTAAATTTTCACACAGGCAGGTTTGGATAGCTTTTTTTAACCCCCTAATAAATGAAAATATCATTTAGAGTGTGCACTTTGTGTTTACTCGGGTTATCTTGGTTTAATTAAAGTGATAAGATGATCTGGAATATGTAAATGTACCTCAAGTACAACTTCACTGTACTGAACAACAAATCCCATTACTGCAGACGCTGCACCTGACCAGAAGCACTTCTTGCTATTTCATTAAACAAATAACAGAAAAAACATTTGCATGTACTGCTGATGGGTGAATGTCCCTCTTATTCTGGTAATTAACAAGCAAATTTGCAAAGAAGTTCAATCTGAAAACACTACATATAGTCAGTTGTGGCATGTAGGGACTATTTGCAGTATAGGCTATATTTTCCATTTCAATTAAAATAACTCCAAATATTCATTAAAGGCAGATCTGTCAGATCACAAGCAACTACTGATTACATTATCCTCCTTAAATAAGGCTTTCCCACCTCAAAACATCAGCGCGCTCTGCCTGGTGGTAGAAGGTGTAAATGCATAAAAACAAAGGAATTCACAGCAACTGCATCCATAACTAAAAATGGCTCCTATTGTGACAGAACTACATATTAAACTGTCTGATGTCGGATCAAACAGTGCCAACCCCATACAGATCTTTTAATCACAGGACCCAAAGTAATACCATACCTATGTGATGAAAGGATCTAAGTGAGGGCTCCACACATTTCTTTTTAATGGAGAAATTTAAACGAACTTGATTAAACATAAAGTGTGAATATTTTAGCATTGCCAGGAGCTCATCGAGACAGCAGCGGCCATAACATGTTCTCAGAGTGTCACTGAACAATCTTATTTATTTATTGACGAGAAACAGCTGTAAAAAAAGTTCACATTAAGGTAGTGCCATAACAACTAAATGCTTGAGCGCTTAATGAAGTATTTTGAGTCTAAATTTAAAGTTTTCAGTAGTACAGTACAATACAGTACATTACCTTGTTCTAGGCCAGGTTCGTGTTCAGTGTTGGGTTAAAATCGTCTGTAAGCTCCAATTTTTTTTACTGATTCTTTGAATTTTCAGTACTGTAAGTGTAAAAAAAAAAAAAAGACATTCTGCTGAAGGAATACATTTTTACGTGCAACTTCTTGAGCTGTACGTTAGAAGAAAGAAATCACAGCAGTGCAAACAGTATCAAGTATCCCTGGAATTTGCACACGTTTAGTTGTTTGACTGCTGGACCTAACTGCACTTATAGTAGCCCATAACATTCAAATAGATCAAGTCTGAAGTAAGTCTAATGTGTAGAGCTGCTCTCTTGGCGTATTTCTACGACTGGTTTATACATCCCTGGCACTCATTCTAATGATGTCTTTGAATGAAGACAGCTCTTAATTAATCTACCAATTATGTGCTGAAAAATAGCCAAATTACATGTTAAGCCCTCCTTTTTACATGATGTAGTTTTAGGTTTTGCCAACCCAGAGCCAGGCTATGTTAAACCTTTAGTTTTTAGTTCATTACTTCTCTGTAATTAACAAATAATTGTTAAAATGAACAAAGCTAATGTTTATGTTGTGATGTGTTCTTGAAATTCTCTTAATAAATGTAAATACGTATGACAGTTTCTTGTTTTTAGCTTTTAACGTACAATATATTAATAGATAGAGTTCCCTTTTGCCTACCTGCAGGTGCTGCTTTTCTGCATCACCTCTGCTCTGTGATACCCCGACAGCTTGCAGAAACCATCATTGCTGTAGACGATGGGCCAATCCACTATCTGAGCATTTCCCAGGACAAAGTTGGTATCTGTTTTAGAGTGAACAGGAAATAAAAAGGGCAAATAACTCGCAGCATTTCCTAAAAATAGCATTGTAGCGTAACATACTTCAACTACAGGGTAAGGGAAAAGACCTGTATCTAACTGTATCTTAAACTGAAAAAGTAAAAAAGTTATTGACCACTATCCATCTATATCTATATCTCTCTTTCTATTTTATAAGCATATGTTTATCTTAGTAATATCTATCATTAAAAAGATTGGTGACTTAAAGCAGTTTAAAGATTTTTATTAGAGTCCACGGTCGCCTACGGCTCATTAAACACTCAGGGCAAGTGTAAACAAATGTAACCAAACATAAACTCTTTGCTTATGCAGAAAGCATCCAACTATCTGCTTCATTAACTTGCTTCTTGGCAGTGCAAAAACAGGTTTTTATTGCTTTTTTATATTTACCTATGTAGAGTTTGTAACAGGCCTAATTGGCTGCTTAATGTGTGTGTGTGTGTGTGTGTGTGTGTGAAAAAGTAGTTTTGTTTGCCATTAATTTATAGATATAGAAAACTGTAAATATCTGTATCTACCCTTTATGGAGAATAGAACACATTTGTTATCATGTGGCATATTTTTGAATTATTCAGAGGCTTTTTTGTGGCTAAATGTTAATAAGCTTAAATAACCAGACTCGCATGCGTACTTGCTTCCATCCTTTTTTCAACCTGTCAGCAGTTATATAATTAGCATACTCAAGCTGTTACTTATGTCATAATACATTAAATAAACAGATAGATTTGTTATTTTTTTATTTTAGGGGACATTTTAAAAAACCGAGATAAAGTACTACATTGTGCAAATGACTGCAGTCGGTTTTTCTGGGAAACTTTGAAAAACTCAGACAAATTTTAACATGAATATGTGTCACTTTTACAAATAACATTTGCATTTGAATGACAAATGAAATAACTTGTGCACACGCACATTTTGATATATAATATGCGCAAAACATTACGCATATAATGCCTGCAAGCTAGCTCACACAATGACACAATGTTCTACAGGGATCAAAAACAAAGGAAGATTTTGGTGATTTTTATGGATAACATAATAAAATAAAACATACTATGTAGTAGTGGACATAGTGATTTTAGCTAACATGAAAAACTAAACATACAGGCATAGACTATAACAATGTCACAACACTGAGGTAACGGAGCAGGAGGGAAGGAATTCAAAACACTGGGTCACAAAACACAGTTTATATATCACATCTAAACACAAAAACACATGAATAATCACTAAAAGCATGGGGACGATGCACAGAACATTTCATGCCAACATGTTATTTTGCAGTGAACACATGTTAATGTTGGGATCCTGGGAGGAAGGAGGCATAAAAGGAGGCATCTGTTAACTCACTAATGGGTTGCAGCAAACATTTCAGATCTGAGCTTTGTAAATTAACAGCATTTGGTCTAGAACATTAAGTGTTACGTTACAAAAAGAGAGACACTGACGGGGGAATATGAGCAGCACGCCAAATTAAACTTCATAGTACCTGTCTGCCTATGTGACAGTGTCCAAACTGAAATGTTTGAAAAGAAAAGAGGGTTAACAGATTACAGAGAGAAACATGCACTGAATGTCAAACAAACAGAGACACGCTTGTGTTTAACTTGAATAGCTGCTGATAGACATTTAAAGCAACTATCTGAAAAAAACTATTCTGATTAAGTTAACACATTAGTGGCCACATGAGTGCAGATAAAAACAGAAACAAGCATGCAAACTTAATCACATTTATAACCCTGTGATCAATTTTTTAAGCTTTGATTTCATCTTTAATAACTTCTGAGAGAAATATTTGCCACTTTAGCTGCTAGTGGATCCAGCTTTCTTCAGCTAACATCAGCTTCACTTATACACCCATTGCCCCGCTCAGTAGCTACACTTGTTCAACTGCTCATTAACATAAATATCTAATCAGCCAATCGGCAGCAACTTGAATGCAGCCATGGTCAAGATGACCTGACAAAGCTCAATCTGAACATCGAAATGGGAAAGAAAGGTAATTTAAGTGACTTTAAATGTGGTAAGGTCGTTAGAGTCAAATGTGCTGCAGCTCTTGATGGAGGTCCTAAAAATAAGCATTTTGGTTTAATTCGATAAAATGTGGCAAATGTGTAACAGAATGGCAACTGCATAACCTGACAGTGCACTACCATAAACAACAGCAGGTGTTCCAGCAGCTGAATAATCATTCTAACAGCTGATCATCAGCTGGGCCTGAACTGGTAGCATTCTGTTTTTGTTGATTGGTTATAATTATACTAATTTCTGAGATGCATTGTAACAGTTTTCGAGGTTTCCAGGACACTTTCGTGGCACCTTTACTCGAAACAAATAAAAGCGACCCGTTATGCCTTACCCTATTTTATGTGGGACCAACCGTAAAAGCACCTAAAGTAATGCCAGCACTGCATTTGCACATAACTGGATGAGTTGCAAATATAGTGTAACATTATCAGTGTTGCTCAGTGCTCTTAAAATGCCTGGACTACATACACTCTTCTACAACACTGCTACAGAAAAACATAAATACAAAATAAAATGTATAGCTAACATGACTATGTTCTACAAAAGACAAGGTAAGATTATATTACAGTATTAAATATAACACTAATATCAATGTAATCTGACATTGTTTCAGCTGTTTCTTCAACCGTGCCTATCTTATACTTTTTTGTTAGTATACTGTCATTTGAAAAGACAAGTAAACAGACGTATGCAGGTTGTTACTATGAACCAAATTTTGGGAGAAAAAGTTTCAAACAATGATCTCTAATCTCTGTGAGCCAGAATCTCAGGCTTCAGTCTGTTTTTTCCATGTGATGTTTCGATACAGTCGTCTTCTACAGGGGCAGCACGTAGAACTGTCAGTGCTGCCCCTCGGCAGGCTTCGAGATCAGAGGAAAATAGACTTTAGTAAAGAAATCTAGGGATTGTTTTGGACAAGAGGACAAACTCAGGGGCAACATATAAAACAGGTATATCGAAGACGTTTTTTAAACTTTGAGACATGCAAAGCTAATCTAGTGGAATCCCAGAATAAAAATACAGAGGTGGAAATGAGCATAATATGTACCTTTTTAAGTTACTGACATGTGTAATTGAGCCATCAGTGCTGTTCTTTGTGACTGTTCGTTTCCTTTTAAGACAAGTGCTGAGAAAAATGTTTGACAGGTTTAAATGGGGAGTGTAAGTATAGTGAGAGAAGATATCTGCATAATTTAAAAGTCAAAGTAGGTGGTGAACTGCTGGGCACGAAAATCAAAAAGTTGTCTTGAACACTGTCGTCAAAATATAGCACAAAGCTAGCTATTTAAAAATGAATGACTGGTACATAAAAGGAATATTTCATTGTTTGCGAATGCCCACCCACCACTGTCTCAGTGGCATCCAGCAGATTATAGTCTCGGCTCCTTTGTTTCAAGCTTGGGAGAGATTTACCACTCACTAATCCATCATGGGCTGCCTAAGGTCATAAGAAAAACATATGTATCTGCTTTTGTTTTTAAAGGGTGGATTTTCTTAAATATATTATACAGCTTAGGAATCCAGACATCACGCTGTAAAGCCAGCCTCACTGTGAAGAGATGCTGTCACTGTCTCTGAGCAGGCTGCTCCCTGTTTGTCATAACACATTTAAATGTAGATATGTGCAGCAGGAGCAGACTGACAGTGAGGCGGAGAGTTCATGCACAGAAACATGGTGGTTTCACATGTGTGAACCCCTATTTAAAAAAAACAAAAACAAAAAACCCCCATAAAGATAGTACGTATCCAGTAATTTTCCCAAAATGTGTCTCATGACAGAGGAAACAAACGCAGGTGGTTCTCTGTCACAGCCAGCTGTCAACTCTCCAGTCCGTGCTGTCACGTCCTGTTGGATCTAAAAAACACAGAAAAGCTACTTTCTGTGTTTTTACTGAAGCCAGAACAGTTGGCTTAACAAATCCCACTTGTCTCTATAAGTTTAAAAAAGAAAGAATCTTAATTTTAGTTCATATGTTTTTCCTGAGAAGTCTGGTCTGTGTGTTTTCTTTCAGTGAAATGTAACTCAAAATGGTATAACAGAAAGCCTAAATCCTCTTTATTAACTGATTCATAGCACCAGTTAGAACATGGTGCAAGGCTTTCCAGACTCCATGAAGAAAAGTGAACATGATAAAAATAACTATTAGGATTATGTTTGGACAAATGTCAACTACTTTTGGATACATTTTTAGATTTAGTTTAATAAATAATAATGCCTCAGATGTTGATAATAAAATCCCCACGGCTAAATTTCAAACTGACCTGTAAAGGGAAATTAAAGTGAATCCTATCAAAAGCAGGACTTTTCACTCTGTATATTATACTGATAATCTATTTATGTGAAAACTGTAGAAATAAGTATCACGCCAGACATTTCTGAGCCATACAATCTTTCCTTGGACATTTCCAATGGTCTTATGTAATCAGTAGTACATTTAATGCTTGTAATGCACACAGTGAAAAAGTGAAAGTGAAAAAATGAAATAATTTTAAAGATGAATATGCTTACTCTAAATACATGAGTGAGATATTGACAGTCCTACTAGAAACATTAATCAGAATGTTTAACACCCAGTAGTTTTTCCCCTCCTGGTAAAAAGATCACAAAAATGTTACTTTAAAAAATCTCAATAAAGGATTCTTAATTAATTAGCCCTCCTCGTTATTTAGTTAATTAGACTAGTTGACTGTGTCGAGGCATTTATTATGTCTAGCTTTCCAAAACAGAGTAGATTTCATTTTTAATGTTTAAATCGCATCATCCTTACCGTTCGACCGTCTGACAATATTCTCCAAAAAAGTATTCTGAGGGGCCACAAGTCCCCTCCGACCCCCCGCCATCCTGCCGCTTCACTCAGTCGTTTGCAGGTGAATCGTTACTCCGCAATCTGCAGTTTGTTTTCATGGTGTCTCCGGCTCTGAGCGGATTTCTTGGACAGGGGCTGGCTGTCTGGTGTGCTCATTAGCTACCTCCCAAGCCCGGTGTGGTGCGTTGGCGCCTCTTTACGCACCTCATCATCCAGGAGAGGAGAGGAGAGACTCTGGGTTAGCTGTTATTGACTGGTGTTACTAACAGGACCTGGAGCTCCATCTGCTGGACATAATTATGCGTACACTGAAAGTTCGCAGTGGCTCCTGCTCTCAACAAACTGCAGTTGTGGAACTAAGAGCGTTTAAGTCACGCGGGGATTAGCAAATGAAAGAACCCAACAAGCACAACTCAGATGGCCAAAGGCGAAATGGAACCCCTAGGACAGACGTTTTGAAGTCATATTTCTCTTTGGAAAATAAATAAAATATCCACACAGAGGCCAAGGCAACTGCAAAGGGACTCAAAAATAACCTCAAAGAACTGAAAATGACCTCCAAATAGGACCCCCCCGATAAACAAAAACGAACCAAAATACCTAAAACATACATTAACAGACACAAAATCTTACAAAGACTAAAACAACAGACCATGGGAATTAGGACAAATCTTCTCCAAATCACTACAAAGACAAAAAGAAAGAAAATTACTTTGACTCCTTACTCTGACAGTGGGGGGAAGACGACAGGACATAAAACAAGCCAAAATATGTGTAGAGTGATTAAAAAATACTCATAAGAGCACATAACTGTGTAATAATATGAAGGACTATTCGAAGATCAATAAGAGGCCGCTGCATGAGAAAAAAAATTCAAGATACTTTCAAGATGCTATGGAACTTTGCAGTGGAAATTGTACTTTTTACTTCACTTTATTTATTTTCAGATATAAGTTCTGCAGCAGAACTTACATTTGCACCTGTTTTCTTCTTCATTAAACATCACACAATCCTTCAAATTTAAGTCGTGTCTCTGTGTTGGGCCCCGACCCTCAGTTTTTTTGGTTTTTTAGCTGTAAAAGTCAAATCTCAAACAGTGAGGTTTAACCTCTCTTATAAGTTTGCAGGTGTTATTAAATTAAGAAAAAACCTTCCTAAAATCTCCCCAGGAGAATTCTGGTCAGTTAATTTGTAGGAACAGTAATGCTGAACTTTGTGGTTTCCTCTTTGTTTACTGCCGTGAGCTCTTTCTAGAACATTTTTTTCATCACCTCATAAATCTTGCTCAATTATTTTGGACTCGTAGTTGGCCACACTAAGACAGGCTAAGAAAACAAATCCTGCAGTGACATTTCCATCGAAATTAAAACAGTTTAGGTGGAAAGAATGACGTCATGAATGGTTTCCTCATACCTGCAGGTGAGGGCTGCAGGTTTTCTGTCCTCACAGTTTGGGCTCGCCTGTTGTTGCAAGTCTAAATCAGACTGGATGGCTACTATGGAAACCAGCAACCTGCCTGCGCTGCAGAGAAGCTCTGGTTACCGCTGTTTTGTGCTACACCAATTAAAAAGGTGGAAAATGGCAGAATCTTCCTGCTGTTTTGCTATTTCACTGTCCTGCACACACTGATAGAAAGAGAGGAGCAACCAGAGCACATTATCTTCTTATATTATTGCCAGTTACGCTTTAACCCCTCATGTAGCATCTGCAGGCATTATGCACACAAAATCAAAGTGTTTATGCTCACCATGTGGACGTCATTGACGATAAACCCTCATTGGGGTGGGTACATGAGCCTGATGGCTCCATTTAAGGGCAGATGATTTCCGAGTCAGTGTTTGCTTTTCTTTCTTTTTTTTTTTTATTTGGTCACAACTTACTCCAGTCTTTCCTTAAAAGGATAATAATCAGGTCACCTGCTGGCTTTTCCACCTGTCTGGTGATATAATTATGAATTATTACATAAAAGCAATAACTGTTATCAGACAACAGTGTAATGCTGCGTGTGTGCAGATTGGTTGTGCTCTCACTGACAGTCAGTATCTTCTTTAGTGCTATCAATTAACTAAAACACAGATTTATGCAGAACAAACTATATCAGCATCTCATACTATTGTTTGTGACACTTCTTTAAACCCTCATTGTGTAAAACAATTTTAACAAAAGTGTTTATACTATACAGTGAATTATTTCTTATATCCACGGCCAATAAAGCATGTGTTATGCATTGTCTGCTTTATTGCTTGGAAATGCTGAATGATGTCTTAAAGTAAACTACAGATAAATTTGCCTCAGGTCTGTGTTTCCATTTAAGGGCATGTAATTTGAGTTTGTGTTTGGGTCACACCTTCCTTCATGTCCTTAAAAGGTTCTTCCTCCAGATACGTATTGGTTCTGTCAATATTACTGATATGTGATGGCAATAACCACTGTTAGACAACAGTGTTGTGCTGCATCTGAGTTTTCATGAGGGCCAATAATCCAGAGTCTCTGGAGAGCCTTAGATTTGTGGCAATAGCAGGAATCATAAAGCATATCTTATCACAAGACTACAGAGCAGTAGATAAAATAATAAGGCTCATTACCTACAAACACAATACCTTAAAAGGATCAGTGAATAAAACCAAAGCATTTCCTTTAGATTAAAAAAAATATTCCTCCCACTCTTATAAAACTTCAAAGGGTCAAAAAGGCTTTACAGTCACAACAAATTAAAATGTGTTCAATTGTTTGTTAAAGTTACATAATTGCGCCCTAAATGCCCCAGATAATCTATATAATTTCTCAGTTTTCCTCATGGAATACACTTGTGCAGCTCATTCAGTTAAAGAGCTTTTGTAACCAGTGGGGAGGCTGAACTTAAAAGTGTATTTTGTTGTTAAGCTCTTAATTAAGGACGCACAGATAAAACGTGGCTTTTGAAGAGGATTTTATCCAAAGAAAGCTACATCGAAAGGAAGAATGCCAGTCACATTTTCAGCCGAACCCAAAACATCTGCGAACAGAGGGAGTGAGAACGGTCTTTTGGGAACACTTCAAAGTGGCTTCTCAGTTGACATCAAGAAACTCAGTAATAATAAGCCATAATAAACAAAAACAGGGCTTCTTTGGACAAATTAACTGTTTTAGATTGTTATACTATAAACACAGTCTTTGCATGTCACTTCACACGTTAACTTGACCAGTTCTTAGTGATTCTCAGATGACTCAGGTGATCTGTGATGCATTTGTGTTCAGGAAAATTCGCAAAGCTGGCCTCCTTGATCTTGAGCCAGTTCTGGGCTCTGCGTTCTGCTGCATGCCCGTGCTCCTGTTCCTGGGTCATGTACGGCCGGCTGATCCAGTACTCGTTCTCAGCCTCGCGCTCCAGCTGCTTCAGTGTGTTGCGTTTCATTTGCCAAGTAATCTGTCGAGGCCGTCGATACTTTCCGATCCACTGCTTTCCAGGAATACCTTTTCGCAGAAGGGTGAGGGTGAGGAACATGATGGCAAATTATTTCTGTGAAAGACAAAAACAGCTGAAATTAGGGACTGCTGTGGTGACAATTTATGACAGCAAAAGGGCTTTGGTGAAAATATAGCGGGGCTTCAGAGACACATTCAAAATTGGCAGAAAATAACCAAAAGACAAAGTGATTACAAACTTGAACATTTTAAATGAAAATGATTTCTTTTGAGAAAGGGCTAAAAATAAAAAGTACATTGAGGGAAAGCTGTCAGGTTATACTGCCATTAAATCTAATGAAGGTTGGGACAGACTGGCAATTGCTTGACAAACCAGTTTTCTAAGATGTTTGCATTTTCAAGTTTTGTTAAAAAAAAGGAAAAGAAAGCATACAATAAACAATTCCCATAATGCGAACTACATACTGCTATGAATCCAACTGTACACTGAGAAACTTCACTATTTCACCAATAAAACTTTATTTTAGGGGAAACTTTATTTTAACTTTAATCTAACAGCCACACTCAGTATGCGTCAGGAGCAATTCAGCGTTCAGTATCTTGCCCAAGGATAGTTCGGCATGCAGAATAGAGCCAGAGATTAAGCCACCAGCCTTCCGATTGGTAGACAACCCACTCTACCTCCTGAGCCACAGCCCGTAAAAAAAGAAAAAAAAAATGCTGCAAATGATGAAACATAAAAAGACCAGATTCAAGCCATCATGCTTCATTCAGATTTTCCTTTTAAAAAGGCCAAACGGAAAGAACAGAGTAGCTACCTAGACTTGGGAATGTTTACACTGGACTCCAAAATATTTGGAGCTGCTAACCTTGCATCAACTTACTTTTTTAAAATATATCTGCAATCGTTTTTCCATCTGGGAAATATCTTTGATGTTTAGGTTATACATCAACAGAGTTATATAGTAAGGATTATTAGGTGGAAAATAATTATTAGGAGGATAGTGGACATAAAACTTGCTAAGAGTCTAACCTCGCCATTATAACTAATGGCGAGTTATTAAAAATAAATAAATAAATAAAATATGCACACTATGAATATCCTATACTAATCCTCTTGCTAATTAAAATAAATCTGACTTACATCTGAATTATTCATTATTTCCAACATTCACTATAAATATTGCAATGACATCCTTAAAGTACATTTTGAGGGTCATGTTAATTGTGTAGTGATACTCGGATATAAAATATCATATTATATATGATATAACAGGAAACAACTAGGGTTATAATGCAAAATGAGGAGCCTGGTGATGTGCATGAATAGAGTGGCATGGGACAAATTTCTAGCAAAACCTGCATTTGCCCCCTAAATTATCTGCTTCGTGAACCAATATCAAATGTTAATTATACTATCAAACATTTAGAAAAGGTACGTTTTTATCCAACGGTTTTACTGAGGTCAGATTAAGCTGTATGTGATTCATCGACTAAAAACAAACTTGACGCCCCACAAGTAAATGCCCTTAACACAGAAACCGTTATAAAAAGAAAAAAATCATAAAATGTATTAAGAGTCTAACCTTTTTGTTATAAAGGTGGGAAAATATTTAAAAATATGGAACAAGCAAATACCTCAGCGTGGTTTAAATGCAAAGCTGTAAATGGAAGCTCTAAACGAAAGCTAATGTCAACCGTGCTTCACGTTGCAGAACAAGGACAGTTTAAAAACGGATCATTTCAGAGTCACAGCAGGCATACAATGGGAAACCACGCATCTAATCTTTAACTTACCTTCTGACTGCGTTAAAAGCAGCTGAATCTCTGACCAGAAGACAGGTTCACTATATTTGATTATAATACAAAGAACAAAAAAGGCAGAAAACAAGCCGCATAACTAGCATCCGCAGCTAACTTCCCGGGTCATTGGTTGTATTTCCGGGCAAACTATGGGGCCTAAAAAGGCCCAAAAGTCTTCCGAAATACGCGTTTGTTTGTTTGTTTTTAAAGAAAGGCTTAAAACTATTTTTAAATGTGTAATTAGGAAATCATTAGAAAAAAGTACCATACTCTGACATTTAAATTGTTTATCAGGTCGTGTCATTGCAAATTTACGAATCTGAGCGTTAAAAAAGTAGCAGTTTTTGCGCCAAACTGCTACTTTATTTAAGTTGTTTGTTTATTGTGAATTTAAATGCTTCAATTCATATAAACCTTTTTTTCTGATCAAATTTTTTGTTTGATATTCTGGAAAACCCGCTGAGTCAGAGGTGGTGACTAAAGATAACTGACCCACCACTGACCTCTTTTTTTTCTTTTCTTTTCTTTTTTTTTTTTTACAGCCTAGCTGATAATTTGTCAGTCTCCTCCCATCACGGAGTGGCTTTAAGATCAGGCTCCCAGCGCGTTTCCTCAGTTCCTTTTCCAGCGCCTTCAGGAAGAAAGTCTAAAATGTTTTTCACATTATTTTCACCAACCACCTGGACGTTGCTGGCGATCGTGTTTACCCTGCTTTTGCTGTGAGTATTCTGCGAAGGAAACAAATGGGTGTCAAGCTTTGTTATTAGTTGTGATAGTTATTTGTTTATAATAACTGATGTCATATCGATCTCAGTTTTTCTTCTTTTTTTGTAACACAGGTATGGAATTTGGCCATATCGTTTTTTCAAAAAGCTGGGGATACCTGGACCATCGCCTCTCCCTTTTGTTGGAACAGGACTTGGCTTTAAAAAGGTAAGGAAACCAAACACCAACATAGTTATACACCTCACCTTACAGTAAAAAGGAGCTGTCTGATGACTGACAATGAGTACCTGTCTTCTCTATTTAATTTGAATGCATACATCCTATTCTAAAACACAGTTTCCTGCATCTTCTTGTAGGGAATTCTTGCTTTTGACCAAGAGTGCCATGCGAAGTATGGGGACATCTGGGGGTGAGTTGTTGCTTCATGTGAAAGATGTTTTCAACTCATGTATCCAAGTACACTTAGCTGCACTTACGTGCCTTTTAAATAAGCTGTACGTGACTAAGATTGGGAATATTTCCTGTTTTTATGAAGGTGTTCCTCCTTTGGACCTGAAATAGTTTTAAAAAAGTGCAAATCTCTTTTGGTTGAAGCATGAAGATCCAAAATGTTAACTCAAATGACTAGATGCCTCCTTTTTGCAGGTTGTACGATGCAAGAACACCGGTTTTAATGGTGGCTGACCCTGAGATTATTAAAACTGTCACTGTGAAGGAGTGCTACACTGTGTTTACCAACCGCAGGGTAAGAGACCCTTTGTATCACATAGCAAAGTGAAACCTACGCAATGGGACCTTTGCGGGTTTATTTGCATGAATGTGTTAATTTAGCCGTCATTCAGTAGCAGGAATAGTTTGACTGCCTGACAACCTCCCTGGTTTTGCCGGGTGGGTACTAATGAAACATGGGAAACGTATTTTTTTTCTTCAAATTTGTCATTTGTACTCACTTATGCACATTTTAAAAAACAGCATTACAGACAGAACAGAAGTGCTTGTTATTCTAGTTTGTTATTAATCTTTGTGCTAAATTAAGATAAGTTGCAGCTTGTTGTATAGTTATATATTTGACAAAAAAATTACAATATACATTTCCATATGTATTCTATATGTACATTTTAAAATATTTTTTTTTTACTTTCTTCTATGTATAATAATAATATGCACACCATAGAGTCAACCTAGAGATAAAGGTGTAAAGACATTACAGTTGCATTACATTATCTCAGCAAAGTTCATAAGTTGATGTTGGACATGGAGATGCTGGAGGAAGCTAAATTTAAGCTTTAAGTGTAATTTAATTTTCACAGGATTCTGGTTTTATGAATGGACCTCTGGATGATGCAGTTTCAGTAGTCAAAGACGAAAGGTGGAAAAGAATTCGGAACACCGTGTCCCCATGCTTCACCAGTGGAAGACTGAAACAGGTTGATATCATGTATCAGTTATGTTGTAACTCCAATTTTGTTAATCTGTCTTAAGGAAATTCTCTCTCATGTCTTATGAAAAGTTCTGTCTTTCTGGTCCAACATCGTTAGTTACATTGATGTATATAGTATCTACATTCTACATTTTTTTGTCTCTGTAAACCCACTGACATGCATTCCAAACAAAACATAAATAATATAATTCTCCTACTTTATCTCCTTTTTAAGGTTTATCCCCTTGTTGCTCGCTATGCAGACCAACTTGTTGCTAAACTTGAGGAAACAAATTTGGATGAACCCATCAATGTCAAACAGTATGTTGTTAATCTTTAATATGCCAGCATATTGCATTGTTCATCCTATAGTAAATAATGCTCTGACTTGTCTTTTCCAATTCTCACAGGTTTGTGGCTCCTTACAGTTTAGACACTGTGACCAGTGCTTCTTTCAGCGTGGAGACAGACTCCATAAACAATCCAAATGATCCTGTGAATGTGCAGGTCCAGAAGGTCCTTAACTTCAAATTTTGGCCTATACTTTTCCTAAGTATGACCTCCTTTTGACCCTTATTCAAACTCCATTTGCTCATATAGTATTGCTAGGTTTTTAATTTTTGTTCAATTGCTCTTTTGTCTCCTTTCAGTGGTTTTTCCCTTTGGTAAACATCTGCTGGAGCTCCTGAAGATTGAAATCATGCCGAAAGACAGCATTGACTTTTTCTACAACATCATTAAGAGATTTAAAACCCAGCATCGTGGAGATGAATCTGTAAGAATAAAATGTATAAAAGAAGTTCAACATTTCACAAAATCAAAGGCTTTCTATTTTGTTACATTATATTTAAAGATTAATGTCTGTGAAGCACAGCAATCAAGCTCATTATATTAGCTTGAAAACAGGAAATGAGCTGCCTATCCTTTATCTACAAATTTTTGTTCTGGTTTATTTTAATTTGTATTAAAAAAAAACAAAACTAAAGATGAGAAATGTGTTGTTTTTTTTTCACAGGTTTAATAACCTGACTATTAGCTGGTCAACAATTGAAAACTGTGTTCATCTTTTACATACAGTCTACCCATACTACAGATATAATTTTCAATTTTCTTCTGCTGTTGTCTTTCAGTCACCCATATTTGAGTCAATAGACTTTGAGCAAGTTTGCATGTGTTGCTGACACAATGTCAATGAATGTTGTCTTTTTGATCTAGGCCCGAGCAGACTTCCTGCAGGTGCTAATTCAGAGTGAGATCCCAGAAAAGGAGTATAAGAATGATGAAGAACAGCCAAATAAAGGTATGTTTTACCAGAGAGGTAATCCATAAACAGGGATATTATATCCCTATAACATCCCTGCAAATATTTAGAGACAGCCAGGCTGGCTATGAGTATCAAAAATGTACACCAGGAAGGTTGGACTTTAAATCAGTGTTTAACCAATACCAGTCAGTTATTACATTAGGACTACACTAGCTTTGAATATGATTCTGAAACTGACAAGGATTTTTCTCTTTTTGATAGGTTTGACTGAACATGAGATCCTTTCCCAGGCCTTGGTCTTCATCTTGGGAGGCTATGAGACCACCAGTACCACTCTTACTTACATGCTTTATAATCTGGCCACCAACCCTGATGCGTTGCAGACCTTACACAAAGAAATTGATGCTAACCTGAAGAAAGATGTACAGTAATTTCTCACATAATTTGTCTTGTTACCGTAGCAGACAGTCTTATCACATTTTCCTTTTTTGTGATTGTGTGTTTTCATATTTTGCCTAGGCACCCATTTCTTATGAGGAGCTGACCGACCTGCAATACCTGGACCATGTTATACTCGAGTCGTTGCGTTTGATTCCCACTGGCCCTCGGCTCGACAGGACATGCAAAAAAACTGTGCAGGTGCATGGCCTCACCATCCCTGAAGGAACTGTAATTGGGATTCCTGTGTGGTTGTTGCACAAAGACCCACGCTACTGGAACTCACCTGAGCTTTTCAGACCAGAGAGGTAAATCTGCAATCTTATCAAGAACCAATCTTGGTTAAATCTTGGAAACTATTACTAAAGAAAGGGTGCTTTACAAGGTTTATTTCTATAGACTAAGCCACTCATATCACTTTGTCTTTGTAAACCTTACAAACAAATCTGACATAAATGCTGAAATACAGTTGGGTTTTCTGACAAGAAGTGACTCAAAGACATCTACACAATCATCACAACAAGACAAAGCAAGGCTGTATTGAAATTAGTTATAGATTTATTTTAAATACATTTATAAAAAGATTCAATTTCTTTTCATCTTTTTTAGATTTCTCTGTATTTGCATAATTCCTTCTATTTAAATATATAAAAAAATATAGTTCCCATCAGTTTATTCTTAATATTTCAAGTAATGAAGTGATGATATTTTGACATTTTTGAAAATTTAATGAAAATCAAAAACTTGAATCTCTCATTTGTAACACTCAGGGTCTCTTAATTGGATAGTTTGCAACAGGCCCGTTGGCAGCAGGTTCCACACATGGATTTTGGGCCATTCATTCCATTTATCCTGACAGATCCTCTTGAGCAGACTTCATGAAAAGTTTTAGGTCCCTTTACTTTTAGTCACGGATAGCCAGAGACTTATCCAGTGGTGTCTTAAGACTGTGTTAAAGCTTCATCAGGATGTGATTTAGGAGACGCCGAATCTTATCTCATTATAGACACCCAAAAACGTTCTGTAGTCCAGGGGCCACGCTGTGCTGTAGAGCATTAACAGTATTCGTTTTTGTGTTAGAGCACTGAAGTTAAAACTACAAATATTCTTACTGAATACTACACCTGAAATTAATGTAAAAAAAAAAAAAGAATTCAACAGAGGATTTTTTGCTACTGTTTTGAGTAGCTAGATTAACTGCATCCTCTGTAACAGCATGCAGAGCCTTTTCTTTTTACATAGTAACTCCATGATTTTAAAGGCTTATTTGATCTGTATCTGCAGGTTCAGTAAAGACAGCGGGGAGGAGGTGAACCCATACGCGTACATGCCGTTTGGACTCGGCCCTCGTAACTGCGTTGGGATGCGCTACGCCCTCCTCGTTATGAAGATGATTATTGTCCGTCTCTTGCAGAAGTACACTTTGGAAACATGCAAAGAGACCATGGTAAGAGCAACACTCCTCCACATTCAGACTATGATGCTACTTTTCTGTCCTGTCCCCGATGTTACATCCATTTCTTTTCTCTTTTTTAGATTCCACTTCAGTTTGACTGGAAGTTTCAGCCAGTTCAGCCTGTAAAACTCAAGATTGTTCCCAGAAATCAGTAATCTAAGAGGGAACATCTCCAAATCCCATCAAACATGTTATTTTATGATTTTGCTTTAATGTGAGGGAACTGCTGCCAGGATGACATTGTTCATGTAATTTCTTTTTTCAGCTGCTATTTTGATGAATCAAATGTATTTTAATTCCCTTTTTTTTTACTGTGTTGAATGTTTAATCTGACTTTTCTGTGTTCAAAAAACACATCTACCTTTGCTATTTCTCCTTTTATGGTTAATTGCATGAATTTCTTGATGACATTCTTGGACTTGTGACTTCTGAAAAGTGCAAGCATCCATATTATCTTTTGACACTTCTGCTTTATGGGTCGCATTTCTTCCTTGTTTGGTTTCTTTTTTGTGTGTCAGTTTGGTAGAAATTGGTGTCCGTTCATGTATGAGCTTCATGATGCAATAAATACAGTTACAACTAGAAATTCAGAGACTTCAGAGTCTTGTCAAAGTCTGTCTTGAGACTGTCAGGGCCATGAAATAAGCTGCTGGCAGTGAGCACACATCTCCCTGATGCATGTAGCCTTATTATTGGTGGCAGTGGCGGTCCTAGCCTGTTTGGCACCCTGGGCGAACACTCCCTCTGGCGCCCCCCCCCCCACACACACACATATGAAGAGAGAGAAAGTATGCATAGTATGCAAACGGTTACCAAACAGCCATCATAATTCGTCATACCATGAGAACACGACAAATCAACAATTGACACTGACTAATTAATATTAAAATCTGTAACATAATGTATTGTTTGGAGTTTGGTCTGTTACTGTTACTATTTTTATCATTTCTTCTTGGAGCAACTGTAACCCACATAATTTCCTTAGGGATTAATAAAGTATTCTGATTATGATTCTGATTGTTTCAGGATGATCTGCCATTATCCAGTGACACATCTGCTTACCTGTATCTTTTGCTCGTTTCTCCTCCTCTTCTTTTCTCATTTTTATAAACTGAGCACCTGATGGCTTTGAACTTTTCTTGTCCATCTTCCATTGGTTTTAATTTTGCACTCCAGTATGAACACCCATCCCCCAACACAAGGATCACCACAACATAACCTAACAGACCTACACCTTAGTTCACAGATTCGATTTGTCTAGGGTTTATTTCTGGGATTTCACACAATCCAGGATTCGAATCATGAATACATAATGGGCTTGGATTTACAGCATTATGATTGAAATATGCTCTATTTGGAAGCAGCCGGCCCCCTCCCCTTTCGACGGGTTGTGTGTGAGACTTTAAATCATCAAACTGTAAATTATAAATTTTAAATTGTTATTGATCCCTTTACCCCTGGTCCTAAAGTGTATATTTATTTTCTTACTCTTCCTATATATATTGTTTGTTTACTTGCACTGCTGTAACTGGAGCCTCGTCTCTCTAGATACTGTACTGTATGTAGCGGAGATGACAATAAAGTTTACTTTGACTTCAGCAGCAAGCAGATGCACTCTCGCGCTCACTTTTCGCGTATAGAATTTCGAAAAAACATCGGTGTAAATTATAATTCTGTATCACAATGTCTGGTGTTTTCGTGTTTGTTGGTTTGTTTTTATTTTGTTTTATTTTGCGAGTTGGTTATTAGATGCTGCTCCAGCCAGCCAGAGAATCCCCCGCCGCCCCGCCCTCTCCTCCCTGAGCCGCAAGCAGCAGGCGCGCCTCGCAAACGGAGGGCGCCCTTACTCCCAGCAAATGGGCGATAGAAAACCGATCGGTGCCTATGCCATTCCCAATATGCGCTGGCATGATGTTGGGGCAGCATGAGTACGAGCAATTTTATTTTTTTGCCGATGCCCGTGATGCCGCCCCGGGCAACCGCCCGTATCAAAAACCGCTACTGATTGGTGGTATCTGTCTCCACCTAGCGTCAACAGCTGCCAACCAGCTTCTACTGATAATTTGTTTTAAACGTTGACAGCTGTCCACTGCTGATTATATCAAAAGGAAATCTTACAATATGTCCTTAAATCCAAACACTTGAATTATAAATTTATACTTGATGTACTGAATCTTTTTATTTTATTTATTTATTTATTTTTACCAAATTCCAGAACAAAATCCTAAACCTGAACTTCAGTGCTTCTGTTGGCAATTTGAATACATTATATTTGCAAGTTCCACATGCTTTTCTTGTGAGCTCTGGTTGAAACAAACCTGTTACACACAGACAATAATTAAGTTGTTTCAGAGCACGGCAATTTTTTTAACAGGACTTTATAAATTTATAAGTCCATGAGTACAAGAGTTGTATCTTCTCTTGTAACTTGCAAGACTACGAATAAGCACGTTTCCCGTAATGTAGTACTATTGTTTTAGATCTTGAATAAGTCCTCTGCTTCCAGACAGGAGGAGTCATTAGTTATATTAATGGAGTAAAATCAATCATAAACATTTAATTAATTTATCCAAACAATCAAACAGTCATGCAACATAAACAGAGTCACATATATTTATATTTATACACATTTATTTTAACAATGATAACTAACGGAAATAGCGGAAGTCACTTTTTTGAGATTTTCAATTAATGAAGTTCCCCAGTCTAAAATTATAACTTGCAAATGAAGTGAAAATGTCACTCAAGTGAAAATTGTATGTGATCTATTTTCTACTCTGACAAATTAAATGTACAAAAATAATGATGATGGTGATAATTTGAAGGCATAAAAGGATAAAAAACAAAATGAACTTAGAGTTATCTTTGGTAATTTAATTTTTATACCTTAAACTTGGCAACGTGAATACAGCACAATAATTGAGTTGGCCGATGTAGTTGTCTGAAAACCACCTGAAGCTATGAAGTATAAAGGTGAGCTCAAGAACTGTATAAAGTATTCTTGGTTGTGTTTGTGTGCGTGTGTTTGCATTATAAAGTTTGCTTTTTAAGACCCATTGGTAACAAACTTTTGTATTACACAATCAGTCATCAGTGCCAATAGTATCTAGGGGAAGAGCCAGCAGGTGACCTGATTATCACAACCTTTTAAGGAAATATTGCAGTAGGTTGTAACTAAATAAACTGTGACCTAGAAAGCATTTGTCCTTAAATGGAGCTACTAACACCAGGTTGATTTACCTGCCCCAATGAGAATTTATCAGCAGTAAAGGTGAGACAGTGAGCATAGACACATGGCATACATGGCATAGAGCCTGCAGATGCTACATAATGGGTTAAAGTGTAACTGACAGTAATATAAGAAGATAATCTGGAGTGGTTGCTCCTGTGTTTATATCAGTGTGCAGGACACTGAAATAGGAAACCGGCAGGAAGTTTCTGCCATTTTCCACCTTTTTAATTGGTGTAGCACAAAACAGCCTTAACCACAGTGTCTCTGCAGCGCAGGGAACACTGCTGGTTTTCATTCTAGCCATCCAGTCATCCAGTCATCCTCCAGCCCCCACCTTCAGGTGTGAGCAAACCTTTAATGACATTATTCTTTGCACGTTGTCACCAGAAGCATTTTTTAGTCTGTTTTAATGTGTCCACCTAAGGGTCCAAAGTAATTGAGCATGATTTATAAAGTGGTGGGAAAATCAATTTCACAGTTGTAGACAAAAAAGGAAACCATAAAGTTCACCAATACTGCTGCACAAAACTGAATTTATCCTCAAAAATCTAAGTAAGCAGAATGCTACTTGGAAGACTGGAGGAAACATTTTTTCTGTCAGACCCAGCTCAAGCCTTTCATTAGTCATCACAGAAAAATAAAGAAACAGTACTCGCAAAGTTTGCTGATACTATTAAATGAAAAAAGGCCCTCAGTGTGGAGTGTCTAACATAACCTAATATTTATACAGGTACAGGTGGTTTCTAGTCAATTCTTTAGTCTCTGAACAGAGACACACCAAAGAGTCACGAGATAAATTTGAATGCTGTCTTTGAGATCTTTTGATTGAATTCTTAAATGCAACAAAATCCTAACAATAATACTAAACCTTCCACCTATCAAACTGTCTTCTACTTGGCTGTCCCTCAAAGCTGAGAGTTGAACAGCAGGTGGGTGGAGCTGCTGTTTCTGAAATAACTCTATTAGGCGTTGTTGGGTTTCACATATATTGACTTGATTATTTGAAACTGTTAAATATAAGCATCCACCAGTAAAAGAGAAAGAATAGACTGTAACAGGAAGAACAGTGCTGCTTCCTAGAATTGGGAATGCTGGCATATTAATCCAGCTAACTCTTCAGCTGCCTGTACTGAAGGAATGACTGTGAGCGCATTTCCACAAACAACCTTTATTTGTCACATACACAATTATGCAGAGTACAACATGTAGTGAAATTCGGCTGTGTCTGAAGAAGTCGAACTTCAGACATAGGAGTGCCATCCCAGGGCTTGGTTTTAGCATGGGGGGGACCCTTGCTGGATACTTGGTGGGGAATCAAACTTGCAACTATCGGTGCAAAGGTGCATAGTTTTACCACTTCTTACCACTACACTATTCAGCTGCCTAACATTCCCAAGCTTTTCTCGCACAAAGGTGCACAAAGGTGCGAGAAAAGGAAATAAAATGAATGATCTTTTTTGATTTGTGAAAATAAACCTCACAAATAATATTACAGAGAAGAATTTGCCTGAAATCTGGTTTTCATACAACTGAAAATAAATTGAAACCTTTATACTCAAATGATGTATGTGTGTGTAATTGTATTTTAAATTCTAATTACATTTACACAGTTTAAATCTAATCAAATAAGACAAAAAGTACTAATAAACCCAGTGTTACATAGGTCGTGCATTTACTAAGCAGTTACCCTTGGCACACTGATACATGTGACCAATATCACTAACATTACATCAGCGTTTTTATCTCCTTGCTCTTCCTCTGTTATTGTGGGAAAGGTTACACAAAACTGCAGAGCATGCGCAGATGTAACAGTTTCACACAAACGTCATAAAAAAAGAGGATCGGATAACAAGACTTTTATGTCAAAAGTCAGTCACGGACCAACTAAATCACGTAGCAGCTGTGGAAGGTGGAAAAATAACTATTATGGGGATAATGAAGAACTTCAGATTCTAACAGCTTTATTATAACCGTGAAGAAATATTAAAATGGTTCAAAACGAAAGCTAATTTATAGAGCAAGGAGAGCGGCTCGTTTCACACTCACAGCACAAATAACACCGATAACCACACCTTTGTGTTCAAGTTTACCTTCTATAACCCAACAAGATGAAAAACGATCAGAAATGCGTTTAATAAGAACAATAGCAAAACAAAAAAAGAAGAAAAAACGAAATAAAGAAATTAAACGTTTTAGCTTAGTTTTATTTTGCTTGATTTTCTGGAGAAGAGCCATATGTTGCAGGCAGTGGTGTTCAGTGTGAAGGCTAAAGTGTGTGTTCTTCTCATTCAGTTGTTGCGCAAACACAGTAAGATTGCGAAGAAAAAAGTTTAAAAGCTTCTGACCCGCCTCTGACCCTTTATGGAGCTTATTACATAATCACATTTCTGTCTCATAGACTCCTCCCACCACACAGAGGCAGATGCTTTAAAAACACAGATTTTCCAGCCTTCTTCCTCACCTGTTTTCAGCAACCACCTGGACTTTGCTTGTCCTGCTTTTCACGCTGATATTACTGTGAGTATTCCTCGACTACTGTTTTGCAAGACAATCGAGCCCTTATCTTATGTCGCGGTCCAGCCACCCGTCGTGAAATTTTGTTTCTCTTGTATTCCTTTTGTTTTAATGTCCAACTGACGATTTCAGATTTTCTCTGTTTTGTGACACAGGTACGGATTATGGCCATATCGGTTCTTCAAAAAGCTGGGGATACCTGGACCGAGGCCCCTGCCTTATATTGGAACGATGCTGGGCATAAGAAAGGTACGCACAGAAACCAAACTCACCTTAGAGACTGGGATACGAGGAGCTGACTGATTTGATATTTAAGAAGTGAGAAGGACATATTTAATGTCCTTATCAATTGTCACTATCACTGACCTGCCTGAGCTTTCTGTGTGTTTTTGAATACACATGTCCTACTCAGTGGCTTATTGACTCTAAAAAAACATTTTACTTCTTGCAGGGATTTCCTGGTTTTGACCTAGAGTGCCATGCCAAGTATGGGGACGTCTGGGGGTGAGTATTTACTTCATCAACCAGGAAGTCCACTCATGTTAAAATATGTTTGTGAGCCATGCAATCCCCCCCCCCCCACACACACACACACATACACAGAAAATGAATAAATATACAAAAATTCTGAATTCATTCATGTCAATAATGCTGTGGCCTAAAGCAACTAAAAAAAAAAAAAAAAATGCCTTAAACAATTAGCCATGAATTGTGTTATTGTAAACGGCTGTTTTCTTTTTTGCAGGTTGTACGATGGACGAATGCCGTTGTTAATGGTGGCCGACCCTGAGATTGTTAAAACCGTGATGGTGAAGGAGTGCTACTCTGTGTTCACCAACCGCAGGGTAAGAAGCTCCTCTTTCTATTTCATGAAACCTTTGGACGTCCTGCCACTCCCCATAGAACGTAAAATGTTAGCAAAACATAGGTACAAATACTTTTTCACTTTTTTACCTTAACAAAATTGCTAGCAGTGATTTCAAAAGCAACTTGGGAAATGCTGTAGTTTATAGTGTCAGGCCGATGTGTTTAGGAAAACAACAGCAGCACTACAGGGAAAGACTGTTACCACATGAAATGTAAATGAAGTCATATTAAAATCCAACAGGCTGAACTTGCAGTAGTTCTCTGTGCTTTACACAAAGAGTTACACTTTTATTACTCAAGGGTTACATCAGCCAACACAGCAGCTGAAGAACATGAAGCAAACCAGGAAACACACTTCACTGTGTCACATAAAAACTAGAGAACAAAAACAGATGTTTAAGATCTATCTCACTATGTATAACAGAATCAAAGGTAATTTTATGAAGGTTTTATGTATTTAAACCAATTCAAATCATCACATTATTGTTTCTGGGACTGCTTCCTGTACAGCTGAGTTTAAAAAGAGTTGGTGAATATATAAATTATCAGCATTGTACTAGTGAGTGGTGTACTTTGAAGCAGTTTTCTGACATGTTATTTAATCAATCATCATTAAGCACTGGTAGTAGTTAAGATATTTTTAACAAAAAACAAAACATATTTCCCCGCATCTATATTATCAAACAAACCTGGATAAATATGACGGGTGAATGATTACATTTTACTCGAACCTCTTTGCACTGTAGTACTTATTTATGGTGATGTTGGTATTTGTTGTTTGTTTACTTTGTACTGTTGCATGTACCCATGTGTGTTGATCTATCCAAAGATTGTTCTATATGAATACTCAACATAGAGCCAACACAGAGAAAATACTAATTACATTACATTATATGTGCAAACTGATGAGGGAGATGTAAGCAAACATTGAGAGTTATTATTTCCTTTTCACAGGATACTGGTGTTTTCACTGGACCTATGGAAGACGCTGTCTTAGTAGTCAAAGATGAAAGGTGGAAACGAATTCGCAACAGCGTGTCTCCATGCTTCACCAGTGGAAGACTGAAACAGGTTAATATATCTAAGTTCATTAACCACTTATATCCCAAAAAGTTTCTTTTTCAATGGGTGAAAGGTGATGAAACATTTCCCCCACTGAAAACGCTACGTCCAGACGAACAGAATCAACTTTTCTGGATTTCATTACCTGGATAATTGAGTATGCATCAAGACATAACCACTAATGTGATTAAACTATATACAAAGTACAAAAAAAAATTTCTTATTTTTTTCACAGACATTGTTAAAGTTTGTAAAATAGAGAAAACGAGTTTACAAAAAATGAACCAACATCTTCAGTGTGTTTTGATCTGTTTTCTTTCTACATTTCTGACAGACATGTAACATATAGAGAACATTAATAACATAATTTTCTTATTTTGTCTCCATTATATAAAAAAAAAGGTTTTTCCCCTCGTTGCTCGCTATGCAGAACGACTTGTTGCAAAACTTGAGGAAGCAAATTTGGATGAACCCATCACTGTCAAACAGTATGTTGTTAATCAGAAATATGCAAACATATTAAATTGTTCATCCTAAAATAAATAATGCACTGATCACTTGTCTTTTCCAACTCTCATAGATTTGTGGCTCCTTACAGTTTAGACACTGTGACCAGTGCTTCTTTCAGTGTAGAGACAGACTCCATAAACAATCCAAATGATCCAGTTAATGTTCAAGCGCAGAAGCTCATTAAATTAAAAATGTGGCTTTTCTTTTTAATAAGTATGTCCTTCTTTTGACTTTTAAAAACTCATTTAATGTTTTGTTTTCAGAAAGCAAACTCAATAGTATCTGCAGGATGTCAAATTTTGCTTACCGGTATTCGGTCTGGTCTCCTTTCAGTGGCAGTTCCGTTTGGTAGACGTCTGGCAAAGTTCCTGAACATGGAAATCATACCCAAGGACAGCGTTGACTTTTTCTACAACCTCCTCAAGAAATTTAAAAACCAGCATCATGAAGACAAATCTGTAAGTATTAAATTTATAAAGGAACATCAACATTGTGGTGTCCATACACGTCCTGTTGTCTTTTTGATGTCTCTATCATGATTATTTTAAAGCCAGAAGCAGCTTTTGGGATACTGCATGTTCACTGGCAACCTGTCATTCACATAGTAGAGCATGCTTTATCCTCCTTTACAACTCTATTGGGGACCATAATTTAAAAAGTAAACCTATCGTTGATTGAAAAGGACATGAAACTAGTCACAGAGGCCATCAGCTCATCAGAAATGTTTACAGACATGAGAGACAAAGCTAGATGTATATGTTTTCCATATACATCTAGCTTTGAAACCACAGGACTCGCTCCCTGTAAGCTACGGGAAAATAATTTAGGGCAAACCCTGAAATCATTTGCCATCTTTTATATACAGTCTATGCACACTGCAAACATTATTGATAATTTTCTTCTGCTGTTGACTCTCAATCATCCACATGTGAGCACATTTGAATATTGTCTTTTCTGATGTAGGCTCGAGCAGACTTCCTGCAGGTGTTGATCCAGAGTGAGATCCCAGAAAAGACGTATAAGAACGATGAAGAACAGCCAAGTAAAGGTATGTGTTTACCACAGAAGTAAGCTGAAAGAAGCTAGATTTTACCACTGCCTTAATCTAATTGTCAAACTTCAGATCACAGTCCACTTTGACCCCCAGGTTTGTGACAGCTGGTTTAACACACTTGACCAAGGTATCTAAATACACATTGGGGGTCTCAGTGGGGGTACCAAAAACCATGACCTCAGTCTTTTTATCATTGAATTTTAAAAAGTTAAGAGACATCCAAGCCTTAATGTCATCAAGACACTGAAGTTATGGCTGTGTGGAGTATGTGCCTTCTTTCTTTAGAGGGACATAGATCTGACAGTCATCAGCATAAAAGTGGAATGCAATGCCGTGCTTTCTCAGTATAGAACCAAGAGGAAGCAGATATAAAGAGTAGAGGAGGGGGCCTAGAACTGAGCCCTGTAGGACCCCCCACCCCACCCCACCCCACCCACACACACACACACGAGGACCCGAGGTTGATGGAGCTTGACCACCCACAGGGGCAAGAAAGTTATAAGTACTAGCTACTGATTACTCTTAAGTAAGATCATGAAATGTTCTTTCCATAGGTTTGACTGAACATGAGATCCTTTCCCAGGCCTTGGTCTTCATCTTTGGAGGCTACGAGACCACCAGTACCACTCTAACTAACATCCTTTATAATCTGGCCACCAACCCTGATGCGTTGCAGACCTTACACAAAGAAATTGATGCTAAGCTGAAGAAAGATGTACAGTAATTCATCACATAATTTGTTGCCATTCTCGATTCAATGGTGGACACCATTTGCATATTTTGTTTTTATGTTTGCCTTCTTCTTTATATTTTGCCTAGGCACCCATTTCATATGAAGAGCTGACCGGTCTACAGTACCTGGACCAAGTTATACTTGAATCAATGCGACTGATTCCCCCTGCCCCTCGAATTGACAGGGTGTGCAAAAAAACTGTGCAAGTGAATGGACTCACCATCCCTGAAGGAACCACAATTGGGATTCCTGCGTGGGTGTTGCACAAAGACCCACGCTACTGGGACTCACCTGAGCTTTTCAGACCAGAGAGGTAAATGTACGTGTAGGTGTGTCATCACAAGGTTATGAAGAACCTGGTCATCCTGTAATTAGTGAAACCTGGGACATTGTGCTTTGCTTTATCTTTGGTAGATCAATGAGGTGCCATATGTAGGTCCCTTCACTGATGTTCTCAGTGGTTCAATTGAGTGACAGCCAGATACGCATCCCAAAACCTCTGCAGTGTTGTCTGCAGCTGTTTTGAGTCATTATTCTGGAAGCTGGCTGGTTCCCTGAGACTGAGAGTGCTGCACTGTGGGACTGGTTTTCTTCAATGCTTTTTATCTAGTGTAGCTTCCACCTAAGTACTGCTTTGATCATAGGTTTTTCCCTGCTGTAAGGGGACTGGCCAATGGGTCCCTAATCCCTGACCAAAGCTTTAGAAGTAATAGAATACTTTTGCCCTGACCTATGCCCCCGTACTCTTTACGTTGTAGGTCTACAGACTGCCTAAAAATCATGGCTCAATACAAAAATAATTATTTCACTTTACATATCTACAAGTTTGTTTGATCTGTATCTGCAGGTTCAGTAAAGACAACATGGAGGAGGTGAACCCATACGCGTACATACCATTTGGACTCGGCCCTCGTAACTGCGTTGGGATGCGCTACGCCCTCCTTGTCATGAAGATGATTATTGTCCGTCTCTTGCAGAAGTACACTTTGGAAACATGCAAAGAGACAATGGTGAGAGCAGCAAACCTCCACATTCAGACTGTCATGGTACTCTGCTGTCCTGTCACTGATGTTACATCCATTTCTTTTCTTTTTTTTAGATTCCACTTCGGTTTGACTGGAAGTTTCAGCCAGTTCAGCCTGTAAAACTCAAGTTTGTTCCCAGAAATAAGTAGTCTAAGAGGGAACATCTCCATCCTATCAAACATGTTATTTTATGATTTTGCTTTAATGTGAGGGAACTGCTGCCAGGATGACATTGACCATGTAATTTCTTTTTTCAGCTGCTTTGTTGATAAATCAAATGTATTTTAATTCATTTTTATTGTGTTGAATGTTTAATCTGAGTTTTCTTAAATGTACACAAATAATAATGACGGTGATCATTTGAAGAAATAAAGTGGCATAAAAACAAAATGAAGTTAGAGTTATCTTTTGTAATTTAATTTTTATACCTTAAACTTGGCGGCGTGAATACAGCACAATAATTGAGTTGACTGATGTTGTTGTCTGAAAACCACCTGAAGCTATGAAGTATACAGGTGAGCTCAACATTGTGGTGTTCTTGGATGTGTTTGGGTGCGTGTGTGTTTGCATTATAAAGTTTCCTTTGTAAGACCCATCAGATACACACTTTTTATAAAAGATGTATTACACAATCAGTCATCGGTGCCAATAGTATCTAGGGGCAGAGCCAGCAGGTGACCTGATTATCACAACCTTTTAAGAAAATATTGCAGTAGGTTGTAACTAAATAAACAGTGACCTTGAAAGCATCTACTTTTAAATGGAACCACTGACACCAGGTTGATTTACCCACCCCAATGAGAATTTATCAGCAGCAAAGGTGAGCCAGTGAGCATAAACACTTTCATCTTGTGTGCATACATGGCATAGAGCCTGCAGATGCTACATGATGGGTTAAAGTGTAACTGACAATAATATAAGAAGATAATCTGGAGTGGTTGCTCCTGTGTTTTCCACCTTTTTAATTAGTGTAGCACAAAACAGCCTTGACCACAGTGTCTCTGCAGCGCAGGGAACCCTGCTAGTTTTCATTCTAGGCATCCAGTCTGAAAACCTCCAGCTTTCACCTTCAGGTGTGAGGTAACCTTTCATGACATCACTCTTTGCACGTTGTCACCAGAAGCATTTTTAAGTCTGTCTTAATGTGTCCACCTAAAGTAATTGAGCAGGGTTTATGAAGTGGTGGGAAAATATTCTAGAAAACATCAATATCACAGTTGTAGACAAAAAGGAAACCATAAAGTTCACCAATACTCCTCCACAAAACTGAATTTATCCCCAAAAATCTAAGTAAGCAGAATGCTAACTGGAAGACTGGAGGAAACTTCTTCTCTGTCAGACCCAGCTCAAGCCTTTCATTAGTCATCACAGAAAACTAAAGAAACAGTACTCATAAAGTTTACTGATGCTATTAAAAAAATCCCCTCAGTGTGGAGTGTCTAACATAGCCTAATATTTATACCGGTACAGGTGGTTTCTAGTTAATTCTTTAGTCTCCAAATAGAGACACACCAAAGAGTCACAAGATAAATCTGAATGCTGTCTTTGAGATCGTTTGATTGAATTCTTAAATGCAACAAAATCCTAACAATAATACTAAACCTTCCACCTATCAAACTTTCTTCTACTTGGCTGTCCCTCAAAGCCGAGAGTTGAACAGCAGGTGGGTGGAGCTGCTGTTTCTGAAATAACGATATTAGGCGTTGCAGGGATTCACATATATTGACTTGATTATTGGAAACTTAAATATATGCATCCACCAGTAAAACAAAAAGAATAGACTGTAACTGGAAGAACAGTGCTGCTTCCTAGAATTGGGAATATTGGCATATTGAGCTGCTAATATTAGACATATTAGAGCTGCTAACTCTGCAGCTACCTGTACTGAAGGGATTAATGTGAGCACATTTCCATAAAGGTGTGAAAAAAGGAAATAAAATTAATTATCTTTTTTGTAAAGATGGAAATTTTCCTACAAAGATTTGTGAAAATAAACCTTACAAATAATATCACAGAGAAGAATTTGCCTGAAATCTGGTTTTCATAAAACTGAAAAGAAATTGAAACCTTTATACTCAAATGATGTATGTGTGTGTAATTGTATTTTAAATTCTAATTACAATTCCACAGTTTTAAGATAAACGACTTCATTAAATTCTTTGCATTTTTGTCAGTGAATAAACACCACAGGTGTGTAAAAGTACTAATAAATCCAATGTTAAATAGATCATGCATTTACTAAGCAGTTACCCCTGGCACACTGATACATGTGACCAATATCACTAACTTTACACCAGCGTTTTTATAATAATAATAATAATAATAATAATAATAATAATAACAACAACTTTATTTATAAAGCGCTTTCAAACAAAGTGCTGTACAACTAAAGGGATAAATAAAATAAAAGCGATACATAGCAATACAGGTAAGAGACACAATACAAGTTAAAAAAACAATAAAAATTTAAAAACTAAAAGCCATAGAATTAAGGATAAGGTGAACAAATGTGTCTTCAACTTAGTTTTAAAAACCTCCACAGAGCATGCCTGCCGAATATCTTGAGGGAGGTTGTTCCACAGAAACGGGGCACGAAAAGAAAAAGCACGCTCTCCAATTGTCTTTTTTCTGGCTCTAGGAACTTTTAGAAGGCCAGAGTCCTGAGATCGTAGAGCACAAGATGGAACAGAAAGGTGTAAAAGGTCGGAGAGGTATGTAGGTGCCAATCCGTTTAAAGCCTTGTAGGTGAGCAGCAGGACCTTAAAATCTGCTCGAACCTGACAAGGTAGCCAATGCAGAGATCTCAGAACAGGAGTAATGTGCTCAAATTTCCCAGTTCTTGTTTAAATGCGAGCAGCTGCATTTTTCACCATCTGTAGACCTCTAAAACTTTTCTTTGGTAGGCCAGAAAGAAGAGCATTGCAATAATCAATACGGGAAGACACAAATGCATGGACAAGAACCTCTGCAGTGTCGCTTGACAAAACTTGTCTGATTCTGGCTATGTTCCTCAAATGATAAAAGGCGGTCTTTGTTATCTCTTTTACATGAGATTCAAAGGAGAGCACCATATCGAACCACACACCCAAGTTTTTTACCTTGTTCCTGCAATTTATGGCCCTGTCATCAATTTTCAAGATGAAATTTTGGGACAAGTGCTGAAATTTGTATGGCCCAATGACCATCAACTCTGTCTTATCAGTATTTAGGAGCAAGAAATTATCTGATAACCAGCCCTTAATTGCAGATAAACAACATTCTACTTTGGATACTTCAGCACAATTTCCAATGGTTAAAGGAACATAAAGCTGCAGGTCATCAGCGTAACAATGAAAGGTTACATTAAAAGAACGTAAAAGAACACCAAGAGGCAGCAGGTACATAGAAAACAGCAATGGTCCAAGTATGGAGCCCTGAGGGACCCCATGCCTCACTGCACAAGTCTCGGAGAGATCATTTTTAAAACTAACAGTCTGAGACCTCCCAAGCAGGTAAGATCTCAGCCATGATAAAACTTTTCCTGTAATTCCAATAAAATGTTCAAGCCTATCCAATAAAATGCAGTGATCCACAGTGTCAAACGCAGCACTTAGATCCAGCAAAATAAAACTGAAGTGCGATCATTGTCTGCATTTACCAGCAGATTATTTACCACTTTGACTAAAGCTGTTTCTGTGGAGTGATTTGGTCTAAAAGCAGACTGAAATGGTTCATACAGATTGCTTGTTGACAAATGCTCAGTGAGCTGCTTAAAAACCACTTTTTCAAAGATTTTAGATAAAAAAGACAGATGTGAGATGGGTCTATAGATTGCGACCATGTCAACATCCAGTCCAGGCTTTTTCAAGATCGGCACTACCACAGCTGATTTAAAACATTCAGGAAAGACTCCAGTCATCAATGAAGTATTTAAAAGAAACAGAATGTAGGGTCCTAATACTGACCACAGTTCCTTTATAACCCAGTGTAATGTTGGACCCGAGAAACATACGCTGGAGCGAATATGATGACAGCAGAACTTTTATTCGACACTGTGGTTTGTTTACTGGGACACAGACACTCCCATGCCATGTCTCAGTTAGGAGCATGAAATCCAGCTTATGAGTACCAAAAAAGTCCCGAAGAACATGAGTTTTATTTAATACAGATCTTGCGTTTAAGAGAGCTAATTTAACTCTCGGTCCATCCGTGGTAGCAGGCAGTATTTGTAGGTTGTTCATATTTGCTCCACCTCCCCTCGTATCATTCCCCAGCAGCTGCCCCAGAGCCGCGGTCTGCTGCTCCGATTGCAGGCGAAGCAACGCCAACTGTTGGTCCTGCGTGGCACCAGTGTAATGTTGGACCCGAGAAACATACGCTGGAGCGAATATGATGACAGCAGAACTTTTATTCGACACTGTGGTTTGTTTACTGGGACACAGACACTCCCGCTCTCTCTCTGCTGTCACGTCCGCTCTCCTCCTCCGACTGTCACTGCCAACATATAAAGAGACACAATCACTGTCAGATCCCAGCACACCTGTTCACCCCGCCCCTGCGCCACCCCGGGAGCTCACTGCGTCACCCGTCCTCTGCAGCTGGCCTGAGACCACACCCACGCCACACCCAGGCTGGTAGAGGATCCAAAGAACAGGTTGTACATCGAGCTGCTTTTACAACCTTAGTTAATCCAGACAGAGAAATAACCTTGAAGTCACGGAACAGTTTATCAGCACCAACAGGCAAAGCAGCCGAGTAGTCTAGTGAACAGCTTGAGGAGGGAGTAATATGATTTCTAAGTGTTTCAGCCCTGTCTCTGAAAAATGTAAGAAAGTCATGAGCTATCAAATTAGAACAGCAGAGAGTTGACTTACTCTCTGTAAGTTGCGACAGTGTGTTGAAAAGGAGTTTTGAGTTATGTTTATGGCTCATGATGAGATTTGAGAAATAATTTGCTTTCGCTGTCGACATCGCTGATTGAAGAGAAGACAATGAGTCCTTCCAAGCCTGGAGAAATACTTCTAGTCTGGAAGATCTCTAGTGATGCTCTGCTTTTCTACAATTTCTTCTCAAGTTCAAGAGCTCCTCATTTAACCAAGGCATAGGGTTCCTTTTTTGACATTTCAACTTCCTTACGGGAGCAACAGAGTCCAGTAGTTCAAGAAGTGCATTATTAAGATTCGCAGTCAGGTGTCCACACATAACTCCTGGGTAAAAATAGGGTCCAACACATCAGGTAGATGTAATTTAACTCCAAGCAATGCTTCAGGGCTAATATAACGAGATGATCTGAGGGGAATTTTCCCCTCACAGAAGCTGGAGATTTAGGGATTAAAATATCAAATAAAATTGTGGAGTGGTCTAGAATAGGTAAAACACAATTTGCAGTAATTGATATATTCAGCCCGTAGCCCAAGACAAGGTCTAGGGTGTGTCCCTTGCGTGTTGGCCCAGACACAAATTGTGTGAAGTTTAAGGAATCAATTACATTTAAGAAATCTTTGAGCAGGGGTTTATCCTCACAACACAGATGAATATTAAAGTCCCCCACTATAAGAATCCTTTCATGGTGAGTGATAAAACATGTCAAGGAGTCTGAAAATTCCGAAATAAACAAGTCATTATATTTAGGTGGACGATAGATGACTATAATTAGAACCACGGGACAGCCTAAAGTCAGAAGTTGGGACTCAAATGAGGTAAAAACACCAGGACTTTCTGTTTGCATTTAAAACAGTCTTTGATGATAGAGGCTACCCCGCCTCCCCTCCCACACAACCTGGGGGCGCTGAAGAAGCTGGCATCGGTGGGGCAAAGTTCCAGCAAGGGTGCCACTTCACCAGCGCGCAGCCATGTCTCAGTTAGGAGCATGACAGCCAGCTTATGAGTACCAAAAAAGTCCCGAAGAACATGAGTTTTATTTAATACAGATCTTGCGTTTAAGAGAGCTAATTTAACTCTCTGTCCATCCGTGGTAGCAGGCAGTATTTGTAGGTTGTTCATATTTGCTCCACCTCCCCTTGTATCCCGTCGGCATGGCGACCAATAAAGCAGCCTCGGGTGAGCGTGCTCCGATGACGTCGGGTAAACAGGAAGAAGGCAGCGCTGTTTGAGGCCAAAATAAAGTCCTAAGCAGCCAGGGTCACCGATGGTAAGGACCAGCCGCATCCAATTTCTGACCCGAACACGCTTCCCAGAGCGCGTGCCGCGCATTCGTCCACTTCTCCAGCGCTTCCGTTTCGAAGGATTCCAGGGGGGATCACGGCGATGCAGTTCCCCCGGTACCGAAGCCAGAGGCGGCGGGAGTCCTCCACATCGCTCGCTAACGCTGGGGAGCTTCAACAGTGAGTCACGGATATTAAGCAGCATCTGTCGCTCATATACCAACAGGGAGTGGGTTTTTAAAACTAGCAGGGACACCACTAAGAACATAAAACATAAACATTGCAGAACCGAGAGACGGCGTGCCATGACATCCGGCGCCATCTTCATGCAATGGGAGAAAGTAGTTGGCCACAGATCTCTTTGCGTTTACTGTGTTATTGTGGGAAAGGTTACACAAAACTGCAGAGCATGCGCAGCTGTAATAGTTTCACACAAACATCATAAAAAAAGAGAATCGGATAACAAGACTTTTATGTCAAAAGTCAATCACAGACCAACTACATCACATAGCAGCTGTGGAAGGTGGAAAAAATAACTATTATGGGGATTTGGGTGGCTGTAGCTCAGGTGGCAGAGCAAGTCAGCCACTAATCAGAAGGTCGGTGGTTCGATCCCAGGCTGCCTCCTGGCTGCATGCCAAATATCCTTGGGCAAGATACTAACCCCATGTTTGCCTACTGGTGGTAGTCAGAGGGCCCGGTGGTGCCTGTGTCCGGCAGCCTCGCCTCTGTCAGTGCGCCCCAGGGCAGCTGTGGCTACAATGTAGCTTGCTATCGCCAGTGTGTGAATGTGTGTGTGAATGGGTGAATGACTGAATGTAGTGTAAAGCGCTTTGGGGTCCTATGGACTAGAAAAGTGCTATACAAATGCAGGCCATTTACCATAACGAAGAACTTCAGATTCTAACTGCTTTATTATAACCGTGAAGAAATATTAAAATGGTTCAAAACGAAAGCTGATTTACAGAGCAATTTCACACTCACGGCAGAAATATTTTTGTCTTTTAGTTGACCTTCTACCCTGAATGCAACTGAATATCCGACAAGATGAAAACAGATCAGAAATGCGTTTAATAAGAACAACAGCCAAAAAAAAAGAAAAAAAAAGAAAAAGAAAAAAAGAAATTAAACGTTTTAGCTTAAATAAACTTTATTTTGCTTGATTTTCTTGGAGAAGCCATATTTTGCAGGCAGTGGTGATCAGTGTGAAGGCTAAAGTGTCTTTTCTTCTCACTGTGTTTGCACAACAACTGAATGAGAATGCGAAGAAAAAAGGTTTAAAAGCTTCTGACCCGCCTCTAACCCTTTATGGAGCTTATTACATAATCACATTTCTGTCTCATAGACTCCTCCCACCACACAGAGGCAGATGCTTTAAAAACACAGGTTTTCCAGCCTTCTTCCTCACCTGTAGCTTTTTGTCGGAAAGAAGTCGCAATGTTTTTCACGCCGTTTTCAGCAACCACCTGGACTTTGCTGGTCCTGCTTTTCACGCTGATATTACTGTGAGTATTCCTCGACTACTGTTTTGCAAGACAATCAAGCCCTTATCTTATGTCGCCGTCAAACCACCCGTACGTGGAGTTTTGTTTCTCCTGTATTCCCTTTGTTTTAATGTCCAACTGACGATTTCAGATTTTCTCTGTTTTGTGACACAGGTACGGATTATGGCCATATCGGTTCTTCAAAAAGCTGGGGATACCTGGACCGAGGCCCCTGCCTTATATTGGAACGATGCTGGGCATAAGAAAGGTACGCACAGAAACCAAACTCACTTTAGAGACTGGGATACGAGGAGCTGACTGATTTGATCTTGAAGAAGTGAGAAGGACATATTTAATATCCTTATCAATCGTCACTGACCTGCCTGACTTCTCTGTATTTTGAATGCACATGTCCTACTCAGTGGCATATTGACACTAAAACACATTTTCCTATAACTTTTTGCAGGGAATTCTTGGTTTTGACCTAGAGTGTCATGCCAAGTATGGTGACGTCTGGGGGTGAGTATTTCATCAACCAGGAAGTTTACTCATGTTAAAATATGTTTGTGAGCCATGCAATCCCCCCCCCCCCCCCAAAAAAGAAGAAGAAATAAAATTTAAAAAAGAAATAAAATACAACAATTCTGAATTCATTGTCAATAATGCTGCGATCTAAAGCAAAAAAAAACCCAAACAAAAACAAAAAATGTGTTAAACAATTAGTCATTGTGTTATTGTAAAATAAAAGGCTGTTGTCTTTTTTGCAGGTTGTACAATGGACGAACGCCGTTGTTAATGGTGGCCGACCCTGAGATTGTTAAAACCGTGATGGTGAAGGAGTGCTACTCTGTGTTCACCAACCGCAGGGTAAGAAGCTCCTCTTTCTATCATATACCAAAGTGAAAGTTCAGCAAATCAGATGTAGTACAATGCTGACATCTGCTCTCAGATTTCTGTCAAGTTGGATAATTTATTAGATTTCATGAAACCTGTAGCAGTCCCACGGACCAAGGAAGAAATAGAGAGAGCCTCGACGGGTGCAGTAATTTTTACTTTGAGATTCATTCAGAATCTAACAGTGCTGAGGTGCGCCAATGCACCGTGAAAACTAAACAGAAACACAAAATACATTTTCTTAGACGCTTATTACAAATATGAACTCAAATAAAGCAGAAAATACAACAAAATATCAACTAAGCAATCAAATACAACTTAAAACATGTACCTCGCTCCGCATTCCAAGGGCTGCAAATTGTTAATTTCGCTAGAGTCCGGTATCACGCTGCTTCACGCTTCATTGAGAGCTGCCTACTGGGACATGTGCGCCACAAAACCGGTCTGAGCTGGAAGTACAGCTTGCCGCTAACTAAGCAACAGAGCCCTCTACTGGACACTACGCGTAGCTGTTCAGGCTTAGATCAATAAACAAAACTGGACCTTTACAAAACCTTTGGACGTCCTGCCACTCTCCATAGAACGTAAAATGGTAGCAAAACATAGGTACAAATGCTTTTTCACTTTTTTACCTTAACAAAATTGCTAGCAGTGATTTCAAAAGCAACTTGGGAAATGCTGTAGTTTATAGTGTCAGGCCGATGTGTTTAGGAAAACAACAACAACAGCACTACAGGGAAAGACTGTTACCACATGAAATGTAAATGAAGTAATATTAAAATCCAAGAGGCTGGACTTGCAGTAGTTCTCTGTGCTTTACACAAAGAGTTACACTTTTATTACTCAAGGGTTACATCAGCCAACACAGCAGCTGAAGAACATGAAGCAAACCAGGAAACACACTTCACTGTGTCACATAAAAACTAGAGAACAAAAACAGATGTTATCTATCTTACTGTGCATAACAGAATCAAAGCTAATTGCATGAAGGGTTTATGTATTTAAACTAGTGCTGTCAATAGATTAAAAATTAACTAATTAATCTCACAACTTTCTGTAATTAATCATAATTAATCACAATTACTTGGTCAATAGCCTGGTTGATATTACTTTTTTTAAAACTTTAAATTTAAACTTTTAGTTAAGCTTGTAACTGACATTTATGCAATATAATGAAGTAAATGCAGAATAAACACAAAGAATGTGTGCTTAAATTCAAAGAGAATTTGAATAGTTTTCTTCAATCTCTGAACACAGGTTCTCTCCTGTGAAATACAACTTAAAAAAAACCTATATACTAATAGTTAAGTATACACTAATATATAACATATATTAGTTCTGTCAACAGTTAAAATGTTTAATTTGATTTATCACAGGGTTACTGTGGATTAATTTTGATTAATCACGACTAAATATCATTCATTTTTTTTCTATATTAATCGCATTTCATTTTGCATGAGCAAACAGACTCGCGATAAAAGGGAAAATATACGCATCTAACATGTTTATTGAACATCTTGAACATTCATGTTAACAAAAACTCAGTAAACATTTATCAACTCTCTCTGTAACTCTGGAGAGTCACTTCAAGTCCTTGAAACGAGGAACCAAAGCTATGTAAAGCGCATCTTCTAAACGATAGTAACAGGTCTGCAGTTTGTTGCAATCCTCTTGGCAACTGTGTCAGTCAATATTTCCGAGGCAGACTTACTGAACCCCCGATGCTCCGTGAGTGGTTTGCTGCAAGTTGGGTGACGCGTTAGTCAAAGTGCTTGCAGCGCCCCTGGCTAACGTATGGTTCGCGTCAATGTGATAATTTAAGCTGGAAGTGCTTTGATGAAAAGAAAATTCATTCTTGCACAGCGTGCATAATACTTTATGTCGGTCGACTGTTCCGTCTTGTTATCAGGGGCGGATCTAGAGAAATTTTCTTAGGGTGGCATGAGGGTGGCAAAGAAATCAAATGGGGTGGCAAAATCAAAGCATTTTTTTTCCAAACACATATGCAGGTGGTTACATATGGTTAAAATGATTCAAATGCAGTAAGTATGTTTTTCAAATAAATATAGTCTATAACTTAATTATTGTCTGTAGCCCACATAATTACACACTTTAGTTACATAAAACATTTGAGTTTTGATGTTATGTACTGTATAGCCTGTATAATAAATAAATATGTAGCCCGATAAGTATAAAATCCAGAAAGCTACACAACATGGGGCAGTTCATTTAAAAACACAAGTCTAAATTAAGTTTCACACTTTTTTTTGTTAGAAAACAATCACATTGTTACATGCTTAAATTGCACAAAATGTCAGAAATCTGCACTGTCATGAACAAAACTTGAAACCTAATTTTTCATCATTTGTTGGATTAACCCACTGAGGTCTGAAATACAACAAACTCCTTTTGAGTTTACGTTTGTATTTCACCCTCAAATTGTTTTATTTTATTTTTTCCCCTTGCCTTGTTTGGTATCATTCTTTTTTTTTTAGCTCAACTGAATTTAGTTGTTTTTTCACTGACATACTGCATTAGTATTACTTAAAATCCTAGTAGAATTTTTTTACTGTAAAAAAAATAGACATGTTGAGTACATTTTTATAACTTGAAATGCAAATATAATATAATTGTACATTTTGTAAACATATACAACTATTTATCTAAAAATGCAGCCAATACATCTGCTGAGTTTTTAAATTTTGCACAACTATTTAAAAATATTACTAAAACTAAAATGAGAGAACAATCAGGTTTCGCAATAAGATGCCCCACAAATGATGTGTGCCAGTAAAAAAAAAAGTTTGTCCACCAAAAGACAGAGGAGAACAGCACAGGGATAAACCTGCAGGCCTGACAACAGGAGGGGTATCACTCCGCTGGTTTTCTACTTAGTGACAGTTTTTACATTACAAATGTGCCTTTGTGTTCATTAGTGCCCTCACTGACACACAAAGCAAAACGACTACACAAGACAACACAACACACTAACCGTCACAAATCTCCCACATCTAAAAACTCTCTCTCTCTCTCACTCGCTCGCTCTGTCTCGCTGTCGTTACCGTCACTCCCAAAACTCTCCCCTCTTCCTAAACAACCAAATCTCAGTGTTGACTTTTTTTTAATTGGTCGACTTGGTACATTTTTCCACCGATAGGAAAGAGGTGGCTTTTTTCCTTTCTTTACTGTTTTCGCGCTGTCCTTAGAAAACGCTTAAAACACACACACAAACGTGATGACAGTATTTAGAAAAAAGCATGGCTTATATATATTATCATAACTCTGGATTTACTGGCCTGTAATTAAAATTTATAAACTTTGAAGTCCGAACTTTCAATGTGGGCTGAAATAGAGACTCCGCGTGGCTGCAGCTTTTTGCTAACTTAAATCAGTCATGTGATTTGGAGGTGCAGCATGTCCGTGGACCACAGAGGGTTAATAACACTCACCTTCCTTCCATTTACAGAGTGTAACATCCAACCACCTGTGTATAATCTGAAATTCCCATGGTGTTGTTCACTATGCAATATATTCAGTTTTAGCATTTATATTCACTGTTGACTGTAACTATGCTCAAACTGTTAATGCTATCTTATTTTAATAAACAACACTGTCATATGCAAAACTGGGGTGGCACTTGGGGTGGCAAGGGATCATTTTAGGGTGGCACTTGCCACCCTTCTAGATCCGCCCCTGCTTATTATTCTTTTACTACTCAAATTTCCTATCTAGAGGGCCAGTGTGCCTTTATCATCTTCCATATTGAGTTGATTGGTTCAATGCCCGTCACTACCAGATCAACTGCCCATTTGTGCATGTGTGAAGGTAACTCTACTTGGACAAACTGCTCGAAATGCCTAACAAAAACATTTCAGAGATTTTGGGTCATTCTGCACTCCAGATGCGTTAATTGCATTAAAAATTTTAATCGCGTTGACCGCGATGGCAGATTAATTTGCGTTAACGCGTTAATTTTGACAGCCCTAATTTAAACCAATTGAACTCATCACATTATTGTTTCTAGGACAGAAACAATATATAAATATGTTATATAATATATAAATTATATAAATTATCAGCATTGTACTAGTGAGTGGTGTACTTTGAAACAGTTTTCTGACATGTGCTTATTTAATCAATCATCATTAAGCACTGGTAGTAGTTAAGATATTTTTAACAAATATCACATGTTTCCCCGCATCTATATTATCAAACAAACCTGGATAAATATGACGGGTTAATGATTACATTTTACTCGAACCTCTTTACACTGTAGTACTTATTTATGGTGATGTTGGTATTCGCTGTTTGTTTACTTTCCACTGTTGCATGTACCCATGTGTGTCGATCTAGCCAAAGGAAGTTCTATATGAATAATCAACATAGAGCCAACACAGAGAAGATTCCAATTACATTATTATATGTGCAAACCAATGTTGGAAATGTAAGCAAACATTGAGAGTTATTATTTCCTTTTCACAGGATGCTGGTTTTTTCACTGGACCTATGGATGACGCTCTTGTAGTAGTCAAAGATGAAAGGTGGAAACGAATTCGCAACAGCGTGTCTCCATGCTTCACCAGTGGAAGACTTGGTTGATATCATATCTAAAGTTCATTAACCACTTATATCCCAAAAAGTTTGTTTCAGTGGGTGAAAGGTGATGAAACATTTCCCCCACTGTAAACGCTACGTCCAGAAAAAAAGAATCAGCGTTTTGGGATTTCAATACCTGGATGATTGAGCATGCATCAAGACATAACCACTAATGTATATACAAAATGAAGTACAAAAATAAAAGCCAGCAATTCCCATTATATGTTCTTATTTCTTTCACAGACACTGTAAAGACATTGTTAAACTTTTTAAAATAGAGAAAACGAGTTTACAAAAAAAATGTAAAAACATCATCAGTGTGTTTTGATCTGTTTTCTTTCTACATATCTGACAGACATTTAACATATACAGAATATTAATAACATAATTTTCTTATTTTGTCTCCATTATATAAAAAAGGTTTATCCCCTCGTTGCTCGCTATGCAGAACGACTTGTTGCAAAACTTGAGGAAATGAATTTGGATGAACCCATCACTGTCAAACAGTATGTTGTTCATCTGAAATATGCAAACATATTAAATTGTTCATCCTAAAATAAATAATGCACTGATCACTTGTCTTTTCCAACTCTCATAGGTTTGTGGCTCCTTACAGTTTAGACACTGTGACCAGTGCTTCTTTCAGTGTGGAGACAGACTCCATAAACAATCAGAATGATCCAGTTAATGTTCAAGTCCAAAAGTTCCTTAAATTCAATATGTGGCTTTTCTTATTCATAAGTATGTCCTTCTTTTGACTTTTAAAAACTCATTTAATTGATTTGTTTTCAAAAAGCAAACTCAATGGTATCTACAGGATGTCAAATTTTGCTTATTCGGTCTGGTCTCCTTTCAGTGGCAGTTCCCTTTGGTGGACGTCTGGCAAAGTTTCTGAATATGGAAATCACACCCAAGGACAATGTTGACTTTTTCTACAACATCCTCAAGAAATTTAAAAACCAGCATCATGAAGACAAATCTGTAAGCATTAAATTGACAAGGACATGAAACTAGTCACAGAGGCCATCAGCTCATCAGAAATGTTTATAGACATGAGAGACAAGAGAAGGTTGTTTTCCACATACATCTAGCTTTGAAACCACAGGACTCGCTCCCTGTAAGCTACAGGAAAATAATTTAGGGCAATACCTGGAATCATTTGCCATTTTTTATATACAGTCTATGCACACCGCAAACATTATTGATATTTTTCTTCTGCTGTTGACTCTCAATCATCCACATGTGAGCACATTTGAATATTGTCTTTTCTGATGTAGGCTCGAGCAGACTTCCTGCAGGTGTTGATCCAGAGTGAGATCCCAGAAAAGACGTATAAGAACGATGAAGAACAGCCAAGTAAAGGTATGTGTTTACCACAGAAGTAATCCAGAATAACCCAGTCACCTATGTCACATTTACTTTAGACAACTCAGGATCAAGGGTTTAACACACACATTTTTCTCATGACATCAATCTGCTCATATGTCTCAAAAGACCAGTCAGTCAGTATCATATATTATAAACCAGGAGCTTGATGATAATCAGCTGAAGGGCTCTACACATCACCATGACAGCCCTGTAAATATTTATAGAACCATCCTAGCTATTGTAACATTTTTGATAATCTGGCTATAAAAAATTACATTAACCAAGTTGGATCTCAGGTCAACATGTACCCCTTCAGCCAGAATGTAAACTACAGAAGACAAGAATCAAGGTTAAGGGTGTGCATTGGTGCCAATGCATACCCTTAACTAAATGTACAGTTTCACTGAGCAACTTTTCAGCTGCCCTGTAGCACACACACCTCCTACCTCAGGTCCCAGCACATCCTTTATCAGGGAGCCATGACTGGATGATGGAGCTCAGGTGTGTGCAGCCTCTGACACCACACCCTGAACCTGCTGCTACACCCTTCCCCTGCAGCTGAGCCACAAACCACACTCCATCACAGAAAGTTTTAGTATTAATCTTAAAAGCATAGAAAAATAATACAAGAACAGGGAAGTCTGTTCTTGTATCTTTTTATTAAAAATGATGCAGTTTAATGTGTCATTGCACTCTGAAATGAAACGAATGAATATTACAAATATGCAGTTGGAGTTTAAAAAAAAGAAATCATGGAATCAATTTATGAACCAAAATGTATTCTAAACTTTTTAATCATCAAAGCAGCCACCTTTGACAGATATAACAGCTGGACACACCCGTGGCATTCTTTCTACAATAAAACAAAAAATATCAAATATTCTTTTAGAAAGTTCTTCTCATATCTGATGCAGAGGTTCCCATAAATGAGTGGCACTTGTATGTTGCTTTGGTTTCACTCTTCTGCCCAGTCCAACCCAAACCAAAGGTTTGAGTCTGGAGACTGTGTTGCCCACTTCCTGATTTCAAGGTTACATCTTGTTCTTTTTTTCCTGAGGCAGTCTGGCAATGCTTGGACTTATGTTTTGGGTCATTACCTTGCTGTAGGATGAACCCCTGACCAACTAGGTTCATACCAGAGGGTGTTGCATGCCGCTGCAGAATGTTGTGGTAGTTGTTTTGGTTCAGGGTGCCTCTCCCTCTGTACAAGTCAGCCCCAGACCATCAATCTTCCTCCTCCATGTTTGACAGTTGATGCCACACACTGTGGAACCGAAAATTCGCCTTCTTGATGGTGTACAAATGTCCTGCATGATGAACTGAAGATTTCAAATTTGGATTCATCAGTCCATACCTTCTTCCAGTCTTCAAATAGTCCAATGGTGGTGTTTCATGACCGAGGCAAGCCTCTTTGTCTTGTTCCAACGTCTTAGCGACTTAGCGTCTTGCGTCAACTCGCCCTGTCATGCCTGCAGCTTGAAGTCTTCTCTGTACATTTGAAACTGAGACTTGCTTACTGCTGTTAGGGTCAACCTGCGTGGACCCAGGTAGCAGATCACACAGACACTTTAAGCTACAGCGTAAATGATTTCTTTACAATAACACAGTTCTGGGATTGCCGTTATAACTGGTGGAGGACTCAAACAGTCTATGGGAAGGCAAGGGAGCAGCGATTAGAGAATAGACACCGTGAGAGGAAGACGAGGACTATGTGAGGTGAGAAAGTTGGAGAGCTTACTTGCCACAAGTTTGGTGACAGGCTGGGCCAGGGGGTGTGAGGAGCTGGTGGATTAGGCAAATAGAGTGCGGGCTGGTGATGGTGCAGGCTGATGAGGGTGACCAATATTCAGAAAGAGACCAACACGTTACCACTTCTGGATGAGGCAATACTCTGACACCAGCTGCGCTGCTCCTCAAATAGCCCCAGCTGATGATGCCTGATGCCCTGCAGGTATGCCAGGGAATCCAATAGATCACAGTCCTGCCCGTCTGCACTGAAAAAGGGAAATGACAGGACAGCAACAACACACACCATCCCAACTCCTAATAACTACAACCACTATTAAGCTGTGTTCCTGTGAGCTGCCTATCATGCAAGCTGTTAACTCTCAGAAACTTGTCCTCGAATTCAGTCGTTTCTTTGGGTCTGACTTTGTTTACAATTTCTCTGTAAAAAAAACACCTACATTTTTAAGTGTTATGATAGTCTGTCTCTCTTCCATCTTAATTGCCTTTTTCTTGCCATTTTTGTAGTAACACACTACTTTCTGCAGTACAACACTGTTAAACTGATGCTCATGAGGGTATGGTACCACAGTGTGTTCCAAGACTCCAGAAAATTCAGAACGCCTGTAGGAATTAGTAGCACCAGCTTTAACCCTAACCCTAACTCTAACTGCCCGCAGGGGCGAGAAAGTACTAGCTACTGATTACGCTTAAATAAGATAATTAATTATGTTTTTTCATAGGTTTGACTGAACATGAGATGCTTTCCCAGGCCTTGGTCTTCATCTTTGGAGGCTACGAGACCACCAGTACCACTCTAACTAACATCCTTTATAATCTGGCCACCAACCCTGATGCGTTGCAGACCTTACACAAAGAAATTGATGCTAACCTGAAGAAAGATGTACAGTAATTCATCACATAATTTGTTGCCATCCTTGATTCGGTGGTGGACGCCATTTGCATATTTTGTTTTTATGTTTGCCTTCTTCTTTATATTTTGCCTAGGCACCCATTTCATATGAAGAGCTGACCGGTCTACAGTACCTGGACCAAGTTATACTTGAATCAATGCGACTGTTTCCCACTGCCCCTCGCCTCAACAGGGTGTGCAAAAAAACTGTGCAAGTGAATGGACTCACCATCCCTGAAGGAACCACAATTAGGATTCCTGCGTGGGTGTTGCACAAAGACCCACGCTACTGGGACTCACCTGAGCTTTTCAGACCAGAGAGGTAAATGTGCGTGTAGGTGTGTCATCACAAGGTTATAAAGAACCTGGTCATCCTGTAATTAGTGAAACCTGGGACATTATGCTTTGCTTTATCTTTGCTAGATCTTTCGGATGTTTTATCCATTATAGCTTCCACCTAAGTACGGCTTTGATCATAGGTTTTTCCCTGCTGTAAGATCTAACTGGCCAGTGGGTCCCTAATCCCTGCTTAGATGGTTTGGCATCTTTACGTTGTAGGTCTACAGACTGCCTAAAAATCATGGCTCAATACAATGAGAATTATTTGATTATACATATCTACATTTTTAAAGTTTGTTTGATCTGTATCTGCAGGTTTAGTAAAGACAACATGGAAGAGGTGAACCCATACGCGTTCATGCCATTTGGACTCGGCCCTCGTAACTGCGTTGGGATGCGCTACGCCCTCCTCGTCATGAAGATGGTTATTGTCCGTCTCTTGCAGAAGTACACTTTGGAAACATGCAAAGAGACAATGGTAAGAGCAGCAATCCTCCACATTCAGACTGTCATGGTACTCTGCTGTCCTGTCACTGATGTTACATCCAATTCTTTTCTTTTTTTTAGATTCCACTTGAGTTTAACTGGAAGTTTCAGCCAGTTCAGCCTGTAAAACTCAAGTTTGTTCCCAGAAATAAGTAGTCTAAGAGGGAACATCTCCATCCTATCAAAAAAAAAATCCTATCAAACATTTTATTGTATGATTTTCTTTTAATGTGAGGCAAGTGCTGCCATAAGGGTATTCATCGTTTTTCTGCTGCTTAACTGTAAAATGTTAAATCAGTGCAGTGTAAATATTTGAATTTTCTTGCAATATTAATAAATCAAATGTATTTTAATTACTTTTCTTTAAATTGTGTTGAACTTTTTTCAAAAAGCTAACTTTACTAATGGTTTACTGTATGAATTTCCTGATAACCATCTTTGATTTGTGCAAACATATTATTCTGTGACACTTGATCTTTAGGTTTGCCTTTGTTAATTTTGTCTTGTTTTCTGTCATGCATGAGCTTTATACAAATGAATAAATAAAATTACAGTTTGAAATCTAGAGACTTATGAGAATATCTCTTGGGACAGTTAAGTCCATGAAATAAGCTGCTGGCAGCTATACACGTCTCATTGATGGCTGTAGTCTTATTAGTGGTTTTACCATCACAGCTAGTCAGGTTTCCAAAGGCATAGGGTCTTGTGGGCTAGTCAGAGCGGACACTCCATTTTCCCTCCTGCATCCAGTCTTGAGTCTTGTAGACCGATAGCCTCTCTGGCTTTCAGGCATGAATGCTCACATTTTACAAAGCCCGGACCTAGTTAGCATGTAAATATACACATTCATTAATAGTTTTTACAGTGTTGTGGTCAGAATATTGGGCTGCTCCACCTCCTCTTGGGGTGTCTTAAAGAGTTAACAGAGCGGAGAGACAGTCAAGATACAATAGAGAATGTTTGGTTATGTTGTAATCTTGGTTGTCTCAGTGAGAGACTCTCTCCAGCTCTAGGGCCACTTGGAGAACGTTATAATTAAACTATCAGTGATTTCCACGAGCACAGATGTTTTATGCATAAGTTGTTGGGTGTGGCCAGGTAAGACGGGGATCATTCTACAAACATATGGAATATGTAGGACCTTTTAGGTTTGGATTTTTTCCACCCTTAATAATAAACACCTTCATTTAGACGTTTTGTATACATGTTGTGTTTAATTGTATTATCTTTGTCTAATATTTACATTTGTTTGATGATCTGAAACATTTAAGTGCAACAAAAATCCGAAACAAAATATGGTAGGATCCGCCCTGTTAAGAGGGAGTTTTTCGTTCCCACCGTCTCCAAAGCACTTCCTCAGGGCTTGGTTGTATGATTATTGAGGTTTTCTCGCTTTTCTTTGTATTTTTATACCTTACAATATAAAGCACCTTGAGGCAGCTGTTGTTGTGATTTGATGCTTTATAAATGAAATTGAATTGAATTGGTGTAAATTTTAAAATAAAAGAAATGATTTAATTAATAATCTCAAAGCAGGAACAATTACTTAATGATGAATACTGTGAAATGTTTCTGGATAACTTCAGAATTAGGTTGTAGTGCAGGGAGAGACTTGGCTAAGAAACCAACTGAGAAGCTGGGAAAATAATATTTATTTGATGATGAAAGCATAGAAATTAACTGAGAAACTAAGACCAGATTCAAGCTGCATGGGGTCATTGTATGTCATGCTGGATTCTCAACTCGCTGGCCAAACAAGAAAAACAGAATTGGAAATGTTTACACATTTCAATGTAATTAAAGTCGCAAACCCTGTGCCTACTCCTTTGCTAATCTTTATACTCTCTAGGAGATATCGTTCTTTAGTTTGGACAATAACGCGCCAGCAAAACTCTAATGCATAGTAGAATTAGATAAATCTCACTGCAATTAGTATGGATCACGTCATCAGAGCGATAAACATGTTAAGTAAAACACAACAAAAGTACTGAAGAGAGTAATGTTTGCACACTTCCACAAAGCTGTGAGAGAAGAATTACAGCAGCCTGTGTCAGGGACATTACATCAGCTTCTGCAGGGCCTCCTTGGTTTTTGTAGAAAAAGGTGGGTCTCAAACAACTGCTGAGCATGCGCAGGAGTAATAGCCCCGTAGAAAAATTCACAAGACTTATATGTTAAAAGTCGATTAGAGACAAACTAGACCGGACGGCAACCGTGGAAAGTGAGAAAATAATTATTGGGAGGATAATGGAGAACTTCGTTATTACCGGGAAGTATTAAAACAGATCAAAACGAAAGTTGATTTACAAACCAAGGACACCCTGAAGCGGATCATTTCATGCAGCAGAAATAGCAGACACATTAGAAATCGTTGATGGTTAAAGTATTTTATTCAGACTTACGCAAAACTAAAAACGTTTTAAAAGCGTCTGACCCTTTTTACACCTTATTACGTAAACACATTTTTGTCTCATACGCTCCTCCCACCACATGACGTCTGAGGTTCGCTGGTTTTCCAGCCTTCAGCTACACCTGCGCTTTTGTCGGAACGAGGTCAAAATGTTTTTCACGCTGTTTTCAGCAACCACCTGGACTTTGCTTGCCCTCTTTTTCACGCTGATATTACTGTGAGTATTCCTCGACTGTTCACTGCGGTCAAGCCACCGCACCTGGAATCTTGTTTCTTCTTAATTACCTCGAAAGCAACAGTTGGGTGTCAGGCTTGCTGTTTGTTTTATTGTCCAACTGGCTCCTATCCTCGCTCTCTTTTTGCAACACAGGTACGGAATATGGCCATATCGGTTATTCAAAAAGCTGGGGATACCTGGACCGAGACCCCTGCCTTTTATTGGAACGATGCTGGGCATGAAGAAGGTACGTGCATACACTAAACTCACCTTAGCGACTGGGATACGAGGAGCAGACTGATTTAATCATTGAGATTTAGAGATCAGGATTTGCTTGATGAACCTGTCTGTGCTCACGTCCAATTCAGTGGCTTTTTGACACTAATACACATTTTTTTCCTGTCTACCTTTTTGCAGGGATTTCTTGCTTTTGACCTAGAGTGCCATGCCAAGTATGGGGACGTCTGGGGGTGAGTTGTTAATTCATCATGACTGATAGAAGACTCATTCAAAACCACCACTGATATCCACTCATACCAAAATATCTCTGGGAGCCAAACTCACAGTATGTTAAAAATGTAACATATTGTGACTGTGGTTGTGAGGTCAACACTGTGACAGGATGGAATATTGAAAAAAGTTTTTTACTGGCTTCCTCTTTTTATGAAGTTGTTCTTACTTTGGAGCTTGATCTGATAAAATAGTTTAAATCTGAGATGAGATGGTAAACAAATATCTTTCGGTGGAAACATAACAAACCATTTTCTCTTTAGGGATAAGTGCAAGAATCAGCTTACATATCCAGATGTGTAATAGTACAAAAAAAGAATTGTGAAAGACTCTTTTCTTTTCTTTAGGTTGTACGATGGACGAACGCCAGTGTTGATGATTGCTGACCCTGAGATTGTTAAAACTGTGATGGTGAAGGAGTGCTACTCTGCATTTACCAACCGCAGGGTAAGAGGTTCATCTTGTTGTATATCAGAAGTCCTGTCAGTGCAACACTCTTCATGTAACATAGAGTCTGCTAACAAAACATTGTTTTTTACTTTATTATTTTTCCAAGTTTGCTTTCAGTGGCGCTATAGTCTGAGGCTGACGTGTGTAATAACACAATAACTACAGGGACCAACTGGTATTATATGAAATATAAATGAAGTAATGTTCAAATCTGGCAGATTTACTTTCACCAAGAGTTACACATTTATACTCAAGGGTTACATCAGCCCACACGTACACAGGAGCTGAGACACATGAAATAAACCAAGCAACACACTTCATTGTTTTGTAGCCACCTAGAGATGAAAGATAGATGTTATCTTTCTTGCTCTGTATAGCAGAATCAGAGATACTTTTACAAAGGTTTTAAATATTTAAACAAATTCACCTTGTGACATTTATTTTTCTGGGACTGCTTCAGAATAGATTAAAAGGAGGGATGTTTTTCAGGGCTCATTTGTTAAAATGTGATATTTATTTATATAACTATTTAACTAAGCATCATCAAATAGAAGAATTGCTGTGGCAATGGGACTGAAAAGTCTGAATTCAAAGATTATGGTGCATGTACATGTAAATGTGTTTACAAATGACAGATCACAGAAAAGAAGCGTGTTTTAATTTTAATTTCCTGTGGGCTGAGCCCTGCTTGTCCCGAGCTATGCTTGTCCCACATTCACTTCACATTCTCAATAGACATGAGCCTAATGTCATTTAAGCACCTCAGCCCAAAAAATATATGACATGAGTACCTAGGTTGACTAAGCACTGGAGGTTGACCTTCATTGTTAGTGACATACGTCAAAGTGGACTTTGACAATAAAATAAAAAAAACATATACATTATAACAGTGGTTCCCAAACTTTTTTTGCTGGGCCTCCCTTTGTTTTTGTGATTTTGAAAACGCAGCTGTTTCGTCCACACGTAAACGGCGTTTGGAATCACCGAAAACTGAGATTTTTTAAAACTCCTTTTTTGGGTTTACGTGTGGACGAGGAATACAGAGTTCGTCACGCAGCGTCAAAGGTATGTGCCTTTTTCCACGTCACGCTGTGTGCCACGTTATTGTTTACAGGAAATGAATTGCAGAATGGCAGATAGTCAGATTAACAGTATTTTGTCTCTAACTTCAGGTTTTACAGGCTTACACACACGCAGTTACTGTCCCTCTATTTACAAAGGCAGAGGTGTCACGGTGTAATTATTTTACATGTAGTTGTTTTTTTTCCCTGTGTAATAATATTCAACATTGCTATCAATACATTTTTCAAAAATGCCTCTCTGTGCAAAATGGGTTTAAAAACATGAACAACTGTGGGATACTGTTTGTCCGTGATTTGAACCGAGGGAACAAATCCTGGCAGGATCAGCCTCATATTATTTTTATCCCACTGTAACTTTACTGTATACAGAGCTAATATCTCCAAAATGTCAGGAGTAGTTATTTATTACAACAAGTGTTTGTGAACTAAAAGTCAAGAATGTGGGATACTGTTTGTCTGTGATTTGGAGAGCCCAGCACTGCTCCCGACGAAGGGAAAACCAATTCTGCTGAGGAGACCTACCTTGGTACTTGTGCAGGTGAAACCAAAGGGAAGATATGCTTCACCATATTTTCTAGTCTTTGGCTTAGAATGAAGTTGGTTTGGAAACATATTCAGCGATGCTTCAGCTCCTGCTTTGCGTTTGTGTGGGCGCCCCGTGCTAGCAGTGTCCAAGCATTGTTTTGTTTTTTCCCTTTTCATGCCGCGCCCCCCCCCCTGCAGTGGCTCTGCGCCCCCCCTAGGGGGCGGGCCCCACACTTTAGGAAGGTCTGCATTATAATATATTATATAGAAGGGCTTGGAGAGAGCTGTATAAAATCACACACTGCGTGAATGTCTTAAGATCTCAGATATTAGAAGCCAAAGATTTCAGCCAACAATCGTTGGTTCCTATCGTAAGGGTAATAAAATCATATTGGTCATAAAATTTTAGTATGTAATGCTTCAAGGTCAGGGGTCAAAGGTCAGACATCAGCAATCTGCTATAAACGCAGGTTGACGTCATGTTGTAATGAAAACATCATAAGCGCTTGCGCTTTGGCGAAAATGGTGTTAGAAGACATTACACTATCTGAGGAAACTTTGAGTTTCTGTGTGACAGGGTGGAAGCAACAGTAAAGTTATTTCCTTTTCACAGGATACCAGTTTTGTCAGTGGACCTATGGATGACGCTATTACAGTAGTCAAAGATGAAAGGTGGAAACGAATTCGCAACAGCCTGTCTCCATGCTTCACAAGTGGAAGACTGAAACAGGTTGATATCACATCTGAGTTCATTAACCACTTGTGTGTTAACATGTATATGAAGTGCATTTTTTACTTGCTCAAATATGTTGGGAGAACAACTCCCAGGCATGGCTAAAACTGTTGGAACCGTTACACTTAAAAAAAAATCATGGACAAAAAATATCGACCTAGACTAGATTTAAAAAAAAAAAAAAATTATAAACATAATTCTCTTATTTTGTTTCCATTATTAAAAAAAAAAAAGGTTTATCCCCTCGTTGCTCGCTATGCAGAACGACTTGTTGCAAAACTTGAGGAAATGAATTTGGATGAACCCATCACTGTCAAACAGTATGTTGTTCATCTGTAAAATGCAAACATACGATACTGTTCGTCCTAAAATAAATAATGCACTGACCATTTGTCTTTTCCAACTCTCATAGGTTTGTGGCTCCTTACAGTTTAGACACTGTGACCAGTGCTTCTTTCAGTGTGGAGACAGACTCCATAAACAATCAGAATGATCCAGTTAATGTTCAAGTCCAGAAACTACTTAAGATGAAAATTTGGCTTTTATTCTTACTAAGTATGCCCTCCTTTTATGCAAACACCATTTGGTAATATGCTATCTTTAGCTTTAGGTTAACAACTCTTTGCTCTCTTATCAGTGGCATTTCCCTTTGGTGGACGTCTGGCAGAGCTCCTGAAAATTGATATTGTGCCCAAGGACAGCATTGACTTTTTCTACAACATCATCAAGAGATTTAAAGATCAGCATCATGAAGAGAAATCTGTAAGCATTCAATTTAAAACGGAAGATCAACATTGTCTTGTCTGTATGCACTAACCTTTGGGTCATTGTCATGTAGCTGTAGCTTCATGTTATGTGGGGTCGAAAAGGAAGATGCTACGAGGGACTGTACATATCCTTGGCTATAATACTGTACAACAATAGTATAGCAGTACTATAGTTGTGCTGAGTCTTTTCAGTGTCCCCATCCTGATGTTTTAAACTCAACATGCCAAACAATGAGCAGCTCTATCCTCACCTGCAACTTCTCAATCACATAGTAAAACATCCCATGCCTTTTCTTGCTGTGTCATTCTAATGGCACCATAATTTACAAAGCAAATGTATTGTTGAATTTAAAAGGAAATGAAACTAGTTGCAGAGCCAATCACCTCATCAGGAAAGTGTTTACTGACACAATGTAGCTAAAGTGTTGTTTTATGTAGCTTTGAAACAAGAGTAGTCACCCCCTGGTGACCATTAGGAAAAATTACTTCAGGGAAAAACTTTAGAGAAACTTCTGCGTTTTTTTTGTTTTTGTTTTTGTTTGTTTTTTTGTTTTTTGGATGTAGTTTTGGACAAGAACACCAGTGACGCCTGTTTTCATCCATGAGGTGTGTGCGGCAAAAAGCCGTACAAAATGTGCCTTGAGGCGACTGTTGTTCTGATTTGGCGCTATATAAATAAAATTGAATTGATGTTCACATTGATGATAAACTGGACTTCATTAAAAACATGGAAGTCCTCTACAATAAGCTGTCTCTATTTCCTATTTTCCTATAACATTCTATAACTTCTCCTTATGAACTAATTTCACCTGTATTAACTTGTGTGTGCTACTCTAGTATTGTTTTAACTTTGGAATATTCAATTTCATACATGGTTTCTGGAATTGTTGTTAACGATGAATGTTTTCTTTTCTTATCTAGGACCGAGCAGACTTTCTGCAGGTGTTGATTCAGAGTGAGATCCCAGAAAAGACGTATAAGGATTATGAAGAACAGCCAAGTAAAGGTATGTTTTTACCACAGGAGTATCAGGGCGAGTAGGGCAAAGTGTAGGGCTCAGCTTGTTGTCCACTTTCAAGTCACTCATGTCACATGTACTGCAGACCACTCAGGATCAGGGGTTTTACACACAATTTTTTTCTCATGACATCAATCTGCTCATATGTCTCATGTACAAGAGACCTGCCAGTGTTACATGTTATAAATCAGGACCTGGGTGATAATTAAATGAAGGGCTGTACATACCTCTGTAATATCCCTGTAAGTATTTATATAGCCAGCCTGGCTAAGTGTTTTAAATTGTATGTGAGAGATGTCAAAGTGAGCCTGGACTGTAACAGGCCCTATGAGGCACTGTGAGGTGTATGAGATATTGTGGAGCATTAAGGGCTTTGTATTTCAAGATGAGGGAGCCATGGAAGAGTAGCCAGGAGAAATGGGATGTCTATTTCTCGTTGGTGTTACCACTTCCTATACAGCATTTTAGAGCTATTGGAACTTGGAATCTACTGGAGAAATTTAACACACAGGAGAAGACACACAGCATGAGAAGACAACATGACAAAGAACAAGGAGAGACAGACAATAAATAAACAGCAGGTAATGAGGGGAGATGGGAAACAGGTGGGAAATACACCGGGAGCAAATCAGGAATAACAAGACAAGGGAAGTTAAACTGAACACAAAGCACCTGAGACAAGAGACTATCACAATAAAACAGGAAATTACACTGAGAGGGAGACGAGAGGACTTGACACAGGTAACGAATACAGAGACATGACTGTCTTCACAATACAGGCACAAAAGGGAACGGACAAAAGTCAGCTATAATTAACCTAGAGACACAAAATAGAGAACACACAAGCTCAAAACACTGCATCCATGTCACAAAACACTTGCAATAATTAGTTTGTCTTACCTTCAGTTAACTATCTGTTAGCTATTAAAGTAATTCCTCAGGAGTGTCAAACATTATGTGGTTCTTCACATCACCTTCAGATTTAGGAAACTGTCTCTGGCATTTTTCTTTTTGATCAGTTGTTAGTTTCAGTGTGAGATTGGCTCAGTACTCGTTACTGATTACTTTAGGGTTATTATATTAATTATAAACGGACTTTGATTTTGTTTTTTCCGTAGGTTTGACTGAACATGAGATGCTTTCCCAGGCCTTGATCTTCATCTTTGGAGGCTACGAGACCACCAGCACCACTCTAACTAACATCCTTTATAATCTGGCCACCAACCCGGATGCGTTGCAGACCTTGCACAAAGAAATTGATGCTAACCTGAAGGAAGATGTACAGTAATTCGTCCCATGATGTGTTTCCATCACTGATTTAGTAGTGGACATCATTTACATATTGTCTTTTTTTTGTGTTTGCTGCCTTTATTTGTCTAGGCACCCATTTCATACAAGGAGCTGACCGGTCTACAGTACCTGGACCAAGTTATACTTGAATCAATGCGTTTGATTCCCACTGCCCCTCGAATTGACAGGACATGCAAAAAAACTGTGCAGGTGCATGGCTTCACCATCCCCGAGGGAACCATAGTTGGGGTTCCTGTGTGGTTGTTGCACAAAGACCCACGCTACTGGAACTCACCTGAGCTTTTTAGACCAGAGAGGTAAATGTGCATGTAGGTGTGTCATCACAAGGTTATGAATTGAATTGAATTGAATGAATTGAATGAATGCTTTATTGGCCATATGCAGGTTGCCCCGCAGAGGAATAGGACCCCCCCCCGACTTACACACACAACAAAGACATCACATGGGAATACAGTCGGAGATCGGCAGCGTTACAGAAAAAAAAACACTGAAAAAGTACACAACAATGGGAAAAGTACAAGAGGAAAAAAAGAGACCTCTTCTCACGCTGGGCACCTATGGGAGGACAGCATGAGAACAGGAAACAAAAAAAACTCCTCTGCACAGAGAGCACATAAATGTCCACATCACAACATTGGAGCACGTGACAAGCCACAGGGGTTGGGTAGGGGGGTGAGGAGTAAACCGAAGGAACACAGCAGTCGTCCTACACAGCGCTACCATTCCAGCGCGGCACACAGACCCGCCGTCTTCCCCCACAGAAAACAAGCATCGAAGGCGTTTGGAAAGGGAGGGGGATGAGTGCGTGCTTATCAGTGTAAGTGTATGTGTGTGCGTGTCCAGAGTTCAGTTGAGACAGTGTCCTTCGCTCTATCAGGCTAAGTAAACAGTCTGCCAGCCAACCCAGGTGGCCTTGCATGGGATGGGAAGAATAGTCATCACACAGTCGTTATCAGGGAGTTGTTTTGGTCGGCTCCAGCCTTGGGCCTGAGCAGCTGGTGCCGTGGTGTCCATATATTGAATTCTCTTTAGGTTTTAGAGAACGACAGTGAGAGACCGTTCCAGGGAAAGTAATACACACGAGACAAGACAAGGACACAAGAGGCTAAGCAGGGAAGATAAGGGGAAGGAGGAGAGGAGAAAAAGTGCGACCGCCTTCGCCAAGAGCCAAGAAGAACCCTGTCGCTCTCCACAAGAGAGAATAATCAGTGAAATCTGGGACGTTTGCTTTATCTTTTTCATCCCAAAACCTCTGCAGCTGTCTGCTTTGAGTCATTGTTGTTCTGGAAGCTGAACTGTTCCCCCAGACTGAGGGTGCTGCAGTGTGGAGCTGGTTTTGATCTGACTTGTCCTCAATCAGGCCCGAGAGCTCCTCAAAGCTTTAGAAGTAACAGTATATTTTTGCCCTGAACTACGCCCTCCTACTCTTTATGTTGAAGGTTGCCTGAACATCGTGGTTAAATACAGTGAATTATAGGACTCTACATATCTACATTTTTAAAGGTTTGTTTGATCTGTATCTGCAGGTTTAGTAAAGACAACATGGAAGAGGTGAACCCATACGCGTTCATGCCATTTGGACTCGGCCCTCGTAACTGCGTTGGGATGCGCTACGCCATCCTTGTTATGAAAATGGTTATTGTCTGTCTCTTGCAGAAGTACACTTTGGAAACATGCAGAGAGACCATGGTAATAGCAACACTCCTCCACATTCAAACTGTCATGGTACTCTGCTGTCCTGTCACTGATTTTACATCCATTTCTGTTTTCTTTTTTTTAGATTCCACTTGAGTTTAACTGGAAGTTTCAGCCAGTTCAGCCTGTAAAACTCAAGTTTGTTCCCAGAAATCAGTAGTCTAAGAGGGAGCTGCTACCATGATGATGTTCATTGTGCATTTTTTTTTTCTACTGCTAAATTTTAAAAGGTTATCAAGTCAGTGCAGTGTAAACACTTGAATTTTCTTGCAGCATTAATAAATTTTAATGACTTTGGATTTGTGCAAACATTATTTTGTGATACTTCTGCTTTAAATTTGCTTTTCATCATTGTTTGATTACTTTTGTGGCAGTTTGGTAGATTTTGATTTCTCTTTGCGTATGCGTTTCATGGGTTAATAAGTACAAAGTAAATAAATATAAAATAAATACAGTCTACAGTCTAGAGACAGTCTTTTTAAAATCTGTCATGTGCATTAAATATGCTGCTGGCAGTGATGCATGTCTCAGTGATGGCTGTAGCCCTATTGTTGGTGGTTTCTGTCTCCACCCATTTTTCAACAGCTAGTGGGGCTCATTCTGGACTCACAGGTTTGATTGTGGTTTTCTGACAGTCCAAAAACCAATGTTTTGTATTGCTCACTAATTAAAACAGACCAGTTATGCTGAATTCCTGTTCTATATTTGTATACTTGGACTCCAGAGTAGGTCAAGCTGTCCTACTTATCATATGCTTTATTCCAGTGGTCCCCAACCCCCGAGCCACGGACCAGTATCGGGCCGTGAGAGTTGAGGTTTGGGTGGGAAATTTATGGTTTTCAGGTTTTTTATCATTTTTTTTTTTTTAATCGTTTATATCAGCGGTCCCCAACCCGGTACCGGTCCGTGAGTCGTTTCGTACCAGGCCGCGAGAGTTGAGGCTCAGGTGTGAAATGTATAGTTTTTATTGGTTTTCAGCGTTATTTTGTTATCGTTTTTATCGTTTACTCGGTTTTCCTGGGTCTTTTCACGTGTGTTATGAACAGAGATGGGCAGTAACCGATTACTGTAATCCGATTACTTTTTTTCAAGTAACGAGTAAAGTAAGGGATTACTATTGCAAAAACGGTAATTAGATTACCGTTACTTTCCCGTAGGAACGCTGCGTTACTAAAACCGTGATTTTTTTTTTGCGAGAATGTCTCATGACAGTGACGTAAGCAAGTGCGACATTGGTGACAACAGCTGTGTGCAGATCAACAATGGATAATATATGGAGTGCGGGAGAGAATGTGAGCGTGCAGCGTTTAAAGCGTGGAAGTACTGACCTTACTTTAAGTTTGATTCCATAAAAAGTGACAAAAATATTAGCGTCCGTTGTGCCTGGGAAGAAAACTTCTTTTTACAGCGAAAAAACCTCCTAAACTTCCAAGCAAGCGCCGAGTGCGCTACGACGTAATGGGAAACTCACAGAGAAACTCGCGGATTCTTCCACTGACCGCTGCGGCACACCTGCACCAGGGTAAACCTCCGCCTATCCTACTCCTACTTTACAGGTGAAAATAGAGCAAAAGGACCGCTAGTCTTTGACTTTATTTATTTTCTGCTGTGTTTTACTTGCATCTATTTGAAAGAGTGAGTGTAAACACAAAAAAATATATATATTTTATGTGCTGGAATCTGCAGAAAATAGGTTTAAATATTAAACAAATTTCTTCCAGTCAGAGAATGTTGCATATAATTAAATTTTTGCTTGATGCATAAAGTTAAAAGATTAAAACTAATAAAACAAGTTTTAAAAAGAGACTTTTCCATTTGATTACATTTTGTATGATGGATTATGCAGAAAAAGTAGAATTGGGCTGAAAGATCTATCACTTTATCACCTATTCAGGTTGTAAATCGTGTTTTTAAAAAGTAACTAAGTAATTAATTACTTTTGAAAATAAGTAATCAGTAAAGTAACTGGATTACTTTTTTGGGGAAGTAATCAGTAATTAGTTACTGATTACTTTTTTCAAGTAACTTGACCAACACTGGTTATGAATACATTTTCTTTTTTCGGTACCGGTACTAGTTTTTTGTTGTATTTATCCACGACACCTTAAAGGCCGGTCCATGAAAATATTGTCGGGCATAAACCGGTCCGTGGCGCAAAAAAGGTTGGGGACCGCTGGTTTATATCGTTAACTCGGTTTCCCTGGGTCTTTTCGCATGTGTTATGAATAAATCTTTTTTTTTTTTGTCTTTTGGTACCAGTACTGGTTTTGTTGTATTTATCCGCAACACCTTAAAGTCTGGTCCGTGAAAATATTGTTGGGCATAAACCGGTCTGTGGTGCAAAAAAGGTTTAGGACCGCTGCTTTATTCAGCTCCCCAGTTTATCCTGTCTGTGAAACAAGCCATTTTAACCCTAAAGGGATGATTTAAACATAAAGTGGGTGGAGCTTTTGTACATGAAAAGACCTCAGTGAGCCTTGTAGGGATTTTACACGTTCGGACTTTATTATTTGAAACTGGTTAACCATCAGCATTGCAACTTATATATATGAGTTAAAATTATTAAAAGCATAATAGTTCCATTTAGCTTATTTTAAACATATTTGTTGTTTTAAAATTGATGAAATGGTATAAAATTTACTAGGAAACTTTGTATCACCTTTGAAATCCTTTCCAGTGAAATCCACTTAGGAGTAAAAAGTTAATGTTCAGTGCATGTGATGAGGGTCCTGAAAATGAAGGATCATAATCTGATCTTTTGGCTGATGCTGTTGACATGAAAGCATTCCTGTCACTGTAAAAACGCGCAGACTTTACAGTTTTTTACAGACTTTTACTCAGTACTGCATTTGTTCAACATACCACTGTTAAAAATAATAAAAGAGAAGGAGCATGTGGAACTATTCCTTCTGGAAAACAAAATTTGTCCAAATTGTCAGCGTAGAAGAAGAAGCACAGAGGCTCAGTTCTGGAAACATATGCTGGAACTTTGGATTTTGGACATATTTTATTGTGAAAACATGAAAGACACTGACGGTAAACAGGCGATGCAAGTATTTGCATTTGATGACACAATCTGAAATTTCTTTCGATATAACCAGCAATGGACAGTCGTCAAAGTTTAGAACAAATCAAACGCTTGTTGCCAGCTGTTGAAGCTAGGTGGAGACAGATACCACCAATAACAAAACTACAGTCATCAGTGAGAGGTGTATCGCACAAGCAGTAGCCTTATGATTTAATAAATGCAATTACAATTTAAAAATGTATAAACGCTACAGTCAAAATCTCTTGAGTGTAAGGTCCATTTAAGACACCGACTGGTGTAACTTTTGGACACAAAATAGATCAATTTTTCAACACTATTTAAATAAAAGTAATTAAAAGAGATCAACACAGCAAAATCAGATGTTTAACCTGTTCTCGTTCAATAACATTTTAAAATAGTTGAAAATATCAACTCAGTGAATTTATCTTGGCAGCAGATATAAAAACATGTTTGATGGGATTTGGAGACGTTCCCTCTTAGATTACTCTTTTCTGAGAACAAACTTGAGTTTTACAGGCTGAACAGGTTCAAACTTCCAGTCAAACTGAAGTGGAATCTAAAAGAAAAAGAAAAGAAAATCAGGAACATGACAGCATAGTTGTATGACAGTCTGAATGTGGCAGAGTGCTGTTCTTACCATGGTCTCTTTGCATGTTTCCAAAGTGTACTTCTGCAAGAGACGGACAATAACCATCTTCGTGGTGAGTAGGCCGTAGCGCCTCCCAACGCAGTTACGAGGGCCGAGTCCAAATGGCATGTACGCGTATGGGTTCACCTCCTCCCCGCTGTCTTTACTGAACCTGCAGATACAGATGAGACTTTTAAAATTACGTTTATTCCGCTATTTGAAACATTAAAAAATAACATAACAGGTGTGTAAAAAGAGAGATATGGCTGGGTTACTCTGCACAAATACAACATTTTCTTTAAGAATTATGTCCCAGTGGATGAGTTTTCAATAAGTTTGTAATGGCACACATTTACCTCTCTGGTCTGAAAAGCTCAGGTGAGTTCCAGTAGCGTGGGTCTTTGTGCAAAACCCACACAGGAATTCCAACCACAGTTCCCTCAGGGATGGTGAGGCCATTCACTTTGACAGTTTTTTTGCACACCCTGTCGAGGCGAGGGGCAATGGGAAACAGTCGCATTGATTCAAGTATAACTTGGTCCAGGTACTTTAGACTGGTCAGCTCCTCGTATAAAATGGGCGCCTAGACAAATAATGGAGGCGGCAAGCACAAAAAGAAAATAAATTGTTGTCCATTATTCAAACAAAGATGGCAGAAAATTATGCAAAGAATTACTGTACATCTTCCTTCAGGTTATCATCGATTTCTTTGTGTAAGGTCTGCAACACATCAGGGTTTGTAGCCAGATTATAAAGGATGTGAGTAACAGTGTTACTAGTGGTGTCGTAGCCTCCAAGGATGAAGACGAAGGCCTGGGAAAGTATCTCATGTTCAGTCAAACCTAAAACAAAAAACAAAAGATTTTATGGTAATAAAAAGTGGAGCAGGGACCAAATACTGGTTGACATTGTTGATCTTCTTTCAGCTGCCCCCTGTAGGGGTCGCCACAGCAGATCATCTTTCTCCATCTCACACTGTCGCTAGCATCTTCCTCTGTCACACTAACGCTCTGCGTGTCCTTCTTTACTACATAAATGAGCTTCCTCTGAGTCTTTCCCTTTTCCTCCCTCCTGGCAGCTCCATTTTCAACACCCTTTACCTAACATATCTACTATCCGTCCTCTGGACATGTACAAACTATCTCAGCCTTCGTTCTCTAACCTTATCGTTAAAGTGCTCAACCTGAGCTTTCCACCTCCAGCTCAGCCTTTTCTAGGGTCACCATCTCTAAACCTTACATGTAGGCACAACTACATTCTTGTTAGCTTTCCCCCCCTCATATACACCCACTTCACTCTATGTCCAGTCCACTCTCTTCTGGACTATCTGTTGCTTTGGATGGTTGACCCCAAGTATTTAAACTCTAGAGTTGGATGTCTCAAGACCAGTCTCAAGACCACTTTTATGTGGTCTTGGTCTTGACTTGGTCTCAACGGACTTTTGGTCTTGGTCTTGTCTCGGTCTTACTTCTCAGATTGAAATAGTGTTCGGGAGATTTGGAGTCAACCACTGGCGGAGCGGGGGGTGGGTGGCTTACTGGGCTTAAGCCCGGGTCATTTTTTCAGAAGCCAATTTTTCAGTTTGAAGACTTTTTTGTCTCGGTCTTGGTCTCGTCTCGACTTGGTCTTGGTTTTGGTCTTGTCTTGGTCTCGATACCCTTTGGTCTTGGTCTTGTCTTGGTCACGGTTTAGGCGGTCTTGACTACAAGTCTATTAAACTCCTATAGCTTCAGTATCTCTCCTCCTGGCAGCATCACTGTAGCATCTGTCTCCCTCTCATCCAGACACATGTATTCTGTCTTGCATCTACTGACTTTCCTCCCTCTTCTCTCCAAAGTATACCTCCATCTCTTCAGGCTTTCTTCCACCTGCTCCCTTCGCTCACTACAAATGTCATCGGTGAACAGCACTGCCTGAGGTCATCTGTCAACGTGTCCATTAACATTGTGAAAGCAAAAGCAGTTCTCCTGTGTACTGTCTTCATCTCCCTAGTTCACATTTTCTTCGCTAACCTCTACGTTTGAATACTTTCTTGTACTTCTCCATTTTTAAATCACTAAATCTCCTTGTCCTCTTTCCTCTATCCAGAGGATACACCAAACACATTCTTCGCAGTTTCCCCTCAACACTTAAAAACACTCAAAACTCTTCACTATCACCCAGAGCTTGTCTCAACTACATTCGTGAGCTCTGCCCTGTATTTTTCCCTCTTAAAATATGTATTTTGACATTAACTGTTAAAATAAATGATCAGTATACAGCTATACAGAATTGAATTTAAAATCCTCATCCTGAAATACAAAGCTCTTAAGACTCCATCATATATCGGAGACCTCATATTTGAGACTGGAGGCTAACTTGGGCTTGGTTACTTCTCCGATAAAAACATACCTTTACTTGGCTGTTCTTCATTGTTCTTATAGTTCTTTTCTGGGATCTCACTTTGAAGCAACACATGCAGGAAGTCTGGTCGTGTCTGGTTTAAAGCAGACAAGCATTCAGAGCAGGACTTGAAAATGACCTAGAGGTAAGTGCATACAGACTAGATGATGTTGGTCTTCCTTTACAGATATAATGCTTACAGATTTGGCTTCATGATGCTCATCTTTAAATCGCTTGATAATGTTGAGGAAAAAGTTTATGTTTTCTTTGGGCATGATCTCAATTTTGAGCTGCTTTAACAGACGACGACTGAGGGGAAATGCCACTGAAAGAAGAGTAAAGAGTGGTTAACAAAAGGATATGATCAAATGGAGTTTGTGTAAAAGAGTAAAAGTAAGGTCATACTTAGCAAAAAGAAAAGCCCAGTGTTGACTTTAAGGACCTTCATAATTTTAACATTAATAGGGTCGTTTGGATTGTTTATGGAGTCTGTCTCTACACTGAAAGAAGCACTGGTCACAGTGTCCAAACTGTAAGGAGCTACAAACCTATAAGATTTGAAAATACATGTGGTGAATGCTTCAGTTATTTTAGGATGAACAGTGTAATGTGCTGGCATTTTACAGATTAACAACATACTGTTTGACATTGATGGGTTCATCCAAATTCGTTTCCTCAAGTTTTGCAACAAGTTGTTCTGCATAGCGAGCAACGAGGGGAAAAACCTTAAAGGAATAAAAGACAAAATAAGAGAATTATATTATATTTTGAATGCTCTAATGTTGGTACCTTTATTTTATTTTGGAGAGATATACCCATGTTTGTCACAAAATAAAACAATAAAAGAGCAATAAAAGAGTCAAATTCTTGTTTATTCTGAAAATTACTGATTTCTCTGAGGATTTATAAATAATTAGTGATATCCAATAATAATAATAATAACTAGTGGTATGTTTGGTAGCTCCATAATAAGGTGGTTTTCACAATTGCCAAACAAGCAAAAACTCACTGGTTTGGTACCAGGAGAAGACAGAAATTTAGTATAACAATCTGCTAAATGTAATAGGTGTAATGACACCTTTTGAATAAGGGGGCAGCCAAAAGTGTCTGTTATTTGGTTATATTTTGAGCCGTGGACAACATGTAGCTATAATTATTTGCACACTTTGGGAACTTAAAAAAGGAACGGCAAGTACCAGAACACAATTCACTTTAAATTAAAATGGAAATAGTGAAATAAGGCTATTAGGAGCTACAAATAGTGCCTTATGTTAGTGATTTCCTGAAATACCTCAAATTACTGTGTACCTTTATGTCAGTATTATCCAAAGAAACAGCTAAATGTTAGTGATTTTATATATTATGTGTAAAGGTGCCAAAACTTTTTAATGATGCCTGTATAAGTAGTTTGAGGAAAAAAACCCAATACAAAGTGATGACATTTGAACAAGAAATAAATCTATTACTTTTGTTGTAAGCGCACATTAAACACAGACGTGGTTAATAAACCCACATATGATATCGACCTGTTTCAGTCTTCCACTGGTGAAGCATGGAGACAGAGTGTTGCGAATCCGTTTCCACCGTTCGTCTTTCACTGCTGCCACTGCATCATCCAGAGGTTCACTGAAGAAACCAGAATCCTTTGAAAAGGAAAACGACAAGGAAAAGCTACTCTTAGTGTTTACAGTTTGCTTCCACCAACATCTTCCAGTCCCCTAACAACGCGTGTAGTTTGCTCAGATAATGTAATATCATTTGTAATATCTTGTAGCATCATTTCTGTGTTAGCTCTATATTATGCATTTTCATGTAGTACTTTGATTGGACAGATCAATGTATATGGAATTAGAACAGTTTGGACAGGCCAGAGTAAAACGTAATTATTAACCTACCCTTCTACCCCATGTTAATGATATATCTAGGGGGGAACATATGTCAGTTTAGCTTTCAAAAAAAAAGCAAAAGATAAAACTCTTTTGGGGAGTGTTGCGCTGACAGGACGTCCAAAGGTTTCATGATTTGCTGAATTTTCACTCTACTGTACGATAAAAAGCGGAGCCTCTTACCCTGCGGTTGGTAAATAAAGAGTAGCACTCTTTTACCATCACAGTTTTAACAATCTCAGGGTCGGTCACCATTAACACCGGCGTATGTCCATCGTACAACCTGCAGAAAAGGAAAGAGCCTTTCACAGTATCTTAAATCACAGCAAATCATTTAAGGCATTATTAAGCATCTGGATATGTAAAGCACCTTCAGTTAATCAAAGCGTTTTTTTCATCTGTGCAGGTAGTAAAATTACACATCGATGGTGATTACATCGATTACACATGATGCTACGAATGGGATATCACGGTCCTATTATTATTAAATAAATACATCACAATGGAATAAGAAATTTTATAGAGTTTATTTTTGTAGGTTTTCATATGTTTCTCACTTCACATTCCCTGAACTCATATTTTGACTGGAATTCAATTGGCAAAAAAGAGGGAAAAAGGATGAACAAATTTAAAGCTGAAGTGAAATAACTGCTTTTCAAATCTTCTATTAATCATTTTATATAAATTTTAATCTAAATATTGATAAAGGAATTTTGACATACTTATACTGTGAACCTGTTTGTGAACCTAGTGTAGATATAGTAGGATATATGCATTTCAGAAACTTCGCCTTGTGTTGTAAAGAACTGTCCCCAACCTTTTTCCCCTTTTATCCCTAAAATAAAGAAAATTGGATGCTATGCTTCCACTAAAAGAGATCTGCTTCAGGCCAAAAGGAGAAATGGCTTCATGAAAAATGTGAGCCAGTGAATATTTTTCCACCCTGTCCCAGTGATTATGGCAGTGATCATGGCTCACAGACAGAATTTGATATCAACAGACCTCCTGGTGATTTCTTGTATGTATACTGATGAAGCAAGAACTCACCCCCAGCTATCCCCATACTTGGCATGGCACTCTCTGTCAAAAGCAAGAAATCCCTACAAGAAGTTACAAGAAAATCTGTTTTAGTGTCAAAAAACCACTGAATAGGACATCTAAAGTATACAGAGAGCTCACTCATCTCGAATTCTCAAGGATCAAATCAGTCAGCTCTTCATATCCCAGTCTCTAAGGTGAGTTTGGTTTCTGTGTGTACCTTCCTCATGCCCAGCATTGTTCCAATAAAAGGCAGGGGCCGAGGTCCAGGTATCCCCAGCTTTTTGAAGAACCGATATGGCCATATTCCATATCTGTATTACAAAAAAAGGAAAAAAATTGGGATCATCAGTTGGACAGTAAAAAATAAAAAAATAAAAAACTCTGCCAGGATGACACCCAGCTATTGCTCTGGAGGAATACTCACAGTAAAATCAACGTAAAAAGCAGGGCCAGCAAAGTCCAGGTGAAACACATTTTAACTTTGTTCCAACAAACAGGAGAGGAAATGTGGCTGAGAGCTGGAAAACAAGCGTTTGGTTTGGCTGAGTTTGGTTTCTGTGTGTACCTTCCTCATGCCCAGCATTGTTCCAACAAAAGGCAGGGGCCGAGGTCCAGGTATCCCCAGCTTTTTGAAGAATCGATATGGCCATATTCCATATCTGTGTTACAAAAAAAGGGGGAAAAAAATGGGATCATTAGTTGGACAGTAAAAAACAAACAAAAAAAAACAAAACTGCCAGGATGACACCCAGCTATTGCTTTGGAGGAATACTCACAGTAAAATCAAAGTAAAAAGCAGGGCCAGCAAAGTCCAGGTGAAAAACATTTTAACTTTGTTCCAACAAACAGGAGAGGAAATGTGGCTGCCAGCTGGAAAACAAGCGACCTTAAAGCCTCTCTGTGGCCAACGGACTCTGAGACAAAAAAGGTTCAGAGGCTTCTTAATCTTCTTTTGTTTGCATTTTCACTCTTTGCATTAACAGTTGAATCAGAAGAAAAACACCATTTTGCTATCACATAGGGGCTCTGTAACATGTCACCTAATCTAATCTATCTGGCTTATTATTATTTTCATTTTACACAATAACCCAGGAGGCCCAAAGAGATAAAGATACTGATCAAACATCAGTGACACAGGTTACTGTGACATGATCATCAGTGTGCCAAGTGTCAGTGTGTAATAAACTTTTACGGCATCAAAAGGCACTCTGCTACTACTCACACTTTTTAATTATATGCACTTATTTTTGGCTTATTAGTAACAAATATGCACCAGATAGTTTTTTTATTACTTTATTCATGTTAAAAAAAAAAACAGTGTGATCCCAAATGATTTGAGGAATTTAAAATACAATTAATAAAAAGACATGTTTTGAGATATATTTTTTTGAGTGTCATTTCAGATTTTAACTTTCTTTTCAGGTAACTTCACTTGCAGTATACTCATAAGATTTTACACAGCAGGATAAAATAAAAGTAATCTGTTCTTTAGCAGGCCTTAAAATGAGGTAAATAAATAAAAATGAGTAAATAAAACCTCAAATAACCCAAACATGAGTTTTTAATCCTATCTCATTATTTAACAAAAAGCCCTTACGAGAGTTGACTAAATGACTGTCAACACATGTGAGCACCTCTATGAAAGCAGAGATTTGGGAGTTTGCCGAGTTGCATTTAGGTGTGTTTTTAAACACAATAGGATCAATGACCTTAAATAACTAACTTCTGCTGCCGATCTGCCAGTGAGAAAGATTACTCATAGGTGGGTTTAATTCTCTGTAGAAAGTAGTGTCAACCCTCCAAGTCACTCTGTACTGCAGCTTAGTTCTGAAATTAAGCAAAGCCCTCCTAAAACAAATATCAACCCATGAAATAAATGTTTAAACCCTAAAGAAAACAATCTACTAGCAAACTAACACATTTAAACCTAAAACAAGGGGAATCTTTAATCACATTACTAGAACAAAATCTATAGCCATAAAACTAATTCGCCATGACACAAACACAGTCACAGATTGTATATTTTCTTTAATAACTTTCCAACAGATACAAATGTGTTCGGCTCCATCTAAAGTCTCTGCAAGTTCACTGTGAAATGGCTGAAGTCAGTTTTTCTGTGTTTTGAATCATTGAGGTTTCCCAATCTGCATTCATAGCTCACAAAGGTGGCGCAAAATCTCACAAGTTATCACTTTAAAGGATATTTACTCCTCTGAGAAAATAAATGCACACAAGGAATGAGGGTGATTACAATTCATAGGCTGCCAACGCAAAAAGAAACAAAAGAAGAAGAAAGTGACGTTACAGCCATCTTTGGTCATTTTAATTTACTATACCTTAAATTTGGCAATCACAAGTAAAGTAATAACTAAGCTTGTTGATGATTAGTGTTTAATTATTTATTGTGTATTTGTCAACAGACAGATGATTGTATCACAGCTGAAAACCACCTGAAGCTATGAAGGTTACAGGAAACCTCAGTAACAGTACAAATAACAGCCAGCAGAGGGCGTCATCAACAACAGTACGTGTGAGTGTGCATTATAAAGTTTATTTAGTGAAACATGAAAATAACTTTTAAAAATGAAATCCTTTCACTTCAAATCAGATAAAATATGCTGGTTTTTGTGTCTTTTACATGATTCCTGTAAAACTGCTTCAGTTTTGTTAGAAAGTCCCGAAAACAACATTTTTACCCGATGGTTGACACTGCCACAAAATGTTGCTAAAAATTAGCGTGAGCACAAAAAGAATACAACTAATCTCAAAGATGCAGACGCATTTGTAAATACACCCTGAAAACAGTGCTACATTTGTTAAGTTTGATATTTCTTTGCAGTGTGTGAGAGATGTGTGGTAAATTTGGCCCAGTTGGTAGCTCGTTGAAACCGCTTATACTATAAGTGGGGGCACACGCTCCTACATTCATGCACAGACAGGAGAAGAAAAGAAAAAGGAAAAGTGTGCAGGCTCGCAAACAAGCATACAGGATGTAAACAAAAGCTTTTTCTTTAAATCTGAGCGAAGAGTAGAAAACTGCACTGCCTCAGTGTGCTGCTGAAAAGCTCTATGGAGTGACAACTGCATTAGAAAAGCAACAGCAACGACGCAAATGAGCATGTGGGATAAAAAAGTTTAAAAGATCATATGTTACAAAGCCTTTTAGAGTCCTGAGTTTAAGGGCAAAACAGACAAAAAGGCCAGAGTCTTTATTTTGTAGAAATACTATAAGGATTTAAAAAAAAAAAAGAAAAAAAGAAAAAAAAGGGTATCCAAGATCAGTTAGTCTTCATAACATGTTTTCAGAACATCCATGGCTCTTGTTTGGGACAATACACAATATGCAGCATATGTCTCCTTGTTAACAGGATATATATTTGTCTGAGCAAATCATGAGGTTTTCCCCACCAATAACCTTCCGATAATCAAACTTAACTAAACTGTGCAGCGATGTTTCAAAACGGCACCACGTTGTGTCGCTCCTAACTGGACACAGTGTGAAGAAAGACTGTGAGAAGTGCAGGCTGAAGAGAGGTCAGTTAAAGAAGAGCTCGTCTGTCTTCGCTTCTTCTTCAGACACATTTTTATACATGGCAGACTGACATTGTGTCCTAAGTGTGAGCGTGGACCTCGATTTTTTCGGATAAAACATTTTGCTTTATGCTTTTAAACTACTGGGAGTCTTCCACAGTTGACCAACAGAACACTCGTGGGTGCTCTAAGGCACCTTGGCAGCTGCTACTGAGAAAGAAATGTTTCCCATCTTAAATCAATTCCCCCTTCACTAGAACCTAACTACGAAATGATTTAGAAACATTTTACATTATTGGTGGTGAAATACTTGTTGCTACTTCATAATTATTAAGTAAATCCACTTCATTAGTTTGCTTTAATCAAAGCATGTGAGGCTATTCAGGATGGGAGGGAGGATCTGACATCATAGAAGAAAGGCGGGGGTCTCTGTGAAGCTAAGAAAGTCTTATGGATTGACAGTGGTTCTGGATCTGTTTGTTCTTGTCTATGCAGCTGATTGTAGTTCTGGTTTAGGCTGTTTACAAACCTACAGCCTGCTGTAATAAAAATTAAAAGGCAGAGGATCCAGCAATTTGAGGCAAAGGGTAAGAATTCCCAAAATCCACCTGTTACTTTCAAGATTGTAGCACCCACCTGTCCCAGACCAGATCTGAAATACAGCAGGCGGCAGTGGAAACATTTACCAGCCACAGATCAAATGATATCAGCGCTCAGCTCCTGGACATTTAAAACCACCAATAATTGGGAGGTCGCTCAAGACAATAAAATCCCCTCACAGACCTGCTGTACTTAAAAGTATAAGGCAGAGCATCCAGCACTTTTAATTCTTGTAGCAGTCCTCTGACATTTTTAACACAGCCATAAGTCTTAACATACCTAAATCATACCCTTTTGGTGAGGATCAACACCACTGATAAATAAAGCACTGGTATAGTTTGGATGTGGCTGGTAAACACATGAAGGAATTTGGCAGGTAAAATAACGAAAACATATTCGATGTGAAAAAGTTAAAATCTCAGATTGATGAGAGCGATGACCACAGGTTTCCCGTCTTTGTCAGCAATAAGAGCTCCTTTCTTCGGCAGGAAAAAAAACATTTCACTGCTCTGGATTTCTTCAAGTGTTTGGCTGACACCCCACCATGCGCGAGGATAAGTCTGACAGGACCTTTGGCTGTAGATAGATCCATCAACTGCAGCAGGTTTTCTGTTACCTGGCTGCCAATGTAAGAAGTCCAGCCCAGAGTTTCCCAGCATGCCATGCAGCCTCTACCTGCGGGGCTGGTGGCGAGAGTGACGAGGCAAGGAGGAGGATGGGCTGGAGGACGAAGAAGGTGAGCAGGGTGACATGGAGGCCAGGGAGGCTGTGGCGGCGGCATCCTCTGCCTCCTCCAGTTCGCCTCCGTGGAGCTCCTGGCTCACACTGGACTGTAAGGCAGCTGGGGTCAGCCACTCTTTGGGCAGGCAGCTCTGGAGGAATGGCACGCAGGAGCTGAAGTAGGCCAGGCGATTGACCCAGCGAGGGATCTCCCTGCCACACAGGATCTGAGAAGAAAGACAGGAAGGGAACGTTTTAGTAAGTTCAGTACACAAGAAGTGACTTCTTAAAGCAAATGTATATTCTTTTTTAAGTGAATGAATAATATTACATTTTTCAACTCCATGCAAGTCATCAAAATCAAGGGAAAAAGTAATCAGTCGTGTTTAGTGCCTATCATTTACATGTTTTGTTATGGTTTGCAGGTTTGTGGTACGTAATGAACTATATTCACACAAAAACAGCGCAGACCCCTTTCTGCAACGTCATCAAGCCATGCAATACAGCCACAACGGCAAATGATACAAAGTACAATAAAATTAAATCAAAGAAGTCATTTCAGAGACAAAAGCTCTATCCACCTACTATTGAAGTCTTTTTATTGTTAGGGACAGAATAAAGTTTGCTTAAAGGGAGGTGGAAGGGAACTACAATGACTCCTCTCAGACAGAAGATGAACTGAGGATCTGCACAAAGACCCAGTACATGACAAACGAGGGTTAAACTGATCTGCGAGTCATGCAACCCTACTATTTTTATATCTAAGACTACAAATAACTGACCATAACTGGTGTATTTTAATTAGTAGTCAATACCACTGGTCCCTAACCTTTTTTGCGCAAAGGACCGGTTTATGTCTGACAATATTTTCATTGACCGGCCTTTAAGGTGTTGCGGATAAACACAACAAAATAAAACCAGTACCGGTACCAAAAAAGATTTATTCATAACACAACATGAAAAGACCCAGGGAAATCAAGTTAAAGATAACACCGATAAAAAAAAATTATCCTATTATCCCGAAAACCATACATTTCACACCCGCTCAACTCTTGCGGCCCGCTACCGGTCCATGGCCCGGGGGTTGGGGATCGCTGGGCAATACAATACCAATACAAATCATTAGTTACTAGACTGACAGAAAAATCAAAGGTTTACTTAAATTCAACTTATGTATGAAGCCCCAGTTCAAAACAAAATCTGACTCGAATAGCTTTACATTATAGAGCAAAGAACGAACCAAATGAGAGAGAAAAGACGAATGATGCTCCCAAGTCCTTTTAACAGGAAAATACCTTGAGAGGGAAGTATGGGAGCTTCTGCCACTGAAAAACACATTTTTGCCATCCTTAAGTCAAAATTTCAGGATGTTATCTAGAACATTTAGATCATCTTAAAATTTGAGTTAAGTATCTAAAAATGTCAACTTATAAACTTAAACTTGTGGTAAAATAACTGGAAATTGAAAAGAATAAGTTGAAATCGCAAGTCAAGTCAAAATTTTGACTGGCAGGATTATGTAGGGCTTTTGTTTCAGCGGTGAAAATAAGCTTCCACGGGGAAGAGAGTGAGGGACATGAGGAGAGAGAAAAGAGCTAACAAATAAAAAGTTGCAAAGTTTACTTCCACATATTATATTATAGTATTTTCTGAATTTCCATATCACCAGTGAGTTGTGTCAGTAGGCAAGTGAAGTGCTAGAGCTTATATAAAATAACTGACTATGCCAACACTGAGGGAGATAAAGAGCAGTAATAAGTATTAAATTATATTCAATAAGTCACTTCTGTCACTTCCTGGTTAGTTTGTTCTCCATAAGAGAACCTGTCAGTGTTGTGAGAATGCTGTGGAGGAAATGAATCTGAAACAATGACTGCATAACCAGAAACTACATCCTGCCTGTGTCTTGAACTTCCAGGAAACTGAATCAGATTTCCTGACTTTCTATGCCATAAATAAATCTGTAATATGACTCTTTGCTCGCGATTTCTCAACCTACTGTAACAGCTTGTTCACGAGTACGTCTAGTTGGACCTTTTTCAGTCTGTGGTTGACATTTCTCTCTCACAATCTTCCTTAACAACTAACATGCTTGCACAGGCAGACACAGTCTATGTTAGGGCTAATTATGATTACTCAGCACTATTAGAGGTTATTACAGCATAATGGGAAAAGAGGCTTCCAAGAAACTCAAAGTGTTTTCCTAGTAAAAGGGCTTAATTATGCTTTGATCAGAACATTTATTGAAGCTGCTGACGAGCTGCTTTTACAGACGTGTAAGGAGACAGAGACAGTGGGTTTGCTTTTATCTACAAAAAAATTCTTACAAAGTGGCTGATTTTTGCTGATGATACTAGATTGCATAGGTTGTTTAGGCTCCAGCGATGAGGTTCTTCCACTTCTTCAGAGACTCAGCAAGGACTGCTCCTTGCAGAAGAAGAGGAGGTGGCCTACATTCCTGAAAGTCTGTGTAGGTATTCCTTGTTTCCTCATTTACAACTCCTATACAGTGGTCCTCGCTGTTTTGCAGATTTTTTTGTGCAATTTTGCACGTTTTTTTTTTTTTTTTTTTTTTTTAACAGCGCATTGTGTTCTGCGTCCTGATTAGCTGTAGATCACTGTCAATCAATCTCGCCCCGTGCCTTCAGTACAGTACAGAATGCCTTCAGCTTGTCAAATTTACATAAATCTTCGATCGCTAGCAGCGTGACTCTGAAGTGCTGTACTGTATGTTTGTAAGTTTTCTCCCCAACAAACACAACAATGTCGACAAAACGTTTTGCACCGTCAAAGACACCCGCGGGAGCCTTTGGTTTCATTCTATAATACTGAACTTATTTTTCTATGAAGGTTTGAACTTTTAGAGTGTTTAAACAAGAGAGAAAAGTGTGAACATATTCATGCCTGTGTGAGAAAAGTGTATAAAGTGTGTAGTGAGGGGTTTTACAGCCTTAAAACATCTATAATAATTGTAAAAAATAAAGTTGGCTACTTCGCGGATTTCACCTATCACGGGTTATTTTTAGGACGCGATAAACAAAGGACCACTGTACTCCTATATTTATTTTTATATTTTTGTATTCAATGCACTTATCTCTCTGTCACAAGAGCTAGACCTCCAATGTGTCAAAAAGGTGATCCTTCAACCTGATTTTTTATTTTCAGGTAGAGGATGAAGTTACAGGATGGGACATCTTACAAACAAATAAATAAATAAATATAAAAAATAAATGATGAACATGCCTCTGGTTTGGCTTCATCTTTGCCCTTGGACATTCATCATTATTTAATTGGAACCAGTTGGTTGCAGCTTAGTTTTCAAAAGCCTGAGACAGTCAGTTTTACACTCTGTGCAAGTTTAGCATCTGTGGTGAAATCGCAAGCATGCTAAAGGATGGGATTTCTACAGATGACCTAAAAAGAGCAGAAGTGCTTCCTGTGGTCTGCTGGTTCACGAGAAATCGATTTCAAATGAGAAATAAGTCAGGCATGACTGTAACTTTGAAATTCCTGTTTAATGATTCTTATCATACATTAGGTCTGGCTACAAAACAAGACAGAACCATTGATTTAAAGCTGGCAAAAGTCTTGCAAAGCCAAACACAGTTATACGCATGCACTGCATATGGTACTTAAAGATAACCCATTCCCACAATCATGAGCTTTTGGCTATGGTTAGCTGAAGGATAAACTTGTCACGTGCTTTTGTGGTAAATCTATCAACACAACCAAACAGCTACATATTTAAATACTACAGTATTAAATATCTCTTTGAACTCTTCAGCAATATGCAAATGCTTTAAACGTGCTTATCATCTCACAATGTGAAGGAACTTTCCGCGCACACCGTGTTTCGAGTAACAACCTTTCTTTGAAACAAACAGTCTTCCAATTGGCTAGAGCCCCACATTGTGGCCAACATTTTATAAAACAGAGGCAAGTAAAGGTTTATAGATCTAGTTTTCTGTCAGACTACTAGGACTACAATATACTGAAAGGTTATTAGGAATTTCTACTGATCTACTGTTAGAGTTCAGTGGTCTGCAGGGAGTACAGTATTGATTTTTCAAAAAGAAATCTGACATCTAAGTCGTACACATCAAACATTCTTTCTGAAGATTTAATTTTTATGCTTGATCTTTCAAGCATCCTGCATTCCTGCAACAACAATCAATGTGTCCTGCCATTTTTTACTCTGTCGCTTTGAGTCAGCCTCTCAAGGTAATGCGGTTAGAGTAAGCATAAAAAAATCAAATCCTGAGATGGAAGATGGATGACTCTCAATGGTAAACCTGCACGTGTGCTTGATTTTATTTCCATGTACATGTCTGAATTTTATTGTATTGCACTGATGTGAAGTACTGTCTGCATTTAAGGTTTAGAAAATACCACGGTATGTTGTAAGGATGTGTCTTTTATTAATTGTCTGTGTTTCTACGCATTTGTGTGTGTGTGTGTTTGCCAGCTGGCTCTGCATGTCTGGGCTCGTATCAGTGTCCTAATCCCCAACTCAGCATTAGATGCTAACTGGAAAACTCCCTGCTCATTAGTCACACCAGGATAAGCTGATTGAAACAACGTGCACGGGTGCGTACACACACACACACGCTGTTCTTACAGCACCGTCTTCCTGTATTTACTGTTGTTGCTCCCGCCCCACACACATCTGACCAATGAGCGAACAGTCTCACATGGTTTTTTTTTTTGAGTGATGCATTTTGGTTCGCTTGGCGTTTACTTGAATGTTTCTCTGTGTGAAAACAAACCAAATAATGGGGAAAGCTACAAGTTTACAAACTCATCAACTGATTTCAACCACAGTAAACAAACTAGGTGCGAAATCACCGTAAGACTTGGCTTTTAAACTCAGCGCAGCTCAGAGTAATGTGCAATGAAATGATGTGTTTTTTTTTTAACCCACCTCCGACAGTGCTGAGGAGAAGTGGTTGCAGTTCTTGTGCATGAGGTGGTAGGCGTTGCCTTTGTACTCCTTCCCCATCTCTTCCACGATCCGCTCCACATCCTCTTCTGTGAAGTCTGTGCTTCCCAGGACAATAGCTTCTCTGCAGAGACAAACAGGCAGAAGGTACTGATGTTACTGAAAGAGCATCTTCTGGGAAAGAAATGTTTCTAATCCAATTCTACTTTTTACCATTTTCATTTACTGATATATTCTTTACTGTTTCTGTCAGTGGAGTCTGGCTGAGGGTGACTATTCCACTTCGTGTTGGAAAAAGCTGTCTGACAGCAGATAAAATAGTGAAAAATGTTCAACACTGTGTGCATTTAAAAAACACTGATTGTTGCACATGTTGCACATTTTTTGAAGAAAACATTGACATATTTTTTGTGATTTGCCATTCAGCCAAAAAATAAGTAGTTAACTTTGAGAACATTTTAAACGTGATCTGAGTTTTTGGCTTTAACATCAAATGAAATTAAAATGAAATGAAATTATTATGATTTTAGTATGAGAGAGTGCTTTATTCACTGGGATAGGCCTCAGCTTTGTGGATAATAAGCAGGCATTTGTCACAGATGATCCATATTTGGTCTAGTGGCCTGCTTGGAGACAGTTACTGTGTGTGCGACAGGCGGAGTCTGTCTAAAGCCACAGGGCAAATCAACTAGAGCAGAAGTAATACTTAGCAGCAGAGTAGGTCTGAGTAGACAAGCACACAAACATACTGAACTGATTTGCTGAAATCAGTTGTCGTGTTTTGTACATTTGGATTCCACATTCCTAAAGAGCATCATGTGCATCTTTTGCAGGATGGAAAAAAAACAAAAACAAATCAGAAACACTACACATTTTGCTGCAGTCCACTACAAAAACAGCTTTTAAAAGACAGCTGGCAATATGGTAAAAAGCTGCACTGGTTTGCAGTGTATTTGCAAAACTCAAATTGTTAGACTATACTTGAAAAGTACATCAACAATTATGAATTTTATTTAATTTTATTACAGCCAAACACTGTGTTCAAGCCTAAACACAATTTAGCCTGGTGAGTTAAATAAAATATTATTGCCCCCCCCCTCAGATGTCATGAAAGTATAAATGATCCATAAAGAAAAATGTCCAACTTTCCAGCAGTAATAATATATATATTTTTTCTTGAGTGACCATAAGAGGAACTGCAGTCTGCGGTTTTCCAATCTCAATCTTCTGTTTTATTCAGTCTTTGACCAAGACATAGGCCATGAACTGTTACAAAAAGGCATTAAAATGTTTGACACATCATGTACAGGAGCTCGCTTTACTGTAGGAGAAATACCCAAATTCATTAAACAGCTCAACTAACAGCTGACCAACTGATCAAATGGGTATAAAGAACAGGCACATGAATCTCTAACTTATCTAGGGAACAAATCAGTGCTTTCTAACTTGGCCAATGGCTGATTGACCAAAACAGTCACTATACACGCGTACTGTATGCGCTACCCAGAACCTACCAGCATCTCCACCTAAACCAAACTACTGTCAGTAGTCAAAAGACATTTGACACATTGTCTGACTTTCCGAACTGATCACTCTGCTCTACACATAATCTTATTGTGGAAGAATGACATGAACAATCGGGCATCTAATGAGCAGAATGGATTTAACTGAGATTGTTCTTGCACAGCAAACCTAAAAGGCTGTTAACGGTTATTAAAACCTACACCAAGTGAGTAATGTTAAGTGACTTCTAATAGCTGTTTAGATAGGTGCATATAAAATAGGTGCCTGCATCATGCCTTTGGGGCAGAACCTGGCACTCTTAACTAGAAAATGTTCTAGCATAAACTTCAAAGTGGTCTCAGGTGTGCCTTGAAGTTCAGCCCCATAGGAACAAAGGATGGCTGTGTTTGTCTTTGTTGTTGTGGGTTGCTGGAACATCTTGCAGCACAGATTTTCTATTTTTCCATGTTTAGAACCATTTCTACAGATTCCCAATAACTTCCCCTCCCTTGTGTGCCAGCTGGCAACCCTTGCAGTTACTCATTTTTCCAAAGATCCTGTGTTGCTTCAACCTACTGAGGTAACTGCGCAGATAAGGGTGGACCCAAATAGATTTATGATACATTCCTCATTGCCATTATTTTACTGCCCAGCCCTTGGAGCGTGAACGACTGTCCTCTCGTCACTACTGAGTTTAATAGCTAATAGACTAACAAACTTCTGAGCGGTAACCTGACTGACTCGCCATTTGATTAACATTCTACATTAAACAGGCCAACTCTTTCACCGTAAAAACTCCATCAAGCATGTTGCGAGCTGCCTAGGCTGTTGCGAAAGATATTTAGCAAAACAGAACACATGCATATCTGTACTTGTATGTCTCATATAGACACCAATTATCCCACACTTACTTGAACTTAAAGGTCTCGCCAAGCTCAGTTGCATCACCTGGTGTAATCTCAAAGATCCCTGAGAATGGGTACGGGTGTCCGCCATAGGCAAACTCTAAACACACAAGAACAAATTTGAGCTGCTGATGTAACAAAAGCCATTAGCAGATAACATACAGTTTTATATATACACTATATATAAGTATGTTTAGACATGCCCAGAAGGGAAAACAGTGGTGTGTGTATATATATCCTGAGCTATAAAATAAGCATCTTCTCTGTAACACTATCCTTAGGCAAATGACTTGATGTAGGCGGAGTCTTATTTCCGGGCAACCTTACCTCTTCCATAGATCTCAATCCCTGAGTGAAAGACTCCGATGCCCAGAGAGCTGGTGAACTCATTGATCCAGTACTGAAGGCAGAAGGAGAAACACAGAATAACACGTTTGTTAAATTACAGTAAAATAATAATGCATGTTTTCTACACCTATTGATTTATTATATTTAAATTTTTAGTCTACAAAATGTCAACGAAAACAATCCATCACAATTTCCCAACATGAAAGCTTTTCTTGTTAAACCGTTCAAAATGTAAACATATCATAGTAAAGTGAAAGAAACAGCAACAAGAATCAAATAAAAAAAATATGTGCTAAAACAATGTAATATCAAATTTATATGGATATTCTTCAGGAAGAAGACAAAACCTCCCCCTCACTGAGGTAGAAAGAAGGAATGAGGAGTATGCACAGACAGCTCCAGGGCATCTATAAATCCTTGCTGTTACAGACAGACAGTGAATCATTGCATAACTACAAGTGATAGTTCAATTTTTTGACCTCTGAAAGACTGGAAATTCCTTCAAAATGTAGCCTCCACTGCAATAAACCCAGCTGAAAAGGCAATATTGAAAAGGCAATATGTTTGACATCCTGCAGCTATGCAAACCTTATTACTGAATTGTCATTGTCCTATTGTACCTTGGCATTTATCCAGTCTTCATATCAGAATAATCAAATTCAGCTACAAAACACATTTACAGACTTTTCTGTGGGAATTTATGACCACAGTGCAGATGTTATCCCTGATGCTTACACAAGATTTCTTTACATGCAGACAATGAAAGTCAAGCTGCACAGAAATAAATTAATAACTGCTGCACTAATCTTTGAAACTGCTATCCATCTTTTCTGTAGTATGCCTGCTAAACATTGTGTCTACAAGGTGATTGGGCAGACTGTTGCTAGGCAGAATTTTCACTCAAAAACATTATTTTATCACAAAGGATGGAGCAGAGAAGAGTGTTGGCGAAGCATCTCAGGAAGCTGAATAATAATCTCTAAATCTAATATTTGTTCATACCTCAAACATCTTTCTACTGCGTCACTGTGCCACGTCATCAGTTAATTGATTATTCTCTTGGACCTGATCAGTTTTAAAGTTTGGTGCTGTTGACGTTTCTTCAAACCAAATCAAGTGCTGATCAGCATGATTAAAACATGCCAAGTTTACCAAGAGCAGTTCCTTTCTGCCAGTGCACTGTAACAAAGGTGACAGATTTCTTACCATGCAAATCTGAGACAATTTTTTTTGTAGACAAAGTCTACAAAAAAAGCCATTATGTTGCAGATTTGCTGTTGTGTTTGGGATCGTTGTCCTGTTGTAGGGCTGCCACAAACGATTATTTTGATAGTCGACTAGTCACCGATTATTTTTGCGACTAGTCGACTAATTAGATCATGCATCCATTGGACGTACAACGTACAGCTTATTGCACTAGCGTGCATCTGCTCTTATATAACTATCATTAGCTTACAGCTTGAAGTGTTCAAGGTATGCCCTAACTAAAAATAAAGACAAGATGATAGTTTATTAAATTTTAATGAAATTTGCAGATTGTTTCGGTGAAGTTTAATAAACTCAGCCGTCTGCTCCTTGCTATCTAAAATATAACAGCACACCGGAGTATATTCTCGAGCAAAATAATTTCCCCTAGAGATCAATAAAGTATTCTGAGCTCACACCTCTGATCATCAGTTGTCTGCTTGACGTTTATTCAAAACTATAACTTTAATCTCAGCCAAACCGATTTACTCAGGAACAAATAAAATACTGAAAAAAGCCAAACAATAATATTTTTAAGTTATTTAAGTGACTTATATATCATCTTTAACCTGAGTAGCGAAAGACGGCGGTGGGTTTGCCGGGAGTCCGGTGTTTTCACCGGCTCTAGTGAGCCTTGAACCCGGGCTAGGTATCGAGCTGGTGGGTAACAGACGTATCCGAAAACATCGGAGCGCTTTTGAAAATATGTGGTGTCTTGATAAACTGAGCAGATATTTGAGGTTTACACAGCTACATTCTCGCCTGAAAATATGTTAAACGTTTATTTTGTGACCCATAAAGAATAATAAGAGTAATATTAAAACTAACTAGCGGCAGCCATTGTTGGAAACTTAGCTGGGCTGCGCTATGAATTCTGGGACACAGCTTCTTCTTCTTCGGGGTTTAAGGGCAGCTGGCATCCTTGTACACGCAGTGCTGCCATCTACTGTTTCAGTCCGTTATTACACGCTTAAATCCTACTACTTATTCCTGCGTGTTTTGGGATCTTACAAAGCTTCAAACGACGCCTCGACTATTAAATTGGTCGTCGACGATTTTGATAGTCAACGTAATCGTGACTAGTCGACTTAATCGTGGCAGCCCTGTCCTGTTGCATGACTTAATTTTGGCTGAGCTTTAGCTGCTGGACAAATGGGCTCACATTTGATTCTAGAATACTTTGGTATACAGAGGAATTTGTGGTCAACTCACTGACTTCAAGATTCCCAGGTCTTACGGCTGCCAAACAAGCCCAAATAATCACCCCTGTGACACCATGCTTGGCAGCTTGCTCCTGGTAACACTTCCAAAAAAGCCATACATGTCTTTTTTTCTAACTGTACTGCCATGACCTTTAACAGTTAACTGAGGCCTGTAGAGTCTGAGATGTAGCACTTTGAGTTTTTACAGTTTCTTTGAGCTCTGTGTTATGCTGACCATTTAAAGACATCAATTCTGACATTAGAAATCTGTTGAAATCGATTTTAAGTATTATTTGGATTTGTATATAATATTAGAGCTTTCCATCTTACATATTTGAGGCATTACATGTGTTTAACCAGAGTGACAATAAACAACTTAATTACGTGAAAATGACATATTTTATTAGTGTGTACACACAGAGGCTTTCCTTCTTGACATAAAAACAGCTTCCAATGCAAACTACAGTTATCAGGTATCACAGAAGACAGCATGCTATTTAAAACAGTTATCACATTTCCCGTCTGTCATTATGCAAATACATTATGTAGCTGCTTAAAGTCACTTGTGGCAGAGCTGCTGGTCTCCACCACATCTGCAATGCAAAATATAACCTCTGTGGAATGTAAGAGTTTAAACACCAACTGATCACAAAGGCTTTGCGGATGCTACCTGCTGTATGCCCTTCCGAATGCCATGCTCCCTGTTTTTCCAGTCTTGGGAATGAAAAAAAAAAAAGCACTAGGAGTAAACTGGATGTATTCTTCAACTCTACTAGAATATCTAAAACAGTTACAGTGCACCTTAAACGCTTTATCCACTATCTGATGTGCTTCTTTCAATTTTTCCTTATTTGAATTCAGATGGTTGGGGCTGCGTGTTCACAGCCAGAGCTCTGTGATTGAGATGACCATACTAGGATATCCTTTCACTGACATCATACAGAGCCAAGAGCATCCAAATGCATGAAACCAAGCTGAAACCTACGCTTTAGGCTTATAGGATAACTTGCACAGAGCCAGCCATGTTAAATATGCACACCCACCATTGTAACAGTATATGCGGGAAGAAAATATACAGTGGAACCCCGACTTACGAATACCCCATTTAACAAAAAATTCAAGTTACGAAGGCACTTAACGGCAATATTTCTGCTCGTGTTACGGCAAAATGCCCGCGTAATGAAATCCGCTGGCTCTGATTGGCTGACCCCAGAATGCCTACAATGCCTTCCGAATCATGTGACAACCCCCTTGGCTTTCTTACTTGCGCTTCGCTGTTCCACTTGAACGAGGTATTGTAGTTGCAGTTAGCAATTAGCCTATCGTTCACTCAAAAGGAACGATGGGTGCTTCGACTTACGAAAGACCCTCGGGAACGAATTAATTTCGTAAGTCGGGGTTCCACTGTATACACACACACACACACACACACACACACACACACACACACACATATATATACATATTATATATATATATATATATACACACATATATAAACACAATTTTACACCCTTAAACTTTATTGAGGGAACTGGATTTAAAACAGAATCTGCATTCTGATCAAATACAACATTTACTGAGGCTTTGGCACAACTTTTGTTTTTTCAAACCCACATTTCAAACTTGTCATGCTGCTGGGTTTCTGTTTCCTGAACTATATATGGGTCAAATGTTGCACAAAGAAAGCCACAGCATGAGTCTGTCAGTAGTTTTGTTTGAAGAAGCAAAAATGCCACTGCATATCCCCATTTTACCAGAGTCCAGCTACAGCTTGTGCATTTAGAGCTTGCAGACGTATCTCTCACTATAGAGACCTTTTTGATTTTGATAAAGGTCAGTAATAAAGGACCAACATTGAGTCCAAAAACTAACACAATTTCCTAACATTACTTCTGGTAGGGTTTTTCCCACCAAAGAGTTTCTCACATCAGCTGATCTCCTACGGATATGAAATCATGTCTGTATCAGTTCTGAAGTGGTTTCTTTGAGCCCAGGAACAGCAGCCATCTGTGTGTGCACCAGCTGGTTCTCACTGACTAAGAAGCCTTGGCTGCTGGCTCCTTTTTAAAACATTTTCTACATTTCTGTTACAGTAATGGTGACAGAAGCCAGTCTAGAAAACTTGAACACACATCAGCATTTGAGCTGCTAAAAATAAACAGACACCCAAAAAAACTTCCTTAACTGACTTTATATAAGGCGAAACATAAACAGCAGGTTGGTGAACTAACACCCAATGGCAGTGTAGTATGTGCCAATATGTCCTTGTAGAACGTGTGTAGGAGTTATTTTAAGAAAACTAAACTGCATCGAAATGCAAAATGACTGTCTCCCACTCCGTTAACAGGAGTAACAAAGACAAATAGTCTGTTACGCTGCTACTCCTCGCCCCTGTCGGTGGCGAAATAAGACTCTTATCTCAGACCTCATTACTTCAAAGCTTGTTAAAACCTGTGTGCTGTAGAGAACAGGCTGAGTGTTTATGAATGAATTAAAAGACAGATAATGAAAGGAACAGGAGACAGAGAGGTGGATGAATGCTTGCTGTAGAGACGCTCTGTAGTTTCCTTCTGTTTTTAAGTTAAGATGTACACCGCTGATTTGAAAGTGTAGCGGAAACAAGCGGACTGAAACTAAGCTCAAAACAGAAATCGATGGAAGGAAGCTACTACCAGCCACAAGATGGGTTCTGGTGAATTTTACCGTCATCTGCAACAATAGTTTGCTCTAGTTTTACCCACAAAGTTATCTTAAATCTCCCATGCAAAGTGCGTTACATTTTTATTTTATTTATTTTTAAACACTCAGCAGGTTTACACTGAACTAGGCAATTGATTAATAATAAAAAAAAAAAAAAAGATCACTGCTGATTCCAAGTTACTGATTCCTGTGAGCTCTTTGTACTGCTGTCTGTTGATTTTATTAACACAAATGAGCAATTTTGACATTCCCATAACCTGTGGTGTAGCATTAAGACATTTGCCTTACACACAAAGGATTTCAGAGTTCAGATATTGTTTCCATTACTGATAGCTTTAGATTGCACTGTATTCGTTTTTATGTTTGTATATAATAAAGTGAATACTGAGTGAGTGAATCAAATGTGAGGAACTTGTATTAAGAGACTGTTTATTATGGAAAAAATCTCCAGTTTCATGTCAGCTGTTAGCTCTAATTAAAAAGACTGAGAAGTACAGTAAATTAGGTCTGGTTCCAAACTCGGATTGTCTACAATTACATAATAAAACAGAGGTGAAAGCTGCCATCATTGCAATGTTTAATGAATGATAACCTTGACCACACACCCAAGCTATAGTACTATTTTAATTGGTTTAGATTTCTTCCATTAGAGATGCTGCACCATATTCCACTAGCAGAGATTTATGTGGCTGTAGCAACACAGTACACTCCCAACTTCTTTTGTTTTGGGCCACGTTACCTTGTAAACTAGGTGGCCAAAAAGAAAAGGAGGAATCATGACTGCTGCATGTCCCCAATTGATCCACACAAAGACACTGCAGCCAACACATAGCCTGCTCGGCTGAGTATCAGACTACATTACACAGTTAAACCTAATATCCTAACATGTCCTCTCACACGCTCTGAGACAAAGAAACCCGTGGTGCTGGCTGGCAGGCAGACAGGTGGTGTGCAGATAATGCTGTCTCATTAGAGCAGTGCACTAAACCACTCAGAGCTGTCCAGGAAATCCACTTAGCTGAGATGTGAGCAGGACTGTGGGGAGGACCTCACAGAATGGGAATTGGGAAAAAGCAGTGGTTTGGGGCTGAGGGGGCGCCTGTAATCATGTCTGTACATGCACTCTTGACAGTCACGTGACATTATCGATCCTCAATGGGGATGGGGACTTGTTATCAATCTTTTCGAGTAGATGCTCACAGTTGTGCTCCAAGAAGAACAACAGAGCAGGCAGACTCACACACACTGCATAAATGGTGATGCTCTTGAGATTGAGGTAAGGATCCTGAGTTGCTACCCAACTGTCTTGACCTCTGCAATCATCTGATCTTTGCAGTTTTCTCACCTTCTTTTACATTAAATGTTAGCCCTAAGCTTACACCTCCCAATAAAACAGGCCTCATTGAGACCATCAAATAAACTGCATGACAAAACAGCCTCCTTACTCACTTCTATGAGAACATAATCGCAGGAAATTAGAGCTGTTTGCTCAAGTGGATGACTAAGAAGAAACAACCTATAAATTAGGAAACTGGTTTAAAGTGACATAATCATCAAAGTCATCTAAATATTTCCTGATTTACAACTGCTGTTCAGACTTTTTTTTTTAATCTGATACCACTTTGGGGGTTTAAAAACTTTAAAAAATGAAACAGTTTTGTTGTCCCACTGACATTTTAATGTTGTAAAGGTTTAATGAATGCAGACATTATTACTGAGGTGAAGTATAACATTTTCTGAGAAGCCTTTAGAATTTCTACAGTTGTAAAGTGGCCTCACAAGAGCAAAACAACAAAGAATAAAGAATATTTTGGATGGTAAAATATTCTAACTGGAATTTTGGGAACATCAGAAAAAACAGTACAACATGAGTCCAAGTTAGTAAAAGAAGCTTGTCCTCATCTGTCAGTGCTCTGTTCTTCTCCAGTTTCCTTAAATACAAGATTACATTTTGTAAGCTAAAACGATAGCCTCATAGAAATCCAATTGTTATTTTTTTATTTAACTAAAATATTAACATCTTATTCCAGCTCAAAGAGAGTTATTGTGGAAATACACTGCCACTACCTTTCTTATTTAGGAGTTATGATGTATTTGCAAAGCATGAAGCTAAATCACTTAGCTTAGATAGTCTGCTTTTCTCCAAACTTTACAAATGCACCCATCTGGGCTTGATTATTAGATTATTACGTACAGTTAATATAATAATTGATGTTTTAAAGGTAAAATGTGCACAAAAACAGAAAAAAAAAACATTTGGGAAAATCTTTAAATTACTGTACACTGGGGATGTATCTACCTGATATTTTGGTCTGATAGTGACCCAAAAACATTGGACTGGTATCAGTGATGAGTCAATCCGCTGTCCGATCCACTCACTTCAGTTCATGTTGTTCTCTTTTTACTTAATGCAACATCAGTGGCAGACAAGCTAGCATATAATGGAGGGGAAAAAGCTCCACAGATAACTTCAACTTGTAGCTTTCCAATGTGGACTGGTACTTGGTACTGGTAAAGATTCATGGCTAAAATATGCATAGAACACAAGTAAAAGAAAACCCTGTTACTGGTGGCCCAGTAACAGTGACTCAACCTATAAACTGATGGTCCCCCACCAAGTGACTCAACCAGCCTCCAAGCAAATCAGTCAAACAACACTCACTGGAATTGATCTATGGTGCAGTAGAGCAAAATTGATGTTTTTTCCTTGAATGCAAAACACATTTACACAGAACTTCCATACAAGTGAAGTATTATGCACAGTTTTAGGCAGGTGTGAAAAAAATGGTGGTAGACAAAGAATGGTTCCAGAAATATAAATAATATTTTTTATCAGTTTTTTTTTTTTTTAAATCAATATTTGGTGTTACTACCAGCATCAATTCCTATAGGTACACTTGCACAAAGTCAGGGATTTTGTAGGATCATAGTCAGAGGTATGATCAACCAATTATACCAAACAGGTGCTAATGATCATCAATGTCGCACGTAGGTTGAAACAGTCATTAACTGAAACAGAAGCAGCTGTGTCGGAGGCTTAAAACTGGGTGAGGAACAGCCTCTGCTACAAAGGTAAGGTGAAAGAGTTTCATTTCATGGCAAGATTGAGCACATCAACAAGCACAAGGTAGTTTACTGCATCAGTAAGGTCTCTCCCAGACAAAGATTTCAAAGCAGACTGGGGTTTCAAGATGTTCTGTTCAAGCTCTTTTGAAGAAGCACAAAGAAACTGGCAATGCTGAGGATCGTAGACGCAGTGGTTGGCCAAGGAAACTTAGTGCAGCAGATGAAAGAACATCGAGCTTGTTACCTTTCAAAATTAGATGCCGTCCAGTAGTGCCATCAGCTCAGAGCTGGCAGAAACCAGTGGGACCCAAGTACACTCAGCTATTGTCCGGAGAAGACTAGCCAGAAGTGGTCTTCATGGAAGAGCTGCAACCAAAAAGCGATACCTCCGACGTGGAAACGAGGCCAAGCGACTCAAGTATGCACAAAAACATAGAAATTGGGGTACAGAAAAATGGCAGCAGATTTTCTGGACTGATGAGTCAAAATTTGAAATATTTGGCAGTAGCACAAGGCAGTTTGTTCATCGAAGGGCTGGAAAGCGGTACCATAATGGGTGTGTGCAGGCAACAGTGAAGCATGGTGGAGGTTCCTTGAATGTTTGGGGCTGCATTCCTGCAAATGGAGTTGGAGATTCGGTCAGGATTAATGGTGTTCTCAATGCTGAGAAATATAGAATTACGCAATACCATCAGAGAGGCATACGATTGGGCCCAAATTTATTCTGCAGCAGGACAACGACCCCAAATATACAGCCAAAGTCATTAAGAACTAGCTTCCACGTAAAGAAGAACAAGAAGTACTGGAAGTCGAGTGTGTCTGAGATTACATGAAGAGACAAAAGGATGTGAGGAAGCCTATGTCCACAGAAGATCTGTGGTTAGTTCTCCAAGATGTTTGGAACAACCTACCAGACGAGTTCCTTCAAAAACTGTGTGCAAGTGTGCCTAGAAGAATTGATGCCGTTTTGAAGGCAAAGGGTGGTCACACTAAATATTGATTTGATTCAGATTTCTCTTTTGTTTATTCACTCCATTTTGTTGCTTGATGAAAATAAATGATTAGCACTTCTGTTTTTGAAAGCATTCTTTGTTTACAGCATTTTTTCACACCTGCCAAAAACTTTTGCACAGTACTGTATACTTACACTCAAACCGAGGTGCAAAACCATTAGTTCTGCTGTACCGTTATTATCATCGTGGGGGTCAATGCATGTACAAAGCAAAACTGATTTTTATTTAGGTCAACTGTCAAAAGTGAAGGAAAGGAAGCCAATTAACAACCAGCAGACAGCAAAATGTACCCACCAGTTAGTGATCATGCCACTAGCAGGTCACCCCTCCTACAGTACTTAGGTCTGAACTGTCTGATTAAAAGAAAGAGGAAGCCTTTAAAAAGTGCTGGAATGAAGGACTGGACTCCTGCCACAGTGTGAATGTTTGCCGCGGCACCAGTTTCCACACAAACATTGCAAATATGCATGGTTCAGAGCGGATCGTTAGGCAGAAGCAAAAAACACAGTTTCTTCTGTATGGAAAATATGTCCTTCCGTCTCTACTGTTGATTCTCAAATATATTCTAAAAATCCTACACATGTGTCTTTTAGATGTGTATGAGTAGCTTCTTAAAGCAACCGCCCCTGCAGCTATTCACATGAATGGAAGCAAGACAGAAATAAAAGCTCTTCAGACTTTACAGAGAATGCAAGTCATGTGGAAAGCAAGAGAAAGTGAAAGAAAGTAATGAAGAGAACAGGAAGAGAGAAAAAGGGGAATAAAGAATAAGAAACTAAGGAAGAAAGGAATGAATATATACCAATGTATATAATTTGTAATCGTGCAACACACTACTCTTTCTACTGACTCTCAAAGGTCTGTTTAATGACTCTCTGGCTTTCAGTGTTAATCCATTTCAACCCATGTGACCCCAAACCTCTGCAGATATATTGACCAGCAGCTGCATCAATAAATAGAACAAAAGCAGGACCAAGAAGAAAAGAATCGAGTCCTAAAAAAGGCCATTTATATTTTACCAGGGAGTAACATGTTCAAGTAAGGAAGACCGTCATGATTTACGATGCACAGGTCACAAAGAAATAACACCATCTAAATGCAGCAAAAGCCAAGTGTACATACAAAGGATGTTGTGGTTTTCCAGCCAGGAGTTCATGCACACTGTCCCAGAGCACTACCCCGATCTGTTTTATAACCTCAAGCAAGACCCACTTTAAATGTAATCTTCAGCCATATTAAAGCCATATCAATCAATGATTCATCAATACATCAATTTCCAGAACCCATCCCCACTGACTCATCCCAGCATGGTGACAACATAGTGACTCAAATTATTGAACCTCAGACTAATGCTATAACAAAGAGTCGATAGCACGTTCTATGCAGTAGAAATTACCATGCGACTTTCACATCTGCTTTTGGTTTGGTGTTTAGAGTGAACTGAAATCCTTAAGATGCAAAACTAGGCTTAGTTAAATAGTGACTTCCTGTAAAGCCTAAACTTTTACTAGTTTTTTTGCTTTGTTTTTTGTCTGTAGTCCACAGTGGACCAGTTTTCTGGCAGTCCTATCATGGAAGATACATAAAAGATAGCCAGAACAAACGGAGATTTAATATATGGACTAGCAAATCAGCTGTGGGTTTCAAGTTGCTTAATTTTCGTTCTTGATTCTTTTCACACTGCTTTTCCTGTCGCCATTTGCAAACCGGCTTATTTTGTTTGCACTGAACAGACACCAAAACAATGTTGGATCTAATACAAATAGACAAAAACCTTTCGAAAAGGATCATACGACAATAAAGCGTACATGAATTGGTTCAACCGCTTGCAACCCTGACTCACTCACTGTGTTTTGCAAGAAAACAACTGAGGGGGAATAAGCAAACTAATTACTAAAGATGGAACTGCATTAAACGGCAATTGCTTTGGTGTTGTGTGAGTATGCCGAATTGAAGAGTGGTTCGTAATTACGCGAAAATGCTTTTAAGTGTTTTTCTTCCATTATTGTACATGTGCTGATAACCAACGATGAATTAAAATAGCATTTTTATAACGCGCTTCAGCGTTGTGTCCTGGATAAATAATACTCCTCTCAAACATACTTCTTAGATCAAGTGATAACAAATAAGCAAGAAAACGTTCACGTTTCCGCTTCTACTTACCATATCATAGACATTTAGGATAATCGGCTCGTTTGCCATCACTGGGCATCAGGATTTTCTTCCCCTAGCGTCCCTTCTTCTCTCCGGGTTCTCTTCCTTCGGTGCGAGATCCAAACTCTCGCTCTCCTCCTCTTATTATTATTATTGCTGGCTCTTTCTCGAAAGATGTTCACCTTGGTAATTCAACTTCGCAACCCGGTGTAAAAATGTTAGAGTTCCGATGATGTTTTCACCGTCCAACATCTGACTGATTTTCTCCCCCGACAGAGAAGCAGCAGAGGCGGACAGATGAATCTATCGGTTACCAAAACTGACTTGCTAAACCCGGTCGGCTACCGAGGTCGCCGCGAAAAAACACTGACTTTACAGGGAGAATTTTCTCTTCCAGAAGACGCCGTGCCGCGGAAAAAAGTCAAATTCATTTTCCCAAACAAACTGCTTAGTTAAATAACATAATGTAGGTACATAAAAAGGAAATTCCCTGTGTAAAAAATGACTTGCTACTCCCTTATTAGCCCCGGCTAACGGTAGCAATGGAGCTGCAGGCAGGATGCGACTGCTGGGAGAAATTGGACGATGTTGAGGAGTAGACCGATGAGCCCATCACTCTATTAAGCTCCCTTAGCGCACTGAGCATTATGGGTGATGTAGTTCATAAAGAAAACGAGCGCCCAACCAAACTACACTGCTAATAAATAAATAAATAAATAAATAAATAAATAAATAAAGGGAACACTTAAACAACACAATGTAACTCCAAGTCATTCGCACTTCTGTGAAATCAAACTATCCACTTAGGAAGCAACACTGACTGACAATCAATTTCACATGCTGTTGTGAAAATGAAATAGACAACTGGTGGAAATTATGGGCAATTAGTAAGACATCCCCAATAAAGGAAGGGTTTTTCATTTGGTGACCACAGATCTCAATACCTATGCTTTCTGGATGATTTTTTGGTCACTTTTGAATGCTGGCAGTGATTTAGAATAGAATAGAATAATCCTTTAATTGTCACACAAGGGGAAATTTGGTTGTAACAGCAGCCAAAAAGACACATATACAAACAAACAGTACACAGGACACAGAACAGAAACATACACATTTTTTCTTACATATTTAGATTAAGGACAGTGGTTACTATATACAGAGAGTACTGTACAGTTATTAAATTAAATAAAAATAACTACAGATAAGAGGCAAACCAGGTTCTAGTGCGAATCAGTTAATTAACTTATTGCAGTTACAGCGCAGATGTAAACATCTATGTTTGTTGGGAGCAGTTCTGATTGTACAGTCTGACAGCTGCAGGGAGGAAGGACCTGCGGAAATGCTCCTTCATGCATCTAGGATGCAGCAGTCTGTCACTGAAGGAGCTCTGCAGTTCAGCAACATTTACATGCATGGGGTAGGAGACTCTGTCCATCAGAGATGTTATTTTGGCCAGAGTCCTTCTGTCTCCCACCACCTGCACTGGGTCCAGGGTGCATCCCAGAACAGAGCTGGCCTTCCTGATGAGTTTATCCAACCTCTTCCTCTCAGCTGCCGATAAACCGCTGCTCCAACATACAACACAGTAAAAAATGACAGATGCCACCACAGAGTCATAGAAGGTCTTTAAAAGCGCTCCCTGTACTCCAAATGACCTCAGCCGCCTCAGCAGGTAGAGTCTGCTCTGACCCTTCCTGTAAAGAGCATCAGTGTTGTGGCTCCAGTCCAGTTTATTATTCAGGTGAACACCCGGGTACCTATAAGAGTCCACTATCTCAATGTCCACTCCCTGGATGTTCACCGGTGTCAGTGTGGTGGGTCTGCGTCTCCGGAAGTCCACTCCTTGGTTTTCCCAGCGTTGATCAGCAGGTGGTTCTGCTGACACCAGTCAACAAAGTCCAGAGTCCACTGTCTGTACTCTGAGTCGTCCTCACCTGTGATGAGGCCGACTATGGCAGAGTCGTCAGAGAACTTCTGTAGGTGGCAGCGTGGGGAGTTGATGGAGAAAATTTCACTCTAGTGGTAGCATGAGACGGAGTCTACAACCCACACAATTTGCTCATGTAGTGCAGCTCATCCAGGATGGCACATCAATGCAAGTTGTGGCAAGAAGATTTTTTGTGTCTGTCAGCGTAGTGTCCAGAGCATGGAGGAGACAGGCCAGTACATCAGGAGACGTGGAGGAGGCCATAGGAGGGCAACAACCAAGCAGCAGGACCGCTACCTCTGCCTTTGTGCAAGGAGGAACAGGAGGAGCACTGCCAGAGCCCTGCAAAATGACCTCCAGCAGGCCATAAATGTGCATGTGTCTGCTCAAACGATCAGAAACAGACTCCATGAGGGTGGCACGAGAGCCCGACATCTACAGGTGGGGGTTGTGCTTACAGCCCAACATCGTGCAGGACGTTTGGCATTTGCCAGATAACACCAAGATTGGCAACTTCGCCACTGGTGCCCTGTGCTCTTCACAGATGAAAGCAGGTTGACACTGAGCACGTGACAGACATGACAGAGTCTGGAGATGCCGTGGAGACTGCTGCCTGCAACATCCTCCAGCATGACCGGTTTGGCAGTGGGTCAGTAATGGTGTGGGGTGGCATTTCTTTGGGGGCTGCACAGCCACATGTGCTTGCCAGAGGTAGCCTGACTGCCATTAGGTACCGAGATGAGATCCTCAGACCCCTTGTGAGACCATATGCTGATGCGGTTGGCCCTGGATTCCTCCTAATGCAAGACAATGCTAGACCTCATATTGCTGGAGTGTATCAGCAGTTCCTGCAAGATTCCCCAGACCTGAAATCCAATTGAGCACATCTGGGACATCTTGTCTCGCTCCATCCACCCACGCCATGTTGCACCACAGACTGTCCAGGAGTTGGCAGTCTGGGAGGAAATCCCTCAAAAGACCATCCGCCACCCCATCAGGAGCATGCCCAGGCGTTGTAGGGAGGTCATACAGGCACGTGGAGGCCACACACACTACTGAGCCTCATTTTGACTTGTTTTAAGGATATTACATCAAGTTGGATCAGCCTGTAGTGTGTTTTTCCACTTTAATTTTGAGTGTGACTCCAAATCCAGATCTTCATGGTTGCTAAATTTGATTTCTATTAATAATTTTTGTGTAATTTTATTTTCAGTACATTCATCTATGTAAAGAACAAAGTATTTAATAAGAATATTTCATTCATTCAGATCTGGGATGTCTTATTTTTGTGTTCCCTGTATTTTCTTTTTGAGCAGTGTATTTTCTAAATAAACGAAGTAGAGTTTGCACTATTTAATACAGAAAGTGCAAATGTGGTTTAGGGTGGTTCTTTTAATGTATTTTCCATCCATATAAAAATAAAGCACAATAGCCCATATCTTAAAAACAAAGAGAGACAGAGAGAGAACAGTACTTAGGTCATTTTGATTGAATTAGAGCAAGATCCCACAAGAAACAGGGTGACTCAAAGACTTAAAAATAAATAAATAAAATTAGGTTGCTAAGGGGGTCCACTGGAAATTGAAAATCAGAATATTTGATCAGATTCAGTTCAACAAGAATGGTGTATACAGTTTTTAACAAATGTATTATACTACCATTCAATCTAAAGTTTATGCAACAGCTGCCTTAAATTACCAGTATTGGTAGTTACCAAAATAATTTTATGTGCTTCTGTAATGGTTAATTCACCAGTACGTGCAAGCTCTTTAATCAAAATTGTATTTTTAATGCTAAAATCTAATTATTGTTCTGGTCCACGAATCTACTATTTTTTCTGTTTTTTTGTAAAACAGTAAAGCATGTTATTTTTTTATTAAGATGCCAAATTAAAGTAATCCACTTGCATTCCTGAGCAGAAAAATTAGTTATGCTTGATTCATTTGTAACCAGTGAGTGAGCTCAAATTGAGGTATACAAACATGAATTCAGTTTGCTATGGAAAGCAATGCCTCATCGCGGCAGGAACCCTGTTTTGCTGCGCAGCTTACCGCATAGTACGAACTCTGTTCCTGGAAACTCTACCCCTGTCCCGGTGGGTCGCAGCGTTAAATGGATGTTAATTAATGCGCGCTCAATTGCCAGCAAGTCTTATATCTTAAATGACTTGTTCTGTACGGAGAAGCTTGATTTTATGTTTATCTCTGAGACGTGGCAGCGTGAGAATGAAGTCTCACATCTTTTAGAGCTGTGTCCCGCTGACTGTTCATTTCTCTGTGCACCTCGGATATCTGGACGAGGGGGTGGAACAGCGGTAATTTTCAAAAAGACATTCTTATGCCAGATGATCTCCTCAAACTGTTACAACTCTTTTGAGATGATTATGATAAAAATTGGACGAGAACAGCCCATATACGGCATTTTAATTTATCGTCCACCTGGGTCTGCTGCATCTTTTCTGTCAGACCTACAAGAATTTTTAACTTCCACGATTAAACTGGGCAAGGTCATCATTGTTGGTGACTTCAACATTCATGCAGAGGACTCATCAAATAGTACCACTAAGGAGTTCCTGAGCATTATGGACTCTCAATTTTGTTCAACATGTATCAGGTCCTACTCACACAGCTGGGCATACTCTGGACTTGGTCTTCACCTGTGGTGTTTCCCTTGACCACATGAACTTAAATGATGTTTCTTTTAACATAAGTCAGTCTTTTGTAATGTATCGTTCAATTCACAGTTTCCAAAGTTTTATTAGGCGCAGGCGCTTTATTGATGACTCTGTCATTTTAAAGTTTTCTTCTCTTTTTAATTTTAAACCTTCTTCTGACGAGGTTGACATCCTTATTAATTCTTTTAATGAACACTGTCTTGCCATTCTTAATCAGGTTGCTCCTTTCAAAACTAGTCATTGCACTGTTAGCTCCTGCACACCATGGTTAAATAATCAAACCCGTGGTCTTCCTGTCGAAAAGCAGAGCGTCTCTGGAAGTCCACTGGGCTGGTTGTCCATCGGGAACACTTCAAAGAACTTCTTCACTTATATAATGAGTCAGTTAAAGAGGCCAGATCCTCTTACTTCAATAATCGCATAAATCGTCATAAAAATAACCCAAGAATTCTATTTGATACTATCAATAGTATTGTTTCTCCTCCAACTCAGCATGCTGTGTTACTTTCTGACGAAGACTGTAGCACTTTCCTCAATTACTTTGTAAATAAGGTGATGGACTTGAGATCCAAAATCTCCTCAAGTGCCTCCCCTTATGAAGATGCCCCTTGTTGTCCCGGGTCATTTACTTCTTTTTCTCCAATCACACTCAATGACTTAATTGCAGTAATAGGTAAAATGAAATCCTCATCATGCTCCTTAGATATATTACCTCCCTCTGTCCTGTCTGGGACTCTCACCAGCATTGGTCCCACATTACTATCCATCATCAACAATTCACTGAGGCAAGGCTGTGTTCCGTCCTATTTTAAACATGCTGAGGTAACCCCTCTGTTAAAAAAACAGAATCTAGATCCTACCTCCCCTAGTAGTTATCGTCCTATTTCAAGATTGCCATTTATAAGTAAATTACTAGAAAAGATTGTAGAAAATCAGTTCAGGTCCTTACTATGCCGATTGCAGATTTTTGACCCTTTTCAGTCTGGCTTTCAAAAGCAGCACTCTACGGAGACCGCTCTCTTAAGGGTCTATACTGATCTACTAATGGCATCTGATGCAGGAAATTGTTCCGTGATCATTTTGCTAGATCTTAGCGCAGCCTTCAATACCATCGACCACAAAATCCTACTCAACAGGCTGAAGGTTCTGGCTGGTATATCTGGCACCGCCTTAGACTGGTTTTCTTCCTACTTATCAGACAGGACTTTTTCTGTTAGGACTGATAGGTTCTCCTCTAACACTGCTGCCCTAACCTGCGGGGTTCCACAGGGTTCAGTTTTGGGTCCATTATTATTTTCTTTTTATATGCTTCCTTTAGCTGGCATTATTCAGTCTTTTCGTGACCTGTCTTATCATTTCTATGCCGATGACATTTAAGCTGTATATGTCCTCATCAGCTGGATAGGCTGTCCACCCTAGTCCAGGCTTTAACTCAAATCTCTGATTGGCTTTCTAACAATTACCTTGTTCTAAACATGAACAAGACAGAGACCATGATCATAGCTCCTCCTGATCTATATTCTAAAATCAGTCAGGTTCTTGCCCCTTTCTGTTCTTCTGCTAAGCCAAATATTCAAAATCTTGGAGTAATATTTGACTCTTCTTTGGGCCTTGACTCACACGTAAAATCTCTGTCTCGTTCCTGTTTCTTGCATTTAAGGAATATTTCTAAACTGCGACATATGGTCTCCTTAGCTGAACTGGAAAAAATTGTCCATGCATTTGTGTCATCGCGTTTAGATTATTGTAATTCCCTGTTTACCAGCTTGGATAAATCATAAATCATCTCTTTCTCGCCTCCAAGCTATACAAAACGCAGCAGCCAGACTACTAACTTGCTCTAGCAAGCGAGCTCACATCACTCCTATTTTATGTTCTTTACATTGGCTGCCAATAGATTTTAGAATTCGTTTTAAAATTATTGTTTTAACGTACAGAGCACTAAATGGCCAAGCCCCAGATTATTTATCCAAGCTTCTCACAAAATACACTACTGCTCGCCGTCTCCGCTCACAGACTCAGAGTTTGTTGGTTGCTCCCAGAACACGTCTGAAGAGCCTTTCAGTCTGTGGCACCAAGGCTGTGGAACAGTCTACCTCTACAACTACGTTTGGTTGACTCTGTGGAATCCTTTAAAAAACAGTTAAAAACTTTACTGTTTAAACAAGCTTTCTGTTGACCAATGCTTTTTACATTTTTAATTTACATTTAAACTCTATATTGTGTATATTGTGCATTTTGCTATTTATCGTACTGTTTATTTTCATCTCTGTGTGCAGCGCTTTGTGACTACCTGTCTATGAAAAGCGCTTAATAAATAAACTTTACTTACTTACTTATTTAAATAATAAATAAAAATTAAACTTTTAAACAAGTTTTTAAAAGATTTCTAAAATATTTGTTTCCTTGGTTTTAGGACAGATGGTCTAATAAATTTATTAAGCACTGGGCTTGATTTTCAGACTTTTTTTTGCCACCCCATGCTCCAATATAGATGACAGCATATGATTAATAGCACTGTGCAAGAGATTAAATAGCATGTTGTACTGAATAACTGTTTTGCATTTTGGTGGAACAAGTTTTTAAAGTCTTTACTGAAGTGTTTCCATAGTCTAGTGGTTAGCATGTTTGCCTAAAAACATCCCTAGTTTGAGACCAGAGGTCATAACCCTGGATAAATAGGAGGGTTGTAGAAAGGCATCTGGTGTCACATCTGTGCCAAATCAAATATATAGATCCATCTGCTGTGATGACCTCTTGGGTAGTAAGGAAGCAGAGAAAATTTATAATCCTGCTTAAGCAGTACGAACATTTAACATAAAAAAATCACCTAAAGTTTTTTTCAGCTCCTCCCTTGGTCACAGTGAGTCACCACAGTGAGTGGGTAGCTTCATATGTGTGATTCGGTGATTTGGCTTATTGGGGTTGGGTAATAGATCAGGAGGGGCTAGGGCCACCTTGCCCTCCATCTCAACGCACCCCCTGCAGAAGAGCTCAGACTTTCCTGGCAGCAGATTCCTGCCTTGTCCTGTCCAGTTAATACTTGTTACACATCTGGCAGCATTTTTTGAAGGCTGCCCAGCATGAGACAATCACTGGAGAATCCATCTGCTATTATAATGAAAACAGATGAAGAATCTGCTGTGTTCATTTTCATTTCTGTTGCATGAAACGTGTCAGAATTACATTTTTGAATTTCTCTTTCTTCAACTCATGAGGTACCAAAACATACGACTTTGTGATCACTGTGCAGCTCATACATTTTATTTGCCACTTTTTTTTTGTTTGTTGTGACGCTGCTTATCACTTTCAGATACGCATCTCGTATCAGGCACTGCTGAGATTTGTGCCCACTTTCAATGCATCATCTTCTTTTTCCCCGCACAGTTTTCACAGTCTAGGAATGACCAGCATTACATTATTATCTGAAATAAATGCACATTCTGTCAGAGACAAACTCATGAGCTGTCCTGACTGTTTTCTCCCAGCAGTTCCATGAGAATCTCCTGGTTGGAAAACTCCTGAAGTGAGGAGTTCATCTCATCCAGAAGATCCTCTCCCAGCAGGAAGCTTTTTAAATCGTGCAGAGTCAAGCCGATCCGGTGGTCTGTTATGCGATCTTGGGAAAAGTTGTAGGTCCGAATCTTCTCTGATCGTCCTTTAGTGCCGATCTGGAGGAGAAGGAAGAGGAGAAGCACTGAATTTAGCAATGTTTGTTACTTCTAGCAACAAAACCACTAATATCTTACCCCTGTTTTCATTATATTTTCACACCAGTCAAATTCAACATCATGTCAGTGTTTTAGAGACAAAGCATCACATCTGTATTTTATGGTTTCCACCTGTGGTTTACCTTTAACTGTCCTTTGTATCTCACTGTGTCCCACCTGTATTTTCCGCTGGTTGTAGCGTTTGCTGGTCTCCTCTTCCAGCTTCATGCTGTACAGTTTTGCTCTCAGGGACTTCATGGCTTTCTCCCTGTTCTTCAGTTGGGACCGCTCCTGCTGGCATTCCGCAACCACACCTGCCCAACAAACACACAATAAAGATCTACTTTACTGCATTTATCCATCCTTACATCTTTTTCCCTTTATCTAATTCAGGGTCGTGGGGGATCTGGAGCCTATCCACTGGATAAGAGCCAGGGTACAGCCTGGATAGGTTGCCAGTCTGTCGCAGTGCTAATACATATGCACAAACAACCATTCACGCTCACATTCACACCTACAGTCAGCTTACAATCACCAATTAACCTAGCTCCTTTCAACCACTTTAAACAGCACTGTCATCTCCTTTCATTAATAGTCTATGAAAAACAGTCTATTTTCCCCATTAGTGGAAAGAATAAAAGATGCCCGAAACTTGTTTGCCATGTATTGCATTCAGTTTGTACAGTTTTTACCTGTAGGAAGATGAACAATCCTGACAGCGCTGTCTGTGGTGTTGACATGTTGACCTCCAGCTCCACTCGCCCTCTTAGTGTCTATCCTGAGATCCTTTGGGTTTATCGTGAAAGAGATCTGACAAGAACACACACAAACTCTACAAATTACATATACTACATATATTTAGATAAGCAGCAGCTAAACAGAACAAAACACTCTGGAAACTTTGTAAGTTTATTGAGGATTCATTTGAGGAAACTGAGCTGTTTTAACGGCATCCTTATTGTTTAGATTCATCCATCTATCGTGTGCAGCTGTACCTCAGTGGGCTGGGGCAGCACAGCCACAGTCATGGTGCTGGTGTGCATTCGGCCCTGTTTTTCAGTCTTGGGAACCCTCTGAACGCGATGAACTCCTGCCTCAAACTTCATCCTTTTGTAGCTCTGAGGGCCGCTGATACTAGCTGAGGCGTGACGTAGTCCACCTGTTCATATGTGAGCAGTGAAAAAATGTGAATTCAGTTTTTTATTTGGCAAATAATTAACATAGATTAACATAAATAAATGTAATATTTGTGTATTCTTGTTTTTGGGTTTGTTTTTTTTTGGGGTTTTTTTTACAACTGGTGGTCTAAGGAATTTGTTAAGCACTGTAGCATAAAAAAGCTGAATTCCCTGATGTTGTTTTATTATAACAACCGCTTAAATGTCACTACTCTAATACAAAAACAGATGGAAAAAAATAGGTATGAATTGAGTGAATTGAGTCTTTTAATGTGACCATGAATAAAGTATTTGTTTTGGTGCATGTTTTTAGATTATAAGTTTAAAAATGAACTTTTGCTCACTGTTTACTGGCACTATTTGAATCCATACCGCCAAACATTCAGCATCTCTGTGACACAAGGGCTCCCTCTTGTGCTTGATATAAGTTATTACAATTTTACTAAATCAAAGCTTCAGGCCTTTGCTGTTTTTTGTAAATACATATTTTACAAATCTACTTTTTCTTCTTTTTTTAATTAGACATCACCTCATAACCTAAATTTCAGTCACTAGCTGAAAAATTGCCAAACACTGTCTTTTTCATGTGGAAAGGACACATAAATTTGAGTTCACTCTGATTCTGACAGATACTAAACAAGAGAAAATCCATAAAAGCGTAAGAGTGACCACGTGACTGAGACCACCGAAAACTAATCAAGAATAATTCTTGATTAGTTTTGATTCTTCTCTCAAATTTGTTAAACAAGCATTTCTGTTTCTCTGTGAAGTTTTCTTAGTGCATGGCATTATTTTTGTTTGTGCTTTCTTTTGTCTTTTAGGATTATTACTTTGCTATGAGTAAATATAGTAATTTGAAATTTGGCTTCTGTAAACTACATGATTTCATATATATGATGCTGAGCTTGTGTCTTTAACTGAACAGATCTATTTTAATTTCTTTCCTTCATTTGGAAATCCAATAAATAAATTAAGGGAATCTTTTTTTTAAAAAAAACTGTAATGATAGTTTTCTTAAAAGGTTTAACAATGATATGATGGCAAAAATAAATATGTGGAAGATTTTGTAATAGAAATGTATGTGTCCACTGACCTAGCTCACTGGTTGTGTGCTCCAGGATGTCAAAGGACCAGCCGTGGTGATGAGCAAAGCCCTGGTACATGTCAAACACCTTAAGGGGAGAGGAAGTTGGCATGTAAATACAGAAAAAAAACATTTTGCTTTATTCTTTATTGCAGATGGCATGTGTGTCTGTGAGCATCCCGTTTTTGGCCTGCTGCAATAGCAATATTCAATTTAAAATAACTAATACACATATGTACTTCCTGACCTCAGCAGTGAACAGCATGGCTTCTTGACCACCAACGCCAGCGGTGACCTCCAGGACGAGGTCACTCAGATCAGTCTCCTCCTCTGGAATCAATAGATCCAGAATCTGATTTGATGATGCATGTTGATTAACAAGAGAAATGTGATAATGTGTCAGCTGTGCGACAAGTATAACAACACTGAAAAAGCAAAGAGAAACGCTGTCAGCGCACTCAATAAGATTTACCAACAGCACGGTTGAGACCTTGATATCACAAAGTGAAAAATCAAGTTTCTACCTTTTGTCTAAGAGTTTGAATATCTTCCAAACAGCCTGCTCTCTCCACCTCTGCCAGTTCCCGCAAAGATGGGTCTTCATCTTTGAGGAAAAACAGACACAAATACAATTTTTACCATAATCTGAGAGTGATTCTACTCTCACAAAGTGAGAGCCAACTGTGGCTTATTAATTAGAGATCTTTCTCCACAAACCTTTCAGAAGCATCTCAGTCTCTGCAATCTCTTTTTGCTTGGTGTCCAGCTCTCTGATGGTCTGGATAAGAGGAGCCAGAAGGGACACTTTGGTCCTCTTGGCCTTCAGTTCATCCTCACTGCACTGCTCCTCTCCCAAATTACCACTGATGGCTTGTAAACATTCGCTGTACTGTGCCTCAGTCTTCCTCAGGTGCTCCTGCAGAGACTTCCTGGCAAAAATCTCATCCACTGACAGCAACTTCACCATCAGTGGTGTGCTGGTGTAAAGAGTTCTTTTAGCTCTATTTTCAACAGTTTGGTTTAAGACATATGGTGGTTTTTGAAAGTGAGGTATCCATAGGTTATAGGCAGACTCTTTTACTCTGGGCAGAAGGTTTACAAGTCTTCTGTAAGCCATTTTACATGTAGATGTGGCTGAAATATTCACTGCGTAGTAAACAGACTTGATTCTTGCCGGTCTCTAGTCCATTTAGCCAAATCTCATTCAAAAATACAAAAGTTGGTATTTATTTATGTTTTAACACAAATAAATTACTCCCAGATGCTAGGGACCATTTTTGACCCGAGGACAACTCAAGGGTTACGATACAGCCTATATAGTGAAGAAAAATTCTTCAACTCGGCGTAAATATAACACGGTAGTGATAATTTTACTTTTTTAAAATTTTGTAACAGGTTCAAGTCAGTGGTGAGCAGCTATAATGCGGAATACTACAACCAACAACAGATTATTCTTTTGGATTTAGAAAATCTTTGACAAAACATGGCTGATGGGCGGGGGTTTTACTATTAAGTCTGAACTAATCTACAAAAACATGATATGAATATCTGAGGAGGTAAACAACTCACTGAAGGTTCCCTGCTAGCTCAACGTGATCATGAAATCAAATGTCAAGCTGCCGAATGCTTTAATCCATTTTTCCAGTTAGCGGTGGCTACATCGGAACAGGCTCCAGTCATTAATTCTTTAAACATTGTCTAGAAACGTCCTATTAACATCATTTACAGACAGCTTGCGTCGTTACCACCTTGCTAAAGGGCGCAGACATATTGAACATTTTCTTCTTTTTTTCATATTTCTTGCGGTTGGGAAACAGCTTTACAGTTCACTGCTGCCACCTCCTGGATGGTGCTGTGTACTGCACCTGGCCACAATGAGAAACTAAAGAATGGGTTACCGCACATGATCTGAAATTGTGGTAAACAATAACAACAGCAACAATAACAACAACAATAATGATAATGATAATAACGCTGTTCCCATGCACAGACACAGTAGCTCTACTCAACTATTTAGCCATAAGCTTGCAAGTTTACTGTAGTAACTTGACCTTTTTTTTTTAAACCTCTTCTGATTTCATTATGCTTCCAGCTTCAGTTTGACTGTAATTTCATATTTACTTCTAATTTCTGACTACCAATTTGTTAACTTGGAAGAGATAGTCTAATTCAAATTAGACTACATACTGATGTTTTTGTTTTTTTATGGTATAATTTATCATATATTCTCAAAGAATATGAAAGTTGAATAAAAATGGCATTTTCTTCATATTTGTGACTAAGAATTTCATGTCATTCAACATGTTTATTACCCATTTCTGAAGGATATAACTATTTACCCTTCAGAAACTGTCACAACTGAAGAAGCCTCTCAGATGAGAGGTAAACCGTCTTCATATAACTTAAAGAAGTCCAATTTGTTTCTTTCAAATCTCCCTAGACTTCTATAAAAAAGAATTTAAGATGGAATGACCCCCATGTTATTCTTTGACCAAACTTATTGAAACTAACCTTAGATATGAGCACACCTTCTTCTTTGAGCTAATGATATAAATGAATACTAAATTCAGTAAGTTTCCCATCCTTGATGAACTTGTCAACAAAATCCACACTGTAAATGCTACTTGAACAGACAAGGAAAAGACAAATATCAGATATACTGTCATAAATTATATTTTAGAAATACAGTTTAATGAATTTAGCCTATTGGATGTGCAAATGTGTAATGTTAATAAATCCCTGACCCCCAAGATAAACATATCCTTCCATATATAATTATACTAATCAGTCTTGCATAATCTTGCTGCTACTAATTAACAAGGCTACTTTGTTTTTAATTAACTGTGGGGTGGGGGGTTTCGAGTGGCCTCTCATGGCATTTGGAGTCAATGATATTGCATGTGAATTGTAGACCCCCCACTGCTTGGGCATGGTGTGAATCATTAGGATTAATTAACATGCCACTTGAATATAATGCTGAAACCCATATTATACTGGAAGTAATTGGCAATCAAGAGGATGAGCAGGGACCATATGTGGTCTGGGGTGCAGGTATTTCACTGTGTTCTGTCTTAAATCTGGGAATGTATGTGCATACAAACAATAATTCATCAGCACACATGCATGAACAAAACTCTCTAATATCAGCATCAACACATCAATACAAACACATCATTTTTCTTGGTACATACTTTGCATACTTTACTGCTTGCTCTGGCCCACAGTAGATTGTTCAGTGCTCGAAATAGACACCAGGAAAAATAGCACGCAGTTTCCCCACTATGTGAAATTTAATGGAAAATTAAATTTCACAAACTTTTAAAGTTTAAAGTCGTATACAACAGACTGTTAAATAACATTAGTACATATACACATTTAGCTTGCAGAAACTGTAAGCTAAATAGCAAAGAATGGCCTTTGTGGCTTTTACAAAAACGATTTTGTCACCTGAGCATTTTATTGACTTTAAGCTGCTTTGAAATGTATCTGGGACAGCTTTCAACCAGAACGACTAAACTTGTAAATTAGAGTTTGACAACAGGATCAAGAGACTAAACTTATCAGGGTGGACTCCAGTATGCAAAATGAGCCCTCACATACATCTTCAGTGACCCTCTCTCATGTTTTCTCCCAGTTGATCAACAATTCCCATTTCACTGTCCTGTAAATATTAAATTATACAGAGATCCTGATTGTGTTTTTTATGACTTAAATAACAGAAAAGTGTTAGAGAAAAAAGCTGAGACAGTGTCTGGAAATAAACCTACATTACATCCCCCAGCTTCCCCCACTGGTTTCAGCGAAAGAGCTACTTAACACATTCCAGGCAGGGTGTGAACTTAACCACCCTGTACATTATCTGCATTGTAGAGCTTTTGTTTGTCAAGCAGTGGGAATCATGGCAGAATTGGGGAAAGAGTGTCTTATTCATGTTTTCCATGTAAGAACAGGCTCAATAAAACCCAGTGATGAAAATTGTTGTTTCCATTTAAATGTTTGAAGCATCCTGAAACGGGAGTGTTTGTTTCAGTCATAAATATTAATCAGGTACACTGATTAAACATCCGTGGGCCTTTCAAACTTTTCAGAAACCCTGAAAATAATTAATTGGTAATTGAATTTACCAGTATTTACCAAGCAATGGCTGATGTTCATCGTATGCCTAATTGGTTAAAGGTTGTGTGCTAAAGATTTTTAATAATAAATTCTATTTAAACAGTAGTATCGATTTTCACCCAAAATATCCTAACTAGTGCATGCATAATTTTATTTTTTCCAGTGTTAACAACACAGAATTATTCAATAGTAACTCTAATTTCAAGCTGCATTAAAGATTCCGAACATACCAACTTTAAAAAAAGACTTTAACCTCCTCTAAGACCCGAACTCTTCCACGGCATGCATTTTTAATTTCTCTTTGATATTTGGTCACATTGGGGCCCGATGAACGTAAAAACAAATAATTACCAGATTTTTTTTAACCTTATTTTTGTTTTTAAGAAAAACATATCAATATGAGGATATTCGTTTAAAATTTTGATAAAACTGTAGCAGTATAATGTCCTGGTAAGTGGATATCAGGCCCTTGTAGAGCAAAATTCAATATTTTGGTCTAAATAACCCAAAATGTGATGTCCACATATGTGGACGCCAGGTCCTAGGAGGTTAAAAGGCTTATTTCGCGTGTACCATGATGTAGAATGAAGCGCCATATCCAAAATAGAGGATTTGGAAATATTATTTTGTTTTTTGCATATTTGCGGTCTGCAAAATATGCTAAGTTCCGGAGGATGCCACGATTTTCAAATCGGCTAACGTTTAGAAACTTCTTACGTTTAAGTGCGTGAGATATATCTGTTTACATTAGCTTCAAACGCTGAATGGCGCTCAGAAAGGCCATGTTTTTTTCACGACAGTTTTGCAGTGGGAACACGTTCACTGCGTGGTGACGTCACCGAAACTGAAGCCAGCTTTCATTTGTTGACGTTTTAAAGAGACAACCTCCCCTTTTACTGTGATTGGTTTGCGCCATTTGCGCACCGATTTCAAAAGAGTGGCTGCAACTGGCGGATTTTCAGTTGAGGAGTATTTAATCTGGGAAGAGCGGGCGACAGTCGAAAAGATACTTGACCAGCTAATAGGACTCTTCTGTGGATAACGATATAACAACAGTAAGGTAAGAGGAATTACGTACCTTTTCTAAACTTTTAACAGTTCTCTTTAGCGGAATGTTATTCTGCTCGCGGTATGAGGAGTTTGTCGTAAGTAGCTTCTTACTTGCAAACTACTTACCATATTATCATCTAAGACCACGCAAATGTAGCTCGGTATTATTACAGAATTTTATTTAACGCCCATCACACTCTCATTAATGTCCAGTTCATGTTATTTGACATACGTTTGACCAAAGACAGCATAAATGGGCGAAAACCGAGTAGCTTCACGTCATCGCTACATTTCCGCCAAATTTGCATCGCGCCAAAATCAAGACTTTGGAAAACTATCTTATTGAAAAGTTTCCAACCTTATTTCACCTTTTAAACAACAGTGTTTATATTATAGCTTTATTCCCTGTCTAGCCACTCATAGGTTACATTTAATGTGGCCTGGTTAGCTTGCATTTGGGAAGCTGTGTGCGTTCAGTCCCGTGCACTCCGTAAAACCTAACCTAACACAATCTTGTTATTTCTCTCCTGTACTTAGAAATCTGCAAAGTGAATGTCTCATTCTAACGGAATCACCATGAAGTTTGCCGCATGCGAATCTCCAAGAGCCTCTGCCGTGGAGGCCAAAGCTTCCCCAGTAAAAGAGCCCATCCCCATCAAACCTCAGTGTTCCCCTGTAAAGGTGACCACGGTGTTGTTCTCTTCCAAAAACAACACCAGTGCAATCCACGACAAGGAAAACAGCACTGGCATGGCGCATGACAGGACTCTGGAGTTTGAGGATAGTGGTTATCTGTCTCTGCAAAACAGTCAGATTGAATATCACCATGAGAACGAAGAGGATGGCCACATCCTGGGAAAGTCCACAGTAGTGTCGTCTACTGCTACAAATCAAGGAATACCACATAATTCTCCTTCCAAATGTCAAGTAAGGAGCACCCCTATTCAACTAGAGGCAGTCTGCACTCCTGTGGTTCGTCCCCAGAGGAGAACTGCGGCATACTCGTCGTCCACCCCATCCGGCCATCACAGCGACAGCCACCTGCCTATACTGAACTTCCAGCGGGTTGTGTGTGAAGAACTTGCTAAGAGCTATGAGAAGAATAAGAGGTAAGATTTTGACATCTCGTTTAACTGGGTGTTCATCTGGATTGGTTTACACTTGGACAGCTATAAAATGTTGTCTTTCTGTGTGTGTTAGGTATGACTGGAACATTGTCACAAAAGTTGCAGAGAATTTTCTTTTGGATCGGGTGATTGGACGTCAGATGGGCTTGGAGTACAGCGATATCTTTCAGTCTCTGCTGGCCAGAAACATGAGATGTATCCTGACAAAGATCCTGGCCTTTCTGGAAGACTTGGACCTCATTAGGTAAGCTACAAACCCTTCACTTTGTCCTATCTGGATAAATGTATTTGGCAGTAAGGAAATTTGAATTTAGGTGATATCAAAATAAATTTTTGAATCTTTGTAACTGTTAATTTTGTGCTCTTATTAATCGCATGTTACATTTCCTTTTTCAACTTCACAGTTGTAAGAAAGTGAGCAGGACTTGGAGGAAAATCATCTGTGAAGATGCAGCAGCTCTGAGGCGGTGTCAGCGAGCTGAGCAGGAACTCGGGGTGAGGAAACTCGCGCAACGTGACACTGATTCAGACAATGCTTTTGTGCTTCAGGCCATCAGTGTGATTCTTATCAAGTAGTTACATCGTAAGAAAGACCACAACCTACCGTACAGGTCTTCTTACAAGTTATTTAAAAGAACAGTTGCACATGTAAGGAAAACATACAACGGGTGGTTGTTAGAGCTATAAGAAAGGATGACGCATTCACAATTCATGTCATCTTTCTATAAGGCAACCTGAATAAGAATATTTAGTTTCGAGTCTTTATTTTTCTTTTCTTGCAACAATATGAATAACAGTATACTGCTAAAGCTGCAAATGTTCTAATCATTTGATTAATTCATTTTTAGGAGTCAAGAAACTCTCTGAGACAGAGGGGTATTGGTTTGACAAGAGATGTGGCCGTCTCCAGGATGGTGCTGTCCTGCATGCAGACCATGGCTTCCTCAAAGACTCCATCTTCATCATCATCATCCTCGTCCACCCCCAGCTGCATGACCACCAGACGGGCTGCTGCCTCTCAGAGGGGCAGCACACCCACCTCCCGATGCTCACGCTTCAACGAGTACATCCAGGTGAGCATCGTTTTCAACAATTCACTCTGATGCAACAGAACTGGAAAAACAACCTCATGGCCAAGATTAATTTTCCAAATGATGTTTTCACTGTAGGAAATGCATAAATGTTCCTTATAGCCTTGTTTTTAACAAACCTCCATGTTTCATTCTTTCTATCTCCAGGCTGCCAGCACTCTGAAGCAGCACGAGTCTCTTCGTGCCTGCAAACGCTGCGGCTCACCAGCGACACATCTGAATGAGGTTCAGAAAGCTACGTGCACTCGCCTTAGTTGTCTCTTCACCTTCTGCACTCGCTGTCAGGAGTCTTTCCACGGCTCGACCCCCTGCAGAACCGTGACTCCCCGAGCCAGCTTCTCTAAGACATCACCGGGGAGCGCTCGCAGCAAGAGGAACATCAGGCGACTGTGACCGAAGCTTTGTGGAATTTTATTCCGATATTTTTTTATTTATTTTTTTGTTTTGTTTTAAAGCAGCTAACCTCTGAGCCAGCAGTGTTTCCACTAGCACTGTCCAAACTTCGGACAAGAGTGGAAGTTTTTATATAAGCTCGACCTGAAAATGGCTTCACTGCATGTACTTTTCCTAAAACCTGTATACGGAAGTCAACACTGAGTGAAACACTCAAAGAACGACTGACACAATCGAACACAAAATATCCTGATTGTGAGAAGACGATGCCAAAAAAACCAAAATAAAGGCTTTTATTTTATTTTAAATGAAATGTATGTAAATATATTGTAATGTAACTTTTAGATAATGTAAATTGTTTAGTAGTTTTAAATAAATTTTTGATACTCAGGAAATATGAATAAGTATTAAAGTTTATTGTATTGTACTGTATTGTATTTCCTGTAAATACATTGTTTCTTTAAAACCTTACCTTGTGTTATTCTACTTATTTTTAAAAACACAACATTTATCTCGGGGAAGCTGAATAAAGCTGCACTCATCTGTTTAGTTTGCAATAAGAAGTGATGTGCCTTTGCCATCAGTTTAACACTGCTTTGAAGTTTGAATTCTATATATTTAAACTGCTAAATCAAAACAATTAAACTTTTCGCAATTTAGTTTAAGTGATACTTAAGTCGGTTTTATTTATATGGTACCAATTCAGTTTAGCCTGGTTCATTACCTATAGAAGACAGTAGTGGCATTTAAATTAATGGCAAGCATGAAAGGAAAAGCTCTGCTTCATGGGAAATCCTACAGCAACATAACTAAAGGATAGTGGTTTAAGGTCTCCTGATCCTGCTTTTATCAAAAAGGAAAGTGAAGTGTTCACTTAAAAGTGCAGATAGTCTGTTCCCTGATCAAAACTGGGAGCTGGTTCTACACAAGTGGTTTGATAGCTGAAGGCTCTTTCTCCTTTTCTACTTTCTCAAACTCTGAAATGACAAACATGCAGCCTGTAAACAAAGCACCTTATTGGGTTAATACTATACTGCAAGACTTTTTTAAACATGTACTACTAAATAATATGACTATTAAACTTTAATGCTTGATGACTACTTTCAGGCTGGACTGCAGAAACCTCAGAAAAACTTTGAGTATAACACCAACTACTGCATTTAAAGCTCCAAACTATTTCTCTTTTTAATAATTTCCCACAGAGCCGCTGTAATCAACATGCAGCCCCAATGGCCACGTTTTATACATCAGATGTGAACAATTTCTTTTCAATTCTATCTGCCAGCTTTTATTACAGCAGAGGGCAGTGTTGCTTGCTACCTCTCCATCTCTTGTCCACTGAAGTAATCTATAACTGCGACTATGACTTAAATGAAAAAAGCCTCTCAGTGCCAAAGCTCTCTTGTGAAATATTTAAATTCTTTTAATACGATGAATTAAAGCCTGATTGTAAAAGCATTTCAAGCTGTATAAACAGCAACAAACTATGAGGAAAGGTCCGGGAAATCACATAAACAGGCAATTTTACCTAAAAGATAAAAATCCCATATACAGACACACAGACTAATTCACAAGGACAATTAAGCTTTTCTGTATTTTTATGACCATTTGTCAACTTATGAAATTTGACTGTTATTTTGTTCTTCACATGGAAAATACAGGACATTTAAATGAACTGAAGTGATCTTGCAGTATCTTTCTGCAAGATACTGTGGATTATAGGATAACTGGTCATGTATGCTTGTACGGATTTATGTTAACACTGTTTAAATAAAACAGATGAATTATAGAGAGCCTATTTTACAAAGTATTAAAAGAAAAAAACACATTTACGCCCAGAAAATGTAGAATCTGGTCTCATGTTTTATGAGGTGTACCTGCAGTGTATATACCTACCATGTACATCTTCTTACACAGGGGTCAGTTTTGGGGGAAAAAACTAAAGAAATAGTTCACAATTCATTGTGGCAGGCTAGCATGGTGACTCATGCTTAGGACAAATATGAAAAAGTATAGTTTTCACTTCCTCTTTCTGCCTTTACACTCATGAGTACAGCACTGGACCCAGTCTTGCAAATTCAGGCCAGAGGGGAGTGTTGACATTAATCACATATTTACATAATTTTCCTCAAAATTTCATGGTCCAACATCCTTTTATTACAGTGAAGATTCAAAATAAATTATTTTTGTTCGCCAGTGTTAATCTTCTTTATCTTGCTGTACGATCATCATATAACCACAGTCCTGTGAAACTCAAGGCCCCACCTGGCTCCTTGATCACCTCATAAAGGAGCTGCCTTGGAGGCGCATTTCCTCCAAGCTTCAGCAAAGATGCGACTGTCATGCAACTCTCGTGTGCACATTAATCTTCAGTGGTGAATCACCACTGAAGATTAATGTGCACCTTTCTTTGCTGAAGGGATTAACATGTAGTTAGTGAGGGAGGTGGTGCTTTCAAGCATCCATACATTTTCTGCTACATGTTGTTACGCTGGGGAAGATCCTTGACTACATTTTCCTCAGCGGTGTTCCACCATAATAATTTGGGGTTGCGTGCTCATGTAGGAGTGTTACATGATGTTCAATGAGGTCTTAATAACACCACAGTGAACCTGAAGAAGCCCTTGCTGTAGCATTCATGGGTATCTCGTTAACAACCCAGTTTTTAATGTTTTACAAAAAAATTGGAGATTCTGGACAGAAGTTTTAGAGGCGTGTTACATTTATCAAAGTTATTATATTAATAATTTTCCAATACTCATCATAAACTCAGTTCTGCTTTTCGATAAAGTGCCTGCAAAACCTGAAGTGCCTTTTTAACGTTAGCATTTAAATGCATTTTTTTTTTTTTTATCCCTGTGAGTCTGACCTTGTGCTCTTGGAAAATCCGCTTTTAAAATAAACCCTCACAAGCATTTGAAAAGTTCCTCCTGGAATGAAAATATCTGTCTTCAGTTTCCTCTTAAAAATCTTTTCTTGCATCAGTCATCGTTTGTTTAGAAGAGTTATGAAGCCGCAAATAGCATCACTGACATTACATGATTGCCTCTGACATTTGGAGAACAGCCCATTTGTCTCTCACCTCTTTCTCTCTCCCTCTCTTTATCTATACCTCGCTCGCTTTTCGCTGACTTGCTGTGTGTGCGCGTGTGTGTGGTTTGTTGAGATGACGCATACAAACATAAGCCAGCATTCATTTAGCTCTTGCATGGAAATGATTTCTGTTTAGCAAGATGGAGCCGTGACGTGGTTCTCAGAAAAGCCTCGGTGCACCACAGGTGTGCGCTTGTCAGAGGTCACTGTGAAATAGCTGGTGTACATTTAAGGTTTACAGTTAAGTTTCTTTGATTTTGGCCTCGTAAAAAAACACATTTCTTATCAAAAATGGTTTCCTCTATTCATGTGGACATGTTATGTGAGAAACCTAAAAGAAAATAAAAAAACAACATTAATCTTAACAATAGCCTCCTGAGAACCAGCCTATTCATTAATGTCCTCTGTAAAGGCCATTTTTTTGGTCTATATCTTTTGACTTATTAGAAGTTTTGCATTTGCTGTCTTTCCAGTGTTTAGGACTCAACAAAATCATCCTTATTGATTTTATTAGTTACGCCTGAAGCCTGTTATTGTGTCCAAATTTAAGATGAGCCACCAGGCCCGAACGCTGTCTGTGGAGACAAAAACATTGGCGCTTTTAAATCAAAAGCAAAGGCGATTGTTGCATTTTATGACTATTTTTCTGGGTTCTTTTGGGATATATGACTATTAATGTCAGCCAGTGCTAAATGAAGTTTACAATGAACCAATAAGTGTCCATCTTATATAATGAAAAAGTTTTATACTGAAAACAAACAGGTTGCTTATCTCGGCATGAAAACTGAAAACACTGGACTAACCTAATTCTTCTTTTTTGTTTAGGAACCTCACAGTTCTAATCACAGCCTGACTGATGTGTTTTACATTCGTGTAAGCATACAGAGAAAAATATAAGAAATATACTTGAGGTATTTTAAAAAATATTATCTTGCCACAATTTGATCTCTAATCATTTGAGTTATGGAAGGTACCACTCTGCAAATCGCAGACCCTAATTAAATATGTTTGCTTAACGAATGAATGAGCCAGTAATATTTATTTTTACATATTAGAATAAAACGTGTCTTCTTTTTTCAACACAGTGTGAGCCAAATGACCACAAATGATCAAATGCAAAGACAGTGATTTGGCTTGAAAGTAATTGAGGAGCCAGAGATGTGCTGATAGAGAGAAGAGCAGCAGCTGTACACCTGACATGTAAGAAAATGTCATGATGATGGAACTAAATGGACGATTTTGTAAAACGTGAGAGCTGCTGATGGAGCTGTTGCAGCGGCTGCTGATTAATCTGTGCTGTGGCCTTTTGCTCCCCCTGCAACCGAGGCTCATTTATCCCGCGGGTTTATTGATCGCCTGCCGCAGCGAGACACATCTCCAACACAATCAGACCTGATGCTAGGCTTGGCTTCCACCTCTGTGTGTGTGTGCATGCTTTACTATGTGTGTTAATAAACAGGTGTTTAGCAGACTCCATGGTTACTTAATCACAGCGTGCAGGTTTGGACCTGAAGGCTCCTGATGACATAAAGCGTCACCACATGGTGAAATCCATGTCTTTATTTCTGCCGTCATCCCTCTTGCGTTTCTCCTGTCACTATTTTTGGTGTTTTTATCTGCCTCTTTTGAAGTTCACTCTTTTTCTGCTTTTTTGCATAAATAGCTCATTTTAGCCCAAGGACAGAGGGTGCGGGGGTTGGTGTATGTCAAGGCAACATCCGGACCATGTGAGCTGTGTGTTTTTCAGGTTGATGATCCTGATGTGCAGTGACTTCCACAGGTCAATTGGCCATGTGTCACCAAAGTTGAACTGTAAAAGCCCTGAAATTAAGCTGTCATTCGAGCGCCTCCAGCACAGCAAGAAAGAAACAGGAAGTGAATCAAGAATGGAGCACAACAAACAAACCAAGTTCACTGCTGTGCTGCAAGCAAGCTCAAATATTTTGTAACCTTAATCCATGAGAGAAAGTTTGCTATCTCCCTTTGAGAAACATCCAGCTTCATATGTTTTATATGTTTTGGTGGGAAATATTTGTCCTGTACCCTTTAAGCAGCTGTAGCTGTTGTATTGAGACAATAATTTATTGTATATCTGTACTTACCAAGTCTCATGATAAACAAATGTATTTCAATGACAAAGTCAGCCAAATCACACCCAAATCATCCTTTGGGAAACAAGTGATGTACCAGATTGACCCACTGGGCAGCACAGAGGCAAAATGAGCTCTGGTGGCCTTTTCCAGTTTGCTTACCTACCACCCGTGATGTGGCTTGTGATTTTTTTTTAATGCTCAAATTTATTTATCATATCATAATACTGATAATAATATAGATAAACACACGGACCCTCCACATCAGGCAAACAGATCCCTAATAATTCAAGTCACGATTGTGCATTAGTTGTACATATTTTGGGGCTTTGAAGGTCTTGGCCCCATGGGGGGCTGGTAATCCAGCCTTGAATAATAAACACAATTGTGGAATCAGTTACTATTAAAATACATGGTGGCTTTCATATTTACACCTAAATTAAGGGGTTTAGATAATCTGGCTTCAGCTGTTGTTCAGGGGTCTTGTGTGTGTGTGTGTGTGTGTGTGTGTCTGTGTGTGTGCACGCCTTTTTAAAAATTTGCGACTGCCTGGCTGCTTGTGCTCTTGTCAGTTCTGATTTAATCTGGTGATGTACAGTTCAGCAATGATCTCATCCATTCCAAGTAATTGTAAATCTTCTAAAAATAGGAGACAGGTTTTAATGAAAGTTCTAGTGTGAAAGAATCAGATCTAATCAGATTTCAGTTGTTTAAAAGAAGAATTTCTGTGTGTATATATCATCGTTTGCAGCTGCCTTTGTGTGTTCCCTGGACTCGCTGGATTCTGTTGCTTTTCCTTTAATTGGCTTTATTTTCGAAAATATATTTAAAATTTATGCTTGCCTACCTCTAATCATCCATCCATCCTCTGCCGCTTATTCAGGGTTGCGGGGGGGCTGGAGCCTATCCCAGCTGTCTTAAAGCGAAAGGCAGGGTACACCCTGGACAGGTCGCAAGTCTGTCGCAGGGCTAACACAGAGAGTCAGACAACCATTCACACTCACACCTATGGGCAATTTAGAGTTTCCAATTAACTTATCCACACTAACTGCATGTCTTTGGACTGCGGGAGGAAGATGGAGTACCCAGGGCGAACCCACTCAAACATGAGGAGAGCATGCAAAGTCCACACAGAAAGACCCTGAAATCGAACTCAGGATCTTCTTGCTGTGAGGCAACAGTGCTAACTGCCGCCCTTAGATTCAGATTCCTTAACATGATAGAAAACAGTAGGGCAACAGGTTTGATAGGCATAGAGTAAAATGCTGACAAAATCTTTCTGCACTCTTTTCCAGATTTGTGCCTCGATAAAATCCTGGACTTCATGGCTTGGTTTGTGCTCTTTCATGGAAGCTTTTAACCTACAGTCTTCAACCCACTAATCCCACTGGTGTTAGTGGGTTAATAACAGTCCTTATATTTAAAGTGATCTTAGTCTGTCCAATTATTAAAGCTAAAAGCCTGCACTTCAGCATGTCATTGACTTTTAATACTTAACTGAACCTTAAACCTTGACCTTAAATAACGCAAACAACTTATGAATATGAAAGGACTTGTTATTTAAAGAATCCTCCTCTCACAGTGGTGCATATTCCAACAGTGTCACACCTCTTTTATACACTGAAGGAATATTCTCACAAAAGATATACCTGTGCATCAATTATATTTTCTCTGGTAAACCTCTTCTCTCCTGTCTCTGACCCTAAAATCCTTCTCAGTATGCCATGCTGAAGGTTGTCTCACTTCCTAAAATGCAACTGATGAAAGATGACAGAGGAGACAAGATAAGATATCTTATCTTAAGAGGCACACATTAGAGAATTGAGAAAATACTAAACACAAGCGGGTGAAAGGAATAAGAGCACATGAGAAAAAGTAAAACTGTTGCATGAAGACTAACACTAAAAATGTTGACAGAGAATTAACGCTGGAAACATTAGAAATTGGATACCACAGGGAATTTACTTCATCTACATTTGTTTTGGGGTTTTCTGATTTTGTTTGTTTCATTTTTGATAGCCTTGCAAATGTGTCTGTGCACACAAACAGTTTGTGAAACCCACCGTTGCAAAAATTGCTATGAGACTGGACTGCAAAATCAATTTCAAAAGCTCCAGGGCAGCTGATAAATGGACCTGTACAAATATCAAAAGGGCTTTCATTTCTGTTTGACCCAGGTTTTGTGCGCAAAGCTGCCTTTTCGCCTAACGAGCTGATATTAAATATTTTCTGCTGTTTGTTGTATGAGGTAAGTGGAGAGAACATGAACTTAGTAAAGGTTTGCAACCAAGTCTTGTGTTATCAGTGAACAGTTCTGAGAGAAAAAAACAACAACAAGGTGCGAGGTTGAGCAGCATGCTGGATTTATGACTCTGTGGATGCACGAGTGTCCTCAGCAGAATCGTAGAAGGAGCAGTTGAGCTTTAGCAAGCGCACACGTTCACATGGACGCAAACACCCACCCACAGTGCTCGGTGTTAAAAGGCTGCAGCCCTATCTCTCCATCTATTTTTACTCTGTTTTGGTCCATTAAGATCAGCAGTGATGATAGTTAATGAGTGAAGCCCCTCGACAAAGCAGGCAGTAATCACAGACACACACACAATCACATATCCCCACAATATTGATGTGTAAGCTATTGCATGTGTTTAAAACCATGCACACTTTAAAAACTTTATGTGATATTTGGGACTGTTCATTCATTGAAGGTTCATGCCCATGATGACTGTATGTAAACTGACCACACTGATAGTTGTAACGGAGGATAGCAGGTATGAGTAGTAGTCTTTTTTCAAGACTGCACTGGACAATGAATGAATTCATTATCCCTGATGTTTTTTGCTTTACTTCCTGTCATGTGTTCCTAAAGGAAAAACTAATTCTATGATCTCTGCAGGCAGTTCTGGTTGGCAACGTGGCAGAAGAAGACAGATTAATTAACAAATGTTAGCAAGGCTAATTCACTGAGCTACGATAGTGAAAATGGTAAGGAGTGCTAAGCATCAGCATGTCAACATCGTCACTGTGAGCATTTAGCTCAAAGTGTTACTGTACAAGCACAGTTTGAAATTGGTAATTGGTGTTACTGAATCAGCAAAGTAATTTAAGTTTTTCACCCACAACAAGTAACACCTGCTAATTATAAGATCGTTGCATGTGGGTCTACCCTGCAGAACGTTGCTTATGACATTTATGAGTCAAATATCTGTTGCCATTTTGACACCTGTAAACAAAGTGAGTCACAACTGAAAGCAAGCAATTACATTTTTACCTAACACCAGAATTCAGTCATTTGGGGGCAAGCATGGTTTACCCTTTGGGTTATTTAAGGACTTTATAGTAAAAATGGCAAAGGACAGTAAAAATTAATCATAACATAATCATCAGTTAAAAGAGAAATCCGAAATATAGATTAGCATTGAGCTATGAAGAAGAATTGTTTAACATGTTCACTGTTAACCTTTGATTTAACCAGAGTATTTCAAGTTATCTGTTACACATGAACAAAGACAGCTTGTTCTTCTCCACTAAGGTCATGTTGATTCTTCAGCTTGATTTAGAGAAATTCTAACATCATAGACAATCTTAACAGTCAACAGTTATCACAAAAGAAAATTGTTAGAAAACCAGTAGTTTTTTCCTTTCCTTGTCAGCAGATGGTGACAAAAAAACTTACATATCAAAGTGTAAAATGTTGTTACTTCAGGTAGACGTGACAGGTTTGTGCATGCAAAGGAGAGACTGTACATAAATGATGGACATAGCCACTTAGGGATACAATCTGGGGGTAGTTATCACAAGTGTCTAAACACTGGTGAAACTATTTATCTTTTGAAGCAAACTTCAGCTTCAGCTTGGGCTTGGTTTTTTACCCTCATAGGTTGACACTATGTGTGGAACTTGTCCGAATTATCAAGAAGTATGCTTTTGGGAAAAATGGAGCCTGTGAAACTCCATGGATGAGCCTTTCAAGAGCCAAAAGTTTAGCAATAGGAAAGAGGAAAACAGAGAGTTTGTTAAAAAACAACAACAACATTATAGTAAAAAAAACAAAGAAATCTTTATGTGATGATCCTTTACTTGATTCCTGAGTTGATGCTTTGCTGATCAGTGAGAAAGCTACCAATGAGAGAGCTTCGTGAACTTCATCTCAGGGAACCTTTCTCTCCCACAGTGGGAGTCATTACACAGCAAAGCTGTGGAAACTCACAGTGGGATAACTGAGACGTCTCCTAAATGGCATGAAGAATGACAACATGGATGAAAGCACAGCTACATTTAGACCCTTAGTCATGATACAATCATTTAGACATGACACAACAGACCTGCAGTCCATTATCTAGTGCAACACACTTACATTAAAACTGTGAAGACCAACTAAATAGGAATCAAAGGTGTAACATACTTATTTACTTACTTCTAAAAGCTGAATTGTGATTATATCAGAAATTGTGTTAATAAACTATAATAGGCAAACTATACAACAGAACAAGATGCATTCATTTGTGGTTGTGGAGTGACGTTACGAGTGTGTGAGCCATTAGCACTGCTATTTTGACTTTTTCTTGTAAAAAAAAAGAAGAAAAAGAAAAAAAAAATCATATCATCTTAGGTTTTTCCACTAATTAGCTCTTTATGTAGCACCCAGTCCAAATCTTATTGATTCCTTCTGAAAACATACATTCATGGTAAAAAACAAAGCTAAACAAAACCAAAGTACACCACACACATCTGTCAATGCCAAGGTTTTATGTATCTGAACATAATAAAAAATCATCTTGAACTTGCCAGTTTCTAAAACTATTTACACGCAAGCCCAGATAAGCAACAGCACGTCACATTTTGCATTGGGACATTGGTTATTTAACAAAAGCGAAACCAAACTGCAGAATTACGGAGCCCCAACCTGTACCTCATAATGCAGCAATAACCTGAAGTAACTGTCATCTTGTTGTTTATGAATCTCTCGCGTTGTTGTGGAAAAATTTTGGGCCACTCTTCTTGACAATAGTGCTCATGAACATTGAGGTTTCCAAGTATTCATTCATAATTGAGAACCCAGAGTGATGCCTTAATTACTTCTTCATCTGCTAATGAAGGTGGTGACGAGCAGTACAGCTTGCAGCATTGTAGCCTTCATTTTTAACTGTATGTTCCTACAATAGAATGGCTTTAAAGGCTCTTTGAACGGGTTTTAAAATGTTCTTTTTGTTATTGGGTTTGTGTAGGTAAACACTAAAACAAAGATCTTGTATGTTCTCATTAGGATTTGTGTCCGTGTGTGGGACTATAACCTCAGCTTTATTTTGTTAACTGAAAATTATGTGAGAATGTATTTCAGGCTGTGTTACAGAGTAATGTAAAAGTAATGTAACGAGTAGAGTAATAAATTATTTTCTCAGGCAGTTAATGAAGTAACATGCTAGATTGCATTTAAGAATACTAACAAGGTATCTGTAATAAATTATTTTTTTGGAGTAAAAATTCAACACTACTTTTGTGTTTTCATTTCATTTGCATTTACCGTGTGTTGAGACCTGTTAAAGACAAGATTTATTATCTTTATGCCCTAATTTGCAAAACCTTAGAACTGGAAGATGTTTTTGTTTTGTTTGTTTGTTTGTTTTGACTCTACAACTTTTTGAAAATTACACTTTTTTGGGGGGCATACATTTATTTTTAGCAATACTTGCTGCAGAAGAAAAAGAAGATGTCTCTTTTCTCAAGACATTACTGAACAATGATTTAATTTCTTCTGATTTTTTTGGTTTATTTCCTGTTATTTGTTGATAGAGGAAAAACTGAGCTGGCAGTTCTGGTTGGCAACATGGGAGAAGATGACAGGTTACTTGACAAATGTATGCAAGTCTAGCTCATTGAGGAAAATGGTAAACAGTGTAAATGCTAATCATCAACATGTCAACATCATCACTGTGAGCATTTAAAGTAGCTCAAAGCATCACTGTATCCAAGCACAGTTTGAAATTGGTGATTGCTTTTACTGAATCAGAAAAGTAATTTAAATCTTTCACCCACACCAAGTGACACCTGATTGTAAGATCTTATAAGATTTTTTGGTTTGTTTATCCAGTTGCAGCCTAAAATACCTGAGCCTGTTTGTAAAAATAAATAAATAAATAAATAAAGTAGCCATCTGCAGAAGTCTGAATGGACACAAGCATATTTGACTTAAATGGCTGCATAAAGCTTTTTTCTTTCATGAACACTTACTGTCAGTAGCTTACCATCATTTTCTAGTGCACATATATTTAATTTATCCAATGACATAAATTCCTGAATTTAATATCTATAGTTTGTGGATGTTCTCATTCTTTATTGGTCAATGGCCATCAACACAAGTGTAACTGAAAACCCTGATTTAGCTTTACAGCATGATAAGAAACATACCAATCAGGTTTATTGTCAAGAAAGATTTGAGATCAAGTTGACATTGTTTAATATTATTTTTGTTTCCAAACTAACTTTAGTTTCGAGCAATTATTTTATACTATTACTAAACCAAATTTTTCTTTATTTTCTTTCTAAAAACAAAAAAGTATCATCCACTAAGATAAAGGGAGACAAACACATCTGACAATCACGTGTTCTTCTGTTTCAGTTTCTCGAACGCAAATTCTTCTGAAAGGGCAGCATTTAGTATTGCAATCTTGTTACAAACACCTTCCTCTCCTCTCTACAGGTGGTTTTAGCTTTTCTTTTCAAGTCTATGTCGTCTCCAGTGTTGCCTCAAGTGAGTGGAAAGACATCATCACCTTTTTTTGCTATGACTAGACTGCTTTAAGCTGATAGGATGGCAGCAGTAACTCAAATAACCCCTCATCACAACCTTGTTACAGCCAACCTTGAACCTTGAAGTAGATACAGCAACAGAACACAACACTGGGTAAAGTAATTAAGTAAAGTATGTAAATGACAAAGGGAGACAGTGACTATAAATGCACAGGGGGTGATAGGGGCAGAATGGAGACACCTGGGAGACAATGCAGAACTAAATCCGAAAATATGACATGGGGAATTATACAGGGAGTGCAGAATTATTAGGCAAGTTGTATTTTTGAGGAATAATTTTATTATTGAACAACAACCATGTTCTCAATGAACCCACAAAACTCATTAATATCAAAGCTGAATGTTTTTGGAAGTAGTTTTTAGTTTGTTTTTAGTTTGAGCTATTTTAGGGGGATATCTGTGTGCGCAGGTGACTATTACTGTGCATAATTATTAGGCAACTTAACAAAAAACAAATATATACCCATTTCAATTATTTATTTTTACCTATGAAATAAATATAACATCTCCACATTCACAAATATACATTTCTGACATTCAAAAACAAAACAAAAACAAATCAGCGACCAATATAGCCACCTTTCTTTGCAAGGACACTCAAAAGCCTGCCATCCATGGATTCTGTCAGTGTTTTGATCTGTTCACCATCAACATTGCGTGCAGCAGCAACCACAGCCTCCCAGACACTGTTCAGAGAGGTGTACTGTTTTCCCTCCTTGTAAATCTCACATTTGATGATGGACCACAGGTTCTCAATGGGGTTCAGATCAGGTGAACAAGGAGGCCATGTCATTAGTTTTTCTTCTTTTATACCCTTTCTTGCCAGCCACGCTGTGGAGTACTTGGACGCGTGTGATGGAGCATTGTCCTGCATGAAAATCATGTTTTTCTTGAAGGATGCAGACTTCTTCCTGTACCACTGCTTGAAGAAGGTGTCTTCCAGAAACTGGCAGTAGGACTGGGAGTTGAGCTTGACTCCATCCTCAACCCGAAAAGGCCCCACAAGCTCATCTTTGATGATACCAGCCCAAACCAGTACTCCACCTCCACCTTGCTGGCGTCTGAGTCGGACTGGAGCTCTCTGCCCTTTACCAATCCAGCCACGGGCCCATCCATCTGGCCCATCAAGACTCACTCTCATTTCATCAGTCCATAAAACCTTAGAAAAATCAGTCTTGAGATATTTCTTGGCCCAGTCTTGACGTTTCAGCTTGTGTGTCTTGTTCAGTGGTGGTCGTCTTTCAGCCTTTCTTACCTTGGCCATGTCTCTGAGTATTGCACACCTTGTGCTTTTGGGCACTCCAGTGATGTTGCAGCTCTGAAATATGGCCAAACTGGTGGCAAGTGGCATCTTGGCAACTGCACGCTTGACTTTTCTCAGTTCATGGGCAGTTATTTTGCACCTTGGTTTTTCCACACACTTCTTGCGACCCTGTTGACTATTTTGAATGAAACGCTTGATTGTTCGATGATCACGCTTCAGAAGCTTTGCAATTTTGAGACTGCTGCATCCCTCTGCAAGATATCTCACTATTTTTGACTTTTCTGAGCCTGTCAAGTCCTTCTTTTGACTCATTTTGCCAAAGGAAAGGACGTTGCCTAATAATTATGCACACCTGATATACGGTGTTGATGTCATTAGACCACACCCCTTCTCATTACAGCGATGCACATCACCTAATATGCTTAATTGGTAGTAGGCTTTCGAGCCTATACAGCTTGGAGTAAGACAACATGCATGCAGAGGATGGTGTGGACAAAATACTCATTTGCCTAATAATTCTGCACTCCCTGTAAACTAAGACATGGGAACAGAGACAGATGACTATCAAAATAAAGAAAATGGCAAGAAAGAAAAAGCTAAGAGAAGACAGAAAAAGCTGAGAATATTAACATAAAGAAACCAACCACAAATAACTGCTGAAAGTAAAAGAATACAAAACTCCAAATGCCACAAATGCAATAATACAAAATATCAATAGACATAACAATAGACAAAAAAAAACAAGGATCCAGCCCCTTCCCAGGGCAAACATTTGGAAGAACCACATCAGAAAATAAAATAAAATAAAAACAAAAAGATGTAAAACTCATAATATCCCAGTGTCACTGTCCATGGTGCTGAAATTCCTCCTTATTGTTTTCTAGGGTCTCCAAGGGTCTTTGAGCAATAAGTTGAGTTACTTATTGCCAAATCTTCTTCTCCCTTAGAAAATGTACAAGTTCAAGACTCTATGTGATAAGTAGTCCGACAGTAATTTAGAAACAACAACTGAGGAATCACAGGTTATAATGCGCCACATTAATTTTAACTTGTGACTGAGATGACCTAAAACAAACTTTAGATAAAAGAACTTCTTTAATGTGGTGTGGTCAACATATTTTTCACAGGGGGCATGCTCTTTTTGTTTTCTTTATGATCATCTCAACATGGTCTGTATTTTTTACTAACTGACTGATTTATTAATTTTTTTTAAGCTATAGATGTTTTCCGGTTGACCGACCGTGAATCTAAATAAATGGCATAATTGTCCTGAAAAAGACATGAAGTGTGGATCGCCATTGGCAACATATTGCCTTTTGTTAAAAATAGATCCTGATAGGATCCCCACACAGAAACACCTGCTTCTCTGGGCACTGAAAATGGTTGAGGCAAAAGAAATGCACTCAGGGTATATCCAGTTTGTTTATGTCACTGTCACAAATCTTTATGTCAATCAGATGAAACCCACAGGGATAAAGTAAAGGCCGCTTGGTGCTTCATGCTCATATGTGTCGACATGTTGTCATCTACACGTTATGTTCATGGTGTTTTGAGAAGGTCTGATTGGTTGACCCAGAGTAGCAATAATATTTTAAAACAGTTAAAATCTGATGGGGAAAAAAGGATTGTGTAAGAGAGATAGCATTCTGTTTTAATGTTCAGCTTTCAGGAAAAACAACTCACATGCTGGTTTTGACCCAAAAACATTTGCCTCCTTGTCTGAAACACATTTAAGAATGAAAAAAACAAACAAACAAACAACCCCAACCTTTTGCCAACTTTTCTTTAGATTCCCACTAAACAAACTTTTGTCCTCAAACTTACAATCAGCTGGGTGTAGAAGGCAATGAGCTCTCTACTCTTCAAACAATCAGGCAGACAAAACACATCAGCTTTGAAAAATAAACCAAAATCTTTTATTTGGTGACTGGTTTACATCACTAAATACACTAAAGGCAGGTCTATGCACAGTTATAACTTCTTTGCTCTACATACTGAATAATGTAAAGTGATTATATGCATCTGTGTCCATTCAATGTGTGTCCTCCTCGCCTGTGAATCCCCCATGAAAAGAACATTTATGAATTCTCTGACAACTTGGTGTGCGCACAGATCATGACTACAATACTGAAAATGATTGGGACAACACTTTAATTTAACACAACCGTACATTAAAGAGCAATAAATTTATCTATCCTTTTGAAAGGAAATCAATCAAATCTTCCACTGTCAATCTTATGACTATTGTTCTGTTGACATTAAATGGGTCAACTGAACATTTCTAAATAAACAAATTTACAAACGGTACCTCTGGCTGGAAACCAAATAAGTCACATTTCATTTATAGTTTGAGTGGACAAATGCTTTACTTAAATTTGAGAGGATTACAGATACCCTGAAATGAAAAATGAAGACATTAAAAACAGTGGAGTTTTATTAACATTCAACATGTCAACTAATTGGTTAAATTTAATGGAAAAGTTATACCATTAGGAATAATCAGGGGAAATTATCCATTGAAAATTAATAAAAAAAAAAAGTCATCACAAAATCAAAATGTGACAAGTAGTCTGATGAAATTTGCATAAAGCTGTAATTTCACTAAAAGTTAACACTGTTAATGTTCCACTGAAGATCAGCTGTACCAATGCTCCACTGACAGTTAATGAAATGAGTCTGAATTTAATTACATAGATTTGAATGCTCCATTTAAAGTTAATTTGACAAGTGCTGGCTAGTTAAAACCAAAGTTAATATGTCATAAATATGAAATTTACTGGGAATGTTCTTTGTGCAAATGAAATTGGATTGAGTGTTATTATTTTAGTTTAACTTGACTGGGTCATTTAAAATCCCAAAAGCGGATAGGGCCAAAGATCCTTAGATAAAATTTTGGATTGTTTTTTTTCCACTGGAAGTTAAACCTTTGTCTGACAAATTAAGGTTTGTGACAGATTAATCATGTTTATCTTCCAATGAATGTTTGATATTGGCCAGTAAAGCCAGTATATCCACTGAAAATCAACCGGTATGCTATTAAAAAAACGCACTTTTCTATCAATAGTCAATGGCTCAAATTTTCAACTGAAAGTTCATGGGACACAATTCTCTTAAATTTAACACTGCTGTTGTTCCCCAGAAATGGTTAATAGAACAAGAGCGACCTCCTTTTTATCCACTGCTGCCATTTGTTGACACATGCATGTTGCTCAGTGCAGCCCGAAAATTCTTTTGCGATTAGCATTGTGTATATATATGTGGTATATATACAGTGAAAAAGTGTACTGTGTAGATGAACAGATAGCTAGATAACCACATTGGAGAACACATCATTGTTGGTTGACTTTTGAATGTCCTTTGGATTAATACAGTGTTGTTTTTTCTGAATGAATGGTTTCATGAGGATGACTTGAGGTATTCACTCGAGCATGGACTTCTCCTCAAAGTGCCTGCAAAAAGAACAGCAAAGAACAGGCAGAGAGGAAGGTTAAAAACTGCAATACATAATACAGCATTGACTAATAGTCTGGTACTAATTGTGTGAAAATTGTGTGAAAAGTTACTTCAGAAATTTAGCTTCATACTTGTCATAAAACTGGACCTTTTAACATTGTTTGTGCTTTTGGTGCCTTTTAGCACTTTTTAATGAAATTCTGACAAATAATATGGCCTGCTGTGTGGCACAGGCAGCCCCAAATTTTTGCATTTGGTTTTGGTGTGTTAAATCTAGGATTTCATTAGTCTGTTAATTAGCACTGACTATTGGTAATATGTCTGTGCATTGCAGCTGTACAGCTTATGAATGTAGGCTGATAACTACGCTTGCTGGCATTAGCATGCCTCACGTCTTAAGGCTCCAAAAGTCAATAGAAACCAATAGATGTCATTGATGTTGATGCTTTTCCCCCACATGTTCCAAACAAACACATTATTAACTATGTAAACTGCAGGAATAACATTTGATTCTTTCTGAGCAGAGCAGCTCCATTGCTAATACTTTGAATAATGTCTGGAGCACATGTTGCAAAAGTAGCACCAAAACTGAGCAGATGATGTGGAGTCAAATAATGTTGTTGTTGTTGATGTTAGCATAAAAAAAACAATGCTACACTAGCAATGGCCTCAAATCAAATATGAGTGGAGCTTCGGTAAGGAATGATTTATGTCATTGTGTGCTACACGTGTAACTGCAAGTAACTGTGTATAAGTGTGCATATGGGTCTGTAATTACCAGCTGATAGTTGTTTAGGAGATGGTCTACGTTTATGTCGTCGTAGCTCTCCTGGAAGGTTTTGGGTTCATCCCTGGACTCCTCGCTGGTTACAGGATCTTCTAGGCTGTGTGGTGTAAGGACATCGGGGAGGAAAGAGGGTTTCAAGATCCACACAATTTTTTTTTTATTTTTAAATAAACACCTGACAGGTCTAAATAATCTGAAAGACTTGTCATTATCCCTTTCCATATTTCTTCACAAACCATAACAATTGTTTAGTGTATTTTCTTCTAGTTAGATGAGTGTACTACTTTTATTTGTGTATTAAGTGATTGAAGTGACAACGTTTTGAAGATGCACAAACATATATATTAACCAAAGTTGATTTTATTCCGTTTGAGGTTCTAAAGGTCTTTTTCTTCACATAATCAAATGTACAAATTATCACCCTTATGAATCCGACGGACTCTGTATTTATTGTTTTTGTAGAAAAGTAGCTTTACAAATACATGTCCAGGTAATTCAAACAGTCTAGTCAATGAACCTTAAAATGGGGATTTCTTAAAGCAAATGCTGCATGTTTTGCACAATATTCAGCAAATTTGCTTTACACAATACCCAAATAAAAAATGTATAAATACATTTGAGCAGAGCCACTTTATCAATTTACCAACTGGTTATTGTGATTTGCAACCATCAAGCTCATTTATACATCAAATAAAACCAGCATCCATCAAAATGGAGTGAAGTAATCAAAGTAAATGTTCTTTTAGCTCCATTATTTTCTTAATGTATTCTTCTGTTCATCCATAAGCAGCTTCAGAAACTATGAAAGCTATCTGTGTATACAGTGAGATAAAAAGTGAACACAAGGACTGATTCCTACCTTCTCTTTCCTGATAAGACAGAGTTCAGGTACTTCTTGACAGCCATCTGTTTGCGGAAGCGGCTGTAGTTATCTGTAAAGATAGCGTCTGTGTGACGCTTTGCTGGCTCGTCCATCAGCTCATCACTGAACAGAAGAGATGACAGCAGAGTGATACCATAGCTCAGAGGGCAGCAGGTCTTAATGCAAACTCAGTGCAGCTCATGGTCTGTGACTCATGTTGTCGTGTGTGTGCATGGGGGTGTGTTCCTCTAGAATATATAAAAACGTGATGTCACTGATTAACCTTTAAAATATGTGTGCAATTACAAAAAGCATGAACTCTTTCAATTGTAAATATAGGTAAATATAACATTTCTATGAAGTCTTCATGGACTCATTTCTTTTATTTGTATCTAATTTGATTATATGACTAAATGTTTTCAATGAAATAAAATATGAACTTTGGGGGTTTGGAGAAAAATCAACTTTCAACCTAATTTATAGCTTTAAGGTAAAAAACCAAACAAACTGTACTTTACTTTTATTAGCACCCATATTTTGATGGTGTATGGTCAACAACTGGTCCTTGACTGTGGTTTTGGTCAATGAACAAAGAAATTTTCTAGAGATAATAAGCTTTGTTTATTTATTCATTTATTTAGAATTTTCTGAAAACTTAACATTTCTGTATAATCCGAAAATATTTTAAACGCCTCTAAATGCTTCTCAAGTCCGGATTGACAGATTTACACACGAGTTTATTAAGCCTAAACACGAATCCTTATATACATTTAATAAAAAGAACAGGGTTGGGCATAAGAAAGAACCACTGCTTTCTCAAAAGCGAAATTTAGCATGCTTTTTGGGGGATTATTTCACCTACCTGACCCGCTTTCCAATCAGAGACTCCAGGTACCTCCGTGCTGATAGCTGTCCCAGGAGTTTGCTGTATCCGCTGGTAAACAGACCGTCTGCGTGTCTCGTCGCTCTGCACAGATTCACAAGGCATTCACATTAAAAACCCGGATACTTTTAATCCAAACTAAACCGGAGACATACCCATTGTGCTTATGATTGTAACAGAATCTTTTATTGCTTTTGCCGTATGAAAAATTATGTAAGTTTCTCAGTTATATGATAGTGTAATGATAAATAATGATCAAATATCTCAGATTTTACCCCCAACAAGTTTCTTAAATAGTTCCAAAGTGGTCGCTATTGTAGAAGTCCGATGCTTACATTTAATGAACGGTTCTATCAGCTATGAAAACAGTTAATCGCATACCTCATTGTATTTATTACCGAGGAAACTTTCCCCACTCTTTCAGTTTCATATCCATGTCATCTGCGCTCAGCAAAACCAATAAGTTAAACAATTTACTCAAGAACATAAAAGTTTCAGTTCCAGAGTCGAAAGACAAAGCTGTTCGTCCTACCATACAGTGTTGGGTACATTTCCTTCTCTATACTTTTTTTTTTTTTTTTTTGGAAATAACACGTGTTTGCCCTTACCTTATGGTTGTGTGTGGTAGACTTAGGGTCCGGGAGTACAACACACTGCACAGGGCTATTAGGAGAAGCAGGTGGGGGCCGGTTCGTTGTACCATCGCTTTATACCTGAAGATGGAAATGGTGAAGGGTTATGCTCATTCGGTGTGGAACACAGAAAGTATATCTGATCGTGCCAACAGGGGAAGGATATCCTTTAACCGGAATTACGCGCAACAGTCCAGTTCAGTTTCTCGAGGCAAATGCAGAGAAGAGAGGACTATTTGTGGAACGAACTCTAACAAATTTCCTCTTTGGTGCCGATCTTGACATAGAGAAGACAAGAAGCCATCGGAATCCAATGCGCAATTGCGCGCGTCGCCGTCACAGGGTAGGACTAAAGATATAATTCCACATACCACATACTTTGACTGTGTTGGCACAATCTGACGTGGTATTGAAATTTATAATTCAAAAGAGTTATTGAGAAAACGCTTGCGATCTCCATCAAAATACCACGAGTAAATTTATCACCGGAAGTCTAAATATCTTTATCAGTAACTTTCTGCTTCAAAATTTCTTTTTAACTACTCAGTTCCGTGACTCTCAGTGCAGTGAGAGTTCGATGTTGACTGAAGAAACGAAATAAAAGCGTTTATCTTCGAAAGGCTGCCAGGGAAATAACCGTTACGAAACACTGCTAAACCAACTCAGTTTAATTTTGTCAGGAAAGAAAAATATCTGGCGCGGTCCCATGCGTAATTGTGCACAGCGCGGATATGTCGAGGAGTTTTATTACCCTTCGTCAAGAAGTGTAATGCCTCCAATAGCTGTTTAAACCAAAACAAGTAGTTTATTCAATGTAAAACTCAACTTTCAGTTATTAGTAAAGAGTTTCCAAAAGCCGATGGAAGCGGGCATAACACCAAAACTAAAATCCCACCAAATACGAAAACAAACACAAATTCTCAAAGGAACCCCAGAATTACTATGATACAAATGAAATCTTACATGTGCGCTAGAGAAAGTTGTCTGGTTTGGTTCTCTCTGCTGTGCTGCCCAGACTCCTGATCTTGAGTCGCTTCTTTATGTCCACACTGCTGCTCCGATGTTTCCTCACTCTCGTTCTCCTTTGTCTTTCTGTTTACCTTCAGCTCTGCTGCCGTTTTATACACCTGGATATTCCTCAAGAAGCATCAGACTCATCAGGGGCCTGAGACGTCAGTGGGTCGCTGCTTTCGTCATTGGTGTTGCTCACGGAACCACAGAGGCCTATGGTGGAATTAGTGGGGAGTGTTATTATGTTTCTTCTGATTAAACGCAGGAATAACTAACTTATATGCCAGGGTTGATGTTGACTCATCTGATCATTTCCCCATGAGCTCCTCATCGTGCAAAACTATAGTGCAGGTCAGGGAGAACTGGAAATTGGACTGGAAATGAAACCGAAAGCTCTGAGACCTGGATGGAAACTAGAATAAGAATAAAACAGCTGTGAATTTCAAATGTTAGCATGATTTTATAAATGTTATTGTATAGTAGCCCTTTGTTGTCATCCTGAAAATGGGCATTTGAACAGTGCATGAGCAATGGAGTTTAAAAAGACTTGATTATTTTAGCTGTGGGTGAATATAAATCATGAACTTCTGGAGCATAAAAACGTTCATGCGAAAGGTCACAAACTCTTTTGTTTAATACCTTTTTTCTTTTAATGAGCTGCTTTTTAAAGGCTTCCTGGTTTCAGAAACAATGTCACCAAAGTAGATTTATTTAATGAAAAATAATTAAAAACATTCATCATGTTCTTCATATTTATTTTAATGCCAACACATCTCTCAAACATTTCAGTGTGCATTTCATTGTCTGATGAAAACTTCTGATAACTAGTGGAGTGTGATATGGGATGTTTTGCACAATTTCCATTGGCCTTTGAATGTTGAGACACTCTGATAATAAATCATTTTAATTAGTGTATACATGTGCATGTAATAGCCAAATGTTTTCTTCACTTTTATTCAGCATATCTGAGGTTTTACCATTCCATCTCTCTCAACCAGAGTTTAAAAGTGTTCAAAAGTTATAAATGTATGCAAAGTGTAGAAGAAGAAGATGTGTTCTTGCTTATTTTTATTTCCATTTATTTAATCATTGACACAAACAGTAATTCCACAACAATGCTACCAAAAAAAAATCCTCTATTGCTGCTATTTATACCTTCTTGTTTAAATCTAAAGTGAGTGCTGAGCATCATTGATAGTGCTGAAAAGAAAATACCATGGATATTGCAGATTACACCTCCAATAAACAAAAAAAAAAAATACAGGATGTTTGCAAAGTAATGATGCTGCTTTCTATTTCAGGTTGTATTGGGCTTTAAACAAAAGAATAGCATACAGGACTGAAGTGTTCCTGAGTCCACCCACAGTGTCCCTGATGAGTCTGATTTGCTCTGCTGGAATGGCACAGTGAAATAGCTGTGACGTCAGCTGGCGCCTCATCCATCCATCTTTCCGTCCATCCAAATGAGTGTGAACCATTTAGCCAATATCACCGGAGAGGGAAAAGATGATTGGCTCAGACATGGGAAACAGAGAGAGAAAGCGTGACTGTGTGCTGCCTTTAGGTGAGAGTGTAGAGCTGAAAAAATAAGCACGGAAACAATACACAGGATTGTTGTTGAATTAAACAGCTTTTAAGTTTTTGATTATATTTAGGCTGAGTTTTTTTTTTGTTTTGTTTTCATTTTAGGGATCTTGAGCATTAATTCTTGTTGTCATGAAGCATAGAATTAGGATCCAAATGCAGGCTGCAGAAACAGGGACAAGCTGTTTAGTCTATGGACATAGTTTTGAGTACATTTACTTCCCTCTGTGTTTCCGTCTGCTCTTTCCTCTTTCTTGTTTTCCTGTGTTTATACGTTTATCCTCCAGTATTCCCTTGTCTCTGTCTTTATGTTTGGCATGAGTCTTTTTGTCTCTGTGTTCAGTAATGGGTCTTCTGGGTTGCTTCCCATTTCACTTTGATAGATGGCTCTTTCTAGGCTCTTATTTAAAGGTCTTCTGATCATCTTGATCACTTTCAGTTGTGTTTTGTTCCATGACTATTCCTTATCAGCCCTACCTCTATAAATAGTCTCTGTTAGTCTCCATAGTTCTTGCCGGTGTGTTACTTTGTCCCTGGTCTTTGTTCGTCGCTCCTAGTCCAACTTTGAACTGACTCTTAATAGTTAATGTGTTTGACTAATTACTTTTTTTTAAACTTTAATAATGTTAAAAACAAATCTGTTTAATATTTAAGTATTCACCTTTTTTGTTTTACCCTTTTTCCCCTCAGAAATTTTATCCAGAATTTACCTGCAGTTGAATATTTACCTGTGCCTGAAATCGCTCAATGTCTTCTTACTTATAACTTTCAAAAGTTTAACATATTTCCCAGTTTTTAGCATTTGATTTAAATTGCCAATAAATTGTAATTTATGCTGATATTTATGTATATATAATTGTATATTTTTGTATATGTTCCCATTCTGTGTTGTTATAAAGGGTCCAGGGATAATCCAGGGATTATTTCTATTTTACTTGCATAATTAATATTATTATTATTGATTTATATTTCCTAAGTAGACACATCTAAAAAATGCAATGAGCTCTGCTTCATTGTTTCAGCACTTATTCAGAAGCAGGTCACCAGAGACCTGGTTGCGGGGGGCGGGGGGAGAAGCCCAGTCATCAAAACAAGTTGGTTAGGGTCCATCAAACATTTGTGCCCAGGAGTCTGTAACTTGATCTGGGCACAACCACAATACAAATAAACAGTTATTGATAATGAAGATGACAGAAGAATGAAAAGGAAACAACTTGGAGGCTGATCTTTGGAGAAGGCTAAATATTGGTAGCTGCTCCAGATTTGGCAGGAGGCAAGGGCAGGTCACAGAACAGTAGACTGGATGTTGTCCTACTGTACATATTTCATGATTTGTGTTTAACTTTGAGACTTAAAGTTATCAACTCTCTGAGAAATGAATCAAAAACAGTGCAGTTCTTGTTTTATTAATCAGTATGCCATAAGAGTGTTTTCAGTATACAATCTGTTGCACAAAACAGGTACTGTGCATTCAATTTCACAAAAAATATATAGAAGATTTGAGGGCCAACTGTTATGTGGAGTGAAAATCCTGCAACCTATTACATTAAATACATGCAGAACAGAAGCAAAACAGAATTTAATCGGGGAAATGCCAAAAATAAACATGTGTTTCTTATTGGGGGTTCAGATTTGGCTCACTAATGGCCACTGTGCATCTCTCCCTTGCACGATCCTGGATCTTGTCTTTTGCGCCATGTCTCCATGCCAAGTTTCACGTTTCGGGTTTTTCATGTTTATTTTTAGTTTCCCCAGTTTAGGGTATTGTTTATTCTTATCTTTGTTTGCCTTATGCTTTACTTTGTATTTCTCCATCAGTCATGTTAAACAGCTTGCTTTTTGTTAATTTAAGTTTTGTTTCACATTCCTTTGTGTCTGCATTTGGGTCCAGTATTCACAATACATACAGTCTGCTTCTGCATATTGTGACACTCCCAGCATTAGATCTTTTCTTATATATTTATCTTATTGTATTAAAAAAATAAAACTTCCATCACTTATATTAGCAGTGAGTGACATTGTATGTGATGTTTAATACATGGTTTTGCATTTACTTGACTGTTTACTTCACCACATGTTCTACATTATCATATCCTCCTAAATGGACTGTATTTATATAGTGCTTTTCTGAGATTATCTAAATTTGACTGCTCAAAATTTCAGTCAGTGATATTGTGGATCTCATCAAAATTATGAATAAATTATGAATACAGGAAAGTACCATCAGATATTGATCAACAATGCAATTCTGTCTGGAAAACATTTGATGGCTCAGTTTTCAGCATCAGAATAATCATAAGTACACTGCCAATGCAGTAAAAACACACATGGATAGAGAAACACATAAAGAGACAATGTCAGTATAAAGGCACCCAGCATTCAAAGAAGATCTTTCTATGCCCTCCTGGAAGCCCGGAGAGCTATTCCTGAAGACTATTTGAAGAATTCACTATCATGAAGAATAAAAGGCAGTTATACCAAATGTTGACTTTCAAGCTTGTTAGAATTCTAAAACCTCTGTTTTTGTGACTTGTGGTGTATTTTTATGTTTGTTTACATGTTTCAGTAAATCACTGCACCTAGTTCTAATTTTCCCAGCAAGATATATAAAAATAAGGAGTGGTTCATGATTTTTGCTGTCTGAATGGAAAATGTGAAAAATATGATTCATTTTTGCTTGCATTTGCGGTTGTTCACCTGATGATCACTGCAAATTTTATTTACCTCTTTGTGACAAGAAAGTCTCTGGCCCTTATCTGGTCCTTGATATCTCCTCATAGTCAGCAGATGAACCCCCCTTTACCTCCTCGCCCTCCCTCTTCTCAGTCATGATGGCACTATGTGAAACCTTAATGTGATCAGTCCAGAAAGAAAGTAGATTATGTAGAAGTCCATGGAGAAAGAGCTGGTCTAATTGACAGCAGTGATTGGAGGCAGGTCTGTGCAGGAAGAGGAAGCTGATGGAGGAAAAACATCAGCATTAATATGTGGGTCTTGATGGAATGTACGGAGGAAAACGTTCCTATAGACATGTAATGGGTCACCTCTGCACACAAGCTGGCACAGAGCACTGAGGTCAACAGGAATCTGATGCCTTTTTCTTTTTTAAAAGATTTTATTTGGCACTTTAAATACCGCTAGTTCACGTCTACCAAAGCAACCAACTTTGTTGTTATTTCTTAGCTCAAACCTTCTTTTGCTTTTGTGTCTTTACAGTCACTATTACGTAACAATCCATAAGTAACTCACCAAGCTGGATCATTACTCATTAGGGGAAGAAATAAGCCCTGGTTCTGCACCAGTCAAGCACCATTCATTGAGGTCTGTGTGCCTTGTGTATAGCAGATATACATAACAATATAACAGATAATAATATACTTGATAGAAATTAAATTAATCTGTGTTAATTCTGTTCTTAAGAAAATATGTAAGCTCCATATAAGCATAATAGTGTGCTGAGAACTAAATAATGAATAGTGAAATAATCTTTGCCTTTCTTGAGAACTCATAATGCAAGTGATGTCACCTGAATAACTGACGACTGTGTAAAGCATTTGATGAAACCAGCAAAGATCAGCTGAAACCAGCATGACATTTCTGTGAATTTTTGCAGTGTAGTTGTGTATTGAATATTATCTGTTTGCGCTTAGTATGGTCACAATAAATGGGTGCACACTGAACCAAGCATTAGCTGTGTAGGTTTCTCTGAAACAGTCAAATGCAGGACACAGTTTTAATGAAATCATCACATGTAGGGTTGACAGCTGGAACTTTGATTAGGTAAGTGTTTTCAAGTGATCTAACAGCAGTTGGGGCTTCCCTTCTCTTTTACCAGGGCAGTACTTAGAGCGCTGTAGCACATGAGATGGCTGGTTAAGTGAGAGTTTTACAGACAAGTTTGAAAGTAGGCATTTAGCAAGGTTTCCAACAGAATTCCTACAAGGAAGAAGAAGACAGACAGGTTAGTACATAACTTATTATACTTGAGTAAGCAGGTAAGTTAGCCTAAACCTTAACATCAAATATGAAATGAGCCTTTGTGTTCTTTTTGGTCAGCAGTGGTTTTCACCTAGGGACTTCCCCATCGATGAAGTTTTTGCCCAGTCGCTTTCTTATTGTTGAATCACAACATAATTCAAGTGGCCTGCAGTTCATTAGATGTTGCTCCGGCCACTCCTGGAAATATTCATCTCTGTTCCAAGTTTTCTCCATTTGTGAAGAATAGCTTGCATTGTGGTTCACTGGAAATGGTTTTGTAACCCTTTCCAGTCTGACAGATGGCAATAACTATATTTTTTCATGTGTTAGAGTTTATTAAGCTTGTCGGATGATGTGTTATTTTTTAGTGGGATAATGCAATTACCTTTTCACACAGGGCGAGGCAAGTTTGATTAGGATCATTTAGAAACTTTTACTTAGGCTGCCATTGTCTAGTATTACAATTAGTTTGAACTCTTTTAAATAGCAGGGCAATAATCTAGCAAGGAGTGGTGATGGTGGAATCCAAGTTTAAGTACAGCACTGATTGAAGATGGAGATCAGGTGTCCCTGCTGAGACTTTGGCTACCATTGCAAAAGATTGGTTATTGACGTTTATGCTTCCATTCACAAAGAGGAACGAGATGGAGAGTGAAGGCAGGCCTACACCTGGATGACATAGAGGGCTGCTGGATTTAAAAAGTCTGTCAGACTGATTCTGCAAAATGAGTAAAGTCAACTACAAACAGATATCAAATAACCACAAACCAATGAAAACCAAGTGCAGAAGGAAGACAAGCTGATTTAAAATGACTGCAAAGTAACAGAAAAAAAGAACAGGGGGCAGAACATATACAGTCTGATGTAAAAAACAAAAACAAACAAAACAAACAAAACAAAACAACTTCGAGATCCAATAATTATAAGGAATAAACACACTAATAATAAACTCAACTGTGGAAAAGAGATGTAAAGGGACAAAAAAGGTGGGGGTGGAGGGGTGCAATCCATCTGCATTCATTAAAGGTTACAAATGTGGGAAAAATTATGAGTGAAATCCAATTTTAGGTCCAAATGGTGTCTGTGTGAGAGTCGGCAGCGTGACTCTCCCACCTGACGGTGTGAAGAGGGGAATCCCCTGGCTTGCTGAGTGCCTTCTCTGCACCACATTATCCAATTAGCAAGCCACATAGAGCGACAACTCTGATGGCAGATTGCTGCCTGCAGCCTGATGGGACTCACTGGGGTCTCTCTACCACCTTAGTTAATCTCTCTCGTGAGTTTATGTGGCAGGTAGGGAGAGACAAAGTAAAGATACTGAGATAAAAGTGTAAAGGAAAGATAGATGATGATAGAAAGTGTGTAAGAGAGATAGAAACCAAGGCAGAGGCAAGTGACTGAAATAAAGATGGAGAGAGATGAAAGGAAAACAGGATCGAGGGATCCAAATGAACTTAGAAAAAAATGCAAGCAAGTTAGGGAAATAAAAGCCTATCTGTCTTTTTTTTGTTCAGGTCAAGCTTAAAATAAAGGGAAAAGGACGCTTGAGTGTGAAATATATGAAAAGACCAGGGAAAGTTTAAATTTTAACAGTAGTGTTCAAAACATTTGATGCATGCCTATTTGATGCTCTAAATTAATGTTAATGACAGGAAAATGTTATGAAATGTTTACGCCGAATTAAGATGTTTGTCATATCGCACAATGACAAACAGACGACTCATGTATGTGGTGTATAGTCTCTGAAAACAGACAGTTTTAAGAAAAATGACCCAAAACACAAAGGTTTCTCACTATAACCATGAAACCCTGAAATGCATTACCTCATCTTATCTGCATATATTTTGCTATATGTATATAATCCTTGGGATTTTTCTAAAAGTAGTAGGAATACATTTATGTTAACTGTAAAAATATAGTAAAAAACAAAAAGAGTATGAATGACTTCTCTTCCCACTGGTGATTGTGTAGTGAAGATGATATCAAGACATCCCTCTACAGACGAATGGCAGGCCTTTGCACTCGTCTGAAATGTCGTCATAGGTGATGTTTCAAACTGGTTTTCGTCTCCCGTGTGAAAAGATTCTTCTCTTCCAGGCTCAGCATGAACCCAGTTGGGTTAGGTGATGGATTGCCATTGACAACCAGAGGAGATTAGTCTGATACATTACAGCTAAACTCCCCTGATGGTTTAAACCTAGTTTACTGCAGCAGGATACAGGCTGCATTCAGAATTGAAAATGAAGACTGGGCCAACACTGCCGGATGAAATTTGGGAAATGAACATCATTAATGCTGTAATGCAAATGACATGTTTATGACACCTAACTTCCTCCCTAATGAACTCAATAATAGCATTAACTGCTATGTGCCATTTTAGAACGTCTATAGGTTGGAAAAAAGTAAAACAATTAAGACTTTTGTATTCCTTAGCTTGCAAACAGTTAAACTGTCTTGGGAAAATGTGGCGAGAATCTGACTGATATCATTTTTAAGTCATGTGAAACACCGAGCTGCAGTCAGACTGTGATTAGCCTGTCACATCGTATCAAGTCAACTTGAATAATCATATAGGTTATTCAAGCTGAGTGACCATAAAGGTAATATGTCACTACCCACTGAATTCAACTTATAGTAATGTAATGTAGTGTAGCACAATGATATTACTGTTCAAATTTAAGCACTAAAATAATTTGGAAAGGTTTAGGGATTAGTAAGGTTGTCATATTTAGGTACTAGTGAGACTCACCAAGCAGACTCAGCTTAGAGCTGAAGGAGGTTCAGTACAACACTGAATGGTTAAGGGGGAGCTAGCTAAGTATTAGCAGGCTATCCAGGAGGCAAGTATTGTGAGTCAGTGAGCTAATGGAATCAGAGTCAGCTTTACTCGGGAAAGCACAGTGACAGAGCGTGTGATGAATCCTGACTCGACATCTGTGTTTCCAAAGAAGAGTGGGTTGAGTACAGGTAAATCTGAGTCTCTGGAGTCAAGAGGATGACGAGGGGTGACAGAATAGCAGGAGCAGTCGCCAACCAGTTGGTAAGTTGATCTTCGAGCTAACAGATCACTAACAGGATTTCCAGGTAGGTTGCTACAGGAAGCTCAGATGAACATGGTGAAAAAATAAGAAGCTTCAAACTGAGTCAGCTGTATTAAAGGGAATGATCTGGCATTGAACGAGGTACCCCAAGTCCTTCTCATACTCATTGCCTAATGACTCCATTACCAACAGGTGAGAAAAGACTGACTGACCCTAATGAACTGATGAACACCCTTAGGTGGAATACTTGAGAATACAGAGTTGAAAGGGGAGGGGGGGGGACAAAACCTGACTCATGATACACGATTGGATTTAAGGTTTATTCCACTCTCACAGAGATGGTGATAGCCTTGGCATTTGAAAAAGACTGTACGCCGAGCAGTAATACACTTCACTAAATTTCTTTTTGTTTGTTTTAATTGCTTTGGTGCTGCTGAGTAAGCTAAATAAAGATAAATAAAATTAAAAACCAACATCTGGATTGTGATTTTAGATTTTGAAAACACAAATTCATTTATCAGCTCTTTATGTGTACTTTAAAAGACTTGCGCTCATGCTTTCTCCGACCAATAGATCAAATGTTTTAATTATTAAAATAACTGGAAAAAGGCAACAAATGAATACATTAAAAAGACTGAACCATCAAACTTTGATATGTTTTTTTGGGGGGGATCTGAGGCTCCTCCTTTTCCATGAAAAGGTCTGGTGATCATCAGATACAGCTAACAAACCAATAACAGGTCAAAACAAAGCATCTCGCTGGTTGATCCTATCAATTACTAGCCTTAGGTTGGAATAGGTGCACTCTGTTGTCTCTTATAATAATAAATGCAAGGTTAGTGATCATTCATTGTTAAAAAGAAGATAGAGATATGCAGTGCAATAAGCATGCATCGGGCTGTAGTCTCCCATAATAAAGTCAGCGTTGATGAATCCATCTATTCACTCTGACATGCTCCCGACAAGGCTGGAGTTGTACTTTTTGTATCATTGACTAAGCAAAGGTCCATTTGGGTCTGAATGACTACAGTTTTATTATCAGAGGGTGAAATCAAAGCTTTGTGTACAACCTAATTGAAAGTTATGATTTCAGGACATAAACAAAAGATAAGGTTGACGAGATTATCTGGGTTGTAGAAAGAGTCAGAAAAATCCCCATCTGTACCAGTACCGAACATGCAGAATAAGAAGCACACAGGGAGATATATACAGACACTTGACAAAGACGAAGGGGAAGAACAGGACTATTTATACACACTGGATAATCAGGGAAGTGGAGACAAGACTAGACAAGAGTCGATAGGAGTAGACAATCAGGACAAACATGGGGGAAGAAAAAATACTCAAGCCACATGCACGTAAAATAAAAAAAAGAACATAAAAAAAATGTATACAATAGACACTGGCATTACAGGAAAACAAAACACAAAACCCAGATCGATGACGGATCCCAGGGATCATAACACAAGCACAAGGGCACAATGACACAAACTCAGACAGCTGCAAAGACCACTAACAAAACGTGCTCTCGCTATACTCTTTTCTTGAATGCCCTGCCTTGCCCTTGATTTTTTCATGTACAAATCCGTAAGGTCACATCATGTTGGGGGGAGTGGGATAAACCAAGATTGTCATGGAGCCTTGTATTCACTTGGATTTGAGCAGACTCTTACGTGCAGTAACACTGGCGTAACACTATATGTGACTTCCTCCTTTGATAAAGTCATAAACACAAAGGCTCTTTGACGTGACTATAACATGAAATCTACATTTTGTTTAACATTTTGTATTCCATTGTACTATTTTACTGATCTAAGCTAAATTGATTCCAAGTTCTAGGCTCTGCTTGGCATGACAAGAGACTAGTATTAATGTTAAAGATAATCTAAGTGCAGGAATAACACACAGCCCTGTCAGCATATGACACATACGGTATATTATTGTCATAAAAGAACCTGCATTATAATTCACACACCAACAGAGAGATTCATCTTGTTGTGTAACTTCCTCTTTCACTCAGGCACACTTACACACTCATCGGAGCTCAAGTCCCTGGAGGCTGCTTTAATAAAGGTCTTGTTCTTGTTCAGATCAATTAGACGACCAGAGCTCTTCATTGCATCCTCAGTTAACTAAATACATAAATACATTTGGCCTGGTTTGAGCCCCATGGCAGACATTACGCACAGCAATGCCATCTTGAGACTTTAATTGGTGAAACACACACTAGTGCAAACATGCACACGAACATTCCCATCATTAGCCCTGATTAACCAGAAAAGGCCTGCCAATGATGTACCTATCTGGCTCTCATGAAGACCAATCATATTAGTTTGGTTTTCCTGTTCGGGAAATTATATGGCACATGACCATGGCCTTCCTTTCATCTCTCCATCAAAAAAAAAAAAAATCTTTCTTTATATAATACATTTTGCTTTGAGAATGTGTGATGTATCACCTGAAGCTCTCGGCAGGGAGAGAAAGTGTAATAGCATCTAACCAGAGTAAAATATTCTTTTTCATTTTTTTTTTCACAGCAGACATTTTAACCTGTCAGAAAAGTGCAACTAATAAGTAATATCATAATGGCTGCATCCTATTTACTGTAGGTGAGGGTTTTCTTTTGTGCAGACTGGGTCACCAGCAGGCTGAATATCACAGAGTCATCATTAAAGTCATTCTTTCCAGCTGAGCTTTTCTGCAATGACATGTCAAAGTGTGCTGAGACAGGTCCCTTTCAACATCTCTGTTAAGGATATTTGATGTTATGTGGCCATAAACTATGAATTTCATGTAAAATTTGCTGCTAGTACACAAATAAAAAATTTCTGCCCATTTGAAATAACTACTGATGATGCTAATCACAACCTAATACTGGTGTTTTTCTTGTTTGTTACACACTTTCAAAAACTGTTTTTTTTGTCATTAGAATTGTATTATATTATTATTGTTATTGTTATCTTTACAAATTTCTCCCATTTCAAGAAAATAACTCAATTGACTTATCTTTTCTATCCAGGTTACAAATCTTACTAAAAGAAAATAAAACCCAATGTGTCTGAGAATTTAGATTGTGTTGGATTTATTTAACTATTTGTTTGTTTAAACTTTTAGACAAGAGTTTTTAGTGATGCTAAAGACAATTTTTGTATTTTTTCTTTGTTTGTAATTGCAGACAATGTGCCTATTTCATTTAAAATAAGTGAACTGAAATCAAGATAGTTTTTAACAATACTTGTGTATATGGAGTTATTTTTGTATTTTTACCTACATGTTCAGTAATATTTGTAGCTGTAGCTGTTTTATTAAATACATAACAATTCCCAAACATGGAAAACTTCTGCAATGGCAACTAAAAATAACTTCAAATCCTGAGTTTAATAACTTTATGTAGTCATTAGGGATGGGTACCGGTATCCGGTGCCATGATGGCACCGGTTCTGACATAAACGGTAGTAACCAGACCGAAAAGCAGCGCACATTTCGGTGCTTTATTTTGGTGCTTTTTTTTCCAGAGATGTCATACACTTTGAATTCTAGCCAATCATTTTACGTTTCCGAGGATAGTAGGCGGGTCCAGGTACGTACGTTCTTTTAGAACAGAGCTACAGATTAAAAATGCCCAAGGCGAAGCAGTCAAAGTCTGGCTGTACTTCACAGCAAAATATGCAAACTCAGCAGCCTGCAACAAGTGCTTTAAGGTGATACTGTGATACTGTGCAAAGGAGGTAACACCTCAAATCTGATGAAACACCTGGCGACGCATAGCGTTTTTTTTAAAAGCCGGGAAATGCGCCGTATTTGATAGCTTGCTGCGAGACCTCACACCGTGCACATCTACTGCGGGTGTGGTGCCTGTTATCAGACCCGGAGTTAGCAACATCCCCCAAGAACCCGAAGAGTACAGTCCTGGCCCCTAGCCCTGCCAGTGTAGCAGAAATGATGATGGCAGCAGCAGCCGTTCTTCTCTGCGTGAGTAGCTTAATGTTGTTCGTGTGTAATTTACGTTGAGTAGGCTAACCACGTTATTACATTAATGCATGTAAGGTGAACTAGCAAACACCGTCGTAGTTACATGCGACTGTCTTCTTGTTTGATGGCAGATACTCCCTTCACCCTGGCCAAAAAGGCTAAAATGACCAAAGAAAAAGTGGAAAACAGTTAAACATGAGAGGTTTTTGGACAAAGTTTGTGTTTTTTCCATTGTGTAAGCACTGCTTCCAGCCAAGAGTGATACCATATATGCCCTATAGCTGCAGGAAAGGCTAATATTGTTATCTTTTTACAAAAAAACAGCTGAACATGAGAGGTTTTTGGACAAAGTTTGTTTTCTCCATTCTTTAAGCACCGGTTCGAGCAACGTTTAAGCACCGGCACCGTTTCAAAAGTACCGGTTTGGTACCGGTATCGGATAAAACCTAAACGATACCCATCCCTAGTAGTCATTCATGTGTTCATTGTTCTCACACTGCAGAAACATCATAAAGACATACGGGCCTTGGATGAACTACAATTTCCTGCTTCTAAATTGATAAATTGAAATCTTAGCAATGTTTTTGACAAAGCTCATGGTCAGAACTACAGGGTGGGCCATTTATATGGATACGCCGTAATAACATGGGAATGGTTGGTGATATTAAAGTCCTGTTTGTGGCACATTAGTATATGTGAGGGGGCAAACTCCTCGAGATGGGTGGTGACCATGGTGGCCATTTAGAAATCGGCTATCTTGGATACAACTGTTGTTTTTTCAATAGGAAGAGGGCCATGTGACACATCAAACTTACTGGTAATGTCACAAAAAAAACAATGGTGTGCTTGGTTTCAACATAACTTTATTCTTTCATGAGTTATTTACAAGTTTCTGACCACTTATAAAATGTGTTCAATGTGCTGCCCATTGTGTTGGATTGTCAATGCAACCCTCTTCTCCCACTCTTCACACACTGATAGCAACACCGCAGGAGAAATGCCAGCACAGGCATCCAGTATCCGTAGTTTCAGGTGCTGCACATCTCGTATCTTCACACCATAGACAATTGCCTTCAGATGACCCCAAAGATAAAAGTCTAAGGGGGTCAGATCGGGAGACCTTGGGGGCCATTCAACTGGCCAGGAAACTGTTCATCTAGGAATGCTCGGACCTGGCACCCATAATGTGTTGGTGCACCATCTTGCTGGAAAAACTCAGGGAACGTGCCAGCTGCAGTGCATAAAGAGGGAAACACATCATCATGTAGCAATTTCAAATATCCAGTGGCCTTGAGGTTTCCATTGATGAAGAATGGACCCACTATCGTTGTACCCCATATACCACACCAAACCATCACTTTTGTTGTTCTAACAGTCTTGGAGGGATCCATCCAATGTGGGTTAGTGTCAGACCAATAGCGGTGGTTTTGTTTGTTAACTTCACCATTCACATAAAAGTTTGCCTCATCACTGAACAAAATCTTCTGCGTGAACTGAGGGTCCTGTTCCAATTTTTGTTTTGCCCATTCTGCAAATTCTTTGCGCCGATCTGGGTCATCCTCGTTGAGATGCTGCAGTAGCTGGAGTTTGTAAGGGTGCCATTTGTGAGTAGCTAATATCCGCCGAAGGGATGTTCGACTAATGCCACTCTCTAGTGACATGCGGCGAGTGCTACGCTGTAGGCTCTTGCTGAAAGAAGCTAGGACAGCCACTGATGTTTCTTCATTAGTGACAGTTTTCTTGCGTCCACATTTTGGCAAATCCAACACTGAACCAGTTTCACGAAACTTAGCAAGCATTTTGCTAACTGTGGCATGGGAGATGGATGGTGTCGTAGGGTGTCTTGCATTGAAATCTGCTGCAATGACCCGGTTACTGCATTCACCAGATATCAACACAATTTCGATCCGCTCCTCACGTGTTAACCTCTTTGACATGTCAATGGCTGTGAACAAAGAGAAACTTGTAAATAACTCATGAAAGAATAAAGTTATGTTGAAACCAAGCACACCATTGTTTTTCTTGTGACATTACCAATAAGTTTGATGTGTCACATGGCCCTCTTCCTATTGAAAAAACAAAATTTGTATCCAAGATGGCCGACTTCTAAATGGCCACCATGGTCACCACCCATCTTGAGGAGTTTGCCCCCTCACATATACTAATGTGCCACAAACAGGACTTTAATATCACCAACCATTCCCATTTTATTACGGTGTATCCATAAATGGCCCACCCTGTAGATCTGGTGACCCTGAACCCACACTTGTGCTGCTTCATGCTTCTTATGATTAATGATTCATGTTTATTGAGGGCGAAAAATCATGTTTTTGAATGTTTGTGTTATCACTTATCACTGTTATCACTGAAGTAGTTGTCGATCAGCGGTTGCTGATCAATGGTTGATCAATGGTCATGAGAATATGCATAATTATGATGAAGGAACTGACCTCCCAGCCCACTTGTCCTTCAGTGGGCTGGTTTCAAAAGTACTGTTTATAAGACTGGGGAAACCTGCAGTCAGCTGAGACCGAAGAAGTCACTTGGATGAGTGACGAAACGTTTCTCCCACTGAAAACACTACGTCCAGATGAACAGAATCAGCCTTTGGAGACATACGGAAAGTGCACCACAAAGGGCAGATGAGACAAAATTATAGGTCTTTCGCAATGCTGCTTGTCATGGTCAACAGGCAGGCCAGACTCAAATGCAGGAGTCAGAAAGCAGGTTAAGTGAATTTATTTTTTATAGCTCATGTAGTAAAGTAACTATTTACAGAATCTTCTTGCAAGGGATAACCCACGGTCTTTATTTACAAAACAATCTGCAGGTAGTGAGTCCAAGTCTGCAGAGTTGAATCCTTGCAAGCACACAATCTCCTCCACAGTTCTCTCCCTCACATGAACACCATAGCTGGGAAACAGCCAGGATTCTGCACAAAGGAGATGAGAGATTAACAGTCCTCAGAGAGATAAATAAATCCAGACTTCCAGGACAGCAGGATTCACTAACACAGGCAGTGCAACAGTCAGTCAAAGAATGAAGGTTTGTCTCCAGCTTAAGTAGGCTGATGATGAACAGGTTCTCGCAGGTGTGCCAAGAGGAGGGCGGAGATCCAGGAAGACCTCAAGCATCCAGCAGGAGGATTCATGTCAAACTGGCCCTGACTTCTATCGCATTGGGATATTCAGCTCACCCACACACTAACAATTTGTAGGGTGAACTGAAGGCCAAAGTCAGAAGACTATCAAATCTGGAAAGCTTCAGAGTCTAGCCAAAGAAGTGGGAATAAGATTGTTTAAGAGAGGTGTGTAAGACTTCTTGAAAACATCAGAAAATTACTACAGGCAAGTAGTAATAACAGACTAGTTATTAACATGATATTTGATCCTGTTAGTTTTCATTATTTTGCTTAATCATTTTTGCTTCTGTGTCAAAACTAAAATAAAAAAATAAATAAAATGAAAATAATTTAAGCATCCAAAACAAAATTAGGATGTTTGTAAAGGTTGTGTTGAAAAACCCTTGCTCTGTTTAAGAGCATTTGGCAAACACTTTTGAAAAATAAATCGTTATTAGACTAATAATTCTGTATATAAGCAATATCTCCAGGTCCCCTTCTTTTATTGAGTCATATCTCTCTATATAAATACAAATTGTAAATACAATTGTAAATACAAAATGTTTACAGAATTTCCCAGAGGAACCCACCCGAGGGATTAATAAAGTTTTATCTTATCTTAAATAACATCTATGAAAGTTTCAATATGTGTCAAAACCATAATACAGATTAGATTTTTAGATTAAATGGGGTATGTGATATGATATCTAATTCGTTTTAGCATATTTCTGATATTGCCAAACACCAAAGTTATACAGCAGTCTAATGCCTTTGGATATATGGTAAATGGACTGGTTTACCTGACTTTATACAACTCGTGCATTCACCCATTCACACAAGCACTCCTAAGGATTTATCTAAGATTTTTAGTGCTTCTATCTAGCATTCACTCGCCGTCACACTCCTATGGATACATCGGAGGCAACATGGGGTTAGTATCTTGCCCAAGGATATTTGGGCAAGATATGTGTGAATGGGTGGATGACTGGATGTGTAAAGCACTTTGGGGTCCTTAGGGACTAGTAAAGCGCTATACAAATACAGGCCATTTACCATTTATTTGGCATGTAGACTAGAGGAGCCTGGGATTGAACCTCCACCCTTCCAGTGAGTAGGTGACCCACTCTACCACCTGAGCTACAGCCATACCAAATATACTGGGTGATTTAGTGTTACATGAAAATGGTCACCAGTATATAGGCACTGATGCTAACTGAAAACTGTTATGAATACAAATGGTCCCTTGGAATAACTTTATTTGCCAGTACATAAGCTCATCCCTGTGTCATATCATTAGGAGAAGGGCCTGGCTGCTTCACTCTCTCTGGCTGTTAATTAAGTTGTGCTGGATCACTTTTGTAGATACAGTGTCACACGTGACATTGGCTCACAACTTCTAATTATCTTCTGAAAGAAACAGCTGACTTCCCTCAGTTTGCTTACTCTCTCCCAGCTCTCTCTTTTTTGAGACCACAAAGTTGCTTTCTTGGGGACTCACTAGGAGTTAAATGCATAGAATAAATTATGTTTGTGTTTCATAAAGAAACGCCTAAATCCGCATCCACACTGGAAATGATTTGCACCAATATGGTAATCATGGAACATAGAGAGTGAATGATATTCAACAGTTTCAAAGTTGTAGCAAAATGATGCAGAGGTTGGTTAAGATTATCCATGATGGGTAACAGTTTATTAACGGACCTGTTCTATTTTATATCTTTAAAAGTGTCTAATTTTCTGCCAATCACAGAGCCAGCCTTCCTAATCAGTTGAGTCTGTTGGAGTCACCAGGTCTGATGCTGCTCCCTACACACTGTGCTCACCACATCTGTGAATCTCAATCATTGTGTTGCACACACTGAAGGATCTCAGCTTCCTTGGGAAACAGAACCTGCTCGCTCCCCATTTGTACACAGCTTCTGTGTTAGACTTTCAGTTCATTCTGCTGTTAGTGAGGTACTTGTACACCTCTGCCACATGAACATCCTGTCCCTGGACATGTTGTTAGCCTTTTCTCTCTGAAGTTGGTCACCATTTCTCCGGTCTTATGTTCAGAAGCAAATGCTTACTTCCAGATCACTCCTCAAAATAATACTCTCAAAACTAGCAGCTTCCCAAATTAAACATGAATCATGATATGAATTAACTATTTATAAAACTTTTAACACACTCACAAACAAGTAGGTCATATCTTAATCACAAAGGTTTTAGGCAGGTGAGAAAAAAATTCTGTAAACAAAGAATGCTTTCAAAAATGGAAGTGTTAATCACTTATTTTCATCAATAAACAAAATGCAGTGAATGAACAAAAGAGAAATCTAAATCAAATCAGCATTTGGTGTGAACACCCTTTGCCTTCAAAACAGCATCAATTCTTCTAGGTACACTTGCACACAGTTTTAAGAAGGAACTCGGCTGGTAGGTTGCTCCAAACATCTTGGAGAACTAACCACAGATCTTCTGTGGATATAGGCTTCCTCACATCCTTCCTCACTTCCAGTACTTCTTTCTCTTCTTTATGCTGAAGATAGTGTTTAATGACTTTGGCTGTATGTTTGGGGTCATTATCCTGCAAAACAAATACATTTGGGACCAATAAACAATTATTTATATTTCTGAAAGCATTGTTTGTTTAAAGCAATTTACACCTGCCTAAAACATTCGCACAGTACATATTATACATTATATATTAATCCTTATGGATTATTAATCTACTGAGACTAATCTACTCTAACTTTTTAAATGACACCATGAACACACTATGCATGAGCTTTTTTTTTTTTATCAAGAAAAGCATGTATGTCTCTATTTCTAAATCACATACTAAGGGGGAGTAACACATTATAAAAGTGCTCTGACCTTCCCCTCCTGCCTGTCACCAACATTTCCCACTACTGAAGATTCGTCACAGTATTTCTGTAAGTGGCATGGCACAGAGCTGTACTGAAAGTCTGAGGTGTAACATACCAGTTTACACTCTCACAAACATCTCCACGTATGTATAAATCATCCAGTTCAATTAGACTGTCATATACAAGTTTAACTTTTAAACACGAAAGAAACACTAATGAAAACTAAACACTCAAAATTAACACATTTATATTACTCATCCCTCTGAAATTGACATTAATTATTCTTCAGGGGAATTAAATTTGCATTGTTTTTAAGTGTCAAATCTAACCTTACAATGGAAGTGGTAAGCCTGCATCTTATAATTTTATAATTTATAATAACCTTGCATGAGAAGTGACTGAGGATACTGAATGTAAAACTTAAAAGTACAGAGCTTTAGACACCCTTCAATATAGCATATCCACTACTGAGAGGCTTGAAAATGACCATAAAGTGGAACCAAAGCCTCTCTTACATAATGTAAACAAAAACTGAAATTTTTACGTTTAGGACAGGTTGCTGAAATACATTAGATTATATGGGTGCTTCTGATGTATTTGTCAAACTGCTTTTTAAGCAGTAACTGAGCAACAGCTGTGATGGAGTGAAATGTTACAAAGAGCCATCAGTCTACTCAGATACTTTCTTGGCTGCTCACTTGGAACATTTAAGCAATTTCTCTCAACTACTAGAGTGCGACTTTATCAGTGTCCCTGCCCAGCCAGCTTCAGCGCGTCACCACAACCCCTCAGTAATGAAGTCTGAGCATCTATGGCAAGATGACCTCACCAAAAAGAGCCAATCTGCCACAGCTAAAAGAGTGTAATGAGTAATGAGGTCATGGTTATATGAGCGTTATATGTTGAGATATAGTGTTGTAAAGTCTTCATTTTCATGGAAAGGCAGCACGAAAAAAATCCAATTTTATCCAATATAATAACAGCTTGTGCAATAATTCTTTCTTGGATTTGTTCTTTTGTACTCAGCAACACCTTAGAAGGTTGCGCTGCAGTAGAATTTACATAAATCAACTCTGTTACTACAACTTTTACTGTTTATATAGTTTTTCTTAGGGCCAAATAAGTCAAGCTGATATATGAAAAACACATTCTTATTTATAAATCCATGGAATTTAATGATCCTTGTCTTTTTCTAAATGAGGAAACTTTGTTTATGACAACAAAATCATCAGTTGAAGTTATGAAATTTTGTGTGTTGATCGATTAATAGATGATCCTTGAGAGTTAAAAACTTTTTCCTCCCTAAAAAATATTGTATTAGTTAGAAATTAGGAATTAGTAATTACTACATTTTTGCTAATTAATTATTGTCCAGTTACTTTTGAGAGTCTGAAAATGGGAGACTGTACAAAAACCAATGCAGATCCTAAACATTTCATATGACAATATAAGATTTATTAAACCCACTGCAATGAATTAAAGCTGAATCTTCACTTTCTTTACATCTTGATTGCCCGTTTTAAAATCAGTGTGTTGGTGTACAAATGCAAAATTACACAAAATTACATTTTTGTCCATGTATTTAAGGATCTGCCTGTAAACATTTTAGAAGGGCAACAACCTGCCATGGCAGAAGAAGAGGAGAAATGATGTGGACTGCACATTCTTTTAGTATTAGAAACATGCTTATAAGTCCAAGCTTGTTTAGCAAGTGGTTGCCATGGTCCTCAGTATTTGACCCAGTGTTTTGAGTTTGTTATTCTTTGTTCTTAGTTAAGAGTTTTTTCTCATTTATGATTTCCTGTGTTCTTGGAATGAAGGAGTTTTTTGGTTCTTGGTTATAATTTAGTCCTCAAGTTTCAGTTAATGTCTATTTTCAACAAGCATTCTGCTTAGGGTTATTTGATTTAGTCTCTTGTTATTTTCTTAGCTTTCCTGTTCGTGTCAATTTTGTATGTTAGTCATTGTCTCAGTGTTTAGTTACTTTATCTTTTATTTTGCTGGTCACTTGTCGTGTTAGTTAGATTCTGTGGCTGTTTCCTTGCTCCCTAACTACCTCATATGTGTATTTATGCCCTGAGTTTTCCTTAGTTCTTTGTCATGTCCTCCCTCATTTGTTGTGTGTCTCCCTGCATTGTGTTCTAGTGTTTTCTGCCCCTGTTTAGGTTTGTTCTGTGAGCTACCAGCAACATAACAGAGTGTTTGAGTTGACTCTCGTATCCCATGTTCTGTATTTCGATCGAAATCCTGCCTGTTACATAACTGAACAGGACAGAGAACTGTAGAAAATATGAAGATGCCGAGAAGTGCAAAAGATTTTTGGCAGTATTTGTTTTTATTTCAGTATAATTAATGTTTTCTCATGCAAATGTGAGTCTTTTCATGCGTTACAAAGTAAACCTAGAATGTGAAGCTCAAGGTTTTTGCGATCAGCATCTGGAGAGTATTCACTGATACAGATCAGTCAATTATACTCAGAATGAGGCAATAGTTTGGAGCAGAAGTCATTTAGTGTTAGTGAAAGCATGCAGGAGAGGATGATGAGAATTCAATTTAGAGCCAAAAATTGGTGTTATTTTCAGGCAATTATGTGAAATACACAATAGACCGGGAAAAGACAACAACTGTTAGTCAGAGATGGAATAACATTCTCTCACTTTATTTATCTGCCTTCCCTTCCCTGACAGACACATACTCCCCAGTGAGCCGCAGTGATATCATTTGGAAGAGTTAACTCATTCAGATCATACCTTGTTGCAGTGCGACATCCATCACATCCATGAGCACCGAGCCACTCCCAGCTTCCTACATCAGTGTATTTTCTCATGACTGCGTTGTGCAGACTTTGATTTCTTTGAGGCAGAAGGATGAAATTCATGACATAACTGCTCTTAATAATATTGGAGTAGGCCTAAATGTTTTTTTCTTACAAATAACTACAGTAATGATGTAAACTATAGCTTTTCAAACATAGCAAAACTTGTTGTTCAAAATGTGATTAGAAAATTAATAAAAGAAGTTAAACATTTAAACAGATGATATTCTTTTAAATGTAACATAAAAATGACAGTTTTCTTTGAATATTGATATTGAGTCTAAATATCTGTGTGACTTTGAAGACATGCTGTTAATCACCCACTACTTCCCCCATTAAATATCAGCATATTTACTCCTAATTGAGGTGACAGTTATTTTCTCTGCTCTGTTTATTAATATCCTCCAAGTTTAACATCGTCATCAAGTCTGAAAGTCAAACATCACTATTTGAGATGTGGACGGTTTTTGCATCCAAACATCATTTTGGTTATCAACTAATTTAAATAATTGTCAATGTTTTTTTCAATTTTGTTTCATGTATTTTATTTAGCATACAAATAAAAAGTTAATTAAATACTGAAAAATACATCTGATCTGTTCAATAAACCGAAATAGCTGTCAGCCAGATAGTTACTGTTGCTGGTTAGTTTTAAACGTATCATAAACATACAAGAAATTAAATATAAATATTTCATTATTTTAAGTGCAAAGGATTTCATCCTCAAAAATCATGGTTGTTGTCAAACCACTGTAGTCACTCTGGAACACTTACAGTGGAACTATTATGGTCACAGTATATTTAAACAGAGGAACTTTGCATTATTCACAGTTCTATCATATATTAGACCTTGGTGAAATGTATTCGCTGTCTAAAAATATTTTAGATTATCTTTCTTTAAAGCCATCCTTCTTTTAAACCCAATTTGTTCTGATAGACTGGCCCACACATAGGATTGAACAGCAACAGGGGATAATGCATAATTAAACTGCAGCTTTAAATAACTTTAATAGATATTCAAAAACATTTTATTGCTGCAAGACATAATATTTGCTTTCCTTTCCGACAGCTTTCACCTTACTGGAAGCCTCAAGTGCAAATTTACCAATGGTCTCTAATAGTAAATGTCCCTAAAGAAAGACATAAACAACTGAGTTTCGTTTTATTTATTTATTTTTCATCTTCATATATCTATATATACCTAGATTTTCCACAAATACTATTAGTGAATTTTTTTTTATTATATTTTATATTATAAAATATTATATTATATTTTTAATTTATGGCTGAATTACTTACATAAGACATCCTGATCATCAGTCTTTCATAGCAGTGTCCATAGCTCTGACGGAGGCAGCCTATCAGATGTCAACATATCGCCTCCTCGCTGCTGATTGGCTGACTCGTGGAGGAATGGGATGTCGGGACAGCAAAGATGTCCGCGCTCATTTGAAAACCTGCTATAGGCGAATACGGAATTTGCCACTTGTTTTTATGTTTGGAGGGTGACAACGTTGTGCGCAAGCGAGACGTATTGAAAGGAAAGATAAGGACTCCGCGACAAGGGCCAGACTATTCCTTATTATCAGGTTAGCGGCTAAATGTCTCCCTGTAAGCTGAAAGCTAGCTGCAGCTAACGGTAGCTAGCATGCTAGTCGGGCCGTTTCAATGGTGTTTAGTGTCAGCATGCAGACTCATAGCTGACTGTCAAGTTGTATATTTATGTAATTTACAGCGTCTTAGTGTCTGTAGAGTACCGAACTTTGTTTGGGGGAGTTTTTGAGGTAAGAACTTCCAGCTAACTTCTAGCATGTCGCGTCTGTCAAAGTCAACAGAAACTTGCTACCGTGGAAGTCCTGTGGAAATTGTTAATGAGATTTCTATCTCCTACTATGTTGACCCCTCTAACGGGATAGTTTTAGTAATAGTAAAGGTCCAGTGAGCCTGCTTCAGCCAACTAAGTTGTCGATGTGTTAATAGAAAACATTATTTAGCCACCAGTAATGCAATCTGTCCTTCAGTCAAGTAAATTAAATAAAGTTATTTACGCAGAGGAAGTTTATTTACACCTCATCTTATACTCACTGGTATTCACAGTACTTTACAGATAAGCTACTGATAAAAGTGATGTCATCATTAATGTTATAAAGAGAAAATGACAGAAGAGAACAGTTTATGTGAAACTCTTCGTTCTTAAGTACTACAATAAACTTGTCTCGAGGATCTATACTTTATTTTTTATCGTATTAAATAATGGATATGAATACTACAGCTAAACGGACTGGTATGGCGCAAATTGGTGATGCCCTTCAGTTGTATTGTGTCTGAAAAAAAGTCTTGCTTGCTTTTAAATACTGTTATTTATACCTCAAACTCTGTTCTTCCCAGAAATAATGCTGATATCTGAAACTCATGTCGGAAGTCGTGTATGAAGAGACAGCCACGATGATTGCCGCAGGGGAATTGCAGTCATTTGTCCCGTTTGGCCGCGAGCACTGCAGGAACCATCCAAACGCCTTCAACCTGCAGCTCAGAGAGCTCCAGCCTGCCTCCGAGCTGTGGGCATCAGATGGTGCTGCTGGCCTGGTGGGGTCCCTGCAGGAAGTCAGTCTGCAGGAGAGAGAGAGGGTGAGAGTGTCTAGTATTATGATCTATAATTTTTCATAATAGGAGTGGGCCATCTAACAGTCTTATTTAATGGATAGCCTGAATTGTTCTCCTGACCTGCTCTTCAGAGGAACTGGTGTGTATTAAACAGTAAAAATATAAGAAGGAAAATGGTAAATAGAATACACCTAAAGGGTTTAAATTTGTTTTTTCATTAACATATCTTAAATTACTTTAAATCTTTAATGATTTTTTTTTACACTAATATAGTCAGTGCAATTGTTACAACACTGCTGCACTGCAGTACTTAATGTGTTGTTAAGCTCAAATGTGGTTTTGATTTGGTTTCTGTGTTGATGTGTTTTGAATGACAGGAATTTTGGCAGCTTAGGAAGGGCTGCAAGGGAGTCAAAGAGGAAGATGTGGAATTTGAAGAAGAACTCTATGCAGCAGGAAACGTGGTTGTCTGGAGCCAGGGTAGTAGGGCTCAAGCTTCCAGTGTATATAAGGCCTTCACTGTTGACAGCCCAGTGCAGCAGGTCTGTTTCTGATTGTTTTGTGTACTACATGGTCTCTCATAATTGTGCTTGTCCATTCTCATTTCTAAGGGCAAATGAGGGACCATGTTGTTTTCTGTCAGGAATCAGTATGGCTTTTGCTTTACTATATAGATTGTATATCGTCCACGATGATTGTCAGGATTCTGTGCTCTAAGACTTGAAACAATTTTTTTTTTTGTATTATCTCCAGGCCTTGTGGTGCAACTTTGCTGCTCCTCACAAGAAGAATGATGGTACTGTGTCTTTTTGTGCAGTTTTTTGCTTATTCATATTGCAGTCCTGATGAACAAAACACAGAATGTTTTTAATGTTTTGCAGAGGAAGAAGTGGAGCTCACAGTGTGTATTGTCCAGAGTAGCTGTGTTAATGTTCACACCATGACTGGGAAAGACTTCATCTCACCACTGCCCTTCCAGGTGAGGTATAGAGGAATATTAATGGGGAATGTTTATATCCAGAGAAAGAGATGGGTCTACACATGAGCCACAAAATTATTTTAAATCTGTGTGACTCAGTTGGACCTCCACTACCTAAACTTCCACCTCAACACAGATGCAAGCTGACATACAGCAGTAACTGCAGGCTTCTTTGTGTGTCTCCCATGTTCCAGAACACTGCTGAATAAAAGGATAATTTGATTAGTGGATGCATAAGTCTCTGAAACATTACCCCACCTCGCAGCTGAACTAAAACCACACAACCCACCACGTTTGGATTAGGGATATTTCTCAGAGCCATTATTGGTTAACCATTTTCTGGTTAACCAGTAATGATAGAAAATTTGCATCACTGATAGTGGGAAGTAATTGTGTGTGAGTTTATGTGTGTGCATAGCTATGTGTATTTACGAGTGTCTTTCACTCAGTAGTCTGTTGCACACCAACAAAATATAATTTGATTTTGGGATGTGTTTTCAACGTTTTAGTTTTGTTTTATTGTTTTTTTAAACTTGAGGCATGTGGAGTTCGTGATAAAGCATTTGATATTTTCTTACGGGAAAGGTTGGACATACACTCTTACTAAATAACTGAATTTAATAAAGAGGCAAACAAACCGTGGGTTGGTGTTGTGAGAAAGGCAAGAAACACCTTGTGAGAGCCTTTGTGACAGGAAGAATCCCCACTGCTGTGGTGTCCCTGACATTGAAGCTCTCAGGGTGTTGCACTTTTCTTAACCTTTCAGTGCTGTTTTTAAGTGGCAGAGAATATCATTAGTATTAGTTTCAATAGAAAGTTATTCAAGATAATTTAAAAATAGTACAAGTAACCATTTTTTTTTAAATAAGAATTTTAATAGCTAAATTAGAAGCCAATTGGCTGGGATGTAAAATGCAAAGTTTTGTGAATATTGTCAGTTTTTCAATATTAATTTATATAAGGCTGTATTAAACTACTCTAGGAAAGCAAAGAAAACAAGTGGTACCTCTAGCCTTAAAATAAATATCTGACAGAGACTTTATTCATGATGAATTTTACTATGAATTTTATTATTTACTGGTCGTGATGGATGTGTGTAAACAGAGTGCAGTTTTTTTGTATTGTTTTAAATGCAGATCAAAATATTGAACAGCTTAGCATTTAAGGGGGCTACATGGACACCCAAGTTTGTGAATGCAATAACTTAAGAATGAAGTCACATAGGATTTTGAAAATTATACCATAGGTGTATCTACTAAAAATCTTGTACTAGTTTGAATCTCAGAAACCTTGACCTCATGAGAACAAGGCGATGTAAAATTTGGAAATTCATACTTCTACTAGGAGGCTGGGGAGTACCATCGGCTGCCATCAGTGTTTTCAAAAATTGTTGATACCAGACATCTGTTAAAAATGTTTCATGAGTCTGTACTGTCTTTTCTTTTCAAGGTGTCAAATGTGTGGGCAACAAAGTTTGGACTTCTTATGGAACGTAAAAACACAGCAAATGATGCACATTTCAGCCCCCCTGGGTATATGCTCACACTCTGCACTTGCAATCACATGCCTTCACAAGTACATGACACACGTTTCGATTAATCAGTGCATCCATGTGAAATAATGTAGTGACAGACATTTCTACACTGACCTACATACACAAACATAAAACAGTGCGGGAAGTATATAACCGAGGGACTGAGCTCTTATTTCCCCCCCCCCGTACAGGGAACCTCTGCCCACAGTGTTCAGCATGCTGCATCCTCTAGATGAGATCGCACCAGTTGTGTGTAAACCTGCAGGTATGAGACACTGATCTTCTCAGAATGAGATCTTGTGAACTTATTTCATATTTTTCCTGAATTTGTGCATATTCTTTTTTCCAGGTCTGTTTGAAGGCTCCCGTGTGCAGTATGTGTCTGACTCCGCCATGAAGATAGTGTTTACCTGCTGTCAGCCATCTATAGTTGTATCATATGACACAGTTCAAGGAATACACTCTGTCTGGACTCTGCGCAAAGTCACACATGATGTGAGTGATCATGAATACACACAAACACACTAAAACCAACTAAGTTCTTCCTAAACTAAAGCCTTTTAACCCTATCAGGAGCGCTCTACAGTCCTGCGGTGTCCGGCAGAACCGGTTGGGACACCGTTGGGTCTGATGGCTTCAGGCTTTCTCACTTCTCATTTGCGGAATGTCTCCCGTCTTGACTCCCCTGGTGGCACTGGTCCAAGTGGGCATGGACTTGGGACTGGAACAAGGTACTGAAAGTGGAGCAGCCTAATCAAGTGATTAGTAGACGGGCAGGAATTAGTTAGCGTCTCGTTACATTTCTAAGTCCCACTGTCTAAAGACAGCTCCTCAGTTATTGGGGTTGCTGCTGTGTCATACAGACAGAACAATAAAGTGATACTTAATGGATTATAGTGCCTTAAAAATAATTACAAGTTAAAAACTTAGAGACCAAAACGTCAGCATCTGACCTGGTTACTGTTTTTCTTCCTGCAGTGCTGTTGGGTCCAGCTCTCCCCTCCACTACAGTGCTTTGCACAGCCACCAGAGCAGGATTGTCACATCCTCACCAGGAACTCACTCTCGAGTTCATTCTCCAAGTATATCCAACATGGCCGCCCTCAGGTGAGGTTAACCTAGCCAAAGAGGGCCATACTCTTTTCTGAAAGCACCTACTCATTCACTTTGTGACAACAGGTAAAATAAAAACATAATAGGTAAAAACTGAAAAATGCTTATCCCCTGTCCTCCTGTCTCAGCCGTGCCCACTCTCCAGGCATGGCAGCTCCATCCTTTTCAGGTGTGGCTCGTTTCAACACGTCTTTGCACAGCTCATCCCCCAGGGGGCACCATGGCTTGTTAGCATCTCCCAACAGTACTATCAATGAGACAGTGTTGGTCCCAGAGATGGAACCTATCATACCCGACCTCTGCATGGAGCAGCTGTGGAGCGAGGCGGTCACTGCTGGCTCCAACAGGTAATCGGCAGCATTTAACTCTAACTTCAAAGCTGTTGACCATTTTTAGCTCAAAAATCGCTCTTAAAAATGTAAAAATTGCTTTGAAGCTTGTAACTCTTTTGTCGTATTTTAATCAGTAAAGGAAAAAGCAATAAGCAATGAAAGCTTGAATGGTCTTGCAAAGTTGTTCATTAGCCTTTAGATCAAAGTTTGTGAGCAACTTGTTCTTCGTGTTTGCATAATACACAACTTTTTTTTTTAAAGACATCATTTGTATTCTATGACATACAGTTCTTTCTGTTGCTTTAGGCTGTTCCGATTTAGCAAATTCTGCTGTTTGACATCAGTTAGCATCTCTTTTTACCATTTACAGGGAAATGAGCAGCCAGGCATCTAAAGTATTCCTGACCTCTGATCTCTGTGAGAATCACTATCTGTGTTTCCTGGTGGAATCTCACCAACAGCTCAGGTAAACAAACATACAAACATCTTTCTCCACCCTAATTTGTTGTGAAATGTGAGTTCACAAGTTAACTTTTTTTTTCACGATCATTTTATTTTCTGCAGATGTGTGAAGTTTATTGAGAGCAATGATACGTCACAGCTCATCTTCCCCTCTGTCACAACCATCCCTGCTAAAGATGCAGAGCCTCTGCAGGTACATTATAAAATTCTATAATTGGAGAGTTGAAAGGGAAAGCGCAAAAATTAAAACGGGGGAAAACACAGTATTCATTAGAGTCAAGCGTCTGTATCAAGTTTATGGTACTGTACTGTGCTGAAAATAGCCGGCTCTTCCACCTTAACAAATTGTTGCATGGGTGGTGTAAAGTTGTAAACATTGTGTAGGAGGCCTTCCTGTATTTTTTTATTTTTTTATTTTTTTTTTAAATCTTATCCGGATGATTACAAGTTTTGCAAGATATAATTAAGGTTTTCCTTGCTACCTACAGGAACTAATGTGTGTATATACATGAGATAAATCTGTTCCGCAAAGGATTTTGTGAAAAACTGTAATTAAAACTTTAAAAATAAAATTAAAAACTGTAATTATTTATCATAGTGGTTGTTATGTCCGGGCCATGCCTATCAAAAAAGTCTAATAGCAAAATGTTTTTTCTAGTTTAGATCAGGTAGGTCATTCTTTCCTGAAACTTTCAGTTTTCTCCATCGTCTGGATGGTAAAACTACCATGTGACCTGAGGTCTCCCAGGAAAACTATGGAGTTGGATGCTTGAATTTTTTTATATTTATTCATTATCATTATCAACTTTTAAGTTATTTTTTTAAGTATGCGCATTTACAGGTTCTAGCATCTTGTGTGAATATTTGATAATTTTCTTTGTATCGAGTTGTTGACAGTTGGGGAAATTACAGCAGGAGGTTTTTTTTGTTTTTTTTTGTTCGTTTGTTTTTTTTGGAGTAACATTCAACGTGTTTCTGACAATGAAACTTTGCTCCTCAGAGTATAGATGCCATGCTAGTTCTGGAGGCCTGTGGTAGTTTGGTTCTCTATACAGGAATCACCAGGGTAAGCACAGCTGCCTTTGCTTACTGTGGATGTCAATTGAGTTCTCAGATTTTTTGATTTATTAATTTTTTTTTAACGGTGTAATGAATCATGGGATTGCTTTCTTGGCTGTCACGTAGGTCAGCAAGGTGTTTGTGCCTGGACTGTTGTCACCCTCCTTCAGCCTGACCAATCACCTCCCTCACCGCAGCACACCAGTGGAAACTGTTAGCACACCTGCTAACGCTGGCAGTAGGCATCTCCAAAGACTTGATGAGGTATTAACATGCGTTGTAAATGCACTTTTCTTTGCTTTTTAAGTGTGTACTGTATAGCTGGTACATTTGACTCCTTTGGTTCACCTCTCTATTTTAACACCTCTCTTCAGGATGCCATGCCTTCACCAGTGACAGGGCTAAGGGGTCCAAACATTAAACACCATGATGCTTCCTTTTTGGAGGATTACACATTTCAGCCAGCCACACCCTACATCAATGCCTTACGTGATCCTGTCTGCAACCGGGTGACTCTGGTAGGTTTTCTGTGTTTAACATAGATGGCATTGATCCCTTTTTTTTTCTCAACAATAGGTAAAACGTGTGTTTTGTAATCAAGGGGGATTAACTCAGATGATCGGTCATCCACACACTCACAGCCAGTACAAGAAACAGATGATGTAATCAAAGCCAAAACAAAACACAAGTTCAAATTAATGTTTGGTGTCCTAATTTTTTAACTCATCAGAGTTTAATGACATATACAGAGCTGATTATTAGAAGGGGACTTTTCTGATACAAACTGCCAAAAGATGGTTGTCAGCTGTCAGTGCAGTGGAGGGTAAAAACGCATCAAGTGAAATTTGGACTGACTGCTACTGCACCACGACAACATAGTGAGACTCTCCCTTCAGGTGTTGTTTCTTGTTTCTAATGTCTGTGTGTCTGCACAAGTGATTCAGGCCCATTCATATTTGTGAATGACGGTTACAAAAGCAACGCTGTTCGTGTTTCTGCCTCTTGGGTTAATCCTGTCAGACTTGGTCTAGACACTCTCTTCAGCTCCAGGACTTTACATTATTCTCTAAGTTATACACCAGCCAAACATCACTGTTTCTTTCTCTTATACATCATCAGAAAGCTTTCTGTCTGCAGGCTGCTACTCTTTTAGCTTTGCTCATTGAATTTCTGTTTGAGACCTCAATATGTCAATCCAGAGACTAATTGTTCCTAATGTGGCGCAAGGGACTTTTCAAACCTCCAGCTCCTGTTGAGTTTCACATCAGGGTTTCTTTCATGAAAAGATGACAAGAACAGGACAAAACCTTCTGGAGAAAATGTGATGAGAGGTTTTGGTCTGTTTTTCCATCTAGAGCACAGCTATTCAAAATAATTGGAAATATACAGTTATGATCCTGGTGAAAATGTGAAGGTTGCATGCTCTCAGTGACTGATTTGGTTATTTTTCTTTTCAGCTCATGATATTAGCTGTGATGCAGCTGGTAGAATAATGGATATAACTTGCTGCAACAGAAAAATGCTGTGAATGAAGTGTAGCAATAATAATAAAATTTATTTATAAAGCGTCTTTCAAGACACCCAAGGACACTTTACAATTGGATAAAACACATAATGAAAAAATGAAGAAAAGTAAAACAAGAGTACAAGCAATCATGAAATATTAAGTGAACCCTATAATTTATATCTTGTTGAGTTTTCTTTAGCATCAAGAAGCTGCTTCTGAGACTTGCACATCAACAGGAAGAATTGCTGGAGTGTTCATGTAACTGTTTCAGGTCATCAGTATTTCTGGGATGTCTTGATTAAACCCAGCAGAGAGAAGAAGTCATTACTTGACAGCTGAATTTGGTTGAAGATGGGACTCTTTTGACTTGACCATTTCAACACACGTTTTAAAAAATTCTGTTATTCTGTTGTTGACTTACTGGTGTGCTTTAGGTCATTGTCTTGTTGCATCACCAACACCACCAACTCTCCCAAGTTTCAGGTCACAAAGGCCCTGAAATCCACCTGAGGTACACCCTAGGAAGGTTGCCAGTCCATCACAAGGCTAATAGAGAGAGACAGTCCTCATTCACATTCATAGTCACACCAGAATTGGACACCAGAAATGCCTTGACCCGGCATAAAGAATACAATTTATAATTCATCGTTCTTTTAACAAATACTCAAGGCATCCCTAACACAACTAAACCATTCTTCAGAGTTGCATAGACGTTTAGGTGTTGTTGTGCAGTGCTATTTTTATTTTTTTTTCACTTCTAAACTAAACATTGTTAATTTTCACCGAAGGTCCAGGTTTAGCTTGCCTAACAACAAAGCATTTTTCAAGAAGTTTTGTTAAACCTCCATTTTGTCTTTTGCAAACATGGGATGTTTTGTAATTATGTTTTTAATGGTTACTTTCTATTCTGTCCTTCAAAACTTTTCTTTTTCAATCTTTTTCTTATAATGAGCACATGAACAAAGGTGTTAGCAAGTTTTACTTATGGTGTCATCTTTACAGGATGTTCAGGCAGAGATTAATTATAGATGAAGATCAGACTACTTATTTTATGACAAATCAATACAGGAATCTTTATTTGAAATATTTCGAAGCATTTTGTTTCAAGTTATGGGTTGAAAATTTCATGTGTGTTGCACTTTTGACAAAATGCTGTAAGAACGCCTGATGCGACATCAGTGATTGGAGTAGTGCTTGAAAGTTTAATCAGCTTAAGTTGCAGCCAGGAAGTTTCTGACTGCATGTAATTAAATGTTATTTGCTGTTGTTTAGTGTTTCTGGCGAGTCTGTCTAGTATACCCGAAGACAATGAGTTATTGCACACACCAGTTTCTTTTTTCTGAGATTTACAATCAGGCTTTCTCTGTTGAGGTCTTTTATCAGTTTTGTGCTCACAAACAGCTGTTTTGCACTGATATGAAATTGATGTGAAATTGAACTTAAAGAGTATAATTTAAATGTATGCACAATCTGTCTCCACAATTTCTCCAGGAACTAAGCATTGGCACAATGCTGAGGATTTCTATCCCAGAGATTGCTACTTCAGACCTGGGTGAGTCACACATATATACATTTAAAAAAATAAATCAAAGAAACACTCTCACACATTTAAGAGTTGACATTGCAGCCGACAGTGTTGGCGTGTACATTTTAAGTGAGACCACACACAGATCGCTTAGTCAGTGCGGTGAGGTCCTTTTAATTAGGTTTGAGAGCCACTCTGCATCGTGTCCACAGTGACATATAATCTTGATGTCTTGAGGACCATTATGGGGCAGACACACATGGGCAGCAAGCACAAAACATTACACTGATAAACACTTTCACAACACCAGAATTGTTAATTTTTTTTTAAATCTATTAAAGAGGATATTTAAATGTATTGTAAATAATATATGTAGCTCAAATCTTTATATATGGCTTAACAGAATGATGTTGTGCATCATAACTACTTCAGGAAATGGAAAGGAAAGGTCGTACATGTATGAACTGAAAGCGAAATGTAATGTGTGTCTGAACCTCTGGTAATAAAATATCTGGAAACAGATGGCCTGCTATGCTGAGGTGAATTGGAAAGATGACACGGTTGTTTTTAGATGTGCAGAAGCACAGATATCCACATCTGCTCTTACTGTGTAATCTCTTACACAGGCTTGATGTAAAAATTAGTCAACAAATCTATTTAGTGTTTTCACTGTTTTTAAAAAGCCTGTTCTTTTGCTAAACCATTAACATCAGTTCACAGTGGGAATAAAAATGGAGGGATCTTTTTCTTTTAAATCAGGTAGTACTAAAAGCTTTTAGCAGCTTTTATCTAAACAAATGTGAGGCAGCATCTTTGCCACTGCTGATGAAACCACTGTTGCCACTTCTTTTTTTTCTTTTTTCTTTTTTTTTGGTTAAGGTTTTCACCTTTTGGCTTTACTGAAAAGTCATTATCCTTTCAGTTGTTTAAAAGTACCTGCAGGGGAGGGAGGGGTTTAATAACATTTCCCATTTTTAAGATCCAACAAACAGATTTGCATAAAATATTTTCTTGCTATGTTGTACCACAACCTTTGATTATCTAATCAACATTTTTAGATAATCATCCAAAGGTATTAACTTAAAAAAATAAATGCCTTTTTTAACTTTAAACCTTCCAAAGATTCTGACTGTCTGCTCTGTCTGCTTCGTTTTCTTATGTAAGATTTTCCACATGAAATGGAAAATTGCTGTTTGTTTTTCTGGAAAGTCCACTCAGCTGGTAAAACAAACTCTATGGTATAACAGCAGACAGACCTATTCATTTCCCCGATGATTTCATTTCCCAATAGCACATAGTAGCTGATGACCATGTACTTTATAATAATTAAACTAAATTACAGATGTTTTTTTTCTAACCAATTAACTTTGAGGTCAGCTGGATGATTTCATCTGTTGTCTACCACTAGTGGGTCTACTGTGACCATGAACCTTCTCTTCTAGCTTTTGTTAGTTTTTATTTTTAAAGCCTTCATTGTCACTAAGCAGCGTGTATCACTCTTGCTGCCTTGTGTACCTGCCTTTGTGTCTTGTTCATATGTTGCTCTCCATTATTTTGTAATCGATCCTGTAGACAAGGCTTTCTTCCTCTAATGAAATGGCATTTAGCTACCTCTTTCTTGACCTTTCCAACTCTGGGTGTCCAATTAAGATTCCCAGTGATGTTGATTAAGCATCTGATTGGCCAGAGTTGTTAGGAGACATGGTAGCGCTAATTACTGTTGTTGTGGTAGTTAGTTTGTAATTTCCATTTTTCTTTTTGGGGGGTAGAGGATAATAGGTGGAAATTGTCAGATCAGGATGAGATTCATTAAAAAATCTGTTAAAAATAATTGTATTGCGCTTTTTTGTGTTTGTTTCTAAAATTCCATTTGTCTGTGGTTGGTAGCACAAGTATTAGAAAGTTTTAGCTCTAGTTTTAAGCCTAGAATTCAGGCAGTGGTTTTACTGAATTTAAGACTTTTAAAATAGCATTTCCACCAATTTCTACAGCTGAGAGAATCCAACCAGCAACCTTTTATGTATTTCATCTTTTCCTGTTTTGAAATTATTGCATCTTAATAAAACTAATGTATTGTTTTCTCACATTCACATTGATTATTATTTCTTAAACGTAATATAACTAATAAAACTGTACAATGGTTATCTAATTCCATCCATTATGTAGAAAAAATGTTAGTAAATGTGTGTTTTCTGAATTGCCTCATATGATTGTGAATTTGACATCTAGCTACTAAAAACTGTGACACTTTTGCTGTTTCCCTTGTTTCCCTTTGTGTATTTCAGTGAGAAAGTGCCTTGAGGCAATTCGTTTTATCCTGCCTAAGGAAGCTGCTATGAAGGTTGGTGGAAGTGAACATGTGGAATTTCAGTTACAAATTATGTTTTAGTTAAAAACTTGACATTGTGCGCAGACAAGCAAAGATTCAGAATAACAACTTAACCAGTCTGCCAATAATTTTAATTCAGTGCATTATTACCTCTACCAAGGAGGTGTGTGCGCGCGCGTGCGTGCGTGTTCGTTCAGATGATTACTCAAAAAACTATTGATCGGTTTGCATGAAAATTCTACCTGTGATTGGTCAGTCTGGATCTGGATCTTTACCCATGATTGAATTTTTTGGGAAAGGTTTCACATAATTGAATTTGGCCATCTTATGTTCACAAATGCATTTCAAACTGAAATGAAGGGCAAAAAAAATTGAGGAACCTTGTGTTGATGGTCTTAAGTAAATGTATTTGCAATTTAATCCAAATTCAGACATCAAGATGGATGTCTGAATCTGGGACTTGTGTATGATGTGTAGGAAATTTTATACTCAGGAAAGGTAACCTCAAGCTGTGCTATTTATAAGCACTGAAACCTTTAGAGTGTAAGATCTCCATCATGTTTATTTAAATGTTACTCAGTCGTGGTTAGTGTACAGAGTATGACATCAGAGTTGACCAACTAACTGTCTCCAACTAATCAAGAAGGAAAAACAAAGAAGGAAATGTATACAATAACCCAGCCTCATTAGGCTTTGGCAGAAATTGTATAGGATCTCATTAGGTAGAGTAAGAGGCTGAATGACAAAATTATGTTTTTCAGGGCTTTATTTTCACACAAACATGCAGATACACTCTTTATTTTCATTGCAATGATGTAGAGAAACTCCATTTAGTTTTGCTAAATTCTTTAAATGCAACAGGTTTTGGTGAAATGGTATAACATCTACAATGCACCTGGAGGCCCCAGTGCCCACACAGAGTGGAGCCTGTTTGTCACCTGCTTCATGACACTGATGGGCTACAACACCGAGCGCCTGACCTGGACACGAAATGTGAGTCAGCATTTGTATTTTGTTTTTTAAACTGTAATTGTAATTTCAAGTTAATGTATTGTAGAAATGGCTTTCCAATGTGTTTCATAATTAATGACATTTGCAGTCATACTGAGTAGATTTAAAAATGAAACTTCAGTAAAATTCTTGTACATTAATACAAAATGATTCTTGGCAGCCAAAAGCCTGGTCTGCTTTGAACTATTTTTTTTAAAAATTCTTGACTAGAAAAATCCTATTGTGGCTTTAAACTGTAATTTGCATGTCTTGACCTTGCTCCCTGTCCTTCTTCCTACTTTCACAGCTGCATTTTGAAATGCCTCTCTCTCCAGTGATTGCAGCCAAAAAGGCTCGTCCCTCCGATGGAGGTTCTGATGAGGTGTGTTACTTAAGTGTGAGCTGTTGTGATGTTTTAGAGCACAATTATCAAGCTTGATTACAGCTTGTAGACTTATAATCCCTTAACAATCAATTATGCATGCAAGGGGTGTATCACATAGTGAGACAGTGAAACAAGTGTAAGAAAACACAGCAAAAAGAAAGTGCTTCAATGCTCTTGAATATACTTATATATTATACTTATATACTTTTGAATCCCCCAAATTGCAGATTTTAGAAAGTAATATATATCACTAATGATTTCTAGTCTCATGAAACATCCCTTGACTTCTTTCCATGTCTTAATTTTCTCAGTTACTAAAGTTATATTTGTTCTATATACTGCTTGTGGTGGCCCCTTGGCCAGAATTTCCTGGAAAAATAATTTCTTGTTTCTGTGTAAGAGTTCCCTGGTTAAATAAATTATATAAAATAGTGTAAAAATTATTATTATTTTTCTTTCTGATATTAAACAGTAATAATTTTAAAGGACAAATTCATGCTTTAGAAACTGTTGTTTTGAAACTGTTTCAGCTGTTGTCATTTTAGCTTGTTTGCTGTTTACTTTTGCTATTGTCTTTATAAGTTTTTAAGGACGTAATAAAGCCTTTAACCTACAGATTTTAAAAATGCATTTTTGTAAAAAAAAAAAAAAAAAAAAAAGGAAAAAAAAAAAGAAGAAAAGAAGCAACCAGAAGTAAACCAGTACAGTCATGGAGAACTCTGTGTGATGGGAAAGCCCAGTTTACTCTTAGGAGGAGGGCAGTAAGGGGGGACGGACGGACGGACTGTAATCTGTCCTACAATCCTAAACATAGTTACACATATTTGTGCTTTTGTCATTGAGGAGATTCACATTGGCACAATGTGTTCCCTTTCCCCTTGCTGTAACCCTGAATCTGAAACCCAAGTCTTAAGCCTTGAAATGGCCCCTCTACAGTCTTCTTTAAATATTCCTAATTATTGGTTGGCTTCTTAAGTAATGTGTTCTCATTAGAGCAAAATATGGTTGGAAAATGTCAGTTAGCTGGAGGCTTAGGCTGTACTGTGTGTGTGTGTGTGTGTGTGTGTGTGTGTGTGTGTGTGTGTGTGTGTGTGACCTGAAGAAATGTGTGAGTCACATTAGACTGGACGACAGTGTCAGCTTCTTACCTCTGTTGTCTTCATGCTGCAGCAAAGATGTAAAGATGAGGACAGAATTGTTAGAATTATTTCATTTCTGAAGGTTTTCCCAAGTCCTGTTAAACAGAGCAAGGTATGTTCAGCATAGCTTTTTCCAAACATCCCAATTTTTAATTTGGATACCTAAATTATTTTAGTTTGCCCACAGAAACACAATTATTTCACGAAAAACAAAATCAAACTGAAAAGTATAAGCCCCCCGATGATAGAATCGACCTTTGTCTTCAGTTCACCTCACACATTTTCAATAGGATTTAAGTCAGGGCTTTGTGCTGTAACATCATTTTGGTCTTTAAAAATCTAGTGCTTCATATTTTGGGTCATCGTTGTGTTGGCAGACGAACTGACAATCCAGACCCAGTTTGCTGCTGACTGCTTGAAGTTTTCTTTCAAAACTAAATTGATGAAATTCCCAGTTCCAGTTCCATAATACTCCCACCACTGTGTTTCACTATAGGGATGGTGTTCTTTGAATTGCATGCCTCTCCCTTTTTTCTCCAAACTCATTCATCATTCATATTATTGTTTCTATTTGGTAACGATCTGCATCCCCTTACCAATCAAATTATAAACAATGGAGAGCCATGAGTTGGACCAAAATGCGGTCTGTCTTGTCAAGTGACCAAATGCACAGAAATGTCTCAAAGATCATTTTGCAGTTCACATAACATTTTAATGACTGTATTTGATGTTTTGGTCTCTGGTTTTAAAAGCTATCTTTTTGACTGGCGTTTATCTGTGTTTCCTCTCCCTGTAGGACTGGGACTACTTGATGGGGTCCCATTACCACCGTCAGATGAATTTCTTGCCCGTTGCCACTTCACTGGATGCCAGTGACGGCAATAGTACGGTCACTTCAGAAACTGAAGGCCTGTGCACTGTATGTACCAAACACTGGGTGAATCCATATACTTTATGTTCTTTGATTCTGTTTGTTTGTTGGTGTATTTGGGCTTAGACATTATGGGTATGATTTGGTGGAATAAGAGTTAATGCTCACAAATAGAGGTGTAATCAACCATACTTCTTCTTCTACCATCACCACCTTATTTTTTTCTCATTCAAATTTCCTGATAAAACAATGAGAGATTCCCAGCACACTGATTGTAGGTATATTCAGTATGCCTGCAGACTTTTGTGAACTAGCAAACTTTAGTCATGTTGATTTGACTGACCTTCTTTTGAGTCTCCTTGATTCTGTTTTCATAGCACTGCTGATTTGTATTGCTTTATACACAGAGGTGCTTTCTGTTATTTAGCCTATATTCCTTGCTGTTATTGTTGTGGACAAAATAGTTGAAACATGAAATATTATTAGAAAAGGGAGCTCAACACTGCAACAATACCACCTTTAATTTGGTTAAAGGAAAACCACAGTAAGTAAAAAATTGTGCAAAGTACATAACACCGAATTTCATTTGGTGTTATTGAAGGGCTGCTGGAGCTCACCTTAACTGTGGGGACAATTCTGGCAAAGAACAGCAAAAGACATTGGCATGCATTTACTTGTAGTCTTCCTGATTGTTTTTGCACGATGTCATGTCAGTATAAGTTTGCTGTTATATCTCCAGGCAATTACAAAATCTCCGGTTACATCCTATTTAACCTGTTCCCCCTTTAATTTAATGTTTCTGCTCTTTCTTTTTGCCACTGAATGTCCTAGGCTTCTTCTCCCCCGAGTCCATCTCTGAAGTTGGACAGTTCAGCTCCTCTGTTCCCTCACATCCCTGCACTCTTCTATGTCCTCCATCTGCTCTATCAGGAACTGCAGCTGGATGAGCTGCAGCGAGCGAGAGCTTCATCACTAGTCTGCCTGCTGCAACAGCTGGCTAGGTAACCATTCTTCTAGCTGTCTGTGTGTGTGTTTGAGGTTTTTGTGTTTCTTTTTTCTTGTATAAGGAAAGTAAGTTACATTCAGTTGGCTTTGGCTGTCCAGATGACCGAATCTTTCTATAAGATACTTGTCCAACATTTTTACAAGATACTGTTTATTTTTATGAGGCGTAAAGAAATGCTAGCCTTGAGCTGGGCGACATTTATCAAAGCAAACAGAACCTTGTTTAATTTTCCACTGGTGAACTCAAACCACGAGAAGAAAAGAAAAACACACATCATTGTTTTCTGTGAAAGCTTGTGTTGTGTGCCATCCATGCTCTTTACTGAGAAATATACTTCAGCAGGTTGTTAAGTGACCTCGGTTATTGGTGACAATGACAGTAACAGAATAGGGAGAGTGGGAGAATGAAGTACTCTTAGAGTAATTGGCCTGTATTGTCAGTATGTGGGTTGTTATGCAAATATGGTTCTAATTTTTGCATTCTCTGTACTTTATTAACTGGTTAAGCTGGTTAAATGATGCTTCTGATGGTTTCATTAGGCATTTAACTGGCACGATAACCGTTTTAAATAAGTAATCTCAATGCCTTAAATGAGCAGTTGCTTTAATTCTCTTTGCAGAATTTACAGTGGAGTTTTAGGATGACCTGTTCTTAAGTTAAATCTAAAACAACCTGTTAACATAATGTCAAGACATGACCAGTCTGTTTCCTCTGTGCCTGTGAACTGGAGAGACCAGTTTCTTTAGTTTTAAAAGCAAAAATGAATTTCAACTGTTTCAGCTTCAAGGCTAACGTCTAAACTTTTATCATAGAGCCATGCTATTCCATTGCATAATCATTGTGGTTTGTCATTATCTTCCTTAGTCTTGGTTGAAAAGGACACTGGATAAGAGCATATGTTGCTCTAGCAGATCCATGCAGATGTATTCAACATTAATGGTGCTTTAACAGAATGAACTAGTCACAAATCAACTTTGCAATGTGCTCTAATCCTCACTCATACCATCATGGATTCTGGCTTTTGAAATGTGCAGTAATAACAAACCAGATGGTGCTTCTTTAGCCCACTCATAGTTCAAAATATATGATGGAATTACCTTCTTTTTCAATTTGATAGTGATGATAAATATTATTCCGAGTTTAACTGTTAACTGCTTTAAAGTGGTGAACCCATGATTGTCAGTTTTGAAAAACTCAGTGTCTCTGTGTTGTTCTTTTTCATTTTTTTTTCCTCTGGATTAGGTCATTTTTGGTGCAATCCAAAATACATGTAAGCCAGAAAAATCCTCCCTACATTTCCTATAGTGTTATAAATATTTTTTAAGTAGCTTGGTTTATATGAGGGTTAGCTTTACTATTAATCTAACTAAACACTTTCTTGATGAGTTTTTTTTGTCTTAATTGGCTATGTCAAGTATTAATGAATACAGTGTGATATTTATATTCTACTGACATTTGATATTTGCTTATATATCCATTTGTTAAGTAAATTATGGTCCCTTTTTTTTAAATACTACAGTCACACTAGGGAAAACTGTGGTTGGAGACTATGGCGCAAGTAGAGATCAAAACTGTAACTGTTTTTTTTTTTTTAATTCAAAATGACTTCAGTGTTTCAGAGCAGTGATAAAACAGCAATAAGATGGAGTCCATCTGCTATCTGTTTGCTGTTGAATGGGGTCAAGTTGGCAATTATATGCAGTCTGTGTTGTGTTGCTGGTGACGTTTACATACAAAAAAATTGCACAGTATAAATTATTGCAAGAATCTTAGAGTTTTGAAACAGTAATTCATAAAATCCACCTTAAAAAGTGACATAGTTGTTTCAGGACTGTGATTTAACTGTCAAATGACATAGGTGCTCAGTAACCTGGATTTTATATAGGAATAGAACCCGAATACAGTTGGCAACCAGTTGAGTCAAGAACACTACTGCAAAGAGACACATCACTAGGGGTGGATTTTAATAATCGATTCATCGATTAAAATCAATTCTGGCTTGGATAACGTGATATCGATTCATTAAAATCCTGAATCGATTTTTTTATATAAATGTATTTTGTCCAAAATTCCAGAATCTCAGGTGAAACGTCAGAAAATTTTGACAACCACCAAACATTTAAAACAGTAAATGAGAGCAGGTACACGGCTTCTGCACAAAGACGTAAACACAAAGCGCGGACCCGCGGATCAGAATCAGTGAGATGTCGCCTTTCTTACCCGACGGCACGGACACGGTCAGGGCTGAAAGCCGACAGCTCGCTAATTCTGATGTTTCGGCGGGTCCGCGCTTTGTGTTTACGCCCTTTTTGCGCTGATTCTAAAGCTGTTAGTTTGATCTCTCTCCAAACAATATTGACCGAACCAGCAGCAAAAGAAGATCCAAACTAAGCTTCACATAAACATCGTCATGAATTCCCTCTTACTTTTGCTGTTTTGCTTCCACCACAATAAAATCACACTTCATGCACAGCTCTCTCTCTCTCTTTCTCAGTGTACTTCAAGAACAGTTTCCCGTCTATCCCCGAAATCTGTTTTCTGCATTATTCGCTTGCTTGTTACGCACAAGACTACAGTTATTTACAGCGCTGTCGGCCGATGTTTTTTTTTCCTTTTACTTACTTCCGAAAAGAAAACCTAATTTCTGCCGTTCAATAGGTTTCTGAACAAATTTAAACTTTTTAAAATTATGCAAAACGCTTAGCCGTGTCTCTAATAAAACTGCTGTAACTTCAGAGGTAATGTTCATAAGTTGATTAATGATTTTCTTTCGTTTTTGATGTACTGCAGAATATTTTTTATAAAATCCAGGCCAGGAAAATCACCTTCATGTTTTCTGTGTTTTAACTTCAGCTACTTTGACACAAAGGCATCCGCTGTGACGCTTACACCTTTGATAACGTCTCGAAAGTGTCAGCTTCCTTTTTATAGATACAAAAATATGTAAATGTACTGATCTGAATTATAATATTTCTGACTGTCTGAGACAAAATTTCCCAGATTCAAATCGAATTGAATTGAATTGAATTGAATCGAATCGAATCGAATCGATTCAGGACCTTGTGAATTGGAATCGAATCGATTCTAGAAATCAGTGATGGTACCCAGCCCTACACATCACACATGAGTTGCACTCATTGGCACAGACTGATTCATATTGATTTTTGCAATCTGTTTGCATTTATAAATTAGAAGGCAGTTATTTGCACTTACCTTCGCCTGTGTGTTTGAGTGGTTGGAGTTAGTCAACAATGGACCGCAGTTGGTTGGAGACAGGTTTCCTCCCTCAAGGTGACCTTTAGAATTGCTTTGCAATCTAAAATGGTCAGAGTTTTAGGGTCACCGCAACTAATTTGGCTGTTTGCAATCACAGGATAATTACCAGTTTTTTCTTTTTCCTAGTCCCTACAGTGGTTGGTTTTTACTCTAGTGTGACTGAACCATTAGAGTCAACAGTGGCGGATACACCAATGAATAGTCACATTTTGGTCACTGATATGTCATTACTTTGACCATACATTGCTCCCCGATTCCTCATAGAACCACATTTTGTGCATCTCCAGTTTCAAAACATGAAGAATGCAATGGGGGGTATTCTCATCTCGAGGCTTTATGGCAGCCACAGCCATCTTCCAGTTACAGTTTATCATTAATTAATATAGACGCTTAAAAAAAGAACCAACTTAGAGAAGGAGCACAAGACATGGCTAGAAGTAGAAGAAATAAAGAATTCAGATGAAAAAGATTACAAACCTGGATAACTGTACGCTCCTTACTGCGTCCCTGTGCAAAGTGCACACACACAGCTAGAATCTGTAGGAATCAGGGGTTTGTACCAAGATTAAAAAATATTGATTATCTGATGCTAAGCTGAAAGATAATGATTCATTGCTGTTTATTACTTTCACTGTGTATTCAATTACAACCTGAAACACGTTAAATGTCACAGAGGCTATTTGAGCCATTTTTAGACTTTTCTTAATTACTTGCAGCAATTTAGTCTAAAGCTGTGCAGTGAAATATGCATGTGTGAGTCCTAGTACATGGTAGACTTAATAACCCATTGATAGAAGGTTATAAACCTTATGTTCTTCTAAGTAGAAAAAAAAAATACTGTTAAAGAATGCTAATGTATGTTTGTTTCTGTTTGCAGAGATCTTCAGCTTGAAGAGTATGTGGATCTGTACTGGAGAGACTACCCTTCAATAATTAGTGGCTTCACTGAGAGCTGCTTGATAGACCAGGGTAAGGCTTATTTAATTGTCTGTAACATTATCAAGTCAGGAAACGGACAAGACATGTTAAACAGGAGGATGGATGGTCTGCTGCTGGTAAAAGCTGTTTTAGCAGCCTTCCTTTGTATTTCTTGGACTCCTAAAGGTGCTGAAAATGTAAACAAATGCAAAACAAATTTGCATGACGAGGCACTGTAACGTGTAATCTTCCATCAGTCCAGCTGTGGTTTTCAAAAACTGAGCTAGCTTGTCAATTGTTGGATTGTGTGTTGGTGTGTTTTCTTTTTCTTCTTTCTAAATATGAGATGAGTGTAATGTTACCTTATGTAGGCCAAGTGGTGATTGGTTCACAATATTGCTGTTATGAGATAGAGCACCATTGAACAGAGGAATAGTTTTTTACACGCTTTTGAGGCCATTGCACAGTTTCTTTCCACAGGGGTGGACTTTCCTGCTTCCTGGTAATTTCCTGCTTGTGATTGACCCGATTGGTTTTGAGTGTGAAATTCTACCGATGGGCATTCTCAACACATAGCACTTAAAATTAGTCTGAATATAAACAAGGTTTAGTTAAAAATAAAGACTCAGTGTGGGGGAAGTTTTCTTGTTATCACTTTAAGTTTTCGTGACAGATGTCCTAAAAATTATGTGAACACCTGTCAGGTGGTTATTTGCTTTGTGACACGGATACTTGCAGGGTTGAATATAAAGTGTTGCTGTTATTTTGTGCACGTGGTTTTCTGTGAAAGGATGAAGTGACATAACCATCCAGCTCCCTTTTATCTCTTGTTCTTTTACCTCACCCACCACCTTTCTCCCTTCTCTTCCTCACCTGGCTTTTCTTAGCACTGATTTGCCAAATGCAGCGGCCGTCTTTCCTGAGACCAGAGCCTCCCTGTGTGTTCAGCTGGCTCAGTAGCTGCTTGAGAGGAGAGGAGAGCCCACCTTTCCCCTACCTGCCGGGTATCTGTCAGAGGACCAGACTGCTGGTTGTGGTACGATTAAAGCACATCTGTCATTTTATAAAATAACTTTCTCCAAGTTTAGTGAGTGTAGCTTACTATCTATCTATATATCGCCAAGAAGTTAATGCAGTCCGGCTTTATAGAATTGTTAGAAAGCCGCAATTAATGAACCATATTTCATTACCTTTTTTTTTTCTTATTTCAAAAATAAAATATTAAGCACCACATGTGCAGGTGACACTCGGGCATTTGTACTTTCGCAGTGTAAAAATGATGTTGCTCTTCCCTTTTTTGCATAGAAATGGATATGCAGTGCTAAATAAGAAGGGCCTAAGTTTTGGTGCTTCATATCACTCTTAAAAAGACAGTACTCAACAGAGAGACATGGATACAACATTGGTCATATTATCATGTTTGTTCAAATATTTGTTCACAAATTTATGTGCTTTGATTATGACTGTGGCACAATTTTTCCTTACCGTGTACTGGCTCATATTTCGATGCGCACAGTATCTCCTGAATCTGCAGTAGGAAGAGTAAAGTAAAGTGTGAGAGCACTCTAGGTCCCCTCCTTGTAAGCCTAAATGCCTCTTGATTAAAGGTTTTCCCCTTCACCACTTAGTTCTTCACTCCATCCTGTTCTGAGGTTCATATTCATCCATTAAAAAGCTCTGATCACATCAGTTCATTGCAGTTCACGGAACAGTTTTATTTAAATGATCTCTTTCTTTCTTCTTTAGAAAATATAACTGCTCTTCACTGGAAATGTCAATATTTATTTTTTTATGCGGTATAAACGTATACTGTGCAAGTGTTTTTGTATCATATTTACATCTCTTCTCTTAACCTTTTTTTCCAGAGTTATGCTCTCTATGTCATTGGAGATGAAAACGCTACTTCAACAGATGTATCCAAGTACCTAGCCAAGCTTTCTGCAGGTTTGTTAGTGACTAACCTTTAAGATCATTTTCTTGCATGCTGCACTGTGTGTTTCTCTGTGGGTATGCATGTTTGGGTTCATTTATTGACAACCACCCCCTATTACCAGCCAGTCCCCTGCCTTCATGCTTCAGGGCCCAGTAGCACAGAAAGAAAGATGAGTGACGCAGGTTTGTGTGTCACCTGATTTCCTTTGTGTTTACTTCAACAAAAAACAATACAGCGCTATGGTGACAGCTGTTGCTGCAGGTGTTGGATGAACTTTTGCCTTGATTTGGACACTGGCTTTGTGTGAGAGATGCTTGAGAATCCAGAGTGACTTTTTGAGCACTATGTTGCTATTTTTAATAAACAGATGCCATCCCACACAAACACAATCCCACACTCATCAGGAGCAAAATGTCGCCTTTATTTTAACCACTCATTTTAGTGTTCTTTTTCTTTTTTCTTTTTTGGTGACAGTTTTTACTACAGAATTGAAAATGCTTTAATATATTTACCGTATTTTTTGGACCATAAGGCATACTGTTGACGAACGGGTCTGTTTTCATACATAAGGCGCACTGGATTATAAGGCACATTAAGCGAACCAAAACAGTCAGATACATCAAACTTTACTTAACTCATTCTTGCTTCCTGGCAGCATGGTGGCATGGTGGTTAGCACTGTTGTCTCACAGCAAGAAGGTCCTGAGTTCAATTCCACCATCAGGCCGGGGTCTTTCTGTGTGGAGTTTGCATGTTTTCCCTGTGGGTTCCCTCCCGGTACTCCGGGTTCCTCCCACCATCCAAAGACATGCAGTTTGTGGGGATAGATTAATTGATTAATCCAAATTGTGAATGTGAGCGAATGTGAGCATGAATGGTTGTCTGTCTCTATGTGTTAGCCCTGCGACAGACTGGCGACCTATTCAGGGTGTACCCCGCCTCTCGCCCTATGACAGCTAGTATAGGCTCCAGCGCCCCCCGCGACCCTGAAAAGGATAAGCGAATGAATGGATGTATTCTTGCTTCCTCCACTTACGTACCATTTATTCATCAATGCTGAATTCTCTCGAAGCTGCTCTATTCCCATGTTGTTGCAGTATATTAATGACTAACCTCGTATTGTGGATGGGTTATCTCAGTTGTTCTCCTGACTGAAGTTTAGTCCGTTTACAGCATACCGGCCATGCGATTGCATTTTCCCCTAACCATCGAGAAACCATACGTTAATTTTTTTGGAGTGGAAAAAAGTTAGCGTTCATCCTTCAGCTTCAATGTGTTTGTTTTGCTAACACAGCTGTCTCGCTAGCGATCACGTAGCACATCATTATATACCAGCTAGTCCAACTTCAGTAACCATACAAACGTCACTGCTGTTTAGTTTTCTGTCTTCGTTTATGTTGGAAGTGATAGCAGAGCTGTACATTTGAATTTTTTCAGAAATCTTTCAGTCAGAACATGCTATATCATGTTTAGGTGGAAACTAGCAAGGTAACTTCCTGCTAACCTCCAGCCCCGTTAAATTTAATACATTGTTTTCATGGATGCCTGGATGTTAAACTTAATTGTTACACCTGGTAAAGCAGAAATGCTGATCATCTTATTAAAGCTGAAAGAATTTACGGTTTTTAACTCTCACTGATGCTGCAGTGTTCATTTGACTTTGGGACCTGAAGCGGACAGAGTTTTGGACCCAGTCTGTGAGGCCCCTGACTACGGTAGCCATAATGCTCCGACAATCCATCTAGCGGTGCGGCTTCGTAGCGTACCAAAGTTGTACTAAAACATTTTGACAGATATTTCAGCGCCGTATGCCACATAAAATTGGTTCGAGGTCAGTAAGCACAACCAGAATTCATACATAAGGCGCACCGGATTATAAGGCGCTCTGTCAATTTTTGATAAAATTAAAGGACTTTAAGTATGCCTTTCAGTGCAGAAAATACGGTAAGAGCTGCAAAAAGAGTGCCAAGCCTGATTTGTAAATTCGTTGATCTGTTTTCCTTCCTTCTCATCTTCCTCACCCCCCTCTCTCATTTTCATCAGGCCAGAAATCTTCTGCCACTGAACCCCAAATAAGAAGGTAATTCATCTGACAGAAACAAAAGCAAGAGCTTTTAAATTTCTTCTTTTTTTTTCTTTTTCTTTTAAGGCATTGAAACAGCTAAAATGAATTCTGACATACAGGATACCAGTACATTCTTTTGTATTTTTTTTTCTGTTTGTTAATATACCCCTAAAGGTCAACTTGTAAAAATTGTATACCTAATAACAGTTAAAGTTTTCAGTTAATTTCTCTTGTATGTATGTTTTCTAGACAGAGCAGTGTTAAAGTGATGTCCTCCAGTGAAAATCTGGCTGAGCAGCTGGTGGTCTGGCTCACCTCACAGGGTAAGAGAAGCATGTCTCTTAAAAAAAAAAAAAAAAAAAAAAAAAATCTATATTCAGAAAGGAATGTTGAAGCTTTATCCTCTTTTTCGCCACCACAGTGGTTTACATGCATATTTACACATTCACACCTGTCCACTGAAACCAGTCTGTGAACCTGAATGTGCTTTCTCACTGCTGGGTGACATGTTTGCTGTGTGAATAAAGGTTTTAATATTGGTTTTTAATATAAGTGTGCTTCTTAAATCTTTTTATTTTAAAATGGGTAATGTAACCTATGATATTTTAGTTGTTCAGCTGTGAGCTGACAATAGTATAAAGCATGTACATACAACAGTTGTAGCAGCTTTTGAGTTTCACCCACCTGTTTGTGTGTATTTATGTTAGCGCTCAAAGGACACTGCCTCTAAAGCAGAATATTCCTTGTTTCTAAAAAACTGCATTTTTCACTGGTTTAGGTTTCACCCTGAAAGATTTGGAGTCGGTCCCCTTTGGTGTGGCTTTGCCTATCAGAGAGGCAATCTATCGGTGCCGGGAGCAGCCGTGTTCTGATTGGTCAGAGGAGGTCTGTCTTCTGATTGGAAGACAAGATCTTACCAAACAAGCCCACAAAATGACCCTTGCCAAGAGCAAAGCTGTGAGTGTAAAAAAAACTTAAAACCTAAATTATTTAGATAAAGATGGAGTTCAGTGTCTGCAGATTCTAAAATAAGAAAGTAAGTTTTCAAAGTTTTGCTTCTTTTTTGGCCTTATAATTTGTGTGTTTCTCCAGTCTGTAAGTTCAGGCCTGTCCTTGGAACCTCCTGCAACCACAGAACCAGATGAGGAGGAGGATGGGATGTCAGACATTGTTCAAGAGGTAAACAAATTCATAAACATGTTTATATATATTTTTTGTCAGTAGTATGTTCTGTAGAAAAATAATTCAGATATTTATGTCTTCTTCTCACTAGGTCACAGGACTGATTTGGAGTCAGGATCTGAGGGTCCAAGAGGTCAGGAGGCTTCTGCAGAGCTCCAGACCTGTCCGGGTTAGTGTTGTCCAGCTGCCAGAGGTGTCTGACCATGAGTACATAGAGGAGAAAGAGAACAAGTGAGTATAATGCATGCATTTGTCATGAACATCTTTGGTCTTGAAACAGAGACAGCAAAACACCAGTTCTAAAAAGGCATATGCAGTGTATATTTCTGTACTGTTCTGTGTTGCCTTTCTTCTCCCCTAATCTGTGTGGTAAACTTATTGGCCAGTTTGCATATTTTAGAATCTGTGATGTTTTTATAGTTTTTATCACCTGCCCTGTCCATGTCCTTGCCTTCTATAGACTCCTGCAGCTGTGTCAAAGGACCATGGCCCTGCCAGTTGGCAGGGGCCTCTTCACTCTCTTCTCTTATCACCCAGTACCGACTGAACCTTTACCTGTCCCAAAACTCAACCTCACAGGTATTTTAAGTTTTCAGTTTCAAAAATAAAATCTACTGGAACAAGTTGAAGAGAATGTGGAAATTTGTAAATGGTTCATTTAACAGGAAGATAAAATTAGTTTGTGCAATAATAAAACTTGTTGCAGTACAATTTATCACTGCCCTAGAGGAAACATAACTTTCCAAAAAAAAAAAGTAATTATCTTTGCTAAATCAGAAACAAAATATTCCAAAGTTTAAGAGGATTAACGATTTAATAACTACATGCATTTGCAGATTATTTCCCATTTTTATTTTTCTTCCTCAGGCCGTGCCCTTCCGAGGAATACTGTGGTAGATCTGAACAGCGGAAACATTGATGTTCCTCCCAATATGACTAGCTGGCCCAGTTTTCATAACGGAGTAGCTGCTGGGCTTAAAATAGCCCCTGCCTCACAGGTGAGACTGAAATCATTGCATGTTTAATCAATCAGTCTGTTACTTAGTAAATACCCCAAAATGTTAATGTTGACAGGCCTATAAATGTTTTTAAAAGTTTAACTCACATATTTTTCTATTAGCTCTACCTGTAATTCTGTAGAATAATTTTAATTAAAACCCGCTAGCTTGTTCCACGGCTTCAGTTTTATCCAACCTTAAATGTAAAACATTTTACATTGCTTATTCAACATCGTGTTTATTTACTACTTACCTATTTCTAATGTCATTGTTATGTTAAACTGGAGAGTATTGAAAAAATATGATATTGATGCTAACAGATTTAAGCATTTGATGAATATTTATTTATACTGTTCAGCTGGTTTTAGCTTTTAACTCTGGCTAAAGCTACTGTCATTGTGTGATTATCTTCTGTCTGTTCCTTCATAATTAACAAGAATGGAGACTTCCAGGGTTTTGGTCCGATTTCAGCGAATCTTGCACACAACGATCACTTAATGGGCGTTAGAGTAGTTTTACGGGTAATAACTGTGAATGGAACGTGAGCCATATTAGTTACAATGTCACTGTTGTTCTAGTTTGAGTGTCTTTTATTCTTTGGCCAGTGTAATGGTAAATGGATATTAAAACTGTATTCCCTCATTGAGCACAAATAAAATATTCTAATAATTGTAAATACTCAAAAAACCTCATTCTCTTGCAGCAAAGACATTTATTAGTGTTATACCAATAAATATAGTTTAATTTTGTTTTTTGTTTTTAAGGTGGACTCAGCCTGGATTGCCTACAACAAGCCAAAGAGCCCTGAGCTGGCTAATGAGTATGCAGGCTTCCTTATGGCCTTGGGACTCAATGGACACCTCACCAAGTTGGCCACGCTGAACATACATGACTACCTCACAAAGGTGCACACCTGTCTACACACAGGCTTACATGTGGTGGAACAATTTCAGTATTTCATTCCTATGTTGAGTTTTACAGCAGAAAGTAAGAAGTGTGCATAAGTACATGTGTAACACTCAAAGAATACTTTGTACTTTAAGTGCTCAGTTTAGAGCCGGTTGTGCTCTAAATTTTGTTTTCTTGCAATAATTTAGAGCTCCCGCTTCTGTCACACGCCCAACTTACAAAGAACGATAAGATGAAAACAAATTTGAAGTTAAATACAGTTTATACATAAACATGCGTCATAGCTTAGCAGCTAGTCAAAGTGAAACTTTCCCTTGTGAGAACTTAGACATGAGACAACTCCTTCCAACTTTCGGGTGAGAAAAACAACAGGATGTCGCAAGCCAAATCTTATTTTTTCTAAATTCAAACGTCTGTGTGAAAGTGTATTTGAAGATTGCTGAGCCTTTGAACCTCATCCATACTGAGTATCCACGCTATGTTTAAGACTGATTCATTTTCATTTCCCATTTTGATTTTTGATTAAGTGTAAATTTAAGCTGTGGTTGATGATAATCACACTTATTTCCCTGTATTAGTCATTGTATGGATGCAATATAAGTCTGCTCAGTCCTAATTGTGTTCTACACCATGTCCTACTATTTTGAGTTCTTTTTTTCCCCTCTGCGTTTACATGGTAATGTTTTTCACTGCAAATTTTTATTGTATGCGTTTAATGTTTAATTATATTGTTGGTATAAAAACCGTAATGGTGAATCTTGGAACTCAACTGCCCTAATATCGAGATTTCACCAGTATATATTTCTTTTATTTTAAATTATACACTTTTAAAATAGCTTTATAGTATCTCATTCATAGTCTCCTAACTAATTGATCTTTTAAAATAAAGGCTCAGAAATAAATATCCACAGCTCGACACACAAGAATGAACTAATCAGATGCAGAGAGTTGATGGTAAAATATGTCACAGCTTCCAGTGTGAATGAAAGCAATGAACGTGGTTGAAGCGTGTTTGTTGCTAGTGGTTTTTTGACAGTTTCTATTCTTGCTGTGATAGAGAATTGCATACTGAGGATCAGAATTCATTAGAATTGTTTATGACTGTGGTTTTAAAAAGAAGAAAAAGAATTTGGGGGGATGCCATTCACCTTTTAAACATTCCAGTTTGCGTCAGCGTTTTACAAGCAAAAACTGTGTCATTGTATCTAGTTTTTCAGTTTGTATTTTAACTTGCATTTGACCCATGATTTTTGACATGAGCAACTCATATTTTACAATTTCATAAAAGGTCCCAACGGTTATCTTCACAAACTAGTAAATGGTTAATCATCATTTTCTGAGCTTTTTGTCTACATTGTCTTTCAATACAAGAATATTTTCATTTACTTTTAGTCAAATGATAACATGTCTAAATTATGAAGGCTAAGATGACCTCTTACTTCATGGCATGTGTTCACTATGTACGGCAATCACCTATTTCATGCTGTTTGTGTTAAAACATGTTGTGGTCGGTCAAACAAACGTGCACACAGGGGTCTAATGAAAACTGTCTGTCATGATCTCAGATACGAGAGTCACAGATCAAGCCAGTTAGACTGCATTTTTTTTTAGTGCAAAAGAGCATGCATTACACTGCATTTTCAATAAGTAATAGTCTAAATTTTATTAAAAGTGACTACTATTTGAAGAGAAGCTGTTTGACAATATTTCTCTACTGTTAGCTTTTTCTAGGTGTATGAAATATTAGAAAGTTGTTGTTTATCACTTATAATTGCAGATGCAGTTTTTATTGTGATTTAATGTCTGGGTGCCTCTGTCTCTCAGGGCCATGAAATGACCAGCATTGGGCTCCTCCTGGGTGTGTCTTCAGCCAAACTGGGCACTATGGACATGTCGATCACTCGCCTACTTGGCATACACATTCCTGCCCTTCTCCCGCCCACTTCCACTGAGCTGGACGTGCCACACAATGTTCAGGTAAGAGTGAGTACGTATAAAGAAGAAGATAAAGCTAATTTCGATTAATTCCGTCTTCACAAGGGGTGGCCACAGCAGGTAGTACTGCATGTTTGATTTGTCAGATTTTCACGCTAGATGCCCTTCCTGTCGCACCCCCCGAAGAGATTTCTTTTTATCTTCCCTGGATGATCATTCAGTTCTTCATCTGTTTTTTTTTTTCTTTGTTTTTTCTTTTTCTGTTACAGGTTGCAGCTGTAATTGGCATCGGGCTGGTGTACCAGGGAACGGGCCATAGACACAATGCTGAAGTCTTGCTGTCTGAGATAGGTGTGTAAGTGTGTGTGTGTGTGTGTGTGCAAAAGGGAGACAACACAATGGAAAAAGTTCCATAAAATTACCTAAAAGTTTAAATTGGATACATTAAAAGCTGTTAATTAAAGAGCTGGATATGAATTTCACTGAGGTAAATAAACAGTATTTTATATATGTAACACCTTGAAAAAAAAAAGTGCACAATATAATTTGGGTTTTGGACTATTATTTAATTGCCAAATGCATGTTAATGGATAGGTGTCTCTCAAACTGCAAGAAAAATACTCTGTTTTCTTGAATAGACATTGTAAACAGTCAGGTTAGAAGTTCTGCTTAAGCTCTGTTGCTCCATTTTAAACTCTGCATCCAGTCTCACTGTTGAACTTTTATTTTTACTGTAATTATGGTTCTAAATTTTTCTTGCCATGCATAGATGGTAACTTTTGTCTGTCTGTTGTTCAGGTCGACCCCCTGGACCAGAGATGGAATATTGTACAGACAGAGAGTCCTATTCATTAGCAGCTGGGCTCGCTCTTGGTATGGTCTGTCTGGGGGTAAGTCAAAAAAAAAAAAAAAAAAAAAAATATATATATATATATGAATATACGTTGCCATTTTCCATTTGTTTGTTGCAATAGTAACTCATTTTAAAAAAAAAAGTAACAGCTTCTCACAAAACCCGATTGTTATGTTTATTTTTTTGTACACGTACATTTTTTTCTGTTATTAAGCCACAGAAGTTCTTTTAAAAGTCCCTTGGATACCTGCTCACTTCTGTACGAGAAACCAGATCATAATATTGTCAGGTGTTAATGATGCTTGAAGCCCAGTAATAAAGGGACGAAACCCAAGTTCAAATATTGGTTGTCTTTGACATCTGTCTCTGCCTGTCTCTTGTTTCTTATCTCTACTCTCGTCCTTTTCTGTCCTGCACTTACCTTGCTTGTGCTTCCTTCCCCTTTCTCCTTATAGCATGGCAGCAACCTGATTGGGATGACAGACCTGAATGTCCCTGAGCAGTTGTATCAGTACATGGTTGGGGGACATCGCAGAGCTCAGGCTGGGGCTAACCGGGAGAGGCACAAATCCCCCAGCTACCAAATCAAGGTACATGAAAGAAACCCTCTTTTTTTTTTTTTGTCTACAGTGTAGCAGTGTTATTTCAATGCGATAAAATAATACTGAAGAATGTGACTGTATAACTAATAAAGAATTTTACCATACAATAAGAACTGCAGCTCAAAAACTATGTCATGGTTCTTCATATGTTCAGTCTGTGCTGATGTATTGTTTTTTCCCCACTAATAGGAAAGGATTTGGTAAACAAATCCTCATGATTTTTTTTTTTTCCATATTCGTATTAGTTGAGGTTTGTTCTCAGTTTATTGTTGTCACATGTGCCAATGTCAAATGTGTAAGAAAACTCTAAAGTAGCACGAGTAAACAATATAAACTATCCCAATTGCAAAAGCTAATTGTCATATTTAATTATGTAGGTGTGAAGGGGTTTTGCAGTTGGGACACACCTCTCTTTAGATGAAGTTTGACCAAATGATTTGATGAAACAGTGGTCTGGCTTCTGTGATTAGCTAATTAACCTTACCAATGGTCATTTCAGGAGGGTGACACTATTAATGTAGATGTGACATGTCCAGGCGCCACGCTAGCCCTCGCCATGATCTACCTCAAGACCAACAACAGGTGAGAGAAAAAAGGTTTTTACATTTTTGTCTCCAAAATAAAATAAAAAAGCTTTGATATGAAAATAGGTTTATTCCATGTCTTGGAAAGGCGACTTAAAGACTTCTGTTTTAGATTTATCTCCATTCATGGTGTGACCTAAAAAGAGATACTCTGCTGCTGATAAGTGTTTTATTTTATTAGGAGAAACAGAACTAGATGGAATAAACTGAAAAAAAGATATAAATAAAAATATTACATTAAATATTTACCCCCCAAAAATGTAATACCGGTGTTATAGAATTAGAAGTAGCAAACTGTTCTAGGGGCACAGAATCTTTCCACCATAATTACTCTGTAATGCTGGTGGGGTGTTTCCTTAAAATGGCCAAAATGTCCTGTGCTGTGTTCGACTTTCTAACCACTTCTTGCCCACGTGAACCGTAACTGGAGCACCATAACCTATTTGATGGAAAAAATAGTGACATTACACTACATCAGACTGAGACTCCTCCAGTTTCTAACCGTCTAATGGTCAAGAGGTTCTTTAAAGCTCATCTGCTATCTGTTGTTTGAGAGGGTGCTGAAAGAAGGTATTAACACTCCCTTTTCTCATCATGGTTTCGCCCACTAGGTCGATTGCTGATTGGCTGAAACCTCCAGATACTTTGTTCCTCCTGGACTTCATTAAGCCAGAGTTTCTGCTGCTGAGGGTTAGTGTGGATCTAGCTCTGTGTGTTTCTGTGTGTGATCTTTTTTCCCACCTTTCTATATTTTAATCTGATATACCTGTGTCTCTTCTTCTTTTCTCTCTACACCTAAAGACTCTGGCCCGGTGTATTATCATGTGGGATGAAATCCTGCCTAATACTATCTGGGTCAAGAGTAACATCCCACAGGTGAGAACAAGCACACGCACCCCACACCGCACACCACACACACACACAAACAGGACCAAGTGGACATGTTTGGAGCCATGATGCCACACACCCTGCAACAAATCAACAACTTGCAAAGAAAATCCCATTTGTGATGTTTGGTTTTGTGTAGATGGAGGCAGGTTTACCCTTTTTCAGTTAACTAATTTAGCCAATTCTGGTGGCTTATTTTGTGGAAGATGCACTCATATTGGTTCTTGGTAATTGCTGTAACAGCATAATGACTGTTGAATGAATGCTTTTATTACATTCTGTTAATAAAAGCATTTCCCCTGGTCTGTAGTAGTACTTTACTGATGCACCCAAAGACGGATGGGTAGTTTATATGAGCAGAAATGGCGTCAGTGGATAAACAAGAAAAAGGCTATTTCTAAAAACAGAAAAGTTATCTGAGCAAAATACAACATGGAAACATCTTAGAGATGTTTCAACAAACGACTGGGAGAGTAAACATTAAAAAATGTCAAACGTGTATATGTAAATATAGTTATAGAATGGTGAAAACCTGTGTGGCCGCTAGGCTTGAGAAATGGCAGGAAAATAAGCCGTGTCTGATAACAGTGTAAATAATTACAGTGACTTTAAAACAAATATTGAAGTCTGCATATTAGCCTTTAACTTCCTATGTCCTTGTAGGCTTACTGATAACATAAGCTCAGATAAATTTGACCAAGGCCAAAATTTTATCTGTAAATCAGCCAAGCATTTACCTGTAGATGTGGATAGTTTACTGCAGTGTTTGGTGCTTGATATCTTCATGATGAAGAAAATTCAATGTATTGGTCAGGAAAACTGCCAGAAATATTTTAACCTTGGGAACAGTATCAAATAATTAATTCAGGGTTGTTCTGCCTTTTTATGACAAAAAGGGAAAAAAATAATCCCATACTTTTAATCTTTAATAACATAAATGTATTCCATTTGATGTTTTTTCTGTCAAATAGATAACTAAAAAGACTGTCAGCATGATAGCATTCAACTCAGTTTAGTTTCACTCCCATCTTTTGTTTTTCTTCTGGTTGTCCACGCCCCCCTGCAATGATTTTATCCCCCAGTAGGGGGGCCCACCCCCACAGTTTAAGAAACACTGCTACAGTGTAATTTACACCACTGGATATAAATATGTAAAACTACATTTTTGTGGTTTGTATTTTGAATGGCAATAAATACTAGTAACTAGAACCTTGGCACACTCAAAACACGTTATTGCCCTTCTAATCAGGTATGAATAGCTGCATTATAGTCAGCACTATACAGAGATTTATGCTTTAATATCTTTTCATTCCTTCCATCCATTTTCTTAAGTTCACCCTGTGCAGTGTCATGTGGTAGGTGGAACCTATGCCAGCTGCAACAGGACCCAAGCAGGGTACATCCTGGACAGCTTGCTGCAGAACCAGTATAGAGAGAGAGAGAGAGAGACAGTCAGGCTAATTTAGAATCACCAGTTAACTTGACCTAGCCCCAGTAACTGCATGTTCTTGGATTATGGGATGAAGCTGGCCACACACAAACATGAAAGAGCAAGCTTTCACCACTGTCACCTTACTGCCTACGATTTTTCTTTTGCCCTTTCCTCCCTGATGTTTACTTTCTATTTCCATAGTTTTATCATGAGAATTTTGTGAGTTTTCAGTTAATTTAGCAAATAAATACTGTCAAAAGTATTATTTCTGAAACCTGACCACTCATGTCTATATTTTGTTTTCAACTTTCATTTTGTTTTCAGATCATGAGAGGGACTTTTGACCCTTCAGAGGACATTAACATGGAGACGATGGCGTAAGTATTGAAGCCAAAAACATCAACTCATGTTATACATTTGAATTCTGCTAATTGATTGTATTTGTTTCTCTTAGCCAAGCCCAAGACTACATTACAGCTGGGGCCTGTTTGGCACTTGGTTTACGGTTTGCTGGCTCTGCCAACTCTGATGCCTTTGACTGCCTTTATAGCTTGGCCAGGACCCACATGACAATCATGTCCTTTGCTGGTACAGCTGCTGTGGGTGCTGTGAGTGTTTTATATTTTTGACTTTGTTAACAGTAAGAAACAATGTTGTGCTACCTCATCTACTTACAGTTAAAATATTTTCTCTTTGATTTCTTTTTCTTCCCTAGCACACATTTTACAACCTCCAGACCTGCCTGTCAATGATTCTGCTGGCTATGTCCATGGTGATGTCCGGTACAGGAAACCTGAAGGTCCTGCAGCTTTGTCGTTTCTTCCACAAACGGACTGGTGGCGAAATGAACTATGGCTTCCACATGGCTCATCACATGGCACTGGGTCTGCTCTTTCTGGGAGGAGGCAGGTGAGATGGGAACAACCAAAATATGGCCATTTTCCCAATCCCATTGAAATTTATTAAAATATATTCCTTATTGCAAGTGAAGAAAACTAGTATAAAACTATAATACATTTGAATTCATATCAATTACTATCAATTGTCAATTATTTCTTCATAGCTGAAGTGCATTTTCAGGCCAAAAATCAAAAGGCTTTTGTCAAGTTGCTTTGGGGAAAGGGTAGAGCGGCTGGTAAAGCAATTTCTGTAATCACTGAACTTGTGTTTTTACTTGAACATAAAGATCAGGCTGGTTTTCTTGTAGTTAGCCTAACTCTTGGTTAGCGATGGCTTACTCTGTCCTAAATTACTTTTTGATGAGGTGACAAGTATTCTAGTTTCTAAATATAGGTTTTTCTTTTTTATTGGCTTTTTTTAAATCATTTTTGTTTCCAAAAAGCATCAGCTAGACCCTTTGCTGCATTTTATTTTCAGCTGTAGATGAATACATATTTAGTGTTGTACTGATGATATCTTAACAACGGTGGCTCCAGTATTCAAGATACTGGAGAAACATCTCACACAATGCAACAATGTGGTTCTCTGATGTAGATTTTTCTGAAGAACTGTAAAGCTTGGAAGTACAGTAGTAATAAATATAACAATAAGAAGAAAAAACTGTACAATATACTCATAGATAAACGCAAATGTTTACATACATAAAATCATTTCAAGATTATACAACAGGCAAGGTACCAACAAAGTGGGCATTGTTTTAAACTTCCACAACAACCTCTAAGGAATCATGCTTCAAAAAATAAATACACACACCAACACACACACACTTTGATGTTGCTCATGCTTCTTGAATGAAGGAAGACACTGAGGTTTGAGTTATATTCTGTATGTAGGCTGTCATATGACACCTGAATTGAACAATTGCATGCATTCATCCATCCATCCATCCATACATGCAAACCCACACCCACCCTGCTTTTTTCTGGGAAAGACCATATGTAACACGTACACATGCACAGCGTGGGTTAGCCACACAAATACAAAAAAGTCTGCTTTGAGTGCTGTGTTCCACATAATGAATGACATTCATGCGCACATGTGCACGCAAACACACACCCAAGCCATGTTCCTCAAACCGCTGACCCTGGTCTGTGTATTTTGAAGAGAAACAACAGCTCCCACTCTTTCATCACATTCTGCAAAAACATCTCTCCACCTACAGCCATAATCAGATGGACCTTTTCATTTCATTCAGGTCACATTTTATTTTACACCTGCCAGCTGAAAGCCCACACACTGTAAGGACTGCAGGTTTGAATGCTCTGCACGATAGCATATATTTTCATAAGCAGTTTGTCTTGTGTCATTTCAGAGATTGTAGGTCATGCGGGGTAGCAGAGTCATGCTATGTCGCTGTCACTTTTCCTGCAGTCTCGCTGTCTGCTCGTATGTCATGTCATGTTTAGTTTCTCTGTTTCCATTGAAAATGTTCTGGTCACATTTGCTTTCCACTTATTTAGCAGTTATCATTACATCATGGCCCTTCTTTTTTTCCTCATTCAATTTCTCACGTATGTTTTTCCTATTTACGTTTGGTCTCTTTATTTGGTGATCCTTTTAGTTCTTTATTTCCCCTTTCCTCAACCTCACTTCTTCTTTATTTACTTATTTAATTTCCTCTTCCCATTGGATCTCAATTGAGATAGAGCTTGGTAATTGTCCCCCAGTAGGAAACTGAAGTGACGCAAACTGTGTCTGACACAGCTGGATTTCACATTGAATAATTTTTAAACTGTCACCTTCCTAGTACGAAGACTGTTTGATGTCTGATTGTCCCCATGTGATAACTGGACAGATATTGTGAGCCAGTGTTCATTTGCCCTACACAGTTCACCCTACAGCACCCTTATTGTGCCTCAGATGTTGTATTTCTAGTAGTAAAAACACTGTCTGCCCATTCTCACTGCTTATATGAGAATGGGCAGCTCAATCCAGTTCTTCCAACAGTGTACACAGTTTGTGTGACGAGGGCTTAGATCTGTATTTCAAAGGTGACTGTGGCTTTTCTATCACGAGTTCTTTCTGTTTGCATGAGTTTCAGTTTGTACTAGTTTGTTAAGCATGAGCACATAAGATATATTATACTTGTCCCACTGACACTGACTAAAATGCTAGACTCAGAACTAGAGTTAGATTCTGCTACTTGCCCCTATTGTGTTTGGATTTATTTCTTTTTCTTTTTTGTTTTGGCTCAGTCTCCTGGAAGTTCATTCATTTCAACAGAATTTGAAAATGTCAAGCACACCACAAAAGGAAAGTGACTCAAAAGAATTGATTGTTAGCATTCATCCCTCTTTTAGTCTAAGCAGCAGCCAGGTGCCCAAATGGTAGGACTCTTCAGTCGTGTAATGTTGCTGTTAGTCAATTTGACTGACTCAGTGCTACAAGCAGAAAAAAAATCTTTATTTGCTTAAAATAGAAAACTGATGATGCTTCACTAAAGCACCTCATTGGACTGAGGTGCTTTTAGTGTAGCGGTATAAAGTAAACAGTATTTTGGTAGAGAGCACTGCAGTGGCTCCCAATTGTTTTAGGATTTTAAGGACATCCTGTTTGTCCTTGTTTTCCCTTTGCCATATGTCATTGTCTGTTTTGAAACAAGAGTTTTGAGTGCAATTATTAAAAGGCTATGGGGGTACAATAAGGGTATTCTGTCTCAAGGAATGTATAAGCAAAAGTTAGACATTTAGTTTAACAGAAGTGTCGATTTTTCTTACTGTGATTGTTTTGTCATTTTTGTGCCCCAAAGCCCAAACTATTTTCACTTTTATCAAGAACTGAGAAGCTGGAAATAGAGTTTGGTTGTTTTTTTTGCTTGAAGCATGATTATTGTGTTATCTGTCTACTGTGTACTTGCTGCAGGACTTCTGTAACACCCTCTATGAAACTCTAGGGCATGCTGACCCTGAAGTTTGGAACTACTAGAGTAGAGGAATTAAAAGTATTAAGGAGCCATTAAATGAAGAGCAACATCCTTTATCCCAGTTGAACCTCAGTAACCTTCCAGACACAAGAAACCTTTATTGTATGACTAATGGGGTCATTATAATAATGTTGAGTCAAAGTAGATGCTTAACTGCCAGCTATTACGTTTAAGTGGCTCTACTGCAGTCTGAAGGTTTTAACTGGATTACAGCACTCACTTGCTTTAACTAACAGAACACAAAGTTTATGTGGAAGAATGTGTTTTGCTTTTATACACAAGGTTCTTCAAATATATATTTAGATTAAAAAAACAGTGCAAAAGTCTTGAGGAATATCTTATTTCTGAATATTTTGCTATGGATCAGAATTCCATTAATTTTGACAATATCCCCAGAAAAGCTGGCTGAAATACAAACCATGAAGGAGCCTACAGATAGCTGTAGACACTGTTGTAGCTCTTGCTTGACCTTCGTACAAAATGACAACAATTTGAACCAAACATTTCAAAATTGGATTCCTCACTCCATAAGACCTGCTGCCACTAAGTTGCAGTGTAAGATTACTTGGAAGTCTGGAACATTGGTGACTCAAGACTTTTGTACAGTATCTGTTGTTTATTGTTGTCGTTTTTCTTTACAATGGCTTGTGTAATTAAATTCTCCTTACAAACCCATCAGTATGTACTGAACATGTTTTAATGTTTTGTGAAAAGAAAGAACTGTGTATTTTTATTTTTTTAGTGATGATGTTTGATGTCATCTTACAGGTACACCCTCAGTACCTCCAATTCAGCCATCGCTGCTCTGCTGTGTGCCCTGTATCCACACTTCCCTGCTCACAGCACTGACAACCGGTGAGACTAATACATATGCACACAATATTAAAATAAGAGTTTAGTTGATAACCCGTGTAAGTACCAAAAAGTAGCAATAGAAACTTATAAAAATGTGATTTTTGTGATCATTTCATTAGTGATGGACAGATGATTGCTTGTGTGGCTCTCTCATGTGTTTTTGTACTAGTTGTTGTACAACTTCTATAAAATTTGCACAGTACTTTACACTAATTTTAGATGTGCACGATTTAAGCTTGCATGTTTCCCACCAAAATATTTTTGGTGTTTATTCTGAAAAGAAATAAGAAGACGATGCAAGAAATGCATTGAAGCATCTTTCTGTCAGTTTAGCTTAAAATAAGTGCAGTGTGCTTAAAAATATTTGTGGTGCTTGCTTTTGCGCTGGTACTGCACATCCATTTATCTGTGCAAGAAGCAGCACTCAAGTTAAATCTTCCCTGATATTGGTTTTCAATCAATTTTATTTCTTGGTGAAGTCTTTCCCATGCTCATTGGCCAGATTTGGTGTAAAAAAAAAAAATGTAACAAGTATGCCGTCTGTGATATTCTGGCACTCATTAGCTGATGTGCTTTCGGCATGGTATCCACAAGCTCAGAATCCATCTCTGCTCTTTGATTGCCAAAAAAGTACTGGACAACCTGCACAAATCCTTCCCCGATGCTGCTGATTCAGGTGGCTTTAGTTTCCTTTTAAATTTATTTTCAACTATCATTTCAGAGACTTAAGACCCAACAAAAACCCCTTCCTTAATTCTGACTTCACTTTTCTTAAATGCTGAAATGCATTGCCGTTTTTGTTGAGTCAGCCTAGTTGTCCAATACTTAGAACATCATAGCTAAAATGGTAGGAAAACTTTTCAAGCACTACACCTCTGCTCCTTTAACCAGTAACGGAGTTGGGAGTGTTAGCCCCAATATGGTGTAGAGATTATGTAACCTTGAAGTGGCGTATGATCTGTAAAATTCAGAATGGCACACCTGCAGTAAAAAAAACTAAGCTTGTCTCAATTTTGGAGAATAACAACACAATTCTCTGTCATTCTTTATATAAAACAAACAAACAATATGTTTGTTATGAATGTCTATCCGTTCATATTAGTAAATAAAAAAACAAAAACAAATGCATATTTGTATTTCTGTGTTTGCTGTAGCTACCACCTGCAGGCCCTTCGGCACCTGGCTGTGCTGGCTGCAGAGCCTCGACTGCTCGTCCCTCTGGATGTGGACTCCCTGAAGCCTTGCTATGCCCTTTTAGAGGTCACTTACAAGGTCAGGTTACAAGAAAATGTACCAACCTAATACCTGTGAATGACCATTGGGTTCATGTTTCAAAATTGAACATAGTTTTTCCTGTCCCAAAGCCACCTTTGAAACCACCTCTCATTCTTTGTCACAGCTCATTGTCACAAACGGCACCGCTGTGCTCTGTGCTCCACTTTTACATTAACACAAAAGCAAATGTACGTTCTGACTCAGACTGTAGAGTGTAGTCCACAATGGTTTCTGTTCGTTTTGAGGTGTTAGAAAAACTTGCCTGTCCACTATACCACTGTGTTCTGCTTTTTTATCAGTGTTAACTGCTCTTAGCTAGTCAACTTCCTCTACAGTTGATTTCATACACTTTCAAACTAAATCGTCTTCATGTCAGTGTAAAATCAGCTACCGTGGTCTCATCTCATTCATATTGGTGCTATTTTAAAATTTTAAAGGCAGCAGTTTTATGCCAGCTTATGAGTAGCTAATATATATGTATATATTTGCTACTAATTTTGCATTTAACTGATTAGCAATAATTCAGCTGTTCATACAGTTGTTTTCCTTTTTCTGCACATCTGGTTGTTGTACATAAATATATAGTCTTTTCCTATGTTAACTTTAGTTTCCTTTCTGGTATGTAGACATGCATAGTTTTATATGCCACTCATTGTTTTCCTCGTTGTTAGTTTTGATCAAGTATCCTTGATTTTGAAAGACAAAAGATGTGCTTTCAAATTAATCTGTGACAATTTCATTAAATAAAAGCTGGCCTCACTGCCTATGTGCTCTTAGTTAAACATGTTACATGTAAATGGAGGAAAGTCATTGCACTACACCTTAGTTTTCTCCAAAACTGGTATCCAGCACTGTGTAGGTTTCAGTTTTATATAAGAGAAAGTGAAAATAGCATAACTGCTTAGCAAAACCTCTCTCTAAAGTCTTGAAGGGAAAAAAAGTTTCTAGTATTAAGGGCAACACACACATCCCTAGTGTTAAAACACAGCAGCAATTGTTTTCTGTGTCAGCAAGTACATTGTTAGAATTTTATGTACGTCACTGTGGCATCATTAGGATGCCACAGTGACGCACATTGGTGCCGTTTCCCAGTATCAATGGTTGTCAACCATTCATGTGTGAAGGTAAATACTTTCCATAGAAATTGCTGGCTTTTTTTGGAATATCTGTAAAAGCAAATATTTGACACTCTTGGGAACAAAGCCAATAGGTAATGGGAATTTACTCAAATAAATGACAGACGACACTGGCATTGTGTAGTTATTGTCATACTTTAAACAAAACTAGCTATAACATATGATCAAAAATACATCGTCAAAATTGATCGCCAACATAAAAAAATAGTAATAGTAAGAAGAAGAACTTTTTTTTTTTTTTTTTTTACACCAATGTGTAAAATACACACAAAAAGTATAATCTGGGTTTAATTGGGGAGCATTTTTCTCTGCTTTTGGCAATTGCTCATTCCTTCAGAACTTAATTCTCTGCAAATTTAGTCCACAAGCAGACCTTTCTTGGAACAGTTGGTCTCAACATGCTTGTGTCTAAAATGAGAGGAAATCAGTTGAGAGGTGTGTCAAAAAAAGTCTTTACTCATTTTTTTTTTTTTTAAAGAAAAGGGCTACAGAGCAAAACCAGTGACTTTTGAAATGATGCGCTCTGAGCAAGAAAATGGTTTTGTCATAGTAGTACTGTTGTAGAGTGATGAAATGAGGAAGGGAGAAATGATGCAAGATCCTTCTTTGTAACCTCCATGGTGCCTCTAGCATTAGTGAATTTTAGCATGCCCAGCAAATAGTGTCTGCTCCAAAACCTTTTTCAGTTACTTCATATAGTCGTAGTCATTTTCATTAATATTTTATTGAGTCACTTATAATCTTTTCTTTGCTGGTTTCGTAGTTTGACAAAACGCTGAGGAAGCCCAAAGAGATGGGAATTTACCCATTTCAAAAAAACAACCGCCATATAGAAGCTTCCATTCATCCATTTTTCTTCTTCTAATCCAGTTAAGAGTCATGGAGGGCTGGAGCGTATCCCAGCTGTAACAGGGCAAAAGGCACTGGTTGCCAGTTTGTTGTAGGGCTAGATAAATTGAACCTAATTTTTATTTGTGTACAGAATCATTACTTTAATCCCTTTGTGTGTCTTTTGCTTTTCATCTTCAACTGTTGCTAAAACTTATTAAACTGTTGTTTGTATTTTAAACTGCAAGATCTATAAATTCTGCTGCCGGGAGAGATCAGTGACTGTGTAAATGTTTTCTACAGTCATTGAGAGAGATAAACAGTGAAGTACTGACTTGGAGATGGTTTGTTTCAAAATGAATTTAAGTGAATGAATTTAGGGGTGCTGTCCCTCATGATGTTTTACTATTACATTCACATACAATCTGCTATTCTATACTGCTGTTGCAGTTTCTGGGTGACACTGTGTGTAAATATAGATCAAATATATATCGTTTTGTATGTTTCAGTTCTATAAAATATTATGTGTATTAATACCCTGTACTGATAAAAGGGTGATAGTGCACTTTGGTGAAATTGTAAGGTGCTTAGACATCTTACAGGCTAACTTTGTGAGTGTGAGTGACACTGTTTCCTCTTTTTTATAGGAGACTAAGTGGTATGACGAGACAACAGTAGAACTGATGGCTCCTACCTTGCTTCCTGAGCTGCAACTTCTCAAACGGGTAAAGCCAGAGAATAGTTATTCTTCTTCTTTGCCTTTATTTGGCTGCTCCCTGTAGGGGTTGCTACACTTCCCCCATCCATCCATCCTTCCATCCTTCCTCACCCTGGCAGCATCCTTGTCAGATGCCCGAACCACCTCAACTGGCTCCTCTTGAAGTGCAGGAGTAGTGGCTCTACTCTGACCCTCTCCTGGATGGCTGAACTCCTCAGCCTGTCTCCAAGGGAAAGGCCAGCTACTCTTCAGAAAAAGCTCATTTCCACTGCTTGTATCCACATTTTCATTTTGGGTCACTATCAAAAGATTGTGACCATAGGGTAAGGTGATACAGGTCAACCTGTAAATTAAGCGCTTGACCTTTACGCTTAGCTTTCTCTTCACCACGACAGACTGGTACAGCATCCATATCACTACAGTTGCTGCACAAATCCGTCTGTCAGTCTCCCATTCCCTTGTGAACAAGACCCCGAGGCACTTAAAATCCTCCACTTGGGGCAGTAACTGGTCCCTTACCCAGAGTGGGCACACACCACCCTTTTCTGGCTGAGTTCCATGGACTCAGACTTGGAGGTGCTGATTCTCATACACTCTGCTGTGAACCACTCCGGTGCGAGCTGGAGGCCACCGCCCGATGAAGCCAACAGAATCACATCATCTCCAAAAAGCAGAGACAAGATTCTGAGACCCCCCAAGTGGAAGGCTTCCACCACCTGGCTACACCTAGAAATTCTGTCCATAAAAAAATTATGAACAGAATAGTTGAGAATAGGGCAGACATGGATGAGTTCAACACCCACAAGTCTGACCTATTGCAGGATATACAGACAACACTCCTGCAATGGTTATATAAGGATCGAATTGCTCATAGCAACGGGCCAGACACCCCCTACTCCCGAAGCACCTCCCTTCGGAACACTTCGAGGGACACGGTCGAATTCCAAATCCACAAAACACATGTAGACTGATTGGGCAAACTCCCATAAAGGGGGTAAAGAGCTGGTCTAGTGTTCCGCGACGAGGCCGAAAACCGCATTGTCCCACCTGCATCCAAGGTTCAACTAACGGACAGACTCTCCTTTCCAACACCCTGGCATAGACTTTCCTGGGAAGGCTGAGGAGTGTGATCCCCCTATATCTGGAGCACACAATTTGACCCCCCTTATCGAAGATGGGAATCTCACCCCATTCCTACCATCATCTTCTGTTCTCTAGAACAGAAATTTGCAGTCTCCTTATTAACAGCACTGATTTCTTATGCCACCCAAAATCATTTTAATTGCAGTAAGCATTCCCTGGACCCTGGAAAAATCTATTTTTTGTCATTTTTGTCAATATATTTTTTTCAGGTAAAAGTGAAAGGACCACGTTACTGGGAACTGTGTGTAGACCTCAGCAAAGAAACACAGCATCTAAAGCAAGTATAGAGAGAACATGTATAACTTTGGTAGAGGTTTACAGTAATGATTCTGCTAAATGATAAGGACCATAATTCCTTCTTTTTATTGTAAATGTATAAGTGGAATCTAGGTTGAAATGCGAATCTTACTTTTGTTTTCTCTCTAAGGTCCATCTTGTCGAGAGATGGGGTGTTGTATGTAAAACTACGGGCTGGCCAGCTGCCCTACAAGGATGACCCTCAAGGTTGGAAGAGCCTGGTAGCCACCACAGTCAACCACCGCAGCTCTGGAGTCAAAGCCTTCAAGGTAAAACTGTCACACCAACCTGAAAAGCATAACGACATTATAGGGGAAGCTCAACATGAGCAGGCTTTCATTGTGTTAGGTAATGTGGCTAAACCTAAAACCCCAGTCAGAGAGAAGTTGTATTTGCAGTTACCTCCGGCTACAGTAATTTCCACTGCTATAACTTTACATTTGGGCTTCATTCATGATATTAGCAACGTAAGCAACTTCCTATGTATTAATCATATTCTCCCAGTAGAGGATTACACTTAAAATATGCTGTAAATAAAACGAATTGGAGAAAAACAGCTGATATTAAACTGAAAGTCTGAACATAACCTGTTTTTATTCATGTTATGTGTTCAGCTTATGTTACCATGGTGATTTAGCTGGTGAAAAAGCGAGCCATATTTGTGACACAAGAAACCCTGATTTAAAGCTCAGCATGGATGCTAACCGAAGCAACTGTGCTAAATGCAATAAATATCCACCTTTTTAAAAAATTAGATTAAGTTTGCTACTATCAGCCAGAGCATCTGCATTGTATTCACTTTCTGTAGTGTACTGGTTAGTGGTGAGAGTCCATTAACATGTTGCAGGTTAATGAAGGCTTTAGTACATATGTAGGTTTACAGGTTTTGTAAGCATTATCAAGCTTTCTTGTTTATGCTTTTCTCCTAATACACATAGACAAAAATCTACAGGTGGTGGAAAATTTTAGATGCGTTGTAGTTGAAGTGAGACAATTTCATATTACAAATTTGAAAAGAACAGCCATTTTATTCTTAGTTTTCTATAGGTTATCTTATTTTTGTCTTGTGTCTCTCCCTCTTTAATAGACAATGTTTTACCACACAGTGCCAAATGCAAAGCTCACCTCAACTTGCACCGCACCCTTGTTAGTTTGAGTCAGTTTGCATCTTTCCAGTGAGTTCATCTGCAAACGAGCTCCTTCAACAATTTGCTTACTGTACTGCACACAGCTTTCAGAAGCCTGAGATAAGCAAGGGTTTTAGTAGGGAGTCGGATACTACTAATCCACAGACGCTCATGGTTCCCTTTTTCTTTTAGATTTATAATGCGCATTAATAACTATAGTTCAATCAACTGAGGGGCCAGATGCATCTTATAGATCCTGTGTCAGATCTTTGGTGTATATTTTCCTATTTCTTAAGAACATGACTTTCAGATACTGTTGATTTGCAGTGAATAGTTTTTTGTTTTTTTTTTAAACACATTAATAGGAGTGACTGGAAATGAATTGACCTCCTCCCCAGTGAATGCTTCTGTCCAGTCTTGGCAGGTTGTCACTAAATGTTCAGTAGGCAGCTGTGTGGTTGACAGACTATTTACTGGTTTCCTGATGGTCTCAGTGTATGCTGTCAATATACTTAGAAGTCCAGAGGGGGAAAAACAAACACTGTTTATTCCACTTGTCCACACTGTCCTCCCCCCCACTCAATTTCTTCTTCTTCTATTTTCCTCTTTCTTTCTGATCTTCTATGTTGCAATTTTGACACAGTCTCCTCTTTTTCCTCTGTTTTGTCTTGTTTATGTAACACTTTAAGATGAATTTGATTTGTTTAAAAAGTGTTAACTGCATAAGATTTCATTTATTTCTTCAGATCACATCTCTTGTGCCCCTTCCTTATTTTAAATGTCTTCTTCTTTCAAATGCTTCTTTATCTGTCTTTTGTATCCTTCCTTTTCTCTCTTTCTCCTCCATATGTTAATTTATAGCAATATTACAATTGTTTTATGTTTTTCTGCAGCCTGAAGCCATCTCTACGTTCACCTCTGAGCCAGCTCTTGTCTCCTTTGCCGAGCTCTTCTGTAAAACTTCTGAAGGAATGAAACATGTGAGTTTTACATCCAGAAATGGATACGGATACACTCTGAAGGCAGGTTTCCTCCATAATGGCTTATCCCTGCAGTCATGTTACTGTTGTGGGTGAGCAACAGAGAGCCTGTGGCTGGTTTGAACAAACACAAGGGATATAATGGTATTGCAAAACACTCAGCCTTAAACAGATTTTTTTTCTTAAGAGATGCCAGCTCAGTGGTGAGTTATGGTTTACTGTAAGATTTCTAAAGCAAATGTGTTGAATATAAATGCAAACAAAAGGTAACAAAACGTGTTTTCATTTATCCAGATGCATCCAGCATTTTCCCTTTTTTCTTTTTTTTTTTAAACAGAACCGACCATTTTTACCCCTCAGTCGTTAAAGGCTGATGGGTTATTATCGTCACCCCACCAGGCAGGGGGCTGGCTCCTGGCACTGGATATTAGTGAATGCGATAACCTGAGATCAAGGCGATGCAAGAGCTTCAAACTCTTGAAGGAGTTTGATTCTCAGTGACCTTGACCTCAAGGTCAAAATAGGTTTTCTGAAAATGTTTTAAATGCAATAACTGAAGAAGGAAATTCCAAATTAATAACATAGGTGCATCTACTAAAAATCTTGGATGAATTTGATTCTCGGTCACCTTGATCTTAAGGTCAGAGTAAGTTTTCTGAAATGCAATAACTTGAGAAAAAATGCAAAAATGCACCATAGCTGTGCCTACTAGGAGGCTGAGGGGTAATACTTCGTAGTTGCCAGTATTTTTAGAGAGTTATTCCAGACAAGAGTTTGTCAATTTTCCCAGGAAGCCTGACCTTTCAAAGGAATTTAATCATTTTATATCTCACAGCTTTGTTGTTAACATAGTTGGCAATGAAATATAGTTACATTGTAAACAAAACTCCTCTTCCCTTTAGAGTAAACAAGGAGCCATGATTGTGGAGGAGCTCTGACGTAAGCAATGGAAAAATACACAAAGCTAATAAAATGTCTTCCCAGATTCATGTTAGACAAAACCCAAATAGGTCAGTTTTGTGTTAGATAAACAACAATTTTCATACACCATGTATTCCTGTATCCTGATTCAGGTCTTGTGCAGGACAACCCATCCATGAGCATGATTTTATAATGTTACAAATATATTAAAAGGAATTGTTCTCTATATAAAGAATAAAGACAATTTCAGGAAACTGCTATAGCAAACGATAAACATAAAGATGAAAAATCAGGGAAAACTAACTACAAACAGCCATATCAGCCTTTAGAAGAGATTAGCTTAAATTAAAAGCATATAGGAAGCATTTACCAGACTCTGTGTCAGTGTTTTATATGTTACAAATATGTCTGTACAATCACACACAAAACAAGTTTCAAGTACAGCTACAGTAGATCTTGGTAGAAATGTGGGAAATATTCAAGACCTTGACTTTGACTCAACATGCCAACAGGAGTAACAGGCATTCAATGGCCCTCTGAGGCCAGTCTGCATAATGCACATATGCTGAAGTTTTCCAAGTAGCATTTTTCCTGTATTCATTACTTTTAAGTCGAGTATATTGGTAAATATTTGCTGCTAGTTTGCAAATATTTGGTCATAAAAGCAAAGTATTGAATAAATTCAAAACTCACACAGGTTATTACCCCTTAACATTCCTGCACATTTTTAACATCTGTACTATATTTTACCTCAATTTTGACCTCAAAGTCACACATTCTGTGCCTTTAATGAACTTAACATTACTTTTAGCAATAAATTTGGCAAAAGTGAAATCACAGAACTCACAAAAAAGATTGGCTTTAAAGTAAGAATAGTTTTTAGGATATTTCAGTCAAAACAGGTTTGCATACAAGCTTAATGAAAAAAATAAACTGTAATGACGCCCAAAAAATGCTTACCTACAGCTTGATCTTCTTATTAATCACTTGACTCTTATTTTGAGTAAAGTGGCTGCTTCGTCACATCTGGGTAATTGGTTAGATTGCACAGAGGTCATTGGTTTCAACTTGCATGGTGAAATGGAAGAAAATTAATCATGTTGAAGCATAGTGTTCTGTAATTAAATTTTAGAACAGGAGGACATCTCTTTGCTGTTCGTCTAGTTTTATCAGTTCAATCTCAGCATTTCTGCCTCTACATTACTTGTTTATTAAATGTGAACATAGTCTGTAAATTCAGGAAATTGTTTTCTGGCGTGTAATTGCAAGATTCGTTGCTGTCTGGTATTAATATGGGGTGAAATAGCTCCATGCCTAGATTTTAAATATACAGATCCCAACAGGCTCCATATTTCTCCTTGTCAGTAGAGTGTGCCTAACATGAACAGATGGCCTTAAAAGTAATGAATTTAGTTTTTAATCAGTGTTCAGCCTCTATATAAGGAACTGATTAAGATGTGTTCTGTACAAACTTCAGTTAAATTCATACTATTTTAGACAGTGACACAATTTTAATACACTAAACATGTGGCTGATTGCAGGCTTTCAGCTTGAATTCAAGGGTTTTAACAAAAGTGTTGCATTCATTGTTTAGGAGAGAGAGACATTTTTACCCCTCAGCTGTGAAAGGCTGATGGGCTATTGTCGTCACCCACCGGGCAGGCAGGCGGTGTGGTCAGCCAAGTTTGTAAATGTGATAACTTGAGAACGAAGAGATGTACGATTTTGAAATTGATATCAGCGGGTGTATCTACTAAAAATCTTCGGATCTAGTGACCTCGAGATCGAGGTCAGAGGTCAAGTGTTCTGAAAGTCTTGTGAATGCGAATGAAACTCGAGAACAAGGTGACGTAGGATCTTGAACATCCGTAGGTGTATTTACTAGGAGGCTGAGGCTGTGGAGGGATAGCCGTGATTCCAAATGCTGAACTTGCATTTGGTACCTTTGCCCTGGAAAGCCCAATGAGATGTTAATGCAAGTGAAAGAGGCCATTAGGATTAAAAGTTAAAGTAAACCAATCACCTTTAAAAGAAGGAATCCATTGGCGAGCCAGTTAAGAAAACACTCAGAAGAGCCTGCACATTTCTGAGAAAAACATCCCTTGGACAGAAGAAAGATTAGCTTCCCAGAATGATGGAAAAGAAAAGTTTGGAGAAGGAGCTTATGATCTGAAGCATACTAATTCATCTGTAAAACATAGTAGGGACAATGTTATATGGTCATATAGGCATGTATAGCTGTCAAAGGAACATAGTTACTAGTGGTTATAGATTATGTGACTGAAGAAGTAGTTTTAAAGTGCACAGGGCTATACTCTCTTCTCAGATCGAACAAAGTGCTTCAGAGTGGACATGATTGTTGTGGAAATTTTGTTAATGAAGCCTGCAGACACAATGAGTTGTAACAGCACCTTTATTTCAACTATCTCATGCATAAGGAGGGACGTCAGTCAGGGGGGCACTGAGAGTCGTCTCAAAGTTGATGGTCTCGGTGGTGGCTAAAACACACAGCTCTGTGAATCCTCCATTTTCTCCGCTTCAACAGCTGGTAGGACAAAGGTACCTTTTCCCTCAGGGGTGATCAGCCCATCCATGGAACCGTTGTTCAGCGACCATGTTTTTATTAAAGGATGTCAGCTACCGCTCACCGCTTGTCTGCAGGCTTTAAATGGAAAACTTCCACAACATGGATAATGACACAAAACATACTCCAAATACAATGCAAAGGTTTCTCAAACGGGAGAATATGGACATTTTTCAGTGGCCAACAGTATAAGCGGTTAATACACATATTTAGTAAACCTAAAATCTTTTGTAAAGCTTAGTAGTCTGAACTTAAATCACATCTCTTTTTTGAGAGGGAGACATATTTTTCTGGATGTTGTGAGACCTTGAGCCTTGTCGAATTGCCACACGCTCACTCCATGTTTTGTCTTTGCAGAGAGAAGATACGCTAGTGTTGTTCTCAGCTATGCTGTACGAATGTGTGACGCAGGAGTGTCCAGAGATGCTGCCCACGTATATTGCTATCGAGCAGGTAACGCAAACGCACAGATTATGTGAGAAAGAGGCAACTCTTCCCTGTCAGTACATGTTAGCAATTGTAAAGCAATTAAACAACCAAGTAACAGTAACACAAACGTTCCAGAAGAGAAATTCCATGAAATGAAATACTAGTGTGTGTCAGGTTGGCTTAAGTTTTAAATGACTAAGTGAAATGAACTGAAAAAATATTTACCTTAAAGTTAGAAAATTCATTTACAAACACATAATATTCTTTGAATCACGGTTATCAAAAATCTAGACCAATAACAGGGTATAACTACATATATACATCATATATATGTATATATATCAGATAAATTGGAAGGTGTATTAGAATGTTAAGTGGTCTTTCCTACTTTTTAGTTTTACCTGTTATATTTAAAGTTCCTTTGTCTCATACCACAGAATCTTTATAGCCTGTTTTTCCCCTGGAGTTTTGCTTTGTTTTTTAAAATACAAATTCATACAGAAATAAAGCTGTGGCTAACAAACCACAAAAAAATAAGCTAATGTCCTAATCAAATAATTTTGCAAGGTTTTTAAATGTCCACTGGTAGATACGCCTGACAGACCTTCAGTAAGTGCTCTACATCTGTTAAGACACATGAACACATTGCCTTTGCTGGTGTCTCTCAGGCAGTGTCAGCTCTGCGTCGGGGTGATTTGCTGCAGACCTTTCCCTTGTGGCAGTTGCGTCTGGTAGTGGAATTGTGGGACAGCCGGATGCAGCGAGGTCCTGCGAACCGCCGCGACACCCTGCTTACCTCTGAATTTCTGCCAGTCATGAAGAATGCGGTGGATGCCACACTCGACAGCTGGCTCAAAGGTGAAGAGAGATTACATGTTCAGACCTTTTCTTTAATTGGGTCCATAGTTTTATTTTGGGGTTTTTTGGACAAAGACACATTTTGCAGCTTTTCCTCCGTAAACCACAAGTGTTGAATTTGTATTTTTCATTGAGATAGAAGAAGAAATGAAGAGATATCAGTTCAAATGAAGGAGGCCATCTTTAGACTGAGAAACCAGAGTAAATCTATTAGAGAGGAACCACTTTAGGAGTGATCAGACAATCAATCCGGTGCATTTTTGAAACAGATGAATGCACTGGCCACCTCAGCAACACCCAAAGGCCTAAAAGAGCACAGAAGATAACTAAAGTACATAATGACGGAATTATTTCTGTGGTTAAGAAAAAACAACTTCACAACAGGGCTATACTCGAAAGAATAACCTGAACCATAGGATATCATAACCCAAAGCACAGGATGACCTGACCCGAAGGATAAAGCAAGAGAAATCTAAGACTTTCTCAAGGCAATGGGATATTATTCAATAGTCATCTGATCTTAACCTTGTAGAGCAGTAGTTCCCAAACTAGTGTACGCGTACCCTCGGGGGTACGCAAGTGGCTGTAGGGGGTACGCGTGGGTCGGGGTTGGAGTGGGGATCAAAAATTTTAAAAGCCGAAATTTGCGCTAATGCAGTTTTATGTGCCTGTCAAATACATGACTATATACCACCCTCTGGTGTTCAGCAAAAAAATAGCTCTGACAAAATACATGGGCGTGACTTGCCCAAATGACTGACACCTAACAGTTGAAGTTGCCTCCAAGCATTCAGTGCAGCACGAAAATGGACAAGTGGTTAACAAGAAAAAAAGGCCCTACCACAGAGACACCGGCCACAACAACCAATAAGCTCATATCTGAAGATGCATTTTCCAGTGACCGCACAGGTGATTGTTCAACAACAATGTGTGTTCGTCAGATTTGGATGCTAGCACGGATGTATCTGTGGTTACTAGCCAAGTGGCTAGCATAGCTGGAGCCAGTCATGTGGAAAGTGATGAAGTGTCTGATGCGGAGCGTCAAAGTGGGAGAAAGCATGACAGCTCGGACTGTAACACAACCTCATCAAAGAAGCGCAAATATGATGACAATTATATTTCGCTGGGGTTCACGTGTATAAATATTGGTGGATTTTCCCGGCCACAATGTGTTATTTGTGCAAAAGTATTGTCTCAGAACTCAATGAAACCTTCACTTTTGCGCAGACATTTAGAGACAAATCATCCCCATTTGAAAAATAAACCAAGAGAATACTTTGAGCGACAGCTAAAATCACTTTCAACAAGTAAAACCTGCATTCAGGTGCCAGATCTTATGAATAAAAACAGACTACAAGCATCTTACATGGTCAGTTACAGAGTGGCTAAAAACAACAAACCCCACACTATTGTGGAGGACCTCATTCTTCCTGCTGCTTTAGATATGGTAGGGACAATGTTGGGGGAAAAGGCAAAAAAGACGATACAGTCCATTCCATCATCAAACAATACTGTCTCATGGCGCATCAATGCAATGTCAGAAAATGTTTTACAGCAGCTACTTCTGCGCATACGCCACAGTGAATTTTATGCAATACAGCTAGATGAGTCCACGGATGTGGCTGGCCTGGCGCATCTCCTCGTATATGTGCGCTACATTCATGAAGGAACCATCAAGGAGGACATGCTGTTCTGTAAACCGCTGGAAGAAAGGACAACTGCCGCAGATATTTTTCAAAAGCTGGGCACATTCATGAACACACATGGACTCATGTGGGACAGATGTGTTGGCATCTGTACTGATGGCGCACGGGCCATGACTGGGAGACACAGAGGTGTGGTTTCGCGTGTGCAAGCAGTCGCGCCAGATGCCTCTTGGGTACACTGCAGCATCCACCGAGAGGCTCTTGCTGCAAAGGGAATACCTGTCCGTTTGAAACATGTTTTGGACACGAGTGTAAAAATGGTTAACTTTGTGAAAGCCAGACCGCTGAACTCCCGCTTATTTGCTTCGTTGTGCAATGAGATGGGCAGCGAGCATGAGACATTATTACTCCACACAGAGGTTCGCTGGCTATCTAGAGGGAAAGTGCTGACCCGTTTCTTTGAGTTGAGGGATGAACTTAAAGTTTTCTTCATTAACCATCCCTTTGAGCTGTCTGAACATTTGCATGATGAAGAGTACCTTACGTGCCTGGTTTATCTGTGTGATATATTTTCTCGTCTGAACGAGCTCAATCTCGGATTACAAGGCGTTTCTGCAACTATATTCAATGTTCAAGATAAAGTTGAGGCCATGATAAAGAAGTTAAACCTTTGGAAGAACTGCTTGGATACAAACAACACTGAAGTCTTTCCCGTGCTGCATGATTTTCTGTGCTCTAATGATCTCACACTATCTAAAAGTGTAAAGCGCGAATGTAACGTGCACCTTGAGGAGCTGGCGGTGCAGTTACGCCGATACTTCCCAGAGACGGACGGCTCAAATGATTGGATACGTCACCCGTTCACCGCCATGCCTACTTCGTTATCACCGTCTGACCAGGAGAGCCTAATTGAGATCGCCACAGATGGATCTCTATAAGTTGAACACGCTCAAAAGACCCTGGCGGATTTCTGGATAGGACTGCGCACTGAACAGCCCGCGCTGGCTAAGCGCGCTGTCAAGACTCTGATGCCTTTCGCCACCACATACTTATGCGAAAGGGGATTTTCTGCTTTAACAAACATGAAAACAAAATACAGAGCAAGACTTTGTGTGGAAAACGATTTGAGACTCAGCCTTTCCCAAATTGAGCCAAACATTGAAGAGCTGTGTGCCTCTGCTCAAGCACATCCATCACATTAAATAAAGTTCTGTTTAATGAAAGTTCATATATGGCCTTTATGCTCTCGACAAAACGGTGAATTCTAATAAATCTTTTGATACACTGCTAGTATTAAGTAGTAAAGTTTGTTATTAAAATTCTGTCATTACTAAAAAATATTAATAAATTCATTTGGTGGTGAGAAATAATCGACTGTGCAGTATTTATTTTTATGCATGCGGTATTACAATGTATTTATAGACACTAATTAAGAGTCGTTCGTAGCAGGGGGTATGCGGCTGAGGGTGACATGTCTCAAGGGGTACGTGGCTGGAAAAAGTTTGGGAAGCACTGTTGTAGAGCATGCTTTTCAGTTATTGAAGACAAAACTGAACATAGAGACCCACAAACACACATTTGCTAAAGGCGGTTAGTAAACACCTAGCAGAGCATTTAAGGGGAAAGGGAATCCACTGTGACTGTGTACAGAGGCATAACTACAAAAATGGTCTTCATTCAACAAATTGTGGGACTAACTGTAAGAGGGGTAATTCAAGGATTAATGAAGAGAGGTTAAATCTTACAAACCTTTAAACTAAAGAGTCTGTACTCAGGTTGAAACTAAAAATAGCCTAATCAGGTCACAGAGGACTAATTGATAGTGTTTGATAAAAAATTTTAGCAGTTAAACCCAAGGTCACTAACTATATCTGCACTTAGTGCAGTTAATGATTAATCGAGATGTGACAATCATAAAAATGAATAATAAAAATGACTTATTTCATCCTGGATCAAACACTCAGGGTGCATTGCAGTCATGTATAAAAACTGTTTTATGTATAACAAGTACGCCCTACCCCCCAAAAAAGCTGATGTTTTTTATGTGCTAACAGGTCAGTTCCTGAGTTGAGGTTTTTGGTGTTTGCTTGCACAAACATCTGTCTTGCAAAGATCACATCTGTACCTAATTCTTTTTACCCAAAGCACTGCTGTTAAAATGTTAAAAAAGGAATGTTTCAACTCCAAATACATTCTTGACCAACAGAGATGGGACTTTCCACTGTGCTGTGTAACAAAGAATCTGTTTGCATTTCTTGTCTGGTTGCATTTACACCACATTTAAACAGATGTAAAGCTGTGCTGAATGTGTTGGTAGAAGAAAGCACATGATGCGGGACAGATTGCTGTTTGCTGCTACAGATGTCTGATGTGGGTATCAATTGATGGTATCAACATGAGAACAACATGAAGAATGCTGAGCAAAGGCTCAGATGTCTTACCCTATTCAGTAACACATTTAGCAAACACAACTTCTGCTCAGTGTGGGTCCTGCTCTCTGTCGAGTTAAAACGGTGTTAATAATTGTCTCTTATTCATTGAATAATAGATTTTTTTTTCAAGTGTTTCTTACAATATATATCAACAACGTCAGGGGGAATTTTTCAGATCTCAGGTTTTAGACTGTCCTGAATGCTCCATTTATTTATTTATTTATTCATTCATTCATTCATTCATTCATTTATCTATCTGTATCCCCCCCCCTTCATTCTTGAATTTCTATTATCTCCTTTCAGCTGCTCCTTTTGGGGTCGCCACAGTGGATCATCTTCCTCCATCTCATCCAATTCCTAGCACCCTCCTCTGTCATAACAGACAGGGGAGGAGACACTCCCTATCCTCCACTACATCCATAAATCTTCTCTGTGGTCTTCCTCTTTTTCTCATCCTTTTTCTAACATATCCACAGTCGCTCTTCTGCGCATGTCCAAACCATCTAAATCTTGCCTCTTTAACTTTGCCCTGAACTTTTTAATGAAAGAGGATTTTCTTAATATGGTCATCTCAGAGACAGCTCTAACTGTGATTACAGCAGCCACATCCACCTATTTATGAAGGGCAGCCAATCAGAAAAAATGGTTAAAAGGAAGAGGAACTGCAAGGGCTTGTTTCAGGCATTGGCTGAACTGAGGCCCTGCATCAAGGCCTAGTATACAAAATATTATTATTTAGATTATTTAGAATTGTGAATCATAGAAAACTAATCTAACAGCATTCTCTGTTTTTGGTGTGCTTTGGATACCATCACCTTAGCCTCCAGTAAAACTGTGAAGAATCTTGGAGTCATTTTTGAGCAGCTTATGTCATTTAGTGTTCACATTAAGTAAAAATACAGAACTGCTTTCTTTCATCGACACAATCTCTCTAAAATTAGAAACATCTATTTAAACAAACATACATTTATTACTTCTTCATGGGACTATTGTAATTCATTATTATCAGGTTGTTCTCAAAGTTCTCTGAAAAGCCTTGATCCAAAATAACGGAGCAAGAGTAGTGACACGGATTTTCTTCTATGGCTCCCTGTTAAATCTAAAATCTTCCTCAATTACAAGGTCTTCAATAATCAGCCAGCATGATATCATAAAGATTTCCTTGTACTTTATTTTCCCGTCACTTTGCTCTCAGACTGCTGGCTTACTTGTGGCTCCTAGAATTTCTAAAAGTAAAATCATAGGCAGAGCCTCCAGCTATTATGGACCTCTCATGTGGAACCAGCTGCCAGTCTCCCATAATTTGGGAGACAGGCATCGTCATTAAAAGGGGGTTGTTTTCACTGTTGCCTACTGCTTGTGCATAGGGGATTATCTGATTGGTGCAGTTTTCTCTGTAATAATGTGGGTGACCTTTGTTTTCATATTGTTCTGTTTGATTAAAATAGAGTTGAGTGGAGCAGGAAATTGGCGCAGTAGTCCACTTTAAGGACAATGTGACAAGTTGTATGAGAGAGAATCAGAAGGCCACCATATGACAGGTGTCAGCTGAGGAAAGTCAGCTGTTAGCTAGACATTGCTCAAAAGCAGTCAGTTTTTTTTCCTACTGATAAACAAGCTTGACATTAGATGCATTAATATCAGCAAGTATAGACTCTGTGAACACATAACATGTATAGATAGATAATAGATATGGATATAGTGAGCATTTATTTTTGCAGTGCCTGCATGTGACAAAGAGTTGGCTCTGCTGAGCAGCAGTGTCACATGCTGAGTATTTCACAGGCAGGATGTGTTTCAGCTTGTTTTCCTGTAACGGGTGTAGCACATTAATGTCATAGTTTAGAAGTTAACCAGCCTGTGTATATACTTAAACAAACACACATTCCATCACAGAATTTGCACACACAAGTACACTAACACACCCACATGGTAATAAATGCACAATAAGCAGCGTGGGAAACAGGTGAAGTAGTTGGATGAGACTGCATTCATGAAATAATTCAAACATGCCTTTACTTTTATGTTTTGTGACGCCTCTCGCCTCTGGCAGACAGCTGAAAGGAAATCCAAACTAGCTTGACCTCAAGCATCGGGAATGTTGAAGTTCTCTGGAACTCAACCATAAATGAAATATCTATCAAGAGCTTGCTTGTTATTTTTATGATTCTTGTTTCAACCCTTGTATCTTTCTGAGAAGTGACTGCATGCAGCAGTGAATTCATTCATAAAAGATACTGAGATACACAAGAAGTCACAGATATTTCCGAATGGGATTCTTTGAATTTCATGCAATACTAAAAGGGACCATTATCAATTAAAGATTAGTTTTGAATTGCGTTTTTAGAAAATGTAAGGAAATTCAGCAGCATAGGACTTATTTTTCTGAGACCTTTTCTCACACAACTGTTCTGAGAGAGATGGAGATTTCCACCCTTAAAATCACCAGGGGCATGTCCTGTTGAAATATATTTAAGGATGCGTGCATAGACTGGGGACAGAAACACATTTGTACAGTCTTGTGACATGATTACACAGTTTTGAGGTAAATTGGCTTGCTTGAAAGTAAGTCAAGGGGTGAATTTGCATGCCACATGCAGCAAATGTGCAGAACTGCACATTCCAGATAGCAACGAGTAAAGTTTTGTTTTGTTTTGTTTTTACAAAATGTACTTGATAACATCAATGCCACGGAAGGCAAACCATGAGTCTGTTGTTCTATCTGCTGTCACCTTTGCTAAAGCGGAACTGTAAACAGAGTTTAAATACTGCCTGTTGAACAGCTGCTACTTTGCTTTTAAGCAGCCTTTTATTACTCCAGTTTCAGTGCAGAACTGTCCTTCATAAAGTCCTTGGCTTTTGCCAGATCACTGGTGCTAAGAGTCAGTCTGGCCTAAGAGTTCCAGAGGGATAACAAGCGGATATCCTCTTTTGGGATAGTGAAAACTATGGGTCCTCTGGTTTTAGGGACAAAAATCACTTATTTTTTTCTGTTTTTAGTTTTCTTTTGTTCATTCATTCAGTGTCTGTAATCCACATTGGCTCACTCTACCATGTATGAGCAAAGAAGACAAAAACATGACAGGTATCAGGTTTCAAAAAAGAAAGAAATAAAGAATGGAAAAAGGCATTTTCTAGTAAGATAATTGATTACCGGTATAAGCTTAAAAAAAATGTAAATAAAAAAAATATCTGTCTCATTTCATCAAATATGTATTTTCTTTCCTAGAAAACAGCTCGGTGTTGAGGACCTACATGAAGGGAGAGGCACTCTCAAAGGACACTCAATCGATCATGTTGGCCTGCTTCTTGGTGTACCGGTCAATCCCCTACCTCAAGAACGCACACACACAGCTGGAGGGTAAGACAAACATACGCTCACATGAAACTGCATTTGTACTTTTGCATGTAAACATCCAGCATGCTGTTGACAGCATCAAGAATTTACCTCCATGACTTAGATCGCTACAATGTAACTAAGAGGGGAAAGTAGCATTTCTACCATCATGATCATACAGAACTTGAAACCATTGTACAAAAAAATTCATATGATGAAAACTGTACACTTGTTTAAGGCTTTATTCTTTCACATGCAGGCTGCAGCTCACTTGGGGACTTACTGTTACTTAGCAGCCAGTTGGGCATCCCTTTGAGAGATTTGCTGAGGCTCGTACCTGTCCTTCTGGGTTCTGCATCTGGACCACACACACTGCTGGGATTTCCACTGCAAGCATTTTGATTGTGATTCTCAGAACTCGTAAATGGGCTGGTAACCTCTCAGAGAAACACTTCAAAGCCTTACACTGCTGGCACCTGTGGGACTGATTTTCTACCTGTAACAGCTGCAAACAGGTGCAGCACGTGGGACAAAATGTGAGCATTAGACATCTTTTGTCTAAATGCAGCATGGCTGCCTTGAATGGAGAAGAACTGACTTTTTCCCTCTGAGGCTCTAGGAAATGAAATAACTAAAGTAATTATCTTTGTAACATATTTGTATTTAGGTTGGTTTTTTTATGGTATAAAAAAGATTTAGGCTGCAGTAATCGTGCAGTTTAACCTTTTCAGATGGTTACTCAGAATTCCAGTGGCAGATAGAACAGAATGAACTGATCATCATAATTCAGCTGGTGTCATATACTAGTTTTCAAGCTGAGTTCAGTCCACTGGGTTGAGTGAACATGAAAAGACAGAAAAGGCAATAAAAAGCAGAAGTACCTGCACACTCCATGAATACTGTTTTTATTCTATGGCTTAATGTGGGTGAATGCGACTCCTCAACATAATCAGGACATCATCTGCCTTATTGTTTCCTCTTTTTTAGATCTCATTATGTCCACCACTTTGAAGATACTCTTTTTGAAAATGCTGCTGCATTTCCTGTGTTTTTATGTTTCTGACAAAGACCGGTTGCTTACTGCTCATTAAACACAAGACCTGCATTCATCTTTTTTGATGTGTTGTTGCCAGTGTCAGTCATGCTTGTTTATTTAGCTCAGATCTTACTTTTGTGGTGCCAGCCTTGCATCAGTGTGGATAAGATAAAGGTCGCTTTTTAAGTGATGCGTGAAACAAAATGGTCTGTGTTGTTTCAGGTGTCCTGCCACATGAAAGAAATCCCCTGATCTTCCAGTGATAGTTTTGTAGTAAAGCAATGTCCTCCACAGGTGGGGCTCAGTTTGCTAGTTATTTGCACTGTTACTTGCTTTAGTTTGCTTTGTGAATCTTTACACCAACACAGAAACTGTGATATGGCCTGAGAACGTGAGGTCAGCATCTAATCCTCTAAATTTTTGCCTTTATTTAACCAAACCATAACGCATAAAACTGTGGAGGTAATCTGAATGGTCAGGTTAAAATGTGCTAGTAGTAACAAAAAAACACAATTTCTTATGAAGTAAGTTATGCTGGTGTTTTCTTGAAGACATTTACAGACTTTTGTGTTTCTGTTGGATATTTGATGCTGAGCTTAGCCAGAAAATCTGACACCCCAGACTGTGGGACTTTCCTTTGCAGTTCATGACTGTAGCATAAGTGCTTAAAAATGCACTACTGCATGTAGTGGTGGAAATCCGAGTTAGTGAAAACTAACTGACCATTTCTTGACGCTTTTCTCTTCCAAAGTGCTCACGGAGTCGGATTTCTATAAAACAGTTTCACCAACAATGAGCAGAAATAAATTTTATATAAATGAAACGGGTAAAGACAGAAATTTGGAACAAAACTTAACTGATGTATATCTTAATGATGATAATACTGTGTTGGATATATCGAAATAAAAATTTGGAGAAAAATAGTAAATAGATTTCATTAAAAGACTTTAAGGGACTGTAAGGTCACTAATCCTCACATTAATAAGCTGCAACAGTGGCTCAGTGTGGTTCCCAGATGCTTTTTCTGTAGTTGCTGGAGTGCCATCAGGTTTTACGTTTTATTATCAGACTAGCCTAGTTATGGTTGTCTATTCAAATGTGGATTCATTGCAAACAAGACCTTTTCAATACCCAGTTTGTTCAAATTTAAATAAATATATCCAGCTGCAGCCCACATCCAAAGCAACATTACACTTCCTGTTTACAACTCCCAAAGAGATGTTATTAAATCAATACTAACCCCTTTTTTCATGTTTTTCTATCAATATCTGGATATGTTGCTCTTCCACAATGTGTGTGTCCCAGTATTATAGGTGGAAAAAAAACCCACTTTAGCCTTTAAACTCTCAGAAAACTCTTGGATTTTGATTCCCAGCTGAGTATGGAAATCCTAATGTCATGTAGTTCCTGTGTGGGAGGGTTTGCAGTATGTGTTTAGCTCAGTCTTAGATCATTTCTAACCAACAGCTCTAAGAACATTCCAGAGCAAATGGAAAACATCCGAGCAAACAAGTGGCCCACACCCACCTCATAGAGCTGCAACACACAGAGCATGCTAGCATCAAACTCTTCAGATAATATAGTGAAGTTGTAGTTTCCTATTTTTCAGCAAATTCTTGCTTCCATTTGCAAAAGTTGTAGACGAGGCAAACTTTCCAGCTTCCAACAAATGCCAGTCATTTCCCTTATATTTTGTTAATTGAGTCATTATCCACAGATAAGACAGGTTATAATGAAGGACCAACAAGTATTCTATCTATTTTTTTAATTTACTCTTCCTCATTCTGAGGCTACATGCTATGGTTTGGGTGGACAAAACACAGGATTTCAGGCATCTGTTAAGCACTCCTTTGGCTGGTCCACCCACATTTAAACACCATTGTGTTTCCTGCTGTGCTAAACAAGTCTTTTCTGATGGTTTAAACCTTGAAAAGGCTCTAAAATAGCAACCAGACGTGACTCGCATAGCTTTGAAGGATGAAAAGACATTTTCAGGGCCACGACTGAAGAGCTGGAGTTTTATTTTGCTCAAGAAGACAATCGTGGTCATTCTATTATGTCTTTCTAAAATATTTCCTGGCTTTTATCTGAATTTGTCTGAACTGTTTGGGTGGACATGGTGCTTGAGTCTCCTTAAACACTAGTTCCTTTTCCCATCACAATGAGGCCCTTTCTTTAAAGAGACATAATATAAAAACCACCTTTGTTGGTTAGCTTCTGTGTGCATAGGAACCCATGAGGATTTGGACACTGACATGATTTTTGTAACTGTACCTCTTTACATCACCACAGTGGATTTTCAACAAGATTTGATGGAAATGCAGACTCTCTGCTTTAATTAAATGGTTTAACAAAAGTGTCTTAATAATGTTTGTATTCATTTTAGTCATTTTTATACATCGTCCCTCATTTTCAGAGGCTGAGACATGATTCCTCATGTCATGTATTGAGGCATCTTTAAGTCAGAGCTTTGACTAGGCTGCTCCAAAATCATCATTTAGATTGTTTTTCGTTTGTTTGTTTGTTTGTTTGTTTGTTTGTTTGTTTGTTTGTTTGTTTGTTTTGTTTTTTTGAGTAACTGAAAAAAATGTGGACTTTCTGGTATGTTTCAGATCATTGTTCTGCTGCATAACCCACGTGTGTTTGAGCTTCAGGGCACAAACTGACCGACCAATGGAAGTCTTCCTCAATTGAGCTTCATTTCATTGCAGTTGCTAAATCAACATTGAAATTTATTCTCCTTTAATGGGGCTTTCAAAAGCTCATTGTCCAAATACTTACCTACCCGAACATTGGCAAGGGACTTTTTTTTTTTCTTCTTCCAGCTTTGAGTGTTTTTCCACATGTGTTTGTGTTTTGTTTTGTTTTCCTCCAGGCTTTTAAAGTGGGCTAAGCTCATATGGGAAAGAGTATTTGGTTGTTTTTTGTTGCCATGTCCCACAAATAAGACCTTACAAGTTTCCCAATCCCCCTAACATATGATGATATTGTTAACCAATGGTAACTAATTTCTAAAGCTAACCCATGTAGAATTGTCTCTCAGGTCTACTGATTTAGCTACTTGTTGCTCACTGTTTTGGTTTTAAAATGACACAAAATGAAGCTCCCTAGTGATGGAGTATTTAGCAGCGGATGGACAGCTATTGATAATGCGTAATGGGTAATAGATAATGACATAGGTATTTCCCAGTGGGAAATGATAATGAAACAGATAAAGTATCTTGCTCAGGTTAATAAATATTTGATCATGAGTAATGAGAGAGAGAAATTTCCCTCAGGAAATAATATTGGCTCACTAATAATGAATGCATCCTTGTCTGCTGAACATGTTAACCATGGTGTGCTTTTAAGCTAATTATAATCAATGTTAGCTTGCTATTTATTTATTTAGTTTGCAAATTCATACTTACTGTTTCAAATTATCAAACAAATTGTGATAGTAGACAAAGATGAACCTAGTAAATACAAAATGCAGTGTCACTCTTGGCAACAAAAACTGCAATCAAGCATTGTGATAACTGCCAATGAGTCTTGCACATCACTGTGGAGGAATTTTGGTCCACCCTTCTTTGCAGAATTATTATTAATTCAGCCTCATTGGAAGGTTTTCCAGCATGAATGACCTGACCTCACGTAGGCCACTCCAAAATCCTCATTTAGATTGTTTTCTGGGCAACTCAGAGGTGGACTTTCTGGTATGTTTCGGATCATTGTTTTGCTACATAACCCAAGTATGTTTAAGTTTCAGGGCACAAACTGATGGACCAATGGAAGTCTTCCTCAAATGGTCTTCATTTCATTGCAGTTGCTTCTCCTTCAGGATTTCTAGTTGAGGGCAATATTTATCCTTCCATCAGCTATGGCAAGTTGTCCAGGTCCTGAGGCAGCAATGCCCCGGAACATCACGTTACCACCGCCATGTTTTACTCTTGGTTCGATGAACTCCATTTTTGCCTGATCTCTTTCTTATTGTCGGATCATGAACACTGACCTTAACTGAGGCAAGTGAGGCCTGCAGTTTTTTAGATGTTTTTCTGGGTTCTTTTGGGATCGTTTGGAATAATTTTGGTAGATTTTCGACTCTTGGGAAGGTACACAATGTTCCAGTTTTTCTCTATTTGTAGATGATGCCTCTCACAATGGTTCACTGGAGTCCCAAAGCTTTAGAAATGGCTTTGCAACCATTTCCAGACCGATGGACGGTCATCTGTTCTGGAGTTCCTTTAGCTTGTGGCATGATGTGTTGAGTTCTGAGATCGTTTAGTCTGCTTCATGTTTTCAGACAGGTTCTATTTAAGCGGTTTCTTGGTTCAGCAGGTCTGGCAGTAATCAGGCATGGGTGAGGCTAGCCACACTGAACTCGGCTTTCCCAAATATGTGGTGGTGTGGATGCTTTTTTTCCCCTTAATAAATGTAATGATCTATTTTCTTGGGTTATCTTAGTGTGATATATATTTTTTTGATTATCTGAAGCACAAAAGTCTGGCAAATATGCAAAAAATAGGTAGTCAAGAAGGGGAAAATTTTTCTTTTTTATTTCTTTCTTTCTTTTTTTTTTTTTTTTTTTTTTTTTTTTTTACAGCCCTGTAAGTGTGGAGCTGGTAAACAACAATATAAATAGTAAAACTATTTCCAAACTGATGACAACTGTTGACTTGCTCCTTATCTGCAATAACTCCTGTAAGATTAGTGTGAAAGAACTCTGTTCTTGCATGCCAACAATGCCACCCATGTAGCATTGTGTTTGACTGGTATCTAGTAACACACAGTGTAATTTGTAAGCTAACCAGGCACACAGTGTCTGTGCTGCATGTTTAGCTGGCTGATTATATGCATGTGGTTTCCTGGAAACGCATGCTGGTTCAGTCAACACGTCTTAACAAACATTCCAGAGAAAAGTCACATGATGTTAATCAGTAAACAGAGCCCAGGAACAGGAACTGGGATGGCCTGTGGATGTCTGTCAGATGATGAAAGTCTCGTGGTTTTAATAGTCCTCAAGTCTCGACTGAAGGCTGTTTAAATGACTGTACTTCTTTCTTGAACTTCCTTGTATCCCTACTGTTATGATGCTGCAGGGCCACATGTGCTCTTGCAGAATAGTAGGCATCCCACATTTTCTGGGTGGGTAATGTCTCATGGTTACAGAGAAACTTTGTTTTGAACATTACAGCATGTGAATTGCTGTGGGAGTGTATTCTTTTGCAGAAAATCTGTGTTTAGATCTTATCTCACAGTTTTTCCTCTGAATTTCACACATACAATGCAGTGTATGCCTGTTTAGATATCCAGTTCAAATTAAACAGTCACAAAGAAACTAAAGTCTTCTTTAACTGGTCTTCATGTCATTGCGGTTGCTAAATAAAAAATAACAGCAGATAATACTCAAACAGAAGGCATGTTTCAGTGTGACTCACTTCACATGCGGCCCAAGCAACATCTTGTCACCATCTCTCTGAGATGGCGAAGAGATGTGGAAGAAAAGTAACCAGTCCAGACAAAACCAAAAATTCTGAATGTCCTGTAGTATAGATCAAAGAAAAGAGTGCAGAAGGTTGATTAAGGGTATATAACTAATCACTATTCTAACTGGATATGTATGACATTACTAATACTTACTCATTTACAACAATGGAAAACCCCTTAAAATAATAAAGAAAGGGAACCAGATTTTTGTCTTGACCTCATATTGAAAACATTATTGTGCCCCACAGAAAGTCAGCGCAACAGCCAGCCCATCTCTAGTAAACTTGTGTTAAGACATCATTCTGTAACATTGCGTGGAAGCCTGGAACAGTGCCTCTGGACTGGCAAACTAAGATAGTAGTTCCTTTTTGAAGCAGGGAGGAAGCAGAGGGCGTGTTCCAACTTCAGAGAACACAGACCCCTCTGGGGAGGTCATTGCCAAGGTCCTCGAGAGGACAATCTGTTCATTAGTTGAAACTCCAACTCAGGAGGCGCATTGAGGTTTCTGTCCTGGTTGTGGAAACCGTAACCAGGCCCTTATCCTCTCCAGTATATTCAAGGATGTGTGGGCGTTTACTCACCTATTCTATGTTTTGTGGACCTGGAGAAGGCATTCATTGGCATCCCTTAGGGTGTCCTGTTGGGGTTGCCTCAGGAGTATGGGGTATTGGGCCTGTTGTTCCAGGACATTCAGTCCCTGTACAACAGCAATGAGAGCTTGGCTCACAATGCCAGTTTCCAGTGGCTGTTGCCCTTTGTCACTAATTCTTTTGTGGAAAGAATTACTATGCACAGCTGAGGGGCCTGCAGTGGCAGATTTGATGGTCTTGGGATCTCATCTGCTGGCAGATGACGTGGTTTTGCTGGCTAAATCAAGTCATGACCTCCAGCTTGCACCAGAGTGGTTTGCAACCTACTTTGAAGTGGCAGGAATGAAAATGAGCAACTTTTAAGTCTGAGGCCATGGTTCTTGGCCAGAAAAAAAATGTCTTGTTCATATGTGAAGTAAAGTGGGACTGGGAGACTGACCTATTGACTGATGTGGCGTCTTCATTGTTGTACATGTTGGGTGTGGTAAAGAGACAGCTAAGCTTGAAAGTGATCTGGTCAAGAGCTTTTTCCAAAGGGTAGCCAAATTCACACGAAGAGAGAGGGTGGGGAGATGCTTGGAATAGAGCTGCTATTCTTCCACATTGAAAGGAGCCAGTTGTGGTTGTTCACCACACATCTGACTGGGATGCCTTCTGGCATGCCTCCTGAGTGAGGTGTTTTGTGCATGTCCAATTTGGAGGAGGGCCTGGGGCAGACTAAAGACTTGCTGAATAGATAATATTTCTCAGCTGGCTTGGGGAACTCTTTGGTACCAGGGAGAAGATGATCCTGGCATCTCTTCTTAGACTGGTGCCCCTATGATCCGTACCTGAATAAAGGGCTTAGGATGGAGGATCATAATGATGAATGAATGGATAATGTTAAGATAGTAGCGTAGGATTTTTTTTAATTGAAAAGTTAAAACGCAAACAGATTAAAAGAAATATGCATTTACAATCTTGGGAAACAGGGATGTTTGACTGAGTGCAGTGTTTGTAATACCAGTTCATTGAGCCTGTGGGAAAAGATCTGCCTCCAGAAGGCAAGGGGAAAAAATTCAGTTGTGTTTGTTTCCACAATAAGCCAATTTAAGTGTGTCATGGGTGAACACGCCCTCACACTCTGGCTTTTCTCATGTTTTAACTTTACACAGAGGCGCACATAGACTTGTATTTTGTTTTAACCCTCATACAAACACAACTTGATTATAGACCACCAAGAAGGCAAACCAAGAATAATATTGAAATGATTAAAAGGGAATTCTGACGTTATGTTTTGACATTAGTAGATATATTTATTGTAAAATCAAGGCCAAATATTTAAAACATTAAAAATGATCACTTACTGTAAAATCTTCTGAATAGGATCAAGAAGCTTTGATACTGATAGGTAATTTTTAGAACAGAATACAATGATATTATACTTTGCAGCTTTTCTGGCCAGTCCATGACATGGCAGTCCAACAGCTGCTACAACCAACAATAGACTGCAAAGGAAGGATGCACGTTCTAAATTTGAAAAGTGACGCCTTTGTGGAAGTTGCTTAAACCTGCATTCTTTTCTGTGAACATCCAATGGTAACTCCCCCAGTTGGAAAAGCCCAAGTCTATAGAAGTCAATGGATACCCAGACGTCTGTTTGGGGGAATTCTATTTTCTTTTAAAACAATATTATGTGCTATTCATGGTCCTCATTAAAGGGTGGCTACCTGACAGAGCAGGTAGCTTACCAATTGAGACGACTGATTCCTGTCTCCAGCTAAAGTATCCTTTGGGACGATACTTAATTCAGAGTTCTCCCAGATGCATCCATGTAAGTGAGAGGCATAGATAAAGGTGATGTATGAATCTGTGTGAGATTGGGTGAATGAACCTTATAGAGTGCTCAGCTGAGCTACTGGTAAATGGGCTGGTACTTATAAAGACAGGCCCTGTCTTAGAGTGGGCCTATCTATTGACAAATCACTATTGTATAAATGTGCTGTGTCATTCAATTTATTAGATTCCCACCATTCTTGTGACATCTGGTTTAAGCCAGTTAGCTCTACATCTTTAACTGGTTGTATCCTAATCAGAAGAAACTATAGGAAACCTTCCAGATAGGCCAAAATTATATATACAAGAGAAAGCAAAGTACATAGTCGTAAAAACTAAGTCTATGTACACACACTCCATGATTCAGCAGCTTGTAAAACCACGTTTAGCAGCAATAACTTGAATTGTTTTCTGTATGACTTTATTAGTTTCTCATATCCCCATAAGGAACTTTTTTTTAACAGCATCAGCGCAAATGGTCACCCCTCCACCACTGCACTTGACAGTTGGTGTGAGGTGTTTGTGGTGACACACTCTTTCTGCTTTTCAGACATGCCACTCTGCATTCTGGCCAGACATCTCCATTTTAGACTCGTTTGTCCCAGAAGTCTTGTGGTTGGTTCGTATGCAACTTTGCAAACCTAAGCCATGCTGCTATATTCTTCTTTTAGAGAGAACCGATTTCCTTCTGGCTACACTTCCTTGGGGTGAATTTATTGGGACATTCACTCCTAGGAAGATTGTGGTATTGTGTAAATATACAATGCTTCTGACCAGCTAACTGATCAAACTGCTTTTACAGAGGTGGTCACAATATACTCTACAACTTTGGAAATTTAATTTGTGGGATTAGGTGAAAAAAAAACAAACAACAACAGTCGTTTAAAATGGCAACTCACATATTTGGTGTGACAGGAACTGTAGCGGTGTTTCAAAAGTGGCTAAAAGTACCAAACCTTGAATATTTGTGCCCCTGGAACAATAAAGCAAGATAAACTGCCGTTTTATGACAGAATGTCAACCACTGGAACAGACACAGCTCAGTTTTAATCTTAACTTCTTTATGACTGTGTTTTGAGGAAGTTATGTTTAAAAGTTAAAGTCCTCTTTATCTTTGACTGAGTGCTATCAGACCCTGTCAGCTCAGAAAGAAGCAACCATCCTTCCTTTTTCCAATTCAGGGTCTCCAGCACCCACAAGTTCCATGGACTTCAGTGCCCTCACCAGTCACCATATATGTAGAACGTCGTTGAGATGAATGCGCATCGACCTTTTGCACCCTGTTATCACATTTCTGCTGAGTTAAGCAAATTGTGTGCTAGCCCTTCCTCCAAATTTAACAGTCACATATGACAGTTTTCAAGTTGAAGAACTGAAACCTCTTTAGAAGATGTAAGGTCACAGGGAAATACATTTAGTTTTGAGTAAAGAAAAACGGACTAATTTAGGGCTGTCCTTACTTAATGGAAGTCTTTCTGTTTGTTTCTCTGAATTATGAACAGAAATTAATTCATTGGAACTTCGGTTAGTTTTCTGACACACTGGGCGAACGCTTCTTTCATGGCAGAAGATCCTGACATGACAAAACTGCACTTCCCCATCCTGTAACGTCTATTTACTTCTACACTTGATGTAACTACTAGTTACATCAAGTGTAGAAGTTCCTCTGCTTAAACAGAGTTTGCACGGACATAGAAATTATGTAAGTCTAAACAGGAAATTTCTCACTCAGCACACTAAAGATGGGCAGAGTTCATCTTGTTAAATAGAGAACTGTTTCCACAAGAGGAAGTGATCATATTCATCCCACTGAGGCTTAAGCATTTTCACTGACATAGGCTACCACTTCCAAACATGCAGAGCAGTGAAAAGGATACCCTTTACCATCTATTAATAGAACATGGGTAGTTCTGAGCAAAGCACCAAAAACCAAACGAAACATGCAACAGGGAAGTCACCCCAGCTTTCGCCCAAACTTCTGCTTTTGCTTCCTGTGTGTGTTCATGAAAATGCGCTTTATTTCCCTGTCTTTTAATGCTTGATTGCTTTTAATATATCTGCATAATGTCCCACACTGTGAAGCGTGGCAGATGAACAGCGTATATTATGGGTTTCCTTATCACATTGCAACTTTAATTTTATGTGTACTTCTTACAGGTTAGTTCTGTACCTGCAAGCATTTTTGTGGCTCACTAAGCTAATTACAGCCTCAGAGAGTTGCTATGGGGGTTGACGCTTTGGATGAATAAAGTAAACTTTGAAATGTGTGAAATGCCTGCATTAATCTCAAAGATGGTTTGAGGTAACATTCTCTTCTTATGCACATAAGAGCTGTGAAACTGGACTTTGTACTAAATTACTTTGTTTCTACTCCTACTTATTAGGTGTCATATAAGTGCAATCATAATGCACACATCCAACATGTTTTAATGCGTTTTTATGCACTTCCTAATCTCTGGTTCCAGGGATTCTGCTTTAACGCTTGTATTCTGCATTAAGACTTATGCACTGGGTTTACTTGAACCCATTGTTCATAACGCTAAGTGGAATTTTGTACCGTGAACCACTGTTAAGAGTGTTCAGGTAAATTTCGTCTCCATGTGATTAAATTCAGCGTTGATGACCAGAGGACTCCATTCATGAGGCTTCCCCTGGCGCCACATAGAGGGCTGGGCGAACTGAAAACGGTGGGTGTGACCAAAAATACGAAAATGTATTACACTGCAAGTCTGGCAGACACTTCAGTATGAATGGTGGAGCTAGAGCGGACAAGTTTGTTTCAGCAATTAAGAAAGTTAGTGAGAGGTGAGAGAAAGATGGAAAGCGCTTAAGTGCGTTGCTGTGTGTTAGAGGATGACTTTTACACCGTACTGCAAAAGTCTGAAAGTGAAAGAAAATGTGTCAGGTCATATTGGTGCAAAAGCGCGCCTCGCAAATGTTGGCTGAATTTAAAAAAGAAACAGAAGTGCAACGTTTGCGCCTGACCGCCAGTGATGTGGGGGTAAGTCTGTCAGTTCATATTATTTTATGAATTACACGCATATAAATCAAATAAATTCACCACTTCACAGCTGTGCTCCCTTCAAAGCCCAAACGAGGAAGCAGATTATGACTTTGATGGAACTTTGCATTCACTAAAGCTGATTTTCTTTTTGCAGATTCATTGCAGTATTTCAGTACTTTTTGCACAGACCTAGACACATTAGAGATGCTATCCGTTTTAAGAGGTTCAGGGAGGTTTGAGGGCCGTGCAACGCTTACTCATGCGTAATGGGCGGTTTGCACAAAGATAAAAGGAAGTATGCGGTGTCAGAGATAGTAACCCGGCCTTCCTCTTCCTTTTTGTATTTTTTAAAAACCTTATTGAATGACTGGACCTGAAACGGTTTTCTTGACAGGGCTGCACCCTGTCCGCATTTTTTGTGTGTTCCGTATCCAAGCCCGTCACGCGAGCTGCGCCCGGTTATTATTATCGTGCGAAACCTGCAAAGAAAAAAAAAAAATCCATGTGACTTATGTGAACTCCGCCGATCCTTTTTATAGCTCAGTCTTATCAGTGTGTGGTTGGCGAGCGTCACCTCCTGGAAAAAAGAAAACCAGAGCGCAGTGTGCGTCTCTTCACTGTGAACCAAAACTGCCGTAGCGAAGGAAGCAACTGGGAGAGGTGCGTTCAGGTGCTGTCGGAAACGAGTAAAGCTATTCGGATTTGAAAACCTGAGAACATCCACCTTACCCCTACCAGAATGAATAAATAAATACACAGAATATAAGAAGTAATTTTGCAGTTCTAAATGATTAAAAAGACAGCTCTGACATACAAGTATTTTGTGCTTCGCCATCAAAATAATGATAATAATCCGACCAATGTAGGATTTTTTTTTTTTAAACAAAACGACACTTTTATTATATGCAGTTATTTATTTTACTTGTATATGCTCTCCGTGACTCTGTTGGATCTTGTGTTTAGGTCATCCCAAAAATAAAAATCAAGTGGGAAAACGACCCTACTTCTCCATTTACGACCTCTGTAAACAATTTTCCAATCGATTTAATGGTTTTGATTGCTGGTTCCTCATCTATTTCCCAATACAGCATGATGTTCATTTTACGGTCCACCTTAAAACAATATTGACCATAAGAGGTACACTAACACTAAATGGTGGCTCTTTCCATTTTTTCTTTTTTTATTATAGGGTTATTGAGGTTGTTTGAAATCAAATACTTACTTTATGTCATTTTTCATGTGGTTTGAACACACTTATTTCCAAAAACCTCTGGCCAGGGACCTCATAATTAATAGCTGAGCAGAAGTTATTGTATAAAAAAACAAGATCAGTCTCATATTTGTGGTTATTTTGATGCTCTTTTTTGCATCTTTGCTTTCAAATTAGGTAGGGTTAATTAGTGTTTTGCTCCAGTGACAGCTTAAACAAATTTAACATGAGCAATTTGTTGGCTGAAATTTCACCACATGTTCTGCATTGATGTGAAATTGGAACAAATATTTTCCAAGCTTTGTTTTTCCCTTCTCTCGCTTTTCTCATATTTCCACTTGATTTTCTTTCATATTCAGCTTACAGAGCTAAAGAAACAGCACTCAGCTTTCTACTAACTTTCTTTTTCAGATTTTCTGTTGGCAGTTATCCTAGCACCCCCTCGTTTCTCTGCTTTTTGGACTCATTAAGAGTAAAGATGTAGACTAACTCTGGTGTAAAGCGTGTGTGAGTTTCATAATGAGTGACATGGGGTTTCCCTGTCCCTATTTTCTTCATTCATGTGGCTGGAGTCAGAGAAGTATAGAGTTGCCATCCCGGATATGAGCTGAATATTGAGTGAGTGCGTTTGAAGGAGAGAGAGGAAGGGAAACTGCACATTTGTGAGAGTGAGCATGAAAACGTATGTGTGTATGTGTGTGAGAGGCAGACAATAGGAGGAAGCCTATTTGAATATTTTATTTATACCTTTATTTAAAGACCCTTGTTCTTTGACATTATGTATTATGATCGGTGTGTTTGTTCAGCTCTCTTTGTAACAAACACAATCATGCATTTCTTCTTTGTGTTGCCTAGTGACCTGCTGTATTGTAGAAACTTCCTCTTGTCACTTGCACCATTTTGCATCCACAGTACCTAAATTGGAAGCTTAGCAGGAGGAAGTAGCAGAGCTCAAACTTGTGCACTTTATATATTCAAGTCAAAAACTGAGACAAATTTGAAAGATTATATTTAAAACACACACAAAACATGTGTTCCTGTAATAGCGATAATTTAAAGTCATGTCATTATTTATCTGCTGATGTTGTAATACTGAATGCTGAGCAAGTCAAAGGGCTGTAGGGGAAGCAGGTTTCTCAAGATGTGAAGAATAGAGCTTGTGCACCTCTCTCGCCTCTGTGCGAGAAATTCTGCAACTCAGCAAGTGGTCACGTACTTTTAATTACAATTCTCACAACAGCAGCCACACAGTGGTTTTCAATGAAGTAAAGAGTCTCTTCAGTATATTTTACTGTGAATCTGTTCACAATGTGACAAAGAAAAGTGTGACTTGATGCGATAAACTTTCTTTTGTCCTCCAGGAATTACTGAATCACAGAGAAGTCACATTGTTGTGTTCATAATGACAAGAAAGGCCTCTCTTGTGTATAGCTGTGTTGTGAGTAGGTAAGCATGGAAATGAAGTCAAAGCAGGAACTGACTGATTACAGGTTGCTATGTGTGTGCTCTGCCTTCATCTAGACAAATTAGGGGAAATATAAATGCAAAGTTGCTATAGAAACACAGGCAAAAGTAGAGAAGGGCAAGAGTTGAAGTTGTGAGGGTCATTTAAGTTCAACTACATTCTTAAAGGCAGGTGAGATTCAGCTGAATTTAAAATCTGTTTGTGTGTTGAAGGAAAATACAGAACCAAGAAAGAGACGGGATCCAAATGACTGATGCAAAGTGAAACCCTACTGAAAGCCACAGGCGGGCAAATCAGTCTAACCCATGTTCATGCTGAGACTTCTTTTCAACAGCATCATAATTCATTGAGGTCAAAACCAGAAGAATTCAAAGAATCCACCACACAGTAGGTTCTAAAAAAAAGAAAGTTAAAAATAAGATTGTGTAGTGAACTGCGTGTCATTCAGCCATCCATCCTGGACATGTTGCCAGTTTATTGTTCAGTCAACACACAAAGAAAGACACTCATTCACATTCACATTTATAACTGCGGCCAATTTAGAACCACCAACTAACCTAGCATACATGCTTTGGAGCATGAGATGAAACTGGAGTGCCCTGAGGCACAGGGAGAACAATCAACTGCACAGAAAGGCCTCAACTGGTGGATTCATACCCAGGACGGCAAGAAGGAAAAAACAAACAAACACAGACACTAAGTCTGTATCTGGTTTTTTTTTGTTTTCATTTTAATCCATGAATTCACTTTTGGTCACTTTAGGGCCACGGAAAGAAGCTTAAATAGCAACTTTGAAACTGTTGCAAGAATTCAGTAGACAAATTTACATTTCTAGCAGATCCAGAATAACTTAATAAGATAAGATTTATGCTTCTGTGTCCAACTCTAAGAAGAATGTATTCACACTTGGGAAAATCGAAACCGTGAGCTGGAGCACTCTGACATACTCTGTAGAGATGAGGAGAACTGAAGAATCTGGTGACAATTTTCCTTAGATTTGGTACTAGCACCTTTATGCATTGACCAGCTTACTGAGATTTGAGCATCGTAGCATACGAGCAAAACATCCACATGTACGACTCGGTTCACTTCAGGAGCTGTTACCCTCACCTGTACTGGGTTGCGGCTAGGTTGCTTCACTTCTTTGAGCATGCAGTCAGCAGAGGACTGTAAAGGCTACTTCTGCTCTTCATGTTGCATTGAGAGATGCAAACCACAGATGGCTCATTCAAATGAAAGTAAACCATGTGTCTATTTGTGCACCGACCAAAAGCAAATGAGTAGGCAGCTTTTACATCACACACTGCAGACATACTGAAATTTCACTCGAGTCATCTTGCTGTCACATGTGTAATTTTTACTGGCTCCTAAGTGAGCCTGAATAATTGTGTCTCATTACTCGGGTTAGAAATGAAAGGACTTTAAATTTCACATAGACTAATATTACAAAAAAACAAACCCTTGTTAACCTGTATTTATTAGGTATTATTTATATTAGGAGGGAAAGATTAGATTCCACACAAGTCTGTATTCTGTAATTGTCCGTGTCATTCAAAAATCTTGTACTTATACTTATTATTTTAAAACTCTCACTTCAGCTGTAGTAGTATCTTGTTCCTCTTCTTTTACCACCTTCAGTCTTGATGAAACCTTCTCACAACTGCAGTGGATCAATTCACAGATGTAAAGCGGCTTTTCTTGACACTTTAACAGTGGATTTTCCCTCAGCAGCCACTTTCATTTCCAGCTGTAGCAGTTTCAGTGAAGAGTTTTAGGGTCTCAAAATGGTCTAAAAGGCGCAGTATGACATTTTGGATTTTTTTTTTTAAACTTCCTAAAAATTACAGTGGAATACACCAGCCTCATATCTGTACATATCATAATGACTAAGTGGCGTGGAACGGCTAGGTTCCTGCTGCCCAAATTTAGTTACAGTCAAGCAGTAGAGAATCTCCAGGGTGTATTTATCAGAAATTTAAAACCACAAAAATTACAAAGATGCAGCGTTTTGATGTTAACCACCGAGATTTAGAGAGGCCTGTTACTGCGACGACCATGGTAGCTGATTGTCAACCATTGCACATGCACAATAGCTTCTGGGTTGGAAAAATAAAGCCGATACGGCAGTTCCTTAAACCTGCATTCTATCTGGAGGCCACTAGTTGGCGATAGCTGTAGATCTTCTTGGCCTATAGAAGTCTACAAGAAAACTACTTTCTGACTTGACCTCTGTAAAGGCGTTCCTGTTGATGGTTATGTTTATGGGCTCATTTTGTGTCATACTGAATAACAAACAAACAAACCAAAGAAGAAACAAAAGTTAAAGTCTGTTTTGTTTCGAAATACTACATTTCAATGTGAAGGATCAACTTGTGATTGACAACTTGTTAGCCAATGAGCGTGAGTTTTTTCATAGACACAGTAGCCTCTCTGCGACACAATTAATTTTCAGCTTTATTTATATGGCACCAGTTCACAACAACAGTCAACTCAAGGTGCTTTATATTGTACGGTAAAGACGTAACAATATTAGAAAGCCCAACAGTCACACATCCCCCTACGAGCAAATACTTCGGGACAGTGGGAAGGAAAAACTCCCTTTAAACAGGAACTAACTCCATTTCGGGGTAGCCACCTATCATGACTGGTGATATCTTTTTCTTTTTTCATCCAAGATGGTGAGGGTGGACATTCTCATCTTGCTAGCTTATGCTAGTTTAATCAGAATCAGAATCAGGATACTTTATTGATCACTAGGGGAAATTATTTTTGTGACAGTGCTCCAGTATAAAAACTAACAAAGACAGACAATACACTAAGTAAGAAATAGATACAATATATACATGACTTATATACATATAAGTCACTATTGATAAATAGCTGAGTAAGAAGAAGGGCGTGTGCAAAAAGGGTGTAGCTATTACAGTATACAGTGTGTTAAGCCAAATCTTTAAGGGCCTTCTCTAAATTGGAAGTCTTTTCTCTCTTCATCTGAAAAGGGCGATTACATCATTTCCATATTGCTTTGTCATTCTATTGTAATCTCTTTGAATGCAAAGAGGTACTTCCATACCTGCGGCTCACTGCCTTATCAATGAATTGGAGCTGCACCAATTGCAATCTTCCATGTGTAGTTTTTGCTGTGCTTGTGAGTGTCCTTCTTTGGCATGTGAAGATTGAAGATAAGACACCTATAGGTGTGCTAGCTGCACCTGTTAGTCCTGGAAGAACAGCAGGCCTGGTACATATGGAGTCTACCTGTAAACCCAACCACAAAAATCCCAAATATCGGATATTGGATTTTCACAATCAAAAGATATCAAAAGCATAAGCTCTGGTGACAAACATAGGACTGAATCCCACCCACCACCCCCTAACTCCCTTGTTGCAGGTACCAGGTCTATCAACTTCTTCTTCTTTAATGCTGGATGTTCTTTTTGAAATAGTAGCAAGAAAGTTAATAAAGTTAAACAAAAAAAGTTATGTCTTTACTTTTCTGTACAATAAGAAAGCTATGCAAATGTCTCTGAGCACTGATGAAGTAGATGAATTTAAAGATACAGAATAACAAACCCTTTCTTTCTTTCAAATGAAATTAAATGTGCTAAAAGCTCTCAGAGCTGTTTGGCACCAGATTTTCAAGTCTGCAGCAGTAGTGATTCTTGCTATGCTGTGAAGATGTTGGCTGAGACGATACTTGAGTCTTCTGTGTCATTGGAGTCTCTTTTTACTTTAAGCCTTTGTACCTGGTAATTGTGTGAATTTTGTTCTTCACCACAGCCTGGTAATGCAAACACATTCGCAGTCACTCACGTAAGTCACAGCCATGGGACAGCAGCACTTCCTCTTCTGTCACCATCAAGCCTCGATTTTGACATAATGGCCTCAGGCGGCCTAAAACACTCTTATCTCTCTCATCTCAGCTTTTCAGGAACTAAAAAAGAAGCCTTGTTTGCAGCTTGATGGGAGTTGTTTTGCACATTTCTGATTAACCAATGGGCTTTGACCATGTGAGATGTTGAAAAAGAACACCTTTTTAAACAAGGAAAACCACAAATTTTGTTTCATGGAAAATTCTCATGATACGAACGAGATATCCTGCCTTGGAGAGCTTAAAATAAAGCTTTTCTTTATCCACTGATTCACGTGTAAAAGTGTTAAGACTTTTGTGAAGGTGTTTGTGCACACTGAGTGAGTGGGTGCACTGTATGTGCATACCTGTTGCTCCTGTGGCCAGATTTAACCTTTTATCCTTTCTTAGCTAAAAGTGAAAGTACAGTTGCTTTGGAGACAGCCTAACATGTGAGCAGCAGTTCTGTCTTATTCTGTCCAATCTTACAAACTCAGAACCTGAAATATATTCTTTGATAGTTGCCTTACTTTACTTCTAAGCAGGGTGGGTAGGCTGTTTTCATTCCTTTCTGTTTCTCAGAAAGTTTCAGATATGGCTGCACAGAGCTTCCTCTGTGCAGAAATCACACTGTGATTTTGTCACTGAGTGACAGCTAGAATTTCAACCAGTAGTTTATGTTTTTTATGGCTTTTTTGGGGGGGATTAGTGTCAAGCATTTCAAGATATTATATTGTATTGTATTGATTACACAGAAGAAATCTCTCGCAGAGCATTCAAAGGGCCAGGGTTGTGTTAAGTTGATGTTTCTGGAAGTATGCACAGTAGTTATAAAAGAAGGACTTTGCAGGTTTTAGTGGAAGCAGGGAAAAGAAAAAAGAGCAGAAGGAAGCAGAATGCAATGTATGCAGTTTTTTAACATTTATTAATAGTTTGATATTGACACTGAAATGTTGAGTCTGATTGTTTAACTAATTTTAGGGAAGACCGAGCAATGCGTGTGAAGGGTGCATGCTTCTAGACCTGCAGTTCTGTATAATAGCTGGACCACCTGTAACTTTTAAACTTAATGTTTTCATCCTGCCTGAGAATCTGCAGTAACTTTAGCCCTAGCAACAGAATTCATTTGCATATCTTAACAGGAAACACTCCCATGTCTGATATCAGCACTTGTACTTAGAAGCAAATTCTCTTCCTCAACTAAGAATTGTTCTTGTAAGAGTGGTCTCTCAAACCCATAGTAGGCAGGTATTTTTGGTTGGCCATGCTAGTTTACAGTTACAGGGTTTCCAGTAAGCTGCTGAGAAGATGGAGAATGTGTGACAGTTCTTGGGTAGTCGGCACTGAGGGTTTAACTGTCTCACACTGTGCAACTTATTGATAACTAACCGTTGCCACAAGTGCACTGTTCACTACTACTGTGGTGTTTTTAGTCAGAGCTACTGGTTTCCAGTAAAGAACTGCACCTAGTGGCTTTACAGGAGAGGAAGTGGTAGTGGCAGAGCCTGAACGTGCATTCAGAAAAGGATGAAAACAGTCTTCACTTGTCGGTTACTTATCTTTTCATGCAAAATTTTTGCAGAATGTGCATTTACATATTTGCCTTTTATTTCATTGAGCTGATGATACTGCAGATTCCTGAAATGTGAACGGAGTGAAAAAGGGTCAAAGGTCAAAGCCATAGCACTGCAATGAAGAGGACACGTGCATGTGCACTTGCTGACTTACTTCTTGCGCGTCATGCTTAAAAACTGAGGTGGTATACTGTATTTATACTGTATTTGTTTGTTGGTGGTTTGTGTTGAAGTGGTTGAAGATTGTTTTTAACAGTAAACCTGATAGTTTTACGATTAAGACACTAGGAAGTGTCTACAGCACACGTACACGACGTTTTACTTTTTGAATGGAGGTGGAGCGTTGAATCAAGAGTTATACACAGAGTTATATCGCCACCTAGTGGAAAAGCACTGACATGACACCCAACATATAAATCAGCTTACTGTCTGTACACTGTAGTTCTCGGGGTTTTCGGGATGTTAATATGCGAATATTTATATAGTTTATATAGAAATATTAAGAAAGGCACATTTCCAGCATTCTGTTTAATGCAGGGAAGTGGCTGATGAAAATTAAAAATGTACACACCATCAAATTGTGAACATAATAAGTTTGCTAAAACAGAGGTGATTTTATTGTTGTACACTAGGTCATCACTAGGTCACACCAAAATTTAAAAAAAAGAAGAAAAAAATTAAATTAAAAATAATGCCACTTTGGGCTATTTCCACTGTCTTTTGGACCTTACAAATTGATTAAATAAATAGCAAAAAAATTTATTGATTAATTGATGAAAACTGAAAATTGGCACAAGCCCTTCCCTTCATCTTTTCTGAGCCTTCAGGGTCTGTCAAACCTTCATCTTTAGGCATACAACTACACCACCACTCTGTCTCCACCTGCTGGTAGAGTTGGAGGCAAACAGCATTCTTTAATTTATGTGTTTTACTGCTGTTTACTTACTTGCAGTCGTTTAAGGAAATATGTATTCAACACTTCTACCTCAATATTTCACTGATTTCAACTTAATACTTAGGAAGTAAATTAATTCATCTGACTCACAACCAAGACTGTGGATCAGTTGCTAATTTCCACAAACTAGTTTAACTCGCTAAACAAGTTTATAGAAAACATTTTCATAGTAATTAATAAGCAATGAAAAATAAGTTAAAATAAACTAAAGCTGCAGCATGGTGGTGTGGTTGTTAATTTGGTTAACGAGTGACTCTAAATTGCCCACAGGTGGAAATATGAGTACGGATGGTGTTCTGTCACTCTGTGTTAGCCCCGCATCAGATTGGCGACCTGTCCAGGGTGTACCCCGCCTCTCGCCCTGTGGTAGCTTGGATAGCCTCCAGTCCCTCTGTGACAAACAGAAGAGAATGGATGGACAGGTATAAAGAAAACACTCAGTCTAACTGACAACAACCCTGAGACATGGCAGAATTGACCGATTTTTGGATAAGATAAGATAACCTTTATTAGTCCCAAGCGTAGGAAATTTGTTGGGTTAAGGCTGCCGACCTTTGCCAGTGCCATCTTACCCTTCCGACCATACATACATTACAACATCACGTGGGGAAGACAGGTCAGAGAGGTATAACAATGGAAAATGCACAACATGAGGAAAGACGAGGAGAAAAAATAACTCCCCCCAGACTGAGCTCCAACAGGGAGATCAGTTTGAGAACAGAAAAAAAACACACCTCAGCACATGAATCAGCACATCTCACTGCATAGAAGACATAAGCTTCGAAGGGGTGGGGGGGTGAGTGTAGGTCTGTGTCAGTGCACATGCATATGTGTGTGCGTGAGTGTGTGTGTGTTCCGTGTTCAGCCGAGAGAAAGTGTCCCTTCACCCGGTTAGGCAAAAGTCAACAGTCTTCGGTCGACGCGGGTAACCTTGAAGGAGGAGGGACAAAGTCACAACACAGTCTTGTTATCTAATGTAGAATTGTTATTCCCGTCAGCGTTTGCCTTGAGCATCCAGCTGGCGCCAGGGAGGCCGCATGAGATGAAGATAGTAGCTGTTTTGGTTAGTGCGAACAAACTGCATCCAGTTTTACAGTTGGTCTAATGTCCGTCACTGGTCACCAGGTTCTTATCTGATGTTGCAGGTTATTTACGAGCCGTGCAGCAAGAACAGAGAAAGCCTGGTGACCTTTAAAATTTTTTACACCAGAGGGGGCACTGTGGGCTCCAACGACAGCAAGAGTATGAAACCATGACTAACATAGAAATCTTGGTTTATGACACATCTAACAACACATTGCACAACACCTTATTTCTTTGCCTTTATCACACAGTTTCATGTTTACTCCAGAACCCGCTTGTAAAGGCCCACTTCATTAGTTACACCTTCCTAATGCTACCTTGGAAACCATTTACCTTCAGAACTGCCTGAAATCTTCGTGGCATGGATTCATCAAAATGCTGGAAATATTCCTCTGAGATTTTGGTTTATATTAACATGATGAAATTACACACTTGCTGCAGATTTGTAATCTGTACATCCATAATGCAGATCTCTTGTGCCACCACATCCCAGAGGTGAGTTTAAGGTGATTTGAGTTTTGTGTCATGGTATGTTATCCTGCTGGAGTCAGCTGTCAGGAGAGGGTACACTGTGATTACTTAAGAGATGGACATGGTCAGCAACGTTACTCGAGTAGGCTGTGGTGTTTAAATGATGCCCAATTGGTACTAAGGGGGTCCAATTTTTCCAAAATTCCAAATTCTTACCCTGCAATCTAAATGTCACAGTACAAACCAAGACTCATCAGGTCAGGTAACATTTTTCCAGTCTCATATTGTCCAATTTTGGTGAGACTATGTGAATTGTAGCATCAGTTTTCAGTTCTTAGCTAACAGGAGAATCACCTGCAGTGGTGTTCTGCTTCTGACGAGTATCTGCTTCAAGGTACTGTTGCCTTCTTTTTGACTCAAAGCAGTCAGGCCATTCTCTTCTGAACTCTGCCATCAACTGTGCATTTTCATCCAGAGAACTGCTGCACTCTGGATACTTTCAGGATGCTTCTTTCAGACTATTCACTGTAAACCCAGAGATTGTTGTGTGGGAAAATGAGTTTCTGAAACCAGCCTGTCTAGCATCAACAACTGTGTGACTTTTAAAGTCACTTAAATCACATTTCTTCCCCATTCTGATATTTCATTTGAACTTCAGCAGGTCATCTTGACCATGTCTACATGGCTAGATGCACAGCGTGGCTGCTATATGTTTGACTGATTAGAATTTTTTGTTAATGAGCAATTAAATAGGTGTACATAATGAAGTGGCTGGTGAGTGTATATCCATGCCATATTGAAGCTTCTATTATTTTTTTTTTAATAATTCTATATTTAATATCTGCAAAGAGGTATTGTCAGTTTGTAATTACTGTTAATTGTGAATATCTCACAAACAACTACAGTTTACACACATGAAATACCAGAGACAGAAATGACTTGTAGATCCTAGTTAATGTGAGGTTAGTATCAGCAGAGGGCAGTGTTTTCCACATCATCCCAATCAACTGAGCATCTGTGTGTTGGACTTCAGGCGGGGTGGATTTTTGCCCTCCAGCACAGCAACCCTACGTTCTTTGAAGCTCTGGTATCTCCAGAGGTTACACACTGAAACCACACCCCCTGGGGGATGAAGAGACTGAGTGGTTGGCGGGTGTCAGCTGGAGGTATTGATTGGCATACTTAAAGGCAACAATAGAGGAGAGCAGTGAGAAACAGTCGTGTTCTGGTTCACACAGTGGATCGGGTCAATTGAGGGAGCTGTGACGATGTGTTAGACTAATTCCATGTGTGTGTGTGTGTGTGGATATGTGTGGATCCTTTTTAATGAATATTGATTGAGATGCAGTTGAAGTTTGCATTGGATAAAGAGGCAACTGCACCTCTTTAGTTCTCCATTCATTTCTTAATACACTCTGTAAAGGAAACCAACCTCTACCTAAACAAAAAAGTGACAAACTCTCCTTATATGCAGGACTATAATCTATATGTAACTTCCATTCACATGAAATCGATTCCCACAGTACTACACTTACTAAATAGTAAACTGGGATGCCTTGACTTGTTCTCCTAAAGCTTCTGGGATGTTTTTGTCTCGACCGTTCTGAATGTACCATAAATTGTGTATAACACTTTTGAATACCCAGGCCTCAATTCTTTCAGTATCTGCAAACTACTGTAGCTTACAAACTCCCAAAACTAGACTGAAATGCTATTATTGCTGCAATTTTTTCTAACTAGCAAAGATCATGAAGCATCTTTGTGTTGTTTTTATAATTAGACTTACAATCAGACTTTCAAGAAGACACGGGAAAGTGATTTTAAGCCTGACATGGGATGAAAAGACTGTGACAGATATGTAGGAACATGTAAAACAATATCAAAGGCCATCTACTGAACTTTTTATGGTCCTGTGACAAAACTCTGGTATATTTGAAAAACCAAAAAGCAGTTTCAGAATAGGATGAACTGTTTCACAAAGGTTATGCATTTAGACATATTTCCATTGAAAACAGCATTATACTAGGCCTTTAGCAAAAAGGAGTCATTCGATAACCTTTTCACATTTCTTATAGATGGATAAAAATAGGGCTGTCTATAAAAAAAAAAACACAGTTAACATTACAAATGCCACAGGCACCTTATATGATGAGGTAGTAACAGTGACAAAAAAACTGTAAAAGTAAGACTGACAGCGCATAAGAGAGAAGTGTAATGTACATTGCATTAACAAATAACAAGTACACTATAAATCCTAGAAAAGCAGCTGCATGAAGATCCCAAACACAAAAATATGTTTGGGATCTTATCCCTGGCAGGTGTGCATCACCTATCACAGTATGAAGAGTATAGAGAACAGTAGGAAGGCTTTCCTGAAGCGTTCTTTGTGAGTTTGAGTCAGTCTGAGGGAGAGGAAGTGGTGTGGAAGTGTGGAGTGGAGAGGGTGTGATGGGTTGTCCACGATGGAGAGCAGTTTGTTCATTGACCTCATGTACCTCACTGACTCAAAATGCCATCAAATTCTGAGTAATGATGCTTCTGGGCTTCTCTGGAAGCTGATGATGCCCACCCCCAGCAGACAACAGCAAAATAAATGACACTGGCAACCACAGACTGGCAGAAGATCTTATGTTTCTATGCAGCACTTGGGTGGAGCCATTATATTCTTGGGTTTTATATCTGATAGCCTCTAGTGACCACAATAACATTTTCACATCTGATGCAATATGTCTTTTTTTTTTTTCTTCTTCTTTGGCACGTACATTAACTCGTTTCTTCACTGTGATCTTGCCAAAGCTCTTTTTGGCTCTTTTCATAGACTAAATTTGACAAAATGTCACACAGGTACATCAAAATGAAAAAATTGAGTGAATTTTTTATGTCCAAATTGTCAAAAGTCAAATGCTGAAACTGCACCGGAAGGCACTTTCAAACTGTGTGAAACTGTGCTCTCATTGGAAATAACACGAACTGAAGCCGACAGCAGCTGTGGCTGTTCTTAGAAAGCAGGAATAAAAAAAATCGTGTTAAGTCTGCAGACACAAAAATGCTTAATGGTCCTAAATTTTAAAATTAAGTCTAAACTAACTATAATTTTTGGCACTTACCTAAGGAGAAGAATACAGTAGGGATTTGGGGGCAAATGCTTCAACAAAGTGACTAGTTGAATTACAGGTGGCAAAAGTTATAAGTGCATTCATCATGGGGATGCATGTCATGGTAACTTTGGACTAAGTGTGTCTAATCTTCTGAACAGTGTTAATTTTGACAGCAAATTCTGATTGGATCTGACAGATTAAATTGTCAGTACATTTCATCCTTGTTATTGTCCTTGTGCATTAAATTTTATTTCGTTATCATCTTGTTTTCGTCAGGGCGAAAATGACAGTCATTGACGAAAACATAACAAAAATCATTGGTCACCAAAATGAACACAACTTCTGACCACACCTCTACTTTAAAACATTTCCATTTTTGACTCCATGTCACTAGTTTTCATTGTCATGTGTCTATTGCATACAGTAAAGTAGTCTAAGATCAGAGGTGGCACATTTTCTTCACATGCATGCTATTGTTTCTAATTTTAACATTTCAAAACAAATTACATTTTAATTGGCATTAATTAGAAAGATATCACTTTATATAAAGGAGCAGCTTCTGTTTACGTATAACTTTCCACACTGTGGCAGGCGGAGGAGTCTGGATTTAGTTTATGTTTTGGTTTGACTGGGCGGTGATTTGGAGACACAGCCTGTCTTAAAGTCTTATTTTGGAGACAAATGAAAGTCAGAGACAGAGTGACCTGGAAACTTTGGCTTTCATTTGTTTCCAGTCAGAAAATGGAACGTAGATGACGCCTCCAGTGTTGTCTGGATGGCTTGTACTCATACCTTTGAGTGAGAACAGAAAGTGAATAGGCCTATAGCCAGATGTTGATGAAACATTATAGTGTGGTCTTTTGCTTCTTTCCTTTGACATGGGCTACCTTTAATGACCAATAATTGTCCACAATTTTAACTGAAGAGTTACACTTGGTAAGTCCCAGTTCCTAAATAACTTACCTAATTTGTTATTGTTATTTGTGTATGATTTTTTTTTCTTGCTAAACTGATAAAATCTGTAAGTATATAGTAGAACATACATTAACCAGCTGCCAAAATGTTAAACGTCTGGGACATGTCAAGTATTAGATAAATGTGTTTAAATGAGTTTTTATGGGACTGAGTCACTAATGGACCTGTGATATAGACACAGACATAGCCTTGGTGGTCTCACTCAGAGCAGACACATTTTCTTTGTCTCACTGCCACAGATGCTCAATCCATTGGAACACACACACACACACACACACACACACACACACACACACACACACACACACACACACACACACACACACACACACACACACACACACACACAGAGCCCTGTTCCCTCTGAGTCATAACCCTGGACTGGCCCAGTCTGAATAAGCAGGAGATGAGACCAAAGGCTGGGGGTGAGATTGTGGGAATTGTATAAGGAGAGAAAATTAAAGGGAGACAGGGAATTAATTTATTTATTATTTTAAATTAAACATAAATCCAAGGCAATCACATGTTTTTGTGTAGATTGTCTTGGTGGTCATTTTTGAGGCTCTCGTGGGTCCGTGTTGCTAAATTCACATATTCTTAAATTGCTGAGATCATTGTCATACTGGAGGTTTGGTCCACTTACAACAGTGAATTTTTGCTGCGCTTTTAGCAGTCAGTCTGGCAGTAAGTATTTTGCTTGGACAAGGAACATCCGTCCATAAATCCATCCGTCCATAAATCCAACCGTCCATAAATCCATCCGTCCATTGCCAGAAAAAAAGTTAAAACTGGAGTTCTGTGATGTGCAAGCTTTTTTCCTTATATGATAAGATTTCTACTTGTGCCGGGACATAATGCACGTTTAACTTCATGTGACTAATGTGCGTAGGTGTAACAGTGATTTACTGTATTTCGTAGTGATGGTGAAAGCTAAAGAATCGGTATGCCTTACCCAAGGAGTCCCATAAAATCTGAATTTTAAACAAACAAAACAAGTGACTACCATACTGATACATAGTGTTTATTTGATTCTGTTCATACTTATGATAAATGAACGCAGCATGACAGTAACAGAAAAAGTGAGATACAGTAAATGGCTGTGTGGGTGCTGGATTATTCCCACTTGTAAAATCTCTGAGTCCTTCTGCCTAACAGTGTTTCCATGCAAAACATTACCAGACAAATTGTTCCACTTACGTCAGCGCCGCCACTGCAGCGACCAATAATGGCAAATTCATGGTTTAGAGGACAGAGGAGGGAGTGTTTTTTTTGACAAGATGGAAAAGTATTGGCAGAGAGATGACATGATGGAAATCCTAAGGTGAGATCAAATATCTTTTTTTCACATAGTTTAAGTAAGTGCAACAACATTTCAACTTTTATTGGCTCTTAAAGGCCAAGTCAAATAAAAAGTGCCATTAAAGGGATCCCATTAGGTTTTTCTGTTAAGGAAATCCATTGTTACAGTAGTGGATGGTCGTATTACACATAGCCACATGAATATTAATGTATGTGCAAAGCTCAGGCTCTAAACACTCCTTTTTTTTCTATTCTTTACTCTCTGTGGTGTCACAGAAAGTGGATATCTTTTATTTGGCCATCTCACGCACACAGCTCTGGCTGTTGGCACAGAAGCACCACCAACTTGTGGTTCAAACCTCAAGTGCCAGGAGCATCCAGTCAGAAGAAATCTGACTTCACCAACTTCATCTTCAGCCTCATGAGCAGGTCTCACTGTTGGTTATTGCTCCACGTACCACTGAGCATTAAACGCATCCCCAATATTCAACAGATTTTTTTTCACATGCTACCTAAGCATGTGAAAGCAGCCTGAGCCTAAGTGGGCTGCAGCTCAGGTGGTAGAGCAGGTCATCTACTGATCGGAAGGTTGGTGGTTCGATTCCTGGCTTACCCTAGTCTGCGTGCCAAATATCCTTGGGCAAGATATTAATCCCAAATTGCTCTCCGATGCATCCATCGGAGTATGAATGTGTGTGAATGTTACTTAGAAAGCTTAGATCAATGTGCTTGTGTGAATGGGGGTGAATGCACAAGTTGTGTAAAGCGCTTTGAGTGCTCAGAAGAGTAGAAAAGCGCTATATAAGAACCAGTCCATTTACCTGCACTCCTTAAAGTTAAGCTGTCGTGTGAATTTTTAAATACTTTATACAAACATACTTCAGTTTGTAGTGTTAGTGGTTGTTTTAGCAACATTAAAAAAGCTGACTAGGTGGAAAAAAACTGGAGTATAAGTGTGTGGCACCAGTTTAAAGGTTGTTTACTAACATTTAAGATATACTATTAAGGTTTTTTTTAGATTAACAAATGTGTTAGGATAGCAACCTTTCATTTAAATAGGAGTTGGTGACACAGTTAATGTACTGCTGTCAAGAGAACACAGAGAATGACATCCTGCCTTTTTTTTTTTAGATCAATTAATTGTTCTTATACGGTTACGGAAACTAAATATTTATACATATAGGGTTAAAGCAACTAAACACTTGGTCAGTAAACCGCTAACAATCTCATGAGGAAAGCAGGATGAAATCTCAATTTCAGGATGAAATCTCAATTTCATCCTGCTTTAGATTTATGAGAAGGCAGAGTTTTGCAAATGTAATGCAACAGCCATCAAAACTGAAAATTACAGTGTTACACAGTCATGTTTGCACAAGATGCAATCTGCAATACTGGTTTCATGCATTTCAGGCCCACCAAGCCACTGATAAAAATGAAGATAAAATGCCCTGAACTTTCAGAAATACTACAACAGCAACGCAGTCAAAAAGCCCATCTGAGCATATAAACAGCATAGGTTATAATTTGGTTGTAAATGTCACTATGGGCTATTTGAAAGGCACAACACTGGTGCCTTTTAAAGGAAAGAAAATGGGAAAAGATGGATTTGTGTTCTATTTCACTGTCTCAGATTTGTTTAGGAAAGTCATGGGACATTTCAACTGATCAAGCCAGAGATTGGGAGCTTTTCAGGTACTGGAAAACAGGCCTATTCACTGGTGGATTGGAAGAGTTTGTTTGCTAATTACTTCAAATCAGCAAAGTATAATAATGTTAAAGGTGTCAGTACACAGCTACAACATATACAGTAGACAGAGATGACAGTACCATACTATATGTCTTCAGGTGATAATTCATAAAGACTTGCTTTTTTTAAACTATAACATTCAAAGAGTAGCAGTGTGGAAAAAAACCCCATTGTCTTTATGGTATGGTAGAATGTTTAGTGCCATATCCCAGCTGTACAACACATATTTGATTCCCACACGGACACTAAAGATAGACTGCCATGCTATTCATTCTGATAATATGTGTAATGGCTCCTTGACTCATCTATAGACTCAATCTCCCACAATCCTCCCACAATGAGCACTCTGCTGAGCCAGCATTTCTCAACGTCTTACTTTCTCTCTTGATTTCTGTGCATGTACTCAGCAGAGCTACGTGGCAGTGAAGTAAACAGGCTTGTTTTTCTGTTTTGGAACACCTAAGCTAATTTCTTGGTAACTGTTGTATTAAAACTGTTGAAAACAACCTAATTTAATATATATATATATATAATTTATTTTTAATCCTTATTCTGTGTGTGTTTGTGTGTTTGTGTGCTGTACTGTGACGTCTTGAACTTTCTTGATAAAGCAGATAAAGTTTCAGTTTCTGTGGATTTTTGTTTTCTTTGCATGTTTATCTGTGGCAGCTGTTCATATTGACTGCCTGGTTATTTCTTTTTTTTTAATCCACCGTTTTCAGGGTGAATTTTACCCCAGAGACAGTTGGCACGTAGGGAAAGTCGTTCTCTGTAAGTTTAATGATGATCACATTATTTGGAGTTTGTTAGAAAGTCATCGCTCATTGCACGTCTTTGTTAACTCAGAGGAGTCTGTAGATTTTTACAGGGTAATGACTTCCCAGCTTCTTCTGGGTTGTGAGATTATTTGGTATGGCAAGGTTTAAGAGTGGTTCCCAATTAGTTGATCTACTTTTATTCATACTAGAATGCCTTGGCAATTTGAAATGGCTTGAATTCTTGGTCAAGTTTATTTGTAAAGCACTTTTACCAAGGCTGACCAAAGTGCTTCACAGGCAGCCAGTATAAAATAATATTAATATTAATGACAAGAATGATAACTATACGATATCAAGGCTTAGCTTAGCTTAGCTTAGCTTGAATTAAAGGCCAGAGGCAGAATGGAGTCTTGAGCAAAGACTTAAAAATAGAAACAGTTCTATTATCAAATGGTAAGGTATTCCAACGACACGGGGCAGCAACTTAAAAAGCTCGGACACCTCTGTTTTTAAGTCTAGATCTTAGAATATTGAGGATCAGCTGATTACCATACCTCATGGCTCTTACAGGAGTGTGTTCATTAATAAGCCAATCAAGAGAAACGATCAATAAACCTTAATATTAATCCTAAAATTAGCAAGGAGCTAATGAGTGCAGCTAAAACTAGCGTAATCTGTTCATGTTTTCCCGTCCCAGTTAAACGTCAAAGAGCGTTTTCTACTAGCTGAAGCTAACGAAGTGATGACTGTGGTAAACCTACATAGAAAGGATTACAATAATCTAGTCATGTCATGATAAGAGCATGTATAACTCTATCAAAGTTATAAGAAAGGTGATACTTTGATTTTCTGTTGGGCTCCACATGGTTTCTGTTTGGACAGCTTACATTATGTATTTTGCTGACTTCTCAAATGAAACAATAGCCAGTCAGGTAGCAACTGGTGGGCTTATTTTACTTTAAGTCACAAAAACGATGACTGATTTCCACTTATGCTGACACACACTGCCCATTTAACCTCACATGACTCATTTCTGCAGCTGCCTTTGTAAATGTGATTTACAGTGGCATGGCAGAAAGTCAAGCGGTTGGCAATTTGGGGGAATCTGTAGGGTGCTTACTTGGGTTACGGCTTTCCCAGTTCATATATTTGAAATGTTATTTGATGACTAATCCTTAAAGTGCTATAAACATGGTTTTAACACTTTATTGTTCTTCTAGTAAGCCTAACTTCAAAAACCAGTTCATGCCCCCACATTTATAGGTATAGACACAAAATAAACTGATCTAAACACAGAGCAGCACGAGCATAAGCATATTCTTTTTTCTTTGTCTATTTTCCACATAAAAATGATATTATTTCAGTTTACGTTCACTCTTTTATTTTCCCTGGTCATTCACACCCCACTTGCAGTGGCTTTATTCCCCACTAATTGGACGTAATATACACTTTTACACACACTGTCTTAATTTAAGATTATTAGCATTGTACATACATCAGCACTGTTGTATTAAGCACTAACAAGATGAAGTTGACATGTAGCCTAGCTTTTAGCTAAATGCTACATGGCTATATGGTCTTAGGCCTTACAACTGTAGCACGTTTTGCTCATCAATTGAAATGGGAGACGATATGGTTCTGTTGCTTCATTTGTAATAAACAAAAAACGATTCAAGTTTCACAGAGCAGCTAAGTTTCCTATCTCCCTTTTAATAAACTACCGTAACTGAAGCATGTGCTAATGCATGCCGAATGGTCTTCTACCAGAGATTACCATATAGAGCCTGCATTGTAGCGGTAATGCTGCAAAACTGTCATATCCTGTTCATCAGCAATATACAGTAATTAACCAGCCTGAACTACAGTAGCATCCGGTATAATCTTCTGCTACTGCCAGTATGACTATGCACAATTTGCATGAGACATCATGCCCAAGTCTATACTTGTCTCTGTCTATTGGTATATAATAGGGGTTTGTGTGTGTGTGTGTATGTAAGTGTGTTGGGAAAAGTGTGGGAACTGCAGAGGAGGAAACGTGTATTTACGAAGTTGGCTCAGAGTTCCCATGAATTCCTCTGGATAGGAGATGGAGCTGGACGTGGGGGGTTGTATTACAATAACCCCAGAGGCAGACTGATTCATAATGTCAGTGCAAACTGTAATGGAGTATGTCAGGCAAAAAGTTACTGTAGATGCGTAGATGGATATTAAAAGCAAAGAATAAGCAATAGGGTGATACACTTACAGAATGATCCAGTAATTTTTTTTCACTTTATATTTTGTATTAATGCTCTGTTAATATGTATTAATGCCAGGCAAGGTGACAAGTTTCTAAATGTCACCAAAAGTGCTGGTCAAGATAAAAATGCAAATGCTTAAGTGCTCTGATAAATAAAACACATTCACGTGAAATAAAGCCATTTCAATAAAAGCAATGATGGAGGATTTAAAAGAAATCACACCAAGTGGCTTAAAGCTTGTGCCCAGCCTTGTTTGTTTCCCCTGAGGTTATTGCTATTGTGATTCATCGGTCATTACAGTTCATCAGACTTATTGTCCTAAAGTTGCACTTTCACCATCAGTCTTATTCCCAGTTTTGACCTCAGAGATCTACCGAGTTTCACTTGTGCAATTATATATAGCTTGTACATTGATGCTGCACTTGCAGACACTTCCTAAATCACAAGTGGTAACTGGGCATTTAAGGATTAAACATTTTTGAGAAATGCTCTAATCTTGTCACCTTGTCAAACCTGAAGAAAAAGCCTATAAATAACTTTGAAGTTAACAAGTTTTACATGTTTATAAGACATAAAAATATGGTTGTTGGTGGCTACATACACTCACCGGCCACTTAATTAGTTACACATTGCTACTATTGAATTTGATCACTTTTTGCCTTCAGGATTACCTTAATTCTTCCTGGCATAGATTCAAAAAGGTGCTGAAGACATTGATCTGAGATTTTAGTCCATATTGACATCATACCCTCACACAGTTTCTGCAGATTGTTCAGCTTCACATGCATGATGCAGATCTTCTTTTCTGCCACAGTCCAAATATGCTCTATCAGAATGAGATCTGGAGACTGTGGAGGCCATTTGAGTCTAGTGAACTCATGATCATACTCAGGAAACCAGTTTGAGATGATTGGTATACCCTTTATGATCACAGCATAACCACAGATGGGTATGCTGTGATCATAAAGGAACAGACATTTTCAGCAGTAATACTCATGTTGGCTGTGGCATTTAATGATGTTCAGTTTGTACTAAAGAAGCCAAAGTGTGCCAGTAAAATATCCCTACACCATTACCCCATCACCATCAGCCCAAACCACTGATACAGGCACAATGAAGCCATGTTTTCATGCAAATTGTACCCCCAGTGTTCTGTTTTTAGCTGACAGTTGTGGCACCAGGTGGTGTCTTCTGTTGCTGTATACTGCATACTTTTGTAATGAGTGGTTATTTGAGTTACTGTTGCCTTCCTGTCAGTTCAAAGCAGTCTGGCCATTCTCCTCTGACCTCTGACATCAACAAGACATATTTGCTCAGAGAACTGTGGGAACTGGATATTTTTTCCTTTTCAGACACTTCTCTCTAAATCCTAGAGATGGTTGTTCAGGAAAATCTCAGTAGACCTGCAGTCTTCTAGAAATACAAATGTTTAAAAAAAGTGTAGGGTTGAAAATTGGAATTTTCAAGTATTTCAGTTAGTGTCCTATAAAGGGTTAACGGTGTTGTAAACCAAAAGTAAAAATTATAGCATCTTAGGCAACCTGTTGTGCATAAGATAATTATCTAGTGTAATCAGGAAATTGTTCCTTTGTAGAACAATTTGGTAGAACTTTGTTTACTAGAAACCCAGTTAGTTACTTTTTTACAATTCTCCTTGAGAACACAGCAAGATTCTTTGTGGTTAATAAGTGAGGTTTAGAGTTGTCAGTGGGCTTTTGTCCTGCTACAGTACTTTCAGTCTTTAGGCAAAGCTACACTAAACATGTGCTCAGTCTAGTGCTACCTTTAAAGCTAGCCTGTGTAGTAAAGCCTGCTGGTCAGAACAAGTAATGGTGTACAATCTACTGAAGTTGGGAAGATTGTATTTTATTGCCAGCAAAACTATCAGTTCATTTAAAAAATGTCATTCTTTTATGAAAAAGTTATAGACCTAGTTTTGAACTGGTGGATATCAGACCAATAAGCTTCAAACATGCAATTGTTGAGCTATTTCTTTAACCAAGGCACTTAGCCTGGTTTCTCCAGCCCTTTAGCTTGTGGGTGTGAAGGAAAGCAACTCCCCCAACACATGAAAGCTAAGAGACCATGCCCCTGGGAATTCTGGGAAAAGGGAAAACTGTCTGGTTGTTGTGCCATTTTCTCATGACACACACTGTGGGGTCGGCTCATGACATGCCTTCTCAGGCTTTTTCCTAAATACACATACACATGTTTGCACTTTAAGGCTTGTGAGGACTCTCAGTGAGAAAAGGAATTACAAAGCACATTGGAGAAACTTCAGTTATAACAACTAAATTCCTAACCCCCACCTGAACCCTTGGACAACACACTGAAGGTCTGTCTCAGTGTGCTGTCTCAGAGTTAGGACAAGCGTAAACAGCCTCAGTTTCAGTGGTTTTTTGTTTTTGATTTAAATTAGTTCTCACAAAGATGGACAGACACACTCTTTTCCTGCTTTAAAGGAAAAGAGTTTGAAGTGGAAAGTAGATAGATGGCAGGTTAAGTGTGTGTGTGTGTGCACCCAGAAGTTGGCCAGTCATTAGTAGAGCTCTGTGCGTTGGAGGAAGTGGTGGTTACTGATGACTCAGCCGAGCCATGCATTTCATTCTTTCTCTCTCCAGTCTCTCTGTGCTCTCTCCTCCCTCTGTCATTTGCTTTGCTCTTTACATTCTATTCATTCTTCTTTTCTATTCTGGATCTTTATTTTCTATTTTACTCTCACCCTTTCTGTCTCTGTCCACCACCTTTTCTCTCTTCCCCCTGATTCATCTTGACCTTTGGAGACATCTCTGAGTGTGTATTTTTGTGTGTATGTGTGTGTGTGTATGAGAGAGTGTGCATGTGCTGTGTGTCTGCCTGACTAGGATATTCAGCAATGTGAGTGGGAAGATAACTGGCTTCCTTCAGAGTGATTAAAACATTCCTTCTTCTTTTTCCTCTCTCTCTTTCTTTCTCTACCCTTTTAGTTCTCATTGACTTTCTGATGAAGATGAGGATGAGGAGAGACAAACTGGTAAGTAAACCTCAAGCTGGACATTAGCTTTGTTTTTTAGCACTGACTGATGTTTATCAGACTTAGAAGAAACACAGTTCTAGGAAACTCTCTTCTTTCATATTTTAATCTGTGTGCCGCTCGGTAGTAATTTCTGCAGATGTTGTAGAAAAGCTTTGCTTCTTTAAGACATTTGGTAAAATAGATCAAAGTAAAGGAAAGATCACACATTGTGTATTTATAAAAGTAGAGAAAATACAATCTTAAAGAGCAGGAAGGAATCAGGTACTAGCCTGAAGATGTTACAAATGTTTCGGAACCTTATGAATTTGATTGCGGGGCCATTTGAGTTCGTTTTATCCCTCTTAAGTAAAGAAAAAGACATTAATAAGCTGTTTTTTTAAAAATAGAGCACACGGAGTGATTTTCCTACAGCACAAAATAGCACAGCATGCAAAACACAGGTTCGCCTTTTGCTGAGATGGGTTAAAAATAGGAAACGTAATGAAAAATCTGACAGTGGAGAATGAAAGAGATGGTAAATAGCACTGTGAAGAAAAATGTTTTGAGTTAGTTGGCAGTCGGACAGGTTGTGGCAGATATTGGCTATATTCGGCACTTGGCATGTACAGTAACTCTAAACTTAGTCATTTAATCATAGTGTGACGCACTGACCGCACCTCTAAAGGGCTAAAGTGAAAGTGGCGGTATTATATCTCCTGGTGATATTGAAGCAGCTGTCTGCAGATGGAACAAGGGGATCAAAGAGTTCCAGATCAGGAGCACGTTAATCACTTTGATCAGTCTGTGTACAAGAATGAGTATTTTAGTGACGTTAGTGGGAGTTTCACAGCCTGCACTGACGCAAAGATCTGTAAGCTGTGTAAAGTCATGCTTATGAGGAGGAAAATCAAAAACACAAACATTATGTTGCGCTCCAGATTCACATTTTGAATGAACAGAAAGGCCTTTTTGAGTAGGCTAGCTAGAAGTGAGGGCTTTATTGCTTCACAGGTTGCAGCGTTATTATAACGTGCCAGACATACAGTGAGGCATAGATTGCAAAAGTAAATAAATAAATAAAAGTAATTAGACTATCACTTGGTAAATAAAGGCTGGAAGATTACTAGAAGGTTATTTTCATCAAGCGCTAACTGAGCATTGCTTTGCTGTTTGATCTGCAGTGACAGAAACAACAAACATATACACACCAAATGTTGCCTTGTATCTGTTTATCTGACCAAAATCACAAAATCGAGCTATATCAGCTGTAGTTCATTTTAATGCTGCATTCAGTGGCAAATGGAAACTTGCATATTTAAATTTCTGAGTGAGAAAAATGGACGAATATAAAACGAAACTGGGTAAGCTACTGGAGAACTAGCTACTGGGATTCTAGCTGGTACTCTGTGTGGTACATTGTTTCCAAAAAAGTGAGAGATTTGTTCATGATCTAATTTAACTTTGCACCACACAGCCTTTACCCCAGTTTGCCATTTTCGTGACAGGTGACGTTTAAATTATTTATCTACCAGGTATAGCAAATGGAGCTCAGCTCTTTGGTGTAGATTAAGTCAGCTATAAAAATGTAGAGATTCATATTTTACTTTGTCTATTAAATCTATTAGCAGCAGCGATATTTTTAGCCAGTTCTTTGTTTGAGTCATCACCTTAATGGTTGTAGCCCACTAAGACACCTAAAATCATGTTTTCACACGGAGTAGCATTTTTTGCAATGAAAGTGTAAACTGTATCAGTAAAAAGGGTAATTTTATCCAGAATAAATGTGAGTTGCATTTATCATTGTAGCTGCGGACACAGTCTTGCATGCCGTGAAAAACGTGATAGCTGGACAGTGAGCATTTCTAGCTTTGTGCTTGCTAAAAGTCTTTCAGCTCTGGAAAGTGAAGCCAGTGTGCAAGTGCCTTAAACTTTCATGGTTTCCAATGATCAGCAAGGGGCGACTCTTCCTTTTGCAAGTAGAGGCCCAGTTTAATACATTTTAATGGGAAGATAACCCTCAGCTCCCTCGATCTATGATGCCAGTAAACACTAGCCTTATGAGTTTAGGGTTTCAGTTGTTAATTCCAAGGTGTAATTGAGACAACATGATGTTCATTTTGTAAATGATGGCTTTCATTTGTCCAAAGGACGTTAAAGTACAGTATGCTTTAGGGTGGGCTTCGCTTGTAATCGATGGATCGCTTCAGTATGAGTTTCCCTCAGTTTCTTAGTCAGATTCACTGCTTTTGTCACATACAAACAACAAATTAGCAACAACAAAAATGCTCAGCTTAAAGTTTCTTACTGCATTTTTCATTAACCAATGATTGATGCCATAGTGTCAAAGTCAATATTTTACATAACATTCTACAAAAGCCTTTTTTTAACTTATTAACTACATAGATGTGTATTTTTGTACAAAGTTGTCACTTGGACAAATGCAGACAGTTGCTCTGTGTTTCTGTCCAGTAATATGCTGAGTTTTCTTTATAGACAGAAACACAGGAGACATGTTGAGTCTTGTTCGCGTATACAGCCTGTGGATGTCGTGACATAGCTCAAAACCTCTGAGATATGCAGCTGGAGAATTTATTGCCAGTGTTCAGTTCCTTGTGGCTCATTGGATATGGAAAGTATAATTTGGGCTCAAGAAGTTACAAACCTGTCATTTTTGTCCTATGCACAAAAACATTCAGGCTGAAAACAGGAGTCGAACGACTAATTAAAACATGATAAAGTGAACAGCTGTGCAAGCTAAACAAACTGCCCGGAGGTAGTTAGGTCACATGGGGTTATTTAATCAGACAAATATTATGGGAGTGTGTTAATGTGGACTTCTGGGAAGCCTTACATCTGCCTCATGTTTAGGCTTAAATCATCATTTAAGATGAAAGACTTCCCTTTTTACATGTAAATCCCTTTTAAACTGTTAACATGCCAAAAATGCATCAGCAGTGCCATTTCTCTACTCACACTGGAATGATGTATTTGACCTTGAGCTTCATTAAGTTCTAACTGTTAGGCCATGCTTGGTCTGCACAATACTAATCATGCTTTATGAAGCACTTTGGGCTGCATGGCTGTATGAAATTAAGGTCAAAATATGTACATAGAAACACAACTCTTTCACTCTCTTTCTTGCTCTCTGCTCTTTCAAACACTCTTTCGGTCCACGCACTTTTCGTAATGTTTGATAAGTGGTATCAGTTTCCATGTATTGTCAGATGGCACACTCACTCACACACGACACATACACACAATGCACTCACACCCACCTATGCCAGCCCTGTTCCGCCAAGGCTCCCCCCGTTTACGGTAAATGTATGTTTTTGTCACCTGTGGGCCAGAATGAAGTGATGCAGTTAGTTTTGGTATCGTGTCCGTGGCCATGCATCTCCACCGCCAAGAGAGACCGAGAGCAGTGCAGCGTGGGTAGGCGTGGGAGTGCTGTGACAGAGATGACTCAGCTCTCTGTTGCCGGGTAGAGAAACGCCAAACACACTCCCACTCCCATACATTTAAAATTTACTGTTTTTAAGGTAGTTGTCATTCATGCCTCATCCTTTGGTAAACACCCATCTAAACCGTTCATCAGTCATGTGAAGGAGTCCTCTGAAATATATTGTTCACTTCACATTAATTAATTAGCTACCTTGCATATTTCTATTGGTGGAAACAGCCTCTTGCGCAGCTAGCTCTTAATATTTAAGATCCACCAACAATCTAATCCTAACTTTAAAAATGTTTGTTGCAAAATGAAAAAAATACAAATAGTAACAGATGGTGAGAGCGGACTGCGCGGAGAGCGGTAAGCTTTTTATATAAAGTTAATTATATGACAGGTTATTTGGAGAATATAGTTGGGATAAGGTTGAGATCACTTTTTTTCTCTGTTTTTTTTTCTGAACGTGCACCCTAACTCTGAAGTGTGGTATAATAAATGCAGTCCTTAATCCGTTCAGAGCATAATTCGGCCTGTGATTTGGTTAGACAGCTCATAACATGCATTTGAAAAAAGTTTGGTGAATCTTATAGAGGGATTACATTTTTTACGGCACGCTGTGAAGTATTTTTGAAGTCTTTTTGTCTAAGTCTAACTTAGTAGACAAGGATGTGTGCTGATACAATTTACTTTATCAGAAAATTCCCACTCTGAACATTAGCCGTGAAGCTCTTAGCATATCTTCTTCTTTTTTTAATTTTGTTGATTTAATTACTGCAGTTTAAGTGACACTCGTAGTGATTATTAAAATGGTAAAGGTACAGTTAGGGATAAGCTCAAATTTAGCTTCACCCACTAAAAATACGAGTTTTAAGAGTTTTCAGTTGGGCTTAAAATGTTACACATCAAAGCACCTTGAGATGCATACATAGGGACTTCATAAGGACAGCTGCAGATATTTTTTTTCAACTTACTTGACAGGGTTACAATTATTTATTTAAAGGTTTGCCTTTGACAGATAAGAGCAGCTATAGAAGAAGTGAGAACCTGCTATGTGTCATCCAGAAAATTAAAGTAGAAACCGAAGAACAGAAAATGACTCTGCATCACGTCTCCCTCGACAGTGATCCGCTGTGTTCTCAGTCTGAGAATACGCCGTATTTAAATGTTTGATAGTATTTCACTCACATGCCCATGAATACATATATTAAAACTGATTTGTCAATATACTGCAAGTTAGATAAAGGACTGTTAATACTGTCCTGACGTAACTGATTAATCAATTGGGTTCCCAACTTGGTCTGTGCCCAGTAATATTTCCCAATTAAAAAAAAAAAATTTCAGTTTACTTCTCTTTCCTTAAAAATTAAGAGAATTTGTTTGAAAGTAGAAGACGACAGAACGAGTGACTTTTTTTAAAAATTGGCTCCAACGATCAGGAATAACTTTAGTACGTGACAATAAATCCTAATTCTACTATTTACAGTATGCTTAGGGTTTATTTACTATTCAAAATGTTTTATCTAGTTTAAATATTTCAGCCATGCTGTTTTTACTCTGATGGGCATGAAAAGGCCCAAAGCTGCAGAAGACTGTATATGAAATTAGAGTAGTTTTGACTCAGGTTCACTAGAAACTAGTGAGTCGAATATATTTTTATCTCGTACGTGCTTTACAGTAAATCCAGAAAATGAGAACAGACCAAAACAAGTGACTATATAAAGATGATGAAAAAACAACATAAGCAAGAACTAGCAAAATGCTTTTGTATGCATGTGTGCAAGTGTGTGCACGTATGTTTAGTATTGGTTTGAATCAAACAGGTTTTGTTTTGTCTTAACATGAAACCATGACATTGTCCTTAAAAAACCTTTCATTATAGAAATTCATGAGTCAGTATTGTACACTTTTTCAGTCATGGGGTCAAGGTGCCACATGACTTGTGGACTTAGTAGAAATAAGTATTGTGTTACAGTTAAAATAGTGTGACGATAGATTGATGATTTTCTGTAGAACTGAGCCTCCCACATGTTTGTTTTTATTTCACATGAAAATCTAACTGCTGAGCTCCAGAAAGTCTCCTCCTAAAAAAAAAAGTCAAGTGACTTTTGATGTGTGTGTGTGCGCGCGTGGTATCGCATGGGCGTGTGCGCTGTAGGCCAGGTTCTGAGTGAGATTTCTGTGTCCCTAAATGACGATAAACCCTTCACAACAGTCAGGATAAGGGTGTGTGAGTCAGATGTCAGGCTTGAGATCAATAAATGTTAAAACTGAATATCCTGTCAAGGTGAAAACAGTAGTAGGTCACTAGTTCGTGGGCGTGTGTGTTCTGTTGCACCTTTACTCATCATGAATTACGCTTCAAGATACAGTAAATGACTAAGAACGGCACAAACATCACTCTGCTCATTACTCAGGGTTGTAAGAGACAAATGACAAAGAAGTTTTCAGAAGCTCATATTCTACGGTTAGCTGTCTCATTTGTAGGCTTTTATTCTTGGTAACTCTCAGAGAAAAATGACTGTCCTATTAGAAACGGCACTTGGTGAAATATGGAGGTTACAGGGTTCAAATGATCCTTTAAAATGAACTCGCCTCAGTTTGAAATTGCTTTGTGTTACATTTTGATGCTATACTATGGCCACATTCAGTTAAAGAAGTCAGGACAGTTACTGTAAATAAAGTACAAGTGCTGTCAGCCTCTAGTGGTGTTTCTTGTCTGTGCTTCATTTTTCCATTTTAACAACAGTGCATTTCTCTTTTATAAGTTCATGTTTTTTAAAGTCATCTGCCTTCTGTATAGAAAGAAAAATGCAAAGCTATGAAAAAATTGATCATGCTTTCAACCAAATGTAAAATAAAAGATATTGAATACTACAGCTGCAAGGATTAATCTACTAATTTCAAATCTCCGTTTTGTCAGAACTATCAAACATTATGCAGGTTTAGGTTCTGTGTAGCAATTTGTCATAGATGATGGTAAACTAACTAAAATACTTTTATATAAAATGTAATGGGACAGAGTTATTCAGAAAAAGAGCTTATGCTGAGAGGCAAACCAAAGTGTTAATATATCTTTAATGCTCTGAGGTTGTGCAAAACATTACAGATGGCTTCCTTTCAAATAAAAATGATGATTAGTTAATGAAAATCATTGTATATCAGGAGGGATTAACCTTAATAAATATATGCAAGTTACATTGGAAAATTAGGGCATAATGACATTGTATAGGACATTGTAATAACAAGCAGAATAGGAGCGCTTTATTGGTCGTTATAAAGTGGTAATAATATAACTTATTCTGTATGACTGTTTTCTGCAATGACAAGATTATTAACTTTAAGGGATTTGTGTCAATAACCTCTTAATTAGAGATGCAAAAGAGATACTTTTGTTTTTGTTACGTAGGAATAAATCAATACAATAATACATTATTCTTGTAGTAAAATCACCTTATGACATTCATATTGAGCAAAGTATATTAAGATTGTAATTCACAAACAAAATCTTATTTGTTAACTATCAGTAATGAATGGGTTATTCAGGGAAAACTATTAGTATACTTAAAAAATACTTGGAGAATATTGTCATGCAGTTTAAGTTATTAGTTACTGCTTTATAATCATGAATAAAGAGCCTGTAAAATGACAATAGCTGGTTAACAGTGCATTTGTATACCTATAAAGAGTTTGCAGTATTTTACTTGAATTCAGAAAGTGTGCGTATCTGTTTCGTTTTTTGGTACCAAACTAAAGAAACTATAACTTTGCCGCCTCCAAAGTCGCCCTCTCATTCCCCGGTTAAACCACACGGTTTCGACTTCGTGTCAGGTTACCTGGTTTAAATGTGAGATGACTGTTTTTGGCTCTTTCTATTCTTCTTCGTGATCTGTAAACCAAACAGAGTTATGCCAGGGCGAAGAACAGGACATGTAGAGAGAACAGCCGTGTGGGAAAGTATTGTTAAGTCTTTGTTCTGGGAATCAATATCAGAAACAATTGTACCAGTTATAGGATACAAATCATCTCCCCCCATGGAAACAGTTGTTTATAAAAGCTATATATAGAGGGATCAACAGCATAGTCAGTGTTTTATGGTGCAACATGTTTCTGAATGCACCTGACTCCAAAGCAGCCTGCAGGTCTTCACTTTGCAAAAAATGCATATAAAATAATACATTTTTATATTTGTTTATATCCTCATGAGAACTGAGGAAAAGAGGATCTTCCCCTTGAACTTTTTTTGTGACTTCCTTCCTCTTTGGAGATAAAAGAGGCCACCCAAACAAATGAGGTATCAATAGAAAGCCCAGGTTGTTCTATTATTTGTACATCTGTACTTAATAGGGAAGCTCAAATAAGTCAAAAGAGATATACCAAAAACAATTGTCCATTACAGAGGACAGAAATGAATAGGCTGGCTCTTGGGAGGATATATTTATATATGTATATATACTTTCATTGCTACATGATCAATGAATATTTTCTCAGTTCAGCAGCACACCTTAAAGGTAAACACTTGCCACTGTGATGGACTTGCGACCTGTCCTCTCACCCTGTGACAGATGACATAGGCTCCAGCCCCCCTGCAGCCTTGAAACGGTTGAAGAGGTTGAAGAGGACGGATCCATGGATGGATGGACTTTTTCTTCTTCTTCTTCTTCTAATAATAATAATAATAATAATAATAATAATAATAATAATAATTAGTAGTAGTAGTGGTGGTGTGAGTGTTAGCATTATTACAACATTTCCAGGTAGACAAAGAAAAGCAAAGAAACAGAGGAGATCTTAGACTAGAGGCCAGAGTTGACCTGTTTTATTTTCTGCTAAATCTCCTTCTGTTTAAATAAAGAATAAAACATACAAAATAAAAACAGGACTATTTTGCAAAACAAACGCCAACACAAATCTTAAACAGAAACTGGCCATGTTCTACATGGATTGTCAAGTTAATCCCAGATCTGAACGTAGTAGGCAGGACTGGGGCTCAGTGCAAGCTTTAATGCTAATTGCACTGGCAATAAACAGAAATCCCAAATCCAAAAAGCCATTGGAGAAGAAATTCAAAAATCATAGAATACTAAGAATTTTAAAGGACTAACAAAGACAGAGGGGGACTTGATGCTGGGTGATTGACAACTAAGGACAACTCCACAAATGACAAGAGGAGACTGAGACAATAAATACAAGAGATAATGAGGGAAGAGGAAAGGGATAGGGAAGACAGCTGAAACTAATCATGGAAGACAAAACAAGAGACTAAACATAAAAGACTACAAAATAAAACAGGAAATGACTCAGTAACTCAACGCCTTGACAAAGACTCTTAACATACAACTTCACATAGTAAGATATGAGGGGAAGGCTAAGAAAATGAAACTATACCAAATAAACTTAAAGCAGAAAACTAATTGGACACAACTTAGACAACAAACTAAGGCTTGAGATACAGAAAAATGTCACAATCACAGTAATCAATAAAAAAAAACCCAACTAAAAACCAAATGGGACATTAAATAAGCATCAAGAATTCAAAGTCCACAAACCAAAAACCCAGAGTCCAAAACTCAGGACCATCACACAACCATTACAGTTTGTGTCCTCCTAGAAAGGAGGTAGACTTAAATTAAAGACTGCAGAGGTCTCATGTAGCACTGTCAGACTGGTCAGGCTTGTTTCCAGTTAATTAATAATAAAATTGGGTGATGTTGTGGTGAGGGCTCACACTTGCTTGCAGCAAGAAGGGTTTTGACCCAGTGGCTGGGCTTTGCATGTTCTCTGTGTATCTGTTTGAGTCCTCTCCACACACTCCAGCTTTAGTCTAAAGACATGCATGTTGGGTTACTTGATAATTCTAAATTGTCCTTAGGTGTAAATTTGAGCATGAGTGGTTGTCTGTTTCTGTGTGGCTCTGGAATAAACTGGCAGCTTGTCCACAGTATACGTGGAAAAGTGGGGGGAAAAATGAATGCATGAATGAATTCCTCATTGAATAAGTTAGCTTCCATCCATCCATTCTCTTTCACTTATCCAAATTGGGGTGGCGGGCTGGAGCCTGGAGCCTATCACAGCTGTCTTAGGTCAAGAGCAGGGTACACCGTGGACAGGCTGCCAGTCACACAAGGATTCACACTCACATTCATAAAAGTACTGGAAAGCTAATATAGTTTATTTTCTCTGCTTGTGGTTAAAAACATTTTTAACTCATTTGACAGGTTATAGCATAACTGCACATTGCAGTTATTCAATTCAATTCAATTCAATTTTATTTATATAGCGCCAAATCACAACAAAAGTCGCCTCAAGGCGAAGTTATGTTTAGTTACATTTGTTTCAATATATAAGCTTGTTAAGTATCCATTTAAATCTAGAGAGTATTTTAATATTCTATTTGCTCTGGTCAAACTTCATCAGTGCATTAGATTTGTTGTGGTTTTAGCCTGTGCTGATCAGCTTTTCAGGAAACATTGTTTCCCCCCTTCGTCACTGCCTCAGTAAGTCACCATATGCGGACTTTACCTGGTCGGAGTAGATCTCACTGCAGGGGTGTTTCAGAAACTGAAACCTAGGTGACTGTCAGTAAGATGAGGTCATGCTACACTCGGTAAATGTCAATGTGTGTGTGAGTGTGAAAGCCAGAAAGAGGGAAGAGGCGATAAATTGGTGTCGTTTATTTTTTTAACCACTAGAGGGAGACTCCTTCCCACTGAAAAAAGCCAAGTCTCTCTTCTTTGTTTTTCTTCTTCTGCAGTTCTCACATATGCATTCGCCTAAAATACATTTCAGGCAAATTAAAACACTGTTTTCGACGCTTTAAAAAATATATATATGAAAAATTCGATTAAATATCAGCCTAACATACGACCAGGGGCTGTTTCACAACATTAATACCAAATTTGCGTGACAGATGGTCCAGGCTATTGTCACATCTTAGAAAAAAGTTTATCCACCTTTTCTCGGACAGTATGTCGTAGTTTTCATCCAGTTTTTCCCGATTAACTTCTGGGTTGTTGTGGCGGTCAGTGGTGAGTTTAAACTTGGGGGGGGAATAGATATATATGAGTTTTATTCTATGTTTCTTTCCTGTTGTTATATTTTCTAAAGGAAACAACCCTGTGTTGCTTTTGACATCTTTCATTCCTCCTATAATTGTGTTTAATCAAAATCACATAGTCGACATCACCTGTTATTATTGAGCAGTTCTGCTGTGAAATGATTTACAACAGACTTCCTCTTGTGTCCGGTCTTAGCCCACAGAATTCGCATTAAAATGCGGTCATTTTGTACTTTTTTCCTTTCAAGATTTCAACACCAGCAAATGTCAAAAATCAAATTTGCCAAAATAAAATACTGCGATTCTTCCCCGTGACCTATGTGTTACACACACCCCCAGGTTTTAAATTTATCGTCGTAATGAAATTTTCTGCATGTTACCTTTGCGTGCCTTTTCCCCTCCAAGAAAAATGTGTGTACCACGATGAAACTTTAAATAATAAAAGAATGACTTCGTTATAAGTCCTACTGTAAAAGTCTCGAAGATTTTATGAAAGACGGGAGCAGAGTATGCAGTTAAATGTTTAATGATAAGTAGGCGCATGAAGAGTCGATTCAGTTTCGGCTGTGGCTGGAAATTAAATATTAAGTAAGCTGCATTTGCAGGAATGGATTTTATTCCTCGGTGTGATAAATAATTCGACATGGAAATGTGATTTTTCTTTGAACGTGTGCATGTGTAACTCAGCCTTATTTTCTTGATTGATTACTTGAGATGCCTCGATCGTCTCTGGGCTCTTCGGACTTTGGTTTCTGCGGAGAGAGTCGATGGCCTGCAAAACTCAAAACATGTCCGGTGTGCTTCTGCTTTGAGGCGCAGAACAATTATTCACCTAAAGGGAAATAAAGGGACAAAGGCGTGGATGAAATGAAATGTAAATGTGACCACCGTTTGGTCACTTCACGTCTTGTCTTACTTCTCTTTGATTCGTAAAGGAAGACATAGTGGGTGTCTGGGGTTTCGCCGCGTCCCTGCTTTTAACACCATATTTTCCACCGACTCTATGAACGTGTTATGTTATCAGGCTGCTTAGTGTTTTCTCACAACAGTCCATTACTGAACTTGGAATATTAAAATGACGCATAAAAAGATCGACCGAAGCTGATGTTATACGTCTATAAAATACAAAGGAGTGATCTGCCACTGCGTTCATATTGTCCGTGCTCGAAATAAAAAGACATCTTTCATAATCAAAAATGGCTTCATAGTGACGAAAAAATCAAGATCGTCACGTGAATATAATGCAACAATACATTGAGGTATATTTCTCTTTGCAATGCACTAAAATTCCCACGTCAGTTTAGTGTACCGGCATACATTCACCCTGTAAACAACAAAAACAACAAGAACCAATTATCAAAAGGTCACAGCCTGATAAGCTTCCTGTGTGATGTGAAGGCAGACAGTTGACATTTTGGGTTTGTTTTTCCTTCTCTCACTTTCTTACACACAGAAGGAAATTAAGTTACATTCAGATGCGCAGGAATTCACGATGAATCTGTTTTAAAAACATAGAGGCTACACGCAAATATAAAAGGGGTGTAAATAAAAGTTGCTTTAAATATTTAGCTTTTGCAATGGATATTTTATTCAATTTCTTGGAATGTATAGCATTTATAGCTAGTAACTGTAGTCTTTCATCTTCATTTAATTTTAAACCTGACAAAAGCACTAAAAATAAGTGAAATAGTTTCTGTCTTGCAGCATGAATACTTAGAAAAAATATCAATCTTTTGTACAATTTATCTCGATTAATTATGAAATTCTGTGCAAAACACACAGACATGAATCCTTGCATTTTTTTTCTGTAAGCTTAATTTTGAGCTTTGAAAGACAAAATTCATGAAAGGAAAGAAATGGACAAGACTAAAGACAAAAGGGCTTTAAGTAAATTTCAGTTATTTAACATCAGAGTCATGCTTCTGCACAGAATCAGAAAAATACGACAGGAAAATTCAAAACCAGATTTGAAGCAGCTTAAACAAGCACCCAACTGTGAAATCAACTTCAGAGTTTGAATTTCATTTTCTTTGAACTTTGAATATATAAAGTTTCAGATCTTTATTCTCGCGTGAGTGTGTTTGTGTGTTTCTGAGTCACCTGCGGTTGTGAGGAAGATAATATTCACCCCACTGATGTCTCTCACTTTAAGTCAGCGTAAAATGGATATTAGAAATGTTAAAGGTTGAATGGTAGCTCTGTGCAGGGCATACGTTTGAGGCATTTCATGTGGGTGTAGGATTTGGACTGTGTTTACTTGTATTTCACGTTGTAGCTTTGCTTTTGCTCAGGAAACCGAGCTTTAAGCTGCTGTAACTGTGAACCACACAAAATAATAATAAAGGGTGTACTGAAAAATAGAAAATAACTGAACTACCCCAGCAAACAAACTGATAGTTTGGCAATAATTTTAGGGGAACATTATTTTATGCCTTGCTCCTGCAAAAGATATTTCCATTTTGTCCCCTTGCACTGCTTTAAAATGAGAACACTTACAGTTTAAAGATTAACACCCCCGTCAGTACAATTTAAATGGATAAAAACATGTATGTTATATGAAAAGTATAAATTGCTATTGCTGTTATGTTGAAATTAGATTTTATTCAGACTTGGATATGCTGGATTTTTGGTATAAAATGTGTTCAATATTTTGCTCATTGTAAATTGCTGTCACTGCTTTACTGCCCTTGCTAATTTTACTTTAAAATAAAATATTCCTTTTTACTTGTTTACATTGAATTTTCACCACTTTTTACCCGAACACTCGTCTAGTTTCTCAATGTGAATTTACGGTTTTCTGAGTATGGACAGTTCTGCACCAGCAAGTGCAAGAACCAAGACTGTTAACGTTTAAGTCCAGATCTAGCAGTCTTGATCCTCATTTCACTTATCTCGTACTTAGATGCCGATTGTTGTGGATTTGTGGTTTCCAGTGTTTGTTTGTTAAAACAGGCCAGCATGGCTGAGACTGAGACATGGCGGACGTTCTCTGTGACTTTGATATTTGTAGTAACCACTTTAACACTTGACTAAGCTGCATTTTAGACCAAAGAATAGCTTTTTCAAGGTTGTGTGTGGCAGAAGCACTCTAGTGCAAACACATCTTAGCCTCACATTCAAGGTGATCACCGAAGTGCTTCCTCCTTCATCAGATGACTGTATCGACAGACTGCAGGCTTTTTATCTCTGCACAGTGAAGATTTTTTTAAAAAAAATCTTTGACTCAGAGGACTTTTTATTTACAAAAGTGGTCTGGCTGAATTAATTGCATGCTTTTTTTTTTGTTTGGTTCGGTTTTTTTGTTCTATTTTTTCCACCCTTTCTCTCCTTGAACACAATTGTCTTGAGCGGATCCTTCCATAGATGAAGGGGGGAAAAGGACTCGAATTCCCACATGTATCAAATAAAACTGCACAATGCTTGCACAATGGTACATTTTTTTCAAATCGTATTCATCTGATCTGGGGCAATACCTTCTGCAAAATATGTGGGCATCAAAGCACCATGTGTTATACTCTTCTGGTTTCGAGCTGCTGTGTGTTAATGATAATACAACTGCCTGTTTTTGTCAAAGCGATTGTTGACTTTCAAGCATTTCGGATAATTTAATTGGCTTTTTAATTTTTAATGAACTAACTTCTCCTTTGAGAAGTTATTTCCTAATTCAGAGACTTAATTAAATAATTTAAAGGAGGACTTCTAGCTTTGAGGTTATTTTACTGTCCATTTTCAATTAAAAAGTGATAGTTTTGTAGTTTTCTTTTTAAAAAAATTGCATTTTATTGATTTTTGGGTTTTTTTTTTTTGTTTTTTTTTTTTTTTTTTTTTTTTTACCCCTGTTGTACCCCATTTACATTGCCTATCTATGCAGGGATAGAGGACTCAACTGTCTGCATCCCTGATTTTGCTTTGATAACTGTTTCCCTGTTGTTGAACAGAAACACATTCTCTGTAGTTTCATTAAAATTGTACTGATATGAAATTAAATGCACCACTTCACTCTGCAGGTGCTGACCCTCCATCTGATTGATACTTAGCAAAAGATGTAATTGCTGTTCCTATTTAGGAAGTGAAAGTCTTTAGGATCTATTTACTTTAATTGGAAAGATTTGCAGCAGTTTCTGTCACAGAAAATATGAGAAATTATTCATTTTAATTAAAAAGTTTACAATCAGAAAAGAAGAAAAACCAAAACGTGAATAGTTTGAACTAAGGTTCTCCTAGTCAGCTTTTCATTTAATACACATATATTTGATTTAATACAATAGAACAGCATGCATGCAGTCTTAGGGACCAAACAAATATAAACAAGCTATTAAGCCCCTGACTGTTTTACACTACTGATGCAGCAAAGAAAAAGGCAGAGAATTTATTTCCTCATGCGTTTGGTTGAGTTGGATAAAGGCATGTTGCAAAGCAAACATTGTTTCTCAGTCACAGAACTCTAAGAAAATCCTGTTTATTAATCTTTCCAGTGCTTGGAAACTTGAATATGGCTGTGTTTGTAATTTAGCATTTCAATATACAGCTTCAGTTTTTAAAAAATATATATTTGAGAGGACAATTTAAGGTAAAATCATGAATCAAAATTAAACTAAATGCTATTAGTTTGGCTATATTGAAGAGAAGATTGGAGCTGAAGTAATGTTTGTCCAGTGTGCATGCTCAGGTTATGTAAGGCCACCATGCAAGGTAATGTTGAATCAATAACAGCATTAAAAACACATCACTGATCCAGTATTTACCTCTGTCAGAGATGTCCTAAAATAACTGGATCACCTAGTGTTGTTGATTGCCAAAGGACAGTTTCATGTAAAGGTCTTATTTAAATTAGAGCCTATTGTAATAAAACTTTTAGCACAGTTTCTATTTTTATAGAAGGACTCATTGTTTTTTTGTTTTTGTTTTTTTTAATGTGCAGCAGTCGGTGTGCACTAAAACCTAATGTTTGTGTCCACCTAAGCTTTATAAGGAAATCAGACAGGGATCCTGCAGTGAGGCAAGGCGAGCTAGGGAAATGAAAGATCATTATCATTTAAGTCATCCTGTCCCTCATACACCTACACAACCAGAGCTGCTAACACCCTCGTACATCGCATGCAGGTTCACAAAAATCTCACAAACCTACATTCTCACTTTGTCTCTTTCACATTTAGCACTGAATCCATCATCATGGCTTTCTACATTGACATTTTATCGTAATGTTTGCGAAGACTATAAAAGTCTTTGGCACAGTGAAAACCTCATGAGTCACCTTGATATATTATGAACCTGCTGTGTGTGCATAAGAGTTTTTTTGTTTTTGGCACTTAAATAAAATGATAGTCTCTGCTTCCAGGTGTCCATGGATCATATAATTCTTAACTCCAAATTAATTACTGCAAAATGTCCATCTTAAAGTCACTATTAAATCCTTCAATTAATTTAAATGTTACAGATAGCACAGATTTTTTGGGGGAGTCTTGGGAAAGAATAGGACAGGGATTAGGGTGTTGATGACACATGGGTCTTTTTTGAGGTTTCCATTAAGTGCTAGTGATTTAGGCGAGATAACCTCAGGTAACGCCCCTTCTGCTGGTTGCAGCCTGCCATTGGGGGGGTAAAAATGACACCTTTTAGATATTTAGACAGCTAACAGTCAACTATTGTTCCAGAAAGGAAAGTGAAACTTTCCTTTTTGTGTTATGTCCCAACATGTTCCTTTCAATTCAGAAAGTATTATCTTAACTATCAGTGACTCTCTGATTTTGGGATCTTGGTGATAAAACTAGTTATCAAAGGCCACGGATTTCATGTCTAGTTGCTTTGACCAACCTGGTCAACCAAACTGAACCATCCACTGCTGGCTAAGGAAACCGGCCAGATTGACCAGTTTGACTGGTTTTCCCAAAACAGGGTTACTGACTTTGGTGGTCTCTGCACTGTGAGCACACGTAGATCATTCATTATTGACTTTACCGTAGAACTAGCCTCCTTCTGTGCAGTAACATATACAATAATTGTGGTAGTACACTCAATATGTTTAAGTCTGACAGATTTTTGTCTCAAGAAATGTTAGATTTAATGAATAAATATGGGGTTCTGTTTCTCCCTGCCATAACTGTAAAGAGAAATGTCTGAAAGAGCATGCAGACTTTAACCTTGGGGCATAAAATTGTAATCCTTAATTTTATGGTCTTGTAAATTCTAATGTAGACCTGTAATTTGGCTCCAATTGCATAGAAAATGGATATATATATAATAGATTAAGACTTTTATTGGTGATTTTCAGGGGAATTTCCCTTAAAAAGAGGCCTCATTTAAATAGAATAGAAAAAAATAGCTTACTTAAATTTGGGTTGACACCCACCAGAAATGAGCCAACAAGGCAACAACAACGATCCACTAATTGCCGAGGGTGGTTCTTCACAGAGTTTTCTTCAGCTGTAACCACATACAGTAGTGGATGTTTTTCTTTTTTGTGCAGTATATTCAGTAAAAATTAACCACCTGGCTCAAAATGTCACTTTTCTCTCTGCAATTTGATGCATTTCCTGATGTTCCACACATTGTTAGCATGGCATTTAGAGCAGATGAGCGTGACCTTTGAACGTTAACATTGAGAGAAAAACTCATTTGAATCTTGCACACAGCTGTAAATAGCAGGTACATCATCCTGTTATATATCTAAAAATATGCAGAATTCTGCAGGAGTGTGTGTGACTTCAAATTATATATTAATCATTGTGCACACAATGATGGAACAAATGATGAGAAATCTGTTTGTTGTTCCTGATGCACTGTGAATGAGGTAGATTATTTCTTTTAACTTTTAATTTTACTATTTTGTTTCTTTGATTTGTTGAAATGTAAAAAAAAAAAAAAATCCAGATGTTACTGTGTGCTGTTGCATGCTAGTTCTATATACTGGCTTGTCAATCTATTGGCTCAATATTTGGAACCAGAGCTGAAGCCTAGTTTTAGTAGTTTTGTTTAAAAACGCTTTTACAGTTAAGAAGCGATTAGGGGTAATTGTGTAATGTTCTTTAAAGTGATTAATTACAACTGGTATAAAAATCCACAGAAAAAGAGATGTGGGGAAAGATGAAAGAAACTGAAAAAAATAAGCCAGATGAAGTGTGGAGAGTTCAGGTGAGGGGAGTGCGTGGGCTTTATTTGGTGCCACAGATGGTACACACATATACAGAAAATGTTAAATGTCATCATGACATCTCCTTGAATAGTAAAGCCTTGTCTGAAACCCACAAACCTTTTCTCAGTTTTGTTTTTCAGAAGTTGTCAAAAAAAAAAAAAAAAGCCTTGGTTCACCTTGACACTGACTAAAATGTTTTGCGCCAAGAATTGTTCACATTCCTGGAACACATGAAGAATCATCGCCACAACTCACCTGTTTATTTATCAGAAACAGTTGGTTTATGATGGATTCCCCTTTCACAGCCTGCTTGTTCCTGTCTACCAGTCACACTGTGCGGTGCAAGGAAATGATCTGCTAATTTGAGGTAGACAGAAATCATGTGCCGAGCGATCACAGGCGACCTGCTTACTGTCTGCCCTTATCTGATCTGCCTCTCACTGATCTAAAGCCGTGTCATCATTAAAGCAGAACTCTGCCTCATCTGCCTGAACTGGACTTTCCCAGTATTTTCAATCCTTTATCACGTCTGACTACAACCGTTTCAGATGCAAGGAAACTGCATATTTCTTCTCTGGTGACGTGCTGACCTGGCTGGGTGTAGCTCTACAGCAAGGTGTCAAAAAAGCATCTACGCATCTGTGTTTTAAGTATTTATGCAACCTAAGAAATCTTTTTTCTTGTTCTTGTTTTCTGGAAGGGAATTATTGGAGGTTTTTGGAAAAACACTATTTCATAGTGCAAGTTGGCTGCTAGTGCAATGGACCTGTAGTACACAACTGGCAAATATTGACCATGGCATTAGTTCAAGCAGGCCACAAAGTAGAGTTCTTATGATTGGAGCTTACTTACATACGATCTCACAAAGTGTGTAAGTAAGCTGCAATCCCAGCAGATATGCTGATCTGGCCCACGTCAGCTTAAGATTTGCCAATAGGTAACTGGGAGTGTGTAGCCAGTTGTCTCATATATAGTGTGCCATTTTAGCAACCCACAGTTTCTGTGCTTGTGCAAGTCACTTTGCAACCCACCCCCACCCAAACTCCTTTTCTTTCTGTGTTTAATTTAATCAGCATCATGTGTGTTGCCACCATTCTGAGCTGCGCTGAATCTAGTTGCTCTCCACCTCCAGCTTTCATGCATGCGTATGAAAGGGTGGGAAGGTAGAAAATAGCACAGGTAGAAATAAGATATTTTCTTTTAGGTATGGAAATACCCATTTGGGTGTGTCAAGAAATGGTGATACCATGACATGAGAGTAAAAGCAATTTCAAACATGTATTAAAAAAGGTTCAAGAGGATGTTAAAATGTGATTGCATCACACTTGTAGCGAAAAGCATGTAAGTGAGACAGTAGCACAGATGATGCTGTTAGCAGTAGCACAAGTCCATAAAATGATATTAATTTTCTCAAACTTTGCCAACCATTAATTTCTTACTGCAGCCAAAAGGGACTGTTTTTCTGTCTTCTGTAAAGACAGACGAGGGTGTCATCGGAAAAAAATAAAATACATCTATCTCTCTCTCTCTCTCTACATATACATGTATATATATCTATATATCTATCTATCTATATATAGATAGATATATATATCTATATATATATCTTCAATTCATTAAAGATGCCGAACAAACCGTGCGTAAGCAGCTTTAACAAACCTGCTTGCACCTGTGGCCTATAAATCACAGAAAAACATGATGGTGGCCTATAGCCTCAGAGCAAAATAGAAAGGCAGTCTCTCAGAAGATTAAAGCCAGGCAGCAGGTATTACTTGGCTGACTCAATAGTGTGTTGATGAATGAAGCCAAACGTGCAGCTCAGGAGTGTGTTGAAGCCACAGTAAAAAAGGTGGGGAAAAAAAAGAAGAGACTATAAAATTCACCACAGGATCAAAACATAATGTAATGTTAATTGTACCCACCACTTACAATAGCAAAATACGGTAAAGATCAAATCAACAAGTCTAGAAAGCTATGACTGGATTATTTTTTAAATGATTTAACGTAATGTAAATCTCCTATAAAGATTCTAATGGAGGGCTACAGTCTGGCAGAGAAGACACATACTATAAAATAAATCAGTCTTTTTCTTACTAAGTCAGGCAATTATTCATGTCTGAAAGTTACCACAAAGCCACCACTGTTTGCTTTTTAGGTTGGTTTTCAAGTAAGGCTAGAATGAGCAAACTCCCCTGCCTTTAAGGCTGAAGAAACTCTTTCGAAAGCCTACTGATCAAAGCCAGACCTGCCTAACGCTCAGCAGTTTTCATCTGAATCAACTGGTTTGTTGGACAAGGGTCCAACATATAGTCATTATACTGTCATTAGATAAATTGACATTCACTTAGTGAGCTCAAAGCTTTAGTAAGAAACACTTTGCAAAGTTGGTTGTGTCAATTTTAAGCCTGCAAGAAAGATGAAAGATGAAAGAAAAAAAAAAGTCCATGCTCCTCACAAGGAGCTTTTGTCCAAGAAAAAATTCTCATCATTTTTTGATGCCATCCACATTCACTTTTGCATGTTTGCACAATGAAGTATTATATTCACAAAATGCTTCAGGCTGGTTTGGCATCATTTCACAATCATTAGTTTATCTACATTTGCTAGTCAGATAAGTTTTCCTCAAAAAAGGATGTTGTGAAACGATGACTCAACATGTCATAGCGAGGGTGGGTTTACTGCTGACAGGAAAACTACCTGTCTATTAATAAATGTCTCACAATGACTTGTCTTGTATATAACGTCTGAGTAGTCATTTCCTACTTTTCCTCCACATCTGAGTTAATTGCTCCTCATAGCGTTAAGTGGATCATTTTATTTTAATGGTCAAATTAAAAGCTAGCAAAGTTTTTGATGTGACAGCTGACAGGCTGACCCGTGTGACAACTATTTTTTTAAGCTGTGAATTGCCAAATCACTGGGGTACACCCTCACTACTCGAATGGGAAAAAACAGAGTGTGTTTGATACAAAAGTGCAAAATCATGCAGCTGATTGTGACAATTTTGCTGGTACTCATTTTGCACGAGTACGAGAAACATTTGCATTTGTTTTAGTTGATTCATTTCTTGCTAATGTCTAATTGTAATTCCCTGGTGAGTAACTCCACTACTAAGATGCTGGCTGTTTTTGCTTTATGCACTTGCTCTTGAAACCATAATTGCAGGTGACATTTTTTGGCTCTGTTACAGTAACTGGTTTTCTATCTGCTTTACCTTAGATAATGTATCACCCAGAAGATAAGACAGGTGGAATTTAAGCATGGATTCACGAAAAACCTGAGCTATCTATAAATGTTTGAGTCCAATTTTAGCCGTGCTATCTTACTTAAAGCTGATGTTGCTGTTACCCAACACCATGTTGACAAAAAAACGTTTTAAGGCTTGCACTGAAAGGTTGAGAAGCTCTTCTGTAGGAATATCAAAACCTCTAAAGTGCACTGATGTGTCAGTATCGCTTTGAACTCATTCTCAGTTGTCAGATAAAATGAAGCAAATGTAAGATTGTTTTTTCAGTTCTGACAGCTCGACTTCGTTTCTTGGACTGCCGCAGTTGTATTACAACCACAGAAAACTGTCAATGGGCTATGTCATATTTGCAAATTGTAGGAAACCAGCAAATCACACGAAATCTGACTAAATATGTATTAACACATAAACATGCAACAAAAATAAGCTTAACAAGGTGTTTTTTTGTTTTGTTTGCTTGTGTGCTTAAAATCTATTTGACAAAATCTTCATTGTAGTCAGATTTTCTCCTCAAGCTTTTAGATTAACTTTAAATTATTCTTAGAACTCAACTTAAATGTTTGGCCTGTTAAGTAACATTGTTATGGTGACAGAGTCTGTCACTTGTTTTACTGTATGGGCTTCATACTGAATAGAGACAGATAAGCAAAACATTTTTAAAAGACTAGTCACTGTCTTATCAACATTAGGTCCCAACCATTGTTTGTTTGTGTGTGACTCTGTGTGCGTGAGACCTTTCCCACTTGTGGTTGCTTTCTCTCCTAGACCGTAGGAGGCCTGCAGTCTTTCACATCAGGACAGCTAGACGTCTGCATGCCACCAACACACAGAGACACACTTGTGTACACACACACACACACACACACACACACACACACACACACACACACACACACACACACACACACACACACACACACACACTGTTCTGTGATGTACAGTCTGATAAACAGACAAGAGGAGAAAAAAAAAGTTGATGTAAGGGCACACTATAAGTCAAATAGTCAGTTTACCTCCCACCTGCCCAGATAAAATCAGCTTGTTATTGTTAAAAGATGCAGCAACATGTTTAAAGTGTAAATACTGAAGGGATGTTTGAGGGGGGAAAAACCTGCTGTGCACAGATTTAATGTTTCTGCAGTAGCAGTTTTGTAGATGATGTAGCATTTTGCATTTTTATGCATAAATTTGCTTAAAGTCCTAATGTGGTGTACAGAGAGGCAGGTAGACTACCATAAAGGAGACACATGCAAGTTATATATGTTTAAAAAAGCCCCCACACACTCAAACAAAACAACAATACATAAACCCACATAAAGTGTCACTGGTTTGATTCTTGTAAAGGCTTAAACTACATTGCCTGGGCTCCGTACTAGCTTTGATCTAAACACTTTATTATTTATCACTATAATTATCAGGATGCTAGCTTGTTGTTTTTAGTTGTTTTTTTTAAGCATGGTTCCATTTCTACCCCTGTGTGGAAGAGTAGTTAAATATGAAGCAAAGGTGGGAAAATTTATGGGTCTCAAAATTAATATAATTTATCTTGTACAATGTACTGATCAAAATTCTTGGCAAGCCATCAAATAGACTGAGAGAAAATCTGTACTTGATCTTTTTACATTAAATGTAGATTGCTTCCACTTTCTGTTGCTGACCATGTTTTGTAACTTCTATAATAGAAAACATCTGGTTGTTTGGTTTTTGTCCTTAAAAATACAAATGTAGCTTAGTTAAAAGTAGACAGAGGGTTCTGGAGATGGGAGAGACCTGAGTGTAGTTAGTCAGTTCCTGATTGTTTGTGAGTGCTGAGTCAGAGAATTTCTCGAGATGAAATTCTGCACTTTGAGCAAAGAGTTCTTGGCAATGATGTTGTGGCAGATTTAATAGAGTTGGGTATATTAGGCTCTTGCACCTTATGAAATTTGTCATAACTCTAAATAAACTAAGGAGAATTAAACAGACCGGCCTCATTGTTTCAGAACATTTAAACTTTGCATTTAGGAAGAGAGTGGGAGTCAGTGGTGCACAAGACTTTAGGCTTCATTGCACTTGGAAACAGCAGGTAGTTTTGTTTTCTCTTGGATTTTTTTTAATTCTTTGCATTTTAATGAAATACACAGTGAATTTTAGGTTTCACTATGGATTGTATCGCTTGTCATATGTCAAAACTAAATTTGTACTCGTAAGAAAGAACATAAAGTTTTGTTATAAAACACATTAGAAGCATTTGTTTGATTGACCAACCATCCCAAACCGCTGATTAGTCAATTTTCATATTCTTAAGACAAAGCAAAGAAGCACATTTACACAGCTTCTAATGTTAGATGCTCGGATAATTCTTTTTTTCCCCGTCACTGTCATATGATTGATTAAATGTGACAGGAAGTTAGATTTCTCAAATTCTTGCCAGGATGGAGTATGCCTCAGCTGATAGTGGCAGACGTGACCTATGTTTGACGTCAGCCTTACGTGCCAGTCAGACAGGTGGGTTTGGTTACTCCAGACGGCTACTGGTTTATCTACTCCGGCAGTCTGCAGACAGGCAGTTGTTGGTTTATCTACTCAAAAGGCCAAAGCTTAAAGTGCAGATTGTTCTGCATCACTAAAACTACCAGAAAGATGTTTAATTGCTCTACTGAAAGACACGAGACATTGTTTTGTTTCCTGCAGTGGTCAGAGTTCATTACTGAACAATAATTTGTGAGTCTTTCTGATTACATATGAGTCCTTACATGCTAACTAAACACTTAAGAGGTTAGACTGAGTTTAAACTGAGGTTAAACTGAGTTTTAATGCATGAATCTACACAAAGATGATTTAAAACCAATGAATAGATATGAAGTCTTAAAAACATCCAGTCAGCTATGCATGTGATCCATTTAATGGACGTGTGTCTTTTACATAATTTCTCTAAAGGTGTCCGTTTCAGCTTTCTCTCATGAACTGGCAACAGCGTAGAACAAAACAGGATATTACTTATTGTGCCGATCACATGGTCAGCAGACATTTGAATGGAGTTTTGCTATGCTTGTTATGTCCCATTGTTGCTTGTTGCTGGGGAGCACTTCCCAGTAGAATGACCAGTGACGTGTTAAACTGCTCGTTCAGAGTTCAGCAAGCAGGTGCTTAAACGTACAGGTTGTCAGGCATTTCTTGTGTGGCCCGTTCAAAGGTTGCTGCATCACACTGAAATTTCAGCATCCTTGAAAACCCCCAGTATGCTATGTAAAATTCTTTATTCATATTTGCACACATGATAGTGGTTTAATAAACTTGCATCGATTTCCCCTGATTCACTTCCCCTCAATATGGGATACTTAAGTGACCTTCCATAACTCAAACAGATATCTGTGTTGGTCATCAGCATGATAGTAAGAGACTGAATGTCAAGGGAGACGCAGTCCATTGTAATCACTCATCATTTTGTCTGCACAGTCAAAGTTAATAAAAACCCCCCCGAAAAGAAGTCTTCAGCTTCGTGGGTTTCTTTCTTGTGAATTATTTTAAGTAGTCAATCATCATGCTCAGTGGAGCAGAGGACCCTGAACACAGCATATGGGCTCTTAAAGTGCAAGGGAAGGGCGTTTAATTCTGAATCTTCTGCTGCCAGCAGACCACCTGGTTGCTAGTTACTCGATTATAGAGTGTAGTGGGGAATTATTAGTCAGCACAGCTGCAGCACAAAGCAAATAAATGCAATGTGTTTCCCTTGATTCGTACATTTATTCTTACATTATGCACTCACTATACTGTGTCTGAAATTAATCTGGCTTATTTTATAAATCCATTTAACTGCTTTATGTGGTGTTGTTCATGCTAGCTCTAGCGTGGCTCATGGGAACCCTTCAAAAGAACAGAGACATTATTAATGTTATTAACAACTGTGCTAAAGTAAAACATGAATAATTATCTAAATATGTCCCGCTGCTGCTATGTTTTCCCTGCAGGAGAGGTTACAGATGTTGGCAAATGCTTTAATATAAAATATGCAATTGTGCCTGCAATTATATTATTGTTTTATAAACCATTTTACACTTGAATACTATTGGAGAATGCTAATGGAGACTTACAGGAGGCCTGAGGTGTTGCTAAAATCGGGGGGGTTCACGAGTTTTGTTGTCACGTCTGTGTGGAACAGTTCAGCGAATAATTTTAGGTACGTCACATTTTGACAGTCATTCATACGTTTATTCAGTCATTGGTAGTTGCCCGGGTCAACCTCAGACCATCTGTGTTTAAACACGCGCTCATAGTGGTAGTTTTTGAGCCGGGGGAGAGTTTTACTCATTCACTTTCTCCACATAGTTTTTCCGAGCTTGACTTTCTCTACGTCGTATTTTACGCCAGCTGCAGGCAGGCAGGTTGTGTTATTAGTCACAGTGAGTAAAATTCAAACCGCTTGATTTAATCCTTTAATACCAGGCTTCACTGCGAGCGAATTTAAAGAATGAATTGGTATCGTTCAAAACGAACAGGGTAACAAACGCAGTTTATTAATATAGAAATAATGTAGCCTATATGTTCATGCAGCAGGATGTTTGTTCTTGAAACAGTTAGTGTGGAGGTGTGTGAGGCCTAGTCATAGGGTTTTTCTCCTCACCACTTCACAGTACTTTCAGCAGATGGCGGTGTGTCGTTTTGACATCTCATTTCAAAATGGAGATGGCTGTTTTGAGGCCATAGCTCTCCCAGGCTCTGTTCTGTGTGCAACCTCCCACATCCCTGCTCTGTCAACTGAGAGATAGGTATACACGCACCACAATGTAACCCACGTGTCTTTCTGTGTTACTTTTTTCTTGTTTTTTTTCCCTCTTTCATACCGTTTTATTTTCTTTCACTTTTATCATGTTTCTGGTTTAAAGAAACATGATGTGTGCAAACACTCTTTGCACACCAAAGGGTGAAAAGTAGATTTTTCTCTTTTCCTCCGCCTGCAGTGAAACTGAATCAAAAAGAGAACTACTTTGATCGGTGAGGCATTAAAGGTGACATGATTCAGACTGAACCCACGTTTTAGAAACTAATGCTTCATAGTGAAATGTAAAGTATGACTAGTAAATGTGTTGCAGAATTTATGACAAACCTTTTTTTGTCTTTAATAGATAGATCAAAAGCTTCCCACATTTCTTTTGAATATAATTTTACCTGTTTCAAATTGTTAAGTCACCAGTCTTTTTTACTTTCGTTTTTGTTTCTCATTTTTTTCTGTGTATCATGGCAGGCTAAAATATCAGTGACACTCGAATGTAGGGAAGTAAAGTTCCTAGAGGCAAAAATGCATTTTTGCTAAATTTAATTTGTTTATTTAAAGGCAGAAATTATTAGATTGCTCTTATTTATGGAAGCTCTTTATTTTGGTCACAACTCCCTTTCTGCTTCTTTTTTGTATTTTTTTTCTCGTATACTTTTCCCCTCTTTCAAAACATCTGCGACAGAGAGAGAGAGGAAAAGCAGATTTCAGCGACTGTTGTCTCATCCTCGCAGCTTCCTTTTGAGTTTTTGAAACGCACACCGCGCCTGATCGCTTCAAAGCTTAGCCTCAACGTCTTCTCTTTTGCTCTCTGACTAATTTTGATAGTAAATGATGCAGCGTAAAGCTGGTCTGTCTCTCCTTTATATTTTTAGGCGACGTAGTCATGCTGGATTATGTCATGTTTATCAGGTGTCTTTTGTGAAATAGGTCGGGGGGATGATCGTCTCCAGCAATAGCTATTTACATCGCACGAAGGAAAACTTGGTCTCTGATGTCTGGGGAAAAATTGTCCACCTCAAATCTGATTTGACTGTGTGTTCACGGTTTTAGTCTGACGCTAGAAAATTGTAGTCAAAGGCTGGCTGCTCTTTTTGTCATAGGCCCCTGAATGCTACTCCGTGTCCCTGAGTGTGAAAGGCAAGTTAAATTGTCAATGTTGTTGTACAAGAGTATGCTAAGTAATTATATAAATCTGGACGTGAGCACAGCGTGTGGTTTATTTGCTTCATGTTTGTGTTTTTTAATAAATAAAACGACCAGTAATAGTGAAACTCTGAATCAGAATGAGATTACTTTGATCGATGATTCTTTAAAGGTGACATATAAACTCTTGAACTGTGGGTGGAGTGGTGTTAAATGTTGGCAAACGGTTCTTTTTTTTTGTTAGGTCCAAACTACATTTATGAAAGTGTGCCTCCACTGAGGGATGTTTCATCTGTCACTAGGAAACAAAGGGTTCATGTGCTGAAACAGTCAGTATTTTATCGAGTGTTTATGTAACTATTAAATTCCAGTTTTGACATTTAAATTATTGGTTATGAACAAATTGAACAATATAAATTATACAATATGAGCACTGCCACACTCTTATCTCTAAAATGATAGGTCATATTGAAAGTGAAGCAGATATTGAGACACTAACGTGACCTTTTATTTATGTCGAATATATTTTTCGAGTATATCTATGTCAGTTTCAAAATGGTCAAAACTAACATGTGAGCCGTAACCTGTGACTGATTGTGAGTTAATTGGTGTCACACTTGTTTTCTTCTTATAAATAAATCCATAAGTCATTCTGAAACTATGATGCTTTGGAGTGATAATATTACCAGAGCATCAGGGGAAATTTGCCTTGTGAATGTTCGGTTCGCTGCCTGCCCACTCAGTTTCGACTGGAAACAAAAAAAAATCTTTTAACCTTTTCAGCAACAACAAATGCATGCTTAAAAAAAGAAGAGAAAAAGAAAAAAAGAGTGAAAATGAGGGAGGCTGAATATTGTCAGTTGTGTTTAGCTTCTTTTTTTTTTTTTGGACTGTTGACAATCAGATCAGTAAAAATCCTGCTGGTGATGATCCAGCAGAATTATGACTCGTGCCAGAGTCAGTTTGACTCACTATTTTTCACCTTTCTCTTTGTGTTTTTCCCCATTTTTAAATATATTTTTTATTACACGTCTCATGTCACCCATGTCTGATTATTTCTTTCTGGTTTATGACTGAGACAAGTAGTTTCAAAATGAGACCGTTTTATGGCATGTTCTGCACATACAATTTTGATCATATTTAATTTTACTGGCGACCCAGTTGTTAACTGCAGTTTCATTGGAACAACAATTCAGATTTTTTTTGTCCCTCTAGAGTAGTTTAAGTTTGAGTTGACTGCTCGTGCTGGTTATATTTGCCTGTGCTGATTACTCAAATGCAGAAAAAAACATTTTAATCATTTTATGAAAATTTGTTTTATATTTATCATAAATATCCACCTTTTCCTTATAACCATTTTGTGCTTAAATTGATCCTTCAGTATTGTGATGTAGTTTTTAAGATGGAAAAAAAATATTTGACAACTGTCAGGTTGTTGATTACTTCTGACAGCTGGTGAGTTAGTTGTTCCTTTTGCTGACTTTAATCTCCTATCTTAATTATAACCTTAATCATTTGCTGCAGAGTTTGCTGCAGGGAGTTTTCTTATAGTGCTCCCACACAGTGGTTAGTTTAAGATATTAAATGTCAGAGTCTGTATGAAAAGTTTCTCTGGTCTAAAATGAGACAATAAGTAAATATAAACATGTTTATGGTTTCAGACAAGCAGTGTTGCATGTTCAGTGTCCGTGGGTGGCATCACTTTGTTGCCATCAGTAACTGTTTGACTAATCAGTCGCTAATTTGTTCCGTGTATGTGTTGTGTGTGTGTGTGAGTGTATGTGTCTGTTTGCACAGCTACCATATGTATTGATCTCTGTGCACACATGATCAGTAGACATACACCGATTAGTGCATATCTGAGGTCGTATACATTAGCAGTGAATATTTATATGTACGTGTATGTGCACAGTACACTCCTCCTTTGTTAATATATCTGCAGATCTGTGTTTATACTGTTTGTGCATTTGTGGCTGCTTTTCTTTTTTGTTTGTTTTTTTGTGGAGGGTGGGGGATGGGACTGGGGTCTCTGAATTAGTGTACACCAGCTCTCTGGTATTTATTATGACTTTTTAAATACAGTGTGTGTGTTTTGTTTTGTATACACAGTAATTTCTCTAATTCTTTTGTCTTTTTATGTCTCTTAGTATCTGTCCTTGCCAAGATTAATATACATTTGCATCTGTGTGTGAAGTAATTGTTGTAATTGAATGCACTTAAAATCTGTACTAATTATTTATAACTACATATTGTATAAAACTACATATTTGCACTGTGACTGGGCAAATATGTAGTTTTATTTCTGACAGAATGTGTAGTTGTTTTTGTTTATGTCAACATAGTGTGTGCATAGCTGTGTGTATATTGTTTTTCTATTTTCTGCATGTTTGTCTGTTTTCATTGCTCAGTGCACATTTAATACTGAAGGGTGTGTGAGTGCATCCACACATTTTTGTTTTGTGCCATTGTAAAGCTACGTGCAGTATTTGTGCATATTTGTTGTACAACATACTTAGAAGCACATACATCTATAAGTGTTTCTAAGTATGCATGTGCCTTCATATAAAGGCAGTTATCTATGTTAATATGCCACTGTGTGTTGCTCTAAGCATGTGCTTCAGATTTTTTCAGTGTTTATATTTTTAGCCTGCACATAGGGTGTGTGCATATTATCATGTCTCTCTATATGTGCACTACATGTGTGTACATTACAACTTATGTAAAATTAGTACTCCTGCTATACCTAAGACATTGATGTGCTGTTGCAAGTGTGTGTGTGTGTGTGTGTGTGTGTGTGTGTGTGTGTGTGTACTTTTTACAAACTGTCAACATAAAAATGAAAATCATAACAGCAACAACAGCAGACAATAGTAGGCTTCCTGTGTATATGCGTTTGTGAATGTGTATGTTGGCTGATAGTAGAGCAGCTGTGTTTGTGTTAATTTAACAGGTTTCGTAGCTTTCTCAATATGTTTGCATGTACAGTATAGTAAGTAAGTATACTAATAATAATTATACTGTGGTCTATGTGGACATACGGCAGTTTTTTTTTTGTTATGTTAAGTGAATTTCTGCCTTAGTTGTAAATACAAAGTAATTTGCACAGCTGTATGTGTGCCCATGTTTTTGTCCGTGTGTGTTTATATGTGACACTTGCTATCATCCATAAGTTTCTAGAGTACATGATTTTAGGAAAATATAATGATAACATGTGTTACTTCTGGCTTTTTGCAGATAAGGATTAATAATATTTTAATAGAAAAGCCTGCAGAAAGTAATGGATACAACAAACACACTAAAATCAGTGGATTTGAACACTTAAAATTACAAACTGTTAATGTTTGTGTCAGTACACCTGGCAACAAAACAAGGATTATCAGTCTGTAACACGTGTCAAAAGTTTCTTATATATCTATCGATATATCGATAGATATATAGATATCGTGTCAAAAATGCTGTGAACCACATTATTCCCTCTACAGTCAGATTTAAAGCTGCTGTATTGCACAGCCCTATCAACTAAAATTATCAAAGCCCCCATAACGTTTAAAATAATAGCTTCTAGCCCTGAAGAAAACATTCCTAGACTTGAGGATTTGTAAACTTAAACTCTTGACCCTTACAGTGACAGGATCTTATCCCACGACGAAGCATTTTTATTCTGATGGGTGCGATCTTTCCCATTATACTCCAACTCATAGGCCTCTAGGGGGTCACTGAATGGTTTCAGTAATAGATTTAAATCATATGGTTTGGCCTTCATTTGAACAACTGTGTAAGATTTTCAACATCATAAAAACATCAAATAAGGCAATAGGTTGGAAGAATCCAGTAGAGTTCCAAATAGTTGGTAAATCCATGCCAAGGTCCACTGAAGCTCTTGTAGCAGGATCTGGTGGTTCAACATTACTTCCTGACTAATTTTAATTTGTCTCTTTGTCATGCAGGACTGTCCATGAGGTCTGGGGTCAGCTTACTTACACACCTTTTAGGTCAGTTGATCCTTTACTCTGTGTGAGTATTAATGCATGTGTGAGTATTAGCAGTTTCAATGTGTACAGTGGCCTGCGTGTGTGGGCTGCAGAGTGCACGTATATATTTGCATGCACGTGGACGTGTGAAAGGGTTTGTTCCCTCTTCTCGCTGCTCACCATTTGGCCCAGCTGACATTTAAACATTCAAATCAGCGACTGTTTATCGTTGTTTGAGGGCCATGAGAAGATTTCATGTTTTGTTTTAGATAATCACTAGAGTCGCTTTATGTAAAGACTCGGTCTCTTACTGTAAGATCTACTTAAGAGATGCTGACGTCAAACAAAGGCTTCACATCTGCCAGAAGTCAACTTTTCAGGAACTAAGAGAGGCTTGTTTTTAGCTTCACCATGTTGTTGAGTCTTTTTTTTAAACTATCAAACTCATGTTTTTTATAGCTCTTTAAAGTTACTTCATGTTGTGTATGTGTGGTTTTTATTATTATTTTTTATTTCTTTTTGTTCTATTTGGGTCCTGCAGAGGCAAGGTCCTCTTAACTGCACACGCAAGACTATCTCGCAAATACCTTTGAATTAGAAACATATTTCAGATTTCTACCTTTACTTTTCATATACATTTTGTTGCAAGAGGAGGGATTTGATGAGGCTAACGAGGAGGAAATTGTATCTGTGTCAACAAAACACAAGACTTACACAATATTTTGAAAATGGCATTTTCAACACTTTTTTGATATTGTATTTCCTATAATATGCAATGATGCTGGCTGTCAGCATTTTATATGAAGACCTTGTTAGAGCTGCGTTATTTAGATGCTCTTTGTGAGGGCTTTGACAGTTTTGTGTGTGATAAAATAAAGATTTTTATTTTTATATCAACATTTCATGACCAAAATATGCCGCAGATCGCTGAGTCTTAAGGCATCAACACTTCACATCCTGAGGTAAACACTATGACAAAGGCCTGTGTTGATATATTAAACAATGATATCTATTCAGCTATTGCCAATTTCAGCTGGCTGAAATTGACTTTACCAGTTATTATGAATAAGTCAAATGTTCTTTTACTTTGATGAAGTAGTCTGCGCAACTACACCGCTGCCACTTGTTTTTAAAAAATGACTATATGAAGGATATAAAAAATTCACATACAATATTATCTGTTTCCAAGCCCTTATTGTGTAATCTGTATAGGTGTGTCTTTGGGCAAGTTCAGCCTCTTGAAACTGAAATTCAAATGACACTCTCAGATAGTTATCTTTTCATGTCTGGATCTCACCTCATGTTCACAATATAACAAACATCCACATGACACTTATGCAGTTTCAAGTTATCAGTGGTATACTTCAGGCTGGCTGTACTGATACTGATTATAGCAGCATGATCTAGTTTTGTTTGTCAGAGTACCATAGTACCATTTTCACTACGGCTGTGTTTACATTGGGTTCATTCGGTTGTAGCACTATGATATCTGTATCATTTGAATAGTGGGTGTCAACGTTTTTTAGTATTTCAAATTCCTTACACCGTCCTAACTGACACACGGCACCTGTATGACCCACTTGTCTATAAGTGCAGACCATTAAACCTAAAATAAATCTTGGGACCCAGCAATGATGTAGGAACTGCAGAGTTTGTTTTTTTAATCAAATTGCATCCTATTCAGCTTTTTCTTAGGAGTTTTAACTATTCTCTAGAGCGTGCAACCATGTTCCCTTTTTTTAAAAAAAATGCTTAATGCTTTTACAATTAACACTATAAATGTAGGAACAATTACCTGCACCTTCATTCTGGTAAAGTAAATAGCTGTCATAGTAAAATCAATACTTATTTCACTTCTATTTTCCTTAACCTCCTAAGACCCGAACTCTTCCATGGCATGCACTTTTAATTTCTCTTTGATATTTGGGCATATTGGGACCCGATGAATGTAAAAACAAAGAATTACCAGTTTGTTGTTTCTGAGAAAAATGAGATCCACATATGAAGTTATTTGTTTAAAATTTTGATAGAACAGTGGCAGTATAATGTCCTCGTAAGTGGATATCAGGCCCTTGTAGAGCAAAAGTTAGTATTTTGGTCTTGACAATCCAAAATGGGATGTCCACATACGTGGACGCCAGGTCCTAGGAGGTTAAATAAGTGTTTTATGTGTGTATCACTAACAGCTAAATGCAAACCACCAGTAACTACCTCAGTATTCATTACCCATCACCATAGTATCATTTTTATTAAGGAATTCATTATACTAGTTACTAGCTGATGTACTGATCATTTCTCTACAGTAATATGAATCAAAGGGCATTTGCTGGCGCACCATATATTGAGCTATAAAAATAGATCAGCATTCACTATCACTTCTACTCTCGGCTTCAGTCCTCTGTAACTCTAAACCAGCTCTCTGAGTCCACAGTTCCGTGACGATAATGTTGGCAGCAAATCTGCAGGTAGGGAGCCAAGGTGCAAACAAAAACATTAGCAGCAGAAAGTTTGGAACCACTGCGCTCTTTGAAGTTTTGTTGTGGAAAGTTAAAGATTCCCTTGAATATTAGTCCCAACTTTGGCTTATTCTCAGTGGCTCATCATTGCGTGCTGTTATCGCCATGAAAGGCTTTAGTTCTAGGAACCACTTTGCTATTGTCAACATAGTCGGTGACCTGCATAGGAACCTCAGATAAATGTAAATATGCCACAGTACAGCATATACTGAGAACTGAAACGTATTGATTCTGGATTTTCCCTGTGCTCCGCTGCCTGAGTCACTCACTGATATTAAACCTCTCACTTCCTTTTTGAAGCCGCTTTGTTTACCAGCCAACATGCTATTTTTACAGGAGGCCTCTGTTTGCTCACAGAATCGGTTTACTATCGAAAACAATGTGTTCTCTTAAGTGCGTATTTTGTTTAGAACAGCACAAATATCATTGTAACCTCTCATCTTATACTAGAAGTGCATCAGCAGAAAGACGTACTTGAAGCAGTAATTAAGGCTGAAAACTCCACTTCATCCCAGGCCACTCTGTTTGCACAAAAACAACCAAACAAACGAAATTCAGGCAGGTAATGCTCACAAAAAAATTCAGTTTGGCTATATTGCTTCAGAATCTATAGAAAATGAGAAAAACAAAACAATAATAATCAGTCAGTAATTAATTAACATTTAATTCAACACGTGAGTGAACAAGAAAAGTTAGTTGCCATAACTATTTGAAAGTAGGTCAATAGAAGCATTACTGAAGTAATTATGATTTTATGTGTGTTTATAAAGTTATCAGTAACTCATTTGGAGTTAAAATGATTATTCACAATACAATCATTTGTTAGCAACACCCTTAGTAGTGAGGTGCAATTCATTTGTCCACTATGTACATATGCCAGGAATGTTATTCCAATTAGTAAATAGAAAATATATGGGACTGACTGGAAGGTATTTATGGGTGTATTTGTCCTGTGGATACTGTGGCAAGAGCACAGAGTTTATCTCGGTGTGTTCTGAGACTCATTCCTGCTTGTTTTATTACCACTGTTCACAGCGGGACAAAATGACCCTCGATCTACGGGGAAATGTCCCAGTAGGCAGTCAGCCACTGCTTGTTACCATCTACAACTAACAGTTTTCTGAGTAAATAGTTCTAAATGCAAGTGAAACCAGACATTACATATTTTTTCAGATGTTGATGGCTGTACCCAAGTACCATCATGCACTGTGTGTCATTTTAAAAGTTAAACTTCCAGAAAAAAAGGATGTGCTGCATTTTTGGTCAAGACAGAGGTCACTGGTAACATGAATCATTCAGCAGTTCTCTCTTCATGGAAAGGAAGCATTAGTATTAGATACACTTTAAAAACACAGTCTTAAAAATATTTTTTAATAATTAGATTTCAGTTCAGTTAGATTTATTTAGTGCGAAATTCACAACTATAGTCACCTCAAGCCTAAAGATTGAGGAGAATCCCCAGGAATCAGGTGATTCCCCTATGCGCAAGCACTTGCCCACAATGGGAAAAAAAGAGCTCTTTTAACGGGAAGAGGCCTCTTGCAGAACCAAGCTCAGGGAGGGGCGGCCATCTGCTGTAACTTGTTGGGGGGTGAAAGGGAAAGAAGAGAGAAAAAGGAGGGCATAGAGAGATCACAAAAAACACTCTGGGGAAAAACACAAACAAGGATTAACAAACGGTGTGATAAATGTTAAATGATAGAGGCGATAAATGTTAGTGCTACCTTGACAAACTTAAAAAAAGGAATGATGAGATAATGCTAACTACTGCACTTTTGAACATTTTGATGATGCTAATTAAATTTAAGGAGAAACTCTGAGGCCTTTTTCAAATTTATTCATTTTGCCAACATGTTTATTTCACCTCTGACTCAACTATGGACCAAGAAATTATTACAAACCACTGGTAGCTTTCTGTAGTGAAATATTAGAAGGGCCTTCTGCATTTGATTAGATATTTTCACAATACTCGACCTGTACTGGTTCAAAAATGAGCTCTCATCTTCTTCTTTCGGCTACTCTTTTTAGGGGTCTTTGATTTGGCAAAGATTTGATCCTGGATGCCCTTCCTGACAAAACTCTCCCCATTTGTCCAGGCTTGGGATCGATACTAGGAATACACTGACTTGAGGTCCCCCTGTGGCTGGCTTATTTTAACAGCAAAAATATTATATTTAAATTTGGCCTGGGAGCTAAAAGTGAAATATTGTTGATATGTTTACTTTAAGTCTTGTGATTACAAAGCAAAGCAATGAAAAGGATCATGTCTGATGCCTCTCATTCACTTCTGTGAAATCAGGATGAATTCCCACCTTTCAGCTTTTTGGCTTAAAATAGCTGTTATTATGTACATTCGATTTGCTCAGAATTTCACTGATATCTGCTTTGGATCCACCATTCTACACTATAGTGGAAGGTGTTTGTGCCGTTGACAAAAAAACACCTCTGGCCAACTCTGGTCGAGTTCACAAATTTCTTGGAGACCGGGTTAGATCTCCGTGATGGTATTATCCACCAAAACAGGTTTTACAAGATGAGCATTACTGTTATGCTTGCAAAAATTTGTTTGTGAAAGGTCAGTGAAAGACTTTGATCGTACAGATCTGCAGATTGTGCGTAGTGACTCATTTAGCTGCATAGTGAATGCCACCAATTATCGTTCATTATCTTGGATAACATTTTTACTGATGGTTGACTAAGTGTCTTTTTGATGTGGGGGAGTTAAAACTTAAAATTCAGAAGTTTATAATCAGCTAATGTGTCGATTATTTATCCTATCCTTTATTTTTCATTCTATAAAGCATCAGATAATATTTGGAAAGACTTTCATGAGCTGGTATCTTGTAGTTATAACTATTTTCACCTCTTTTTATTATTGTAATTGCAGCTTCAGATCAATGGGAGTTGGTTTATTGTTTTAAAGAGATACTGGTGGAGGTATAGCATACAAATGTGGACCAGCTGAACTCGCCAAGCTCAGAGCCTTTTGGAAATTTGAAGTTTTTATATTTGTTGAGTGTTCCAATCTGGTGTGCTAACTTTAGCTACTGCTTTTCTTGCATATAAAAATGATCTGCTCATGTTAGAGTAGGAGGGCATGAGAACTCTTCACATTTGGTGTGAGGGCTGGACAGGAGTGCTCTTGGGTGCAGTTGATATCGTTAAACCACAATGTGTTGTTTTTCTGTTACTTTCTGTGTTAAATGTGGACTATTTAAGCTGTGGGTGTGGACGATTTGAAGGGCTGAAAGGGGTCTCAGTATGTAAGCTAATAAGTACTGGAATATTTTTCCTGCATCATGAGTTACATTTTTTACAATGTATGCTGGTGATGAGTAAAGCACACATTGTAAAAAGTTTATTCCTCTATTGACTTCATTTTTTAAAATTTAGCACCAAATCACAACAACAGTCACCTCAAGGCACTTTATATTGTAAGTTAGACCCTACAATAATACATACAGAGAAAAACCCAATAATCATATGAGCCCCTATGAGCAAGCACTTTGGCAACCGTGGGAAGGAAAAACTCCCTTTTAACAGGAAAAAACCTCCGGTAGAACCAGGCTCAGTGTTAAAATGTATATAGAACACTATTAGCAGCGATTCAGCTGATGATCTTGAAAGGAAAACTAATAATGCAGATTAGATATTTAAAGCTTTATTTTGGGGCATTTAGCCTTTATTTTGGACAGGGCAGACAGGAAAAAGTGGGAGAAGGAGAGCAGAGGAATGTAACGCAAGAAATAGTCCAGGGTAGAATTGAATCCAGGCCCCAGCATTAGTCTTTAAGCATATGGGTTACCTGCTCAAACCTCTCTGCTATCCCAGCACCCCATAGATTACATTTTATTCATTTAGGTTTTGTCAATTGTCATCTGTAAATAGACAGCTTAGCTTTGTAAATAATAGCATGCTTGTTTCTACAGTCATGGCCTTCCAGCACTGAAAACACAGATGATTCATGGCTGTAAATATGATTTAGTCCAACTTTTTTGGGTCAAATTTTCTGCAAAAGCATCAAATAAAAACCTCAGTGGTCCTGTGAATTCAGAATAAGGAGTCAGATTTGCTGGGGTTGTACTGCTGCAGTGTAGTTAGAGGAGCTCTGGTGTGTGTGAGTGTGTGTGTAAAAAAAATAAAATTAAAAAAATCCTAACAACCACTCATCATCTAGTGTTCTGCATATTCTGCAACTGGTCATTTTAAATCTCTAAGTACAAAAAGAATTCATCAGTGATTCAGTGCAGTATTTCTGCTATGAATTCTCGAGGGAAAACTGTCCTACTGTTGAAAATTTCAACACGTAAGGCCAAAACAAAGGAGGAACAGGATACAAAAGGATATAAATAGCGCTCCAAAGTTTTTAAATAATTCCTTTATAAATGAAAGATAGGAAGATATGAATATTAAAAGTTGACCGCCCACATCTGAGCTTCTTTCACCTTCTCTTTGTCTCTCACACATAAGCAGGCTTCATGTTTAGTTAAAACACACCCACACAAAAAGGGCTTTTTGCATTTGTCTGCTGTGTGTGGGATGACTTTTCAGACATGGTCTCATGTGTCAAACAATGCACTGACATGTGAATGGTGAGAAACTAAGTCAGAAGACTGTTGGCACAAAATGTTAAACCCGGGTTCCTATCACTTTCTCTCTAACCCATGTAGGAAGGTTCAGTGGTTAGAGATTGTTGTTTGTTTTAAATGAAAAAAAACCTTTTGTGTGATTTGGCGTGTGAGTTACTGGAACATCTCTAAAACCTGTGTACTATTTTCAGAGAAAGTCAGGTAGTCGGATCCAAGTGTACGTGGTTTTCTGGAAATTATTTTTTATAAAGATTTTATACATATATATTTTTCGGTACTCTGTCATCAGTTACTGCACCGTGTTATTGGAACATGCATGCTTCACCTAATTATGAAACGATGTGTACTCATCCAGCATCTTTCAGTGGTTAAAATGTGAGAGACGATAAATTCCAGCAGTGAGGGCATCCTGGCGTCGCTCCAGAAAATTTTAATTGCGCGTAGCAATGAAGACAGCGTCATTTCAGTTTTCCGTGAGAAATTTGCACGTAAATAATGGGTGCTTTGCACATGACAAATGCACGCGGCTCTTTCTGTACGGAAACTGTGTTTCTGAATTAAAACTGTGCCGTGAGTGTGCGTATACCTCCGCATAAACTTTGCACCATTCATACAGAGACGTTTATGAGTCAGCTGAAAGGACTGCGATATTATATTGCACCCTACAAAACGATAACATCAAAGAATTTGGGCAACATATTATTTAAGCTTTAACAGACATTTTTATAGTAATATTTTAAATGTTGCAAAATAAATCACGTTGTAAACACGGAACAGACTAGATATTTTTTATAACAATTCTGCTAGTATGATTGTATAATTGTGCATAATGGTGGTATGTTGGCTTCTTGGATGGTTTAGTGTTGCTATGGTATATTACCGATGCTAGATTAAGGACAAAACTGACCTAATTTTTGTCCAGACAATTATATTCGGTGCATTTACATTAAAAAGCATATGTGTCACAGCAAATGCACACTTTAGAAGAAAACCTAGCAGCACTGAGATTCCAGAATTCCTAAGAACTTGGAAAAAACAAATGAGAAAACTAAATTAAGACATTTGTTTTATATTTAAACATCATTAAAAATGAAACATACTGATGTCTTTGTCTTACAGTTTGAGACTCTTTAGATAATATATCTGCTTGTTTTGAAAGCCGTGTTTCCAGGACTCAATTCTTTGTGAGGTGATATGCTAAAGTGGGGATTTTTTTATTTTGCAGGTCTAAGACGCAGGATTGAGAAACAGTTTCACCGCAGGACTATCAGACTGGTTTCCACCACATTCACCCATCCTGACAAGCGGTGGGGAAACCACCCCAGCAAAGCTCATCTGGTAGGAGTGCACACATTTGTAAACTACTGTACTTGGCAGTCTGATTAGTGCCTTGTTGAAGATATCAAATATGTTTATCTGATTTTAATCCTTCGCTATTCCTACTGTGTGTCGGCAATGCATATTACACACATGGATTATATAGTTGCGAGTGTAGTCAAGATCAAACATGGGAAACCCCTGACCCGAAGTTAAAGTGATTTATACACCTACCTGACACCTGACATTACCCTATTTTGTCGAAGTCTGCTCATCTCCAGCTCGCAGTTGCAGACAATGTGAGCACTAGAGCTAGGAGTAATTTCATTTCATCTCACCAGTTCTGTGATATTGTTATATTTTGCCTAAATTAGTAAAAGCTGTAGTTCATTAGTCATTTAGGGTATCAAAAGTCCTCCAACAATGTCTCTCAGTTTCTGTATGCAGATTACAGCAGGGCAATGCAGTGATTCCTTCTGTGTGTGCTTTTGAGCAACACCAAACCTTATCTCTAGTGCCTGCTGATATTCTATTTCAACAAACTCCTGCATAGAGTTTAAAATAGTGCAAATACAGTGTGGAGCAGAGAGTCTGTGTGCCTTCTTCAAGACTGGCTGAAAAAAATTATAGTACGACCAACATAAATCTGCTTTCTTCACACTAAGCAAAGGGACAAAACACATCCAGTACTGTGTATAATATGAAAAATTAAATGTATGGAGAAACACTTAAAGAAATGATGTTACTCCATCTGTATTTTAGTCAATTCTACGTTGCTGGTGGACTGGTGGTGGGACTGCAGCAGCTCAGATTAATTAACTAAAGTGGACTCTGTTCATTCATCAGCGTGTTAATGGTCAATATTGTAAACGTCAAGGTGTCAGATGGAGGGACAAAAAAAATGCAACTCTCACGAGGGGAAGCTCATACTGTAAAGTATGTGTGTAAAATACATCTAGATGTGTGTTTTCATAGAGACTATCTGGAAACCGAGGCAGTCTCTGTGACATATAAACAGAATAAATATGAAACTGGTAATAATTTTAGGAATATTTCCGAAAAAGGTGAAGGTTGAATCGGAAAAAAAAGAGCAGCAAGTAAGAAAAACTACAAATTTATTTGAGATCGTATAATAAGTTTCTTTGTAGTGCCAAATGTAAGTAAACCTATTTGTCAAAGAAAGGGAAAAAATGTCTTTCTGGAACTCCCATAAACACAACTGATTATAAAACTGTGATTATTTGTGCTGGATTACTGTGATTTGACCCACCAGCCACAACACGTTTGCACCTTTATCACAGTAATTTTAAGTGTGATTAAGTGGGGAGTGTGTGACAATAGCAGCTCATTTTTTCCTGACAGTTTGTTGGAAGGATTGCAAGAATAACATATCAAGTATAAGAGGCTTGCTTGTAGATTTTAATCTCATGTCTCTTACAAAGACTGTTGGCATGTTGGCAAAACTGCTAAATTGGTTACTGCAGTCAAAAACAAATGCAAAAATAGATAATCACATCTGAAAATGAATAAAGGGCACACTACATATTAAGGTAAAGATCTAGGGAGAAGTCCAGTTTTGTGACCACGAGATAAATGTCCTTAGTTTTGCAAACCATTCCATGATAGCTGGATAACTTTCTGTTGGATGGAGATCCTGCCTTGTGCTCACTTCACTCACCTTGGATCATAAAGACACAGAAATACAAGACAAGGAAGGAAATACAAACAAGATTAATGATGAACTGCTTTGCAACTACGTCAAGTAGTAATTAGACTGTCGCATTTGGGGGAACAGTGTTATTGTGTCCAAAGTTATAGTATAACATAAGTTTAACTGTACTGTTAATCGGAGGTCTAACAATGGAAAATAGGTGCCAGAAATGGTGCAGCTGTACAATAATCGTCTTCCCTGAATATTAATGTGAAATAGCCTGTAAATGATGTTACATTCTGTTAACATAATTTGCATTATTTTAACAGATTTGATTCAACTGCACAGTTGGAGTGAGATCAGCATTAAGTTAGAAATGTTGCTTTAGTCACAATAGTTAGAATAAAGTACACTACACAGAGACCAGTCCCTGGGGTTTGGTCAGTATTGTGTTTTTAATTCTTTTAAATGAAAAGTGAAAATTGAATGCAGACCTGCAAAGCCTTATTCTGACAGCCACATAATTTAATTAGCCAACTCTCTTCAGGGTGAGTGCGTGAGAGCAAGTGTAGTATGATGGTTTCCAGTCGTCACTCTTCCACACGCACAGATGTGCAAACATGGCTGTGTTTGCATCACTTAAGAGGACACTGGCACACTTCCTGGAGACTCGCCCCAACCATAACCACTACTTACCTTAAACCAAGCCTTCTCCCTGAAATTAATTTACATCTACAGGAGACTTATTTTTCCTTACTAATAGTTAGCGGAGTCCCTACATTGTGATTGTGTAAACTGATTTTATGACTCTACAAAATGACTAATGCGAGTATACATGCACCCAATAAGCAAAAAAGTAGCAGATGTTATAGATTTTCCCTCTTGTGCAAAACAGCCTCTATTCCTTCACTTGTTTTGACAGCTGTGTGCATGTGTGTATGTGTGTGTGTGTGCATGACCATATCACAATTTGTGGTAAATGTCCCAACTCTCTCGTTCTGGTCTCTGGCTGAGCCATTTATCTCCACTTCCATCTCCCGAGTCAGCAAGTGAACTCCTTCTTCTGTAAAAATGTAAGGGGAAAGCAAGTCCAGTGGAAAATAAATCACTCACTCCTGCTCTATTAGCAGAGTACTTATAGACTCACATAGACATACAGTAATTAAGAACTTACAAATATATAAGCGATTGCATTATTTTTGTAGTTTCAACTGGAAAATTATGAAATAAGACATTTACAGTCACTATGCACAAGTGCACAGTCTCATTACAGTATCTCACTAGCCATTTGTGTAGATATTAAAATATACTTATTAGCTAAAACAAAATGTGACTGACTCTCAGCACTTAAGAAACATATTGTGAAATAAAACCAGGACTAGTTTAATGCAAATAAAATCATAGAAATTGTGTTTTTTCAATCAATACAAAATAAAAGTGAACATCAAGGACTGTGATCATGTGTGTGTTGTAAATCAACCAAGCAAACAGGCTTTTTTCTGACAGGATTGTTGTTTTCAAAGCTTTGAGCTGTGTTAAATGTTATGTGGTTTCTCTGCACTGTTGTAGGCGGCTTTTGCTTCATTTGATCACAAGGGATCAGTAAGCCAACTTAAAATGTTGATTTGTTTTGCTGCATGCTCTATGACGATGGGCATCTCTGAGCTCTGAAAGCTTGCCTCATTGCTAGTTTGAATATTAATAGTAGTTTTTCTTCATGTGCTTTCCAGTGTTTGCATATATATATACACCTTACTTTATTAACTGCCTATGGTGTGTGTTCTTAGCCAAATTAGACACATTTATTGGGAAGTAAAACTGAGAGATATGGACAAAAAAGGAAAACAATTTGCCAGAGAGGACTGACAGGAGGATAACTTATCCACTGCACAAGTTCCTTGTTTTCACCTTTGATCTCCAGCCAATTCATACATCTGGTGCTAAGTACTCTGAAACCTGCTTATCGCTGATGCAGGTTTCCAATTTATCAAAAGTGACAATAAGAGAACAAATCCATTCATCCATCAAGCTGCTTCATCTCCTTCCACCGATAATGAATAGAGTGATTTAACTGAGAAATCCCATGGTATAACCTTTGATCTTTAACCAGTAAGCAATTTGTGTTAACACTCACAGGCTGCACATAATAAATTAAAAGTGAACATCAGTTAGCTTCAGTTGCCCAACCTTCAATCCAAATCTGAAAGTGCAAGAAAATCCCTTCTTCCTTTAGTGTGTCAGCCCTCACAGAAAAAACACAGTATATTTGTTACACTGTAAACACCTAGCTGTCATAGCAGTACTGCAGATGGTGCTGCATATTGGAAAATTATGTGGATTCCTCTTTGCAACATTATGTCCTTGCATCATTTTGTTTTTTCTGTTTTGTTTACAGTTTCTGGACCCTGAATCTTGGCAGACTTTAACAAAAAAAAAAAAAAAAGTCTAAATAGAACTTATCATTTACATTGACAGTATGCAGCCAGTTATGGCCACCAGTGAATGTCGGCCGTGTCTTGGGAGGCAGATGGGACTGTATGCTAATGAGAAGGTTAGTGCTGAAGTGTCCTTGGGCAAAATACTGAACCCCAAAACTGCCCCCTACATCTGTCTGAGTGTAGGTAAGCATGATAGTTAGAAAGTGCTTAAAGGAAACCACTCCCTATATTGAGAGATACAACGGATGTTACTTTTCTTTCATGAAATATATCAAAACCTAATGAGGTAAGAATTAGAACAATTACGCTTGTCTGTCTGGAACAGCTCTTTTAAAAAACAGCCCCAGGAATGGAATCGCTCAGGAGCTCTCATGACACATTTTTTTTATGTTGCATTTCTGGATTTAGAGCATGTGTCCCTAGATTTCTGTTCTCATCTTGTATTTGCTCTGCTTTTAATATAAAAAACAGCTTCAGTGCATTTCGGCTTAATCGAGCACTGACATTGTTCTTTAAAAGTAAAATAACTTGTATCCTAAGAAAATTCTGTCATGGCTCCTGGGTCACTGACTCAGTATTTTGAGATTGTTCTCTTATTTCAGTTAAGATTTTTCTTATCTATGATATCCAGTGTGCTTATAATTATGTTTGGATTTTGTGCTTGAGTTCTAGTTTCCTGAATAGAATAGAATAGAACAGAATAGAATAGAATAGAATAGAATAGAATAATCCTTTAATTGTCCCACAAGGGGAAATTTGGTTGTATCAGCAGCAAAAACACACATATAGAAACAGAACAGGACACAGAACAGAAACACAATGTTCACATATTCACATCATGCACAATAGTTACCAAAGTTTGAGTTGATGTTTTTTTTTATTAGCATTCTGCTTTGGGTAATTTGGTATAGTGTCTTGTTATTTTTCGTAGCCTTCCCTCAGTGTAGGAGTTCTAATGTTTCATTGTTTCCCTCATCTTCAGTTTTGTGGTTCCTTGTCTTGTTAGTTAGATTCTCTTCACCTGTGCCTCGTTTTCCACAGCCGTGTCCTCTCCTCAGATACTTTGTGTGTATTTAAGCCTTCAGTTTTCCTCAGTTCCTTGTCGTGTTCTCCTACATGCTCTGTGCGCCTTTCTTCTGTGGTTTTCCTTTTGACTCCAAGGTTGCACTTCTAGCTCCAGCTTAGTTTTGTTTTGCATTTCCTTTGAGTCCCAGTCTCATGAGTTTACCTTTACTCTGCATACTGGGTACTAAATCTGCCTAACGCACAGCATATCGTGATAAATTCAATCTGCTGTCACATCAATAACAAACACACAAAAGGCATCAATTTAAAGATACAAATTCTTAATTTAAAAGCAGTGCCTTTGGTTGTTATCGCATCAAAAAAAAAGGGTCTAGATGAATACTAAACTTAATTTTATTAATGATTCATTTGGCAATCTGTCAAAACTGAAACCTTTCATATTTAAAAGTTAGAAAGCACAGCGATGATGCCTTTAAATGAACTGATTAATATTTATTTATTTAGTCATACAGAGATGCGATAATGTTAAATATCTTAACACATTCAGTTTCATTTTGATAAATGCACTATGTAGGAGCTAAATGCAGATCCACTAAAGCAAACAGGGAAGACAAAGCACCCACTCATCCATCAGACTGGTTGATCTAGTCCTGTACCTTCAGTAAATTATTCATCAAACTTGTGTTTTTGTCCTGAGAGAAAAGAATCACTGGAGTGAACGGGCACTCCCGTTGTATACCGCTTTCTTCAAAAAGTTGTTTACTTTTGAGGAGAAGCAGATTGTGGTTAAAGTGCTGCGAGTGTGAGCAGTTTGAGCTCTGGGGCTATTGTACAAATTAGTAAGGGTATTTATATAACGGATATAAAACACTATGTTTTTTCTCAGTGTCCTGAGATCCGACCTTATGCAGCTATGCTTTTGACAATAATCTCAAACCCTAAAAATGCAGCTTAAGCTGCATGCTGAAATGTCTTTCACAGCAATACCGAGTCTGAAACTAAGTGGGCCTCCACTTTAAAAGGGCAACAGGCTAATTTATCTCCTTAGCTCTTAGCAGAATGATTAACAGCATCACCAAAGCAAAAAAATTTCTAGCCGTCCGGCCTGTAGTTGGTGCAGTGTGAGGAGAAAGGGTGGGTTATAAATGGAAGACTGTAATTTATCTTGTTGCACGTCTTACAAAGTCTTTAATCACAGTGTTCACCTATGGTACTTTAAGATGGCTAAAGACATTCATCCTCAGGAGGAGATCCTGTCAGTTAGGGGACAACTGTAGAGATTTGTCTTAATAATGTGGTTGTGTACACTTTGTATACTGTGTCTGTTTTATATTGTGCAAACTTACACAAGAGAGCTCAGTTTCCGGGGATTTTAGCTGTGTCGTTTCTCCCAAAACTAATTTTAAATAAAAGCCAAGAGCAGAACATTTATAGTTGTGTAAAATGCTAGTAGCAGCTGCTCTTTAAACATAGTGTGCAGAGACGAGCAGGAAATACAAATTATTACATTATTTGTGAAAAAAAAAAAACCCAGGTGATTTTAGAAATTCCTTGCTGCAAGTGGATCTGTATTAGAAAACATGTATTTCTTGCTGAAATAAGACATAAATTAACAAAAATAGTAAAAATAATAAATGAACTGGAGACTGGAAACATGAATGACGAGTCTTAATGATCAGCATGTTGTGTTAAAAAGTAACCACAATCAAGCGGAAAACATATGGTTCATCCTCACTTGCAACTAAGCATAAGGTTTCCAAAAAATTCATCTGCTAAAGGCCTTAAGCGTAAATGTCTGCTAACAGCTTTCATCTTTTTCCATCTTTTCCACTGATCCACAAAGCTAGGGTTCCTATTGTCTGTTGTGTAGCCAAAACTGTAAGGCTCTTTCTTCAGACAGAGCCACAGAAACACTTTCTTTTAGTCTGTTTAGACTGTGCAGACAGGGTCCATTGTGACTTAGCACAGCAACCGTCATCCTAATAATTTAGCCTTAAAACTAAATCTGATATGGTAAATTCTGTTTAAGCAAGTACAAGTTTCAAAAATTTTAACCTTGACCCCATATGCATTAAACTTTGTTTTTAATTATGAAAAAGTACTTATTATTTTAACAACTCCAAAGTTAGAGCGTGACGTTCAATGGAAAGTAAATAATGTCAGGCCTGTAATATTTTACTGACTATAATTTAACTGTATTTCTTGGCAGAGATTATACTTCTATGCTCAATGGGGTGTTATAAGATTGTGTAACAGAAGAAATAACCACCAATTTATAATTGGTTAATGCCTTTGACTTAGAAGCTCACAGTGAGCGTTCACTTTTTCAGCCCTGCACTGTAAGTAATTACTTATTGTCTTCAGTAAAAAACTGCAACTATAGAAGTACAAGTTAGTAGTTACTGAGGTTCTTTTGAACCAATAGTTTATGCAACAGTTTTTCTCTTTAGACGTCTAGGCTAATAACTTAGATCTCACCTGCTTCAGAGCTGGTAAGGCTTGTGAGAAGTCTCAGATAAATTAAGGATGAACAAGCTAATCTGTTAGATTAAATGGTCAGGGTAAAGGTAGCTATCCAAACTTTTCTCCAGGTTCCAATTATTAGTGGAATACACACACGCACAACCTATAAGCAGATTGCCAACGTATTATGCCTAGTAGTCTGGACAAACTGGCGTAAACAAGAAAATGAATAGATGATGGGAGGATATCTTTGAAAAGTGAGTGTCTTTTTAATTATTTTCATGTCCAAACCTAACTTCTCTAATTGCTGAGGCTTTGTCTGTGGAAAAAGGAAGGAAAAAGAAACGACATACACCAATAAGTTTAATAAGAGTGGAGAATCATCTCTGGATTGTGAATTACATTGTATTTTTAGTCATGATCACAGCCCAATTTTTCCTTTGTTTTGATCATCGTTGCTGTGTGTCTGTGTGTGTGTGTGTGTGTGTGTGTGTGTGTGGGAAGCTACAGAGATGTTGGACAATTTGACACAGATGTTTCTGTGAATTTATAAACACTAGGTTGTAGTAAAGAAATAACATCCACTACATTTGCAGTCTGGTTGTTTTTTTTGTCTAGACTTGTGTTTGTGTTTGCAAAGGCGGTACTTATCTACTCTAAGTGCACAGAAGCTCACTTTTCCTAAAGTTTGAAAAAGTTAAGTCTCCTAACTTTGCTAATGACTACATACGAAAAAGGACAGTTGAGAACCGAAACATTTTAGAGATCAAATTGTGCGGTAGCCTACGTTTCAGTGGTAGCGTTATACATAGCTCATAAAATGATACATTTCATAAACTTTTGGGAACTCTACAGACATGTCTAAAGATTAAAAACCTACAAACTTTAAACTGTAGCTGTATACTTTCTGATAAAGAACTTTGCATGTCTTTATGCTGTTCAGTTCTAGTATCTAAAAAGGAAATATGAGCAGAGCGTCACTCCCAACGTTTCAGATACAGTCACAGTTTACTGCACTGGGCTTGGAATCAATTTTTAGCATGCAGGGCAGGAGTAGTTGCTTTCAAGTATATTTTTGGGTGAAAAATTTTGAATAGGTGTATATTAGATCTTTTTATAGTTTTGTATTTGAAATTAATTTCAGCATTATAGGAGGTTAATATGCTAAAACAACAGTCTACAGAATATTGCCAAAGGATATGTGTCATAAAGCGCAGACTGAACAGAATCAGAAACGGAGCAGCCCTGGGTTCCTCGGCGGCAGATATTCAGATACCTTCCAGTTCTCTCCCTTACTTCCTACTACTACTTCCTTATGTGGCTCAAACACTGATAAGTCTCCTTATGAGGCCTCGCGATGCTATGCGTCAATAGCCCATGAGGAAAGCCTGAGGGTGCAGGTGCTCTGTCTGCCACTGTGTTCAGAGCTGTATGTGGATTACTCTTGTGTAATATCATCACACGCACACACAAGCACACCATTCGCCTGAGACGGATTCTATTCACTCGAATTTGAAACGCTCCGTGTGAGATAAATGCAACATTTCTAAAATATGTGAGCAATCGCTGTGACCAAGATTCTTGTGCTTGACACAATGAGATACCTTCCTTTTGTGTTTTATGTACACCTTTTAACAAAATACACTGATTAACTAAAGAATATGGAGTAAATAATAATGAAGGTAAAAATCAACATACTCATAAAATATTCAACATAAATCTAACTAGTTCTAATGATTAAATGTGGTCAGAAAACAAAATGAAATGGCAAGTAAAACTTAAACTGGTTAGTAATATTCCTCCTGCTGTTGAGTCGCAAATTGAAGAGATGATTCAGCTGCCACTCTGGTTAAAAGGGAGTAGGCTTCTGCATTCAGATGTTGGAGACACTTACAGCTTTGATATGAATTTGATTTGAATGTCAGCCTGATACATACATTACTATGCACCAACCTTCATCAGTAATGCAGTGTGTAGTAGCCCGAGAAAGAGCTCAGAGTTATAAAAAAAGATGCTGCTATTTAAGCAGTCCTGTGAATTGTTTGATGAAGTTCTTTTCACAACAACAGTTGTGAAGTGGTAGTAAATAAATCTAGTAGCGCTTTATAAATAGATTGATTTTTGGTGAGTTTAAAAATGTTGTCAGTGTGGTATCAGTTGAGAGGGAGACATGCCCTCATCTCCTAGGATTTGTAAGTCTAACTAAGACATTTGATCCTTCAAAGGAAAATTTCCAAAGGCTTTTAGAAAATAATCAGACGTTGAGCATGAACATAACTCAAAATGTGTAATTGTAATTGAACTCAGCAAATGCAGCTCAGGTTGTGCTGCATATAACGAGAATGCACGCGTGGTGCCAACTACAACAAGTGCTGTAGTATGTGCTGTAGCTAACTTATAAGGGTTTATTCTAAAACATTTATTTTTGATGTTGGAAAACGTATTGTGATTGTGATTGTGTTGCATTGTGTTCTTTTCTAACTACAGTACTAATGATGCCTAATAATATCAGATGACCGCTTAATGCAGCGTCTCCTTATGTTTTAACAGTTTCTTTATGTCTTTTCCTACACTTAGGATCATTTACATGTTTTCCATGTCTTGCCCTGCATCCTAACAATATTTTTCTCTGGGTTTGTTCCAGTTGAGATGTTGCTGAGGCACTTTGTGGTTATGACCTCATCATCATGAGATGGAAAGGCTGGTGACTGCAGGCAGCTACAGAAGAGGTGGTGCTGTGTTGTGGTTTGCAGCTGCTGGTTCTTGGCAAAATAAATTGCACTGTGGAGATGCCTCAGGGAATTATTTGCTCAAAGGTTGAAAGGATGAACAAAAAAAGGAATTAAAGAGGTATTTGTGATTCAGACTGTGTTTGTCTGTAGATGTGACTTAGCTGTATCTCAGATCAAATTTCGTAATCGATGGAGAAACAGTTTTTAAAAAAATATTTATTTATTATTTTTAATCAGAAATATTTTTTTACACCAGCGATTAAGTTCCACAGTTTAAGGACTAACTGGTCTGGTTGACTGACACTGCTGAGTAACACTACAGTGTTTTAAAACCATTAACAGGCTGCCATTCATGGGGCGAGTGGGCTTCATGGCTATTGTCACACATTACAACCACGTAGTAAAATTTTAAAAAGTCGTTATTGCTGAGAACATGTCATTCATCAGAAATGTGTACACATTTTACATGACAGGAACCGTTTTTCCCCACTTCTCCTGAAATATACTACATCAGGAAAAAATGGTTTTTACCCTAAAGTTCCCATGTTTTGAGCAGGGTTTTGAAAATTTTTCCACTAATCCGTCCTGAGTCATAGGTATGACTTCAGCAATGTTAGGGAACTTCTTTAGATGGTGTTAAAGAGCTTAACAGGCGCCTCCTTGTAGGAATGTAATGACTCCGCTTCTGTTTGGAGACACCCCAGACCTAAAGAGCTCCTCTTTTCTGTGTTTTAAGAGAAAGACATACTCCTCTCTGTTCTACTTTTTAAATGTATCCATACTCTGGCATTCATAGGAATTGGGATTAACACGAGTGGATAGAAACTACGTGAAAAGTGAGTCATGCCTAGAAAACCCTGACCCTAGAAAATGTTGATATACACTGGTTTATTCCCTTAACTATATAAAGATTGGTGCCTGAAATTTTTTTTTCTGCATGTGTAAGATTTGTAACATGTAACATTTCCATTCTACAACATGAAGTGGGAAGACTACATGTAGTCTTGTACCTACAATTTCAAGGCCTGATGTGGATGCTCGTCTCACCTACTTTTTCCCTGTACTTGTTTTGCTCTAACATTACCATTAATTAATAAACTAATTATTCTAGCCTATGGAATTGATACATTTGGCTGTTAATTATTAAAAAAGAAGCATACACTATTTTTATGGGCAAATTAATAATCTAAAAGAAGCTTTGACAAATCAACACTTTTAATAGTCAATTAATAGTCAATATATGACCCCACCCCCCCTCCACACACACACACACACACATACACACACACACATAGAAAAAAAACATACCCCCCGACTTGGTTTAGTTTGACCTCTCTTACATTGAGGCAGTGATATTTGAGTGCTGAGCAGGAAGCAGGTTCTCATAGCCGTGTCTTTTTCCCCATGTTGAAAATGATGGCACAGAATGTAAGATTGCAATGTATGAAGTACCTATGAAATAAAAAAATTAAATAAAATGCAGTTTTTCTTAAGAGTCGTGGAGTTTTCAGGTATCATGTTTAGGAAATGCTTCAGTGAAGTGACACTTTTTAAAGCAAGTGGGTGATTGATCGGTAAACAGAGGAGTTTAATGTGGCATGGACATTCAGGTTCAGGTGTAATTTCTTGCACAATATACCGATCAGTATGGTACATACAAAAGAGTGGACAGGAAAAGAGCTCAGTTTGTTCATATGGGTAATGCAGACAAAAAAATACATTTGCAGTGTGTTTGTGTATTGTAAAAGGAACCGTGTAAACTTAAAAGAGGGACAAAGACCAAAGAAGGAAGAGTGCATGTGAAAAAGAGAAAGACAAAGTGGTGAGAGAGGGCGTATATCTTTAGCTGCCTATAAAGCTCTGCGTGCTTCTCATTTTAGGCAGAAGTGAATCCTGGCTGTAAGAAATGATGACAATACACTAATAAAGCATCTCAAACTGAGGAACTTGTCTGTTGTGTTTGTTGGTACACTTTAAGGAGCCACAGTTCACATTTCAATAAAAGATGTTCACATTGTTTACATTTGGTTTAGTTCATTCAGTTCACATTCCTTTTTCAGTTTGTTTTAACTGGACTGGCAAGTATAACTGGGAAGGAAAGAATAACTGAGATGTTTACTACAAATTGGGTATCTCTTTCCTGATCTATTAAAATATTTATGATGACAAAGCTTCAAATGGATAGGTGGCACACGTTAATGTGAATATCAGTGTTATTCAGGGAGTGTTGCTTCCTCTTGGCTAGGACATAGAGTGCAATTGTTGATAGCTTCAAATGTAAACCGTGTTCTCACACTTTTAGATGGACACTTTGGCTCCCAAATATAGACGTTTTTTTTTTTTTTACAGCATTGGCACTTAGATCAATTGAACTACAAGTGACATGATTATCTCAATTCTTTTCCTGGACCATGAACTGACTTGTGAAAATAAACAAATAAAGTGTTGTTTTTGTTTTGGTACAGATTATTTTACAGATAGATTATGACGATCATTTTCGTTATTATTATTATTAGCTATTTTTGTTGTCATTGTCATCACCACCACCTGTGCTTATAGATATATGTAAACCACCACCTCCTGTGCTGATTTTTAATGTTAAAAACACAAGTATTTAATAAAAACTATAAAAATGAGGTGGGACGTCGGACATGCCAAAACAATCACACAACAGTTTTACCATTACCAGTGAACTGCAAGTGAGACTAATATGATTAGTTTGAGCCAAATATGCATCCATAAACTTTCGAAATCTCAGTATAAAGCATTATTTCCTGAAAAATCTTTCAGCTATCTCCTCTGGAGTCCTGGAAAAACTCACACCTGAGTGCCCCTTTATTCTATAGTGTTCATTTGCTCTTCAGTGTTCTTCAAAGCTGTTGAGATCATACAAAACTGCTTAAAAGGTCAGATCACTAAATGGTTTGAAGGTACTTCACCTCAGTAGGTCAAAGGTCATTTAGCTCAGTGATGTGTAGCTAACATCTGCCTGCTACTTATTTCACTTCAAGTTTTTCCAAGGTGCTAATTGTGTGCAACCAGTACTATTCTAAATGCATGAGAATGGCATCATGTCATTTCCGTAGCTACAGCTTTAAATCACCAGAGGCAACAGCAGCTGTGACACATGCACACTGACGTTTAGGTACATTAAGCAGTCATGATACATGTAATTTTAGATTCAACACAACTTCTACTTAATATGCATACATAAAATCTATATTGGACAAATTACCACAGATACTTATTTAGAAAATACAAATTAAATTAAGCTCTGTATAACATGAGAACTTTCTTAAGAACAAAAGTAATCCAGTGATAGTTGTCAGTTGGTGGTGATGATGGTTTGTCAGCGGTTTACACTAGTGGTGTGGGGGGAAAAGGCAGTGGAGATTTCTTGAATAAGTTTAGTCTGAAACAGATACACCTCTTACGAGTAAAAGTTTCAATTTGAATCTATCATTAATCAAATTCACTGGTTTCACAAATGGGAGGTTCATTTTTTTAAGCTGAGGTTGGATAAGGTCACAGATATGCATAAACAGGCACTGGTTGCTGAGTCTACACATGTCAGAGGGTGTCTTCTGTGTTTCTTTGAAACTGTTCTTTTGATTTCAACAAAGTTACTAATTTGTCAATTCCAATAACAGTTTCAGTAATCATCACATTCAACCTCTTAGCTTGCAGACTCTAAGAAAATGCAGTGTTGTAAAGTACTTTGTTCCCAGTAAACTAAGATTGAAAAAAACAAATGTTAATAAATGAGTCCACAAATTGGACAGCTTATTGCTGTGCATCCTTGCAGAGCAAAGAGCAGACTGGAAAGTTTGGTGTGTCTGTGGCTTTGGTTTGATCAGTTGATCTAAACAGAGATTAGATGTGACAGACAACAATAGAAACTAAAAAGGACTGGCTGTAATACTGACGTTTTGATCAGGTCAAGTGCACACAAGATACACCAGCAGATGGATGAATGCCAGTACACAGTGTCAGTTTATCCCATTCATCTGCCTATAAATGCTTTATCTTGACTTTGAATCTTCGGGGAGACAATCAATGGGAGTCAAAACAAGGCTGGTGTGTCTAAAGGAAATGTGGCTGCATGATTACAAATGTTATTGACTGTAAAATCATTTTATTTGGACAAGGGAGTGAAAACTAGTGAAAGCTCTAGCATTGTTTTTAAGGCTCCAAGTAAGTATAGAAACTCAGTCTTTCAGATTTTAAGGCAGATTTTTTTCTCTACTTCAAAATTTCTCTCTCTAGTATTTCATAAGGTTGTTAATTTTGTCCCTACATGTTTTATGCTTGGATGTAACTTTGAGCTGCCAGTGAGCTGACCAGTTTTGACGTTAATGTGTCAAGATGACAAAGATTTCATCACATTACACTGAACCAGACTGCAGTGTTGATCACAAGGACAGTGTTACATAAATAAAGAAAACAAATAATCTGTCAAGTTGTTTTACACACAGTCATGACAACAAACTAAAGAAACACACACAAAATTATAAAACGTGGCTAAAGACTGAAAACTGCATAGTAAATGGAAGGATTTGTATTCGTGTACTTTTTTGGGGTTCCTTTTACTAAGGTGTGTTTAGTGTGTTTTCTTTTGGCTTAGATTAGATTTGGATAAGATTTCCATGTACTGAATGTTAAAAAACTATATGACAGCTCATCTGTCTGTGTGTTCCTCACTCATTGTACTGCCTTAGGCCTCTGTGCGGCACTTACTGAGAATACGCCCAGACATGTCCAAGAACAAAATTACCACAGGCACACGCACACATGCGCACACTGCAGAGATACAAGCACGCGCGTGGGTACACACACACACTTAGGTGCAACACATACGCACACAGAGCCATGGACTGTGGTTAAACCAGCTGCTCAGCTGGTTTACAGCCCAGATAAGGCAGTCCAATCCCACTCTCACACCATGGATTCACTTACTAGTAAACTCAACAACAACCGCTGACCTCAAACAGCCAGTTAGAAAAATCCTAAATGTACAAGCTGCCCTCTTTAATGTGCTGTTCTATCCAAAGTACAAATGAAATGGCAATGACACATTTGTAGTCATATCTAATTATACTCCTGGTTTGGGAACTGTTTACTGAAGACAGGAAATATTCACGAGACCCATTTGTACTTGGCTGCTTTATTATAAATTTTTTTTGACACAATTTTGCAATATTGATGACAAAGAAAAAATTGTTTCCCTGTAAATCCATCTACATATCATCTTTACCATCAGGAAATTGAAAAGATAAAATAAGAAAGATCAGGGGAATCAGGTGCAGTTCTTTGATCTGATGTTAATTCAACAAAATGCAGCAAACTAACACTCGTTCATAAACTCAGATACTGAATCTGGAGTGCATCCCCTTATTGTTTCCTCCGCCCTTGACAGTGGGGTTTTCCATGGTAGCAAATATTCTTATCCATGAAGAAATAGTCATCCTCAGCAGGATATAGGACAACCTCCAGAATTTATGGGCTTGTTATGAACCGCCTTCACAACGCGTAATAAATTAGGTAATCATGTAACTGCATATGTAGGCCAGTATATTAATGAAGCAAACAGCTTAACACAGTAATTTGTGATACTAGAGTTACCAGTGTCATCATGAATGTGAAAACAGTCTCATTAGGTCTTTTCACCATATATATGAATATAATTATTTGCAGTATAGCCTAAAACTGCATAAATTAATCATCTTATGTAGCACTAATGACCTCTCTGCCCTTCTGCATGTGTTAAGAATGCATCAGGCATGAAAAGCAGCAGCAAGACATCTGTAACAACAGATAGCAGAACATAAGAGAACATTAAACATGCAGTTACTAGCTCATCTGTACTGTCAAAAGAAAAAAAAAAATCTGTACTCTGGTTAGAGCTGCCAACTACATGTAACTCTAGATAAATCATGTAAAAGGGAAGTACCATAATAAGAAAAGGAGAAATAACTTTAAAAAGTGGAACGTATATATTAATATATATATATATATATATACCTATAAGCTAATGTTTTTTTTTTGACAATAAGAAAGAGAAAGCAAGCAAAGCCAAAGGGTGCTTCCACAGAAATCTTTTTATAGAATATTGTTAAATTTACCCACATTAAATATGAGGAAACGTTGCTTGGGAAAAAATAAATATGGTGTGTTTTATTATGTTATATATGCTTATATTTTACTGATAAATGACCTCTTTGGGTTGTGCCAAACATGTCTATAATGTCTCAGAACTAAATGCAGAAGTAGGACATTTGAGTGCCAGCAACCCTTTTATGGAGGAAGTCATGGTGGCTAAACATCAAAATGTCAAACATTTTGTATATTTCTAGTAATTAAATTTAATTTCTTAACTATGATCAACATCGGAGCTGCAGAGATGATTCATGCAATGGCTGATTTGATAGATAAATGTGAAAATGTGCAGCTTTTCTTAGTCTCACATTGTAGTAAATGCTTTCTGGATTTTTATTGTTTATAATTGATTGTTTTCAAATGAGAAAATCAATTAACCAAAATACTATACTTCCTCCTAATAACTATGTGAGCTATTCAAAGTTGAATCTATCTATCGCAGAAGATGAGAAACACTCACTTTCCTGTGCTTCCAAAATACAGCCTGAGTGTCAGTGGTGCCAACAATTTATTTGGCTTGTGGGGGAACGGAGAGAAAAGAAAGTGTACTGCTGTACGTTTAAGTAATCTACAGTTCATATCATACTATAAAACAGCAGGGCAGAATGAGACCATTTAAAATCTTTTGAGTTTTCATACACTGACTTTGAAAACAGACTACAGTTAGTGTCAAGGAATCCAACAGCCACCTCACTAATGGTTAAAAATATAAAACAGTTAAACCAACATAAAACACCAAGAAACAAATCATAAATACTATATTAAAGTGGATTTTACCTGTACAGCTTTTAGCTATGTGCTGGTTCCTTAAAGCGGGACTTGGTCATCAAAATGTTGAAAATCTGCTCTAGAAAAACAAACAGAAACAATATCTGATCTGACTTCAGTGTTAGCAGACAACATAACCTGCCCTGTCATAACTATCACTCAAACTATGAGAAATCACTGTACATTGTTGACTTTCATATTTTTTGCTAAATGTGGTAAAGGTTGGGCTCCAGTCACACAGTCCTGGAGCAAGTTGGTGACCTCCTGGACACACTAGTCTTTAAGAAAAAATATGCATAACTGGTATCTTCAGCGAGTGGTTGCTAAAGTCCCAATCATGCAGGCACAGAGACTGGTCACTAACCCCTTGGCAACAACAGGTGGAGTATGAAAAGTGTGTGTTTCCCAACCAGTTGGAGATGGGAGTCACCAGGCTTAATCTGGTGCACAGAGGTATGGTACTGCATTGAAAACCTCCTTGCAGTTGGTTTGCTTGCAGACAGATTGCTGTAGTCACTTGTCGTTTGCATGGATGGTGTCAACCTCTCTGCTAAAAAATTGCCAACTACTTAAGTGTGGCACAAACCAGAAATTTGCCTTCAAAATAAAAGTTGTACCTTTTGAACCATGTTGATTGCAATGGTAAGGCAAACTTGGATTTGACGGTCAACATTGTTAATTTTGTGTTTGTGGTGCAAACGTGTGTTTCTCTTAGGTTTACTTCTGTTCTGCAAGTAGTTGGCAAGTGTTTGCAGACAAATCAGTGTCTTCTTTGCAGCCAATTTTATTTAGCAACAGTTAGCAGCCTCCAGCATGCCATGGTGTTCATAAAACAAACCAGCAGACACTGTGCTTGGCAAACAGTATTGATGATTCGGGTTAGTTTCAGTCATTTACTAAATGACAAGCTTCTGACGCATTCATGGTCATCTTTCTGAAAAAACATATTTGCAGTGTGATGCTTTTCTTTTTGTTCTTTTTTTTTTTTAAGCAACCAGGACATGAGTAAAACCAGCGAGTCAGAGTCAGCTGAAGGAAGGAGTGATGCTAAAGAAGGGTTTACTCACAATCATGGGTATATAAAATGAGATCTACAACATGATGTGAAAGGAAACTTAAACTATGTTTTGAAAGGTTCAGAATAAGATTTATACTCTGTATGACAAAAATGTATACAGTTAAAATTTATACAGAAAAAATATATTTAAAAGACACATATTTGGACTAATTGACATTCTATCACATTCTACAAACTGACTTTGGGGTGGTACATGTTATTCCAAAACAAATCTGCAACTGTAACTCTGTGAGGTCTGGTTTTCTATAATTTGCCTAAAATGTTTGCTAGTATTTGACCTATTATTACCAAAGTAGTACTCTTTTTGTTGTTGTTGTTGTTTTTTTTGTTTTTTTTTTTACATAATTTGTCTGTCTAAATCAAAGTATTTGCAGTTAGTTGGGTTGAAGTATGATGAAGACTTTTCAGGCTTAAATGTCATCAGCTAAGACACAAAAGACCGAAGGAGGAAGTAGACAGGAAGGAAGGAAGGCGTTTCTGCAGACTTTAAGACATGGATGGAAAGATTCATGTGAGAAATATTTTTGATTTAGTTTCTCTTTCTGTTTGGCTCAGTTGTCTGAAACTCCTGCCTAGCTGACACCTGGTCTGGCCTCGATCCCACAGCTCAAGGAAGGCAACACAGCAGATGAAATTGTTCTGAGCAATCATTTCAAGTGCTGTCACACTTAACAGTACAGTAAATAAAGACTCATGATTTCATTCAGCAACAACATTTAATGGAAAAACCAAGTGCTTTCAGGTGCTTCATTTGTGGTTGCACAGTTAAGTATATTTAAGGGTAAATGGAGTGGAGTTAGTTTAGCTTAGGACACTACTTTATTCTACAATGTAATCCTCTCGAAGTTCTCCTTTCTGTAGAAAAGCCAGACTAAGGATCAGGAGTATTATATATCAAACATCCACTTCCACTGTCACAAGACAAACTTGTGCCATTTTCTACAACTTCCTTATGCAAATAAATTGCAACAGCAAATGTGTTTTGAGGGAAGCATAGTGCAATCAGTTTCTGATTAATAAGACAAAAATTACAATATTTGGCAAGTCCACCACCAAAAACTTTCCATTTGCAGTGATTACAGCTTTATTAAACCTTTTTAAGCACTCACAGCATTTCATTTTAAATTTAGGTAAAGATTGTGACTCCCAACATGACACAATTTTTTGCTTATTACTAGCCACAGATGGGACTCAGTCACACACTTTGTACACCCTATCATCCAGCCTAACCTTATGCAAACTCTACTACGGTTCAAAAATCTAGTGTTTCAATTATTGACAAGTTTATTCTGAATAGCAATGTAATTTCTCAAGTCATTTTCCCACATGCACTGTAGTCCTGAAGTCTTCTCAACACTTTTGTGATGCATCTGCATTTGACAAGGATCTGACACAATCATCAGATACAACCAGGGCTAGCCCATGTGGCATCTAATTGGCATCTCTTAGCAAAAACAGCTGTCTGAAGAATTTGCATTATTATGCACATTATGTGTCCTGCCTACTGCACACTATCCATCTAGCACTCTTATCAAAACCAAATGTAATATTTCCAGAAGAGAGATCATCTCTCACCATGTGCTCCAGTACATGTGAAAGAGAACAACTCTGGACAATATCCCAATGTCCTTTCATGCATGAAAATAATGCTAACATGAGATTAGAAAATACAAAACTTTTCCTAACCTTCCTACTTAATCATGCTTAGTTGAACTGTAGTCTACATAGTTTCTATGAGTAGATATTGTATTGAAACAGTAGACATTATAAGGCAACATGTTAATATTTTTGCAATACATATATTTCAGATACATTTAGGATTAACATGTTATGACCCATCAATAACAACATGTTCTCATCATGATCAGTAATAAGCACAATCAAAGCAAAATAATGTTGCAAAAGGGACTTTTTACTTTGGACACCACATATGGCATCTTTGCCTGAAAGGAAAACTGGATTTGGTCAGAAGGGTTTGTAATGCCGCCCACAGTTTACAGTTTTACTTAAACATTTTATTTTATTTTATTTTTCCTCTGGAGTGAAGTTACAGCTCCAAATGATAGCTGGTTTACAAGCAAAAGTGGCTGGTGAATCATAAGGGAAAGCTTTTGAAATGTGTTCAGAGAGCTCACTCAGCATAAACAGAAATGCATCTCATGCATCTGTGACTAATAAAGAGTTCATATTTCATATTTCGTGACCACTTTCGTTAACTGTCAAGGTTAAAATGTGTAAAGTTGGAACTCTTCGTAGCGCTCAATGGTCACACTAATTTGAAACAAAGTGATTAGAATCCAGTCCTGACATGTGAAACCACACACAGATACACACATACAAATGTGACACAATGTGCTATTTTGAAAGTTGTTGAGTAGATAAGATTTGCATCAGTGGTGTGGGGCATATGGTGTGGCCATTGCAAACGTTAAATGTCAGATCTATTTTTGTTAGTTTGTTGCTTTGCACTCTGTGTTTTTGTGATATCAAAGTCAAATGAGAAAAGATGAAAACGTGTCTACATTTACAACATCTAAATTAAAAAAAAGGAATTTAGTGAATTATGATCTGTCTAAAAATTGTTTACTCACTTGGAACAAAACGAGACAAACTAGTGCTTTCCTGTCATGAAAAAGACATGCGGTCACTGATTTTCTTCTGTTCAAAGTAAAGAAAATGTTTTTTCCCTTGCATTTTGCAAAAAATAACCATTGGCATAAAAAGTCTTTTGCAACCCACATACACATGAAAATGAAGACTCTGGTTAAAATGGTGTAGAGGAGGAGGCATGAAGACACACACGTATACATCCCCCAATATGGTGTAGTAAGGCTGCTGGTGAGTTTAGGGAAGGTGCTGACTTTCTTTTCTTTTTGTTTTTTAACAAACCGGACATCAGGCGGACATGTTGAAATCTGAAACTGCACAGTCATACTCACACTGACGTAGTCATGTGTGATGTCATCCGGAAGTGTAGCAATTCCTTTTTCGTGTCAGGGATATAAGATGAGAAGTACCTGTACCTGTCTGTACCTGTCCTTATTTATTTAGTGGCTATTACATGTATTTACATTCCAAACCATGCCCTGCAGTGTAAAACTTCAGCAAGGACTAGATAAATTTTGTTTGTTAAAGGGCTGTGTCAAAAGTCCATATTGAAATAGTTTATTGTTTTCAGTCTGATTTTGTATATTGTAGTAGCCTTCAGTAATTAAGATATAACAAATCAGCTTTGGGCATTTGGAGAATTTTGCACATATGAAAACCACTTAGGGCACCCATGAAGAAGTTTCAAGTCAAATAAAAAATCCGAACCAGGAAAACTAACATGCAAGAATGAGCTATAAAAAGAGCCCAAATCCTTTAAGCAACAAAACCTGTAACAAGGGACAGAAAAAAGTGTGATATATAACAACAGATGTGCTTTTGAAAACTTCAACTGCACCACAGTCACAAGAGCTATGACTGGGCAAGAGGTGCTCATTATAAAGGGGGCATATGCAGGTTTCTTGAATTTATGGGCTCCTGCAATGACTATTCACTGCAAAGCTGGCAAGGATAGAGAAATGAGAGAGAGCAGGTGGCATGGAGCACTTTACCCCTGGATCATATGTTATAGTAAAGGATAGTAAACTCACTGCATTTGCAAAAACAGCCACTTGCTAGATGAGCCATGAATTTAACAAGACCTCTAAAGCTGGGCACCAAAACATTAGCAGGAAATCCTTTGTAACCTAGAAGTATTTATGTGCTCTATAAGCTAAATAAAATTAAAATTGGTAAGCTAGGAAATTTGCCCTCATACTATTTTTTTTTAGCAAAACACAGATTGATCTGAGATCTTCTGCCATCTTTTTGCCAGTTAAAAGATGCATCAGGATTTAGCATTCATTTGTTTGAGTACATAGGGCACATAGGGAGACTCAAAAGGTGGTTTTAGTGTCAGGTTACAATTTAGTTATGTTAGGGTTAGGCTTTCATTTTTGGTGGTTAGGGTAGGCAGCTAGGGAAAGCATTATGTCAGTTAGATGTCCCCACAAGGATATGGAAACACGACAGTGTGTGTGTTTGTGTTTATAATTTAATGATGTTTTATATTCCTCTGTAACCTGGAGTAGTTTAGAGCAGGGGTGGTCAATTAATTTTCCCAAAGGGCCGCATGAAAAAACTTGGACTGTTGTTGGAGACCACACCAATAAGCTTATAAAGAGCTAAAATTAATATTGAGCAGAATTTAGTGAACTTGTTGGTCTAGGCCTCTACAAAAGTCCCAGTTTCTCATTTATCCCCATGGTAAAATTCATTGCCCACCCCTGGTTTATAGGCTGAATGTGGGAACAATGGCTATCATTAGAAAATTTACAAGATTTTCTTTTTAGCAAATCTGAATTTAAAAAAGCCTCTCTCTGCCCTGCTCTCTTTCTGTAAATAAATCTGCAAAATCTCTGCTGTGTTTGTATATCTGTACAAGAATTGCTATTCAGTGTGTAGAAGATGAACTGCTGGGTTGGCAGTGTGAGAAGGATGAGTCATTGTGACTAAATAGAATGAACACCTCCAGGTCAAAACGCCTACCTCAAAGGCAGGATGCTCCTGCTGAAAGAGGCCATAGTGCCATCAGGGAATACCACTGCCATTCAAGGCTGTGGAACAGTGTTTAGATAGGTGGTACATTACAAATGAACATTCACATGAATGCCAAGACCATTATCAACCTTTCAGTGGACAATACAATCCACCATGACATAATTTCAAAGAGCATGGCATAAATATATCGCTACTTGTTGAGCTGCTTTTCAAAAGGAAAAAATAAGTTTAAACAGGGATGACGGGAATGTGTTGTTAAGAACAGTTTTATGGTAGGTATATTATTTTATTAATACAATTTCTTTATTATAATTTTATTACTATATTATGACATATACCTATAGGCATAATCTGATTCTAATGTGTTTTCAGATTCAGGTGCCTACTTTAGATGCTTTCAGCGATTGCAACATCAAGCTTCAGAGTGCAAATGTACAGTGCTGTGAAAAGTATTTACCCCTTTCCGGATTTCTTTAAAAGAAATTAAAATAAAATTAACAAGGGAGACGAAGCGACCGTGGGGATGCTACAATGAGCAGAGAAAAACAGACGGCTTAAATATACACAGGTTAATGAGAGGATGGGAAACAGGACCTGGAACTAATACAGACTAACAGGACAGGGAAAGCAAAACTGAACATGCTGAACACAGGCGACTCTCAAAATAAAACAGGAAGTACAAATAACCACGGAGACAAAGACTATGACGGGCTTGACAATGGGACCGGAGGAACAATGCTGACTGGGGAGACAGAAAGGGAACAACAAAGGTGGAGACAAGACTCAAACAAACATGATGACAAGGCTGACAAAACAAGGACCGTGGAACACAGAGGAAACAGAACCTAAAGACCAGATGACAAAACCAAGACCAGAAACTAAAAATATTAGACAAAGCAGAAAAACAACTAAAAGAGCCAGAACCAAGAATATACACTAAATCTCAAATAAACCAGAATCCAAAGACAAACACTGGGTACTGTAACAAAGATAACCTCAGTAAATACAACATGCATTTTTTTTAATACGGAGCCCCGCAAGGGACATGGGAGAAAAAAAATTAAGACGGACTTTTGCAAGATAAACAAACTCGGCAAAACTTTTGCGAGATCTCGCAAAACAAACTCGGGATCTCACAAAACTTTTAGCCGCATTCTTCGGAGGCCGCCAGCTCAAAGCCAACCGGGAGGTCGAGGCACGATGTGCCGGGAGAGCGGTGTTCCTCCCGGCTGTAGTAGGTCTCGACCTCCCTTTAGCTTCGAGATGGTGGGTGTCAGATCTCCGAAAACGTCGGAGCACTTTTGCAAATATGTGATGTCTTGTAAACCGAGCAGATATTTGACGTTTACACAACTACATTCACGCCTCAAAATATCTTAAAAGTTTATTTTGTGACCCAGAAAGAGTAATATTACAACTAAGTAGCTGCCGCCATTGTTGGAATTCAACTTTTGCGAGTTTGTTTTGCAAGATCTCGCAAAAGCTTTGCGAGATCCCGAGTTAGTTTTGCGAGATCTCGCAAAAGTTCATCGTAATTTTTTTTTCTCCCATGTCCCTTGCTGGGCTCCGTATTTTAATGATGATTCATTAAGGGAAAAATCTATCAAACTTACAGGTGTGAACAGCCTGATTGGATATGATCCTGGTCTTTGACTAGGCCACTCCATTATTTATTTATTTATTTCTGAGCCATTCAGAGGTGGACTTGCTGGTGTATTTTCTTATCATTGTCCTGCTGCATAAGCCAAGTATGGTTGAGCTTCAAGGCATAAACTGATGATTGGACATTCTCCTTTAGGATTTTCAGATAGAGACAGAATTCATGGTTCCATCAGTTACAGCAAGTCATCCAGGTCATAAAGCAGCAAAGCATTATACTATCACCACCATATTTGACTGTTGGTACGATATTCTTTTTGTGAAATGCTGTTAGTTTTACGTCAGATACAATGGAACTCCAAGCCTCCAAAAATTTCCCAAAAATCTTGAGACTCATCAAGGTATCTTTTAGCAAATGTCAAATTAATCCCTTTGTTTCTTTTGGTTAGCAGTGGTTTCACCTTTTAACTTTCTCATGGATACACTGACCTTAACTAAGGCAAGTAAGACCTACTGCTCTTTAGATGCTGTTTAGAATTCTTTAGTGACCTATTAGATGAGATGTGCTCTTGGAGTAATGTTGGTAAGCCAGCCACTCTTGGGAAAGTTCACCAATTCCAGGTTTTTGCCATTTATGGATAATGGCTCTTACTGTGATTTACTGGTGTCCCAAAACCTTAGATAGTAACCCTTTCCAGACTAATAGATGTCAATGACATGTTGTCCAGCTGTTTCATTAGATCGTAGCATGCTGCATTGTTTTTTGAGATCTTTTAGCCTGTGGATAGTGAAACTGAAATCAGCTTCTCAAAAAAACATATGATGACTCAAAGTTAAATCATGTTTTAACAAGGGGTAAATTAGTTTTTCACACTTGGCCAGACAGGTTTGGATATGTTTTTCCTCTTAATATAATAAATCTTAATTTAAAAACTGATTTTTTTATTTTTGTTTGATCATGTAACTGTGACAAATATGCAAAAATAAAAAGTGCCAAAGAGCTTCTATAGTACTGGACCACAATGACCGTATTGTGTCCACAAGCACAATTTTGGGTGCTCATAAAATTGGGCAAGGCTGGCTTTTAGGCTTTATATTATGAACTTTATTTCATCTGCAACTTAAACTTTGTCAAGAAATGTATTCAGGTGACTATGTGTGTATGAAGCCATTAAGAAATAAACATTTTCCCTTAATTTAGGTGTCTTTATATTTCTTTTTAAGCAGGTTCACCTCCCTCTAAAAACTAGTAAGCTTAATTTGGGAGTAGTTTTTTTTTATTCTATTACAAATTGAAAACTAATATTTGAAAACCAAATATATCCCTGCATTTATTTGTTGTAGACTTGAAGTAAAAGCAAGAAAGTTTTTCACCTCTATTTCATGTTTTTTTCTGGATGGATAAAACGTTATCTAATTGTCAGATTGGAAATCAAGATGTGACTATATGTGCCAAAGAATCACTTTCCAATCTCTTCACTTTCATTCAGCTTGCACATACAGTGGGTATGCTTACTTCACTCTGAGCATGGTCACAAAATCTCAGCTCAGTTTATATAGCTCTACAAGAATAGCCCAACCAATCACAAACAGAGACAGGTATTTTGAATCCCCCAATCAGCAGCCACATTAATGCTAGGGAGATGAGTCACAGTGAATAAATAAAAGTAGACAGCTGACTGGTGAGAAGTATCTGAATCACCAGGCAACAGTGTCTCATTGGTGGACATGACAACCAATGACAAGTGTGAATGTTTATGTTCCTGAGAAACGCCATAGAAAAGAAGAAAATGAATGACTGTGTCATAGTTAATGAAAGGAGAGCAGTTTTAACTTTAGCTATTAACTAATAAGCTGTAGACTGACTATTTTCAAGAGTCTTACAGTTGTTACAGTCTGAATACAGAAATGAAATATGATTTGTAATTTCATCCAGTGACATAGGATTACTTTTGTACATTATAATAAAGCTATCTTACCATTCCTGATTATTTTAATGATTTAAATGGTTTTCCTGTTTTCTTCTCATTTCTTCTTACGTGTTCTGTCACCTTAACTGAATGTTGACTTAGAGAAAAAACTACTAGATGCAGTTCAAACTTCAAAATAGTCAATGCAAATCAAACAGTAGCTTTAGCTTTGTCAGACAACCACAATATCAACCAAAGTGTTTTCCATCAATGCTCACACATTTTTGTAAGAGCTGCTTTCTGCACTCCCTTCATCCCCAACCAGTCATAGTGGATGGCTGCGTCTCACTTAGCCTGGTACAGCTAAAGGTTTCTTCCGGTAAAAGGGAGTTTTATCTTCCCACTGTCACCAACTACTTGCTCACAGAGAGTTGTGTGATTGTTGGGGTTTCTTTCTAACATTGTAGGATCTTTAACTTAGAATATAAAGTGCTGCAGGTTTTCCTCTCTCTCCCTGTGTGCCACTAGAGGAACACAGATTGAAAGTCCAAATAAATGTCCAATAAAAAAGAGTAGGTATATTGAAGTTTACCAATTGTTAAATATCGTGCTACACTGACTATTTTGATACAAAAACAGTGCAGATAAAAAGTAAGCAAAACAAATTTCAGCTGCTGCCTGAACACAATATATTGTGAGTTTATAGGAACTCGCAGTGCAGGAATACAGTATATGGGTAAGACATTAAATATTGGACCACTACATGATACCAGGAAAATATGGTACAAAAATGATACAATGAAGCATCCACTTCATCTTTGTTATCTTAAGCATTCTTGCCTCATATATTAAAGTTGTTCGGGCAAATTTTGACATGAATCTGCCTTTGTTGACGACTCTATGAGCATCATGTCAATAAATAACAAAATCACTGAGAAGTAAAATGTACACAAAGACTGGAAACAGCTGGGAGGGAGCAGCTGTAAAATTGACTGAACAATGACAACAATCTTATTTATTTTGGTTCATAATCTACCATAAAATGTCCACCATTAAACGGTGATAAACAGTTTATGTGGTTCTAAATATTCTGCGGCTTCATACAGGGATTCCCCTGCACCCACACACACAGCTGCAAGTGTAAGGATCTATGCGAACCTCGAGTTTTGTTTTAAACTACTTGATGGGTATAGTTTATTTTACTCGAGACTCGTCATTTATCACTTGTGGAGGAATTTATTTACCTAAAAATAAATAATAGAAAATATTGTTCCATGGTGTTTTGTTAAGAGGATTTTTATTAGGCAGCAAAAACGGCGTAAGGGCGTGCTTCTGTCAGTTCTTTGTGTTTGAGGTCTCGCCTTGGTGGAACAAAAGATAACATCTATACTCCAGTGTCAGTGGAAAATGCTACAAAATGCTCAGCAAGAATGTTTTGTGTTAATATCTCGGGAATTTTCAGGTCTAAACATATTCTGATAAACATTTCACTATAGAGTGTTTACAGACAAAACAAATAACCAAGACAAAGTAGAGTGTAGGCATGCATCACATTAGTTTGCTTACCTTTGTGACAAAACCACAAAAAATTACTGCTTCATGTATTTGTTGAAGTGATATTTTGAATTTTTTAAATACTGGTGTAGCTTTATATGATTTGTAGTTCAATAATATTATTTTTTTAACTAGTCCTCTGTGCAGCTCCTCAACTCAAGCCCTTGGATCACAGGAATAACCTCATAATTTGAATCATTGGCCCTGCCTGATATAAGCATTCCCCATTGTAACATAGAAGTAGTTTTGCTCCCCCCACATTCCTACTGTAAAATTTTCATAATGATATCTAATGCTATCTGTTGTGTCTTAAAGGCTCTTTTGGTTTTTGTTTGTTTTGCAGAGGTTATGGGTTGGGTAAGTGAAACTGAAAGTCTTCACAACTCTCTATCATTCAATAGTAGGAAGCTCAGTGACAACATCCATTGGCATTACCATTAATTTCTGTTCAATTCCATTTATATAGCACCAAATAGAATAGAATAGAATAATCCTTTAATTGTCCCACAAGGGGAAATTTGGTTGTAACAGCAGCAAGAAAGACACATATACAAACAAACAGTACACAGGACACAGAACAGAAACATACACAATTTTTCTTACATATTTACATATGGACAATGGTTACTACAAACAGAGTACTGTACAGTTATTAAATTAAATAAAAATTAACTGCAGATAAGAGGCAAACCAGGTTGTAGTGCGAATCGGTTGATTAAATTATTGCAGTTACAGCGCAGATGTAAACATCTATGTTTGTTGGCAACAATGACAACAACAGCTGCCTCAAGGCACATTATATTGTAAGATAAAAGACCCTATAATAATACAAAAAAAAAAAAGCTTTTCCAATTAAACCTGGTGTTGTTATTTTAACCAGCTCATGCATAAGTAATTTTGTTCAGTGATAGTATGTAGCTCTCCATTTAGAATGTGAAAGAAGCCACGATTTTGTCAGATTTCAAAGTGTAGCCCAGTCTTTGGATTGGCAGTTTCTATTCTCACTATAAGTAGAAAAGTAAGCAAGGAAAATCATGTGATGTGTCATAGACAGTATCACATTCAATACAGTAATGTGATTATGAGGAGAAATTTTAGGGGAAATTCAGTGCAGAGGGCAGAGAAAGTAAGAGGTTCTTTTTTTGTTTTGTTTTTTACTTTAAGGTACATTCAGTTGAGTGCATACAGGTTTATGCATGCTTCTGTGCAGGTGGGTTTTTTTTATTGTTGTTTGAATGAGAATCAGAGCTAGCTTTGCTGCCAGGTACTTTCATATGGGACAAGATTTCACCTTGGTAAAAAAAAAAATAATGAAGCACAATGCTTTCATTCATTAGGTATCAGTGATAACAACTTTGGGACAGCTTGATATTTACTTTCTTTGCAGAGGTATTTTTCTCTGCCAGATATACTTTCAGCTCAAGAACCATTCACCTCTACAAATAAAAAATACTTAATTTGTGCTTTTCTAAAAAAATCTTCATCCATCTGTGTGTCTTGGTATTAAACCTTTGACTAAGCTCTGCTTTATAAGAGGGTGACTGCATTCATGAAACTCGGATGTCAAGTTCAGATTGCACCCAATTAAATTAATAGACTTCTAATGTAAGTCAGGCTAATGACTACTATAAAATTACCATTCTGAGTCATCATTTCTCCAAGGAGGCTGCTGCTGTAAGTGCTGGTATTTTTGGTAGTCTAGTTGAGAGAAAGCCATTTTACAGAATGCAATGCTAAGTATCTAAAAGGAATCTTGTACACTAACCGGCCACTTCATTAGGTACACTAGTTCAACTACTTGCAAATGTCTAATTGACCAATCGCGTGGCAGCAGCTCTATGCACACAGACATGGGCTAGATGGCTGTTTAAACTGAGGATCAGAAAGGGACAGAAAGACATTTAAGTGACTTTTACTATAGCATGGTTTTTAGCTGCACCGAGTTATGAGCTTTGTGCTAATAGAAAGGCAATAGTAAGGACATCTCTGAATGTACAGCAAGTGAAACCTTGAAGCAGATGGGCTCAAGGAGCAGAAGACAACACTGGGTACCACTCCTGCCAACTAAAAACAGAAAACTGAGGATATAATTCACACAGGCTCATCAAAATTGGACAACAGACTACTGAAAACTAATTGCCTGGTCTAAAGGATCCAATCTAAATTCTAGAAGAATTTTTGCTGTGACATTTGGATGGTAAGGTCAGAATTCGGTATAAACAATATTAAAGCATGGAACCATTCTGCCTTGTATCAACTGCTCAGGCTGCAGGCTGATCCTTCAACGTTTGGTTAATTCCAATAGAATAACCAACATTGTCACTAAGGTCAACATGACGGTGAGTTCAGAGTACTCCAAAGTCCTCCACAGTCACTGAATCTCAATCCTACAGAGCACCTTTGGAATGTAGTGGAACTGGAGATTCCCATCGTGGGGGTGGGAGCTGACACACCTGCAGAAATAGCATGATGCTGTCATGTCAGTATGGACCAAAATCTCAAAAATATTTCCAGCGCCTTGTTGAATCTATGCCACAAATAAGTAAAGCAGTCCTGAAGTCAGAAGGGGGTCCATCCTCGAACTAACAAAGTATTCTTGATGAATTGTCTGGTGTTTATTTTATGACTATATTTTTAAAGCCAGACTGTGAAGACACAGTACACACTATGTCAAATTAAACTCCTCTAAAATCCTAAAAATGGTGTTAACTGCACACAAGAAGTGAAGTGAAAATTCCCATGAAAGAATGCACTACAGAAGAAGTATGAGTCATAGCTTTATACACTCTGATGCTAGCATGAGCCATTGAGCTTAGCAGAAGGAAAAAGCTAAGAATTTAAAATCAGATATTTGTATTTAAAGTCATATAACTCCATAATTCTGAGGCAGGCTCTATACTATGCTATGGTGGCAAATCTGGGTCAACTGCTGTGTATGCTGCTGGTGAGATAATAAGTCTTCCCACATGCTACCTCATACAGCTAATTTCTCATTTTCATTACATTGCCATGCCTCTGTAATGTGCTCTGGAATGCAAGTGCAGGTCTATATATATACAATTATTTTTTGTTTTGTTTTACTTTGTCATATAACATTTGTCTGAATATTGTGAGTTAGATCTTACTCAAAGACCTTGTGAAAGTCAGAGAAGGGAAGTTTTTCAAGAACCAGCTACACCAGCTTGCACTCTCAGAAGAGATCAGATTAACCTCAGGCTGTGAGACACAATCCTCTCTGATTGGTTCCTTGAGAACAAAAAAGGCGGAGCTTTCTGTGTGGTGTGATTACCAGTAAGTGAGGACCCATCCATATGGAAAGTACCTGGAGATTTCAGACAGGACAGGAGTAAACACGGGGTCAAGTGTAGTCAACTCTGTGTTTCTACATGCATTACTGATGTTGTGAGGACATAGATTTGTCAGGCTTATGTTTTGTCACTGACTTCCTTTGTGGGACAAAATGCAAGTCATTTTTTGTTTGTTTTGTTTGTTTATTTTTAACCATATAAATCATTGTATTTCAGGCTAATTTCTTGGGTTAAGGTAAGGTTAAGGGTTTTTTATATTAATGTCCTCTGAAGTGAGGGGACCATCACTATTAAAAGAAATCTCACTGATTTTAACAGAAGATAGCAGGATTCAAATTGACTAATATTCATACTCAAGCCATTCTGAATGTTTGTTTTTTATTTTGAATAGAGTCTAACAAAAATCAACAGATGTGCATTTTGCATGACACACTATGTAAATCCCCAGCACACACACAGAAATGCCACCACAAATACAGTTACACACAATTATTATTTTTAGTACACAAGGAAGTTGAGAAGCTTTTTTCATCATAAGTTCATAGACCTATTCGGGGAAATAGGGCAATGGACAGACACAAACAAATAAGCTGCCCTCATGTTAGTGCAGCTATACATTGTTTGTTTTACCTCACTGACATCCTCTCTTCTGTCACCATCCAGTAGGCACTTAAATGCAGCCGACTGATCAAAACAGTTTCAAATGACAACATCATGTCTACCAGAAAAGCAAAGTGAAATGTTTTCATTTCACTTTACAAAGTAAAACAATGCAGCTAAAGTTTATATATAATATTGGCTGCTGCACATAAAAATCATAGCGTTAAAAAAAAATAAGACAGGAGCACAAGATCAACTCCACCTCAACAACTAAAAGTTAAAAATGGGGATATAATTAATCCAGTTCAAAAATAATGCAGAAATTATTAATCTGATAAATAATAGTGACATTAGAACATGCAGTGAAAACCAAATGTACCTGCTGTATAAATATTTAAACAGTATAAGTGTGCTTTAACTATATTTACGTGTACATTTATGACATATTTCAGTTTTAACTTGTTGAAATAGTAGCCACCTCATAAACAAGGAGCCTTAACATTAAGTTTTGTTCTCGGGAGCTGTCATCCTAAATATAAACACTTTCATAGGAGTGTCTAGACAATGACGCTACGTTCAAGCACTGAATTTACTAAAGGAAATCGGAGACTGACGAAATATCAATAAGAAAATATTTCTAGGAAAAGATATGCTGTAGTTAGATTCAAAATTATCTGTTCATCTTTACAGCTACTGAAGCTGCGACGGTTCAGCTGTCAGTGAATATGAGGCAATTATAGGGATGTACACATTCCTGGACTGTAACAACATACTTCACTTTTCTGCATCGCAACCACCATGGTATAGAAATATAGAACAGGAAAAACTCTGGTTGCCTGCACTATTATGTTACAGATGTTTCTCTCTATTGTTTGTATGTCACCTTTTTTTTTTCTCAGACAAGTATCCACACGTTTACAGAAACCTAATTACATTTTACCAGTTTGTAGCTGACTGTAAGTCATGAGCAAAATTCTGATGTATGAGTTTACTGCACTTTACAGTGTGATAAACGCAACTTCCTCTTTTGGAATATCTTAGTTTCCATTTCTGGGAAACCAAGGTATCTTTTTGGGCACAGTCAGGCATCAGGAAATACACAATATGTTTTTTCACTATAGAGTTTAAATGTCAGATGTCAGTTCAGTGTGCATTTTATACAATTTATAAATATTATCACCCACGATAGACATTTAGTAAAGTAGAAAACATATTGTAATGTTTTAATGGCAGAAGGCAGAATTGTTACTGGGAGATTAGAAGCATTTTTTTATTTTATTTAAAGACCAGATTTTAATATGTCCAACATGGAATCTTGATTTATTTGAGGTGGTTAGAATCAGACACTCAAATGACTTGATGAAGAATGCTCTGGCCTGTGCTTAAATCTTTATTCTATGGCGCCTTCATTTTTAGCAACTTTGAATTAAAAAAAAAAATCACTGACTGTATTAGATTTTTTTTTTTTAAGAAAAAATAGGAAGCAAATAGTGGTCTCATTGTACAATGTTCTACAACCAACCACCAAGACCTTGTCCCTCTGTGGATTGCAGTGCTGTACAACATCATTTCCTCTTTTGCTTTCGAAGTTGTACCTACACCTGCAAATTACTTCAAAATGTTTCTCATACACAGGAAACTAATCTCTGAGCATCTGATTTCCAATAAATTTGAGAGGGAACTTTCCAGAGGTTCATATTAGTGCAGGGTATAATCCTGCATATACTGTTTCATATGAGTCAGCATATTTATAAAAGTATTTCCAATCTAATTGAACTATCTGAGCCACTTATTCTGTTCTAAAGAGAATTTATTATTTCACTTCCACAAAGTAGGATATTTCATCACATTTAGTAATAGCTGGGTTTTACCAGCACTCCATTTTATCACTAACGGTATTTGATGACTCTAACTGTTCCGACACACAGCAGAGTTTATAAACTGACAAGTGCACCAAACTCTGTTTAGAGAACCATTGGCATCTCTTTAATTTGCAGAGATTTTCAGGTAAATTTTCAGCTTACTTTTGTGCATTTTTAAAAACAGCAGAAAACAATATAACGCAACAGAGAGCAACCTGACACGATGCAAAAACACAAAAACAAAACAATGCAACACAATGCAACACAGAACCTCAAAGAAGCACCGCATATCTAAAATAAAAATAAAAAAGTCCTAAATGAACACCTTAACGAGAACGTTGCACAAGCCTTTCAACTTTTCACTTTAGTCAGGTGAAGCTCCTCACGTTATTTTCCCCGGAGTTCAGCCATTCCAGGATTGTGAGGCTGTTTAGTTGCCTGGGGTAATGTACTAGCTTTGATACCTTTGTTTTTGAAGATGTGAAACCTTTTGATTCTGAAACCTGTGGTAGAGTTTCTGCAACAGGCAGCACCTGAGTTTTTATCCCTAAGTGGGGTTTAAAGGGTTTTTTGCCAGCTTCACAGAGATTAGATGTGTTTGTGTTTGCTTTAGAGGTATACACTGAGTCAAATGGCTGATGAAATATTACAGTGTGGTGTAATGAGGCACATGACAGGAGGGGAGGAAATCCTGTGATGGAAAACCAGAACATGTGTTGCAGTTAAACTAGAGCTTCACACATGCATGTAGACTGTTAATCTTTCCCACTGTTTACATTTCAAAGTGCTCAGTAAAGCATCCCTATATGCTCATTTACCCAGAACACTCCATATCACAATGACTTTTACAGAACCTTGACAGAATTTATTTCATTTTACATAGTTAAATTTTAATAATTACATTTTAAAAGCAGTTTTATATAAACTGTTAAGTGCACATTAGCTGAATATGATTGTGCAGCTCTCCTTCATTAAATGGTAAATAACTAACTCTGCATACTTTAGCTTTTTTGGATTAATGGAGTTGGTCCCTAGGCATTGCACAGTGGCCGTCCATTGTATGATACCAATCCTTGGAATAGATTAACTGCAGAGAATGAGTTCCTCCTCCCAAAATAAGCCAAAAATGTGGAAGTTTTGCAGGATCATTGTCAAAATCACCAAACTCTAATGGAAAAATCCTGGAATTTACCTCTCTATTAGGGTTAACTTAAAAAAGCATCACTACCTTGGCTACATTCAGTATCATGTTTTTATGAAATATGCAGCTCTTACTCTATCAGTTACTGTGCAGCCTGACATTGTTTCCATGTAAATAATTGAATCCAGCTTTTAGCCAAGTTTAATTCTCTGTCTAGATCCTAAAACATAATAAAATTTGAAACAAAATCTGATAAAGTAACGATGTAAAGTTGTGTAGTTTTTCTTAAACTAAAGGCTTACAGCTCTTTTGTTAGTGTGATATCAGGAGACAGAGAAACACTGAATTCTGCTGTGAGTCACTGAATGACGTGTTTGCTCTGCTAACTGCCAGCGATTATATGTTGTGTGAGACAAACCTGTCATTAACCTCAGGGCACAGCAGCATGGGCTGAGCAACAAACTCCTCCTGAGCAAAGTTAAAATGGTTAAAAATAGGCACGTTGTTTTCTCAGGATTTGGTGAGAAAACTGAATGACTTCTTGACATTTTGCAAATTCACACATTCACATTTGTCACACTTACATGTCACATCAGAGACAAAAGCTTACTACCCAAAATACTACACACAAAAAGTAAAAAAAAAAAAAGAACATTGGATTCCAAGGTGTAGCTGGAAATCCAACCTTATAGCTATGATTCTTTTGTGCATATAAATGTGTGAAAACTGTACATGTCAGTCATTAGTCCAAGTCCCCTGCACAGGAAGCATTTGTAATGCGTCGCATTGGCAAGTAAAAGCAGTTTTGCACAGACTGATATGGCGTGAGAGCAAATAGTGATGCAAAACAATTGTAGTGGTAAGTAAAACTATAATCTTACCAAAGTGCAAATTTCCTGTTTGTTTCTGTCAAAACAGAAGGATTCCACATTCACAAAAGTATTCCTCTTTCATAAAAAGTAAGGGAAGTGGGGGACTTTTTGGCAGTAATAAGATCCAAATCAAGGACCCCATACAAGTACAAAGGAGACTAAAAGTGCAACAAATGGAAAATAAATAGTGTTGTTTCTTCTTCCGAAAAGTGTTATATGAGAATGGTGCTGCACTGACAGTAGTTTTTAGCAAAATATTGCAAATACTGAACTACAGACATGCAAGTATACCTATTGTTGGCCTTTTAAACCCACTCGCGTGCGTCACAAACTTCACAGTAAAGCAGAAATGAAATTACAATAATCTCTAAATGGCTTAGTCACACTCAGGTAGCTGCAGACTTTGGGCCTGTGTGAGGGCCTCTGTCTAGCATTTCCTATATTAGAGGAGCAGGGGTTTGTGGGATGTTGGAGCTGTAAACAGGAAGTTAAAAATGAGCAAGAGAGCCAGTACAGGAAGTGCATCTGTCAGAAAGAATTTATCATTTCCAATAACTCACTTCAGTTTGTTACCTGTTACAGTAAGTAACAAATATAGCGACATAAACAATACCTACTATTAGACTGTGAAGAAAATGTCCTTTCTCTTGTGCCTTGTCACACAGGTCTCTGTGTTTGTCACTCATAAAGGGCAAATCTGATAAATGCAGATTTAGTCTCCCAGCCACAACTAATGATAGAATTTTTGTAATTCTTTATTTATCCATATAAAGTGTCAGTGACACTCCCTAAACCTATCTTATCATGTATATACACATATATATATATATATATATATATATATATATATATATATATATATATATATATATATGTATATGTGTGTGTGTATGTATGTGTGTGTGTGTGTGTGTGTGTGTGTGTGTGTGTGTGTGTGTGTGTGCCTATGTGTGTTATGCAAACAAATATAGCAGTCAACTTGCGTATATTTCAGTGGATATATAAATGGTATGATGAGTGCTTTGAGTCATTTCTAGTTAGTGTTTGTTTTTCCTGTAAACTTTACCCTTGAAAACATCAAATTCACAACATGAGTTCATCATTCCCATCATTCAATATTTTCTAAGTCCAAAGTCCACAGAATTTTCTTTAATATGCACAGACATTTATATCAGCCTTGCAGGTTTTAGTAGACATAGATTACCATAATAGCTATTGCACAATATACTGTACTTGGCACTGAATACAAACAAGCTGCAGTAATCATGGTTGTTATATATAGAACAGCATGAAATTATCTCTGCCGTGGTCTTTTTTTATTCACTTTTTAATTTTCTTCTTTTTCTGTACAAAGTGGTATATTACTTATTCACTTCACCTTTAAGTTCAACTGAAATGTACAGCTGCAGGACAATTCAAATGTCTTCTGGAGAAAAATTTATGGTTAGTAAAGGCAAAGATTGAGCTCCGTGGCCACAATGACAAGTGGTATGTTTGGAGGGGTAAAGGTTAGCAATCTAAGCACAACAGAAAAGAATCCATACAGGTGAAAACACTGCATGCAAATGTAGCAAAACAAAGCACAAAGGACTAAGTGTCTCTACCACAGTAATTAACACAACCATATGAAAACCGAGAATATGAGAATGGCGAGCAGGAATGGATATTCTGCTGGTAATGAGGCGATAAGCCACAGGTGTTTGTGCTGACAGGCACTCAGACGGAGAAGGGCGTGGCTCTCCTGTGACTCACACATGAAACGAAAAGAAAACAAGTGACAAAAGGAAAGGGAAAATGGAGGAAACAGGGGGAGAGGTTTTGACTAGAGGCATGCTATTTATTAGTCCAAAATGGATTAATAAAATGTTGGTCATATTTGTACAATCTGTACATCTTTTTTCATTTGGAAGCCTTATATTTGCTTTATTCTATTGAATTTACCATAAATCTGTGAATTACACTTGACTCTTTATTTATTTTGATTTGTATTTATATATTTATGTATTTTCATGTATTTGTTTTTTTTTTTTTTTAAGTTTTAGTGCTGCAGAAGTCCTAAAGAGATTTCCTGCTGCACAGCTTTAACCTAAGCAAGAAGAACTGTGAACTCTACACTGAAAGACCCTGCATGGAATCAAACCCAGAACCTGCTTGATAGGAAGCAACAGTGGAAACCATTAATCTTTCTGTTGTTGAGCTCCCAGCAGGCCATGATCTAAATACTGAAAATCAATTCACTTTGTAGGCCAGATATTTGTTTTATTAAGTATTTGTTGTCATGTCTGTGAAGATTCTCAGTGATCCAGGTCATCGTAGTCTAAGGAGCTTGGGATGAAAAGCGTCTGGACTTCTTTAAGTTGCTTGAAGACGTTTCACCTCTCATCTTCAGTTCACTTCGGATGAGAGGTGAAACATCTTCAAGCAACTTAAAGAAGTCCAGACGCTTTTAGACTATTTGTTGTAATGATCTCCACAAAAGCAATAATTATATAAAATAATAAAATAACAATAGTCACAATGTTATAATAACAGGTTTGAAGTATGTTTGGTATTTAATGTGGGCTGATTAAAAAACCAAAAAGAGTATAATTGCAAATGAACATGAAAAAACAAGAAGACCCCCTCCCCCCTAAAAAAAAAAAAAAAAGTAGATCAACCCCTATTAAATGGGTTTAACATACCCAGGGTATCTTTCTTATTTGCGTACCCTGACATCAGCAATCAGTATATGCAGTCACATGAAGCTGGCAATGAACTTGATAAGATAACCCAGGTTTTCCCAATCCAGCAACAAGTCTGTTCATATAAAAGGGGTGGTACCGGCAGCATTTGACCAAAGTCAATTATCAGTAAGTATACTGACTACAGAGCTGCTCATTTTTTTTAAACTTTTTACAAAGAGATTAAAATAAAATATGGGGAAAATATGAATGCCAAACATAATATACAGTCTGAAAGACAGACAGAGCACTGCTATGAGTGTGAGCACTTTAAGTGCTTTGTTCAGTATGACTGGAAAAGACCTGCTATATTGATAAAGCTTAAACACCATCCCTACAGTGAAGCACGATGGCCACGATGGTGGCAGCATCAGGCTGCTGGGATGTTTTTCAGCAGCAGGATCTTGCACACTAGTTAGGGTTGAGGGAAAGATGAATGCACCAATGTAAACAAACGTCCTTGATGATTGCCTCCTCCAGAGCGCTCTGAACCTTGGACTGGGGAGAAGGTTCATCTTCCAACAGGGCAACGATACTAGGCACACAGTCAACTTAGCAAAGAAGTGGCTTCGGGACCACTCTGTGAATATCCTTGAGTGGCCCAGCCAGAGTCCAAACTTGAATCCAATTCTGGATTGATGAGACTCGAGGCTGTAATTGCTGCCAGAGGTGCTTCAACAAAGTATGAAGCAAAGGTTGTGAATACTGATTTATATGTTTTTTTTTTAAAATTAATTTTGAAGAATTTCAAACATACCTGTTTTATGTTTTAGTTTAATACATTTTAGAATAAGCGTATGGGGATCTTGAGAAATTCTGTAAGAAATGAATTGCTGTGAATGCTTTCGGGGTGCACCTTAGATACAGTATGAGGTTTAGCATTGTCTTGCTGAAAAATGCAAGGCCTTCCCTAAAAAGGAGTAATCTGTTTTGCTGTAAAGCCTGTCTATACCTTTCAGAATTGTGCCTTTCTGTGATTCCTTTTCAGATGTACAAGCTGCCAGTTGCACAGGTAGTAATGTACCCCATACCATCATATATGAAGGTTCTTAAACTGAGGCCTGATAATAAGCTGGATTGACCCTCTCCTCTTAAGTTTGATGATGTGTCTATGCTTTCCAAAAAGAATTTCAAATTTGATTAATCTGACCAGTTATCCATTTTGCTGTATTATGCTGCTGAGATGACTGCACAGTTTCTGGATCATGTCAACATCTAGCCCTTTCTTTGCATGACGGAGCTTTAACCTATATTTGTGGACACAAACTGTGTTCACAGACACTCATTTCTGAAAGTGTTCCTAAACCCATGTACTGATTTCCATGACAGGATCACGCCTAGTCTTAATGCAGTGGCGCCTGAGGGCCCGAAGATAATGGATATGCATGACTTTAGATACTATTGAAAAACCTTGTAGGAACCAGCTATTTATGCACAGAGGTCTGAGGAATCTTCCAGGAGTGGCAATGCTCTTTTCCATAGAACTGTATAGTAGGAATGTATTTAATAATCTGGAATCTAATCTCCAGAGCAGGTTAGGTTTGCAACAGAAGTTACTCTGGTGACTTACCCCAATATAAAATGAACCAACAAAAAGCACTCAGTTAACTCTGAAGCAACCTGGATATGGTGAAAGCCTGCTTTATAGTGCAGGCCTGAGAACAAAAAACGATTGTTTGTCTGGTCTGAAGCAGGCTAACTCTCAATTTCCACGTCTTCCACAAAAAATTCTGCCAGAATAGTAAGAATATCCTCACTTAATCTACTTTAAGCTTTGTACCAAGAATGCACAACGGACACAGCAGAAGGGTAAACAATAAGAAACTCAAGGGAGTTGTTACAAAATAAAAACAGGAAACAAAGCACAGCAGAAAATCTAAACCATTACAGAGTGTTTTGGCTGATTGGCTAGCTAGCTGCAGGCTAGTTGATTTGGTAACTGATATGATCTATTTGGTCTGCCTGTATTTCCATGGGTTTTTTTGTGTCCAGGTTGTGTAGCCTTTGTTTGATTTGGGTGTTTTGATCTGGATCCTGTTTGTGGACTCGCCGGGGCTGCTTTTGGTTTGATTTACTCTGACATGTTTTGTCCTGGGCTGGAGTATGTCAGACTCTTGTAATTAGGCTCATTACCCAGCATTATCACTCATGCGTACCAACTGCATGTTTCTGTTTGCCCTCTTGCATGTCACTGTTTTTCTTTGCTGTGGGTTGTTTAAGTTGGTTTTATTTCCTTCACTTGGGTTCACTTGTGGTTTGTCCCCTCTTTAGCTTGGATTTGTGAGTTTGACTCTGGAGTGGCTAGCTTGATTTGCCTCAGTGAATCTGGTGGTACATGCTGGCTTGGACTATTCTAGAGTGGCATATCTGCCTCAGTGAAGCTGATGTAACACTGAGCCAAAGAGCTGCAACAGTGTGCCTGACACTGCGCTGCTCACATGTAAAGATGCTTTGATACATGACTAAAACAGCTCATATGCTGTATGTGCGTAGACATACACTGAGACAGCAAGAGATTCTCTTAGAAAGCCACATCCTTCTGAAGAGCAAAGTCTTTTTTTTTCTGCAGTCATCAAAGGGAGAGCGTGTATAATAGGAAGCACTCTACATTTTAATGAGGAAACATGAATATGATGTTAAAAAGTAAAACTGCACAAGGAAACATGCCATGAATAGAATATAACAGGAAACAACAGCTTCCCTACAACTCAGTTTTTAGCCAAATTCTTCTCTTGAATGTTGTGCACACTGTGGGGTATTTCCACTGATACCGTGTGCATATTGATGGGGCCCAAGAGAACAACTTCCTTAAAGTGGACTTGCCCTCACTCACCCTTACAGAGATGAAAAAAAATCTTCCTTTTGTTCTCTCTGAATTTCTGTCCTGATGCTAGATATGACTAACCAGTGTAGCAGTGTATTCTTCTTATATTTCTTTTTCCCATATGGCAAATACAACCGCAAATCAAAAGTCATATGCCCATTTCTTTCTAAATTTTGTATCCGACATGTCAAAGTCACAAGCAAATACGCGATTGATTGTGTGCATATTGGATTGGATGCATATACAAACAGGATTAAAGACAAATTCAAGTCTTCTTGTCCTGTTCTTGTGACTAATGCATAATTCTAATTGCACTCACCATGCATTTTGCTGCGATTCTTGAAAACCATTCAGGCAAACATAAACTTAAGGTTAAAATAAATTATTTCAAACACACAAAACAAAACATGCTATGCTAGTAGGCACCATAGGAATATTCATTAGAATTTGCTAAACAAAACAGCGGTCATATAGGCCTAGTGACTTCCCAGGAACCCTAATCCCTTACCACTTCCAGCAATTATTGAAAAACTAAAATGAAAATATTAATTTGATAGGTGGTTGTTGTCAGGGAATACACATTTTTCTCTTGTGACCAATAGTTGCCAGGAGGTCACCGACTGCTCTCTAGGCCTGTGTGAATAGGGCTTAACCAAACTTACATCTGCAGTTCTCTTCCCTAGCTCTGTGGGAGAACAGCAGCTTTACTGTTCTCCTTCAGACAGAAAAGGCTTTGATGAAACCTTTATGCTAATGCTGCCAAGCAACAAGGAATACTTAACCTCTGAACAGCAGAAGCTTTAGCAGATAGATAACTAGATATTTCCTTCCAGAGATAATGGAAAGCAAAACCAGACCGAACATGAAAATTAATGTTTAATGTTAATGCATTCATCAGCTGGCTAGAGTTCAGATTGTTGGAAATCTTGCTCAATGACATCGTGTATTACAAGCAGGACTGAGTCATTTCTATATTTTTTTTCAACTGCAGTTACTAAAGTGTGTAGATGCATCACAAAAAAATGAAGATTATTGCATTAAGCAGCAGCATCGCAGCCTAACGCTAACTAAAATTAACGTTGTTATGAGAATAAATATCCTGGTATATTTATTAAATAGTCTAGTAAATGTGCATACATTCTAGGCATTGTCTGTGGAAATTTTTTACACAGCATATTTACATTGTTTTATCATAAAATTTCTCAAAAGCATTCCAGAGTCAAAGCTGAGCACATCTTGTGTCATTGTTGCTTATCTCTTTTAAGTACTGAACATTAAGATAAGACATTAGATGTATAATGCTCTAAGCATTACGTATGTAGTTTCTCTGCAGCTGTCTGCAGCTGGGACTAGCAAGGCCATTGTGTTTCCTTTCCCCAAGAGCACTGTTGTACCCACTTCTGCTTTGAGGACTCAGCAGTTTATGACAAACTGAGACTACCACACATAAACAAACCTCTTCATCATGTTTTCTGCTCTGTTTTGACCTCAAGTAACAGAAGATTACAGGAGACATCATTAAAATTGAAGACCTAACTTACAATCACCCATGCTCATCTTCAGTTTTACCATGCTTGTCATGCTCTTTTCATGCCTATATTGTTTATTAGACTAATATATAAAGTATGATGTGTATGTATAATTATATGTACGCAGTATTTTTTGTGCTGCTGGCACTGAATTCAAATTTAACACATAAGAAGTATTTTTCACTCATTAATATTTGGTTCATGAGTATTTGTAGCTGGGTGTGAAATTTTAAAAATGCTGCATTTTGTTTTTATCTCAACTCGACGTGTTGCATCGCATGTCTCTCTTGAGTTTGAGGTGTGGTTTGTTGTAAATACCTATAAAGCTTGCATTTTCTCAAAATTCTAAGGTGTAAAAAAGAATCAAAGCCTGATAACATTTTGATGATGGAAGTGAAAAAAAAATAGAAGTTATTGTCGTACTAGAAAACCCAACAGTAAAGACTAAGAAGAATCTCTTTATAGCCAAAGGTTTGTTGTATTTAGAGGAAAGCTGGTCATATCCTTTAAAGGTTTTGCATGCAAAGTATTTGCCCCTGAAGCTATGTATGTATATATATATATCTGTGTGTGTGTGTAATATATTAGTGACATTACATTACAACAACAAGTACTTTAATACTTATTCCACTTTCATCAGCAGTATCATCAGTCAGAATCAGGCAGATTTTCATGAAGTTAAATTTTGCCACAAGCATGAATCAGTTTTTGCATTTTACTCTTCCTACATGCACATGGTTGTGTGCGTCAGGAGTCAAAACTAGGAAACAGATGTGTTCTGATATCTCTGTGATCATCACTCATGTAGAGGGTTAGCTGCCACTGACTAATCCCGACTGAACCCACAAGCTTTGTGTACAGCTATCTTATGTAAAAAGAGAATATCCACTAGGAGATACTGATTATGAGTTCTGTTTTGAAAAGATGGCTAATCTGTTTGTCGCTATAGCTGTACCGTGCATTGTGAGGCACAAGGAAGTCAGAGTCTTTGTGGGGAAATTTGTTATTGTGACATATCGCCTTTTACAGAAAGCTTTCTTGTATGTAATGTTTTAACCATCCATGTATGGTGTCTGTGTGTGTGACAACACACAATAAATGAATAGAGAAACACCAGAAAATGCTTTTCTTATTTTGTTTTTGTTGTTTTTTCTTATTAATAAATTATGCTTAAAAAGGTTTTCCAGATGTACTTTGCAATTTGTGAGTACAATGTGGTGCAACAAAAAGAAAAAGTTATCATATAGTTGAAGATAATACAGTTTCTGAAACATCTGTATAGTATGTGGAGGGGTGGGATGATTCATAAAATAGTAGCCGAGGGTCAGCAGGATAGTGGGTGTAATTTAAATCTATATTATAATAAAGCAGCAACTTTTATGGATAAACAAACAAAAAATAAAAGCCTGTGTGAAAGTGCCAAAAATCACAGCTCCTGAAATAGAGACTATAGGCAAAGCAAGTCCATCTCCATGCCCACATTTCCATAAGAACATTAACTTATGTACAGAATCACAGAAAAATGTCTTAGTTACTATAGCTTATTTCTGTCTACCAGTTCAAATGAAGACTTAAAATTTTCATTATTAGTGGTGTGGCTGTTTTAACTGACATGTTGCACCACTAAAGGCTACTATAGCTTCCTGAGACCCTTGATACTTATATGGGGACATTGCATTGTGGCTTTTCTGCACCCTCTACTTCATTTTGCTCAGTAAAGGCCACATAATGAGATACTTTATTTTACGTTTTTAAAAGATTACTTTCTATTCAAATATTAAGGTTATTTTTTTGAACTTATCAGATTCAACTTTTGCCAAATAGAAGAGAAATTAAAAAAAACATCCCAACCAAGAGTTTAGGTTTGTTTTGGTGAATGAAGAAAATCCAGCATTTTATTAGTTTGCTAAAAAAGCACTAAACAACATGTTTACATGTCCTTGTTCATATACATGTCAAGATCTAGATTTTGCACAGAGACATGAAGTTCACTAAAAGTGCTGCTGGAGTCATAAGTGTACATTATTTACACATGCAGGTGCTGTTGTGAAAACCTGAGTGTCTAATTCAGCAGAAATTCACCAGACTTAACAAGTTCACTTTTTCTTTTTAAGTTATGATTTACAGGAACATCTGTTTTTATATACTGACAACTGCAAGTAGTTTCCATTTTTGTTCTACTTGAGTGTATACATTGTTTTGCACTTGTGGAAATGTAGTTATTTTGTACTCTATACTTAATATAAAAACTTATTATAGGCTAGCCAAAGTTTTACATCAATTATATGTGAATACTTTTATGTATGCTCTTTGTCGATAACACTTATATACTTGCCCCTTAAATGCAGGACATTTTTTTTCCTGTGGTTCACTTTTCACACAAACAGCACTCAATACAGGAAGAGAATAGACTGGAGGTCTCTGACCACAGCATCCTGAATATGTCTCCTCTTGGCCCTAATACAGAAAGAACTCTGTTACACTAGTTGTATGTGTGAAAAGCAGCAGTGAGGAAACTATGTGCACACCTGGTTCCTGCTGTGTTTTACACAGTAGGTAGTGTAGTCTGAAGGAGTCAAACCACAAACCATTTTTACAAGTACTTCCTATATAATCATAGTGTGCCCAGCGTGAGTGCCACTGTTGCCAAAAATCGTAATCAAAATACTTTTTCAAATTTAGTGTTAAATTTTTATTGTTGAAATTGCTTCTTATTAGCAGGAATTTCTGACAATTGGCCCTAAGTACTTAAGAAATGTCAACAAACTGTTGGTTGAATGACTGCAATGCACCAAAATTGCAGTATGGTTCTTTGATTACACAAACATTTTTAAGAATACGTCATGTAACAATGAAGTCCCTGACCTGCCTTATAAAACTGAGATGAGGCATAAAGAGATAATGAATCATGGCTGTTGATACTTGGACTTTAGTGGTGCATAATCCAAATTTTAAAAACAGGAGCACACTTGTTTTCCCACAAACCAGTTGCTACTTGAACCATTAAAGTGACTGTCCTGAATCACTGTTGGCGCAGCCTAAATAATTATCTTTAGACACTGTACCTTCATACTGAAGGTAACTGATAGCACTTTTATCAGGTCAGGTGCAATACACAAAATGCTACTTCCTTGTTAAAACTACTGAAACCAGCATTACAAAAAGTGAAGCATTCCTTTACCACATTACACTCCGAGGAGCTAATTCATTCTCTTCTTTTAGAAACAAAAAATACAATCAAGACTTTGTTGATAAGTTAAGTCTGACCTGTCCTGATCCTGAAAGGGGCAGTGGTGTTCTTAGGCAAGGGAATAGTAGATGCAATAGAATCAACATGTGTCATGGTTGTGGATTAGGCTTTAAGGGTCTATGTCAGGATTCCCCAATCCCAGTCCACGAGGGCCGGTGTCCCTGCAGGTTTTAGATGTGTCCTTGATCCATCACAGCTGATTTAAATGGATAAATAACCGTCTTTAAGTTCTCCAGAGGCCTGGTAATGAACTAATCATGTGATTCAGGTGTGTTGACCCAGGGTGAGATCTAAAACGTGCAGGGACACTGGCCCTCGTGGACTGGGATTGGGGACCCCTGGTCTATGTAAAACATTCAGGGAAAAGAATTTCTCAAAAGAACAAAAGACTGTAGTACTGATTACGAAACAGACTAAACACTAAATATACGACAATTCATTGACCTGTACATAGGACATTAGTGCAACTGAAGTGCATGTTGAACTTCTAAAGAGTGCACACCGTATAATACTGAATTATGTTTACAAAGCAGATCTGTATGCTGTAGCAGAAAACAGTCATACATTTTCATTTTAGTTGAACTTTGAGCAACACAAACCTGCTATATGAAAGTCATTTTAGACACCTTTTGTTCTCTTACCTTCAAACCACTAAGAGTTAAAACTGTTACTTCTCTCTTTCTCTACAGATGGAGGAATCCACCCCGGCTGGACTACAGTTCTGACTCACACACGTGTATGAATGTGTTTGTGTTGGTGTCTGTGTGTGTGTGTGCCTGCAGGCGTGCAGAAACCATTTGTGTGTGTGACCAAGTGTGCGTGTGTTAATGAGTTGTGTATGTGAGTCTGACTGTGGAAGACATATAATTATCTGAGCATGTGCTTTTGCCAAGTTGTGGAAGGCACCGTACTTTCCGTGTACTGCAGATGAGCACACGAACACACGCACGCACACAAACACAAAAGGAAAAGGAAAGGGAAACAACTTTATTTCATTTTTTTGAGATTTTATGCCAATAAACAAACTGATGTTTGATCAAATACAGATCTCATAAAAATAAAATATATTTGCTAATAAAATATATTTTGCTTCTATAATTTCTTTTCTGAAAGATGTACATAAAGAGATTTTATATGCTTCACTTAGATGTTTCACTAATACTTCCAAATAAAGTGAGCATATTGGATGTGTGTGGATGTGATATAAAAGCCTTCAGCTGAGTATGGCAAACAAGTATCTCTCAAAGTCATAGTCTTTAGGCATAAAATTCAGCTGCAAATGGGCTACTGGGGAAAAATAGGGGGATTCTGTTTTCTTTTAAAAAAGAAAACGTACACATGACTGCTTCAAACAGAAAGTCTGACCTTTACATTGGTTACACATTCACAGTTGTTCATATTAACAACTAAATTCTATTTAAATAAACAACTTTCTAAAACCAAACATATGCAAATTAGAATAAAAAGATGGTTTCTATTGACAAATAATCACACTGCTCTGATTTTTTGATTAAATTGAATGTAAAAAGCTTTATTTAAAATTGAAGCAATAATTACAATATGTTCAGTGTACAGTTACAATATTAACAAAAGACAAATTTGCTACAATTTTACTGGGTCATTTGGATTGTTTGTCTCAGTTCTTGCACAAACAACCTCCATCCAAGAGATGCATTTCTGTACAGCACTTGCAGCAAAAGCAAAATAAACCGCTATGTCTCTGGGTCCACTATACTGTGTGTTTTATCTTTTTAACAATTCCACTGATTTTTTTAATCTTATTTTCCTGTCATGAGAAGAGTCTTAATAGTCTGGCTTCTTTTGGCATATCTGTTAAACATTTCATAAAATGCCTATGGATAAATGTACTATGTAATTTTTCCATGTAAATAATTAGAGTGGAAAAGGTGTTCGTCACACCTTCAAAAACCAGAACATTTCAATCAGGGGTTAGAGCCACCTTAAATTCCAAACAAAGGCAAACTGATGCAAACTGAAGTTTTCATAAATCTAAAAGTTGTAATCACAAACTCTGAAGGTAGCGCCTATAATTGTTGGCATCAACATGCATGCATCACTGGACCTCAACTGTATTTATTCATTCATAAAAAAGCCTTTGCTATTCCCAAACAAAACAAAACTCAAGACAACAAACAGAAACAGGGGAGATTTTAACTTCTCAGCCTATGCAATATCAATTCTGGAGTATAGTGGATAATAATTTTGCTGTTGATTTCCCACCTAGGTTATTGTCTAGCCTGCCTGTCTAGTCTTTGATTCATCTGCAAATATGTTTACCTTTCAGCAGCCCAAACGTGCCATAAATTATGCCAGTCTACTAAGGAATGCCTCAAAAAGAACATGTTGAGGGTTATGGATTTGATTAACCATGAAAGGTCATATACAACAACCCAAATATGATCCCATTTAAAAGTTATGGGGGGATTAGAAAAGTGCAGCAATATCAGTAAAACCCTTAAAAACTTTTGCAACTTTAGACATTTAGCAAGGACAGTTATAACAATTATACAAAACACCTGCTAAAAATGATTTCTGCCGAAGGGGACCAAGACCAACGGTGACTCTCTTTCTCCACACATCATTACATCTGTTCATGCTTTTGTCAAATTCATGACTGAAAAATTCTTGTCATGTCGACCACCTTTATCAGTCGGCGCTGAAGATGTGCCAAAAAAGCTAACAATTTGCAACTTGCTTTTTCACATAACTGTATGTAGATAATAGCTGTTATCTTAAAGCCCCAAAGAGCACAGCACAATATGCGAACGCAGCCTGAGCAGTGTTAAAGCGAGTCAGTAAAACCCTGAATGTAATACAAGTGTTTCTGTGCTCTAACACCTACAAATGATAGGCGGAGAATCTGCACATTGCCAGGTTTCCATATCAGTTTCATAAGCCGTTAATTCATCTTTCAGTTTCCTCCCTGCCATGCTCTTCTCTCACACTCCAGCTGTAATACAGTACTTCAAAATGAGGTTGTAGGTTTCACATGGCACGATATCAAAAATCAACACGCAGTTACAGCGATCTCAGTGTCACAGCAGAGACAAAGCAAAAGCACTTAGGTTTGGTGCACACGAACACACACCTGGAACGTGTGTAATTCCAAACAGAGACAAATCAGAAAAGGTTACATGGTATGCAATACATTACTCCAACAGGAAAAGATAGAACAAGGAGGAAATACAACCAGAAACAGAAAGTAGTGTAAAACAACTTTTGCATTTTCTGTTTAGGTTACGCTGTGGCAGTTTTGCTAACATAAGTGGACAAATGTGGTTCTCGGAAATAAACAATACATTGGTAAGAGCTCTTTGTGGTTTTCTGTGATTATGTTATATCTCTTTGTATCATTTAATGTATTTTTTATGGCCATTAATGTCTCTTTGTTGCGATTTTTTATTTTAATCTTGTAGTGGTATGTTTCTAGTAGCCCATAATACCAATAAGCCAGATGTGTACGGTGATGTTTATATGACAAATATAATCTATATGACACTGCTGTCAGAAGTGGATTTTTAACAATACAAGTACAGATTATTCTAATGACTTTATCCACTACAAGTAATGCTAAATATCTTTAGATAATGCCTGCAAAACCTTCAATTAGTGACCAGTCCTAAACCATCTCATCATATCATAGGAGAAAGCTTGAAAATGATTACTTATAGCTGATGAATAGCTATTAAAATGTAAGATTACACAGCTGACAGAGTAGCTGAAATTCTTATGTAGCAGTGATAAATACCGGCACATTAATGTATCAGTGATTTTCAGTGGTGTTGACACAACTGTGCAAACGTACATTTGATTATTGCTGTGTTACAACAAACTTTTGGGCTAACCTCACAGGGAGTCGTCAACAGTGATTGAACTACGTTGTTTCTGAAGTTTTAAATCAAACACATGTATCACACATAATAGCACAGTACATCTCCAAGGTTGCTCACAGGGGCATAAAAAATACTTCCCTATTTTTGTTTGTGTCATGCTTAAACAAACATGCACACTAGGCAATGTCATTTTATTATTATTGGTACCGATCAAGTTAACGTATATTATGTCAATGAATTTGGGAATATTCAACTTGTACCATTCAAACCAACATGGAAAACATGAGTTGTACACAAATATAATTGGTCAGTGTTCACATTGGACCTTTGAAATACAGTGTTTAATGCTTACTACTCCAACCAAACCTAGTCAGTCTGCTTGCTTGGTAAAGTTTGTCAGAAAAGTTCAAGGAGTTGGCTGTGCACCATGCTTTAAAGGAGGTAGGGATATTGTGATTATTCTCAAAAAAGCCAGTTAAACAGAGCGTCTGTGTCTTTTTTCCTCTAATTTTCATGAATCACATCATAAGAAGTATTGGTTGATTTGGTTTCCCACCTCCAATAAACTGTAGTGCACAGTTGATTCCTTCAACTTTCCTAGTAGAAGCATGCACTTTTGGTATTATAAAGTGCTTCGGTTAAATGTATTTTTGCATAATCCTTTGACACCACATTATATTCAGATAGCAAACAATGTTCAAAGTCAAGAAAATGGACTGATGTATATTTACCCTCAACATTCAAATGGGAGTAAATTCTGATATTTGTAAACACAGACAAGAAGAGAACTTTTCGGATGAAAAGCCTCCTCTCTCAGTGTACTCAGTTGTTTGTATTTACTTCAGATTTAATCAGGATTAAGTGGTAACATTTATTTTTTCGTAACATAACCCAATATCTATTTTTTTAAAGGATCATGAATTCTTACATTTTAACACAACAAAAGTTATCATTGGCATCAAGAGTTCAAAGATACAAATACATGTTTTTAATCTGAAGCCTCTATTTCCGCTGTTCGCTAATCACTTAGTTATTTAAGAGTCTTTGACTTGCACTATTCAATGTTTGGTGTTTGTCCAAAACTCAACTAACTATTTAATGACCTGGCAAGCGTATGGAGACTTGGCCAGGTCTGAATCACTGTGCTAATATACGGATATCGTGACCTTGTCAAGAAACCATTGCACTCTGCCTGCTAATGGTAAAACCAGATGCTTAACGAAGAAGGTGGAAGACAGTAATGGTTGATTCGTTTAAATTTAAAGGTTGCATAATGCATAAACAAGACACTATGAAATGACACTATTTAATAGTTTTGTTGTTCACTTTGTTCATCAACACCACTCTGCTAACTGGATTTCAACTTAGTAACAATTCCTCCAATTTTGTTATTGAACAAAAATGGAACACTCACATTCAGATTTTGGTTATTAACACACTCTTTTTCTTTGCTTTAATGCTGAATACAAAATGACCAAAGAAGAAAACTGTTATTGCATTTTGATGTCATCTTGTAGGAAGCCATGGACACAGATAGTATTTGGTGGTATAACCCATTTTTGAGTTCTCTAGTGGAGACTGGAAGACTTGTATCTACTACTGCAGGAAGTTGGTTCAATATCATCTTGTGTTATGATTAAGGGTTTTTTGATAAAGTCTAAAAGATGCAGATGGTAAAATCTACTTGGGTGGGCTCAGTTCATTATCAGGTTGTGCTATATATTATGTACCAATTGTTGTTAAAGTAGTCATGAAACACAGTGATAAAACATCAATTTTGCAGTTTTAGAAGACAACAAATTTCTATGCTATATATGTTTAGAAAACAAATGAAGATTCATACAGATGTCTCCTGCTATATATCAGTAACTTAAAAGTACCTTTTAAGGGATAATAATCCAGATTATAGATCCAAGAAAAACATAATAACCAATTCATTTGCCACAAGTATTTTTAAAAACAAGTTGGATACTGATGCAAGTCTGGTCCGGCTGATTCCTACAGAGGTCATGAGTCTGCTGCATGATGGCAATGAATGTGATGCAGGTGCAATTCCAAACCAAAGTCATCCATTTTGACAGATATTTTGACCTGGGGTGAACATAATCTTTGTACAAAAAAAAATTGTATAGAAAGCTAGCGAAGTAAACGAGAAACTGTTCAAGGCACATTTGAATTTCCACAGGCGTCATTTTGCAGAGGCATATTAAGGTATTGCGACTGCCCCTGCCCACAAAGAATTGCAAAATCTTGCCTCTTTGGTAGCATCACAAAATCTTTGAGGCCATGACGGAAAAACATTGGTGCAAACACAAAAAAGGATTAGAGTTCCAGGAGACAACAGGAGTCTTTTTCGCAAATGGAAAAGCAGAGAGTAGAGGCTAAAAATGAGTTCCCCCCAAAAAAAGTAGATCCAAAAACAGTTAGTAAAAAAATGCTACGTCTGCCGGGTTTCTAGGTCTACCACTCTCATTTTAAACCTGGGTGTCCTGGGTGTTTGTATTGCCTTGTATCCAAATCCATCGCCCAATCAGTATCAGCAGTAGGCCTACACAGATAAGGGTGACAGGCTCCTGGTGGATATGAGGCACTATGTTCGGCAGGAGAACAACCGGTCTAGGTGCCCTCTGGAACAGAAAGAACAGAGAGAAGAAGAGATATTTTAGTTAATGACAGTTATGCTTCATAGAATACACATGTGACTGCATTAAACTGTAACAAAAACACAGTTATTGAAACAAAAGCTAACTCCTTGTTCTTACTAGAATATCTTGTTGTATATATGTGGGCTTATATAAAATCAACCCAATGCTCCATGAGTTGGTTAACAAGTCTGGTGTTACTTAACTGTGCTTCTTACTGAGTTATTTGACAACAACAACTCTGTTTGAGATGTCTTAAATATTCACTTTAGAGCTTCTTGATGTGGAACTATAGACTAATCATTGTCTAATCAAGAGAAAAAGGTAAGTATTTTAGGGTGAGGGTGCTTGATGCTAATCCTTGTGCAAGTAATTAACAAGAAAGTATTTATTGTATGCAGTTTTATATGCCTAAACTTAATAAAACTGTTAAACTGTTTTATTAAACAACATGTACAGTAAAAAAAAAAAATTATTTCTACATGAAGAATTTGCATTAGCATTTGCATAGTGTGTTGCCATATCGCAAAATGTTCTGAGTGTGCAGTGATGTAGATCTAAAGCTCATGTAAACACCCTGTGATCACTTGACGTTTTAAATCAAAGGGGCAGACACCTACTGTATGTTTACGTCTACAGGAAGCACGTAAGTATAGTTCTCAACATCCTGCCACAACTCTCTTTTTACTCTCTCCATCTCCAGGTGTGAGTGCATTTTTGAATGTACGTGTTTATATGTATATGTCTTCTTATATTTTGGGTTCATATGAAAGCTTCTGATCTTTCAAGTTCTGACTTTTTTAAAATCTTTTTTTATATGTTGCATGACAGCAGAATTTATACAGGTGATCATACTCTGAGAATATTAACTACCTTTACATGAGAGCATACATACACATTCCCAGAACAAAGAATGTGGTACTGTAACAAAAGCTGTCACAGTCCTTTCACTCCAGCACACACTTTTAATTAACAGTAGCTAACCTGAAAGTTTGCTGCAGCTGATATTAGCAGCACTTCAAAAGCCCCATCTACTGCCCAATACTGCCTGATAAACTCCATGTTACCGTTTGAGAAAAGCCCACAGCAGATGTCAAACATTAATGCTGTATGTATTCTACAGTGACAATGAAATGGTTCAGTACAGGAATGTATTAAAATGGTAATTTAATGTTGCACTTCCATACAGTAGTGGAAAACCAAGCAAGATACAAAGATGTGAAACAGGAAAACCTCTAAGGTTAAGCTTAGGAAATGCCCGATACACTGACTGAAACTCGACAGCAAGTGCCGAAATGCCAAACATAACTGAAGATGATTGGTTTGATATAATCTGAGCACAGAAGATGTTTTTACAAACACATATTGTGCAAACTGTTAAAATAATAAAATAAATAAATAAATAAATACTAATGAAATTAGTTATATTTGTCTTCTGTTACTGTTACATTTCATAGTTTCTCAACTTCTTTGTGAATGAGGGTGTGCTACTGTGCTCCTAATTAGTTAATTGCTTTATAAACTGTTCAGTCAACTCTGCTAAAAAGAGAATTGTCAATACAGCGAGTAAATTAAGTACTGAACATGTCACCAATTTTCTATGTATTTCTAAATGTGCTGTTGACCACATGAAGAAAGGGAGGTGCAACAAAGCATGACACCAGCTGAAATCTATTAGTAATTAGAAAGCAATCCTGCCAATTTTTGCAAATTAAAATCAGCTGCTTCAGTCCCAACTGATTGGCCTATAAAAACGTCTCATTACCAGGTGTTACACAAGAAACCTCTTGTGATCGATAAAGTTACTGAGCAGACCTTTGTAGCCTTGATGTTGCGAAACATTCTGATGGTGCTGGTTACAAAAGAATTTCTAAACTACTGAAGGTTCCAGTGAGCACTGTTGGGGCCATAATGTGGAGTTGGAAAGAACATAATTTCACTGTGACGACCACAACCAGGTGCTCCCAGCAAGAAGAATGAAAAGAGTTATCAGAAGTGTTATTTAAGAGCTAAGGAACATATGTGGGGAGCTACAGGAAGATCTGAAATCAGCAGGTACAATTGTTTCAAAGACAAAATAATAAGTAATGCATTCAGCCGCCATGGCCAGTGTGCTTGCACACCACGCGAGACTCCATTGCTGAAGAATAAGCATGTCGAAGCATGTTTAAAGTTTGCTGAACAACATTAAGACAAGCCTGTGAAATACTGGGAGAATGTAGTCTGGTCAGATGAAACCAACATCAAACTCTTTGGATGCCATAATACACACCACGTCTGGAGAAAATAGGGCACTGGATATCAACCCCAAAACAATTTCACATAACTGAAGTTTAGAGGTAGGAGCACCATGGTGTGGGGCTGTTTTTCAGCATACGGCACTGGCACGTAATTGAAGGACGGTGGAATGGAAAAATGTACCAGGATATTGTGATTAAAAAAATCTGCCGCAATCTACCAGGATGATGATGATGATGATGTTGAAACGAGGGTGGACCTTTTTAGAAGGACGATCGTCCCAAACACACTGCCAAGGAAACTCTCAGCTGTTATCAGGGATTCCCAGGGAATGGCTCACAGTAGTCCAATTCCTTGGAATCGTTATTTTGCCTGCCTATTGATCCCACTTATCGGTTCTTGCAGTCTTGTTACATTAAGCTGATTTTAGTTTGTGTGTAGGAGGAAAATAGTGTTGCAGTCTGCAGCATGGATATGGACATTACTTTTATTTTTATTGCACAAGGATGAGAGCGTGATGGTAAAGTGGAAACCGCTCCAGGACAGAAACAACTGCATTATACTTTTAACATAAGTTTGGCTCTTTGCAGGCACCTGTACAGACAGCATGCTAACGCTAAACTAGCCAAGAGCCCAGGGTGATGTTAAAGCTGAGTAAATGCGGACCCCTGCACAGCACCGTGATAAAGTGAGCCATCATTTGTGGTGAAATCAGCCACACGTAAGCTCACACGTGTCTTCATTTGGATAGAGATTTGTGCTGGTGTGTAGGGCTGTAGCCTCAGGTTAATGCTGTTAATGGTAATTATGACACCTTTTAGAAACACATTTCCTTAGGAAACTGGTGATGTGTTCAATACTTATTTTACTTGCTGTAGCTCCAGTGACACATTCAAGCATTATCACAATGTCAAGCTGAATTTGCTCAAATTTTCTTTTTCAAATCATTAAAAAATAAAAGTTGAAGCAGACAAGCTAAAAGCTGAGTCTGGTTGGATTTTGGGTGCCCAGTCCTCTTGTCTGCATGTTGTAACAGAAATCGCCTGCCTTGTTTCACACTGTGCCCCTCAGCTGTGTCTATTTGTAACTCCTTGCCTCAGTCATCTAGATACACTTGGCAGGCTGTTGACTGAAACAGGTGTTTTCTTTTCTGTACAGTAACCCTGCAGCTGATCGATCAGTGTCTTGGCCTCAGTCCATTTCTTCAGCAGCAGGAAGAGTAACTTTTCAGTAATAATCTCCCTGGTCAGTAGAACAGGAACACATCCTCAGGGTGGATGCTCAAAAAAAAAACTCTCTCCAGAAACAACAAGGTTCCTGTTATTGTGGAAGGGGATCCCCACAATGAAAATTATGTAGTAACTTGTGTACACAGAAAGCCATTTTAGACAACAACAACAGAAACTTTAGCTACTTCACTCAGACACAATGTTGTGCAAGTTACTGAATGTATTTTCTTCACCCAGTTTAAACCTATTTTAAGAATAAAACACCTGAGTAACTGAATCCTCTCTTATATAATTAACAGCTGGAAATTACAGCCACAACTACCCGGAGTAGCTAACAGTGGATGGTTTTGGTTGAACTGCAGCTTTCAGGTGTGAGTTTTAATGAGTTCCGTTCAAAATGTTTGCTTAATGCTTTTAAAGGAAACTGCCATACGTGAATAATTTAAAGAGCAGCTAAGGAATTTACAAGAGTAGGAAGAATCTTTTTTTTCTTTTCCCTCACGTTGTGGCATTAAGCCTTTCAGATTTAGCCCGGATGGACAGACTGTGCAACATCATCCAGATATCCGCTGGCACAAAATAATACTGCCTGCCCCAGGCCACACTGTACTCTGAAAAACAGGATCTTTACAGATGCAACAGGGATATAAAAGCTGTGTGGTTTAATTTGAAAAGTGAGCCAAAAGCCACAGAAGCCTCTAATGCCAGAGGAGGAAACAGGTGAGGGGAACACTAGTTAACCCTGAAATGAATCACAATGTGCTTCTAATTCCACATCTGACTAAACAAACAAGCAAGTTAGATGACCAAAGAGCTAGCAGAATGTTTATTTGAAGAAGACATGACCCTGATTTTTTTACACTGAAACAGCTATGGCAGGTGAAGGTAATGGGGTATAGCTTATCAACCGTAGGGTTAGTTCTGGCAGGCAAATCACCGGTACCAGCTGATAACATTCCTAGAGCTAATCTCATACAGGTTGGTGTGCCATTTAAGATATCTATGCATATAGTTTCTGTAGTTGGGGTGGCTGTAGCTCAGCAGGTAATCTGCTAATCGGAAGGTTGCTAGTTTATTCCCTGGTTGCTCTAGTTTGTGTGCCAAATATCCGACAAGATACTAAGAGCCTGGATTGTTGGAGCACCCAAATTGCTCTCCAATGCATCCTTTGTGAATGTTTCTTAGATAGGAAGCACGTGTATAGAAAAAGGTGCTTATGCGAATGAGACAAGTTATATCAAGTGCTTTGACCTCTCAGGTACAGTAGAAAAGTGCTATAAAAGAACTGATCCATTTGCCACTTACATCCCAGCTAATGCTCTCCCTACCTGAGGCTTTCCGTGTGTGGGTATAGAAGAGTGGGAAGGCCACAGAACATAGCAGTGGTGCCAAATATAAATTGCTGTAGATGGAAATAACAATCCCACTTTACTAACTTCTCCTGACAGAAATGCTCTCAAATGGTAACGGCAATCTGGAGACAATCGCTTGGAAGATGTTAACATTATATCTATTAAATATTATCCTGTTAGCATTGTGGTGCTAGCATTTGGGTTAAAGTACCCTTGTGAATAGCTTCACAGAGCTGGTGGGACTGAAGACTTAGTTTTATTATCTGTCAGTGGTTTAAATCAAATTCACCATGACAGAGGGGAAAAAAATTGCACATCTGGAAAAACATCTTATTCTGACAGGACATGTGATACTTTTTCTTCCTTTGTGGATTTTTCCTCCAGTAATCATCACTTTATGAACTTTTTAACTTTAAATCAACAATTCAGCTACACCAGTCTAGGAAATAGCCGATCACCGGCAGAGAGTCAATACAGTAAGACTGATTTCTCTAAGGCTCAGTTTCCCTGAATGTCATCAGGGGACTGTTGTATTTGGCGGCAAAGTGAAGAGTAAATTCTCCACATGTTGATTTTTTTGGCAATTTAGTTTCATCTCCGCAACCTGAACGTCTACCATTACTATATATCAAGACTCTTGTCTTGAGTGAAGTTAATACCCATTAATTCAGCCTCCCCTTTCATTTGGCATCAAAAATTGGCGTCTCACATCACACATTACCATTAGAGCTTTGCCTTTGTTTATAGTAGAATATTACACTGGATTTCAACCCGAATAAGAACTTTTGTAAAAGCAATAAAGAGTTGCAATTTTCCTTCGGCAACTTATTTTCTCTAGGCCTTCAGAGATGTTATTATACCTTGTTGTTATGGAAACAGTGAGATTATTGTTATTATTGTTAATTTGCTTGCAGCAATGTTTATCATGTTGCACATTAGAGACTTGTCTCTCCTCAAAGCAGCGTTGGAACACAGACACAAGGTTTGTGGGTTTTTGTTTTGGTTTTTTTGCTTTAGTTGGCAGCGTTTCTGCACTCTTTCGTCACCTCACCAACCACTGTAATGATTTGACTGTCATGATGGTCTTCAGCTTGCAGAGTAAGGGAAGGGCTCCTGTTGGCAGATGTATGGGTCTCAAGACACAAAGCAATCTTACTGAAAGCTTTTTTCATTATAACGTTTTATTTAATGGTCCATTGATGTCTAGATACTATTATAATATATTAGCTGTTTTTGGTACACTGAAGAACATGGGTTATGTGGTTTATCAAAACCAGTGCAATGAAAAACAGGGAAGCTCAATAGGAACTGCTTGGATTCACAGCATGTGAATTTATTCCAAATTAAGGATTTGGATTAATTTCATATCCTGACCAAAAAGGCCAAAATGCCACTTCTGAATGATCTTCCAAATCACAGTATGTGCTGATCTATAGTCATGCTTGGCTGCAAATGAAAGCTGAGAAACTATGAATGACAACATAACAGGAGGATGTGGTGTACCTGAGATGAGCCTGTATGCAGACTATCTAAAAGCACCTCTCATTGTTATCAAATTAACTGCATCTAAGCTATAATTAGAACTGGACTAATAATACTTTATTTGATAACATGCATGCTGGAAGTTTCTTTACTTCATAGAGTTCAAAGAAATAGTCTGCCGTTTTGGCAAACAGACTTGTTTGCTTTCTTGCTGGCAGTTTGATGAGAAGATCAATCTCAGTGTCATGTCCATGCTTTGAGTATGAGAGCAGAACGTTTTTAGCTTTGCTTATGATAAAGAACAGCAAACGGTGCTTTACAATATCACATATCAACATGTTTTAACTACTTTCTTTTGCTGTTTTAACATTACTGTAAATCCAGGGATAAACCAATAAACATCTTAAATCAGAAACACTGTGTATAGGGTTGATCTGTTACTCTGGACGATTGGTTGTATTTCACAGTCAGTATAAGAGGTTTGAATTGCACTGCAATCAGAAGCAGATGTATTCCTTTAGCTGACAAACTGCGGGCTGAGAGACTGACATGAAACCAAAACCAGTTTCCCAAAAAACTTTTCATTTTCAAGCTTACTGTATACCTCAGGATTACAGAAAGGAAACACGCGCATGCACACCCAGACACACATTGGTAATTCTCTAATAGTTTCCTCATTTGAACTCTTACCTCAAATAACCTCATCCTTCATCTGCGAATAGAAAACCTGCTGCCACAAATCATTTTCCTGCTGTCACTGCAACTCTGCAGGCTCCTAACAAGTAATTCATACAGCACGTGCAAACACACGAAGGTACCACCGTGTAGAGTGCATGCGTTTGCCCACACACACCCACAGTAATTGCTAGTGGGATGTAACAGCAGGCAAAGTGTGACAAAGATGCCAAAGGACGAAAAGCCAAACTTTCACAAAAACAGATTCAGAAAGGCAGGAAGTCAGCCAATCATCGGCAATTCACCAGTCAGGCATTTAATCAGTAAAAAAACATAATTCAGCCCATCAGTCAAACAAGATGATACAATTCATCTACTTAGAGATAAAACAGTTTATCACAATTACTGCAGATTCTTTCATGTTTGCACAGTGAATTATTTTGGTCTGTTTGTTTTGGGAAGCCACAGGTAAATGAATCCTTTACTGTTAACATCGTGCCTTTTAAAAATGTTGCTTACATTTATGTTGCTGTATAATTTGATTTGATTTCAGCTTAAAAGAGCGACCAGTTTAAAATCTTTCATTGGTGATCTGAGACTCCAACATTGTTTTCCACTTTTGTATAACAGTAGTCTTTTTTTTTTCCTTCAACATCAGCACAATTAGCAAACATGCATGAGTCAATCTGCCAGTTTTAGAGCACTAAAGTCGAGGATTCCCCACTGGCTCTTGAATGCAGCATATTTAAAAACCTCTGCAGTGTTACCATGACACTGAGAAATATTAAAAGCTGACCAGATGCACTTTTGATCCAGAAATCTAAAAATTGTGGATGCAAAAGGTGATGCGAATGAAAAGACAGCCAAGTTGTGCGCATTCTGCAAGTGATTGTTTCTGCCCAAAGTCTTTGAAGACAGACATCTCTGATGCAAGGGTTTTTAAGTTTCTCATCTTTCTATCTTGCTCGTTCCTTTCACAGTGGAAACATTGAGTCAGCCACTTCCAAAGAGCTCGTGTGATTTTATTTGGTTACCACAACTTACTATGCTGCTTCTCAAAAATAGCTTTCAAAACAAGGCTACACTTTCAACCACACACATACACACACTGATGCACACAATGCAAAATGACTCAGGTTTTGCTACATTATTTTTCTGTCTACTGTTACCATCTCTGTGGTGTCTGTGCCACTTTGAATTAAAGTGTTTTTCTTTTCTTTTTCAGTTGTTTCTCTTTTTTTAAAAAAAAGCTTTAAAACAAAAATATGCCATGGGTCTTACATGCATGCTATAGCTTCACTTAATCACATACCATTGCTAAAATGAATGTAAAATTTGAGTTCTGAATGCAAAAGTACTGCAACCAAGTATTAACAAGTTCCTTTTCCTGTAAAAAATGTCTTTACTGTCAGCTTGAACATCTACTCATTGATCTTGCACAATCTGTCCAAACTGACATTCATAGAGTTGCACTGGGAAATATGCATAATAACGGCTACAAATACTTGCATAACAATGCCCAACTCTTGCTACTGAGTTGACAGATTAAATTTTTTTTCTGTGTGTACTTTTTCTGTGTGTACTTGAATAATGCGTGAAAGGTTGGGGTGTTCTGAATACCATTCTTTTGAGGGCTTTAGAGAGGTGGTGGTATTCAGAAGCAAATAGTTACCATAACATTAATTCACAATTGTCGCTATATTTACAAGTAAAAATATTCCTCTGAGAGAAAGCTCGAAGCACCAGATTGGGTGAACATCACAGTGATGCAGTTCTCTGCTATCTCACTCGAGAAACAGAGGGAAAGCTGTGCTAGCATTGACCTAGAGATTTTATGTTATCCTGAGTGGGGTAAAATTGATAAAAGGCCATGATAAGTTGCCAAATCTTGCAGTAATAAAGTAAACTGAGGTGTGGTGTTGACTGCCATGACTGAGAGAAATAGGTGATTATGCATTTATAAAGATTTATATTAGAAACCTGAAATTAGTCAATATTTCAAATGAGTCAATAGTGAAATATTTGAAGCACTCAAATAGAAAAAAAATGTACTGATGCTGAAATAACTTTCCTCTCTCAGTGACTACTGTCCTAGTTTCTTTGAAACTTTGAGACATCAAAGTTCCTTCCGTTACAATAGCTGACAGCAGAAATTGTTAATGGTGTTTAAGTTCAGAAAACGCCTTTAACAAAACAACTGTTCAGCTAGCAGGCCATAAACAGGCAGAACCTACGGCAGGCACTGTGTAGTCACAGAAACAGTGCTGTAGGCAAACCTAGATGGTTAAGCAAGGGTTAAAAATACTGTCCTGCACTTTGTCTTTCATACACACTCAATCACTCTCTCACACACACACAAATACAAGCAGCCAGCCAGTGACACCCGACTGGTCCAGAGTGTTCCTCAGAGTTATTTCTGTCTTCAGGACAAAGGCTTGTACCGCTTACTGAAAGACAGTGTGTGTTGGGAGTTTCTGTAAGCGTGTGTGTGTGTGTGTGTGTGTGTGTGTGTGTGTGTGTGTGTGTGTGTGTGTGTGTGTGTGTGTGTGTGTGTGTGTTTGGACAGGATAATTAGACCTTGTGCTTTGCTCCCTTAGAGTTCTGTAACCGCAGGTTTGAGCCATAATGAATCTACACTGTCACGGACACTGGGCTGTCGCACCACACACACACACACACACAAACACACATGGGCATGGACACCATTTTGGGCATGTTCACAGAAGTCTGAAAACAAACATGCACACATTGTGTAAATGTTTGACAGAGAGAGAGAGAGACAGATATAAAGACAGGGAGGAAGAGAGAGAGAGATTGGATGGATTAACTGAGGGCAAAGGAGAAAAAGCTGAGTGTGTGGAAGATTACTAAAAAAAACAAATGCTTACTCATTACATTTGAGATTATACACTGCTGCATATGTTTTCCAGCAAAATAATTAACCACTATAATATAGTATGGTTGTATGGTATGTTACAGTAGTAAGTGCTTTTCAAACTTCTCAGGCAGTAAAGTGAACTAAACCCAGAGTCTGTGTCAGTGTAGCGTCTCTGTGAGTCACTTTGCAGTCTGAAGTGAGGCAGACTGTTTCTTATCCTTCAGGCATCTCTTAGGCTTCAGGCAATGAAGTCGAATAAAGCTCTTCTGTCAACCTTAGCAATGCTGGCAGCTAAGTGTTCAAAAGTAATGTGATACGGGCTGATAATAATGTTTTTCATTTTGAAGCTAAAAACATAATAAATTCCCCTATTAAGTATAAAATTGTGTTAACTGGATCCTGTTTTCATAGATATTTCAAGACACCATTGGATCAGTGACTCGCAATCCTAAATTGAGGAGTGCCAAAGAAGCAGGGTTGTGAGATGAATCTAAACAGGGTGGTTGGATGTGTCATTAGTTTTCCTGATCATAACCCAGAGGTCTGGACAGCTTCAAGCTCAACTGTTGACCTGGTGGTAAGAGTTTAAGTTCATTCTAATCTTTCTTATAACTGTTATAATGTTTCACACACGACCAGAAACGTCATTCTAATAACTATAGAAGAAAAGAGCATATCAGCAAAGTCACATAAGGATAGATCATCTTGGAACCGTGATTTACCAAATGTGACAATCCATGTACCATGTACCAAATTTTGTGGCAGTGTAATTAAAAACTGTTTGGAAATTTTGGTAAAAAAACAAACAAAATGTCAGCATTTTAGATCTGCTGGAAGAAAAGTTAGAAGCCCATCAACATTAGTAGAAATCATTCTCTGTGGAGCACGTAAATGTGCAGAAAAGAAGACTGATAATTTGATCTTATATTTTTAGATGGTTTTGTTGGATCAGTAGAGATCCAAAAATGTATGTGAAATAATGCAACTTGAAGAAATGCTCACAGCCGGCTTGGCATTTGTGAGTTAAGGAGGCTGGAAGTGAAAACTGTTTTAGTTTTAAGGAGCAACAGGTCAAAAGGGTGTAGGCTTTAGGTTGCAGGCAGTCACACCACATGCTTTAATCACCTCAGTTCAACCCTTGTCTAGCCCGGCTGTACTGGAGCCAGATGATTCATCATTTACTGCTGTGTCGGTTTGATTACGGTGTAAAGTTTGTGGCAGTGCTGAAGACTTCTTATATTTTCTTGTATTCAGAAAACTTCCTAAAGTTCAACTCTCCAGGTCACTTCAAGGATGCAGTCCCACCAGGATATCTCAACGCAGACACAGCCACTCACAAACACTCAGATAAGACATAAGTATTGAGGGATGTGAGAGAACATCTGTTGAGAATTTGCTTTCTGAATTACACGAGAAAGGAGTGCCATTTGAGTTCACCGGGTTGAACAGGTGACTCATAATGCAATAAGGCTATTTTAGAGCCTGCATGTCTTCCCCCTGCTCTCTCTCCCAGCTTTCCTGTCATAATAAAGGCTTTAAAAAAACCATAAAAAGAATGCTAAATGTAAAACTTCAATATTTGAAGTGGTAATAATTCACATTATTCAGATAGATGGATTTAATTATCTTTTAAAAATGTCTTGTTGCTGACCTTCTGAAATTGTAAGTATTTTGAGTGAGCAGTAGGACGTACTATGAAGCATGCTCAACATAGCCAGGATTTCTTTGTATCAGCTGGCTTGAAAAAGTCTAAAACCTAGTCAGAGAAAATTGGTATCACAATGGTGGTTATCGGATTTGTTTGTTAACTCGGGCTTTCTGCTTTAGGCTCTTAGTGCGCTCACATAAAGCAAAGCTTCTGATGGGTCATTTGACTCTTCTGCACAAAATAGATCAACTGAGCATGAGGTGCTACAAGAGGAATGGGTGATAGATATCTATAAAGAACAGATAAAATATAACAGTAAAATACAACCCTGCAGCTGCAAACTAGACAAGAGAGTAACGCTGCAGAAAATCATTAATTTTATGAATTAATTGTCATCACAAACTCACAGTGGTAGAAAAATATATCAACATAAGTTCATATGTTTATTTTACTTCTTGGTGCACTCAGATGTTTATTTTTTCTAATGTTGAAACTTAATGCATTTAAGGTTGATCAGTGTACTCTTATTTCAGCTACTGTTCTGTTTCATAAAGATGCATTCACAGATAGCCCGATCTTTTTGTAAACCGCATATTTCTTGTAAGACTGCTTTCATACTCTCATCCTTGCAAACCTGCAAGATAACTATGATTAAAAACGGGAAAAAAAGATCTCTGACAATCATTTCTCACCAGTTTCACTGAAACTTGAGCAGTTTCTCTTTCACTGTTTATTACAGCTGAATTTCCTTTTCCTTTTTGTAGTTACCATCATATTACACTAAAATCTGCATGACCCAAGGTTTTGCAATTGCATGCAATTTTTTAAATTAGCTATAGCTCAAGTAGATTAAACAGCACTTCACTCACGATGACCTCCTCCTATGCTTTCTTTAGTGGATAAAATCCAGACATCAGAAGTGTGCCTGTGTCGCAGTCCTGGTTTTTGGAAACTAGAGCTAATCAAAATGCGCACTGTTGTCTCAATATGTGGGATGAAAGGCGAGGGATTAAAACTCTGTGCAATCACCCATAAAGTGAGAAACCTGGTCAACCTTATGTGTAACCACACATGTGCATTTATACACTGCAGCATCAACACCTGGCAAGAGAACAAGGAACAAGTCTCCACGTTCCTCTTTTCTCCGTCTCATTATTGTTCTACAGCAAGAACAAACACACCTGCACTCACTTTCTGGATGATTCTGCAACCAAGTTCACAGATGATTTCCCACTAAGACACACTGGAAAAAACACACACACGCACACCTATCTCTTCCTGTCTTCCCCAGCAGTGCGATAGTGTGACAAGGTGTTGAGTCACAGCCTTAACTCATTTTGTTTTCACATGTATCCAGCCTCTTTGTGTTTAAGTTTGTTTTGAAGCCGTTGAGGCCATGGCAGGCTCACGCCACTGACGCTTATCACGTACTAAATCCCAGCTCGTGGGACTGTTCACATATGGACTAAATTAAATACTTTCCCCGACGTTAGTGCACTGAGTTGTAATACTGTAATCTGTTAAGCTCTTGAGTTCAACCAGTCTCGCCTACCTTAGTGAAAACAGCATAGTGACATTATATTTTATTAAGGCAGATGGAGTTAATTCATCAAAAAAACCAAACAAATAAAGGTAAATGAAGGCTTTCACTTTATCTCGTTAGCACTTACATTACAGGCTGGGTGCTGACATATTGTTTGGTGACGCTGGCTATAAAACTAAAGGGGCTGGAGGCCACTGTTCGTGAGGAAGTACTTTTTGTATTATGTATGTTTCAGATGTTATGAAACAAAAACTGCAACATGGGAATAACAAAGCTAGTTCAGATACCATGAGCTCTGAGGAGAAATTAGTGAAGATGTGGCCACATTGTGGCTACATGAACCGGTAGAGCCATCCACAGTGTGTCTCTAGTTTGCTGTAACAATCTAGGGCAATTAATCCCTTTAGTAAATAATTTGTATATCTTACACACACACACACACACACACACACACAACACACAAACAACGTGAATGTTGTTTCTCTAAATCGTGGGTGTGTCAAGGCTATATACAGTCTGTCTTTTACCACAAGCACTGCATATTCCTTCATTCAACAATAAATCTCCACACATGTGTGGCATTAATATACGACTTAATGAACCGATCAGTCTTACTAAAGTGGGCTATAGTAAGCTAATACTTTTGAGGAACATATAGAATCAATCCCACAAACTACAGCTCACTTTAACATCAGTAATTTAAAATGTTGATTAAACTGACTGATCGAAAAGTCAGTGTGTTTATTTCTTTAAGAGCAAAAAAACCCCCTCCCAATCTGAAAGTTATATCATAAGGGTATCTACATGCAATAGAACTAACATAGCCTATACTTTTTTTAACATTAAAAAAATGCAACTTTATGTCACTTACATATATGTAAAAGTAAAATATATTCTGCCTCACTGTGTATCACATCCTGAGCTCCTTTGTTTGGGCCTTTTATCAGTCACAGCGCCTTACGTTTAACGTTTGACCTTCCTGTGCAAGCTACGTAAGCTTCTGCTTTCTTCAGTGCAACTACCAGTTAGCCTAGTAGGTTAGGGTGAACGATCACAATGTCAGGGCAGTGGATAACATCCCCAGCCTATTTCTTTGTAAGCTTGTTAAGTTACCTAACACACATGCGCTCGCTTTCTGGTTGGCTCTGCAATCAAGATAATGGAGGCACTAAAATACACACACGTTCCAAACTTGTGTGACAAGGTGCTGAGTCACAGCCTGTACTCTGCTTTCCTCACCATCTTCAACACTGAATAATGGAAATTGCTCACAGAGGATGTGAGAAACACCAGCTTTTTTACTGCTTTTTTACTGAAAACATTCCAAAATCATGACTCCCGTAGCTGAGTAACTGTATGGTCAGTGATTACAGCACTGACTAATTTAGGTTTGTTTAGTGTGTGGAGGATGAAACCTAAACATTACAATGCTGAGAAATATTAACAAATGTTGAAAAATAATTTTTTAATCATCGATTTCTACATTTGTGCTTGTTTATATTACTAATGCATTAGCAGTTTACACGGCTGAATCTCTAATACGTAAGCACAGGGTCACTAGAGATCAGATATATGTGTTGGTATGGAAAAATGCAGAAGCAAAGTTGCAGAGAAGGTTCACTCTATTCCTGTTTGCTGCTCATTAGTTACACAGACAAAAAAACACTCAGTGAGTGAAGCAGATTTCTCATGCATCAAAAGACTCGAATGGAGACTTGCAGCTTTGTAACTGTTAAGCTTTTGACACTGAGGGAGTGTTTTAAGCTCCTTACTGAGCTATAATAGGCCTGTCATGCATTTTTCTTGACTTCTATTTTTTAACCCATTTCTGTGATGAGATTAAAGTGAATTTAAACTAGATCATGTTTTCTCCTCGCTTCCTCTCTGTCTTCCCAAAGCTCCAGTCAGCTCTTTGATAGAGGAGTAAATAAAGCCGCAGTGATGCAATATGTCGAAATATTGCCAAGGAAAAGAAGCCAAGAGGAAATTAAGTCTGATTACAACTTCACAACTGCACCATTCACAGGATTTATACTCCCAAGAATAATATGAACGTCTCTTTAGCAGAGCAATAGTCAGAATACTGCAACTGCAATCTCATGGAACAAGTACCGAAGCAAGCAAGGTGATAGGAATTTTCTTAAACCTGTATTTTTTGTGTGTGATTTGGCCTAAAGGGTATATAGTAGGAAGTTTCAAGAATACTGTAACTGAAAGGCTAGAGCAGCATAGCATGCAGAAAATATTTAACATCTCAAATGCGATATATATTAATAAACTGAAAAAGCTCTGATGAATTTCACCTTCGGCATTTACAAATACATCTATGTAACATATGTGTCTTTGTGTGCTGCATAATGAACTTCTTTCACTCTCCCCACATTAAAAAGTCAATTTGTACCACGAGGTTTTATTTTTGTTTCTTTTCGACTTCTGTAAACATTGCTTTCCTCTCTCTACGCTTAACCTATCCATCACCTGCTCCTGGACTGTTGAGGTTTTTCTATCATTAGGCTGTTTTCCTGTTTTTTGGTATGTTTTTTAACTGCAGTGGTAACTGTGGCATCTGGATTTTGTGCAGATTCAGGCTGTCTGTTCGTGTAATACTTTGATCACAGGTCTTTTTATTTTTCTCAACCGAAGCAGAGTGGAAATGACCAGCTGCTAAGAGACTCTGATCTCTCACACACACACACACATTTTGTCCTGCTTTTTTTTCCTTTCTTGTTTCCTGCCCTGCTGAACATGTGGTTCATTTCAGCAGCATCCAGCTGCAAATCTGGATTCACAGAGAAACACTGAATGAAAAAGGCAATTTTCCAACAGCCTATATATTTTTGAGTTTAGTTGCTGAGATGAGATGATTTGGCAAAAGTCGTTTATATCCTTTAGTTAATCGCAGTCTTGTCTGTCAGCTGATCAGCTTCACTACCACAGCTGCAGGGTGTTCAGCCTTCTGGTCAAGAGATGTAAAAATGTATCCTGCTGCAGGCTGGTTTTAACACACATATGACTTCTTTCTCTCTCGCACGCACACACAGAAATAGTGTCAGTGATCACTAACCCTTTGCAATAGGAGACGATTATACTCGTCTCCTATTCGTCTGAGCTGTTGTCCGAATGTCTCTGCCTGCATGTCCCCTGCTGCGTTTTGCTGCCACGTCCTAGAGGGGCTGGGTGACGGATCTGCAACACAAAGTAAAAAGAAAACATGCCATCTTTGCATATGATGATCAGGTAAACAACTGTTATACATCCTGCGTGTCAGTTCCAGGGTGCAACAGCATTAACTCATATGATCTTTCACTACATTTCTGAAGAGGTTAAATGCTCAAAACTTATCCACCGAGACAAAATATGTGTTTATTTATGCTCCATATAAGTGAAGCATAACCAAAAAGTATTTGGAGCTTTATTTGTGGTTAGGGGTTCAGACTTGATACACTGTGAAACTTCAGCACAAAGATATTTGAAATATGACTTGTAAGATTAAGAGAAACCACAAAGGAACACAGAAACTGAGTGCATGTATTTACATAGCTTTACATACGAGGTGTTTCAAAATGGCGGCTATCTGATCGTAACTTATGTTAACAATAGGTTGCCCAGAAAGAAAATAAAGTCCTTTTGGGCATCACCGGGCACATGGCTCAGACTGTGGTTACACCAAATTCACTGCAGCCAAGCTAAGTTCCTTTGAACTTGATTCACTTGTTGATGTTGAATCTTTAAAAAAAAAAACGTGAACAGATGTAACAGAAAAGCACTGTAACTCAAACCTTCATCGGGTTTTTTTTGTTGTTGTTGTTTTTTTGGAGAAACTCATATGTGATGTGCATGTTCGGCTTTCCTGCCAATCCATGACTGCTTTTATCAAAAAAACACACCAATAAACTCCTTTTAATGGTAAAATTTTGAAGAAACTATACGACAGACAAAGAAGAAAAACAATCAGAGTGTGATTCATAAAGTGAGACTCCTTTGGTTTTGACCCAGTTCAGTTTATTTGATGTTATAATCGATGCATGCTCACAGTGACATAATAAAAACCCCAGAGGAGATGTAAATCAGGGTACTTATTCAACGAGGTGAGACAAAATAGGTAAATGACAAACATATTTGTTAATTATTAACAGTAGAGAAGGTTATCAGATACATTTAGTGCACTTTGAGTGCTTCATGGTGTTACAGTTGCCAGCTGACCAGGATGAGGAAAAGTGCGAGTGTGTTCATGTGTCAGTGCGCGTGAATGTGTGTTTTCGTGGTTAATCTGTTAGATTTTCAGTCTGAACTACAATACGATTATGAAAGGCTCTGACCTCTTACCGATCTCCGCTTATGACTCATGCACGCCATTATGAAACCCAGACTTAATATTTCTCACATCCTCTGATATTGACGAGACCAATACAGCAATCAATCCATCAAGCTGCTGACTGCAGCATCAGCAAGAGGGATTTTAATGGAGATATGGGCATGGAGCTACGCTACAGTGCCTCAAAGTGTAATAAATGCTGAGTAATTACTGAATCTCACTGATTTATTCGGGTTTGGAAGCTACAAACGGTGCAGGTAGGCGATGCCAGGATGCTCAAGACATCAAATAATGAATTTTAAAACACAAAACAAGAACTCCTATGAAGTCTTGCATATGTTACTTGTTTCCTCCTTTCAAAGATTTCTGCACTGACGTCCAAGATGCTTTTAAGTAACACTGCATGTACTTAGCGGGTTAAATACTGTGTCATGCACGAGGACTTACTTTATCAGGATGTTCCTTTGACAATGACCACAATAACCAAAATGACAGTTATACATAGTATACATGATGATACTGATTTTGCATATGAGCAGTTCTAAGACATCAACCTGGCTGCTGTAATGCGATCTGCTGACAACCGATTTTGGCTCATAATCCACAGTTTGCTTATGCCGAAGGGCATTCAGTTAAAAAGCAAAAAACAAATGCGAGCAAACAGTCGCATCTTAGGTCATCTTAGGTCAGAAGAGTACCAGAGTAACCTGAATAAATAGTGAATTCCTCTAACAGACAGTAAGTCGGCTTTGTGCAGCTTAGTAACTTGAATTTCAGCTAAAGTTTATTTGTAAGATCAAAGCCTCAGGCAAAATCTATCTTTGTTCCATCCAGCCCTGAGGTTGTATTATAATTAGACTGTGTTAAGGACAAAAACTCACAAGAGGCATCTGTTTTGCTCTAAAACTGAAGAAACCTGACTGCACTGCGAGTGTGATCTTCCTGCTGCTGCAGGAGGAAGTACTGCGATGTCGAGCAGCAACAACAAGATAAACAGATCTTCCTTAAGCCCCTGCACTATATCTAACACACAAACAAGTTAGCAATCTTGATAACTGAGACTTTTGTGTGTGATTGGGGGGACAATGTGTAACTTAATGCACAAGTCTGTTTGTGTTTATTGGTGCTATCTTGCAAATGCAGTGGACTGATTGAGATGCAAGTTACTGTCTGCATCTTACAAAAGACCTGCAGGCCTATTTTGGCTACTAAACACACATGCTGAGTCCTTTTTTGAGTGGCTTACTTAATAAACAACACGTAACCACACACATGGACTGCTCTGTTTTGACTGCTATCTTGTCTGTCTGGCTTCAGTGAAAGAGAATAAAAGAGACACAAGGCAATCAGCAAAGCTACTCGCTGCTATTATGAAAAAGAATAGCGACACATACAAAGCAGAGAATATGCTCAGGTTTTCGGAAGTTTTATTTCAGCCTTAGGATATTACTTTGATATTTACAAAAAAATAAAACCCCACTGTGTTTAGAAAAACAAATTGAAGGATTAAAGCTGAGATGTAAACAGAGAGGGTTGGACTGTAATGTAATGTAACCGCACAATTTTACCAGTCTGAGCAAAACAAATAGGTTTATTCTCATTAAGATGACAGAACAGCATTATTCCATAGAAGATTTATTTGCCTTCCACTGCAGCAACACTGTGAAGGCATTTACTCTGTTAGTTATTTTATCTGGTTTTTTTTTTGCCAAGTTTTAACCTCCTGGCAAAGTTTTGTTCGTTACCAAGCAACAGGATGGGCAACTTTAGCCAACAGCATCACAGCTAAAAGTATGAGCCTTCTGTTTTTAAGCTGTGCTGATGTAAACAAGACAACTGGAGCACTATTTTAGACCAGTGATGCTGGAGGTGGCAGTTCTTTCATTTCTGTTTGGGATTGAAATAAACAGAAAACAATAAAAATAGGATCCAGGCTGTGATAACCGATAAAAACATTTTGGGGAATCCCTCAATATATGCTTAAAACCGTTGGTCATAAAATTGCTGTGGGAGTATACACTAAATATTTAACGTTTAATGAGCATCTAAATACAACGGTTGTATTTAGTAATGAGTTTGTGGTATAGAGATTAAAAAATAATATTGGCACAACATTTTAATGTCCACATTTGAAAATGTGTTTATGTAATGATATAATCTAAGCTCGTAACTTGCACTTCCTGTTTTATAATATTTAAAACTTTATCTGCTTTCATCTTTTATTATGGCAATTTGAATTTCATTTTAAGCTCTTTGGATAAGTTAAACAGCTCCTACTTCTACTTTAGTATCAACTGAACATTCTAATTAACAGCTAACTGACATGTATTTAGTTACTTTACACCTCAATCGATATATTAATTCCATAAAAGGGGAAATACATAAATTCTTAGTAACAACCTGCTAGCAACCTGAAGGCCTCAAATACTGCTGTTACCGGTATGTTTGCAGAGGACATATGGATAAAGGTACTGGCAATAAGGGCCTCAATCCACACTCATCAGATATGCTATATGAACAAAAGTACCGGGCCACCTACTCAGTACACCTGCTGGAGCTGCTTGGCCATGGAAACCCATGCTGTGAAGCTCTGCAGTTATTGAGTCAGCAAAGAGTTGGTGACTTTTACACACTATGCACCGCTGCCTTTGGTGACCCTGCTATGTAACTTTATGTGGCTGAATTGCTGTGGTTCCTGCACGCTTTCACTTTGCAATAATACCACTTACAGCTGATCGTGTAATATCTAGGAGGGAAGACATTTCACAAACTGACTTGTAGGGGTGGCATCAACGTAAGCTCTTTAAAATGATTCATTCTTTCAAAAATGTTTGTAAAAGCAGGCTACATGGTTTGGTTAGGTGCATGCTTTTGTGCACCTGTACCAATGAGACAGAAAACACCTGGATTCAAAGATTAAGAGGTGTGGTCCAATACTTTTAGTGTCACATTTAAACACACTCGGTGAGCCTTATGTTTCAGCATACTAAATTAATGTTGAGAAGGGACAAAGTTCTTCATCTTTTACTCAGTGTAACCGAGTAGTTTTGATGCCTAAACCTAACCAACAAGACTCCAACGCCAAATGGACACCTTTTCTGCGACAACAGCAGCATCTGAGGAACAACAGTATTTCACACTGTGGAATGGTATAACCTGAGTCTGCGTCAATGCTGATGGAGGCTAAAGTATGACACGAAATTGGTGCAGTTTGGAGAATCAACATGTAGTTCAGCTTATACACATTTTTTTTTAGCAGAATGCAACCCTAGACTATCTAAAACACAACCTGACCTTAACCTTAGTTTATGAATCCTAGAACTGAGCATGTTCTTTGTCAACTTCTGCAATATAATGGGTGAGAGGTGGATCTGACTGTGAAACCGGGGGACACCACATGCTCACTGTCATCCACACTTATGATTGACTTATTATTTATAATCAATGAGATTATCCAGGATGAACCCATTTCTTTCTTACTCCAGTAATGACAGTTTACAAAAACTAACTTTATTTTTTATAAATGTGTCCTAAAACAACAATTACCCCATTGGGTAAGTCTCTTCTGAGGTTGAAGAGCAAAAGAGCTGAGGCCTATTTTCCCACATAGGCTTTTATACTTTACAACTACAAGTTTATTGCCAACCTTCAGTTGCACCCCTACTGGCCATTAAACAGAATGCAGCTTTAAGGTACTTCTGTGTTGTTCACTTTTCAAAGCAGGAAACTTCAGCCATCTTTAATACTGTTAAAGCATGCAAACACAGCCCACTTAAATGTGACCAACCAATACTACTTGGACTACAAACTGAAACCAGAAAGATTCCATTACCAAATATCATGCTCAGCCATTGCTCAATGTTTGTGTGTTTCACATCTGCATTTCACCTGCAAGTTTGCTAAGTGATACTTAGCGAACACTAAATAATGCTTACTTTGAGAAGTCAAGAGTCTTTAAGAGTACAGACTCAATTATCATTATGAAATACTGATACATTATGACTCTTTCACATCATTTTAAGTTTGACTAATAAAAGTGTTGGCAAGAATATAAATCTGACATCCATTAGGCGTGGCAGTAACGATGATGTCAGTAGAAATGTGTTTCTTTAGGTTCACTGACAGGTTCCTACATTGTGTGTGGAATAGTACACACATGCACACATTCCTGGGCATGGCCCTGTTAGTCTAGCCATGAGTCAGGACAACGTCTGAAACAAACCAACATCAGCAGGATTAACAACTCCTAACAGAAACATGGTACAGAATGGTCATCACGCATTACACCATTATGTGTTTGTCTCCCTCAAACCACCAATGTGAAGATGAAAATGACAAACCCTTACAGAGTAAGGGTGGGATTAAGACTTTGAAAACTAATGTGAATACAAGTTGTCACCGTTTCTGCTGGGGTTTTTTTTTTTTTATGTTTTTTTTGTTTTGTTTTTTGCAAAACAAAATCACACATCCAACCTATTGGATCCACATTTGTCCACAATGTTATAACCATCACTCACCCTTTGTATAAACAAGTCAACAGTTTCCTGTTAAATTAAACCTGAGAATGTTATTCAAATGTATCCTGCAGGTTTTAGAAAGGTTTTACACACTCGAAGGCAGCAGGCATTACTCGCCAGAAAACTAAGTACTACTACAGTGGAATGAAAACAGAGAAGCAGCAGAAGTGGATTTAGCAGCATGGAGGAGTCATTAGTGTGTTTTATATAAGCATGTTTCCACCTGGATTTGTTGGATTTCTCTTCAAGGGCCAACAGAGTAGCGCATGCAGAGTATTAGTCAATAAACCAGAATCTCGAAAACAAAAAAGCAACAGCCTTACTCATGTGAGAATAGCAAGCATAGCACATCAAGGTAGTGGAAAAACGGCTCTCTTTCATGACTAAGCTCTAGAGTGAGGAAGGGGTGAAAACAAACACATCTTAAGTATGAAACTACATATATAAAACATCCTAAGTATGTTTTTGTTCATCTTTTCACGTGTGCATGTCCTCTTTTACCATCTACAACAACAGCAACATCATGACGAAAGGCGCAAGGCGAGAAACACCTTTACCGTAATGGGAAGTACAGCCACCTTACATTACCAAATGGAGTTCCTGCATCTCGGTTTGTCACTCCATCACTTGGGAAACGACTTTACAAAAAGACACCTGAACATCTTCCACGTGCGTGCACTCACATTAATGCGGCAGTTATACATGAAGAGTCTGTGCTCACCGTGTTGCGTGCCCGGTCCTTCACCGTGCACCTCACCCATGCGCTGCAGGGCGTGTATTAGCACCTGTCCGGTGAGGCTCGGGGTCTGTATCGCTTTGTCAGACATCACTGGCTTCGGGGAGAGCGGGGAGCTTGGCAATGAGTCGCAGTCAGAGGAAAAATATCCACTGGAGGAACGGCGAGGGAAGCGGAATATCGTCCGGCTCTGAAAAACGTCAAAGCTCTTCGGGGTTCTGCACCAGGAAGGCGAATCCGGTTCTCCTCCTCCGGTAGAGCCTCGGTTTAAACGGGACGTTTGCGCTCCTGTGGCACCGACAGGTGGTAGATCTCCTCCGCTGGCCTCCGATGCTGTTACTGCGGTCGAGCCATCGGACGAATTTGGTGGTCTGTTGAATGAACAGAGCGGCACCGTCAGTTTGGCTGGTCATCCCTGTGCTCAAACAGCCAACAGCCTCTCGCTGTTGTTTCGTCTGGAGTTTCAGCCGCACGTATTCCAGCGATCCGCTGGCAGGACGTGACTCTGTTTCCAAATATCCCATCAGAACTGCGGGACTTCTGTCACTTAACTTAATTTTACACACGCGCGAACTTTTTTTTTCCTTTTTTGCCAAATCATAGCAGATGTAATGTGCTAACAATAAGTGACTTTTATGAAACGGTACTGTTTTGTAACTTACTTCTCTGTGTAGCTGAAACTCAGATAAGCACAGGGAGTTCAGGAGCGAGTGTTTGGCTGCGCGCTGAGCGTGTTCCTGCTCTGTGGCCCAGGTTTCCTGTCCAACTGGCTGCCCGGTGCGCCTCCATTGTTTGAAAATAAATTTGCTGATTGCGGCACATCTCTGTTTGCCTGATAGGAAAAGCATGAGGAAGCCCCAGAGTGACTTCAGCTGCGTCACAGAGAAACAGCCAGAAATAAATGCGCCGCAACAGACCGCAATCAGCCTGCATATCAGCATTTTCAAATAAGTAAAATATAACAATCTTGAATTTCTGACATCGGTGCTTATTAGCAGTTAATAAAGGAATTTGTGAAATCAAGTTCACTCAAGTAGTCTACTGGTTTCTGCAAAGTCAGTTTATTTAAGGTGATTTGCGCTGAGATAACAACGATTTACACATGTGCCATTTTCCGTTTGGATTACTGAGCTTCAGACTCTCAATGTGACAGTCTTACAAAACAAAATCATGAAAATGATGTTTTGTTGCGGTGCTTCCTGTTTGTCCAGAATAAACTGCAGCTTCCTCGGCGCACGAATCCCCCGCTGTAATGACCTGTAGTGGAAGGCGTCTGCCAAAATGAAATTCTAGGCAGACATTTTTTTATTCGCCGGTATTCGCGCTTTTATTTCGCACATCTCTAATGTAAATATTCATCATAGCGTTGCTTTTAGAGGAGCAGAGGAGGAGCGACAACTGTGTGAACCGGGCGCGATGGCCGTACTTCAACCATATGAAAATTTTTACTTTCCTTGTGGGTTTCAGTACCGATCCGAGCGCCTCCGGAGACAGTTTGCGCACTAGAGAAATAACAGCGACACGTTCGTGCGGCTACTACGCCAAGAGGGAAAACAACACAGTGGGAACGAAGCAAAATCCGCAAAGCCGGTACGAGAACACTAACTCGGTGTGTTTTAAGTAGGTGCAACAGGGCAGAAGATGTAAGAAAATTCGCTCGGCGACACGTCTGCACCGAAACTTTATGAACACAAAGAGGTTTCCGTGTCTTCGTGGGTGACGGCTGACAGTATCATCGGATAGAAGAAAGTGACCTCTCGGTTAACATATTAGGTTTCACTTAACTATTAAAACACAAACAGCAAAATAGCTGAGCGGCCGTGTGCGCGTACGGCATTACTCGCTATCCCTCGCATGGTTCTTCTGCAAAACCAAGTGGTGTCGTGCGCCATCTCCAGTCCTGGGAGTCTCATAGTAGCATGCCAAACATATCCATTAGTGTCCGTAATTGCCCATTATCACAAGAATTAATGGGAGAAAAGTTCAAGCCAACAAGCCGGAGTGGATAAAAATCTCCCACGCCGGCGTCATCGCCTGACAGTAGCCGGTAAGTAGAAACGCGGATGAACTCTTTAACCTCCCTTAACAAGGGAAAGATGGGGAAAAAAAATAAAAAAAAATCAGCTCTTCTGAGGAGTTTAAATGGAGAATTGTCGCTTAAATCATCAACCCACTTAGCGTGTATTTCTTGAAAGAAGCTGTCGTCACTCCATCGAGCAAATAAAACGCATGTTTTTCCCCTCTCTGCATCCCTGGGGACACCGGCATTCACAGCATCTCCTTTACAGTCAACACAACCGATGTCGGGTGAAACCAGACGTTCACCCGTCTACAGAGTTAGCAGATTAATAAACTGAACTCAAGCCAGCGCGCCGCGTTGCCAAATATACCGGCGGAGTCAGAGGGTCGCTGCAAAATTCACACCCAAATCCAGATTAATGTAAAAGAAGAAAGTCCCATCAAACACGGGACGGTCGTTTCAAACACCCACTGCACTACTTTGGTAATTGCTTTAGTAACCACTTAGTAGACATGCGTGGGAAGAGCACCTTTGTTTAAAACACCTTTTAAACAAAAATGTCTTCATGGTGATTGCAGTGACATTTCACAATAATATGAATAATTCAAATTTAGATCTGGTGATTTGTAGATTTTTCCACAAATCTACCAATATACTAGGCAGGTGTCGGCTGTTTGCAACGTGACACCTGACACAGCGACTGAAACATCTAAAGAGCACGTTTGTAAAGATTTGTGTATTTTTTTAAAGTAACACACATATTTTTGGAGCCCGTTTTTAAAACTCACCTTGAATGCATTTCAGGATCGTGCCTCTGAGTACATAATCCAAGTAAAGCTTAAAAAAGTAACATGAAAACACAACAAAAAAGAATGAAGTGTTTTAGTCAGTCTGCAAACCTGTAAACAAACTCAACCCTTTGTTTTCTTCCTCTCCCTTTCTCTATGTCGCGTCAATAAGGCAAACTGTGCGTAACAGTACACTATCTACTCCAACAGTCGGTCCGCCCAGTGGGAGGGACCAATGCTTTAAAGCCTATTACAGCTCTTGAACGACCTCTGTATGTCAAGAGGAGCATTTCCAGTGGCTACTCATGAGGCTTTCTTTGTGCTCAATGTAAGGACACCAATTATTAAAAGTTACAGAAACAAAATTTGCAATGCAATTACAAAAAGTTTTGTTAAACCAAAATTGTCATTGCACTCATTATGCCACAGGCTATCTGGACCCAATTTTTTGTGTTTATAACTTGGCACTACATACTGCAAATGATTGATTCCCAAATTTTAAACAAGTGCTGTATGCACGCTGGAACAATGACTGAAAACAGGGAGGGGGCACTCTGTGATCTCTCTGGCACTTTTACATCTGCCTACATTTATACACATTATTCAGTATTATAAGATTTAAGCCTATTGCTGGACTTTGACATTTTTTGGTTTTCCCTTTTTCCACTGCAGGACATTAACAAGATGAAAAATAAATGATATAATACTTTACCTTCTTCTTTTTGCACCCTTTTTAAAAGGTGCAAGTACAAGTTTGCTCATCCAAGTTTCATAAATCTGGTAAAGTGCACTGGCACAGTCCAGATGTAAGGATTTGTATACAAAATTACAGTACCCATCATTTCTTTGTATTTTGCTAGTAAAATGGGAAATGTGTGCAGCAGTTTTTTATGAAACATCGAAACATAAATGGAAATGCAGTATATAAGGCAAAAACAAAGTTTCTGCAACCACAATGAGCTTGAAATGCTATACCATAATTCTTCAATACAGTCTGAACTCTCATAGGTAAGCTTTCTTTTAATTTCTTTACATGGTCTCCAGGAATAGTTCTCCAGTCTGTGTGGAGGACATTCCAAAGCTTCTTTGGATGCATTTGTTGCACACTGCTTTAATAATGCTGAGGTCTGGGCTCTGAGGAGGACAGTCCATGAATGATAATATTCTATTGTGTGTTTTTCTGTCCAGGTATGCTTTTCGCACATTGGCAGTGTGCTTGGGATCATTATCATGCAGAGAAATTGAGCTCTTCAGATGATATTACATAGTGGAACAAAATCTGATGACAGCTCCTGCATTCATAATTCCATCAATTATGAGAAGATCCTCAACACCACTGGCTGAGATGCAGTACCAAAGAGCCTCCATTGTGTTTTTCAGATGGCTGTGGTCACTCACTGTGATATTTCTCTCCTGACTCCCTCCCTGCATATTGATAATTTAATCTAAAAATTTCAACTTTGGATTCATCGCTTCATAAGATCGATTACCACTGATTTTCAGTTCAGTTTTTGCGTAATTTGGAATACCTAATCTTTTTCTCGCTGTTTCCCTTCCATAAGACAGTCACTTTCACTGAGACCATTTCTGATGAGGCTTCAGCTAACAGTAGATGGGTCATCTGAAAGCCCAGATGCATTCTCAGGTTATGTGTCAGGTATCTGACACATAACCTGAGAATGCTCACATCTTGATATCTTCCTTTTTCCTAAAGACATGACTTTCAGATATGTTTATCTTTAAGTTTTTAAGCCTGCCACTTCTTCTTTTGTGCCACTTGTCCAGTTTTCTACATTTTTTCCAAGACATCGCACATTATACTAATATATATCAAGTTTTCAGTTCTTTCATGATCACCATGTTGGTGCAGAAATACAATTTCTTTACCTGTCAAACTGTGTTATCTTTGGCCTGTTATTAGATTTGACTAAAGAAACTGGAACAAAGTATCTCTTTTTGCAACACGCTACTAGTTACAAAGTGCTTAAAGATACAATTTAAAACTGATTCATTGCTAAGTTGTCTGGTATGTGTAGACAGTCCAGTGGTTCATCCCTTGAGTTAGGTGCCTTGAATGATTTATAGTAGTGTTAAGTACCTTGTCAGGTATAAGGTCTGGATTAAAAATGAATGAAAAAGCAGCCAATTCTCAAAGAAAAACTCTAAAAGACATTCAGGAAACTTAAAGAAATATTGCTCAAGAGCACTTCAAAAAAAATTAGAAGAAAATCTGGCACTTTGGAAGCAAAATATAAAGAACAGATTGGTCTCTCAAGGCTTTCACACTCTGTCTAGTTAAAACTACAGAATGATTTGCAAAATTAAGATCTGCCCCTGTGCACCCAACCCCCACACACTTCTTCAAGAAATTCATAAACTGAAATTACTACTACTTTTTCCTTTTAACTGCCATTTGGCCTCATGCATCTTCTGCATTTGAAATTGAGACATTCACAATCTGGATGAAACTGACACCTACACATATGACTGCTAGCGTGAAAGTACACATGAGATAGGACTGCTGTTATGAATCATCGTTAAGGCCGTCTTAGTACCATAACTGTATTCCTTAAGATAGATATTTAAAAAAACAAAACACCTAAAGAAATGTAAGTTAGTTGGGGATGCAACAAAACATGGATTTTACAGTTTATATCTGCACTGCAGGAACTTCATATGTCTGATTCTGATTAACAACATACAGTAAGATAATGGAATAATTCAAACACAGGTAAGAAAAGCTTAAATTCTGATGTGCCATTCTCTAATTAAGAATATATTCCTTCACCACATGACCGCTTAACGATTTTGTTGCGAAAGATCCATAAAAGTCCAAAAGCGCACCTGTAAAAATTATCCAATCTCATACTCAAGTTTATCTTCTCAGGTTTGACCAAGCAGCTTCTAGCATGACTGCTGTATAATCCGCAATTTACTCTGAGACTTCAAACTTGGGCAGAAAGCAAATGTGATATGAAATATATTAATGAGAGCTTCATCTCTGGCTACAAACAAGCAGTTTTCAGTTGAAGAGTCCACAGATTTCAAATCTGAAGGCAGAAACAAAATTGTATGGAAAAAAAAAGAACATTGTGATACACTTACACTTTCAAATCAGGTGAGATGAAAGACCGAAAGAAATCTCATCATTCTCATCACTATTTTGCATACAAGAGTGAGTTTGTCAGCACACAGTTTCTAACATCCTTTGATTTCTATTGAAAAAGATTCAGAAGACATTTTAGGAACTGTGGTGTGCTTACTAGCATATGCTGCCACAGTAGGCTTTAAAAATCTAGCAGTTTTATCCATTTCTCTATATCAACCTTTTTCAACAGATTTGTCAATTTCCTAAAAAAAAAAATAAAAATGTCATGTCGAAGGACCAGCATTTCGACGCACTGGAAGAGATCAAGTGCCCATCACAGAAGCACATGCAAGAGAATATAGCAAGACTTCAACTGAGAAATCATCAAATAGCAGCACAGATAATGGTCCTAAGGGGCATGAGGGGCCCTGAGTTGTAAGAATTTGTTTAAATCTTGTTAAAACTTTCAGTTTTTATAGACTTGTTCTCAGAAACCTCTGATCACATATATACATATAATTTAATCAAACAGGTAACCATAAGTTTGTATTGTATTCCTTCTTCAGCTAAGGTTCACACCGTATATGAGCAGACATTTGACATTTACACATTTCTACTGCATTCAGACAAGTCTCCCATCTCGTTGCGAGGGGCCTGCTCTGTATTGTGCACAGTGAGGTGCGGAGGAGTTTTGCTGCAAAATGGAAAAGTTGCATTACAGTATCAACTGCCAAGAAACAATAAGGGAGGCCCAATCTACATAACTCCAGCAGCTGCAGTGATAAAGGACTAAGGGAAAAGTCGCACACACGTATGCACAAACACACACAGACAAATCAGTATGAACAGACAAGAGTGAGACACTCACTACCATTTGCATGTAATCAATACCAATCAGTTGCTCAGAGTGTGGGAAAAATGTGTGTGAACTGCTCTACAACTCTGCCTTTTTGTGTTCATTGTGAGGCTTACAGCTCTGTTTATTGTGATGATGATGCAGGTGATATTGTCGATGGTGCCAATGATGAGAAAGATAATATAAAGAACTACGAGACCAAAATAGCAAGAGTGGTAAACAACATAATAACCTTCATCTTCATCAAGTGTTTTACAAAACCCACCTGCTGATAACTGGTTATAAGTCAAATTGAGCAAGATAAAAAAAATATATCGATAAGAATATATTTATAAATATCTTATATCAGTGGTTTCCAGCACTATGGTCTAATATAATTACCATTTATGCAGTGCTACAGAATTTATAATTTGTTGGTTTAGTCACAAATCCCTTTGGAGTTGTGTCAGGAAGGGCATTCACCAGAAAAACTTTGCCAAAACATGAGGAGCTACCGGCAGTGGTGAATATGGGAGCTTTATCTAAATAAGCTGCTTTCAGTTGGTCCCTTAATCACAGGGGGTCACCACATGTTAGATTTTTATACCAGATGCCTTTTTTGACACAACCCCAAAGGGATTTGTGTGTCTTCTGGGGATCAAACCAGGAAACCTTTGCTTGTTAGGCAAATGCACAAATCACTACACAATGGAACCACTAAATACACACTGGCTAATGAGCATGAAATCAGGTAAATACTTTAATTTCGTGTAATAACTTTAACAATTCCTTGATTATAATTTAAAATTGTTTTATTACTGCAACAATGCCATGGGCAGTAACGCCTGAATAAAAGAAAGTTAAAGTAAAATGTGTGTGTCCCTGATTTTGTTTGATATTAAAACACACTAATTATTTCCATTGGCTACTTTTGAATGGTTCAATAAGTACAGTCTTGGATTCTTCAGACCGTATTAGAAACATGTCTAGATTTCTTAAATTGACAAAGGAATTTCTACAGACTGGAATCCATTCCCCAAAGGCCTATGTATTTTTATTCTGGCTCATGTTACATATACTCATGTCTGCTGAAAGCAATGAACAGCCATGACCCTGAAAACACACCATCATTATGTTTCTTTTAGCAAATGAGCAGCAAAAATATTTTTTCTCTCTGATTTCTTAGTTTATATATATTTGTTACACTACAATGTTACAGAGAACCCCAGTAAATAAAAATACACATTTTAAATCATGATTTCATTTATCAATGGAAAAAAAGGTATCTAAACCTAGACCTACCCTGTGTGAAAAAAAAAACGAGTGACTCTTTAATCTAACAACTTTGCAGCAAGAAATGCAATCAAGCATTTGTGATATCTGGAAATGAGTGTTTCACATCTCCCTAGAGGACTCTCCTTTGCAGAATTGTTTTAGTTCAGCCACACTAGAGGGTTTTTGAGCACGAAGAGCCTGTTTAAGGTCGTGAAAAGCATTTCGGTTGGATTTAAGTCTGATGTTTGACTGGGCCTCTCCACTTCATTTTTCTGAGCCATTCAGAGGTGGACTTAATGGTTTGTTTTCGATGTCCTGTTGCATAACTGTCAGGATTCTCTGTTAGAAAGCAGAACTAATGGTTCCATCACTTACAGCAAGTCATTCAGGTCCTGAAGCAGGAAAGGAGCCCCAGACCATCAGACCAACACCAACATTTTTGACTGCAGGTATGGCATTCTTGCCAAATGTGAGCTGAGCCATTGTCTTGTTTTTAGTTAGCAGTGGTTTTCACTTTGGAGCTCTTCCATTTTTCCTCAGCCTCTTTCTTATTGTTGAATTATGAACTCTGATCCTAACTGAGGCACGTGATATCTGCAGTTCTTTAGTTGTTGTTTTGGGTTCTTTTGTGACCTCATGGATGAGCCGTTGTTGCACTCTTGGACTAGTTTTGGTAGGCTGGCCAATCCTGGAAAGCATCACCGCTGCACCACAGTTGCAGTTTGAGTCTCAAAGCCTTAGAAATGGCTTTGTAACCCTTTCAGACTGATAAATGGCTTTGTTTCTCAGCTATTCTCGAGTTTCTTTTAAAACTGATGGCATGGTATGTTGCTTTTAGAGATCTTTTAGCCTGCTTCATTTTGCCAGACAGGTTCTACTTAAGTGATTTCTTGATTCCACAGGTCTGGCAGTAACTAGGCCTGGGTGTTGCCAGTAAAATTGATCTCAGCTTTCTAAAAACTATGGTTTCTTCATTCATGATTTAACAATGAGCACAATTACTTTATTAAAATAGGGCTAGGTAGCTTTGGATGTAAGTGCGACAAAAATGAGAAATCAGAAAGGAAGAATAAAACTTACAACTAAGTTTTATTATACAACCTCACCTGTACTTACAGGTGTCACCATGCTAACAAGCTAAACTTAGATAAGCACCTCGATAAGTAATGTACTTTCAAGGAACAGCATGATAGCATGATGACATTTTTTAAGGTGGTCATAGAAGCTGGGTGGAATTAACATGCCATCAAGGTAATTGAAATACACGTGGCCTTTGTCACGCTATCACTTCTGCTGAGTTAACAGAGGGGCAAGATAAGAAAGAGAGACGTTCACGCATGGCTGATTTCACGGGTGTTAAAGTGCTTCCCGCTTTACAATGATGTTTGTGGCTGCCTGCGCTCTCCTCAGCAAATCTGTTTAAACAGGCAAATCATTGTTGGAGCTCAACACTGCAGGAACACTGAAACTTTCAGCTGCCCCCAGGGAATTTAACAGTAATTACAGATTGTTCACTACAGTCGACACAATATACACATAAATAGCTGTTAATTCTACTGCAGTGCCAACTCAGCAATTCTGTCATACAAACAAAATGATGGCCATAGGTCGCCTGTCTATATGACCTGATAAATAGTAGGTTGGGGGTGACAAATATTTCACAGTTTGTCCACAAACTCTATCAGTGTTATAACAGTTATTATGGCAGTCCACTCCCCCAGGCATCAGTTCCCTATTGAGAAACAGGAGATATTAACAGCTGCACCCTCAGTAGTTGCTGGTAATGTTGGTAATAAACAAATTAAAGCTTATTTTACTGCTGTGATTATTGTCACTGCACTAAATATGTTGCCTCAGGACAGGCTTCATTACAGCTTATCGACCCAGGTGTTAGTCAATGAAGCATTGAAAATGTGAGTCAGGCTTCTCGCTGTTTACTCAGCAAGAAAGACACAACTTATAGTGTACAGACAGGACTCTTTTGGCCTTGAAAACCTATATATTCTATTTAAATATATGTACATAGAAGCTTTTTTTCTTTTTTTAATCAGTCAAGAAAGTAAACATTAAGCAAATATACTTTAGAAATAGTCAAAAACAAAATAAACAACACACAGGCAGAACGTTAAAGCATTAAATAGGAGAAAAAAAGTGCTATGTTCAATAATATACAGTGATACACCACATTCTCTGAAACACATTAAGATTCACATGAACATATGCATCAGAGCTGTTTAGCAATAGGTGAGGTTGCAGCAGCAAACTGTTACGCCTAGCGAGCCTTGTAACCAGCTCTTTGAACCTCCATCTGTACGGCGTACACGGACATCGCAGCATCAGAGGCAGAAAACGATAACGCACTTTCATTTCAAAACTGCATTGCAGAACAAAAACGATCTCAGGTTACAAAATGCTTCGGCACCATTTGAGAAATAAGGACTATTACACAATGTTACATGACAATTCACATTCACTGGGTATGCATGTGCCAGTCTAAACAGGAAGTAGAGGCTCTGTTGCTTTGTTTCAGCGCAATGAATCAAGGAAGGACAGTAACTGAGTGAGAAGGCCCAATCAGGAAGCAAACGTTCACCGAACGGTCACTGAAGAATCAGTTTCTCCCTCTGTGGACATCAATACTGCAAATGAACTCAAAGCTGGAATTGTAGTTTTAACTTGTATGTGTGTGTGTGTGTGTGTGTGTGTGTGTGTGTGTGTGTGTGTGTGTGTGTGTGTGCGTGGGAAGAGGGCCACGTGCGTCATAAAATATCCATCCAAGCTTTACTCACTGCCTAAACCAGTTTAGAGAGAAAGTAACTAGTGTCCTGTGTATCACCCATTACCTAAGCTCTACCAAACACTGCCCACTTGGTCCTGCCCTGTTCTCAGCTGTTACAGAGCTACAAAAAAAAAAAAAAGAATTATCACTTCTGCCAAACATTGTAAAAGAAGAAATCAGAAAGAATAACATGCAACACTTCTTATACTGGAAACTATACAGTCTAAGTTCAACTTTACTGCCACCTGCTGCCTATTTATTCAAATAATAAATATTAGAGCTGAAACTATTTGGTGATTCAGTGATTGACAGAAAATGAGTTTTCTGCAATGCATAATGATAATTAACGCTTTGAGTCCCTTCAGGTTACACAAGAAATCATCTTGGGTGCTGAAAAGTTTTGATTACTATTACTCACACTGAACATTCTTTTACTTTTCAAGCACTTTTCTAGACATTAATGATTAATTAGTTGAAAAATACATTAATAATGTAAACCATTATTAGAGGCATTCTGAGTTAAAACAAATTATTTAAAATGGAAGCGGAGCAACTGGCATATATTTAAGTCTGAGTTTTAAAAAAGTGTGATTACCAGGCTATTGAGTGGTAATGGAAACTACCAGCCAGTGCTCATGCATTGAAGCAAAGCATCCCCCTCCCCCAAGAAGACAATACTGACCACCTGGACCAACAGTGTGTGTATGAGTGTGCGTTTGTGAGTGTCCAAGCATGCAAGTATTTCCATAATACTTAGTGTTGACCGGCTGTAATGTGAGAGGTCAGGACACAATAGCACTGTGACTCTGAAGACCTAACACCATGCTGAGAGAGGTCACATCTATGTGATAACCACCCCCACCTCCAAGCACACACACATACTCACACATACACACACACACACACATACTCACACATACACACTCACGCATACACACGTGCACACACATTTTCTTTTTTTTTCCTATTTTTTCACTAGGCATTGTGCCTCTAAACACTCTCCTTGAAGTAAAATCATGGACTTTAAAAAAATATAATTTATAAACTTTGGCTTACCAGATTTGCAACATAGACAGAATTTTATGTGAGACAGAAAAAGGAATCAAAAGTAACTGATTGGTTGATTCTTAAATGTTTCTTAGCTCCTTGTGTATTGTTTCTTGTTATTTAAACCACACTTAATGATGAGAATAACATAAGATTTGTGGATTGCATGGTAAAGAAAACGCAGCAAGTCACAGTGTCCTTCAGGATATCAGCAATGTTGGGTCGTTACAAAGTAACATATTGTAATGTAAAGTAATGTTACAAAGGAACGCATTACTGTAGTCACATTCCCTTTTTTGAGTAACACAGCATTGTAACGCATTACTGTCCTAATGCATTTCTTAAGAACATTCTTTTATTCAGTCTTTCTGCATTACAAAGTTTCTTCTGTTGTCTGTTCTCTGGGCACATAGAAAGAAAAAAAAAACATGAGACATGCTGTATTCTAGCACTTACACTATCATCAGCTAATTTCAGTTTGTGTGTGGGAGGAGGAAAATGGTGGAGCAATACAGCCACACAGCTTTTGAAGAGTGAAGACGTGGACATTACTTTTGTTTTTATTGCACCCAAAGGACAAGAGCGCAGTGGTGAAGTGGAAACTTCATGCAGGACATAAACAACTATTACACTGCTAACAAAATTTCGGCTCTTTGCAAACATTTGCAAAGACAGCATGCTAACACAAAGCTAGCCAGGAACCTAGAGTGATTTCAAAGCTAAGTCCAGCAGCCGGAACCTGATGTTCATCAGGTAACAGAAGCAGTGATGAGCAGAACATTTCTGCCTCTTTGTGTTTCTAAAACAGAATCACTTTAAAGTTTCTTATGGTCATATGATTGTTGGGTTTTTCTCTGTATCTACTGTACAATATAAAGTGCCTTGAGGCGACTTTTGTTGTGATTTGGCGCTATATAAATAAAATTGAATTGAATTAAGGCTGCTATGCTTTCAGCTGTCAGCTTTCTGATGATACATAAAAAAACAAAAGAAAGATTGTCCTCATTAGGATAGGAATTTGTGTTTTTATGTGGGACTTTAGTCTAAGATGGATATTGTCTCACATTACATTAAGAGATAATGTGTCTCAGTTCATTTTTCAGACTAACAAGAAAACAGTGTAAAAAATACTGTAAGCAGCTACTTTCTCCAGTTAGTAGTTGACTAACATGCTACCAATAATGTGTAATACATTGCTTTTCTGGACTCTACACTGGAAATCCACAAATATGTGTCCATGTTAATAATCAAGGTTTAACCTCAGAAAATTCAGCACAGGATGTGGAGCTCTACCAAGTTTCAAAATGAAAAAGATTTCCATTCATAAAACAATTGAAACTATTTAAGCTTTGCAACAAAGTACTCTGGACTTTAGTTTTTTCAGTTCATATTTATCTGTATAGCTCTAAATCACTACAACAGTTATACAATAATACAAAGAAAAGAGAGAAAACACCAATAATCATATGACCCCACTGAGCAAGCACTTTGGCGAAAGTGGGAAGGAGAAACTCCCTCTTAACAGGAAGAAAACTCCAGCAGAACCAGGCTCAAGGACGGGTGACCAATTGGGGTGAGGGGAGGAAGACAAGACGAAGACACGCAGTGAAAGAAGCAACTCAGGACACTCACCTTATATCAAAATGATGAAAAGAGAAGAAAAAAAGGACAGTTTACTTCTACTATTTACTTCTGAACATCAAGAGTCGGGCACTTTATGTGAAAGAGGCTGAACTGTTTCTTTTATCCTACAAAAAAGACTAAACAAACAGTGTGTTTGCTTATGTGAAAAATGTACGTTTTTAATAGAAGCTGAATATTTTCCGAAATATCACGATAATGTAACTTTTAAGATTTGTTGCTCAAACAGGATTTAGTTGTCTTAGGGACAACTAAAAAGGGAAACTGCAATTCTTCCAGTGGCCACTTGAGGCTGGCTCCAAAGCAAGTCAGTCCCATTAGACTCTTGTGAAAATTACTAGCATCACAGCAGAAGCAAGAATGTTTACAGCCTGATACACAAAGCATTTTTGTGTAAAAGGGTTAATTTTTCCCCATAATTCTGTTAATAAGTCTTTAAAGATAAATACAAAAAACAAACAATGCTACAGAGATACTTTTAAATTGGTACATAAAGGTTGAGAGGCTGTTACATTAGTAAGATAATACCCTGCACTTGCACAGTAGATCATTTTATATATATAAAAAAAAAACACAAGCAACATCTGAATCCAGCTCATGTACTTGTGGTTATTGCCCATGACATCTGTTTAAATTTAGATTATAATCAGATACCAGGTGATCCAGTAGCCTCTGTCCTGTCTGCTGAAAAAGATGAGTGAAAAAGGTTTTTTTTTTTTCTTAATTCAGCCTTTTAAATTAAAGTAAAGCTTAAAATTAGGGATGTGGCCACTTTGAATGACGGGTAAATGCTGATACAGAAGACTTTGTGGTGTTGGTACCTTCCTGAGGTCTTGTTCATGTGCAGTGATTACGCAGTCTTCTGTTTAACGCCACATAAGACTGTGTTTAAAGAATCTGTGATCCATTTTCGGTGAATGAAATTCTAGGCTCACCTCAGTATGCTCGTAGTATGTTGGTGGACTAATTATGTCTGTCCACTAGCTCATCCAAATATGTTTTCAAACATATCCAAATAGTGAGTCTTCTGTACTGTCTCGTCTCTATGGTCCAGTTCATTTGGTAAATCTATGCCAGAGAGGCTTTGAATGCACAGAAAATGTTGATTAAAATAAATAAATAAATAAACAAGCCATAAAAATAGAACAAAATCATTTAAAATGTTTTAAAACTTTGCTACACTGATATTTACTTTTAAAGATTTAGGGTTCAATTATTCCCCAAAATGCACTAACACGCAAAAGAATCTAGATCCAGTCGAGGCAGCTTAAGATCATACATCTACGCATCTTGTCTTGGGAATTGAATAAGCTCATTTATTATGCAATTCTACCCCCAGAGGGACAAAAGCCTCTATCTGTTACCTGGAAAATCTGTAGGAGATCTTCTGCTTTGATGAGAAACTGTCAGTTGCAGTCTGTTGCTTCATGACCACACTCGTTAACCTCACTGGAAGCCTAACTAACCTGTAAAAGAAGCTCACTCTACATAAATTTGTTTACTGATTTGCAAGACACAAATACAGGAAGCTGTATAGCACAATGACCAAAGTAACCGCTCCCTGTTTGCCTTTTTTTCTGTCTCTACCCTCAACTTGCAGTTCTGCTTATAATCCTTTATACTCTTGTTTTGCTCCAGCAGTCCAGTAATACAGTTGTTCTCACTTTGCTGTGATCAAACACTAGTAACAGACACACTCCTGTGCACACACTCCTGTGCACACACACACACACACACCTTGTGTCGTGGATCATTCTAATTAAATACTTTACTCTGTTGTCACGTTGGGTTGGAACCCCTTTCGGCATATTGTTTATCCTTCAGGCCATGACACACCAAACAAACCTCAAAGGCTAACAGATAAAAGACCAACAGAAATACTGGTTTGCAATTTCTGCTGAAATTTGCACTTTTAGTACGCCACTGATGGGCAGCATACGTTCAAGTGTTCTGTGCCTCCATTAAAGGAATGAACCATTCTAAAATACAATGAAAGAACACAAAATGCCCAACAAGAAGCAACACAAAAAATGCCTCTGTGATTCTTGTAATTATCCTGTCAGAAGTGTTGCATGTGTTATTTGTAATACAATTAAAAAATTAAGCTTCTTTTCTTGCGGCAGAAGAAGAAAAAAAGACAGAAAGACGCTGACTGGGGGAAATTACAAGTTCCTCACATTCAACAACAAAGTGGATTTTATACTAATAACATACATTCAAAGCAACATGTTGGTTTGATTGTTAAACACATGCTGTAATTCTTAGCTTTAAAGAACCCTCGTGGTATTGAAAGAGAAGTGCAACAACAACATGGACTGCAGGGAAAAGTCACAGAGAAACCGTCAAAATCAAAATATCAAAGAATCTTAGTGCTTTTTTCAGATTAATGATGTGCACATGCAAAGTGGTTCATTTCAGAAATGGTCTCTTTTTTTTTTTTATCAATCCAGCTCACTGTTAGCCATCGTAAAGACCATGTTTTACTCACACTGCATACCCATAAATGCAACACTAGTGTATATATTTATCATATCTACTTCCTATATTTTACTACATACCTACATGTAGTTTAACAGTTTAACACATTTTAACTGAACTCCTGCTAAGTAAACCTTAGGTCAAGTTAAACATTAATATAGCAAAGCGGTCCTTGAGTAGAATCTGCGTTGAGTAGATTAAATATAAATGCAAACATTTACTATTCCATGACGTGAATTCTACAAACTTCAAGTTCAAGCTGATGGCTTTGTTGCTTCCTTTTGTGGCCTCCAGGCTGACCTTTGAAGTATTTGCAGTAGTATTTTAATTGACTGATTTTGAGTCCTTCAGCCGCTGAATTTGTCTATCCCTGTGATTTTGCACGAGATCTTTCCAACCAAAGTCTTGTATGGTTATTTTGATTTTATATATATTAAACACAGCTGTTTTTAACGCTGCAAGTTTGTGTGGGCGAATTTTGCCTTAGCAGTTGCTAAACCTGGGGACTGTTGCATCTGAAGGGCCACGGCGGGTTTACGAAGCAGCAAAGCAAACAAAAAACATATTTATTAAAACTGTCAGGTGCTGAGCAGTGCACGTGCACAGCTTCACACAAAGGTGCAAAACAAAGAAAATGAGCTGCGTTTTGTGAGGTGAAAGTCAATTTCGTTTTTGGAAAAGAAAAGCACGTGGTTAGAGAGGTACCTCAACAGCTTAGTGTGAACAGAGGAAATGGAAAAATAGACATGGTTGCTCTAATAGATGGTCTCTACAGTGCCTGTGTATGTTTGTGTTTGTGTATCTTAACTGCCACATGTGGTCAAATCAAAGAGTGGAAAAAACACACACCTTTGTGCTGTTATCACATTTGACCCAATAATTGGAAAAAAAAAAATGTTCTGAGCTCATCTCTCTATGCACATTTCAGTCTTTCGTTTCATCGTGTCAGGATGTTTGTTTGTTCCAAGCACTGAGTTTGGTTAATAAAAATTACTTTTGTCAGGGCTTAAAATGGGTTTGTGTAGATACAGATAGCAGCATAACGTTAGTAATGTTTTTAAAAAAATTTCATTTTAGCAACATTTTAGCCTTCTTGTGGTAAATTGGTGCCAGATACACGTTGTCACTACACCACACTTAAATTTCATTCCACAGGCCTTGTTCAAAGCAGGTATTTTGAAATTTTGAGATGAGGCAATGTAACAAAAGGGCAAGCACACATTATACACCTGCATGTGAAAGATCAGTCACACATCCCCTTTTACAGCTGTAAAAGTTATTTGCACAAAAAGACATGGCATTTAACATGCCAACAACCAAAAAAAGCTTTTGTTTTAGTTTCAAAACATAATGCGAAAGCATGTTGCCAAAGAAAGGATTGCTGAAATGTCAAAGCGGTCTACCTTGGAGCCATCTAATTTCAACAACATGACCTCATAACATTTTCTTACCTGAATTTTCCTCTGTGTGTGTGTGTGTGTACGTGTGTGTTTAAAATTTCTGTCTTGTGCAGCACACGTGCACAGCACATGTGAAAAATAAACCCACCACAAACTCCCCTAAAAACCCAAAAGGTGATATTCTGAGACGGTATGCATATTTAGATGAAAGTAGTAGAAACAGAATATGCACTCGGTGTTTTCCCCCGCAGAGGGCTGGTGTCATTTTAGTCCCACATTGGGGTATAGAGCAAAAAATATCAATGTCATTGTGCTATAATACTAAAAATGTTGTTTGTTTGTTTTTATTATTAGTTTTTGAAAGAGATGTAATATTTTTAACAGGGAACCTGCAGTTTGGTTTATTAAAGAAAAAATTAAAAAAAACAAATATAATTTCTAACAAGCAGAAGAAATAAAACCAAAATGCTGGATTTTGTTTAGGGGGAGATGACCGCCATTGCTAACTGTTTGAAACAATAACTCAATATGAGGTGGACTTCCCCTTAAATAGACCTGGACTCTTCTGAAGGCAACACAATTTGAGTTTGCAAGCAGTCACAAAGTCATGATAGATTTCTCACGAGTAATGTATCATATCTTGACTTTCAATGAATGACAGACTTAGAAAAAACAGTTACGATCAAAGAAAACTCATTGCCGTTTTGCCAAAAGGTAGTGAGCCTGACTGCTAGATGCCATTTACATTTATTGCTTTAGCATTTCATTAAAAGCAGTGTGCAAGTGAGCTGCAGTCCAAGCCACAGAACCAGTCTGGACATGAGCAAAATGTTTTCTCTGTATCATGATTATGGTCTGCAGTTATGTGGTATTGTTTTGCGTAAATTGTGAGTGGATTAGATGTCATGGCATGTCACTGATTTACACCAGCTTTGCTGCGAACTAACACTGGCCTGCAGAAATGTTATCAGCCAAGTACTGACACTCCCTAACAGTACATCCTCTCAGTATGAGCAGTAAAATACATCTCCCTGCTCCTCTGAACTACTGCTGACTGGTTAACCACAAAATAAGCCTCATGAATACACAAGAATCTCCCCCGATACACCTCTCTGCCCAACAATCAATCTGCATTAAGCTGTGAACTGATACTCTGTAAAAAGAACATATATGAAACAACTGTCTTCCTCAATTCTAATGGTGTCTGCACAAGAGAAGAAGAGAAAAGCTTCCTATGAAGCTGATGGAAAGTTAGGTCAATTTGAATACAGGTTGCTGCAACTGTTGTGAGGCATGTGATTCCTCTTCACATGCCTCATTTTGCTTGCAAATGGGCAGATTAGTACAAAGGAACACAATATGCAAGAAATAAGGTTTTTGTTTGAGGTTTAAGGACAACACAGCATACTCTGAATGTGGAATAATATAGCCAGTACTCTTTAGCATGCTTGTTACTTATTTATATTGTTCATATTAAAATATCAGGGTTTTATTGGTAACAAACCAGACAGATACACGCATGTTAGCAGCATGTTCCATCATATACCATATCTCTTTGTTTGTGTGTGAAGTTTCCATTGAGAACAGTGGGCTGACTCAAAATGAAAACTCATTGTTTCCTCTACAAGCCTTTGAGACAGAAGATGAGTGGAAAACTGGTTTCACACAGACATGCACACATGCAATATTCAATAATGCAAAGATTATGCACTAAAAATGAAAGAATCCAAAGCACAGTGACACTGACATTGACACATGAATATTGTAATGTGAAACAGACATGCAGTAACATCACACACCATTAAACAGCCAAGGCAAACACAGTGTTGTCTTTGTAGAAATTAGAGCAACTAAAATACCAACATGCTCATCAGAAGAGATCAGATGTCTAAAGAGGGAGCTGAATTTACATTATTTTAAAATCTGAAAGCATGTCATTTTGTTTGTTTGTTTGTTTGTTTGTTTGTTTGTTTACTTAAACGTTAGTCTTAACGGATCATTTCTATTCATTTCTTCCTGGTGTATTTCCCATTAATGTGGCTATTGTGGCTTTGTGGTTCATGCTAATGTTGTTCTCACCACCTCCATTGTAGAGATTACTGTAATTGAGTTGCAGCAAAGTGTCAACTCATGTAAGCTTTCCAAGACACGTGACTTTACATGAATGGTATTCAGTTTTGAATTCGGCCCCAAATTTATGTGAGTTGACTTTTTGGTTGCTGTATGTTTGTTTGTCTGAATCAAGCTGACGTTTTAGTTTGATGGTGGATGCACAAACGAGGAAAATGGACTAAAGACTAAAGAAGCGGCAGAAAGACAGCTGTATCGACTTGAACGACACCATCCAGAAACCAGTATCCCCGCGCTGGAGAGCTATTGCTGCAAAAGTAAAACCTGCTCATGCTACACTTGGAAAATCCCGACATGTCGACAGAGATAACGCTCGCCCATGAGCACATAATGGGATGACACATGGATGGAACAACTGTCATCTATACTCTGTTATCCATACGTAATAGAAAAATAGCCGTTCTAGATTACTTATATCTTTATTTACTTCCTTTGAGACTCATAAAAATGCTTTGCAATGCAAGATTTGCAAAATGGGAATAATAAGATTATTCTTTCATAAATATTCTGTAAGATCTATCGCTTTATTTTTTGTTGATTCTGAACATAATCATACTATTATCTAGGCTAGCTTCTAGGGTATTACATCGTTAGATCATCCAAGGAGACGCAGAATTTTGTATGTATACTTGTATTATGTGTAATAACCACTCAGCAGGTGGGTCTGCCCATCTACGTCTTTTGAAGATTAAAACAGCAGACAGAAAAGAGTAAAAAAGGACAAATTATGTACAAAATATTAAATACATAAATATACATTATGGCAAAAAATACTGTGTAGTGTTAGTTGTAATTAAAGATTAACACAAGCATTCAGGTAAAACCTTCTTCACTGTATGCCTTGTAAGTTTTAATTTGAGTTGCTATCATACAGTATTGCAGTCTTACAGACTGCAATACTGTAATCAAAACTCTTGTGGTGAACATAAAACAGCAGGTGAGAATCGGCAACAACCGGCAAGGCAGAGAAATCTCCCACAACAAAGCAGCACACCTTTAACTTTTCTTTTTGTGTCTCTTTTCTAACCTTGTTTGTTTTTCATCTGTTTTGTTGCTTGCACGCTGTGAGGTTTTTAAAATTTAGACGCAAATCCCTTTTTTTACTCACTATCTCTGTTTCTCTTTGTCTCTTTCTGTCTCTGTCACTCTCATCAGCGCTCTCCTTATTCTTTATTTCCTCTTCTCTTTTAACCTCTTGCAACTCTCTAAAGATGTGCGCATTTTTGTGTGGGAGGGTAAAGAAAGGGGACTGGAAAGATTATAGCCTTTGGGGTGTGAAAAAGTGTGGTTTACTTTACCTCGACCGGCTGAAGCAGTGTGCATAAAGTTAATCACAATCTAACTTTGTGTCTACTGCACACCCTGCCAAAATTTTAGGTTAAAAGAAACACATGACTGCCACTGTTACTGGCACGGGAGATAATAGCATCATGCTTTAATGTGTGTGTGAAGCTGGCTGACAAAATTCTGATATTTTGAACATCACATTCTAATTTTTACAGATTAATAGTGCATCAGTTTTACAATACAAATCCACACAAACTAGTCGAACAATCAGTAGCCAGCAGTATCACACTGGCTGTTCACCAACTTAAGTATTACCAGCTCTTTATACGTGTTTGTGTGTATACTTCAGCTCCAGGAACACTTGACACCATGAAGAGTCACATCTTAAGCAAGTCTGTCCACTTTTTTCCCCTCTATGTTTCATTAATATCACGTGACGGTGTCTAAGCCACTAGTTGTGGTACATTCGACTGCAGTAGTAGTAGTAGCAGCCATTGTTCCCGCTCACAGATCACACATTCTAGTTTGTAAATTTGGCAACACAATTCAGTAAGGTGTCATGTTACAGCACACTAAACTAAATAAACAGCGCCTCTCAAAGGTTATTAAGTGCAATTTATTTATTTAGATCCCCAGTGCTCTCTACATTGAAAAGCATTAGATCTTCAAATCCATATTATTTGTTGAAAATTCAACAAAAATAGGGCCAACAATAATAAACACTCTCTTTTAGAGTATTTGAGAGTTTCTCTGATGGTAAATCACTGAGATTCGAAGCAAGGAACTGATGGTGAGTTTGGGGAGAAAATTATCGTTAATTCATTTGCTTTTAGCCATTTAGACTATTCTGTGTGTGTGTGTGTGTGTGTGTGTGTGTGTGTGTGTGTGAGTGAGTGAGTGAGTGAGAGAGAGGGAGAGAGAGAGAGAGAGAGAGAGACTTTAAAACTTCACTATAATGGTATGCTACCCTCACCAACCACTTGGACCATCTTTATCCTTCAGAACTGCTTTAATTCTAGGTGGCACAGATTCAACAAGGTGCTGGAAACATTCATCAGGAATTCAACATGATAACATCACACAGTTGCTGCAGATTTGTCGGCTTTACATCCACGAAATGAAACTCCCATTCCACCACATCCCAAAAGGGCTCTGTTGGATTGAGATCTAGTAACTGAGGAGGCCATCTGAGTACAGTGAACTTACTGTCATGTTCAGATGATCTGAGCTTTGTGACAAGGAACATTATCCTGCAGGAAGCAGCCATCACAAGATGGGTACACTGAAATCATAAAGGAACTGACATGATGGCTAGCTGTTACAAAGGGGAAAAAACTGTTCCCCACATAATTACACCACCACCAGCCTGAAATGTTGATAGAAGGTGGGATGGCACCTAATTTTGACCCTTGCAACAAATGTTGCAGAAGAGAAATTGAGACTGAGACAATGTCTTTCCAATGTTCCAATGACCAATTTTGGGGAGTACGTGTAAATTGTAACCAGTCTCTTGTTCTTAGTTGACAGGGGTGGCACCCAGGGTTGTTTTCTGCTGCTCTAACTCATCTGCTTCGGAGTATGATGTGCACGTGTTATGCATTCAAAGATGAGTTGAGATGAGTTTCTGTTGTCTTCCTAACAGCCTTAAGCAGTTTGACAATTTTCCTCCAACATCAACAAGAACTACCACTCACTGGATATTATCTTTTTTCCACCCATTGCCTGTAAACAGTAGAGATGGTTGTGTAGGGAAAACCCAGATCACCAGTTTCTGAAATACTCAGATCAGCCTGGCTGGCACCAAATACAATTAAATCACATTTCTTCCCCATTCTTATGCTTGGTTTGAATTACAGCAGGTCATATTGACCAATGTCTACACGCTTAAATGCTCAGAGTTGCTGCTATGTGATTGTGTTAACGAGCAGCTGAACAGGTGTGGCTAATGAAGTGGTCGACGAGTGTATATAAAGTGTATGTAGTATATATATATTGAGTTATTTGGTTGAAAGCGAGTCAGTAGCTATTCACTCCGTGGAGCTTTACCTTAATCATTATTCAATGTGTTAGTAGCCCTATATGAACCACAACTCAGTCCCTGATGTCGACTCAAAAAGCAGCAGAAGAGCGGATCACATCTGCTTGTTCCTTATCCTTGGATTGATGAGAACTGTTTTAGGACTGCCCATGAAGATCTGCTGTTTTTGTTTACAGAAACAAGCATCTTTCCGGTTCTGTAATTTGGTCTGAAAATGCAAGTTGCATGTCTTATATGGTTTTTAGTGAGATGTACAAAGTGATGGGTTAATATAATTACAAGGCCATGTCTCCACAGATCAGCCATCACCCTAAGTGAGCCTGCTGAATTTCTTGCTTATCATCAGAGCAAGAAAAATCTGATTTTCTGCACTGGGAGAGGTCACTTAATGCATTCTGGCTTCAGCGGTTGACAAAAGTTGCTTTCAAATGTTGAGTGGAGCTGAAGCCTTGTGACTGAACGTGAAGAGTGGCCTGCTGCACATAAGGACAAAGAGTTCCGTTTAGAGTTCTGGCTTGTTAAAATCCTATTTTAAAAGGCAAAGAGAGTAAAGTCCAGCCATATCTTTTCTAAGCTAGTCCTCAGCCAAAATATGCATGTTAAGAAGTACATTTATATTCCAAATATTACAGAAATGATATATGTAGTTAGTTATAGTGAGAAATAGCAACTTCTGAAACATGAATCCAAGAAAACTTTGATTATTTACAATGCTCTACAGAGAAAGCCTTATTATTGTAATCCCAGTTCCAAAAATGTTAGAATGCTGTGTAACATCTAAACAAATATGTGTGTCAGAAATATTAGCATGAAACCTCTGGAGGAACTTTGCAAGTCATTAGATCTGGAATTGGCAAGGAGTCAGCAGCATGACAGAGCATTTTACAAAGGCAGAGTTTCTTTGAAGAAAAGATGGGCAGCGGCTCACCACTCTGCAAAAAACTACATCCACAAATTGTGGAACAAATACAGAATTATGGTCCTCAATAAAATGAACTGTAAAGACATCGAATATCTCAACATCTACAGCACATAATATCATCAAAAGATTCCTTGACTGTGGAGAAATCTCTGTGTGCACGGAGAAAGCTAAAAATCAATCTTCGGTCCCTCGGGCGCCACTGCATTAAAAACAGGCATGATTCTGATATGGAAATCACTGCATGGGCTCAGGACAACTTCCAGAAATCACTGCCTGTGAACACAGTTCATTGTACCATTCACAAATGCAGGTTAAAACCCATATGTGAAATCAATCCAAAAACGCTGCCGTCTTCTCAGCAGCATAAAATGGATTGAGGCAAAGTGGAGAACTGTTGCCACGTCCTCTGAACTGAAGAGGAAAAGGTGTATCCGGCTTGTTATCAGTTCAGGTGGTATGCAATCATATTTTAAAACATACATGCATACAATTAATAGATATGCAGACACTGCATTAAATGAGGACTAGATAGTTTCCTACATGCTGGATTATCCTATATAAGGACATATTATGCACACTGGTGCCTTTAACATCTGTAGCAAATGTGAATCCAAATACAGGGGCTTCAGTGAAGCGGACAGATCAGTCACAGTTAAAATTACAACAAATAGCAAAGGAAAAAATTGCTGTACCACAGCTGAGGAAGCCAACCAAGAGCATTCTATCTGCAAAAGCACATAAAACACAACCCTGTGAACCAAACCCTCTAAAAACACCCGAGACTTGAGGCCACAAACAAAACAAACACAAACAGCCAGCCACAGGACTAGAAACAGAAAGATTGCATTAAAAGCTTAACCCTAACACAAAACAATATGAAAATAAAGATGAAGACATCTAATGAAAAATGATCATGTCATACATGCATATTTTTAAACCCTTTCCACTTGGGCTATAGCCTATCTCAGCTAACTATGGTTAAGAGACAAGGCACACAGTGGATAGGTCACTATTTCAGAGCAAACATGGCAGACAAAATGTTACAAAATAACCAAGCCGGGTTGCTATTCCAGAGTAAACATGACAACTGAGGGAACATACAGTATCTGTCTGCATGCATGCGTGTCTACATTTGTCCTTCTCACCTGTGTTTCCTCAGGAGCATCTTCTGTTTTTTCACAGTGTTTGTCTTCCCACAGAGAAGTGTGTGTGAGTGATGTGGTAAAGCACACACACATACAGACATACAGTGGCATTATGCACCTGGCTGCTGCATGACAAAAGTTTATCAGAGAGTGAATCTAGTGTAAACCAACAACGCAGGTGCTGTCTATGTGTGCGTATGTGTGACATCACTTCTCCCCATGCACAGCAGCAGTGCTGTTCTGTAGTTAGACAGTATCGGTCTCTAAAACAGCAAAAAGATATTATTTAAATCTAAATTACAATAATTCACTTTATTGAATTTAAAGGCAGAGCAATCCTAAAGTAAAAACTTGGTTTAAGGCAGTAAAGCAGTAAGTAAGCACCCAGTAAATCTGCATGTGCTGGCCTCCTGTGAATGTGTGATATTGGTTTCTGTTAGCCACAACCCACGCTGAGTTCTTGGAGTGAAATATTAAGCAGACACTGGTTTAAATATCTGCAAGAAAGATAAGCTTCTCCACAGCCAGCCACAGTTGTATTACTTGCAGGGATCAAAGCAGCATAACATTAATGGGGATGGTGCAAATTAGAATAGAATAGCCCTTTATTGTCATTAAACATGTACAATAAAGTTGTGATTGCTCCACATCAACAGTGCAAAAAATATAAATAGTAAGACACCAGGAATAAATAACAAACAAGAGGAATATATGCAAAACAAGAGAAAAACACATTAAAGGACAAGTTGCAAAGTGCTTGAATGTATTGCAGAGGACTTGTTCTTTAATATTCTGAAATTCTCCCAGAATATCAAAGAAAGTATCAAAGGACACACTTTGAAACATCATTATGGTTTTTGCCCACTCATGTGGATTAGTAATCTAATTGAATCCTGGAGCAAACGTAAGAAGTACATTAAGAAGAAAGAATATCATGATGACATAACAAATGTGTTATATTTAATACGTGAAAATCTGCTAATGCAATGAGACTAAAAAAAACCTCTGGTACAAGCAACCAGGCAAATGTATGAAGAGTTCTAATGTGGGCCTAATCAGTTAAATTTATGCAAGCATGAACATGAAACAGGAAGGAGAAATGTGTGTGTGTGTGTGTGTGTGTGTGTGTGTGTGTGTGTGTGTGTGTGTGTGTGTGTGTTATTACAGGGGAAGTCCTTTTTTCTGTATTTTTTCTTTTTTTTTTGGTGTCTTCGGGGATGCCAACCTCAGAGGAAACCCCTCCTCTGCTTGCCTCCCACGCATCCACCTACACATTGGAAACTTCTAACTAAAAAGTACACACGTACACAAACACACACACACAAGGTTTAATCACCAAGGCCACCTGTAAAGGCTTTCAGATGATCTAACAGAAGTCATGTACCCAGTTACAGATTTGAGGTATCTGTATTTTACTTTAACATTCCTACTTAACAAAACAATTACACAAGTAAGAACTTGTGTATTTTTTATGCCACCATTTATCTGACAGCAATTGTGTGTTACTAACAACATTCACCAGCTGCTTTAAAAAACAAGTGAATCAATGAGGTGGATTCTCTTTCACACACTTCAGACTAAAAGAGAGAAACTATAACCATATAGCCAAATGCAGTGGATCACCTTCATGAGCACCTAATGTATGCAACTGTATATTTTGGATTATAGCATAGTTTAACACAAAACTGCTTACTGGAAACGGAACTACCTTATCAGATTTCTAGCTTCACAGAAAACATCACACGTCTGTATACAGCTACAGACAGACCACAACAACCTTTGTTGCATAGCTCACCCTTTTCTAGACTGAGTGCTATCAATCCTTTTTCACAGCACACTGCATCGTATGAAGTCATCTCCAATGAATGGTAAATGGTAAATGGCCTGTATTTGTATAGCGCTTTACTAGTCTCTAAGGACCCCAAAGCGCTTTACACATCCAGTCATCCACCCATTCACACACACATTCACACACTGAAGGTTAAAAGATGTTTGTGACAGATCAACACAAACTATGTTGCAAGTAGAGGTCTAAGGAGCTCGGAAAGAAAAGCGCTGGACTTCTTTAAGTTGTTTGAAGACGTTTCACCTCTCATCCGAGAAGCTTTTTCAGTTCTAGGGTCAAATGGTGGAGAGTCCCAGATTTAAGCCCTGTGGGAGTGTTCCCCCCAGAGGGATAATAGACCCCCTAATGATCCTCTACCTAATCACACTGCCAAGGTGTGAAAACGGGTAACAATGTAGGTCAGCCAAGGTTTCGGGTGGGCTCATTGTGAAAATGTAGAGGTAAAATACTTTTATGGACGGCATTCTTTTTTTTGACGGATGCTGATATAATTGATTGATAAACTGATGTTTTCCTTTGATCTAAAAGTATAGTTGTGTAGTATTTTGTCGTAAAAATGCTTAATTTATTGTCATTTCTGTGTGACGACTTGGTTCTGGCTTAACAAACACAAAAATGACAAAGAATGACTGAAGATATTAGGGTGCTGATAATTTTTTAAAAAGCCAAACACATGCATTTACTGTGTGATAGGTAAACACACACAGACAGACACACAAACGTCACTGTTCAGAATGCAGAAAAGAAAAAAGAAAAAAAAATACCCAGCAGACACACACACACACACACACGCACACAAATGGTGGTTTCAGCAGGGGAACAATGCAGGGCTCCCCGTGTGTGGGCGGATACACCCAGAACGGGATGTTCTCTTTAGTGAACATCCCCCACCCCACACCACCCCACCCACCCCTACCAACAAACACACACACACACACACCTGAATGCACAGGCACCAACTCACACGATGCACATTTATATATCCATAGATAACACACCACAAATCATAAACAAATTCAGTGTATGTCCAGCGTTCAGATGATTCACAAAAGCCCTAACTGGACATTTTGCTTTCACACAGAATTATTTATTACACATAAAGGTCCAAATTTAAACCTGTTTAAATTGTCACCATTTTTACAGTTTGTACTAACATTAAATTTGACTTCCACTTTTGTAAAGACAGCTATTCTATATTCTTTATTTTTCCAATAAAGGGATCAAACAATGCACATTCAGCACAAATACGGTCCTAGTTTAGATTCATTCTAAAACAGCATAGACTTCATAATAGTTGGTGACAAGGGAATTTCGGTTGTAAACTTTCATTTATTTTGCTTTGTTGTTTTGGTTTCCTCAAGCTGAATTTACACTTCCCCACATCAATAACCAGTCTCTGCAAGAACATCTGTTTTGAATGAACTTTTTGAAATGCATTAAATGATTTAGCGACAGAGGGTGAACAGTGCACACATGGGCCTACTGCCCCCTGGTGGCTAAAAACAACCCCCTTAACCTTGATGTAATTTTCCAAGAAAAGTTTGGATGCTGCGTAAATTGCAAATAGAAACAGAATGCAGTGAACCTGTTTTTTTATTCACAACAGAACATTTCAAAAAAATTTTTACATATAAATATGATGCATCATTTAAAAATATATGTTAATTTTGATGGCAGCAATGTGTCTCAAGTAAGTTGAGACTGGGCTGTGCTTACCACTGTGTAGCTTCCCCTCGTGTTTTAACATTAATCAAAAAATATCTGTGAATTGAGCTGTTGCTCGACTTCTAGGAGAGCAATGTTGTCACCCCAACCGTCGCAGCAGACTGCCGCCCCTCCCTGAGCCTGGTTCTGCCAGAGGTTTCTTCCTGTTAAAAGCGAGTTTTTCATTCCCACTGTCGCCAAAGTGCTTGCTCATAGGGGATCATATGATTGATGCATTTTTCTCTGAATGTAGTATTCTAAGGTCTTTCCCTTACAATATAAAGCGCCTTGGTGACTGTTGTTGTGATTTTTAAATAAAGTCTTTTTCATTTCTTTATGCTCCAAATCTTTTTAGTCGGTAAAAGGGCTGAATTGAAGTAGGGAAATTCAGCACCCTGACTTTTCTACTGAGAAGCTATGCTGTTCTAATAACTGGAGTATGCAGTTTAACATTGTCTTGCTGATATATGCAGAAAATACTGCCTAAAGATGAGGTGAAATAACAGCACCTGCGTTTCCCTGAAAAAAAAACATCTGGATAGGACAATATGCTCTAAAATCTGCACATACCTTTCAAGCTTGATGGTGCCTTTCTATATTGCAAATGGCCAATATAGACACTGGACTGGTTTTTGAATTGAGTGCTGGCAGCTAGCCGGCTGGTCCCAGTCTTCTTCTGTTCAGAGGAGGCAGCATTCATGGTTTCCAAAAAACATACATTTCAAATTTTGATGAATCTGACCACAGAACAGGCTTCCCTTTGCTTAAGTGAATTTTAAATGAGTTTTGACCCAGAGATAACAGCAGTTTTTCTGGACTCCACTTTTCATGATATTTAACCTGCATTTGTGGATGCCAAAGTGAACTGTGCTCACAGACAATGATTTCTGTAAGTTTTCCTGACCCCGTGTAGTGATTTCTATGCCAGAATCATGCCTGTTTGCAACGCAGTGCTGTCTAAGTGCCTAAAGACAACAGGCATCCAATACTGGTTTGTGGCCTTGTGCTTTGAGCACAGACATTTTTCCAGATTCTCAGAACTAAAAGATATGACATCAAGTATTTAAAGTCTTCACAATTTTTTTGTGTCTTCAAATTGAATATAAGGAGCTATTTTTCATGAAACAGTAAAATGTGTCACTTTAAACATTTGATATGTTTTCTATTTTCTATTGTGAATGAAATGTGGGTTGCAAATCAATGCAATCCTGTTTTATTCACATTTTTCACAGCGTGCCAACATTTTTTGGAGGTGAAGTTGTAGAATCACAAAAAAAAAAAAAAACAACCAACACTTAGGATTAGCTTACATTTTCACATTCAGTGGGTCTTCAATATAAAAACTGAAATAAAGAGACATGAGGAACTTTCATTTTTAAATTATGTTGGAAGGCACTTCTCAAGTATCATCTTTTAAAAAACAAAATTACTTCAGACAGTTAGTAGACTATACTGTTAATTACTATAGAAAATATTTATCCAGTCATTAAAAAAAAAAAAAACAACAACAAAAAAAAAACATGAAAATGTCACTGTGAAATAACTAAAATTCTATGTTTTTTCCTTCCTGGCCACTTGCTTCTTGATCTTTAGCCCAGTCGCACATCATTATTATCTTAGTACACCCACAGACCAGCAGCACCATCATCTGTGCAGACAGTGAATAAGAATCAAGGTTGACATGTCATAGGATGCTCTGCAGAGCTGCAGCGGCCGTGTGACTGGGGTTTAAATGTGCAGCTGAGTTCAACTTGGACCTCTGGCAGTGTCTGACTAACATGGCTGCTGCTAGGATTGCAGAGCTGAAGATAAAGGAAGCCCCACTGAGGAAGAAAGTTGCTGCATAGTTTCCCGTCCGATCAACTAACCAACCTGGAGAAATAGGAAAGAAAAAAGATAAACACATTTTTTTTTAAATCCATATTTTAAAGTAGGACTTATTTTCCTCCAAAATGGCATTGTTTTACAGAGTTTATGCTCAAACTTCTGCACAGTTATTTCTGAAAATATGGATGTAAAAGCATGTAGAATGAAAATTAGGTGGTGCCTTATGCCTTATGAAACAGAAACAAGTGGAGAGAGCTGCTCGTTCTTTGCAAACAGCAGATTCTAGAAGGCAAAAAAGACCTAAAAAGGTTGGTATAGAGGCTAGAACATGCATAGGGGAATAAATAGGATGAACAAACAAAGTTTGACTCTTAACTCTGCTGTAGTATATTCGTGAATCCTTACCTCCAATGGGAGGGCTGAGCAGGTAGGGGATGGCATGAAGGAAGTAAACCACACCCAAAGCTGAGGTGAGATAGGTGGAGCCCACAGTGTCAGAAGTCACCACTGGTATTAGTGCTACATATGCACCATCAAAGTACCCATAGAGTATGGAAAAAGGCACGAGAAGGGAGAAGGAGCTAAGGAAAGGCATGAACATACAGCAGAGGCCTTCCATGGCCATCGCCACCGTGTAGCTCAGCATGCGAAACCTCCTAACACACCTAGAACGAAGGAAATCCATCACCACTGAACTTTGAATTTAATACAACAAACTAATTATTAACTAACAAAAATACACTCCAGGTTAATACTTACCCCCTATCTGTGATCCATCCAAAGGTGATATTGCCAACAATTCCACAGACTCCAAATACAGACATGAGTAAAGCAGCATGCTGAGGCTGCACCCCCAAACTGAGGGCATAAGGAACCAGGTAAACTATTGGAGGGCTGCAACCATACGCCATAAACAGGAATGACATGGACAAAATCAGGAAGCTGGGTATCAAAAGGAAGCCAAACTCCTCCCTGGACTCGAAACAAAAGCACTGACCTCTGGATGAAGGGTTTACTAAAGGATTATTGTCACTTTGCCTGGCTTCATTAAATTTTGAGTCTTCTATCTTTCCATCCATGTCTGCCAAGTTTTTGCTCAAGCTAATGCTTTCCACCAATTTCAAGTCCTCGGTCGTGTTGGGTAGCTTAAGATCTGAGAATTCAATGTTGCCTAGCATTGTGTCTGTTAGTGAGTTGCTAAATAAAAAGCATTTCCCTATCTTCAGATCTATTAACTTCCGATCAGATGGCTCCAGGGTTGGAAGAAATGCTATGTTACCTAGTTTGCCCTTTTCAAGTCCAAAGTTTTTCAATGTTCCGTTCGGTATGAGGAGCCCCTGAGGACCCTTTAAGTTCTTTACATCCAGCTGCTTGTGGTCCACTTGGATACAATCAGCAGATATTTGTTCAGGGACTTTAAAATCCAGCACTGTCTTCATGCAGTTTTTCCCAAATTTTGTCAGCTTGCTCTCCCATATCCTTCAGATGGAGTGAGAAAGATAAGAAAATAATTAGATTTCAATTTTTTAAGGATTAGGTGATCTTTTAAATCTGTGGCAAGATGGATCAGGTTTTTTTTCCTAGTGTATCCTGTAGGTAGTTAATCGAATTGCGATATTTGGAATTTGGGGGTAAACAACTGTGGCTCTTTGAGCAGTTTTTGCAGATTGCTACACTGCTATACTAAGTCATGCTAGGAGCTGCCATTTGGGTAACATTTACCAGAAGAACATTTCATTGTAATGAGATGAATAATGTTATCCATTTTACCTGTCAGTAGTTTTACTTTTGCAACATATTTCTTTCATATCCAAGTAAAATACACCAAAATACCCAAGAACTTACCTTTGACTTCCTCTTGGTTCCAGCGGCCTCATCAGGGCACCACAGACACACAAGTTGGACACAAATGCTCCAAGAATGAGCAGCGCTCCTCTCCAGGAATAATACTCTATAAGGAGCTGAACTGCAGGAGCCAGGAGGAAGGTCCCAATGCCACTGCCTAAAGATGAGGTAACATTGGATTTGATGGAATGAAATAAAACACGAAAAGAGTGAAGGGGGAATATGGGATGAGGAACTTAAAAGCAGACTGAAAAAAGCACAGAGGAACACAGTAAATACATACAGGTGGAAACGGTGAAAGGAAGAATGAACAGGTGAGGTGAGAAAAATAAAGTATCAGTGAAAAGAAAGAAAAATGAAGACAAGTAAAGATGTCACTACCAGACAGAGCGATGCCATAGGCCAGAGCTTTCCTCTCATTGAAGTACTTCCCAACCATCGCTATGGCTGGTGTGTAGCTGAGAGCAAAGCCAAGACCTGCAGAGAATGAATAAAGGGTTTTTGTAGTTTGGGAGACCTGCCATATGTTGCCAAATCTCCTCAGAAGCTCTCATATGTGCCATTCTACAATCTGCTATTTACTTAGCAAATATTTTCCCCAAAGCAACTTGGTATAACAATATTTAAACTTCACAGTAAGATCATCATTAACGTTCACGGCTCATATCATTATATTTTCCCCTGTAAAAATGCTTCTGTTTTTTTCTCCTTTTTAACAAGTGAAAAAAAAACTGTTTCCCTTTCTCTTCAAGTGGTCACAATATAGGTCGAGGCTCCCTGAGGTTCTGTCGGTGGTATCTTTCTGTTAAATGGTTTAACCCACAAACCCTTTGAAGGGCATCTGTAGTAAAAATGTGCCAAATCAAACATGTGTAGCTACCCGCTGTAGCGACCAGTCAAAAGTAGCTTGTGTCTTTGTATATAGATGTTTGTACAGTACTGTGTCAAAGTCTTGAGCCACACATCAAATGTACAGACATGTGTGGAAATGCAATATATAAGTAGCAGAATATGTACAACACATTCTGAACTCTCTTAGGCAAGTTTTCTTGTCATTTCTTTTAAGTAATCTTCAAGAATAGTTCTCCAGGCTTCTTGAAGGACTTTTGAAGTTCTTCTTTGGCCACCTTTTGTTTCATTCACTATAGGGCTGCCACAAACGATTATTTTGATAGTCGACTAGTCACCGATTATTTTTGCGATTTGTCGACTAATCAGATCATGCATCCATTGGACGTAAAACGTACAGCTTATTGCACCAGCATGCATCTGCTCTTATATAACTATCATTAGCTTACAGCTTTAAGTGTTTAAGGTATGTGCTAACTACAAGTAAAGACAAGATGATAGTGTTTATTAAATTTTAATGAAATTTGCAGATTGTTTCGGTGAAGTTTAACAAACTCCTTGCTATCTAAAATATAACAGCACACCGGAGTATATTCTCGAGCATCTCACACTTCTGATAATCAGTTGTCTGCTTGACGTTTATTCAGCTGTGTAAACTATAACTTTAATCTCAGCCAAACCGATTTACTCAGGAACAAATAAAATACTAAAACAAGGCCAAACAATAACATTTTTAAGTTATCTAAGTGACTTATATATGTTTAACCTGAGTAGCGAAAGACGGCGGTGGGTTTGAAAACGATTTGCCGGGAGTCCGGTGCTCTCACGGGCTCTAGTGAGCCTTGCCCCCGGCTAGCTATCGAGCTAGTGGGTAACAGACGTCTCCGAAAACGTCGGAGCGCTTTTGAAAATATGTGGTGTCTTGATAAACTGAGCAGATATTTGAGGTTTACACAGTTACATTCTCGCCTGAAAATATGTTAAACGTTTATTTTGTGACACAGAAAGAATAATAAGACTAATATTAAAACTAACAGCTTAAGGGCAGCTGGCATCCTTGTACATGCAGTGCTGCCATCTTCTGTTTCAGTCCGTTATTACACTCTTAAATCCTACTACTTATTCCTGCGTCTTTTGTGATCTTACAAAGCTTCAAACGACGCGTCGACTATTAAATCAGTCGTCGACGATTTTGATAGTCGACGTAATCGTGACTAGTCGACTAATCGTGGCAGCCCTAATTCACTATAAAGATGATCCCACAATGCTTCAATAATGTTGAGGTTTGGGCTCTGTCCATGACTTATGTTACACTGCGTGTTTTTCTATCCAGGTATGCTTTTAATGCATTGGCAGTGTGGGTGGCATCATTGTCCCTCCATGACAATCAGAAGCCTTCCAGATGATTTTGACAAGATCTCCAACAACTAGGCAGGTTCCCTGTTGACGCATGGCTGTTACCATTTAATCTTCTGTGCTTACATTTAAGATCATGCTGTGTATGTTAGATATGTGTGTACAGGATCGTGTGCACATGGAGGACTGCTGCAGTCCCCCATGCGGCTGTTATCTGCAGTACACAACAGATAACAGATAACAGCCGAGTATCATGAACATGTACCTGTGAGGACACCCAGAGACATATAAAGATACTCCAGGCTGTTAGCAAAGGAGCTGATAATCAGACCAGCAGATGACAGCATGCCTCCGAGAATCACTGTAGCTCTGCAGGACAGACGGTTCCCAAGAAAACTGCCCAGAGGAGCTGCAGAGACAGTTTCAGTAGATTTGTTTTATTCATAAGATTTTTTTTTCCAATTAATGCCTCATTTTCAAAAGAAAAGCAAGTTTGCGTAGACGCCTGTTAATTGCAACAAGACTTGTTTCTTCCCCTTCTGGCCAAACTATACCCTCCTAACTAGTGTATGGTTTGATAAGAATATAAAAATTTTAAAAAATGGCCTGTATTTGTATAGCGCTTTTCTAGTCCCTAAGGACCCCAAAGCACTTTACACAACCAGTCATCCACCCATTCACACACACATTCACACACTGGTGATGGCAAGCTACATTGTAGCCACAGCCACCCTGGGGCGCACTGACAGAGGCGAGGCTGCCGGACACTGGCGCCACCAGGCCCTCTGACCACCACCAGTAGGCAACGGGTGAAGTGTCTTGCCCAAGGACACAACGACCGAGACTGTCCAAGCCGGGGCTCAAACCGGCAACCTTCCGATTACAAGGCGAACTCCCAACTCTTGAGCCACGATCGCCCAATATACACTGTTAGCCTTTGAAGTGCTTTTGATAACTGGTGCAAATGATCATCTTACCACAAAGCATAGTGGTGGAGTCTATCAGGCTGTGGATCCAGGCAGTGTTGGAGTAATCCTTCTCAAAGTGCATTTGAAACTCAACAAAGAACATGGAGACACATCTGCATACAGAGAGATTGTTTGTGACATGAATAAGGAAGAGTGAAATAAAGCAATAAACTGATGATAATAGAATTAGTAGCTTTCCTCAATAACAACTTCAAAGAGGTTTATTACATTAAGTCAATAAGAAAAGAGAAAGTCTTCATATCGAAGAACAGATAAAAACATAGTCTGTCAGTTGGGCTAACACCGTATCTTCAGGTCAGTATATGATGGGATCTTACATCCACTATCTATATCATGTATATATTAACTTTTGGGTGATGATTTGGGCCAAATGCAATATTAATTAGACTATTTAATACTCCTAGTCTGTCAGACTTGGCAACCAAGTATAATGTTTATCAGTTTATGACAGGCATTTATATCAAACAGTTAGAGGGCTCTGCACTCCATGACCTGTATTTTTATTCACCCTTGCTGTCTGTTACTTAACACCAGGCAGGACTTCTTGTTCTTGAAGCCTCAGACAAGAACGGTGCTGTAAATCACTCACCGCCTTGATAAAATTCACATTAAAACAGAATTCGATGCATTATTATTTTCATCATTACACACTTTTTCATTTCTTGTACTTTGTTTGCCAGTACTACAAAAGCTTTAGCAATGTTAGCTTTTATTTCAGGCAGAGAAACAAACTAGAGGATGAATGGCTTTGTTCTTCAATTTTACAAGCTAAGACGTTTTCTCTAACATCCTGTTAGGTGTTAAAAAACAAAACAAAAAAACATATTTTTCCCCCCAGGAAAATCTACGGTTTCAAAATCAAATATATACTATAGGGGTGACCTCACAGGGTTGAAAGATTATATTATCTATTGAGATATATGGCAAGTGACATTATGTCCTGCGTGAGCTGGGGTGGTTGGGAAATACTGAGTATTATAAAGAACATGTTCGTAAATTACATGGAAAAACACAACACTTCACCAAACTTATTCCTCCCAGCACATGCTGTAAACTATCCAGGTCACTTTTTTAAAAAATTACACATTTCACCCAGTTTGTTCACCCAGTCAGTTTCTATAGTGTAAATCTAGAGATAGCCTTCAATTAAAGCCAAACACCAGATTGTGGCAGACCTGTGAAAGTAATGTACAGTGACGTAAATGTGGAAACATCTCTGCAGGATTTCAAAGTCTTAGTGGAAAAAAAAATATGGCTGCTGAGATGCTTAAAACTTGGAAGTGAGTCAGAATGGATTATTGCCAAGTAATAACTTTGAGGTGTTAATAATCAAATCTAAGAACATAAAGTCTTGCTAAGTACAGCTACATGTCAAAACTGCATATTGCATAGTAATAATCCTACACCTGCTACAAAAGGCTAAGCTGGAGCTTTGTACACCTGGAGGTGAAGTCATGTTGAGTAGTTTGTGGAGAATAAAGATTTAAGTACACCAACGAGTGGAAATAATTTGCTGTTGGCCTGGTGCTCTTAAATTAATAACAGATCAAATCATACAGGGAAATACTAAATAGAAGCTGTATCACAAGCATATAAAGAGTGTGCCCAGTAGTGACAATGGGAAAAACCACAGCAAAATCTATGGATAAGCGATTTTGTAGTTTTTAAGCATAATTAGCTTCAAAGTGAGGACTGGTACCTGGTAGTAGCCTTAAACAAACACAGATACACACTCCTCACCTGGTTACTGCTCGGGTGCAGATGGTAGCGAGAAAACAACCAGCAACAATCATCCAACCCCAGCCTCCTTCAGGCTCGGTCCGGACTCCAGATGCACTTTTGCCTCCTTCAAGTGTCTCCTGCTTGGTAACTGCCATCCCTCCAGCCATTTACAGAACCAGCTGATGTCAGCAAACCTGTCTGTTACATGTCTCTTAAATCACCCTCATTTGTCGGTGTGCCTTCTGCCACCTCCTGAGAAATTATAGAAATTACATTATCAATAAGTATAACATTAAACCCAATTTCTTATGTATTTGTTATTGTTATGTCACATAAATACACAGTATAAAACTTTTATTACACATTCACATACCAGTAGGAGACACAAATCCCTGGGAGGGTTGTGTCAGGAAGGATGGCTGCAGCGTAAAAGTCTGTGCCAACCCCTTCCTAATATGGGAGCAGTCAAAAAGAAGCAATTACTGAACATTTTAATAACAAAAAACAAAGAAAGATGATGTAGTTTTCTTGGACACCATAATGGCCTTTAGAGTTTAGAGTCAGTTGTTTTAGTTACCGACTTCACAGATTTCATGGTTGAAAAGTAGGTCAAGAAACTCAAACAAAGTACATTTATTGGAAACACTGACCATGAAAATGCCACAAACGGTGCATATGTAGTTCACTTAGATCCTTTAAGTTAAAACTTTTGCATATTTTTAGTATGGGACTGTCATTTCTACCTGAAGTAATTTATATGTGTTGTTATGGCTCTGTTGTAGGCAGGTAGAAAGATACCAATATGATATTTATTTATTTAAATATTGCATGAAAGCAAGGGATGGGGTCGAAGTGGGTTGCAAAACAGCTTGCAGCAGTGCAGGAGATATGGGCAGGTTCAAACAGCTTAAATAGTGAACCCTATATATGATTAGCCAACTCGATTCACAGGCGAGGATCAGCTGAGAACATTAGCCAGTCTTTAACCTACCAGCTCCTGAGTACAAAGTCTGTGCGATGTCAGATTGTGTTGATATGCAAAATGTGTATGTTTCCATTTCTTAAGCTCCAGGTTTCACATTAGCTAAATTTGTGTTTACAAATCAGCTCCTGGGTCTTAGCTTTATGTGTGGTGACAAATAAAACAGAATAGCCAGTAGAACAGCAAACCTTCAAAATAAAACACCAGAAAAAAAACCCAGACAATTAAAACCTTAACAAGAGACTAAAATGTAAAGTATTGCACTTGGCCTATCTGTGCTTTTGCAACTCCACTCATGTGTTTGTCCAAAGGTTTGTGTGCAGCTTCTTTTGTTATGTCATATGTTGCTCAAAATGTTATCTTGACAAAATAACAGGTTGTTAGTCTGCATGCCTGTGCTACCAGCAAACGTATGAAACACAGAAATTCCACCCTGCAGTAAAATGCAAATCTTTTGGCTCTGAAACACTAAAAAGTTTACATTAAGTCATTGAAGACTGTTATTTGTTGTAAAATGTGGCCACAGAACATTTGATTTCGCTTTATATTCATTTGAAAACAAAAAGGGAAAAGCATCCATAAGAAATGTAAATTAGTACAATTCATGTATTATGACTGTCATCTAAATGCATGCTTTGTTTTTTCAGGTAAATGCATTTTTTTCTGCTGTTTTTCGCAGCAGCCTTTTGCAGTACAAGTCAAAACAGAGTAAACATCAACACATAGCCTATGTGGGTTAGAGGGTCAAGGAATGGAACTAGAAAGAAAAACGAGCAGGAACAGAAACAGCAGAGCAGTACTGAACAAGACTAAAACACAAAAACAAGTGAGAAGTACGGGTGTTTGCTTACAGCCTCCAGATAATCTCCGCTCCCCTCCGTCACCGCTCCATGACTCAAGTGTTCATCAGTAACACAGAGAACTTCCATTGATAAGAAGTGGAAGCTAATTGGCTGATCCTTCGACGCATCAGCACGCTGCAGTGGAGCTACGCTTCCGCCATTGGAGGACTGAAGATGAGTTTTTTTAGACTTACACAAAACGCTATGCACGCAATAATAGTGATAACAGTAAAAATAATATTGTTTTTTCAGGTACACGAAACCAGCAGATTCCCAAGCATTTGTTGTGTGTATTTAGTTATAAGTACTTACAACGACCCTAAACGTTTTTTTAATGTCACAACAACACGTAAATGAGTCTTTTTCTCGCTACCCAACTCTGCTCAGATCTGTGTTTTGTGTATGCAAAGTCAACTCTTTTAACGTGGCCGAAAGGCGTTTCTTCCACCGACTTTTTACTTGTAAAATTTGTATTTATTGGCACTTAAATTACAGTTGTTTGCCGGTAGTGGTCGGCAAACAATTAATAATATCTGCCAGCTAATATACCGCTGGGTTTTTATAATGATGAAAAATATATATATTTTTTTATTTTATTTTCACTTTTTTGCAGTGCCATATTTAAAAATGTTCAAAATTTGTTTTTTTCAAATCTGTCTTGCAATTTCTTTTAAAATGTTTTCTCCCAGAGGTGGATTTTTTTTGCCAATTTTCGCCCTGACTTACCAATGAATGCCTGCCTAAATATTTTAGTGGAGATACACTGGACGCCCGCTTTAATATTCAGTCCCAGTGCATACAGATCTGTATCTATTTATATATGTTTTATGTTCAGAAATATGTTCAGAAATTTATGTTCAGAAACTCATTAACCTGTATGAATCTGCAGCACCCCCTCGGGCAAAGTGCAGTATTTTTGCAGATTTTATTCTAAAGAAGCTCAGCATCTCATTTTATGTATTTACTTGTTATTTTTAAGAATATAAAAGAAAGTGGTAATTGTTCACCCCGCTACCAGAAAAGTGCAACCATCAGATCATATCCATAATACTTTTACTGTGCCATCCAGTCAGCTTGAAAAAAATAGTTTTAAATAAAAAAAATAACAAATAAATAAATAGTTACGGACTCTAATTGTAGCTTTCACATTTAAACTAGCTATAGTTTATTAGCGCTTTTTTCTACTTCATGCTTTTCATCTTTATTCTGTATAGATTGCAGTGTACCTTTCATTCGAGGTCAATAAAGAAATATCCAGAAAAAATCTCATCCAGTTTTAGTTTTATTTCTCTTTAGAAAAAAAAAAAAAATCTCTTCACTTCAGTACATACACATTGCACAAGGCAGGGAGCCATTTTTTTTTAAACTGACTTTTTTAAAACCATTTTCCCCCCAAATCAGAGTTAAAAGCAGCAGCAGAACTGACGCTGACAACCAGCACTGGGATTCCCAAAACTTCCCAAATGCAGGCGAGCCAAGGTGAACAACCAGCACTGAAATCCAGCAGACAGAAAACAGGCAACCCCCCCCCACTGAGGCCACCAAAGAGCATCCAAAAAAGCTTTGATTCAACAACTACATCTTTCATCACCATCTAATGTTAAGTTGAACTTAGATTAAGAAATAACCTTGGTAACGAAGTAAAATGGATTTGAATTCAATGGGGAAATGTATACAAACAAGTGGTAATATATATATATATATATATATATATATATATATATATATATATATATATATATATATATATATATATATATATATATATATATATATATCTCCAATTGGCAAATTTAACACAATTACATGTTAATGTCACAAAACTTAGTATCTAGTTAATCTAATCAGTCACAGCACAATTAGCCAACAGTTTTAAATTACAGCCCCAAAAGAATTATTGGCAAAGGTAATAACTCTGTCTTGTCTTGATGCATTTTCTGTCTGCATTGGGATTGTGAGTCGTGCTTGGGAAACCTGGCTCTGAACAGTTAAAACAACTTTATCAATGGACAGATTGCTGGTGTAGAATATATCATATTAATATTTACAAAATCTCTGTACAATCAAATACACAATATCTGCCCCGCCAGTCAAGCATTCCAGAAAACAGTTAAAAGGCTGGATGTCTTCTCGTACCAGGATGTTCGACCAGATTAACAACCTCTGAGGAAATGTTAGGAAAATGGTGTGAAAGATATTAGACAAGCAAAAGGTCAGAGGAACATGTCATCACAGTGGCTTGTATTTAATATTAGGTTTCACTAACACTACAGAGCTCCAGGACATTTAAAATACTTTTTTCCCTCAAACATCCATCCAACATGATAGACTGGATTAGAAGAACATCTGGCACCATTCAAAAATAACTGTCACACACATCTGGAAAAAAAGAAAAGAAAAAGAGCTTCTTCTGCTGCATAATTGGGTCTGAAACATCCTGATTACGAGCATCCACCTTGATTAGTGTTAACTAAATCAGCAGGACAGAAACTTGAGGAGGAGAAACTCTCTCTCTGTCAAGATTCAAACAGGATTTCTCAGAAGGAAAAGCTAACAGGGTTGCATATCTTTTAGAGTAACATCAAGTCAAATCAACTCTGGTAGGTATTGAAGAAGAGACGTGGGGACAAAGATATCAACAGACGAGATACTGCATAGCTTGTTGGTTAGATTTCACTATGATGACATAAGATTTGCAGTTCAGTGGACACAGTAAGCCAGGGGTCCCCAATCCCAGTCCACGAGGGCCAGTGTCCCTGCAGGTTTTAGATGTGTCCTTGATCCATCACAGCTGATTTACATGGATAAATTACCTTCTCAACATGTCTTCAGTTCTCCAGAGGCCTGGTAATGAACTAATCATGTGATTCAGGTGTGTTGACCCAGGGTGAGATCTAAAACCTGCAGGGACACCGGCCCTCGTGGACTGAGATTGGGGACCCCTGCTGTAGGCCAAGACTCTGTACAGTACATAGAAATACATACTGGTCTGAATACAGATGGTCCCTTCCTATGGGAAATAAAACACCAAAAAAGTGTTAGTGATGTTCAAACAGCAAACTCTAAATTCAGACTGCTGTGAAAGCAGACAGACACCCACACTGATCACTTATGATAACAGAAAAACCCACCACTTAGTAGTTCATGTCCTTAAAAGGACTTAATTCTTGTTTCACATTTTATCTACAGCATGATGCAGTTCCATAAACATTTTATCTGAAGAATTTAAAACCCAGCAAGTGTTCTCATTAGAAACAGTGAAGCTACAACAGTATGCAAGTACACCAGTTAGTTTCAACAATACTAAACGTGTCTAAACTCAATATAATCCCATAATCCCACAACAGTCTATAACACCAGCTTCAAATTTCTGGAGTATGAAAATTATGTAATAGCTTGCAATTGTTAGTGGGGATATAGGGGTGAACAGTAAAATTAACAACATATCATTTATGTTCTACAGTGATTATGTATCATCTCAAAATGCTTCCCCTAACACCAAGTAAAAAGATACAACCACTGGTTTCCATAAAAAGATGTTCCCCTGTGCTGCGAAACAATGTTCTGCAGACAGTGGTGATATGTGTTCAAAAAGTAAAACTTGCTAAGAGAAACTCAACGCTTTCCCACAGATTTCTGCACATTGACAGATTATGACGGCTGGAAGCAATTACACTGGTCTGTTGGGCCAACTGAAATCAATGGAAACATCAATAGAGAACAAAAACAAAAAAAAAAAAAACAGGCATTTTAGACATTTTGAAATCACACACACACACACACACACACACACACACACACACACACACACACACACAAAAGATGCCAACTCACATTATCACTCCTTACTGGCCACAAAAAATAAGGATTAAAAAAAAAAAAAAAAAAAAAAAAAAAAAAAAAGACAGTCACAACCTCTACCAAAATAAAATAAAAAACAAAGGAAACCAAAGCTAGCACTGAAGGTTAATGTTGTTTATGTACCAAGATCCACTTGGGACTGCAGGTGGACACTTTGATATTCAGACTCTGAATGGGTATTAACTGCAATGAATCTTCTGTTACAGTACAAATGATAAAGAAAAAAAAAGCAAGAGCAAAACTTAAAACTTGTAAAAATGAGGTGAAGTAGCAGGGAACTGAAGGGCACAAACACAGTGCAACCAGGCTAACACATGTTAAAAGGCAAATGATTTGGTTTTTTAGATTAAATGAAGTGGTGGCACAAGTTATCAAACTCCAGCCTGATTTTAAAGCAGAGTGGCACCTGACAGATTGAGGTCACTAATTAACATCCAAACATCAGTTGGTACAAGGCAAAGGGGGGAAAACAGAAAAAGAAAAACACACAGAGAAGAAAGCATAGCTTGTGTCACAGTTTGCAGTGTCATCACAGCTAAAAGAAAACATCAGGAAACATTGATCATTTTTGAGGAAGCAATTGCAAAACCTCTCTTCACAATATTATGCCTCCATTATTTCACTACACTGTTACTCAAAACACTTGCATAAGTGACGGCATTTACATTGTTCAAGCCATTACAAAGCTTATAAAGCCTGTTAACCTTTCAGCAGAAATTGAATACAAACTTTTAGTATGAATCACACTGGCTGGACTACAATGAGACAGATAACCCAAACCATTTGTCACAAAAAAAGTACAATTATCTATTTTGATTCTGTTCAATCACCAAATGGGAAACAATGATGCATTTTCAATTCACAAGAAAATCTTTTTAGATGTTATTGCACTATGGGTGTCAGTTTAAAATAAACGTTTCACAAAAAGTGGTCTATGATCCTACCCTCCTATGTGTTAAACACAAACAGATCAGCAAAGCAGCTTAAGGGTCAGGGTCAAAGTGTATGTTAGATGGTGAAGTGGGGACAATATTTGTCAATAAAATGTTCAGAATACTTTAGTAGGCTACATTAAGCTAGATCCTTAGGATTTTACCCTTGTAATTTTAAGTTTATATCTGTGTTATTCAGGTACTGTAGGTAAGATTTTCACAAAAATCCGCAATACTGAACACAGCTGGAGGTGTGAGTGTTGATAAAAAGTCAATGATTGAAGGCGAATTAAGCGACGACTAACTCGAGATTGCGTAAAGAGCATAGTTCCTATTCGGGAGAGTAAAGGCAGGTAGACAGTTACGCCTAATATAAAACAGTGGACAGTATTTCCTGCTTTGCCCAGCTTTATAGCTCAGCTGCTTTTATGATAAAAAGAAAGGCTGTAAAGGTTCAGGCTAGGAAGTGAAGATGGGTGGGACATAACAGCGTAATACACTTGTGGTCTGTTTCTCGAAAAACACTAGACAATTCTTATAGAAAATGGAAAACTTACTAGTAGTGGGACTCTCTACAACTGTTGTTTCTAAGCTTAGTAAATAACACAAACCTTTCCTGTGTCCATGCAAACATGCGCTCATGTTAACTAAATTTCAGCATTCTCAAATAATCGCAGATCACGCTATGTTTCCTTTAAAACATAAATTATTACATATTAAAGCTCTACGTGCCATTTTCAAGTATATGATAAATATACAAGTGTGTTACTTCAGCCCCGGTTACCTCAGTGCAGAAATCTGGACTGGCTCTCGGTTCAAAGGGTCTGAGTCTCTGATCCTATGGGTATTACCCTAAGTGTTAAAAATAGACTTGTTTATAGTGCTAGTGTCAACATAGACTTAGATCAGTGCAAACAGGCAGCAATAGCATATGAAGCCCATTCTCTGTTCAAAGTCTACTACATAATTGTGGCTAATACTCACCAATTATTTCAATTTAGACAATTTGGATTTGGATATTTTCCAGGTTTTTATGGTTGTTTCACAGCAAGCATAAAGTACCTGTTTAAAATTCTTGGGAATGTTGGACAACTCTTAAAATTCTGTAAGTGCTTGTTTTTAGAGACGAGTAATTGGGGTTTGGGGGAAAATACAATTAATGGACCAAACCTAAAACAGCTACCAACAGTGTCGGCACCAGAATGGTAAACAGTCTAACATGTTGGGATGACTCCTAGCTGTCTCCCCCAAACTGACACTTTACCTTTGCATCATCAGCTATTATGATATTTTTTATGTTGGGATTCTGAGTCTGAACATTTATTAAACTCACACTACAAATCCCCAAACAAGGCATCAGCGTGGCAGAAAAGCCAGAAAAGGATGAATGAAGCTTCCATCTTCCTGACACTGACAGAAAACAGGGAAGTTAAAGAAAAACAGAAATAAATATAAAGATCAGATCAAGTATTTCATACATCACAAACACAAGCAGCCGAGTCAGACTGGGTCCTCAACAGTAGTTCTGGCGATGCCAATCAGAACAGAACAGAACAAAAATCAATGATGCACTGCAATCTGTTGGAAGACAACGTCTTGGTCCCGTCACCTAACACTAAACTCAGCAGGTTGAGTATGCATGCATGGCAATCTGGTGGTGCTAGTTTTGCTTACATATAGGCAGACAAAGGAGAGACAAACAAAAAGCAAAGGCCATATGCAGTAGAGCAAAATAAAGACCGTTTTTGTTTGTTTGTTTTTTTTGCTTCCCATTGGAGCTGAAGGAGGCAGGTAAAGTATGAATCTCAACAGGTTTTGGCTTCAGTGCACTCTGCAGAAACAGTAGAGCAATGGGCTACTTTTTGTGCAACAAACCGGCAACCACAGCTGCCCAAAGGTGATGTTTCCATGAGTTGCTGGTGGTACAAATCCCTCATTCAGCAGTTAACTCTTCTGCAAAGGTATCCTATTTTAAAGAACTGTTGCACAAATTGTTTCCCGGCGCACTACTGTCCCCAGGATGTAATGCTACAGTAGCTATTCACACAAACACAATAACAAAATACACTAAAATACTTTGTGTCTCTTCTTCCTGACATAGGGCTGATTACACGAATCAGCAGACCCCATTAACAGAAACCATAAATAAAAGATTACAATATTAAACCTCTATGATAGGGGGATGATGGGAAATTTAAGAGATGAATATTAGAGGTCATTGTTATTTACAGGTGTTAAATTATTAAAAATGGCTTTTATCAGTTTCTGTGTTCTCTCTTAGTGTTCCTTTTGTGGCCTCGACAAATGGGACCTTTCAGCAGCTTCAAAAGTTGATGATGTCACAGCATTAAGACATCACGGCCTTCAAGGGCAGGTGACATCGTCTTGTCAAGAGTTGATGTTGTCCTGACAGAATTTCCTTCAGGGGTCCTCTGTTGTCTTGAGCAGCTCCATCAGTGCTCCCACAGCTCCAAAGTAACCCTGGAGCAAAAAGACAAGCACACAAATATATTTTATAGGCTTTTATCATGTAACCAACCAGTGCTTTGTTTCTGAGGGTAAATATAATGATTATAAACACATTAAGTAATTGCTTTAATTTAATAAAAGGACAGCCGTTTGCTCACCTCATGTTCAAGGAAGAGAGCTCTTAGTTGGCCTTTGGACCAGTAGTCCATGGCATAAGCTAGCAGCTTGGTGGACACTGTGTTGATACGGAGGAAGTTCCCAACAAACACCACACGCTCAATTTTCTTATGAGAAAAAGAAGAAAAAAATAAATTTAGAGAAACTGAGACCCAACAAACAAGAGTTTAAACAAGTAATTCACAAATTGTTCTGATAATGAAGAAAGGTCATTTCTAAATGCTCCTGTCATCTTAGTAATGACTCATAAATAGCTACACATAAAAAATGTTAGGTTATGTTCTCTTTAGCTTTCAAGAGTTCAGCCAATATACTTAATTTTTAGATCTAATATTTTTATAGGCTTTAAAAATCCTTTATTAGTGTGACTCTAAAATCCTCTCATATGGCCTAACAAGGAATAATGAACTGCAGAGTTCTTATTTCTCTCCCCTCTGTCCCTGGACACGGTCACCAAAGTGATACTAAATCCCAGGTCTTTCATTTGGTGAAATAAAATATTTTAAAGGTAAATTTTTGTTATGACATTGACATTTAATCCATGTCATGCAAATCTGATTAAAAACTGACTATAATAAAGGCATATAATCTGCAAATACAGTAATAAAGAAAATATAAATAAAATAAAGGTTCTCTAGCACCACCATGTGGTGGTGCTAGAGAACCAATAAACAAACACTGATGAAATCTGGTAGAATACCAAAGACACAAAAATCTTGAAAAACATCCTGCTGTGGTGTGTGCAAGTGTGTAATTCTTCCTGAAAACTTAGCAGGGTAACTTTGTGTTTGTCGATGTAGCTTAAACAGCACAATTCTTTGCCAATAAAATGGTCAAATACAGGACTGAAATCCAGTTATCAAGATTTTTGTTTATGATAAAATGGGGGTCTTAATTTTATTACTAAGGCATTCAGAAGTCATTTAAAAGAAACCCTCCATAACCCTATATATGCACGTTTTTCTTCGCTGCAGCTCTGCATGCAGTGATAGCCCTGTACAATGCTGCTTGATCGCCATGCCACAAGGCAACACTGTAAAGAAGCTCACAGCATGTAGAAATACTCCAGACTGATCCTTTACTTCAGCTTTAGCTGCTATGGTTTTGGTTTTTAAATTAATTTTACAGTTGCCTATTAAAACTAATAAATTATTGTCACATAGTACCAGTAGCCCCAATCCCAGAATTGTTTTATAGCTTACAGCTGGCTATTTACAAAATATTACAACACAAGTGTGAAATCTGGTGATTTTGTTTTTGCCAGCAAAAAAACCCCCAAAACATAAGCATGATTTAAAATATAAACAAATCCAGCAACCTTACCAAAAAAAAACCAAAACTTAAAATTAAGGAATATATTTGGACTTCTGAAAATGCAAAAACAAAAAAACTAAACAAAAAAGAAAGCTCCACCCCCCACCACCACCACGGACACACACAACAACAAAGAACTTTTCTTTTCTATTGTTAAATAGCTATAGCAAGCCATAAGATGTAACTTTTGAATGTGTTTGTAAAGAACAATTAGTTGATTTTATGTTTTTGGTAATCCTGAGTAGCCAGTAAAGAGTAGTTTAGGTGTAGGAGTGTCGATGGGTTATGCAATGACTAAATTCTGGTCTGGGTATCTGTTTCTAAGAACTCAAAGAAACTATCTTAGAGGTTTATGAAACAGTAGATAAACTCATGCAAGTATCTGTATTACATAACCTTTATATGGCTGTTATGATTAGCTGGGTATAGTTGACTGATTCAGCGTGTGTGTGTGTGTGTGTGTGTGTACCTCGTTGACTGCACACATGCGTGCTATGGATCCTATGTTATTAGTGATGGTGACCAGAGTGGCTCTGGCCAGGTCTTCCTTACTGATGCTGTCTCGCTTCTCTTTGCTCATCATGTGACCAAAACTATAAAAGAGACCATAAAAAAACCCAACATGTAAAAGACATTTTCCTCAAAGTCTGATTAACTCTTCACATTAAAAAAAACCAAACAAACAAAAAACGGAAACAAAAAAAAAGTGAACCCATAAATTCTTCAAAAACCTTTTGAAGCAACTGTCACTGGGTGTGTGTATGTATTTGTGTGTGTTTCGTTTCATTAAATCACTAAAAAGAACACCATAACAAAACACTGATTAGAACTTGATAACTGTGATTACATGTGTTTTTACAATGCTTTATGGATCAACTTTGGACCCAGAGCTGCAGGTTTACTGTATACATGGTAAATTCAGTTTAACCGGAGCACATGAGCCTATGTGTGTCTCTGTGTAAAATATTTATTACTAACTGTTCATTTATTGGTATGTTTTTGCTTTTTTTTTGTAATTAAACAATGTCCACACAATTTTGGATAATTTATCCTCTTATCTCATCGTGCTAAATGAGCAATTTATGTGAGCACATAAATCAGAGCTTTTAGCTCACTCATCAAGTTCCAAGGCAATTTCATCCACTTTACACAATTAGATTATTGATTAATCAGGTGTGCATTTTAGTGAGTAAATATCAGTTTAGGTTTTCCAGCTTTTAATCAGAGACACAGATTAAGATTTACTCTAGTGTTGTATCCGCATCTACAACATGTTTTTTCCCCATTTTATTAATCTTTTATAGTTAAAATTAGGGCTGTTCGATATAACGATATATATCGGATGACGATATAAAAACATCGCTATCGTTTGTTTCGTGGTGTCGCAAAATAAACTGTTTACGACAATATTTTTTCATCGTTTTGATGGTCACTGTAGTGGCTACATTAATTTCTTAAAGTTCTCTCTTTCTCCTATATTTAATATAACCATGCTACCGACGGACAAGCGCCTGTTTTTTATGCGTTGTCGTGAAAGAGTATGCAGAGTATTTACGGATGAGAAGCAAAAAAGAGCCGTCAGGTACTAAAAAATAAACCTTTGACTCAAACGTTAGAACAGGCTTTTCCCCGCAGCACGCCGTGTAATAAATACTCACAAAGAAAACGGCGGCCATTACAACTTATGTCTAAAAATGTATAGTATCATGCATCGGTTAAAACATTCGACTCCAGGTACACAACGCCCAGCTTGAAACACTTCACGCAAGTCGAGCTACCCGAGATTCACAGAATTTTCAGAAAATTTTGAATTTTTGTGATTTATATCGTTATCGGACGATAGATGTCTTATATCGGGATATGAGATTTTGGTCATATCGCACAGCCCTAGTTACAATAACCAAATAGTATTTTAACAGTAAACAATGCAGTCCACCACAGATGCAGTGCAGCCAGCTGAAATAAGCTCCTATAACATCTCCTGTGACATCTACAAAAATTACAAGTGTTACATAAACAGTGTCATGTGAAACAGCATAACATTGTGAAAACCAAATTACACTCTTATTGCTTCCACAGAAATAAAGAGCAGACAGACTTTCCTAATCAAATGCAACAGATTAATTGTTTATAAATGATCTGCAGCTGTGATCACCTATATAAAAGCAGATGGTTTGCCAGTTTGCTGTTCTGGAGTTAAAAGTTAGTTTTAACACAATGCCACAATATTCCTAGGAGTGGACATGCTAGAAGCCTAAGAGCTACATCTCAGATTTTACAGGCCTCAGTTAGCATGTTAAAATTCACTACAATAAGAAAAAGACTGAACAAGTAGGTCAAATGTGAGGCCATCCGTCTAACATTTAAAACGTGGCCCCAATTTGGACATGCAACTGGACAATGATCCCAAGCAAACAGAACACCTGAGAAATAAAACAATCAAGCTGTTGCAACAGCCCAGTCAAAGTCCCACTTGGTGGGACAGGTCTCTTAATGTCAAGCAGATAGTCAGAGATAACGCTTACTTCAAGTTAGTGCTTCTAAAGCTGGTTCTACAAGCTACTAAATCATGAAATGCACTTAACTAAAATGTTCAGTTTCACATGAATTCACTGGTTTTCATTATCATGTCAGAAGCGAAGACATCGGACAACCAGACAAATACAAGATGTGCATCCTGGTCAAAGTTCAGTAATACAAACCAAACACAGCTCTGTTCATTGCATCACACTGTTCTATTTATTGTTTACTGACCTATTTTATAGTATGTATACAAACAGACATATGTATACAAACACTCCTGGGATCAGTCTGTATTTCATTGTACCGCTAAAAAAACAAAAACAAGAAGCTTTAAATATAGAAAGAAAAAAAAGTGATGTTACCTGGATGCTACAGCAGAGCCCTGTAGACCAAATCGCTCGTAGTCTCCCCCATAGATATCTTTCACCAGTTTGTCCACATTTGTAGAGTCACCTTTGCTAGCCATTTCCAAAGCCTCCTCAAACGTCTCGCAGCCAGTGAGCAGACAGCAAAGCCCTAGGAATGTACCACCTCCCAGGCTGAAGGCAAGAAAAAGAAAGGGTGTAAACAACATAAATTATAGATCAAAGAAAAAGAAGGGAGAAAAATGCTACTGAAGTTTAATGAAGCAATTGAAACGGTGTGAACACTTTAACACTGACAGTACACAAAAAATGCCCATATCAACTCCAACCTTGGAACAAATGTTAAGTCCTAGGCCAACACAATGTCTCACACATTATGCTTCAAGTGTAAAATAAAGCTCATAATACAAATATTAACACATCTATGGTTTTTATGGCTTTTGGGTGACTTGTCATTTTAGTATTCAAGATTTAGTTTACTATGTTTTTATACTTTTATGTCTTTATTTAAACTCCATATTATTCTTCTTTGCATCTTTGCATATGCTAGAGAATATTTTTAAACTGGCTACATAAATACATTCGATTAAAATATGCTACAAAATAAACACCTAGTTGGTACCAGAATAAGTGAGGAGAAACAGAGCCAACACGAGACAGCTGTTTTGAAATAAAATACTTTATACAACATTAATGTATAAAGCCTTTGTGCCTCGACTTGCCCACACTACTCACACCCACAACAAGTGAGTTCTGTTTGATCATGTTTCTCTTCCTGGAACAGTGCAATAGATTCAGATGGAGGCTGTACACACACACATAAACACTGATGTCACGGTGAGTAGCTGCAATAAGACACACTTGCCATTTACAGAACAAGGAAGTAACGAATGACCAGAGGTATACTGCGACAACAGTGACTGGCCATAGTTGAAAATATTTGTTTATAAGGTCAAATATGATTTCACTGTATTACAGAATACTCAGGAGGCTGAGTAAATCCTAATATCATCAAAGGAAAAAACTCTTTGTACAACACATAATGGGTAGAAGTAACTTCAATTTCTTACAAATGTTTACAGTTCATTCTATGATCATATCTAGTTCTACTATTATGTAAGTACTAAGGTACACAAGGTGATAATGAATGTGACTGTCGCAACTCAAGCAACTGAGTCTGGCATATCTGCCAGATCTACTAAAGCCATAAAAGTGCCACCTTCACCTTTTGCACATACTCTTGAAAAATACTTCTCATGCAGAACTTCATGTTCAAAGGACACGGATGTAGGACTTAAGAGGAGTTCACCACAACAACAAACAGCTGTAATCCTTCTGTTGTTTATTAGGTTGGAAATCACTTGGTTGAAACAGCACCTATTTTCTATCACTGGCACTTTTTCTTCCATAAATTTTGCTTCAAGCAATGAGTTTATTTCACAGCCGGGTTATAGAAACATTATTTTTTTTAACAAGTTTGTTAATATTTTATTAAAAATAAAAATAAACACTTATCTATAGTTTATAGTTTAGTTATAGTTTATCTATTTTTTTTTTTTTTACTTTTCTTAAATTATTATTGGAGCTGAACTCCAATACAGTTTCTCTGTACTTAATTAATACTTCTGTTAATAACTTATTGGTATTGTCTTCTACTGACATGGACTGTTCTACACACCATCACTTGCCTGTGACAGTAGACACACTGCATCATTAATCTCTTGATCAGATTTTTTAAATATCTTTAAACTTATCTAATTTGAATTTTTAAAAATTATATTCTTATTACTCTCTTCTTCCACTCTGCTTATAAATATTCTGTGTGCACCATTAAAGAGGTTCCCATTCTCCTCACCTGGTACCAGTCACCCGTTTGTAGTTGTTCTCTGAGTACACAGCCAGTATGGAGACTCCTGAGCCAATGTTGACCAGCAACATAGGAAAGGGGTTGTCCAAAGTGCAGGGCTTCTTCACACAGCTTTGGGTGTCTGATGGGTTCTGGAAGTAGTAGCACTCAGGGTGTCCGTTGAAGCCTACCCGATCGACAAACAGCAGACCACGAATCAAGCAGTCTAGCTCGTCCAGCTTAAGCAGCTCCAGGTCAGCCATCTGCTCACAAATATAGGAGGTTTAAAACATTGATAAGGCACTACTTTATCTGCTAAATTGTTCCTGATTATTTAAAGTAAAACATTCCTTGAAACCCTTGATTTGTCAGTTGTATAGTATTAAAATGACTCACTGAAAATGGTCTTTAAAAATTAAAAAGTTGCTTATCCAAATGCAGACTAGACTATCAACATTCCTATAAAAGCATACAATGTGAATTACTGTAAATTGGCATGATGGTAACGGCGTAAAAATTAAGTAGAAAACTGGTTGCTTGTAGGAAATAGTAGAGCCCAAGAACAACAACGAAAAAAGTAAAGTAAAACTTATTTGATAGTGTGGAACAACACTGAGTTGGAATTGTTACAGCAAGTAACATGAGTATATGGTGGTCATGGTGGGTAAAACAAAGACTTATAATTGTTGTAAGGAAAAATATGACAGCACACTTGGAACTGGGAAGGGAAGTGTGCAAATAAAAATTATGAGCTATAGCATTAATGTTTTGTCTTAATTTTTGTGATTGCTAAGACAAATCAGCAGTTAAGACAATCAGTAAATGTTCACAAGTCTGTCTCATACTTTGTACAAGTATTGTTTCTCTATACGAAAGCTATGACTTTTAGAGATAAAGAAAAAAAACATGAGTGTAGACGTGAGACATTAAAATATTTTAAAACACATTGGGGTTGAATTGATGACATTTAGCACAGTTTGTGCAGTGTCAGAGATTTCACTGATCCTGCTGAAGTGCAGACATGGTCAATGAACCTAGGTAAAAAGGTACTGTGAGGGAAGGCAAGAATTTGTGATGAAATTACATTGAAACACGATTCTGTAAACAAATGACCTAGATTTTTTGCACTTTTTGTCCCATTTATTCATCTATTAACCATTTTCTTGATTGTTTATCTAGAGTTTGAATTAACATATCAAAAATGGGCAGCAAAGACAAAAAAAAAGTCCCCTTCTGAAACCCTATATGCCACAAACTGATATTGACCTCCCTAGATATGTAAATTCACATTGCTTGTTCTGTACAGGTGGTTACTCCTGTGTATTTCCAGCTACTTTTTCATTGCAACTTTTGAATGGATCAGTGAGAGACTAAAAGTCACCTCAATATAAGAAATAATCAAAACCTCAATAAAAGTAGTCACGACCACCAGCAAACTCCTGGAGAGAGACTGCTGAAACTATCAGAATGGACAAAGATGTAGAAAAACTTGAGGGGCAAAGACGATTGCCTTAACCTCCTAAGACCCGAACTCTTTCATGGCATGCATTTTCAATTTCTCTTTGCTATTTGGGCTGATTGGGACCTGATGAATGTAAAAAACAAAGAATTACCTGATTTTTTCTTTTTAACCTGATTTTTGTTTCTAAGAAAAATGAGATCCACATAAGAGGACATTCGTTTTAAATTTTGATAGAACAGTGGCAGTATAATGTCCTCGTAAGTGGATATCAGGCCCTTGTAGAGCAAAATTTAGTATTTTGGTCTTGACAACCAAAAATGTGATGTCCACATATGTAGAAGCCAGGTCTTAGGAGGTTAAAAAAAAACAAACAAATACTGTAAAGACAAACTAGGACATGACCATAATGTAATTAACACTTATTGCACCACGCAAAGTATGAATCCTTGCAATAGTGCTGGTTGCTTGCATTGGTTACGTCGTGGGCTGTATAAAGAGTCACTGCACAAACTCTAAATCTGCCGTTATTTGCAAAGGGTAACCACCGTGAATTAATCTGCATATTTGAATTGGCACAGATTTTCAGACATGAAGGATTTGTGTCTCCTCCCAATCTTGCACTGGGGAACTTTAACATGTTAGGCGAATGTGTTAACCACTACACCACATATCTATTTTCAATCAACTAAGTATTTGATTAATCAACTATTCACTGTAATTATGTCATAATGTTTAATCAGTACCACTGATACTGAGATGTTATCTCTGTATATACTGCACACTCACCATTCTGAACTCATTCTCAAACTTGTAAGCCCCGCCTCCAGTGGCACAGAGTGTTGTGTGCAAGCTAGAGAAGTTCTTATCCCGTCCCATCTGAATAAAGCGGGGCATGGCCTGTGTTGGGAAGCGAATGAAGTGCAGGTTTCCTGTCCTGCCGCACATGGTCAGATTCCTCAGCTCCAGGTGAACGTCACGGACACCTGTTTTACCTGAATAAGGAAAGAATAATTTTTACCATATGGTATTGTCTCCTGATTTGTGTTATGCTTTTAATTTCTTTTGAACACTCAAGTGACCCAAAAGCTGAATTTGAAGCTGATAACAAAATTCATCTCATAAATTGTAAAACTGTAAAATATATCAGTGAGAGATACCTATATCCATCTGCATGTGTAAATAGTCATACCATAGGCAACGTTTGAGGTGAGGTAGCGGCGGATTGACTTGAGGTTTTCCACTTCCTCCTGTTCTTCCTCTGCAGTTATATCGACTGGCTCAAAGTACACCAACTTGACCAAAGTCCCACCAATGTCCATACCAAACCAGGGGAAGGCTAGAGAAGGTAATGGAAAAACAAGTAAACTGTTACTTTAAAAAGGAAAACAAGACATTATGTAGACATTTTTGCATAACATATTGAATTCTGGTTGTTATGCTAATAAAAATAAATACAGGCCTATTTCCTTTGCAAATGATAAGGACATACCCCTGAACCATGATGTGCTCCAGACCAAAGTTGCATGAAATAAGCACCAGAGACTCAGAGTAATAATCCTTAATAGAAATCTATGGAAGAACTCAATAACGGCAAGGCATTTATCCCCCAATCCCTTTGCCAAAAGCCAATTAAAAGCTAAAGCAGGAAACATATGAGCCAACTGGGGGGCAGGGCTTTTAGTTGCTCTGCCCCTCGACTTTGGAATTCCTTACCCCCTGACCTCAGAAATATTAGTTCATTCCCTCTTTTTAAGTCCACCCTCAAAACTCATCTGTTTAAAATTGCTTATGTTTAAACCTCTGGATGCTCTTAACTTTTATCTGTTATTCTTATTATTGTGTATATTTCCAGTTTCTGTGTTTTTATCTGTTGTACAGTGTCCTTGGGTGCTTTGAAAGGCGCTATTTTTAAATAAAATGTATTATTATTATTATTATTATTATTAACTGTGTTGCTGCACAGATACATGCAGTTGTGAATCATAACACTTTCAACTGTGATGTGACAGGCACATCTGCTCATTATTATCTAAGTCTATGGATATCATAATAAAGGAATGAATAAAGGAAATGAAGCAAATTCCAGTAATTCTATCAATGGAGTTTATTACTAATGTCTCCCCGTTCATTTAGATAGGAGTTACAAAATAACTGCCCAAAGGCAGTTAAGATGTCCAAATTGCCAAGACAGTAATCTTGCTTCCAGGATGGTTTTAGTAGGAACACTGTACATCGAATGCTGCAAAAAAAAAAAACAACAACAACACTCGAGCGAGGGGAAACAATCTGGACTTGATATTTTTGGGGGTAGAACACTGAGTTCAGCACAAAAAAATGAAAATCTTCCAGCACCACTGGCTAGGAAAAAAAGCTACCACAGCACAACAACATTGCCATAGAAACAGTTACCACTCCCCATCATCTCCTGTTCGCTCGGTATCTCATACACTGTTCAGCCTCCTATTTTCTCTTTCCCTTAGCTTCTCCTCTCCTCTCCACCTCTCAGCCTTTATCACAGTCTCATACACACCATCCATCTTCCTTTCTCGACCTTTCCCACTTCCTCCCCTCCTCCATCTCCATCAGCATTCTCTCATTTGGAGTTTCTTGCCTTTCACCACACATTTTTCCTTTTTGTCCTTTCAGCTTTTTATTTTAGTGAACACCATCTTCTTCCAGCTTCATTCTGTTCCACTCCTCCTTATAGCTTTCCCTTGTTTCTCATCTGTCAGTCACTTTAATTAAATTAACATTTACATGGCCAGGATGACATAAGTGATACTGCAGGATGTTTTTAATTAACCACAAAGCAACGGATATTTGCCTCCAAAAACAATACAACAAATTGTATTCTTATTGATTTTTTTCAAGACATACAAAATGTATTTCTATTTTTAGAAGCTAACTGCATTGGCACTTCAACAAAGAGAAAAGTTCTGGTTGAAATTTTGGTAAGAATGGTTTGATAACAAAATGAGGTTACACAGAGCTAAATGAGAGGAAAAACACTCGGCATACCTCAAGTTTAGTTTTAAGGTTTTACTGCGCTGTAGAGAGGCAAGACAAATATGAAAAGGAAGGTTTCGCACATGACATTTAATACTGGCTGTATCATTTAGTGTGTAGTTAGGAACAATGGAAACCATGTGCTAGTGTTCAAGACAACCATGCTCACTTAAACTGTGTTGCTGTGGAAGCATTGAACAAAAGAATGTGTTGAAGCAAACCATTTAGTACATAACTGGTAAACAGCACACTGAGACAATATATAATGTCTTTCACATGTAAACAAAATCCTACAGAAACACAGATGATAAACAAATGAAGCATGCTTCTATAACCCCTCGGCTGATCAGTTTATTATGAGATGTATGACCCAAACACTGACACTTGTGATGTGTCCTTACTTTATACATCAGCTTGATTTCCATTCTGAGTAATATATGTTTCCCTGTAAATATAGAATAAGCAATTCAAGACTCCAGACGTATAAACTTGGATTTGGTTCACTGAATACTGTTAGATGCTAAGAACACATTTTATTTTAAACCTTCAATGAGAGTAAATGTTGATCAGTAAGCTTCTCTACTGAAGCAGCTACCTCTGAATAGAAGTTCAGCATATGATTAATCACTTAACTGTAAAAGGAGTGTGTGTGCCTGCAGTCATCAGTTTCCTATCAATTTCAAAAACTCTCAATAATAACACAAAGAACAAATAGTAAATACAACATTCATAAATAATTCATCAATTAACAGTTTCAAATCCAAGTAAATCAGACTTAGAACATTGATATCTTTGACTCTTTACCTTCATGACAGTAGTAGTTAAACACTGAACTAATTTACCACCATTTGGACTTAAAAAGGTCAGCACATGACTGTTCACCGCCCTCTCTGCGCCTTTACTGTGGCCCTTGCATGATGATCAGAGTGACTATTTCACAACTGACCAGTGAAGGGAACAGACGGACTGTCTGGCTTACTGAGGCAAAGTCCACTTTCAGCTAAGCTGAGGATTCCACTTCAGAGGATGATCACTTGTAAACACATACTTTATGATTTGTTAGCAATTAGTGTTAGCAACACAAGCATATGCACATGTGACCCTCGATCTAATGTTTATGGTAAATTATGTCAAACTGACATACTATACAGACAAAAGTATTGGGCCAAATGTCTTAATCTTTGAATTCGGGTGTTTTAAATCCACAGGTTTTATACACAGGTGTATAAAATTTGGCACCTAACAACGTAGTCTGCCTTTAAAAATGTTTGAGAAAGAATGTGTCGTTCTAAAGAGCTCACTGAATTCGAGTGTGGTACTGTAACAGGATGCCAAGATTGCAAAAACTAAGTTTGCTGCATGTCTTCCCTTGTAAAAATTCCACAATCAACTGTAAGTGGTATTATTGCAAAGTGGTAGGGTTTAGGAACCACAGCAACTCAGCCACAAAATGGCAGACCATAAAGACTTACAGAACAGGGTTGCTGTGAGCTGAGGATCTTAGTGTGTAAAAGTCACGAGTGCTCTGCTGACTCAATAACTACAGGGTTCCAAACCACCCTCTCAGAGTAAACATCAGCACAAAAACTGTGCACCAAGACTTCGTGGAATGGTTTTGGCCAAGCAGATCCTGTAGGGGGAATGTGTCCTCATACGATACTGTTTACGGTTTGTCAGAAAAGTGAATGTGCAACAGTAACTTCAGTATTAATCTCTTTAGTATAACATCTCACTTTTGGTGAAACTGTGTCACAGTCTCCACTTTTACACCTACTAAAATCTACTTTCTTTTGAACACATAAAGGATAGGCTTTGTAAATGATATAACACTAATATTGCTTTTAATGTCAGCAAACTGTCGTAACCAAAGGTTACTCAGGTTTCACATTATTTTTAATATCTATGAAATGATTTGCACAGAACAACATAAACTCATGCAATACTTTTACATCTTTGTCTATTGAAAACTGAGCTAACTAATAGGAACCAAAACCAACTCTATGACTTTTAGCCCTGTTAAGGTTATCTGTTGATAACCCAACGCTACACCTGCTCCAACTCCACTACAGTGGCTAATGCCTTTCAGTCACCCACCACATTGTCTAGTGCACTTTTTTGCCACTGTGCCCTCTTACCCAGTGACCTTCTCTCATGTCTGTAAATAAGAACTGACAGACATTGATTTTCCAATGCCTGCTGTGGAAATCTCACCTGCTAGATTTTTAACTCAAACATTCCTCTTGTTGAGCGTGACACTAATGATTCTTAGATTCATTACTATCATTTTATCCTGCCAAACAAAGAGAATATTTTTTTTCCTTTTTCTGTTTTTTTAATAAAGGAAATACATGCTTATAATAGAGACAGCAGCTCTCACCACTGAGATGAAGATTAATGGTTTAAAAGAGAAAGTAAAATTGCACAAGTATTATGGATTGTTACTAGCATTTCTGCCTTCCACCTTCGAAGAAATGAAATCTCCCACTCTGACAAAATGAAAGGCAACACTGCAAGCAAAAGCCAGCCAGGGTAGATGACAGGGTCTGTCTCAAGTGACAATCATGTTTTTCTCCATAATCCCAGCCAAAAAACAAACCCACAAGCAGTACATGACATTATTCAAATTCAGAATTTAAATTTATACAAACAAACATATTTATTTAACATTACACTGTAAAAATCATGACTTCCTCCCTGAGATAAACATAAATAATCTAAGGATTTTAATTTTGTCTATTTTGAGCTGCTTAGAGACTCTAACTATGTTAACATCACTGCTGTGACTTTTTAATGATCTGTGTGAAAACTACAAACTTCCTGTTTCCCTTTTTAGGGTTTTATGTTGTCATTGTGGAAATTCTTTAAACTACATTTAAACTACAAGCCACAATAATAATGTTAGTAAGGAAGATGTCAGTTATGGTTCAGATGGTACAGCAGAGTGTCCACTAATTGCAAGCTTGATGTTTCAAGCCCCAGCCCCTTCTGCTGATGTCATATGTCCTGAACCTGAAGCACTGAAATTGCTTGGCCCATTACATGGGCAGCCAAGTATCATGCACAGCGCCTGCAACACTGGTGTTTGCCTTGGGCAAGAGGCAAAAATCACAAATACATTGTAAGAGAAAACTGTAACCCTGTTTTGAAGCCTGTTGGCGATAATGTACAAAATGTAATGCCACAATGCAATAATTGAAAATGACTTTGTCATTAAGACAAGATATTAAATGTTGAAAATGAGAAGTTGTGGCTTCCATTTGATTACATGATACTGCATTGCATTTATTTAACAAAACTCTTTAATTATTTGGGAACTGATTTGACCAATTTTTTTTTCTTGATAAAGGATATGAGCTGCTCAGCAGTTCAGTTATACTTTTCATTTTGTAATGCTTTCAGTAAATGACAGGACTACATTGCCAGCCCCAGTCTTTTACGAAAGATCCATGCTGTTGTATTACATGGAGAATTTAGTGTGGCATTATTCTTCTAAACAAGCCCTTTCTTGAAGGAGACACTGTTCCATAAAATATTTACATATTGTTCAGCATTAATGAAGCCTTCACAAATGTGCAGATTATCCGTACTATATGACACCTCATTCAGTCAGAAGTACTAGCTTTTCAACTTCAAGCTGATCACAAGTAGGAAAGGTCCCTCTACCCCTGGCCCAAAAAACACAGCATCCATGATTTTTTTAAAAAGCAAAAGAAATCCCTTTTTAATTTGACAGACCACCCGGACAGTTTCCACACCACCTCAGTCTATCATAAATGTACTCAATCTTAGAGAGGATAAAAATTAAAAATTAAGCTTTACAGTTCTTCTGAGGTTGTGTCTAAAAGTGGGCTAAAGGGCTTAATGGACAGGGGAAACAAAGAGGAAAGAGCAACAAAGGGACCTCTTTGGATTTCAATGAGGGGTGCTACATTTTATTCAACCAGACCACTACATCAATGGGAAACAGAACTAATAGAGCACAGGTAGTCATCAATCACCATCAATTTTGTGTGTGGAAATCAGAGGCTAAAAAGACTGTAAATCTAAAGTTTGGGGACAATAGATAGCAGAGATTAAAGTTGTTAGTAAATGCATTAAGGTTTGTAAGCCCCTCTTGTTTTACCATTTCTCTTTGTTACTTTTGTGTTTTTTCAGTAACCTTTTGCACTGCCTATTTGACTTGGACTTCTTAAAAGAAGAGACCTGGTATGTCTTCAGGAACTTTGTAACTAAATAAAGCATAAATAAAAAATAAAGAATATCAAAGAGATATAAAGTTAACTAAACGCAAAAATGCTGTTGATACAAATGCTCCCTTCTGCCAGCTTGGCACAATAGGTCAAGACAGACTACCACCAACTTTTTCTAACATGTCAACATTGGCTGTGTTGGGACAAAGTTTCCACTTCATGAAAAATGCATTTCCTGACTGACATGTCACCGTTTTGTCCTGAGGGTGTCTGTATCTCCAACTTGCGAGGATGCTTTCCTGGGAGAGATGTTATTAGCAAATAGGGCTGGGCCATATCATACCTTTCACGGTAATACCGGTATAATGTTGGGCAACGATAAGAAAATGAAATCTCGCGATAGAATATGGGTAAAACGCGCATGCACAGTGCCTTTGTTTTCATACGCACATGGCGGAAAAAGCATGGTGGCGACGGAGAATGAGAAGGGCGAAAGCGGAACGTTGAATGAAACGCACGAATCAGAATTGGTTTGTAAAAATGCTGCAACTTCAGTGGTGTGGCACTGGTTTGGCTTTCGTCCGTCAGATACACAACAAAGCACTATTTTTGGTAGAGCATGCTAGCGGGTGTCGTTATTACTGTGTTTTTTGGAAAATACGGCACACTTAAAATCAATCCTTTGATTTTTCTGAAACTCGACAGAGCCCCTTATAATCCCGTGTGCCTTATGTATGAATTCTGGTTGTGTTTACTGAGCTCGAAACGATTTTATGTGGTACATGGCGCTCAAAAATCTGTCAAATATTTTAGTATGACTTTGCTAAGCCACGAACCCGCACCGCTTGATGGATTGTCGGAGCATTACGGCTACCGTAGGCAGGCCAATTTCCACTGGAAATGCCTTTTGGTTAAACTGTCAGCAAGGAATTTGCATTTGCACTGTTAAATTTTTATATAACTTTAATGCACATAAAAAACAGCTGCTTGTTTAAGTGAAAATACATTGATGGGTCTTTTTTGCACTAATGAAGTTGTGGAGTTGTAAAGTATTTTGTCTAGTGTCAATTATATCGTCAGTTATATCGTTATCGCAAATTTTCAAATGTATATCGTGATAAATATTTTTGGTCATATCGCCCTGCTCTATTAGCAAATATGAATATATAGCCTAGTCATTTGAGTACTTTTTTTGTTATTGTTGAATTTCATGGACATGCCTGTGATAGACTGGCAGTCTGTCCAGGTTGTACCCTGCCCCCTCACACTATGATAGATGAGATAGGCTCCAGCACCACCAGAACCCTGAATTTGATAAGTTGAAGAAAATGGATGGTTGAGTGGATGGATTTCATTACATACTGAAACTTGATTCACTGCAAGGCAAATAGGAAAACTACTGTTAGCTGTTTCCATCACTCTTTTACTATTATGTAGAAAGTTATTTAAGGTATCCAAAGCATTTAAATCTCTCTACAAGTTGCTCTTTAGCAATTTCAGGGTCATCGAAAAAACAAGAAGTCAGGAACACCTGACTTATTCAAGGCTTCAAAGAGCATACAGAGCCATATCACACAAACACACTTTGCCCACCAAAGAGCAAGGTTGGGGCATGAAGACTGATTTGTGTAGATGTAGGTAAAAGGTCCTTGGCCTAACAAACACCGATATTGCACTGCATGTCCCCATGACATACACAGATTTCACATACACACACACAGACACACACACACACACACACACACACACACACACATATAACATTTTGTCATTGCTTCACCTTTAAGCTCAGGTTTCATAGAAGGGTTTGGTGTTTGTATGTGTGTGGAAGCAAATTATGTAAAAAGAAGAGGGAATGACACAAAAGTATTGCTTTTGCCCTGCATGACAAAAATGAGTGAGAGAGACTAAAAAGGTACACCTATTGCATACCCTAGACAATATATTTACTGTTAGTAATGACAGGGCATTACTTTAAAAAGGTCACAGATTACATCTTTTTTCATTTAAAAGATTTTAAAAAGTTACAGTGCTAACCAGAGGTTGAATGTATATAAATACATTTACTCAGTACAAAGTACAAATTAGCTGTCCTGTTCAACTGCATTTGCCTTTTTTATATTCTGGGATGATGTAAACATCCTTATGACGATAATAAGGATGTTTTGTTCTGGATATTCTAAAGTCTTAAGATTAAGTGTTTCACCATTATCTTCATCTCTTTTTGCATCCACTTTACTTTTACTATTACCTATTACGAACATATTATTATAGTTACAATCAGAGAAGTACCGCCATCACCTTCACTGTTACTGCTAACACTTAATTACATCCATCATTTCCCACACTTGAACTTTACTTAGATGTGTATTTTTATATCCAATACAACAACACAATCAATTTATTACTGAGAAATCTTTGTCATTATTTGAAGCATCATCTGCTGTTACCACATAGTCTGGTCCGTCTGGTTTCATGTTTCCTCATGGGCAGGCTGGCCTTGAGTCTGTCTTGTCTCAATAAACAAAAGCCTGAGTATTTTTTGTTATATTCTCAACAAAAATGTATGTTAAAAATCTCATGGTTGACCACCAAATTTTTTTAAATACAAGAAAAATCCTGGATTTAAATCTCAAGTATTCCCTTGTTCCAGGTTCTGTACTGTAAGTATCAATTTGTGATATCACAGGAAATTATTTTTTTCATTGCAGACTATTCTTTGTGCAATTTATTTTGTATACCACAAATATAAAATACACACACACACTGGAAACAACTTATTTCTATTTTAAACCAGCTGCAGACCACTTTCTACCTGTATGTTGTTGATGGAGGCAGTGTACAAATTATGTGGTACAACCGGTCTGTGGGCTACTCTTCCTTGAGCTGTTGCTGGTGTCAGCCAGCCAAAGAGAAGAGTAAAGTCATAGCATAAAAGAGCTGAAGTGAAGCCAAGTGTGTCCACTGCAGCCACTGTGTGTAATTTTCATACTTAACAGGGCTCTAGACTAACTTTTTGCCATGGGCGTACCGGTACGCCTAACTTTAAAAAGTTAGGCGTACCGGCACAAAAGTTAGGCGCACACAAATTTTATAATAATTTATATAATATAATGTGTTTTTCTGGATACACTGTGCTTTTTCAGCATTCAAAGATTGATGACACCGTGTCAGAGCACTGGCTATGAATTTCAGAAGGATCAGGCCTTAACTTAACAGAAAAGTTAGCAATAGTTCTTTTCCTATTACAGCTACATCCACTTCTGTCGTGCCTAGGCTGCTCACTAGGGCTGGGTATCATCACTGATTTCTATAATCCATTCGATTCCGGTTTTCAAAGTCCCGATTCGATTCAACTTAGCCTCAGACAGTCAGAAATATTATAATTCTGATCATTTATCAGTACTGACTTCATCAGAATTGTGAACATCACAGCAGATGCCTTTGTGTGAAAGTAACTGAGAATAAAACACAGAAAAACATGAAGGAGATTTTCCTGGTATGGCTTTTTATATCAGATAACCTTAAAAATATTCTACAATGTTCTGCATATAAAGTTTAAATTTCTTCAGTATTGAACAACAGAAAAAAATAGGCTTTCTTGTCCGAGGTCATTTAAGTGAAAAAAAGAAAAAGAAAAGAAAAAGACAGCAGCCAACAGCGCTGTAAACAACGGTAGACTGGTGGGTAATAAGCGAATGAATAATACAGAAAACAGAGATTGGAGACGGGAAACTGTTCTTGAAGTACAGAGAGAGATAGAGAGAGAGCTAGCTGTGCATGAAGTGTGATTTTAATAGTCGTGGAAGCAAAACAGCAAAATTCATGACGACATTGATCAAATGTGAAGCGCAGTTTGCTGCTTCTTTTGCTGCTGGCTCGGTGAATTTTGGTTGGAGAGAGACAAAACCTGCAGCTCAGAATCAGCGCAAAAAGACGTAATCACAGCGCGGACCGGACGCATCAGAATCGCTAAGCTCCGACAGCGTGTCCGTCTACGGGCCGTCGGGTGAGAAAGCGGAGAAAGACAAAGCTGATTCTGATGCGTCGGTTCCGCTCTGTGTTTACGTCTTTGTGTGGAATCCGTGTACCTGCTCTCATCTGCTGTTTGGTTGTTGTTGAAATGGTTTTGTGAGCTTTAATCTGAGAATCTGGCGTTTCTGGCAAAACACAGTTATATTTAAAAGTCGATTCAGGATTTAATGAATTGATATCGCTTTATTCAAGCTACTCACCTCCCACTTCCACCTGCACTTTCAACTGGACCATGGCCAATCAGAGAGGTCCCGCCCCTTACTATCTCTGATTGGTTTAGTCCACGATAGGGGCATAATTTGTGTCTGTTGTTGACCACAGGGAAGGTTGCAGATTTTTTTTTTTTTTGCTACCCGAACAGTTGGTCGCACAGGTGCAACCAAATATTTTTTTTTAGTTGCACCACTGAAAAATTTGGTCGCATTTGCGACCAAATTGGTCGCACTGTAGAGCCCTGCTTAATGTTTTTTATATTATATCTCTTTTTTTCCCTCACTTGTCCCATTCCTGTCAAACACCATTCTCTATTCTGGAACACTTGTCAACCAATCCGCTTTCAACCACTGCACAACATCATCAAAAACCAGCAATTTGCAGTTGGGATTTTGGGGGACTGCATGTGAGCAAGTTTTCATTGGGTGAAAACCCCTCCAAGTGCGCTGGGACAATGGGGACATATATAGGCAAATGGCACTTTTCTACTCTCTAGAAATGGAAATCAGAAGACTTGTAGGACTCCACATAGTTTCAGCGTGGAGGAGAAGTTTCAGTCTGGAGAAGAAGTTTTGGTTGGTTTTTGGGTTTCATAGGTCAAGCACTTCTCGTCATCTGAATTTACATTATCTCTGAAACAATCTCCACCTTCCCAAATTTCCTAAACATTTACTGAAACTCGTCATCATGTCTTAGTCACAATCCATTAAATAAGGCAATAGTAGAACGCTGACTGAACCTGTGGCACACCTGGATGAACCTGTATCTCTTTATCACTGCAACTATGTTACTAAATTATGCTCAGGTTGAACAGGCTGACTCAAATGAGATTGAAACTGGGTATGACACTAGGGCTGGGCGATATGACCCAAAATTCATATCTCGATATTTTTTTAGCTGGATGGCGATATAAGATATATATCTCGATATTTTTTTAAAGCCATAAAGTAAGAACAAAAAGAGAGTTCTTAGTCAAAGCTGTGTCCCAGATGTCACACAGGCACTTTTATTAACATACAGCATAGATGTACATGAAAAAAAACTACTCAAAAATAAATTATGAGCATTTATTAAAAATAATGCTCCACAAATAAAAGAAAAGTATGTTGTTTTTGTCCATAACAAAAAGCTCACAATTGTGCAGTCAAAATGTAAACTAAAAGACGCTGAGCATAATAACATAGGCAGATTTCACAGGTGCTCTGTTCCCAACTTCTACTGCGTAACTGACAGCCTGGAGTTTGAAATCCGCTTCAGGTGCAATTTATGGTCCTTATACACACACAATACGGTAATATTACGTTGAAGCACAGTGCGTATTGACTATGTGCACGTTAGCATATGCTACTTCCGGTGCGGAAACTCCTGTGGGGAGCTTTGTTTCCGGTGTCCTATTCACGCCCTGTTTACGGTCCAAAACAAGTTAAGCAAATGAATGAATCAAGCGGCGATTTACATTTCTATAGATGTCTTGGGCATTTACCCAATATATCTGTAAATGATGTTCATCGACTTGTCGATATTTTTTCCCTGTGCCTCAGAGCAAAAGAGAAAAGGGATTCAAACGTTATATTTCTCAGCTGTCCCTCGTTTATCGCGGGTGTTATGTTCTAAAAATAACCAGCGATAGGTGAAATCAAGTAACCAATTTTATTTTTTGACGGTGCAAAACGTTTGGTGGACATCGTGGACATACAGCACTGCACTTCAGAGTCACACTGCTAGCGATCGATGCAGAGATTCTGTACTGTACAGGAGAGACGTCACGGAGGAGATCGTCTGCAGCGATCAGGACGCAGGACACAATGTGACGTAAAAAAAAAAAAAAACGTGCAAACTTGCACTAAAAAAATCTGTGAAACAGCGAGGTGAAAGGTGAACTGCGTTATTAGCGAGGGACCACTGTAATTTTGAAGGTAAGTCACAACATACCCTTCGTAAATACTAATGTATAGAAACCCTTACCAGCAATCATTCATTTTTTGTGTGGCTTTTTTCACAGTTTGTTAACATGCCATGTAGGTGTGTACTTGACTAGCTGATATCGACATAACGGGGAAACATCTGGTTTGACTATTCTTCACCTGTAGTTTGAATGCTGAACATTTGCCTGTTTAAATCATAAGACCAGTCACTGTACAGAGATGTGCTTCTGAATGTGGACGATGTGTCTTCTGCTGCAGTAATGCAGTTCTGCTTGTGTTGAGTGATGTAAACAACTGATCGATCTAAACTCTTTAAACGTCAAAATTGATCATTCGATTTTTTATGACACAACAGTGGTGAGTGTTCCCACCTTATGCTCTTTGTAACTTAACGCGATCTTTCCGTTTTCGAGTTTTGGACATGATTTTGGAGTATATCTTCGCAGTAGCGATTGACCACAAAGTAAAGCTACCGGAAATGTACAACCCCACATCCGGTCTCAAACCAGGAAGTTAGCATTTTCTCGTGCACAGGGTCAATTACTACGCGAGGCTCCTCGGTAGCCGTAATGCTCCGACAATCCATCAAGCGGTGCAGCTCCGTAGCTTACCAAAGTCGTACTAAAACATTTTTTGAGAGATTGCTGAGCGCCGTGTTCCACATAAAATCGGTTCGCGGTCATCAAGCACAACCAGAATTCATACATAAGGCGCGCTGTCAACTTTTGAGAAAATGAAAGGATTTTAGGCTGTGCAGCCCCTGTGGGCTGCATGGCGTTAGCGTGGTTAGCTCGTTAGCGTGGTTAGCTCGTTAGCACGTTGACGCCGTCCAGCCCCACGCACGGAGCGATGCGCAGTAACTCGTTAACGGAGATTTGCCGTGTTCATCTTGTCGCTGCCTGCAGGTGAAGCTATGGGGGAGGAGGGGGAGTTGTGTTCAGTGAAGGAGAGGCGAGGCGGAGTAACGTTGCGTAAAGACAAAAGTGGACGAAAGAGAGGCAAACTTGTGGCTCCACAACTATAATTATAATGTATATATCGATATAAAGGATATGGTCACATCTTATATCTCGTATAAAAATATATCGATATTTTTAAAAAACTCGATATATCGCCCAGCCCTATATGACACTGTTACTTTTTCTGTCTATCTGTTTGTTTCTGTCATTAAATGAAAAAGTCACAACCTGAATATATCCAAAGACTATCAAGGGTTTCACTTGTGAGAATGCTTTTGAGACACTTTTATATATAAGATATATATGTTTTCTGTTACTAAAGTGGCAAAAATAAAATAAAAATGACAATTAGTACACCCTCAATTAAGGGACATACACACAAATGCCAAAACAGTTTCAGGAAAACTTTGGTATGAGATCCTCACACTAATCTAACTAAGCTTAAAACATATTCAATTCAATTTTATTGAATTGCCAATTCACAATAAAAGTCACCTCAAGGCGCTTTACAGTGTAAACCCTACAATAATACAGAGGAAACCCCCAACAATCAGATGGCCTTCTGAGTAAGCACTTGGTGACAGTGGGAAGGAAAACCTCACTTTTAATAGAAAGAATTCTCCAGTAGAACTGGGCTCAGGGAGGGACAACTATCTGCCACACCTGGTTGGGGTGAGGGCGACAGTGCACTTCAGTAATGGATGTAATTACTGGTATATTTGCACTGTATTGAAACATTGTCTTCAACTTATATAACTTATACAAATACCTCTTTATGCCTGTTTGAACAAACAGGATAAAATCATAAGTGCTGGTTTAAAACTAAAAGGTCAAACTGAAACATTAACTAATATAAAACTGTGAAGACAAGTTTCTGCTTTGTTGTTAACTGCATGTGCTAACTGCTGCCAAGTTGCTTTTGGTGCAAATAAAGGGTACTGCAGGCAGTGTTACCCGAAAGTAACCCCAACCTTAAAACACTTCAAAAATCACACCCCCGAGGGGAACACATTCCAGGTTCAGCCCTCACTGAAGAAAAGCTTAGAAAGTTATCCGGGTTTGACAGAATGGCTGGCCTGCATCCAAGGATAACTCAACCATTAAGCAGAGCAGCTCTGACCGGACATTTCGAAGTTTACAGATGAAATAGTCCTTAATGTTGTAATCCGGGCTAATTCTGGTGTAGGTTCTTCTTTCCAGTGGCACCACTTCTCTTATGACTTATGCACCAGTTATCACAGAAAGCCAGATCAAGATGTGAAATATAAAAAGTATGTTATATTACTCTACAGTAACAGTATTTTATCATGGTCATTTTCAGAATTTCTGATTAGTTTTTCTCATATCACTCACAGATACAAACCTCAATACATACTATATATCTGCAGGGGTACATCTAACCAAAAGAAGTTATTCTGTCTTATCTTTTTGTACTTGATTTTTCATCCTACAGAATAACAACTGATAATATTTATTCTCTGATAAGCCGTTCAAACAGATTGCAATGTCATTCTATAATAATAAAAACTTTTTTATGGGTTGATTTCTGTCCATCAGTGAGTAAAGTGTAGCAGTACTATAAAAATATTGTGACAAAGTAACAATGAAAGAATTTTAAATATCAGAGCATAATTAAATATATTTCAATACTCACATCACTTTTTAAAAAGATTGCAATGCATTAAGAACAACATGTAACAGTTTTCTTAGTAAGCAAACAAAACCAAGCACTTATTAAAAATATGTGTACATATAGTGTATTTGAGATCTCATAAGGGAGGAGATTAATATAGAACAAGCTTGTAACAGGTTAAAGTGACAAAAAATCCACTGAAAACCAAGAATTATGTCATCAGCCTTTGTCTCTCCCAAATAGTCTCTAACAGACTCACGCAATGCTGTCATGCTTACTTATAAACAAAGGCATTCAAAAGTCCATGTGGTCACTCCGCAAGCATCTCCACAGAGCAGTAACGAGATTTACCATGACAGCCACACTCAGCCATAACAAACCCAGTGGCTTTCACTGAATGCTTAAGTATGGCTGGCAATCAGCTGTGCACGACAGCATTACTGACTGCTATGTCCATGCAATTTAAGAGTAATTCTACATATATTGTAATGCCTAGATATCCTCAGTACCAACAAATAAAATTAAACTAAAACTTACCAGGCTTCTTCTCATTTATGAGTTTCATAATGGTGCAATATATCGTCTCACGGTGTGAACAAAATAACAATAACAACTGAAAAACGTTAAAAACTGTATCTCCGCAGAAAGTCTTAGTCAGTCCCGGAGATCAGAAAATACTTTGCTCGTTGAATAAAACGAGACTTTCACACATTCTCTGTTAAAACTTCCAACTTTACCCGGATGAACCTACTCCCATCATCAGAACATACTCGGTAAATAATGGGGCGGGACTGCTGCTCATTCTCCCTGACTCTTGTAGACAAGAGTCCAGTGCTTATTGGCTGCGGTAAACCAGGCCCACTTATCAGGAGCTTTTTCACCACCAGAAACCGACCAATCACAGCGTTCCAAATGCAACCTGAGGGTTCATTAAAAACAAAAGGGGGTCTCCCTGGCGACGGCAGGGCTTGAAGATTGGACAGAACAGTTCGAAACGCATTCTGATCGGACACCAGTGTGATCTGAAGCCGATAACAGTTATAATAAATTATTAATCGTTAACAATGAGGCAGAACTCGCGCTGAGTGACAGCGTTTCCATTCCTGTCATTGCAACACTGCACGATTGTGCAAACACCGGCCGGTTGGTATTGCATTTACCCGGCTCATGTTTGGCACAAATGACAGCAGATACAGAAAAATCATGTCAGAACGAAAAAAAAAATCAACTTACGGGGTCTGTGTTTTCGCACCGACTCGGTCCTCCTCCGTAGTCTGCACCTCTTGGCCGGGGACCCGTTGCACTCTGCATCATCCCCGCGGTGCAGATGATGCATGTTTTCAAACGTGCCGCTGCCGCTGGGTACGGTGCTTGAGCCGAATGCATTGCTGCTGCTGCTGCTGCTGCAACAGCTGCCGTTAGTGGCCACCATGACATGACTGTGAAAAACCTTCTGGCTCTGCCCATTGTTAACATGAAAGGGTCCCGAAGCTCCTTTCTTATCCACCATTGACTTGGCTTTATCCATGGCAGCAGCTACCCTAGCCTAACGTAGCTTAGCATCTGTGAGGGAAACAAAACGTAAGAGCCCCAGCCGCTAGCAGTGTCTATCCCGGCTACTTTAGCTTAGCCAGCTAATACTAGCCCGTCTTCCAACGTAATGAGGCAGTCTAGCGACCAGCTAGCGTCTAAATATAACGTATTTTAATCTAAAGTATGTGGCTAAATTGTGTCGTATATTTTACTATAATGTCCGTAAAAAAGAAAACTGCGAACAGCCGCTAAAATACAGTGTTTCCCTTGAGGTCACTCGCGGTCATTTCCCTAAACTGAGATCCTGGCAGGCAGCAGCAGCCGGCGCGCGCGTGTGTGTCGGTGGACTGCTACGTCACATCAGCTCCTCCAGTCAAGGCCTGAACCTGTTCACCTCCTCTAACCGGTTTTCTCTGCTTTTTGCAGGAGATGCACCGCAATTCTTCGCTTTAACACAAAGACATGCAAGAACGGACTCATTCGCCTTCGATGCAACAATGAACTGCGGCCGCTCCCTGCTGGCTTACTCTTCTCTAAAGTCTACAGTACCACTCCGTGCAGCGGTGGGCGCTTTATTTATAAGCGTCGCCGTTGGCCGTCATCCTCGTTCCCCGCAGTCCTCTCCACGCGTGATGCGCGCACAAAGCTGCCAGTCAATGTATCAGTCATGAAAATGAACTGTAGTGACCCTGAAGTTGCATGCAAAAAAACGCACATCCAACTGAAAAATCTGTCTTTTGAGCAGTGTTTTTTGTTTGTTTGTTTGTTTGTTTATTTTTGCCGCAGAATAATTTAAAATCAGTATCTGATATTTTTTATTATTATACCCCTCTTATAGTCCATTTCCTACAAACTTTATAAAAAAATAATATATAATAAATAGCCAGAAAAAATCATTTACGTAAGACATTGGGGCAAAGAGAAAACAACAGAGCATTATATAATGAGCACGGTTCAGATAAGATACAAAGGTCAAACAGCAATATCAGCTTGAAAAAAGAAACTACAGACTAGAGCAGCTAATACGGACGACAAACCAGAAAGACGGTTTGTAAAGGTCTTAAAAGAAATGCATAAAATATCCCATTACAGACACATCGCCACAAACTGATATCATTACGTGATAAATACAATGAAAGGTTTAAAATACATAAATAAAATGTGCTACAATTGGACTCCCTATTATTTTAGAAGCCATACACAGAGCATTTAGAACAGTCTCAGTCACGTGTATATATTGATACAAGTTATAGCAGTCCCTTTTTCACTCTTTGAAATACTATAGTTACACTATAATTGAGACCACCATGCCACAATAAACAAGCATATCTCAAAATTCCCATTATGTGGCCAGCTAGTTTAAGATAAAGCCAAACAGTTTTACCCCCCAAATTGATGGAGTCTTGTACTGCTGCCATCTTCTGGTTAAATGGTGCTTTGGTTATACTGAGCTTACAATGATTAATTAAAACTAAACAAATTATAATAACCAAAAAGAAGAAAACTAACGCCAAAAATACAAACTAAAGTAAAATTACACATTTGTAAACAACAAAAGCAAAAATGAAATGAGCAAACCCACGGTGGAAACTACAAGTGACATAATGTAACATGAACTGATATGGACCAAAAACAAAAGGAAACAAACAAAAAAAACACCATATACCATGCAATAACTGTTAGGTATATTATTTTACTGGCTGCACCATATTATTGTAGATTTAAAAGACATCCGGGTAACCAAGACTTGGTAGGAATCCGGTCAACCTTATATAAAAATCTCTTAACAGGATTGAGTTCAGTCATTACCCAGCCAATTAGTTGCAGCCCACTATGCCTTAAGGCTCTCCTCTCCTCTTCTTATGTCCATGTGTCCATAACATACTGACCTGAATGTGGTTCATCAGATTTTTTTCCCTCACAGTAAATGTTCACAGAAAAGGGAAACAATCAGTTTTATCTACTAAGGCAGTCTATTTAAAATATTAAAACTGTTCCTGTTGGTGTCATGCTCCCTGTTATACAGTTTATAAATCTGGGTTTTTCCTCTGACTGTGGTGGACCTCTAACCCACAAAGTTACATAAACAAAAATATATGCTGTCTGAATGTAGCCTTTTGCAAAGATTCAGTGTTGTTTCAAAACTTCTGTTGAAATCACACTAGCTTAACAAATATAGTAATTTAACTGCCTATAATCTTATTATAAAACAGGATTCATTTAGCAAAGCAAATATTTTAAATCGGCCCTTAAGCAAAAGTTCTAAATCTGAAGAAATGTGCCAGGTTTATGTAGAAACTGGAAAGTTGCAGCTTTACAGAAATGTTTTGGGCCCCTACTTAAATTCCTCTACAGCAAATACAAATCTGTGTTAACAGGATTAAAATGTGATTAATTTTTTAAATAATTATTTTATATCTCAAAGTAGTTTTGGCTTGTGCAAAGGTGCCACAACCCTCCTCTGCATATGTCCAAACCATCTCAGCCTTGTCTCTCCAACTTTGTCTCCAAACCACTCAACCCGAGCTGTCCCTCTGATATGTTCCATTCTAATCATGTCCACTCTGGTCAAACCCAGTGAAAACCTCAACATCTTCAATTCTGCCACCTGTCTTTTTTTCAGTGCCGCTGTCTACAAAACCATGCATCATAGCAAGTATCACTGCCATCTTGTAAACTCATCCACCTTCATTGTTACACCTGTCTCTCTCTCTCTCTCTCTCTCATTCACACATCTGTTTTGTGTTCTACTGGCTTTCATTCATCTTCTCTGCAGAGCATACCTTCACCTCTCCAGGTTCCTGTTCTTTGGCTCTTCTTTGGCTCTCGGAGGAGGCGGACGCATCTTTCCCCCTCTCTCTCCCTTATCTTCCCTGTTGGTGCTTCTGTGTTTGTCTAGTCTCATCTAACTATTACCCTCAAAGAGTTTCTCAGTCTTGTTCTCTAAAACCTAAAGAATTATGGATTTGATCAACTGGTCCCGTAACGGAATTGACACCCTGCTGGGCTTGGGAGAGCCCGATTGTCCTGCAGAGACGTTTGCTGCCGGATACTCGATGGTGGGTTGCGTCGTGTGTCTAGCGACACTCTCGATGAAGGACATTGAACGACATCTACCAATTTGGAACCACGATAACAGAGTTCGGGCTGATTGGAGCTGGCTTGGACCTGGCTTATCGAAGAACAAGAAGCGGACAGATGTGGACACCGGATCAACTGGAGGCGCAATCGAAGATTGCAGCGGTCCCAGATCAGCTGTACACACTGGAATAGTCTCCCATGTTGCTTTTCTGTGTTTTATTGTTTTATGGTGTGTTGATATCTGTGCATTTCTGTATTATCCTTTTGTGTTACACATTTCGATGTTTTTTTTTTCCCCTTGCTACGTAGCCTGACCTGTCTCCCCAATGTGATGTTTGTGTATTATATGTACGGTAGGCAAGGTCTGTCATCTCGGTTGTGGGCAAAAGACCTGCAACTGACAAATAAAGGCTATCTCATCTCTCATCTTCCTGTTCACCTGCTCCCTACTCTGACATTGTCTACAAACATTACAGTTCATGGAGACGCCAGCCTGACCTCATCTGTCAACCTGTACATCACCACTGTAAACAAGAAGGGGCTCAGAGCTGATCCTTAATGTAATTTTACATGCTCTAAATAAAAACCATCCTCCGTGCAAAAACACTGAAACCTCTACCTCAGTGATGAGGTGTGGTTGACTTCACCACTACTTGTGAAACATAGGTTGACTAACAATTCTTGACCAACAACAATTAAACAAAAAGACACATGCTTTATAATTGACAGCAAAACTGACCCACCTAGTCATAGAAGTAACTGTGTAACTATGAATATTATCTTATATGTAGTGAAATCTTTTATTTAAAGTGTAAATCTTGTTTTAAAAAGCAACTTACAAAACCAAAAGCCTACAAATGCAGTAATCTATTTACATTATTGGAGTTGTATTTATTTTCTTATGATTACTTCTTATGATTACGGGGGCGACCGTGGCTCAGGGGATTGGGAAGCTCATCTGTAAACGGAATGTTCTGTCAGTCTTCCCCAGGGCAGCTGTGGCTACAACTGTAGCTTGCCTCCACCAGTTTGTGAGAGTGAATGAATAGTGGAATTGTAAAGCGCTTTGGGTGCCTAGAAAAGCGCTATATAAATGCAATCCATTATTATAATTACATATTAAATTAACTTTTTCTGAATATATGAGGTGGTGAAAGCACTAATTGTTTTGTGACTACACCTCTGGTGGAAGATTGCAACAGACTGAGCCATGACTGCTGCAGTCCAGTGTTTTTCCAGTTGCCAAATAGCTTCATCTTTATATCTCATAAAGAGTCAGATTCTTTGGGATTAACTTTTATCACAATCAGTTTCAGACTTAATGTGGATGAAAAAAATCTTACAGATCCTATGTAAAGGATTTTATTATTTTATCTTTAGGAGTTAGTCTTTGTGCAACATTTGCATGTAGAATGTACTAGCAGAATAACTCCACCCATGCAATCTTTTTTTCTTAAAACATACTGTATGTCCACAGCACTTGTTTCCAAAATGACTGCGTGTGTGTGTAATGCAACCACAAATTTTAAACAGTCAGATAATTTATACACCTTTAATACAAACCACCTGATGATATTACTGAATTGGGGAAAGACGTCAAGATTAGTGAGATATTACATGATTTTTACCATTAAAATGAGCAGCACTAAACTATATGAGAGTTGTATGAAATATTGAAACCAGATACATTGTCAATAATGGCTTCACACAAAAGCTGTATGTGCTACAGATGATTTAAGCACTTTGGATATTTATGAGGTAGTAAAAGAGGTTTTTCATTGACCACCTGAACTGTCACTTGAGCACGAATGTCTTGTACAGCAATAGCATGAAGTCCAGCTCATCTCCACATTGTCTCAACACTGCTCAGAAATTCACCATTAAGACCAGAAGTGGTGAAATTCATCTCTTAGAAATTCTACCACGGAAGTTCGGTTCCATCCCAGCTGTACACTTTTCCAGTCTTTTCTATATTTAGTGTGTCAACGATGCTCATTAGACAGTTCACAGAGTGTTCAGCGCTGAACAGCTTGTCTTGTGGCACATTCCGGTGATAAGGCCTGGAGAGGTCTGTGTTCACTGTTCCTGGATGTAGGGACACACAAACAACCTGGGAAAAAAAAACATCATTATGGGCTATGGGATCTATGTACAAGAGCATGCAACTCAAGGTGTGAACAGACTGCGGAGTCCTGGCCTGACAAGTTAGCTCTTGTGTGCTGTGCCATCCGTTTAGCCAGAGGTTGTTTGGTTTCCCCGATGTATAAATCCTGGCAATCCTCCTGGCACTTAACAGCATACACTATATTACTCTATTTGTGCCAGCGGACCAGATCTTTGGGGTGGACCAATTTTTGGCACAGTGTGTCTTGGGGTTTGAAACCAACAGAGACCCATTCTTAAGAGAAAATGCGTCTCAGCTGTTCTGATACTCCCAACACATAAGGGTGGAAGTCACTTGGACGAATGACGAAATGTTTCTCCCACTGAAAACACCAACCAAATAAACAACCAGATGAATATGTCTGTGAAGGTTCTCAGTCATCCAGGTCATCGTAGTCAAAGGAGCTTGCAAAGAAAAGCGTCTGGACTTCTTTAAGTTGCTTGAAGACGTTTCACCTCTCATCCGAGAAGCTTCTGCAGTTCTAAGGTCAAATGGTGGGGAGTCCCAGATTTAAACCTAGTGGGAGTGTCCCCCCACAGAGGGACAAAAGGACCCCCTGATGATCCTCTAATCGCCTGAGCCAAGGTGTGAAACTGGGTGTGGGTCCCAATCAGCCAGGGTTTCGGGTGAGCTCATTGTGAAACCTGGCCCCACCTTATCATGCGAATTCCTGAGGTCAGATGGCCCAGGATGTGAGTGGGCGTTAAGGCGTCTGGGGAGGGAACTCAAAACTGGATTATAGATGACAGACAGTTGGTGTCGTAAACCTCTGTTCAAAGATGGTCGCTCACAGTGGACATAGATGGCTTGAAAGAGGAGTGAAAGAAGCCATCTATGTTCACTGTGAGCGACCATCTTTGAACAGATGCGGTGGTTTACGACACCAACTGTCCGCTTTTCTTTGCAAGCTCCTTTGACAACCAGATGAATAGAATCAGCTTTTTGGATGATTGAGCATGCATCAAGACATTAATGCAGCATGTATGAAAACACTTACCTTGGGTCGACTGCGGCCCAGCTCTATAGACAAATTCCTAGTGGCCATGTTAAGAGCTGCTTTAGACATTCTGTAGCTGTACCAACCTCCAAGACCTGAGAAAAAAGTGTTAGAGATGAACATTTTACCACTGTGCATGCATGCACATTATAACAAAAGAGAAATATCTGCTTTGTAACTATGCTCTGTCCTTCAGCTAAGTGACAAAAGTGGTGCTGCCTACATGCATAGGTGGTTTTAGACAGGGGCCAACAGGGGCCAGTGCCCCCGTAGAACTAGCTCTGGCCTCTGTGCTCAAGAGATAATAATTAATTGATTTATTATGGTGATACGCAGTGGCACAGTAACTGGAACTAAATTGCTGAGGTGTTCAACATGGACTGTTTAGGGTGCTGCACGCTTGCTCTTTTAAATAAAGAATGAGAGATCAGAAACAGAGACTGTCAATCCTGTACAGTATGTGCTTAATACATTTAAAAAAATCTTTTTTTTTTTGTTCTGTGCCCCAATTAAAAAACAAAACAAAACACTGGTCCCACCGGTAAATCTGGTCTGGAACTGCCACTGCCTACATGACATGTATGCACAAAGTGTTTTGGAACCACCAGATACCATTGTCTCCAATTGATCCCACTTTCGCTGTGATGTTAACAATGATCCCGCTGTGCTGTTTGGCTTTCTCTGCAGGCTGCTGACCAAATCCACCACTGCCCTTAAGAAGGAGGGGGGAGAAATACTTGGCCATGACCAGGGGACCCACTGTATTGGTCGTTAAGGTGGAAATGATACCCTGAAAATGGGAAAAAAAAGTTACTTGTTTAGGTTAAGGATTTAATGAATTTTGTGTTGCCGATTTCAGACTCTCTTGCTGGACACAGACATCACCAGCACAGTTTAAGGACCACCAGAGATTGTTAGAAAAAGTCCAATGTATGTACCACTATAGGGGGAAATCAAATGCCTCTATGATGATGGTGTCTCACCAAGTTTTTTGCACTAGTTCTGTGCATGTATTTTCTACACAGGCAACAGTTTGACTCACGACAGTGAGTTAAACTAACTTTTACTCCAGTTTTTACGGAAATGTGGCTTCTCACACTAAAACAAAGGTCTACCTGTGCAGAAACATCCCTCAAGCTGGTCTCTCCTTTCCCCGAAGGGTGAAGCATCGCCGAGGAGTTGACGACTAGATCCAGCCGACCGAAGCTCTCCTTAACCCTCTCTGCAGCTCCGCGGATGTCCTCCTCGTGGTTCACGTCCAGTCTGAGGACCATCAGTCGGCCCGGGTGTTGGCCGGCCAGGCTCCGCAATTCTGCAGCCCCGTCCGGGTTTCGACATGTTGCTACAACAGTAGCGAGTGATTTATTTTTAAGTATATATTTGCAGAATCCAAAGCCCAGTCCTCTGCTCGCACCTTGAATAAGAGCGACGGGTGCAGCCATGGTTGATAAATGACATAACGAACAGTGTTTGCTGCCTTCACTGCCACTCAAAGGGTCTTAACATAGAAAATCGGGGGCAATTTAGCGAGGACGCTTGCCGAACGACATCTTAATAGGGCTCATAAGCGACCTTTAAACTTTTTTTAATATAAAAAAAAACCCAACGCTGTTACAGTGGTGGTATGTTTTGAAATTATACATTTGAAATTTGGGGAACAGAAAATTACAAGTGGTAGTGAAGGTAACACGCAAGGCAAAGGACGTAACGTACGCCCCCTGTAGGTCTTTCTGAAAGCACTTACACAACCAGTGTTGCCAACTTAGCGACTTTGTCGCTATATTTAGCGAGTTTTCAGACCCCCTTAGCGACTTTTTTTCTAAAAAGCTACTAGCGACAAATCTGGCGACTTTTTCCGGTGTTATTGGAGACTTATTTATGACGACTTTTTGACGTGAAAGCGGGTATCGCTTTTACTCTCAACAAGCAGCGGGTGCTGCCGTGGGTACCTCGCCCATTCCAAAGCGCTCACGGGCGGAGAATAGTCCTCCCCAGCTGCTATCAGGGCAGAAGATGTTCACACCTGTGCGTCCGAACTGCAAATGAATCGCGCATGAGCGAAGCCGCTGCTCTCGCACTGACTGTAACGCAGTCAGTTCTTTTACTGTTATGCTGTTTTGTGGATCACGAGGTTTAAAACTACCTATACACACACACACACAGTAACTCCACCACAGTGCCTATTTCGGGTCACTTTTGCCGGTCCAAGCCCGGATAAAGGAGCAGGGTTGGAATTGTGACATTAAAAAAAACAGTAATTGCTAAAATAAATTTAATTTGTAGTTATAAATAAATTCTAAATGCATTTAGAACGTTCTTTACTCACTTTATGTCTCTTCCATGATGTTATTTCTCTCTCCAACAACATAGGTTACAATTATATTAGCATGACCAATTATGCAAATTAGGCGATGACGTCATTTAGCGACTTCTAGCGACTTTTAGGACAGCCAATAGCGATTTTCCTTACTGAGGAGTTGGCAACACTGTACACAACTGTGCATTGCAAGTGTCCTTTGAAAGAGTGATATAATTTTACAGGGCGTATTGACCAAGTTGTAGATGTGGTGCTGGATGGGTTCGATCAGTCAAAAGCTGAGGATTATTGGGGGGGGGGGAGATTCACGCTCGATTTGGAAGAGAAGTAAAAATATCAGTAATATTTTATGTTATCTTTTTTGGACATAAAACCTGTAAAAGCATCAAACATCTAGAATTTAAAAACTAGTATTAGAGGAAATGGAAATGCATTACATCATAATTTGGAGGGTATTTGGATTCATATATGATTACAATCAATAATGGTAGTTTTGCCTTTTGATCCAAAATTTGGCTTTATGGCACTGAATCTGAATTAAATGCGCATTAAACACAAACAACTCCAACATTATGAAGTCGCAGTAACGTCAGTAATTTTTCAAGGAATCGTGAGAAAATATCCAGACCAGTAGGCGGCGGTAGCTTGATGTAAGCTTGTAAACTGCCAATAATTGCGAAAAAAAAACAGAAAACATAGTCTTTGTATTAATATCGCGTTAATTCATTTACGAATATATAAAAATATATTACATAAGCGAAATATGCTGACTAAAACAAACCCACAATGAGCACGGAAATTACATTGACAATTAAAAAAAAAAATCGAAGAAGAAGTCAGTTGCTTTTTCGGTCCACACTCCACACCAGTTGGTGGCGGTAATGCACCATTTTGCTGTTTGCCAACCGCCAATAAACCCTATACAGAAGAAGAAGAAGTCAGTTGCTTAGCAACTGTTGGAAGCCCAGCGTCAGTTAGCAAGCTAGGAGATCAGCTAACACACGTACCGTGTGACCCTAAAAAGTGTATAAATGCCACTAAAAAGAAGAGGACCTTTGCAGCTAGCCCAGAGAGAAGTGGATGAAATAAAAAAACAGGTCAGTTCAAGAACGACGCTTTAAACTTAGGTGCGACTGCACCAAACTGTTCGGACTGAACGTTATACAGTTGTTGCACATGTACCACCAGAGCTTTTTCGAAATGATGTGATCCCGAGGCTTGAACTCGACTGTTTCTCTAAACACTTTTGTCTTATAAGCCCTTTACCGACGTGGCATGCGCTAGCATAAATATTGATTAGCATCTGTTCGTAACAATTCATTATGATGCACTGCTGTGAGTTAGCAATGTAAACCAGAATAAAAACCGACATAATCATCAATATAAACGCTGAACTGTACATTGATTTAAACACTTTCACAGGTTGACAGTCTGGAGAAGGATGTCCAGAGCCAGGCTGGATCCACTGAAGAGGCCTTTCGAAGGTAACCAACTGTGGTAGAGCACCAGCAGTGCCCTTCCTTACTCTTAAGATGAGCACCCTCACCTGTTTCAACATTGAAATCCTTGTGTGTAGTTATATAGCGCCTTTCTACTCAGTTGAGCACTCAAAGGGTTTTCTGCTAAAAGTGTCACTCACCCAGTCACGCACAAATCCATACAGGATTGTATCTATAAGCATTTTATAACAATTACACACGTACTCAGACTGCAATGGGTACATCAGTGAGTTCGCTATCAGTCTGCCCAAGGATATTTCAGCATGATGACCCTCTCTACCACATGCCCTGATCACCTACTTTATGGAATGCTTGAAAATTTGATATCTACTTGCAAACAGATGCCAAAAACTGCAAATGTCAGCAGAGGAGACACTAAGGACACTGAAGAAACTGAGCAAGGTTAGTTTTCTAATCTTTAAGAAACTTTTCAACCTTTTCAAATACTATTATTGTACACAGATTTAATATAATCTTTCGATGCCAACAATTGGAAGCAATCAGTGATATTGCTTGACTAATATTAGTTGTTTTTATTAAGGCAGTTGTCATTACTTACAGCAGCAAATCGATATATTAACTTATCTTTGTGGAAAATGTTGCATGGTTGACAGCAGTGTAGCTAATTAGCCATCATAAGCTAATGCTTGATCTTTCAGGGTGATGAGCTGGCTCCAGTGGGGAATTATGATCAGAGGAAACAGGAAGAGGAGCGACGAGTGCAAAACATCGTGGAGCGTCTAAAAACTCTCTCTCTGGAGCTGTCGCCACCAGGACCTAGCACTGAAGCAGGGTTAGTGAAATGTGTGCTAATTGCAAAGAAGGAAAACTGGGACGGTAGAGTTTTTTTTGTTGTTGATCTGTGTATGTACTTTATAGTCCTTGCTGCAGGGGGCTTGACTTCCCCACAACAATTTAACCTGCATGCTTCATTGCAAAGCATCAGTTTATCTGACAGATTCAATGACAATTGATTGACAAATCTGACCCAAGAATACCTTTTTTCACTGAATTATTCCCTGGTCCACAGTAATGTTTCAAAGGAAGATAGTGAAAATAGTGCTGAAGAAGACGATGACGAAGACAGTAACGACAATGAAGAAGAGCATGTAGAAAATGATAACAACATTGGCGGTGATGAGAGGCGAGATTTGAAACCGCCATCTCAGTCAGATGCTCGCATCTACATGGTCCTCAGTGATTTCAAAGGAGAGCAGGAAGGAGATCTGTCTGTTCGGGTAAAATACAAACAGCCTTGATGTCAGCAATATATTTAGGACGTTTAGAGCTTGGATTCTTTCCCCTTGCATGTTAAAAGCGATATTGTATAATATTTAGTTTCAACAGAAGAGGGCGCTCTAGCCATCCAAATCTTCTTCTTCAAGTCTTGCAGGCCTGAATTAAGTAACAAATGTAATTTACATATTTCTGAAAACTATATACCTTTTTAATTTTAAACATTTCTATGATGTGTCTGGTAGACACTGGCATATAGTCTAGTGCACTGTAGTGTAATTTATAAGCTTTATTAATCGTTATGTCCATCCATCCATCCATCCATCTTTTTCCACTTATCCAATTTGATATCCCTTTGTGTTAATGAATCTTATTCCATTGCCGGTTAATTTTTAATCAAGTACTTAACCGATTAGGAAGATAGGTTTATCCTCACATCTGAATTTTAGACACGTCTGTGATGAACTACGTTTGATCTCATCTGTTTGTTATAAATGTGTGAGTTATGTGAACTTACATGGTGTTCTGTGGCCTGTTGTTTCAGAAGGGGGAGGTGGTGAGGATTATCAGGAAGGCAGCAGATGGATGGTGGCTGGCTCAGAACACTAAAGGCAGCAGAGGAGTGGTTCCAAAAACCTTCCTGAAGGTACAAAATCTGCAACGATAGCAAGTCCAACATTATGAATTTTCATTTAGACAAGTGTTTAGCTGAATGAATTATAAAACATTACTGAGAACATTAAAATGCAGCCTGCAGCAGTTTTCTTTATTCATTGTGTTTTTAATATTAGTATAGACTGACAAAAAAGATCAAGACCTTAACAGGATATGATTTCTGATTGTATTTTAAATGTAACCATAATGTGTTAGATTGGCTCTAGTGTTGATGAGGAAGATGATGATGATGATGATGATGATGATGATGATGATGATTCAAAAGAAGACGATGATGACAAGGAGGAGTCGGAAGAGGAGGAAAATCAAGATAGTGAAGAATTAACTGATGATCCAGATAAATGGAGGTTGAAAGTTTTTTATTTTATTTTTATTTAATGGCATTAAGCTTCCAGGATCTGTGTTTCCCTGCACTTGAGAGACTTTGTTTAAAAGGAAGATAATTTTGAAAACTACATTTACCCAGATTAATGGCAACATAAAAATATTGCTTACTGGTGTGAATGAATAACATAATTATTCTTGGTTTCTTTTGTTTTTGTTGACAGTGCTTCACATTCTAACTGGTCTACAGTCAAAAAGGCTCTGAGTGAGGTGCGGCTTTCTATACTCTACAGTTATAACTACAAGAACTGAAACTGCTATTAATTTTCCCAACAGCAAATACTGCATTCACAATCTTTAGCGCTGTGTTAAATATGTTTTATGGTTTTATCGTGTGTCTGTGACAGATTGATGCAACAGATGTGCTCTCCGCCATGGGTGCTATACCTTCAGGATTCAGACCATCAACTCTCAATAAATTACTGGTGGAGGAAGGTCATTATGCAGCACGTGTGTGTGTGTGTGTGAGAGAGAGAGAGAGAGAGAGAGAGAGAAAGAGGGAGACTGGATAAACTCACAAATTAATATGAAGTAAACTCTGCCCACAATGGGGGATCTGTGCAGTTTTGGAAGCACTGGCAGAATTCAGTAAATCCTAGAGCTTGCTGGTCCACTGGTGGTGAACAGACCTGCCTCCCTTAGTGCTGCCTGACATCATCCTACAGGTTAAGTGGCTGTTATAAGGCTAGGAGAAAACAGTGTTTTTATTGCCAGTTACACTTACTTCTGCCAATTACTTTGTCAATGTATAATTTTTCTATAAAGCAGCAAAATATGTGGATTACATTTCCCCAATTCTAAGTAATGTATTCCAAGGTAGTAACAAATCCTTGCATTAGTGAAGCAGGAATCACAGGATGTGTCACATTTATATTTGGAAAAATCAACAATTATACAAATTGTTGCATCTTAATGGAAATTTGGCTTTAAACTAAGATGACACCCAAAACTTAAAACAGCTTGAACAGCTTACACTGTGAGATAAAGGAGCTGGTTTAAAAGACATTTAAAATTATTCAAGTTCATAACTGCACAGGCTTCAACAATTAAGAGTTTATACTGGGTGAGTTATACTGGATGTTATTTTTATTACTGTAGTCATCATTTTGGTGCAGTAGATTGAATGGTGAGTTAGATGCACAATTTTTACCCTATTGTTACCGTATTGATAGAAACAGCTGTCACTGTAAATAGTAATATTTATCTAACAAGCCAATGCTACATGACTTTCAGGGCAAAGCTGTAACCCTTTGTGTCCTTTATTAGGTGTAACATACAGAGGAAGTCATTACATTCAGCCTCAGCTCAGCCAATCACAGCTCTCCTTTAAAGACCTCTTCTTGGACCCAGACACTGGCAAGGTGAGCTTGTCCCTGTGTTTCTGACACTTACCAGCAACTATAGTCATAAACCTGCCTACTGTGTGATTCTCCTGTGGTGTAGGTTCGTCCTCGGCAGGTCAGCACGAGTGTTTGTTTCAGTTTGTGGAGCTGCAGGATGATTCCTACTCCTGGGGTTGGTGTTCAAGTCCTCAGCCGGCACGTCCGCCTCTGCGCCTTTGACGGAACTCAGGTATCATGGTTTTCTCTGTATACTTTTATTTTAGACACTAGTCCATGACAAAAAATGAAAAATAAATCATTTAAAACCATTATGAGATATTTACAACATAAATTTATGCAACACACCAAGAAAGGTACTAAGTCACAAACATTTAGAGAACTGAGAAAGATCCTGAACGCTTCATTATATGAAGTTTTTTCTTTTTTGCATCACTCTAAATAGACTAAAATGTGCTGTATAAAGTGGTGTACAGTCGTCTGCAAAAAGAGCTATTTCAACCTTATCTGCACATCTAGAATTTATGGCTTAGCATATTTGCTTGTGCAGAAAGCTTATACCACTGTCGTTATTACAAACAGAATCAGGGAAACATTTGCTTCCATTCTTCCTTGGTTGGAGCGATCATTATTACGTTCTTTTGTACTGTAATTTTTTACTGCAGTTCTTTAATTTCTCCAAATGTCTTCAGAGTATAATTAATTTTATTAATACTTTTGGTGTATTAGGTAAAACAGAGGTGTCAAACATTACGGCTAGGGGCCGGGATAAGCCCTACAAAGATTCTAGATTTAAATTTTTTTCAGTGGGTCCACATTTTCTGTGAATTAGAAAAAACTTTCTGTTTGTAATTACCGGATATTCTGAACAATGAGGTAGCGGAGTGTTTTCTGTAATTTTGTGTCATACAATTCAATCCCAAAGAGGTCATGATGACAAATTTCTTTCATTTACTACAGCAGCATCTGTTTAGGGAAACTGAGGTGTGAAAACAACCTCTGTTGTTGTGTTACACAAAGGCCATGTCGACACTAATATGTTTTCATTTGAAAACGCATCATTTTCTCTCCGTTTTGGCCTTCCGTCCACACTGAGACAGCGTTTTCGGTCAAGGAAAACGCAGCGTTCTGAAAACGCTTTTCAAAGCGGATACATTCGAAAACGCTGTTTTTGCATAGCAGTGTGAACAGCGAACCCGGAACCTTTTCAAAGTTGATGGTACATTTTGTCATGTGATGCGGTCATGTGACCAATTAAACTATGATAGCGGAGGGCATTATACAGCAGTTGTTTTGTTTGTTCTCAATTTTGACAGCCCTATTAAAGATTAATATCAGTTTGCACATGCTCCAGATAGCTTTTCTTCAGATTCTTTAATTCTCACTTGCTTTGCAACTTTGTACTTTTGTGTTACTCGCAGCAACAACTCCACCTCATTGTTAGTCCATTTAAAAAACTTGGTGCTTTTCCTCAACATTTTGTCGCAACATTTCAAAGAGCCGGAAAGTAAATAAGCAGCAGACAGAAATGAGGCAGGTCGAATCGTCTTGCGTTTCATGCATGCGCAGGACTGGAACGTAATCGTTTTCGGCCGTGGATCAACAACTCTGTGAAAACAACTGAAAACGATAGTGTGACCGCGGAGCGTTTTCAGACGAAAATGCCTTTTTCAAATTTAACCAGGCTAGTGTGGATGTAGTAATTCATATCCTTGATTACTTTAGTGGCAGGAATCATGTATTGGTCTCTTTAAGTGTGTAAGCTTATGAAACAGTCACATTTCAGCTCAACTCAGACAACAAAGAACACGTTTCTGCCATAAAACAGGAAGATTTTTATGCAGGGTTTTTTTTTTTTTTTTCAGATTTAACTCTTTGTATCTAATTCCCTCGCTCTCTTGCTTTTTTCAACATGAGTTTCACTGTGTTTCAGGTTTTGAGTAACATCCACATAATAAGGGCAGCCTACAACGCCAAGAGCCCAAAGACCTGGAGCTTCTCTCCAAGGGTATGTGGAGGTTGCTATGTTTGTAACCTTACAACACAAACTGAATTGCAGACTCTTTGTACTGAGGCTCTGCAAAAGAAAAAAAAAAGAAATTGTGAGAAATGTGAAATTTAGCATGTGTTCGTGTGTGTGTCTGTTCAAGGTGACCGGTATCTTGCCCACCCTCTTGGATGGAGACTGTTTTCTGCGCTGCAACTCTGCGTCTCCTAACCTCGGGATCCTCTTTGAATTAGGAGTCACTTTTATACGAAACGTAAGGGTGCATACAATTTTGCGAATTACAAAAATGTATATAAGGAAAGAAAAGAAAAAGTGTCTCTGTTTTAGTCTACTGGGGAGAGAGGAGACCTAAGCTGTGGTTGGGCTTTCCTCAAATTGACCGATGATGCAGGAAATCCTGTGCCGAACAGGTACATATTAATGTTTTTTTTACAGTCATCCGGACATATGCAGAAAAAGCTGCGAAAATATATCAGAATACCTTTTCTTTAGACACCTACATTAGTGAAAAGATTAACGAAGTAAAATGACACCTAGCGCAAAACCACTGACATTATTAAGTGCGCCCTTGAAAAAAAATCGAATTATCTACTGTGTACAGGACCTATGAACTGCCTGTGAATGGTGGCACTCCATATGAGAAGGATGTAGCAGTGGAGGCGTCACCCACTAGAGGATGTAAGGAGAAATGGCAGACTCAGTACATTTTGATCTTAAAATAATATAAGGAAAAAACAATAGAAATAAAATAATAGTTTTTATGTTATATTAATCAGTGTATCTCCTCTCCTTTCAGCTCCAAGTGGTGTTTTCCAGCAGATGCTCCAAGCCAGGCGGCAGCCCAAACTTGTTGTTAAGCTGAAATCAGCCAACAGCCGGACGCAAACACAGCTCAGGTTAGAAGATCAGTGAAAAAAAGACTGCCACTGTGCTTGAACACCTGCAGTAGAATATCTTATCCATAAAGCCTTCCTCTGTTTATTTGGACTCATTCCTGACTCATCTCAGATATATCCCTGTGTGCACGTATGTGCGTGCATGTATATGTTTGTGATAAGTACATTTTTTCTCTTCAGTGTCCTTCCAGATACTCTCCTCCACTGCCTAAACTGCATCCATCTGCTGGTTCTGCACAGGCATCTGCTCGCAGACGCACTGCTGATGGACAGGCCCACAATGCAGAATGCAGGTAGCTCGCACTGTCAGTGGTTCTTATCCAAACCGATCACATTCACAGCTCTGGGTTTAATACCATTATCTCTCTTTCAGATCTAATATGCAGTCCTATACTTTCAACCTTTCCTGTGTTGTTGGACCAGCCAGACCTGTTAGATGCTCTCAGGGTGAGAAAAGTCACATTTGCCATTCAAATAAGATTCAACAACTGCTCCTTTGTTTTGTTGCTTTATTAACACAGCTGAAATTCTGCTTGTTGAAGATGATTTCTGTGAGATTATTTTTTAATATTCTCATAGTAAAAATAATGTGTGATTATATTTAGAGAGAGTTTAAAGCTTGTTAAGTGGTATGACCCATCACATTTGTTTGATGGTAAGGACAACTGAATATTCAAATAACTGTGTTTCTTCCAGAGTGCCTGGCTGGATGCTGAGACTAACATGAACAGAGCACAAAAGGTGCGTGCGTGTAGGTGTGTAGTTATACAACTCTGTGTCCAAACACATTTTGGCCCGGTGCAAATATAAAAAATGGAATGCAAATTATTTGAACTACATATTTGCTTAAATAGTATAATGGCAGTCATTATAAAACGACTGAAAAACTGCTGAGTTTAAGTGTAGTTGTCTCGGTGGTCTAGCGTCCCCTGTGTCTGGATGGAAGCATATGCAAACCTGTAAATATATTAATCAGGCCTGTACCAACTATTTTGAAACGTAAAAATTTTAATTGTTTTTTCCTTCCAGGTTTTTAATATGTCTTTTTGTCATGTTTAATCAAATATAAGGGATTGTATGATTTGCAGGCCAGACATTCTGGATTTATTTACATTTTATGCATTATTACAACTCTTTTGGAAACAGGGTTTTGGGACACAGATCCCATTACAAAGTGATATGTTGGGGATCTGTTTTCTTTTTGGGAACAAAGAGGAAATAGGATGTTTTGGTTCTGTGAAATGGTGGAAGCGCATCTTTGGATGCATAATACCAGCTCAGACCTGTAGAGGATGCTGCCAGTATAATAGATTGGGTGGCTTACACTGAGACGTGAATATGAACTAAAGCTTTCTCCCTGTGTGTTTACAGAGGGACCTCTCCTATCTAAAACTGGAGTTTGTTAAAGTCTACATGTCATCTGTGTATTTCCTGCTCCACTCTCCATCGCTGCCCTGTTATCGTTGGGCGGACCCACTCTCTGAGGAACAACGCGCAAGAGTCATCTACGCAATGCTGGAAACGCTGAAAAACCAACGCAACAACACTGGCCAATCAGGAGTTCCTGAGGTCTTTGTTGATGGCGCTCACATGCATCTCGCTTTTGATGTTACCGAGTTGACTTTTGACCTTCTCCGTGTGGCGTGGTGACAATAACGTCATCTCCCTCTGGCTGAAGGTGCTATTTGGTTGAAGTTAATTATCCTAATTTTCACATATATTTTGAAAATAATTAAAGGTTAAAACTCGCAATATTCTATATGTTTATTATTTTTAGTAAATTTTAATGAAGAAGACCAAAACCAGCAGTGGTTGAAATTTGAATGAAAGACCGGGCTTCCTCTTTAGTAGCTGTTTTTCATTACAACATATCACATACTATAACCTAGTTAGTCTTTCATGTAGTTATTATAGTTTTAGTTTTGGTCCATGGCACAGATGATATATAATATATCATATTTTAGATACACTTAAGATAAAACATGTGACAAGATAGGGAAATTCTTCATTGGTTTTTCACCGAATTTGTTGAAAACAAGACAAAACTCACATGTCCAACATGCTTTACTTCCTTTCTGCTTCTGCTAAACTACTGAGCATACACGTCTTTGCGAACCTTATGTTTACCAAAGGCACTGATCGTAGTCTGTGTAGCTGTGAAATAAAATATTTTATTTATTTTGTATTTAATCACAGAATCAATCTCCTTCCTCTTAAAGATAAAAAATGTGTTACAGGATTAAAAAAGGGACAATGAGTGCCACTAATGCCAGTATTGGTAACATTATTGGCATGTTTTAATTTAAATTTTATGATAAAAGTTGTGTTCGTATCTCTTATTTACATCCACAAAGGTGCTTTTTCAGCCCTGTCATCTCACTGGGTACTGAGCCCCACCCATTATTTCAACATCATTGTGTGTATGTGCTTGTTTGGGAGGGTGTGTAGTGTAGGGTTACAGGAGTTAATAATTGGCCCGCTGTGTTCTTTTTATAGCCTGGTATAAAAGCTAAGGAGCACTAGGAGGTTGGGTCAGTTTGGGTGCTGTCGGTTACGGCTTCACATCCAAAGCAACATTTATTACAGCAATTCAACATACTTTTTTATGTTAAATTATATACTGTCACACTAAACATATTTCTTTGGGAATAAAATCTGAAAAAGTTGTTTGAAAGGCATTTAAGGCTTCTGTAATTTAATTTATGAGATAAGACCTTTAAAAAAATACATATTATTTACACTGTTGGTTTTGTAATATGAAGATGTTAGTAAATGTTGCTTTAAACTCTTCACATATATCCCCCAACACATTCTGAATAAAAAAGAAAGGAATAAGATGTAACCTGTTAATTGGTGAGTAGAGATGCTTAAGGGTATATTTTATTTCCCCATGTGTATTTGACAACTGACTACAGTAATTTAATTGTACTCTAAAGACATGAATATATCAGCCAGGTCATGCTACTCAAGAAAAGCAACAAAGCCAGTAAGAATATTTCCAAAATGACAAAGAGTGCAAACACTTATCAGCATGTTAGTAATTCCTATTACATCCCCTCATCGTCTAACATGATCTTAACCTTGAAACTAACACACATTTAACCTTCTGTTTGAACTTCAGTCTTGTTTAACTGAACACTGACTATAAAGCCTTTATCCCCCCAAAGTGATACTCCAAGTCCCCAGCCCAATACCTAAAGTGGTGTTTCTGAATGTGTATAAACATACCAAGCCTTTTGTTGGTGCACTGTTTGCAGGCGACTCATATTCCACATCCTGTATTTCCACATTCCAGTGCAGTTGCTGCGGTTGCTGTATGCTGTCCCTGATGACCGGAGCATTGATAAGCTTTGGAAAAAACAAAACAAAACTGGATTACCATCAGGGTAATAGTAGTAAGATATCCCAGGTCTGTGTCAAACAAAGGCAAAAGAAACTCTTTGTGAAGCCCAGAACAGAGAAGTGTTTGGTCCTGAATTATATTTACAGGTTTTAGATTATCCCTTGATTGACAGTAGCAATGAGCAAGATGTGTTTTTCCCATGGTATCTCGACGGTAAAATAATAAAATAAAATAATAATTAATAAAATTTAAGTCTTACAGATTAAACAGAAAATACTTTTACTATGTACCTATAGAGAGGTAGTGAGGCTACACTGTAAAGAAAACAGAATCCAGAGTGGCATTTAATGGTGTTTCCGAAACCTCATATCATACAGTTAGTCAGCATGGGTCTGATCATCTAACATGCGTTTGAGTAAATTTCCGGGGTTGGTGAGACAATGTTATTTGAGATTAGTCAAGAAATTATCTATTAAAATATTATATTGCACTTGGGAAAGTGATTTTCTTAAATATGTACAGACAACACAACAGCAAAGTACTAACCACTGCTAAACTCGCCCACTGTGCCTTGCCAGCTTCTATTCCCAGTTTGTACAGTATCGTTCCAGTGCTCACTGTGTGATGAGGTCACCTGTGTAGAATTCCACTAGCTTCAAAGAGAAAAGAGGACAGTACCAGGGGGAGAAACAATATTGAACTATTGTGGACACTTTGTATGTGTTAATTAATTGTCACTAGCTGCTATATACTACTTTTTTCCATATATGAAAATTGCTTGACAGGGGTGTGAGCCAAAAATGATCTAGCTTCTGGGTTTGCTCAAATGTTTCTTCTTGTTATATGATGGTTTCATAATAACAGAAATTCTAGACATTGGTAAATGCTGCTACTGAGAGAGAAACTACAGGCAATGTCAGTAAACGTGTACCCCATCTCATGGATTACTGACTACCTCACAGACAGGTATATAAGGCAGTATGTGGGCAGTAGAGGGGGGTCTGTGCCATCTCCATTCCTTATCACCTTGTAACCTCATACTTCTGATTCATGCTACCTACAGAAATACTTTGATGATTGTTCAGTGATTGGATATATAAGTGATGAGCAGGAGGAGGAATACAGGGGACTAACGGTCTGGGATAAATCATATGCTTCTGAATGGGAGTAAAACCAAAGAGATGATGATTAACTTCAGATGGAAGAAGATGGCTAAATGACCTGTATCTGTGCTGGGACAGGATTTTGATGTGGCGGAGGAGTAAAAGTATTGGGATGTCCACACGGACAACTGGCTAAACTAGAAAACCAACACAGAGGCTTTATACGAAAAGGGTTCTTTTGGATCTTTTCAAGTCTGCAGCGCAGTGATTAAGATTATCCATCACTCAATTGTGGCAAGTGTAGGATACTCGGCTGGGGGAGCAGTGTCAGAGACACCAATAGACTAAATACACCGATTAGTAGAGGCTGGCTCTGAATGGCTGCAAATCATCATTATCAAATCTCATGGTATTAAGAATTTGTTTAAAAAGAGAGTAAAATGTGACTTTATTTGAAAGCAGTGGTGTATTGTCAGATGCTCCTTTTTTCAAATTGTGGTCAACAGGAAAGAAAAATCTTATCTGTGCCATATTGAGCTCATTTTGCTAACTATAGAGGTGAGGATAATGTATTAACTCCACTGCAGATCACTCAACACGGACCATCATTGTGTAGATATAAATGATACTGGACTGCAGACTGAAAAAACTGTAAAACTGTAGACCTGATTGTTATCACATGGAAAAACTGAGACGTTCTCACCCAGTTCTCTTTGTGCCCCAGGTGGACTATTGTCTAAGGAGGAAGAAGTAGAAGAGGTGGTAGTGGTGGGGATTTCACACAGTAAGTAGTTAAATGCTAGAATATGCACACACAGATTTAATGTCCTATCAGTGTTATTAAAAGAAAAAAATAGATTCATAGTGGAGGATCTAGAATTATCATGATCACAGATTCAGTTTGGGAAACGGAAACTTTGTGTTACCTTATGATGTGCTGGAATAATTATTTGGTGTCTATCTCATGTTTTCAAAGAGTTTTCCCTTAATTTAAATGGAGACTAACTATCTTTTAATGGCTTAAACAGCTTTTTGTTTGAAATTAGAGCTTGTGCACAAAATTGCTAGGTGAATGGGTTACAATGTATATATGTGTGTGCCTTTGTGTTTTGCATCTTTACTGTAGTTTTAATTTGTTTCCTTTCTTTCTTTCTTTCTAATTTTGTTTCAAGTAGCATTCAGTGGACATTTTGTAAGAACTTGACACAGCTGAAAAGTTTTAGATGTTTGGACCATTAACCAAACGGAAAGTAAGCCAACTAAAAGAGCTAAAAGATATTAAAATGCTTCAGGCATTTTCAGGAACACAGTGTTTGCTACATATCTAGTTATTAGATCTTAACATCTAGTTATTAGATCTTAACATCCAGTTTTGATTAAAATATGTTTGTAATGCATTCCATGATGTTTGAGGGTATAGGTCATTTGACAGCTATAGAATAAATCCTATGAAGCTTAGTAGAGCAAACATGTAAATTAAAAAACAGGCTAAGTTTACTATGTATAGGTGCAGCTCGAGGTTACCTCGAGGTTACAGTTCACAGCATTGGGGGAGTCCTGAGTCCCTGGACGTGCAATGGGTTTGTTGTCCAGGCTTAGGACACAACATATAATGCATTTTCTGTCATTGTCTATGTGTGTATGTGAGTGTGTGTGCGCGTGTATCCTGTAACTAGATCCAGAATAGAGGATCTAGTGCAAGGTGTGTCTGTCTCATGTCTGCTTATTCTGTCTTGTGTGTTTGTCTGGTGGTAATAACTGAGGGGGTTTTATATTGCAATATGATAGCTACAACATCAACAGTTATTCTAAGATTGTGTTTGCCACAAAGTCACATCTAAAATGCATTATTTGTGCAAGTTAAAATCAAACTAATCAGATGAAGACTAAATGAATTTGCACAAAGATGAAAAGGATTGCAGTTTTAAGTTCTTTCATGTGCTTTTACCCCGATGACGGTTGGATATATACCAGCAGCTGGTGTTTTGCCCCTCTGGTGTTTCTGCCAAGACCTGCTCATGTATTGAACAGATATGTAGGACTGCTTTCTTGCATTTGTGCAATATCTCCAAATTTAGAAATATCCTGTCTCAGAGTGATGTTGAAAGCTAGTTCATGCATTAATTACTTTTAGGCTGGACTACTGTAATTCATTATTTTCAGACTGTCCTAAAAACTCCCTGAAAAGCCTTCAGTAGATACAAAATGCTGCAGCAAAAGTACTGACAGGGACTAGAAAGAGAGAGCATATTTTATGTTTGCTTCTATTCATTAGCTTACTGTTAAATCCAGGATCAAATTTAAAATCCTTCTCTTCATATACCAGTCCTTTTTGAGTAGCATATAGGATAATCTGAATCCTGCATTGGTTACACTACAATAAGTTTGGGCTGTTACAGCCATGATGCACTGACTGTTTCTAGTTCACTCACATTTTTCATTCTTTGTGTTACTGTCCCTCTCCCCTCACCTTAAACCAGTCGCAGCAGATAGCCGCCCCTCCCTGAGCCTGATTCTGCAGGAGGTTTCTTGCTGTTAAAAGGGACCGCCAGATGTTCTTTAGGGCTTGGTACCCAATCTCAGAGTGTGAGGATGATTATACCTCTGCCCTGCCGTAACATTTGTGTTGTACCTGGAGAATCTCTAGTTGTGACAGCACTTGCTTATTCCGAATGTTCGAACACTGAGGTACTAGTCGTTTCAATGTTAGTGTAGATGTTGGGTGTCAAAGAATCCATAGGTTCCATATCTCTTTCACGTATCACCTTTTGCTGGGGTTAGATGCGTAGTAGCACTTCAACAATTCCCTATTCTCATGCCTTGTCCACTTATAGCTTATTCCAGTAGCCCACTTCTCATCAGTGTGCCCTGGTTCCTCAGCTTATGGGCAAAGGGCAGCATGGCTTCAGTTATGTGTCTCGTAATCATATTTTGAGGTAGGCCTGGGTAGCATGGGGGGACCTAGCATGGGGGGCCCTTACTGAATGCATGGCCTTGGTTGGGATGTAAAATCCTACCTATTGTTCTGAATATGGTAGTGTTGTCCTTGGTTTTTCTCAAGCTTCTCATGTTGCCACTTCTTCTTTTGTCCTCCACTTGCTCAGTTTCCTCAGTTTTTTTGAGGACATGTGACACACTGTGCCATGAGAGGCTAGGTTTTTGAGCTAATAGTGTTTTGGGAATCACCTTGGTGTCAAAATACAATTTTATGCTTGTCAAACAGCATATTTATATTCTAGTTTTTTCTAATTCAAGAAAGAAATGGGAACCAATGATATGTTTTTATGATGGGCAGCTAGTAGCAAAGTGCCAATTTAAAAATTTGGTTTATTGTTATGTGTAAACACAACACTAGTTTATCCTTGAGTGAAGTGTCTTTCAGGCTTGAGTGATTTATTTAGAAAACTTTAAATAATGGTGCATTTCTGTGAATAATACTAATACGTATACTTTAATACTAGTCATATACTTAATATATTATTTAATATTATTGTTATTATTTAACCCTCAGCAGGATTATTTGTGCAAATAAAACGAAATAAAATATATTTTCTATAAATGAAGAAATGTTTGCCATGGTGATCACATTACCATGGCAAACAAAATCCTTGCTTCAGTTTCACTTGATAGTGTACCTGACCGCATGTTTTGTTGTTAAACAGGAGCATGTCCTTATAAGTATTAGCTTTAACAGACAAATGGGTTGACAGAGGGTGTGTCAGCATCAGCAGAACAAAACAAGTATTTGTCACTGAAAGAGGGAACGTGCATGAGGAAGGTTTGAAAGCTACTCTTTCAGAGTGACTCACAGTCCAATATTGAAATTGCATGTTAAACAGGAATCACAGAATATACTAAACAGGAAAACAGACATTAATTTCAAAGCTTTTTTTTTCTAATTCATTGTTATACAACTAGTTTTGAAAGTAGTAAATCAAAGTATAGTCAAGTAAAATGTGTTATTGAGGTGAGAGAAATGTATGCTGTTAAGATTACATGAAATTAGAAATTGTACCCACGTTTTTTTTTCCAGTAATTTCTAATCTTTAACTCAGAAATTCATCTTACAAAGTTCCAAAGCATATTAGGCACATTATTGTTTTTGTGAAAATTTGTAGGCTGTCAGTTTCCAATTAAAACAAAGATCTATTAAATAATACAAGATCATCTGTGCTCAGCAAGACCCTGAACCTGTCATGATTGGGCTGTGTGGCAGGCAGGAATTGGACCCAAACGCAAGCTCATGGAGGCATGAATGAACTCAAAACACAGCTTTATTGCTGGAAAGAAAAAGCATACAAACTAAACTGGAAACTATAACGTATTATACGGAGAAACACGCGGCCCTGAATGACGGAGAACGCGACACTGAACTGAGGGAGACGTGGACATAAATACACAGAGGGTTAACGAGGGAAGTAGGGGCACACGGGGGACACAGGTGACACTGATAATCATAACGAGACACGGCAGGAGTAAACACAACACTGACGGGAGACTGTCAAAGTAAAACAGGAAGTACACAGAGGTGCAGACAGGAGGAGAGAGAGAGAGCACGGGGAGGGCACAGACATAATGGGCTTGGGAAACATGGAATAAAACACAAGGAGGGGAGACGAGGACTCACCGATACACAGATGGGCACACAGGGGGTAAAGTCACATGGGGAAAACAAATAGGGAACATCTTAACAGAACCACCTAGGAACCAAGGCATAAATAAAGAACAAAATACAAAACATACGAAAACTAAGAATGCTGGGCCAACATGGCCCTGGATCATGACAGAACCACTAGCTGTACTCAGAAAGGTCTCCTTGTTTTGAGAAGCAGTATTGGTTCATTTTAGAGCCAAGTTATGAAAACATTTATTTCTATTTTAAACTAGTGCTGTCAGCATTAATCTACAGGGTGGGCCGTTTATATGGATACACCGTAATAACATGGGAATGGTTGGTGATATTAAAGTCCTGTTTGTGGCACATTAGTATATGTCAGGGGGCAAACTCCTCAAGATGGGTGGTGACCATGGTGGCCATTTAGAAGTCGGCCATCTTGGATACAACTTTAGTTTTTTCAATAGGAAGAGGGCCATGTGACACATCAAACTTATTGGTAATGTCACAAGAAAAACAATGGTGTGCTTGGTTTCAACGTAACTTTATTCTTTCATGAGTTATTTACAAGTTTCTCTTTGTTCACAGCCATTGACATGTCGAAGAGGTTAACACGTGAGGAGCGGATCGAAATTGTGTTGATATCTGGTGAATGCAGTAACCGGGTCATTGCAGCAGATTTCAATGCAAGACACCCTACGAGACCACCCATCTCCCATGCCACAGTTAGCAAACTGCTTGCTAAGTTTCGTGAAACTGGTTCAGTGTTGGATTTGCCAAAATGTGGACGCAAGAAAACTGTCACTAATGAAGAAACATCAGTGGCTGTCCTAGCTTCATTCAGCAAGAGTCCACAGCGTAGCACTCGCCGCATATCACTGGAGAGTGGCATTAGTCAAACATCCCTTCGGCGGATATCAGCTACTCACAAATGGCACCCTTACAAACTCCAGCTACTGCAGCATCTCAACGAGGATGACCCAGATCGGCGCACAGAATTTGCAGTATGGGCAAAACAAAAATTGGAACAGGACCCTCAGTTCACGCAGAAGATTTTGTTCAGTGATGAGGCAAACTTTTATGTGAATGGTGAAGTTAAAAAACAAAACCACCGCTATTGGTCTGACACTAACCCACATTGGGTGGATCCCTCCAAGACTGTTGGAACAACAAAAGTGATGGTTTGGTGTGGTATATGGGGTACAACGATAGTGGGTCCATTCTTCATCAATGGAAACCTCAAGGCCACTGGATATTTGAAATTGCTACATGATGATGTGTTTCCCTCTTTATGCACTGAAGCTGGCACGTTCCCTGAGTTTTTCCAGCAAGATGGTGCACCACCACATTATGGGTGCCAGGTCCGAGCATTCCTAGATGAACAGTTTCCTGGCCAGTTGAATGGCCCCCAAGGTCTCCCGATCTGACCACCTTAGACTTTTATCTTTGGGGTTATCTGAAGGCAATTGTCTATGGTGTGAAGATACGAGATGTGCAGCACCTGAAACTACGGATACTGGATGCCTGTGCTGGCATTTCTCCTGCGGTGTTGCTATCAGTGTGTGAAGAGTGGGAGAAGAGGGTTGCATTGACAATCCAACACAATGGGCAGCACATTGAACACATTTTATAAGTGGTCAGAAACTTGTAAATAACTCATGAAAGAATAAAGTTACGTTGAAACCAAGCACACCATTGTTTTTCTTGTGACATTACCAATAAGTTTGATGTGTCACATGGCCCTCTTCCTATTGAAAAAACAAAAGTTGTATCCAAGATGGCCGACTTCTAAATGGCCACCATGGTCACCACCCATCTTGAGGAGTTTGCCCCCTGACATATACTAATGTGCCACAAACAGGACTTTAATATCACCAACCATTCCCATGTTATTACGGCGTATCCATATAAATGGCCCACCCTGTAGTTAAAATGGCATTAACACCATAACTGCACTAATGTGGCAAATCTCCATTAGCAAGTTAGCGCGGATCGCCCCGTGCGTGGTGCTGCACGACGTCAACGTGTTAGCATTGTTAGCTCATTAACGCGTTATCACCGTGCAGCCCCACGGACGGGGCGATCCATGCTAACTCACTAACGGAGATTTGGCGCGTTAATTCTGTTATGGCGTTAACGTCATTTTAACGAGATTAATGCTGATGGCACTATTTTAAACCTGTCCTTTTCTTGCATGTTGCTAACTTCAAATGTATAGGTATGAGGTCCAGTGTTTATTCATATGAAAAACGCTTTTGATTTGGTCAATCATGATCTTTTTTTGTACAAACCTTTCCTAGAATAAATTGATATGTTTTCATTGCTATTTGTGCAATAGGGTGTGAAGTATGATTAGTCAGCACAGAGGGGTACCTCAGGGTTGCATCTAAGGACCGCTTCTTTTTAATAATCATTTACTGCTCTTTTCATGTGATTGCCTACACCAATATGATGCTATCATCAAAGGCTTCTTTTTTACAAGTTTATAAATAAGTCGGATGGATTTAGATACAAAAATGTACACCCTTTGCAAACTTTGCTTAATATATCCAAATATTAAAATGCGAAGTAGAATGTCAATCTTAAGTTATCATTTGCCTCTAATATGTAATGACAGCTGGGAAGATCAGAAATTTGAAATTTGGCATGTACTTCATGTGTGGATTGATTTGAACTCACCTTTAAATCGCATATTGATTATATTTTTTAAAAATGCCAATTTTTTTTAAATGCTCCACACATTTTTTTTTACACATAATCTTAGGCAGAGACTTGTTTCACAACTCATATTACCAGTAATGGAATGCACTGAAGAGGCAGCACTGTTACCTCATAGCAAGAAGGTCCTAGGTTTGAATCCAACATCTGGCCGGGGGCTTTTTGCATTTGCATGTTCTCCCTGTGCTTGTGTGGGTTCTTGCCAGCTTCCTGCAACAGTCGAATGACATGCTGTTAGTCAGGTTATCTTAATTTGTGATTCTAAATAGTCCATAGGTGAGAATGTATATGTGAATGGTTGTCTGTCGCTTACCCCTCCGGCAGACTGGTGATCTGTTCAGGGTATACCCTGCCTCTTGCTCTATGGTAGCTGGGTTAGGCTCCAGCCCACCTGCAACCCTGATCTGAATTATCACTAACACAGTGTATCAGGATTCTTTTAAAATTCTTCAGATATATTTAGGCTTCAGATTTTACAACTCAAAACGATTATTCACCATTAATCAATGTATCTATGATAGGAAGTAAAATTCATGGATCACCCATGTGATGCATGTGTAGCAGTAATAATTTAAATTCATATGCTGTTTATGTTATTTATTTTGTGGTAACAAAACAGGTTTGGTGACTACAGACAGTGATTAAAAAAGGTGGAAGGGTCTTGAGCTTGCCTCACACAAGATGTTTTGCATATGGTGAAGGGTTTTAATCCCTCACCCTGGAAACCGTCACACTGTGTTTGACAGATTGACTTGATGACACGCTTGGAAATGAAAGCACAAAGAGACCTATTTGTTCTCAATATATTGTAACTTCACAGTTTGGGGTTGTCACTTGATTTAGTTGAAAAGATTCATATAAGTTTAGTGACTTTAAAGAGTTAAAGGTGATGAAATTCACCTGCTAGAACATCTAAGGCTTAACGTACAGCAACTAACTATTACTTTGTTTTAGAAGGAAAAAAGAAATAGAGGAAGAGGAACAAAAGTGCTGTACTCCAAAGTGCTGAAATGTTGCCAAGTGGAAACATATGACGTAACAATTGATCAATTTAACTCCTGCCACTCCCAACTTCCCTGTTTCTCGCTGGTTGTTCTCACGTTTGTTCTCTTGTTCTCTTGTTTCATTTCAGACCTCTTTATCTATCTGCGCGTTTGATCCTTTAAGTCTCTACTCTTTCCTGTTCAGACTCATGTGCACTTTATGTTAACAAACCAAACAAAACTTCAGTCTATGCATCCCTCGCCCAGTCTTTTAGACCTAAACTTCTGCAGTTTGAGCAGACAGCTAATAAAAGACACTAGTTTAAGAGGAATGCACTTCTGTCAGATCCTACACAAACACATTAAGGCACAAAGTCAAAAGCAAACATTAACTCAGATGTCAGTGACTATATGATTAACAGGTCATTCATATAAAATGGCATCAGAGCCTTAAAAAATCCTCAACTCACATGTAAATCGACTGTCATGTTTAATGTACTTGACAATGAGCTTCCAAGCATCATGCCCAAATACTATGCTGCTGCCACCATGCTTATGTATATTCTGTAATCCCAGTCTGGCTGCAAGATTTTGACCTCCACCTATACTGTGTGGCGGTCAGAACAGCTTTTTCTTCTTAAGCAGTGAATTCTCTTGTTTGTATGTTTGGTGTTGTTGTGACACTGCAGAATAAATTTTGGAACCCATTTGATGGTTTGAGGCTGATCAGATGACGACTAGCTGGATAAGAGTTTATTTTAATATTACCTACAACAGTTAAAAATTTTATTAGAAGTATAAAGTGATTATAGATGGAAGCAGCAACCATGTCACCAACTGGCTTGAGAAGCCTCATTATTTGCATTTGGCTTCCACTGTGTGTGTGTGTGTTGTTGTTTTTTTAAATGAAGTGATCATATTTCAGTGAGAGCTGGAGTAAAGCCGGCATTACTCTAACGTTCAGCTGAAACTCCTTTTATATCCAGAATTAACAGTGCTTAGAGTTGCTTCACTATCCCTTTTTGTGTGCATGTAAACAGGTTGATATTATTAATAGAGAATCATCAACAAATACCACGGAAATGGAGGCTCACACAAAAAAACTGCACAGAGAACCACACACATGCAAAGAGGGTCATGATACATCATCCTGTTGCACAAACAAAAAGAAACCCACCTGTCAAACTGGTAGTTTGAACAGTAGGAATGGATGGGGAGGTGGAGTACAGGACAAATAGAGGGAGGTGCAGGAGGGAAAACGAGACAGAAAGACAGTGTTTAAAGGCACCTTGAAACAGGTTACACATCTCATTCTCTAACACACCCCATACGTGTTTGCACACTGTTTTGGACTATGGCTTCCACCACCTCAGGTGATGCTCTGCCATCAGGCGGAAGGATCTTCACCAGCTTTCCTGACATATTCTTCATCCCCGAGTTTGTGAGTTTCTTGTGTTGTAATTTGTGTTGTTAGAAGGGATGTGTTACTTTTCCATGTTGAGTTTTACCCTCTTTTGTGGTTCAGACATGTCTTATTTTTGCACAGCCTTTTCTTTTATTCTCTTTCATATGTTTGTTTAACACGTTTTCCTTATTTCATTCCTTATTCAAACAGGCCAACATTATTTAAAGTAACATCTTCTTCTTCTCATTTCTCTGTTGAAGCAGATCTCCATTCTGATAAGATTTTTCTCGTCTTGTTTTGCTGGTCAGCTGGAACCACTGTTTGATAATTGGAGTTAATAAAAAGCAGACTTTTTGGTGAAAATAATTTGTTTCCATAGCAACAGGAAAACCCTAAATATCAAAAAAACACACATTTTATTTGTCAGAAAACATCTGTGATGCAGTATCTGCACTAATCAGCCATTAGTTCTACTTTTATATCCTCAAAATGAATAAAAAAATATTTGTGCAATTTGCACAATACTTATGTTGTCACTGGCATCCTCACTTTCACTTTCACCATGATTTTCCTCTAGGATCACAATCATGGATGTAACAGGTGGTGATGGACTGAACTGTATTATATTGAAAAGTGACAAGTGAAGATTATTAGGCTTTGATGTTTTTCAATCCAGAAAATAATTAGATGAAACAAGTATTAACTTTGAGCTGTTAATGAAGAAGGACTGACTTTTAAAAATATATATCTCATAAACTTATCCTGAAAAAGGTTTGTGCAATATCTTTAAACCTGCATAACAGCTATTACTTTAAATGTGAGAGTGCGGGGATAGGTATTAGTACTTCTTATTTGTTTATAATGTCATATAGAGACATTTTGTTATCTAAAACATTCTCTGTATTGCTCAAACCACAAAGAAAAAACCTTGTATTCTGTGACATTTTAGAATTAAAGCAAACAAGTTGTCACCTTTTTTGGCATGCATGCCCCTCATTAAAATGGCACTAAAGCTGTAAATACCAAACCCAAGCTTTATCTTTACGTTTTCTTTTGATGCATGCAACACACAGATTAAATCTGCATGACATGTGGAAAGGCACCTGTAACCCTTAGATTTAAGTGCAGTAAAGTATATATCAAAGTAGTCATAAACCCTCATGGATTACTGGATGGCTTTCACTTTTCATGAAACATTATGCTGCACAAGCCTGATGAAGGCCACAAGCCAAAACGCGTTGGTCAGTTAATAAAGTTGTTCCTATTTACTTTTAAGTCTTGCTGGAGCTCCTGCATTGTTAGTTTCTCATCCTCTCCATGCACAATGGAAGTAGGTGAAGTTGTGCCAGAAATTTTTGCTGCTGCACAAGAATGGAAATCTACTGATAAAGTTTACCTACTCTTGTTGTCAGTGTAAATTTAACTGATAACGGATAAAAAAAGGCAAATGAGGGTGAGTTTGGCTTAGTTTTTGGCAACCAAGTCATTTTTCTGGAATTACTGTGTACTGTGAAGGACTGTGAGGAAAAAAAAGGAAATGCTAGAGAACAAAAACACCTGCACAAGGCAAGCAATGGCAATAAAGTGAAGGAATGAATTGAAAATCTCCTCAACAGTTAAGATGCTTGATGTTTTTTAACATTTTTTAATTGAAACTGTCCTTAAACCTACAATTCACTAGCAGGGATCAGACTTCACTGGACAGTGTTTATTGACAGAAAATGGCGGACAGAGTCAGCAAAGTTGTCGATTTGGTGAGGGCCTCAGGGCCCTCTGGGCAGAAAGCACTCTTGGTATCTACGTGAGACGTGAGAAATAAGACAAGAGCTGGGAGGGTGGGGCACAGAAATAAGAACAAACTGCAAGTAGGGCAGGAGGACATTTCACGATATATGAGTGGAAGGGGAGTGTGTGAGGTGTGGTCCCACTACTGAAATTCAAATGAATTGTGTCTCAAAGCCTCAAAGCTAACTTACCATCACACACAAACATATTCAACACTAGTTTTCAGCTTGAAGCTTGGTTATTTCAAATAATCACTGAGACCATAAACTCAGACCACATGGCCGTAGGATCCACTTCCAGCTGATTTAAAGGTATACTCCACTCAAACGCTTTCACCACCCTCTGTTGGCATGGAAACAGCAGTTATATTCAGTCTAGACTGACAACAGTGGATTTCAGCTGTGATTCAGTCACGGCAACAAATTTGCCACAACAGATATAGATGCTAAAAAATACTAGTATACCTAATTTAGGTTTAGCCAGCCACCCATTCAGGTGTGCATACTGTTGTGTGAAAAAAGCATTTTTCACACTTAAAGGCTTCAGATCATCAAACAAATTTTAATATTGGTCAAAGTTTTAAAATAATGATTTCATTTATTAAGGAATTAAATCTATCCAAACCTACCTCTGTGCGAACAAACAATTTTATCACATTAAAGATGGAAAAAGGTTGATAAAAATATTGAGTCACAGATTAAGTCTTCACACTGACTTAAATGCTCCATTATAAACATTTTTCCTGTTGTTTTCAGTCAGAGTAAACAGTCAAGCTTTGACTGCGAGTACAGAAGCCCCACCCACCTGTTTTTTTGCATATATTTTTGTATAAATTTGTATATTCACGGTGCGTTCCCTTTTACCTGGAATGGATGTAAAATGGATATGTTTTACCTGTGTGGTTTTAGATTAGATAAGTTGCGATAAGGCTTATGCAATATTTGTCCATATATTAAAACAATTTTTGTATGTAGAAGCACCTATTGTTTGCTACTCTGTTCTCCATTTCCTTCATGATTCACTGTCAGAAATTTCGCCAGTTTCGCCTATTAAAGGTTTAAAGAAAAAAACAGGCATTTTACTTCACATTTTGACAATTAAAAAAATATTCTGACATTGTACAAATAAGATTCACAAGTAGTGAATAAACCAAAACTTCTTTGCATTTAAAAAATGATATCATGAATGTTGTGTATTCTTTATTCATCTTTTTACTCTTTTTTTGTGATGTGGATTGTTTAAACAACAATTGACAATGACAGCTGAGAAGCATTCTAACATACCTCAAGTGGCCACCAAGACCAGAAATGCACTACATAAATGGAAGTAAATGCAGTTATTGTTATTTATTTTACTTGGAGGAGACATTTCTCACATTAAATATACTTAAAAGGACCATTTGAGATGAATGAGCAGAGTGAGCATAATTTCCTTCGGGAATAATAAAGTATTCTGATTCTGATGCAATGTTTGCCTGTTACAGTGACAGTGTTTAATCCAGGACATTGCATTTTTAAAAAAAGAAAATAAGGAATGACAATGAATAAAAATGTTTTTCCTGCGCACACTATCTGTGACCTATGGTAAAGCATTTTAATGTGGCTCTTATCAAGGAACAAATGGTGGAAGGTTCATGCTCCATCTAAATACCAAAGACTCTTTCAAGCATAATGTTTGCCAAAGGAGGAGATATAAAGGCTGAGGCAATACACCCAAGAGTGACAACATGGCCATTATGTGTGTGTTTGTGTGACCAAGCCGTAGTTTAAAGGGCACTGTACCAATTTACATGAAGCTCTGAACAACCTTTCAGAGGGCTGGAAAATAGCTTAAAGCTTACACTCAACACTATGAATTTCTAATAAAAAACTTTACAAAGTGGGTGTGTAGAATTCCCTCTCTGTGGAAATCAAGCCACTGAATTGCAATATCATCAATCATTGTCTCTTTTCCCCTCCTCTGTGTAACCCTGCAGGTGTTTGGTGGTTTAGTGTGGATCCTGGTGGCATCGGCTAAAGTTATTCCGGCTAACCCTCTGGGCTGGGTGATGTTTGTGTCTATCTTCTGCTTCGTAATGACAACGATCTGGTTCTTCATCTTCCTCTGCGGAGGCAATCAGAGCAGCATCTGGCCAGCACTGGTTAGACACTCCCACTGACTGCTTAATACCCTAATTAGATAATTAATAGGGGATCAATGAAAGTACTTGTTGAACGTGTTTAGTCATGTGAAAAAGGAAGTAAAGCATCTTTAAATTCCAAATCATTTTGTCTTCAGCAGGTCAACCAATTAGGTAAATGACGAGCAACTCCTGACATATTAAACTGTAATTTTGTATTTAACAAAAATTAAGACAAAATACAGTAACAATGTATGAAAACTAAATACACCACAGTGCTTTTATAGAAATTAAGACAGTAAGTATTAATGAAATATGGTTGACTAATTGATCATCAGCAAGTGTGGCCACATCTAGAAAAGTAGACATTTTGGCAGTTTGGAGCATTCAAATGTGTTAGCACAATGTGAAGGATAAAAGAAATCAGCAATGATCTTAAAGAAGCAATTATTTTTTCCCATCAATCTGCGAAGGGTTAATAGAGAGCTTGCAAATAATTTGAAATCAGTGACTCTACAGCAAGAAAGAGTATTTACTTTAAGTTTAAAATCTTCAAGACAGTTACCAATCTACCCAGGAAAGGAAAACCCAGCAAATTCACTCCAAGATCAGACAGTGGTATGCAATGTGAGACTGCAAAAAGCCAAAGAAAGCCACATCAATCTCAGGGGATAATCTGTTCTCTATAAAGAGAACACAGAAGCACACCTTACCCTACAATTGCATCTGTGCAAAGAACAAACAGAAAATTAAACCACAAAAACGTTTTGTGTGGTGAAAGGATGATGATTTGGGATTATTTCACAGCCACAGAAGCTGGGTATCCTGCAGTCATTGAGTCAACTATGAATTTCTCTGTATACCAAAGTATTCTAGAGTCAAATGCGAGGCCATCTGTCCAACCCCTAAAACGACGATACAGAAAACGATGACTTCAAGTTACTGGGGCTAAAAGTAGGCTTAGTTTTTGATAAATAAATATGTTGTTGTTCATCTAAGATTATATTTAAATCATTTTAGAACCTGCTCAGGACCAAATTTCTTTTATGTCTTGTTACATAAAAACTTAGACATAATAAATAATAAATAAATAATAAAAGGTGTAATTCCATTTCTCATGTGACTGTAGTGTAGACCTTGAGAAATGTGCACCAATATATTAGACATCAAACGATAAGCAGAAAACTTGACAATTAAAGACATTTTTAGGGCCTGTCTTAAAGAAGGGTCATTACCTGCCAATGTTCTTACAAATGCAGTAGCATAGGGGCAGTTGGGGGTTTTGGGGGATACTTTCCCACAAGTTTTACATAGTCCATCAACCTGTCCCCACTTTGTTTGAAAATTTTCCCTTTTGCTCCCCCTCCCTCTTTTCTCTTATTATCATTTTAAAATGACCTCCTCCTCCTTCTTTTTTCTCAATGTTTCATTTTGCAGGATGCAGGCTATCATTTTGTGGCAGTGGTTTTCTTCCTCAGTGCATCAGTGGATCTGGCCTTTATCACCTATGGGACTGGAGAAAGTTATAAATTTATATCAGGTCAACCTGCTCTACCAATTCTAGCACTTCCAGGAGTACAACCTGATGAATATCTCAAAATATACCGACTGTACATTTCTGCAGTGGTACGTAAAACACATACATTTATTGTTCAAAACGTTAAGGGATATTGAAGAATGACATATCCAAATTAAAAATCTGTATTGACATACATTGTATAATCGTCAGTAGTCAGTTATAACTTGTAAAATTGTTCCCTAATTTGTTTATTAATGTATGTTTTTTTGAGCAGCATATGAAATAAGTGAAGTTCTTCTATAATAAATGAATTGCTTGATGGTAACGTTATATCATTATTTACTAAAACAAGCGGAAATAGCTTATATGAATCTTGTACTTGTATTTCTGACAATATCACGTAATTCCTGACAATTTTAGCACAACATGTTGAAATTATCCAACTTTTAGTAGTTTTAAAAGTAGTTGTAAAAGAACAAAGCTTTAAAATGTTTTAACAATGTAAATTGTTAAGCAGTACAAATGTAGATGTGTAAACATTTCTCTTATGTCAAGGAATTGAAAATGTAATTATAGAAGATAATGAAAATACGCAAGTAAAGTATATGTGTCTCAAATTGTAATCGCTCAAACAAGGAAAATCCTAAATCAAAATTATACTGCTAAGTTAAAATCTCTAAAGTGGTCCAAAGTCTTGTACCTCAAAGTGGCCATCTGCATAATCCATCTGTGTTTCTGTGTGTTTTTTAGGTGATGTCCTATGTGGCCACTCTTCTCTACTTTCTCCATGCCATATTCTCTGCCATTCGATGGAAGAGGTCCTAAAAAAGTAACCAACTCAAGAGGAAAACAACAAAACAAAACAAAAACAGCTAATCACATAGCTTTCACAAGTACATTGAGCTTTTTTAGGAAAATTATTTTTACTTTCATGTTACTTTTCATGCATTTCTAATGAGTGAATATGCCCAAACATCAAATTCATAAAAAAGTGAGAAGCACACCCAAACAAAAATTACATTATCACATTAGCCTACCTCACAATTTTCAATGTTGTTTTTGAGAATACATGCATAAGAAGTGAGAATTACTTTTTAGTTTTCAGAACTAAATATCGTTTAAAGAAGATAGATGAGTGTAAATAAGTAATGAAATTACTAATCTAAACAGAAGCAGGAATGATATTATCATAATGTTTGATTTATTTTCACTGTAACTTTCAATCGTTTACGATTCTTTAAAAGCTCAGTTCACAAATTTTATTTCACACTCACACACAAAAACACAAATGCATTTTTAAAACTCAAGATGTGTCCTAATCTTATTTAAATATATTTCTGTGACATTTCAAGAAAAAAAAAAAAGGTGTTTTCGCAGTTTCTGTAAGTAAACCACGTCAGTGATCCTGGCTTAAAGACATGACCTAATGGTAATGGTAACATGACCTAATGTAATAGCTGACATTGCAATATTTGCTATATATCTGTTTTGCCCAAATTAGATAGTGGAGAGAGGAAGGGACAACAAGGGAAAGACATACAGCAAAGGGGCCTTAGGCTAGAGTTTAACAGAACTGCATCTAACCTTGTGGCATACAGTCACATGTTCATTGTGTGAGCTAAACCAGCACCACAGCATTTAAATATTTCAAACCTTTATGACAACGACTTACTTCTACAGCTTGCCACAGTTAGACTTTTAGTTTGTTCTCACTAAAAATGGAAACAGGAAAAGCAGGAGGATTGTGACTTTAGTTCCTACAGAAGACAAGGCCAACAATAAATGGAATGGGCCCTATATTTCATCTGTTGCAACTTGATGGGCCAAGCTAAAATAATGATCACTTTGATGGTGATCTACCCATTTATTCATGCGACTGACATTAGAGGCATCGTCAGGGCCACATTTCAACAGTTGACAGATGCATGTGTTGTTTGTTGTCTGTATTTCCACAGTGACTGTGTTTACAATGTTACATTGTCTTTTGTGATACAGGGGTCAGCAACACTTGAGTTTTATTTAGTTTTTATTTAGATAGATATATTCATTTTTTTCATTGTTTCTTTGCTGTGGTCTTATTAGTGAGTGATGTATCAGTTACCTGCAGTGTAGCTTTGCAATGTAACCTCTATTAGAGCTTCATTTCTGTTAAGGAGGTAACGCTTCCACATTAAAACATTAAGGCATTAAAACATTTACAGCAAAATACGAACAATATAGTTGTCCATTCATGTTTCACTTCTGATCCTTACCTTATTAGCTACGTAGCTAACTGTTCCTAACTGCAGCCTAAATGGCATGACCAATGAGTTAATTAAAGTATAAATTCATCTTTAACTTAAATTAATCATTATTCCATATTTGAAATGGTCTCAAAAGGAATTTTACTTTTAACAAATTTACTTTAAATGTATTTTTTTAAGCGTTGTACCTGAAACCTGAAACGCAGACTATGCCAAATACTTGATTTGTGATTGGAATATCCTTCAATTTCCTCCATGTTTCACTCCATGGTTTTAGAATGAATGAATGAAGAAAACTGTTTGCTGACAGCCGTTTAAACCACCTTAAATACACTAGATTTAGTGCCTTTTTCAAAAGCTTGGTGTTTGACATTTGATGATGTAACTGTCTAGATGATTCACTTCACACTTTTGTCTTGGAATCTCCATTGTGAAATAAAAGAATTGGACATTGGAATATTATGTGTTTTGTTTGTTGAGGGTGTCAACGTTAGCAAAGACTGACAGCATGCCATGCAATGAGTCACAGATCACGTTGTGGGAGAAAACAAACAGCGTCAATTTCATTGTTTTCTTAGTATTTCATTGTTTTCATTGTTTTGAACAATGAAATACTATGTGACAACAGACCTGAGCTGTCAGGTAAATCTTCTAATTGCACAGAGATAAAAAAGACAACAAAAACTTATACAATCTCAATTTGACTTGACTGATTAAAACTACAGGCTGGTGAAGATTGTCCAATCAAATGGTGTAAAATACAGATTTAATACAGATGTAAATGTTCTAAGAACCTTTATACCAGTCGTACCCTTTATAAAATAGATCAAGGAGTCAGTGAACCATCCCACTGGTTTATTGTTCTCCCTTTATCACTCACCTACATAATAAAATAGAGTAAGGTGAGTGGTTTTAGTAATACACAGCATCAGGAAATATGCTTTTGAAGTTAGCAGTAAACTGATCCCTGATAAAGAGACTGGATGTTGTAATTTAACTAACACTGTAATCCAATATTACATTTTGCTCTATTTAAAAATGGTCCCTTGTGTGGGACTGTTATAACGTTATTCACCACTTTGTTAGGTAAACATGTTTAACTGTGGGTGAACATAAATAACCAATCAATCTGTCACATGGCAGCATCTCAGTGCATTGAGGATCGTATCTATAGGCAACGACCTGCTAAAGTTCACACTGAGCATCAGAAATGGGGACAAAAGTTTATTTAACTGAATTTGAGAGCTGTTGGTGCCAGATGGCTTGGTCTGAGTATCTCAGAAACTGCTGATCTGTTGGGATTTTCCAGAGGTCAGAGAAGAACAACCAGACTGCTTTGAGCTGATGTAACAGAAACTCATTTCCTAGAAAAATATCCAATGTTAGCAGTTAAATGCTCCACCACCAGCTAGTTGCAACCAAAGTTTTTTGTTTGCCTACTGTTGCTGGAAACTGATACCAGGGGAGGTAATGAGGTAGAACACTAACACTTTGAGCTCATAAGCCAAAACAGCAACTAGAAACATGGTGCTATAAATGCTAAAGGGAGATGCGAGGCCTGTCAGCCCTCACACTGGACATGCTCATTTGATCCATTGTTGAAATTAATTATTGATTAGTGCAGCTCAAAATGAAGCCCTGTGTCTGTGAGATCAAAGTAGACTGTCTTAACCCACAATCATTAGAATCTATATTTTGAAAAGAAACCTGTTAAAGTCTCTGTGTGCAATACAAATAGAGGCTTGAGGCATTTTTCTAACACAAAGAAAGGGTTTATAGGTTAGTGGGAACTGAAAAGTCAGTGAAGTGTGTCTTTACTCAATAGCAACAGGAAAGATATTAAATCAGTAGACTCAACTTAGCCTGGGGCCACAAGATCTCTCATCAAGTTTTTTTGAAAGCCCCGTCACAAGTCACCAGTTCACATTAAATTCCAGGCAGCGTTCAGTGCTGTAAGGTGAAGGGTGTGTCTGGTTTGCTGTTGTGGGAAGGGATCTCTCCCCCACAATAGCAGAACGGGTTTGACTGCTCACCTGACTTTCTTAAAAGGGTCATTTACACCTGCTGCCGCACCGTTAGTTGAGAGGAAAGAGCAAGGTGCTCACTGTTAAATCAGCACTGGGAGAAGGAAGAGGCAGAGATGGCTGCAACAACTGCTCAGCCCATGGGGAGCCTGCCCAGTGGACTGGGAATATGCACCACAGCACCGGATATATTTTACATACCTGAACTGGTAAGTGGGCAATGACAGACAACAATGACTATGATCTTCAGGTCATTAAGTATTCTCTTCAGGATGCAGTTACAATTTTATAGTTCTCATTTTAAAGTATTTTAAATACGACAAATAAGCCTTCGGCTCATATAAATACTTCATATGATGCCTAAAATTGATGCCTAAACTATTTTTTACAGGATAAACGACAATTGGTAACAGTGCTATGTATTGGGTGTGAGTTTAAGGATGAACAAAACTCAAACTTCTTTTCACCAAAATACAACCCATATGGAAAAGATATATATAAATCTTATAAAGTTTGTATCTGTCTTGTGTGAAACTTGTATGAAAAGCATACAAGAGTGAAAACACATATAAGATCCCTTGAAAAATTATATAACGAAACTTGCATGTTTTGGATACTTACTAAAAAAATATATGAAAGTAATGAGAAAGTGGCCACTTTCATGAGTAAATCATATATGTTTTTGCTATTTCTTTTCCATATGGGAAATTCTGATTTTATGACTTAAATTAGCTGCTGGTATTTCTGATAATTTAGTGGTCCTATATCTCAGTGGGCCTATAGCTCCATATAGTAGCCACATTGTTTTAGGATAAAAATGCACGATTTGGAGAAAGGGAGTCAGTGGAGAAAATTCTTCATGTGGGAGGAGCATCATCTCTCTTCACATCTCACATTTCAGTTATATTGTGTCTCTGTTAATAAGAAAGAATGCGGCCGGCTCTTCTTCACCCTGACTGATTACAAAGGACACTCGTATAATAACTAAAAAAACGAAACTCCACAGATAAAGATCTTTTATTCTCACAACCAATACCCTCGCTAAAGTTTTAGTTTGTTTATTTTGGCTCCGCTCAGCCAGTCATGCTGTTATATTGTATGAGAACAGTTAAAAACATGAACATTTTCATATCTTGAAGACTGATGAGTTTCGAACGTTGCCACAAAATGTGAATGCAGTAAGAAGCCCTTTATGAACTGCTTCAGTTCACCAATGACTAAACTGCACTGGAAAAACTTGCTGTATTAACAAGTTATTTTACCTGTTCCAAAGTGTACAGTTCATTTAACAATTAACGAACTAATTAGCCAATTGTGTGGCTGGAATGTAATGGATTTAAGCACACAGATATGGTCAAGATGACCCGCTGAAATTTAAATTGAGTGTCAGTATGGGGAGAGGTGATTTAAGTGACTTTGAGTGCGGTATGGTTGTTAGTACCAGAAGGGCTCCTATGGGTATTTCATAAATTGCTAATCTGCTGCTATTTTCCCACAAAACAATGTCTAGGGTTTATAGAGAATGGCCAGAAAAACATAAATGCCAGAGAACTCTTTCATGCTGAAGCAACAGTAAGTCAAATAGCCGTTTTTTTTTTCAGCCATCTCTAAATGCCTAACCTCGAAGTAAAGTACGGGTGACAAGCAGCAGAGTACCATACTTGGTGGGAACCCAGGCTAGGATCACCAAATTTGGACAATAGAAGATGGCAAAAGTGCTGTGTGTCCTGAGGAGCCTTGAATTTACTGTAAGCTTTGAATCTGGCCTAAACATGGCTACATTCTGCATTGTTTTAACAGTTCAGGTTCCTGGTGATGTAAAAGTCTGGATGATAGTTTCTTAGCACATGTAGTACCAATTCAGAATTGTTAAAATACCACATCCTACCTGAATTTTGTTGCTAACCATGTCCATACATTTATGGATACCTCTGTTTATTGTGACCTACTGGCACAATGAACAGAGAGACTACACTCATAACATTTGCCTCGCCTTTTTAAGCTGTCAGTGAAATGTCCTTGTGTTGCATGACTGGTAACTTGTTGATTTACTACACTTGCAATATATTGCATGTTTAACTCTTTTTCACATCTTTTTCAGTGAAAAAGACTAAAAACACATTTTTTTTTAAACTGAGTTAAATGTACACTTGATGGAGAAAAACACTACAAAAAAACTCAAAAAAATTACAGAGAGATTAGAGATTAGAAAAAAACTGGGTTAACGCTTGGGTAAGTTGAAACTCCTCCACCCACACATATGTAAACAGAAATATTTGTATAATCAACATGTGACTTCCTTTGCAGCTGATTTGCTTTTCGTTGAAAGTACTTTGACAAACTTTGAACGCCACTATTTTATATTCGATGAGTCAGATGAATATTTTTGATATTTATATTCATGCACTGTTGCCTGTTCTTATTTCCTGGTTATGATATTAGAATTTAAAAGAGAGCTCTTGACTTATGAAGGAACTTTAATTAAATTTAGACTAAAGGTAAATAAAAACAATCATATTTGAACGTTAAGCTTAGCTAATGATGGCAAGCTTGACTGATAAGGTGAACGCAATGTATAGAAACAGTAGAGACAGAGATTAGTGTTTGAATGGGCTGTTGAAAATCAACATTACCATCAATGTTTATTAAGTGTGGTAAAATAAACCCTTAAGTGTGTATTTCAGATATTTTTTCCACTAGTCTTAGATGAGCCCAAAATTAAAACATTGATCCTTGTATGAAAAAACATTTTTTATTAGGTGTTTTGTCTGAATAGAGGAAGAAACATTTTCCCAGTAATGTGTGAATTCCTAACCTTAGCAATGCTCTGAAGTACACTAAAGTTGAAGCTAATTTGGTGATTGCTTTATTTATGATGTTGTAATATCAGAAAGCTTCCACCATCTGCTGGCTAAGTCTGTTTATCAAAAATCACACTGGAAACGATTTCAGTTGTTGACATCATTGTTCTGTGATGTCCCAGTTGTGGCTTTTGTGGGTTTTAATGAACACGTGGAATGTTCATTTAAGGTTTCAGATTGCAATCTGAAATAACTGCAAGTTATGAGTTAGCTTGACTATAAATTCCACATCAGTCAAGCTCCAGTGGCACAATCGGTCAGCGTGTGGTACTTATAAGTCAGTACACTGCAGAGCAATGCCAACATTGTGAGTTAATAAATGACATCACTGAAGCTATTGAGCAATGTGGCCCTTCTTCATACTCAGATAATTTACAGAAATCCTTAAATGATGGATGTAATTTCTCTTTCTATGGCAAGTTTGGCTTAAAGGAACAATCCATATTGCACAGTAAGCACAGGATAAAGCTCTTTTAGAGTAACAGTGTTATATTTTAAATCCCACACGACCACCTGTTTTAAAGTCTTTAATTACTGGTTGCTTTTTATGCAAGATTAACTTATTTTAAGCATGTCATGTGTTTTGCATTATGCACTTAGGTCATATTTATGGTTATTTTTAGTTTAAAATAAAATTGAAATGGCTTTTACAGAGCCTCCTTATAATTTACCATGTAATGTTTAATAAATTAGCAAACTAATGAATTTAGTTGTTTTTAATTCAATTCAAGTTAATGTTAGATGTGTTGTTTTTTTGTTTTTTTTAAATATATTTTATCTTTTTTAGAAGCTCACATTTTGCTACCATTGCTACTGTTTCTAGTCTTCTTGCTTACCCAAGCCCAGGTGAGCTAAGCTTAGGTAAACTAAGGTTAAATGTGCTGGCTGTAGATTCTTATTCGCTGAATATGTCCAACTCTTCACCAGAAAAAGAATATGATGGATTCCCATTAGTTCTCATAAATGTTATAATTCAATGTGCCATCTCCATTCACGCTCTCTCTTCTTCATCTCTGCAGGTATTTGGTGGTTTGGTTTGGATTCTAGTTGCATCGACACACGTGGCCCCACCGAACCCTCTGGGGTGGGTGATGTTCGTCTCTGTTTTCTGCTTCGTCATGACCTTCCTCTGGATGATCATCTTCGCTGCCGGAGGTCATAAAAACAGTTCTCACTGGGCTGCTGCTGTAAGAGAGACGCAATAGTCAGACACCGAATAAAATTTAGAAAAATTAATGGGTTATGACCTTGTTGTAAAAATGTTTGTCTCTGTTTGTGAAGGATTTTGCTTACCATGGCCTGGCAGCGCTCTTTTTTTTAAGTGCAGGGGTGGATTTGGCTATCATCACCATCGGGGTGAAAGTCATTGACCTTAAAATCTACCGGACTTACATTTCTGCTGTGGTAAGTACAATAACTCAATACAATAGAGCTGTCCAAAATATTTGTTCAGATTTATTTTTATTTGATATATTTAATTAATCAACTTTGACTTCTTTTGAATACTCAGGAAATATACCTATCCAATTCCTCCAGCATGGCACATCAATACATGCCATAGTCAGAGGTTTACTGTTTTCCAGCAAAGTCTGGGAGACAGTCAAAGGGCATGGAGGAAATTCCAGGAGACAGGCAATTATCCTGGAAGAGCTGGACAGGGCCGTAGAAGGCCCCCAAACCATCAGCAGGACTGGCATTTGTGCTCCTTTGTGCAAGGAGGAACGAGCAGACTTTACAACAGTTGCCTCTAGTTGGCTCTGCGACCACTGCCTAGCACTGTGCAGCCCGAGTGGCAATTGCCATAGAATATCAGAATTGGCAGGTCCACCACTGGTCCACTGGTGCACTGTGCTTGTCACAGATGAAAAAAGGCTGATCTTGAGCACATGCGTCTGCACGTGGGGCCCACACAAAATACTGAGTTCCATTTTGAGTTGCTGCAAAGAAATTTCAGAAAAATGGACCAGGCTGCTGCATTATTTTTGAATTCAGCCATCTTTAGGTTGAAAATGATGTGGCATCATTTCATTTCTAACACATAACCTAGGTCATATCAATACAGATATCCAGAATGATTTTTTCCCATTGAAATCTGATTTCTTTTAAAAGTGTTCCTTTAATTTTTTTGGACAGTATGTTAATGTTGAGATAAAGTGATCAGAGATTTCATAATAAACTATAAACCAGGGGTGGGCAACTCCAGGCCTCGAGGGCGGGTGTGCTGCAGGTTTTAGATATCACCCTGGGTCAACACACATTAGTTCATTACCAGGCCTCTGAAGAACTTCAAGACATGTTGAGGAGGTCATTTAGCCATTTGAATCAGCTGTGTTGGATCAAGGACACATCTAAAACCTGCAGGACACCGGCCCTCGAGGCCTTGCTATAAACAGTATATTATCTAAAGAACCAAACTACAGCAGGTAGAAGTAGATTTTCAACATGTTTTTTTTAATTCAACCTGACCCAAAACCAGTGAGTCTGCTCAATTCAAACAGGACATGCAGAACAACATTAATCAGTGACCTAGTTGGTATGGGTGGAGCCAAGGGTACTTGAACACACATTGATTATTAGCTTAAAGAGGTGGAAACTTCATGTGAATTTCCTTTCACTTCAGAGAGAGCCACCTATGTTTTTTTGCCTTTCACTTATTATGCTAAGCTAAGCTAACTAGCATTTATATCTAGTATTCCATGTAATTCTTGGCAAGAAAACAAATATGGATTTCCCAGAATTGGATTAAAAAGCAAACTGAAACAGCAATAATGATGCAAAGGATGGACTTGGCTTTAAGTATGTTCTTTGGTTGTGTTTGTTTGTGTTTCAGGTGTTCGCCTTCGTGGCCACACTGCTGTACTTCATCCATGCCATTCTCTCAGCCATCCGATGGAAGTATTTCTGAAGAGTGAATAGCAGACCTGCAAGAAAGTAGTACACTCCATCTGCTGTGCACATCTATGTCCCTGACTGTCTGTGTGTCTTTGTCTGTTGGATAATGCATTTAAGTCACATTAGATTGGTCAGAATTGGTCTTGACTGTATGTGAGAGCATGACTTTCTTGCTTCGCAACATTATCAAAATACCAAATACTTTAACATACAAAAACTCACACAGCACATACCTGAGGTCACAGTGAAAAACTGCATTCCATCCTTTTTTTGGCATAACACAGTATATTGTGAAATTGGTTACGACTTTGTAAAGGAGATCTATAGATTTTAAAGCAGAGAAAAGACGTAAACAAATCAAAACTTATATTCTATAAACTATAAAATTCAAAGAGTAAATGATCAACTAGACAAAAGTCATATTCTTTTAACCTCAAACCTCAGAATAATGTTGTCGAGCCCGTGATTACATCTTCACAAAAAGAATGGGTCATTTTTTTCAACAGTTTAGAGAATATGGTGTCAATGCTGTTATTGTAGAATAAAATTCATCACAAACATACAAAGCTAGTAGCATTAAATACATTAAATGCATACTTATATTTTATGTTTCTCCCTTTGTATTATCTGTGTTGAAATATTAATAATATAACTGGATTTATTAAAGAAATCAAATACATGCATGTCATTAAAAAAATTAAAAAGCAAAGAGTAAAAGACAAAATAAGAGGAACAGAGTTAATGTTGCTGGATTAAATTTTTATAGTTTTGTATTCTGAAGATTATTAAAATAAGAAAATGAATTATACTCGTCTGTATTCTTTCGTTATGTGCTTCATTTTCTCTATAAAACATCAAAAGAATCTTTGAGTTACTTGTGAGAGGCATTTGCACTCATTGGAGTTTGGTTTAATTGCTGTTATCCTTATTCTTCTTCAGAGCTGATGTTCAGTACCAACATCAAACATAATTTGATGTTTCGAATACCAGTTTTCCTTTTATTGCAAAACCATGCACATTAAAATTAAAAGAAGAATAAGAGATTTCACAGTGTTTAAAATACTCTAGTCATGGGGGTTCAAAAGAAATGAAATATCAAATGACTACTTGTCTTCACATAAAACAACAACAGAGTTATATAAAAGTTTAAATTTGCATTTAGGCATCATGAATGTATCGTCATTGACTCCGGAGGTAAGGATGTCTTGACTTGATGAGCATGAGCTACACACAAGCGCCAATGGTGCAATTAGTCAGCACGCAGTACTTATAAGACAGTAGATTGTAGAGCAATGCCGAGGATGAGAATTCAAACCTCAACTGCGGCACCCCACCTGCTCTCTTGAGGGTTGCTTTCTCTGAGACTGTTTTCGGTCCAGGTATTGATAAGAACGACCTTTTCTACATTACCAGTATAAACCCTCTGGATGTGTGCACCCCCACCCCCGGTGTTGGAATCAGGCAATGTGTTGTATTTCTAAGACAGTACACTGCAGATCAATGTTGAGGTTGTGAGTTTAAGCCTCATCTGGAGCAGATGTCCTCAGTTCATCTTGAAACACCAGGGCAGAGATCTTTCAAGGCTGAGTTATATAAAACATTAAACTTGCACTTAGGCATCACCACTGTTAAAGAAGGAATACTGAGACGGCACCACTTTCATTTTTTGCAATCTTGGTTGTAAAAAAACGTATATGACAAGGGAGGGCAAATTGCATTGACTTTTCCAATGTTTATTTATTTTTTATTTTTTGGTTTAGGGTTTAAAAAGTGAAGCCAGTGACATTATCAGTGTAAAAGATGGACCCTGTGAGACCTTTGGTTTTTGCTGTTGTCATCTTGGTTGCAAGAAAAAAAAAAAACTAAACAAAAAAACCTGATCTTACAAAGATGGGCGCTCATGCATGGGCATTTTTGTTGTTGTTGTTGTTGGCAACTGTCTCTAATAGCCAGTGTTGAATCCTCTGGTAAGAATGTCTTGACATAACTAGCACACAAGCTCCAGTGGCGCAATCGGTCAGCGCGCGGTACTTATAAGACAGTACTTTGTAGAGCAATGCCGAGGTTGTGAGTTCAAGCCTCACCTGGAGCATCTTAACTTGATGGTCTCTGAATTGCTGAGGCACAGACCTTTTTAGTGGAAATGTCATCTGAATTTCAGGAGTGGGACCACGCCCCCTTTTCAAATACCTGCTGTTTCCCCCCCCCATTTTTCCCTCTCTTACTTTTCTTCATTCATTTCTCGTTAGTACATGGGGATCTGTCCGGCCCGGGAGCCGTCGCCAGTCTCCTTCGAGGCCTTCCCCAAACCGCAGCACCAGTTCACACTTCCTCATTCCCCATTGTTACCGAGGATGTGGTCCCAGCTAGTGAAATGTTCAGCTTTATAAAAGATTAAACTTGCATTTAGGCATCAACTATGTAAAAATCAGACTACCGAGACAATGGCAGCCAGCAGTAGGCGACTCCTCTGTTTGCAAAATGAGTCAGGATTTCTGGAATTACTTTGTTCAATCTAACCCTAGTTTAAAGTTGGCAGCTCAGTTTATATCACCTAGTTATCACTACCTATATCTGTAGTTCTAAGAATATAACCATTTTAACTTTGCAAATCATTGACTCCATTTAAAGAAAAAGAAAGACAGGGAGTGGCTTTGTTATACATGACAAGTTGCTACTATGACTACAGGGTGGCACTTAGATTGTAGGTTTTGTGGTGAACATGCACAAAATATGACAAAAAATCTACAATATTATTACTATTATCATTATTTTTTATCATTAATATATATTACTGTGCACTGTTGCCCAACGGACATCAAAAGTGACACAAAAATATAAACTTTGTTCAACACTTTTCAATTTCTTTGCTCCATAGTTGCAGTAAAACATAAGAGGCATCCATCAGCCTCAGCTAATCAGGAATTTCATGCATTACTAAATATATCCAAAGCAAAAAGGACAAAACCCCCAATGACTTTAATAGATTTACACTTTATTATTAGCACATGTTGTAATTTGCAACAGTTCAAAATTAATTCTCAAGAAGAGTCAGAATGTAAAATATTTCTTCTGCTGTAACATTGACTGTCATTAATTTGCATCAGTATCATAGGTTTGATATGGACAATGAAGTTGGTGTTATACTGAAAAGCACTGAACTTTAGTCCTCAGTTGAGAAAATAATGAAACTCTTACAAACAGAATCCATCACATGTTGAGATGTTAACAAAAAACAAAATTCTAGCAAACAAGTTCCACACATACTGTTACTAGAAAAAAAAACCAAGTCAGATAATCCATTTGACACTATTGGTTTCCTTCAGTCCACTCAAGTCTCCTTTGGTCTTATCCAAGCATCAGCCTTCCCACGCATTACCAGATGGTGCGTTTGACACCTGCCCAGATCGAGCGTTTCAACCCCTGTGCAGCTCGTACGTCATCCCAGTGCAGCCGGGTGTTGGGAATCTCATCCTCTGACTCTGGGTTGGGTCGTGCGCCGTCTTTGGGACTCGCCACCACCATGGGCAGAAGGCCACGCTGTGACTGAAACTCTACAACATGGAGCTGCTTCTTGTCAGCCAGAGTCTGGTGGGTTTCCTACGGAGAAACAGAAGAGGTAGACATTATTATATGGAAACTGTTACTGGGGCTATGAACTTAGCAGCTTCTATAATATAAACTTTTTCCATAAACTTTCAGTTTTTTTTTTAAACTACAAAGTTAGTGACTTGGGACTCAGATAAATAAAATGCAAGTCAGTATTTTCAGCAATATTTAGACAATTTTTTTTAAACATTATTTCATAAAGTTTCAAAACATCACATTTTTATAGTTAAAAAGTTGCTTGAAATCTAAATATATTTTGACCGAAGACCAGTGAAGTGGAGATAGCAAAGGAAAGAGAAGTTAGGTTCAGACTCTGAAGAGCAAAATAACGGTACCTACAGCTGCACTGAGAGAGCTCGGGTGAAACAGCCATTTAGAAAATGTGCTGGATTTATAACAGAAGACATAACAAGAAAACTATTGGAAAAATAAATGCAATAACTGCTTCATCTCAAATGTCTTGTTTTCATCACCACTGAAGCCCCAAATTGTAACTGAAAGTAAAATAAGATTAGTTGGCCAGAATTATTAAGGAGCCAGATATTTCCCCTCAGGGATAAACTGAGAAAAAGCTACAGGTGGAGGTAATGTTGCAGTAACATTACTCAGGTGGACACAAATACAACCCCTGTCTAAACAGGCATCCATTTGCTGGGAGGTTAGCTGTACTTACAAGGTGATAATATGTCACTATTGTGTGTTCAGCATTCAGAAGGCCACCTGATATGGTGCAAATGACATCAGCAGTGAGTGTCCAGTTCCATCAGAGACCTTTACTGCAAGCCTGCTGCAGCCACTGCTCTCTTTCCCTATGTTTGCTCTCTCTTTCTCTCTATTGTTACAGTGGAGTAACAGCCAAAATGCCAAAAATGATCTTTATAAAATTAAGAAAGTTAATAAGAAATTGAGCTCTTATGCTTTCATGAAAGTTTATGTTCCTGCTAAAACCTGTATGCTTTTCCAAAACCATAAAACCAATTTGTGAAAACGCCCCCAAACATTTCTTACCTGACTGGCTAATCCAGTGAAGAGGGCCCGGGTGATGTTCAGGAGATTGACTGATCCCTCTACTTTGCAATACATGTCTTTTATACCGATCAGCTTGCAAAGAGTGATGACCGCCCTGTGGCAGTGCAGACCGTAACCTGCAGACACAGAAATTTTCAGGACACCACGGATATCTTAACTGCTGCTGAATGTGCAAACAGGTATCTTTCTGCTGAAAGGACAGCTGTACCTAAGGCTGGTGGAAAATGTAAAGTTTTTTCTTTTAGACTTTAGAAAATCGTGCAATAAAAGAGGACATTTTGGAAACGGAAATATACCTTTGTTTTGTTTTTTCATGCAGAGCGTCGTCCTCTTAAACTTGGAATCAATGTCATGGTAAACTATTGGAAGAGAAGAACAACAGCTTAATTATACTAACTGGCTGCAGAGCAGAGAGAAAACAAGCTGCTGTACTGAAGCATAATAATCAGACAAAAATGATGCCAGAAAATTGAATTATTTATTTTTTTTACAAGCTTTGTGCCATTTCTGAATGAAAGCACCTGTGTTTTGTTATGCATCTTTTCCCCTGCTCTCCCTCAGGTCTCCTGTTTCTCTACCTGCCCACCAGATGTCCTTCCACATGCCAGTATCGCCTGCTCACTGCAGCAGCTGTGGCTAATTAGTTATTCAACGACACACAGTCCTTGAGAGGGAACTGTGTGCTGCTAAATTAAGCCGATATTATAGCTTCAGGTTAAAATCTTGTTCTTGCGCTAAAGCGCTTTTACACACTTCACAGGACATTGTAGATGAGGAGAATAATCAGATCACATGTAGAGAGAGCTGATTTGTAGCAGCTGCAAGAGGTCCCACTGTTTTCTGTCAAAGTGACAAAGTCAGAGCAGAAAGAAACCTTGCTAATTCCCACATCAGGAACACTTTTCTAAACTTAAGTAACTGAAACACTGAAATAAAAGTCTAACCTAGTTCAAACCAGTTAAAATGAGTGAGGGAATTGAGTGTAATATCATCCCAGGATGTTTTGTTCTCTTACAACAAAGGTGAAAATGTACCTAAATCAAACACAACCAAACTCGCTACTGCCTTTAAAGTAATTCAAATTCAAACAGTAGCCACTGTAAAATCAGTGCAGCTCACTGAGTATCAGACAAACAGATTGGCTAAAACCTTGCAGCAAATAAAACTTGAGCGATGGAGCAACAAAGGCGACAGAAAATTAAATTTATCCAGACATAATTGGAGCTTTGATACAATTATAACATTCAAAACAAGAAAGTAAACAAATGAGTCACACTGTCAGGTTGCAGATGGACACATAGGGAGAGCTGGCATGTGGCAGCATCATCTTTCCATGAGCCTAAAAACATTTTCTCAGTTTCCAATTCAAGCTGGTTCGAAATACAGAACCACAGATATACACACACACACAAAGACACTGACAGTGACACACATGCAGTTCTTCTGGTTTTAGGCCAGAGCTGGAAGCTAACTTTCTCCTCCAGTGGGCCAGCGAGGCCGATGACTCACGCTCATTAATCTCTCAGGCTCTGCTCTCCAAAGAAGCCAAATTAAGTCTTACAATTAGAACGGAGAAGCAGTGCATTTTAATTCCCAAACCTTTCATTACAAATGAATATTATAGATCATATCCTTTGTATGAGTACCAGCAGGTAATGGGAGGGTACAGTGTTGATCAGAGGAGTACATGGAGATAAAGTTGTTGAATGAAAGTGATGCAGAGAAGAGTGGGAGAAGAGGGAGTTGTAATTCTAAATTTCCTGGTACTCATGTCTTCTTCAGTTAAACCCTTCACCCATGCTCCTCTAATACTTACATAAGAACTTACACTAAATTAAACTTTTTCACATCATCATGCTTGTCTTTGCATACTGCATACGTGGCATTAAGAAGTAAAAGCAATTTTCAGGAAATGAGTTTGCTCGTTAATATGCAAATTAATTTATGCAGCAATCTGCCCCAACTAAGGCTATAATCAGATAGCCTTTTCAAAGTAGAATGAAGCATGAAATTTTGATTGTTCTATAGCGTGTTCATCAGATTCTGTTTACAGAGACAAAGGCTGACAGGCATGTAATAATAAGTTAACATAAGCATATAATAACAGATGGAAATTTAAAATGTGAATAAACAGACCACAGTTTTATGGAGGAAGAGAGGAAGAACAAAAGGACAAATGAAGATTCAAAGTCACTTACTGGTGTGGTCATTGTATCGTTCTATATAGTACAAGTAGTGGATGGCTCTGTTCTTAGCCTGCAAATAAGAGTTACATGATAAAAGACACACAGATTGAAATCCAGCAGTTACATTAATATAGGAAAATATATTAATACTATTAGTAGAAAAAGGCCATGTAGTAAATTCCTTATTATAAACATAATGAAACGCATGAAAGGAAGTCTTGAGTCTTGTCTCTTTAGATGCCATTTAGCTCACCTAATCATCTAATGTATAACCATAATAGAGTGAGTTTAAATGTGCTATATAAACAAGCTTGATTTGATTTGAAAACCTGTTTATGTTGCAGGTTTCAACAGCACTTACCCAGAAAACACTGTTGAAATATAACAATATAACAATATTGAAATATAATGTTATTTCCCTAGTCAAAAGTTAAAAACTTGCATGGTAGATGATTAGATAGATAGATAGGGCGATCGTGGCTCAAGAGTTGGCAGTTCGTCTTGTAATCGGAAGGTTGCCGGTTCGAGCCCCGGCTCGGACAGTCTCGGTCGTTGTGTCCTTGGGCAAGACACTTCACCTACTGGTGATGGCCAGAGGGGCCAATGGTGCGATATGGCAGCCTCGCCTCTGCCAGTCTGCCACAGGGCAGCTGTGGCTACAACTGTAGCTTGCCTCCACCAGTGTGTGAATGTGAGAGTGAATGAATAGTGGAATTGTAAAGCGCTTTGGGTGCCTAGAAAAGCGCTATATAAATGCAATCCATTATTATTATAGATATTATTCCTGGGAAGCATCGTGGTCTGGTCAGGCAGTCTGTTACAACGTGAGAACTATGATCATATCAATGAAGAAAGGAAATGCACATTTTTGTTTTACATTTTATTGAGACTTACTAGTTTACTATATGGTTGTAATCAGATCTGATATCCCTGTGTTGGTCTTGTTTCTACATCATCATAACAATGTTGGTTCCAGTATCAACCTTGCAGTGTACCTATCATGTTGCCTGAGCCTTCAGTTAAGTTTGGCCAAGTTAGCTAATGCTACAACAAAAAGCTATCACCAGCAAGCCTAACTTGATAATATATTTGTTATCTTGCAGACATTCATGAAGAAAATAACTGAATAATTGAATAAAGACATTTTTTCCACTTTACAAAACCACAATATTACAACACCGTGATTGGCCAGCTCCAGTGTTGATGCTGGACCAACATCATTATGATGATGCAGGAATGACACCAGCACGGGGATATCAGATAGCTACGTGCACAGGTCCACTTCACACACGCAGACTGGATGCTCACATTAAAATGCTAACATCAGATTTCTGCATATGCTGATGTGGATTCTGTCACACTGAGTGTTTGCCACTTGTCTGGACTGACACAATCATCATCCCCTGATGTCACTTGTATATGCTTATTCAGTGAAATGGGCTTCAGACTGCGAGGTCAATCATAAATTTGAATCTTTTCATGTGTCGCTTACCCTTTTCAAAACCTTCTGGTACAAAGTCTATGATAGACGTCCAGCAGATGACGCGATAACATCTCCAAAATCTTTCGTTTAGGAGATATTTTTTAGCCAAGACCAGTCGAAAACCTCAGTCGACAGTTATTTAACAAAACACTTGCTGGATATGTGACCTTAAGCTGTCCCAAAACTATAAACGGCATCTGAAGCTACACTGATATACGGTTTGTGGTCTTACCTTCCTCAGAGCCGTGTTCCTGTCTGCTGCTTTCCCCAAAGCAAAGCCTGGAAGGAGGAAAGAACATTGGTCTTAAAACACCTCTGAGTGCAGAGTGTGAAGCTCAGTGTAACACAAAATGTAAAATTCATCATAGTATGATTCATTAAAAATTAAACAAGATTCTCTTGAAGAAATCACAGCTTGTGATGCTTTTCCAGTGTCATTAAACTAATGACTGTGAGTCTTTATGCTAATGAGCAATAACATGATGAAGTTTTCGAAAAGCAGCAGTGACACACTCTATAATAAGAGGTTAAGTGCAAGCGAGCTTCAGAAAAGTATGCAGAGTTTCGTCAGCAGTTTTTCCTTTTTTTTGCTGCTGCTTGAGGATGAAAAGTGCCAAACCCATTTCCTGCACTTCCCCATATCGACAGAGGCTGAGGCATTTTAGAAAAGCTCAATTAAAATAACTGTCAAAATCAATTTTGGCTCTGTGTCATGTCTACAGAATTCAAAACATGTTAAATTATGTTTCTTATCTCTCTTCCTCACACTATAATACCTTGCATTTTCAATAAACGTGATTATCAGGGACAAAACGTTTAATAGACTGGATTTATCATCATAAGTTGCTTCCAGAGTTTATTCATTCATTTATTTATTTTTTAGAGATCCAAACCTGCGGCTCCGTTGCCATTTCCCACTGCGACCAAGCAGCTGATGGACCTCTTTCTGCCTTCTTTGGCTGTCATGTTGAACACACTCTTCACCTACAAAACAGCAATCATAAACAAACACTATCTTGAGCTCTAGTGTAGCTATTATATCATACACACTGCAAATATAAACATAAATAAAGATGTGAGATTTTTCTGCAGACGTGCTGCAGTCAGTGTGGTTCTGCTGGCTGTGAGCTCCAGCATGCTGTATAGCCTTCTGTAGCTCATTATGAAACAGCTGGAATGAGGATAAGCAACTCTATAACTGAAGTCCTCTGCTGGAAAACAACCCTGCAGTCTGGAAGAGAGTTTCTACCTCAAGTGAAGCAGTTCTAGTACCTTAGGTGGGACAGAGTGAGCTGAGAGGCAAAGCAAATCTCATAATTTATGAGCCCATCTACCATCGCATCGTTACCTGTGAGGTCTGGGCAGTGAAAAAGGAATGAGATCACAGAAAGTCATAATTAGTTTTCCTCACATGGGCTATGGAGTGATGAGTGAGAGCAGTAATGCTGCTCCTTTGCATTAAAAGAAGTCAGCTGAATACATTTGCGCATCTGACCTCCCTAGAGAGGCTTTTTATGCTGGAGGGACTGTATATCCGTTCTAGCCTGGTGCAAGTGGCCAAGGATCAGTCCAGCTGGCTATTTTGCTTAGTGTGCTGCAGCTGCAGCCACATTCTGGATAAGCAGTGGCAGATAATAATGACATAATGATATGTTACAACTGTTATTGCTCATTATAAACTCTTGCAATTACATACTGAGATTAATTTATATACTGAGATCAAATATCAGGACAACAAATCAGCCAACTACTGTCATCTGTTTTTATGGCACACATTAACTTCCAAAGCTCAAAAGATGAATGACAACAGGCATTTGTTGTATAACTTCGGCGTAGTATCATTTGATTTTATGCATTTTGGCTTTTACGCTCAAGTCAATAACAGCCGAGTTAATGAACCGACAAAAACAAATGCGTGGAGTAAAACATCTGCAGCTATAGCACCACAACAAAGCTATTAGTTGTGCATTTGTGGTCAATCCAGACCCGCATGCCTTCCCAGATTTAAGTGACTTTCATTGATCTGTTATGTAAAAAAAGCAGCAGTCATCTATCTCTCTCTCAGACGCACACACATATCCTATCCACACAGGCTGATCAACTCTAGGCAATATGACTTTGAAACACCAGGGGGCAGCATAGATCCACTACAGAGGTTTGAAAGAAGAGCGGGAGGAAAAGAGGTGACGAATGAGGGGTAGAAGGCAAGGGACAGAAAGAGAACAACAACAAATGAAACTAGAATCAGATCCAGCATGTAAGGCTGCAGTTTAGACTAGATATAAATGTAGTGACAACTCTCAAATTCAAAGAATCTAATATGTGGGGACCAAGGATTAGTGTCACCAATTCAATATCTCATCAAATGTGCGATCACGTCACAGCCTCCTATTCTGTGTCAGTTATGATGCTGAATTACGGCCTGACGAGAGCTCTTGTGGAACATTATGACGACAAGTTGACCTTTTTCATACAAAATGTCATCACTTCATTACTTGATATTATTAGACATTGGTGTGAAATCTTGTAATAAGTGAATGTATTCGCATTATAGTCAAAAAAATGCTCTGTAAGATCACACTGAACTTGACCTTTGACCACCAAAGTTTAACTGATTCTTCCTCAAGACTAAGTGACCATTTAAAAATCAAAGAACAAGAAAAAATGATGATTAGATGGTGAAAGATCTATTTGTTGTGAATGTTCTAAAATCTGACTCAAAAAATCCTGATGAAATGCCTGAATGTGTGAAAATGAAACATCCATTTATGTGTGTGACATTTGAAAACGGATGTGTCTGCATCTTTGTCTTAATAAGAGATGTGCAAAGTACCAACACTCAAAGAAGCCTCAAGAAGAACTACAATAAATGCACACGGAATAAATTCAGCTCAAAACCAAGAGGCACAGTGAAAAGTGATACAGAATAACCAGCGATCCCGACTAGTTCATTAAGCAAATTTAATTAAGATAATTATAGTGCTAATTAGAAAATATTTTTGGTCTAATTAGAAAATATTTTTTGTCATAGCACCTTTCACAGTATGTTTCATTAATAAAATGTTCATTTAGGATTACTCTAAATTAAAAGCTGGATTCATTTTACCACTGAACTCCACAACAAGCTGCAAAAATAGAACAACAGGTACTTTAGAGTTTAGTTTAAGACCTGGTTCCTGGAACTCTCATTTAAGCTGTTTTTGGATTCAAAAGGAGGAAAATATCTGACTTATTACTAGCTAAATGCTGTACTGTGTTCACCAGCTTGTCTCTGAATATGTCCATCAAACGCTTATGGAAAGCTTTATGACTGAAAAAAGGGTCTGCTGCAGCAAAAAAAGATAACATACTGAAGAGCTGCAATTTGGCACCCCTCTGTTGGATCATAACCACTAGCCGCCCCTTTCATATTGAAATCACTCAATAATTCACTGTTCATATGAAAAAACAATGACTCCTGTGGCTTTAGGCATATAATAGCTATGATGTGATTTCCAATAACAGGTATTGAGTTGGAGGGGTTTAAATATTGACTATAAGACAATTCTCATACAGACACACACAGGTCACACAACTGCTTATACAGAAGGTCTATATGAAAAATCTGTGTATCTATGTATTTTGACAGTTCAATACTGGTTTAAGCATTGGCGGCACTTTGTGTTACTTTGCTGCTTATGTATGGCAGTGGTTTGTGGTGTTCATGTTGCACTTGTGTTAGTATCTGTCTTATTGATGTGGAAACACTGTGGTTATTTCTTCAATTCCACAGTTGGATATTGCTTCAAAAGTATTCCCTCAACGATACACACAAATACAGAAATATTACTGAGGTGGAAAGACAAGTGAAGAAGCGATTGTACATTCAGCAATAAAACACCCATCAAATATTTATTTATTCTCTAGTAAAGGCAGAAAACTAATATTAAAGCTTCCTTTGCTCATATTGTGCGAGTGTGAATGAGAGGGGAACAATAATAGTACAAAAAATGAAGAACGTGAATGGACAAAATTCATTCAGCTGATTTTAAACAGACAAGAAAAATGTTCAATAAAAGAGTCAACAATTAAGCACAGATGCATTTACAGTATTTCCCACCACAGCCTGTGTATAGTATAGTATTTTCAGGTTGGAGCCAGAACCAGAACTTCAAACCTTGTGGCTCAGAGTTAGGGCAGTCACATGCATAAGAATTTGGACGTGACTGAAGTGCAGATTTTAAGCTTAATTCAGGTGGTTTAACTGTTTAGATATTACTGCAGTTTTCATATATAGTCCCTCACTTTCAGAGGCATAAAATTAAACTTGCAAATATAATTGGAAAAAAATCCTTTGGAGCCAATGATTGCCTGAAGTCTAGAATCCATGGACATCACTAAATGCTGCGTTTCCTCCCTGCAAAGTCTCCTACTACATACACAGCCTTCAATTAATGCATGCTTGAAAGTCATTGAGGAATATCTCATTTCTTTGCCTTGAGCTTTTGAGTTGCTTTTGCAGTGTACTTTAGGTCATTATTAGCTTATGCTATCATCAATACACATGAATGCCCAGGTTCCACTTGCAGCCATGCATGCCTATGCAACAACACTGCCTACACCACATTTGACAGATGATGTGGTATTCTTCAGCTCATAGCCCATCATTCTAGTGCAAATTGACTTTCATGCCTCTCAAAAAGGTGGACTATGTACCCTGTACAAATACTTATAGACTTGGCTGTACATGATTATCATTGTGCTAGGTAAAGATCAAGGTATGATACTACATATATACATATATACATGATAATACATATTATGTATTTGAATTTCACATAAAGATAACCACAGACAACATAAAGAAACACCAAGTGAAAAAAAAAACGCAAAATGAAAACAAGCCATAATAATTATGAGCTAAAAACTGAATAAAAAACAAGCCAATCGAGTGTGAAATTGTCTGAGTATGTAAATGTATTCCATACTCCAGTGATAAGTGGCAACAAAAAAAAACAGTTGTTACAATACGAGTGAATGCAACTCAATCCCAAGTGAAGGACCTGCCTGGCCTGCCTCATCAAGGGGCTTCTCTCTCCCTCCCCTCATGCTCCACCTCTCTTTCTCTGAGTCTCTCCATCTCTCTCTACACCAGCAAACTGAAAGAGTGAATTTAGCTAAAGGGCATATCATGACTGGTGGGAAAAATGTATTTATGAGTCAAGCTAACGCTTTGAAATGGAAGTCTATAGGAGCCACCACATAGCACCAACTTGTTTCTGACAGAATGCATTCAAAACACCTTCAGCTGTGACTGTGAAAGGGAGGTAAAACATCACAGAAATGAAGGACATTGATCCCTGCAAATATGAATAGTACTGCCTGCTTGTATGCATTTCCTTATGTTTTTCCTATGAGCTGCGAATAGATCTTGCACTAGCACCCTTTCATTGGACTAACCCCACACCACCTCCAAAAAACAGTTCACCTTGAGGCTTTTATCCCTGTCAGAGAGCGCAAGTGATAAAATAGTGCTGAATTCCAGCAGAGGGAACTTCAAAGTCAAGATGTGCCTTGAGCGTCGCTAGTTACGTAACATACACTTCAGTAAAGGGTTTATAATATGATTGCAGGGCAACAGAACAAGGATTGGGGTCAGAGTAGAAGCAAACACCAAAACAATGAAAAGACAACCCCAAGGACACATGCAAACACATGGATGCACAAAAACAGTGACTTAACGACACCTCCACATGCCTCACATATTTTTTGCCTTTCACTAGCCTTTACAAACCAAAGGTGCATACACATAATGCTCCAAAAAGTACATGCCGTAATAAATGCATGTACATTTTTTCTGCACAATGTGGCAGCAGGTCTTAAAGGGAGGCAGCAACATAAACTTGACAGTAAGGAAGGATAAGTGTGTAAGGAAACTTGCTCTTTATGCCAGGTGCGGACCAGATGGCACATGACGCGTTTCTGTAAATCAAAATCCAACAAGTTATTAACTCTCAAGTTTCAGCGTGACTTATGGCTGTTCGCAGCCAGTTTCAATTAGAAGTGTGTCTAAAAGCCTCCAGTGATGTTGAGTTCTGGGCTTTACATTTGTCATTTGAGGTGAAGATGCAGTAGTTTTGAGGAGTGTTCACAGCAGAGCAGATGGGCTGAGTTTTTCTCTGCCGGATGAGCAACAGCATGGCAGTGGGAGGATGCTTCTAACTCGCTCTCACTTCTGTTTAATCTCTTATTTTCTCAATCTGTTGCTGCATGTTTTCCTATCTCTATCAGTCTATATGCTGCAGTGCAAGGGAGGAGTTTTAACCACATGAAAGCAGAAGGTACTGCATGACTACAAATGCCTTCTCTGACTTGCTCTTGCATAGAAACACCATTTTTTTTTCTCGAGTATCTTGAGTAAAGATATCAACAAGTGAATAGTTAACAGCTTTTATTTGCTCAGGCATAGCTACAATTGCCATAATTAGTCATACTGGTGCATAATTTAAACTCTGCTAGATTTCTTTGTGTAATTGTGACATGTGATGTGTTGAGAGCCAGATGGCCATATCTGAAGCAAAACGCTAGATTCACAGGCCTGTTTTTTTCTAACAGTGGTGCGAAAGGTAATCAGCTCTTTTACATAATGAAATAACTAATCGTGAAAAGAGAGTGCAGTCATACACTATGGTAGATGGCTATTTGAATATTATAGCACAAGTGTCAAGTTCTTCTTTGGCCCCTCTCCACTAAGTTTAATTAAAAAAAATCTTTCAGATATTTGTGACTGAGAAGGAGAAAAGGAAAGAGTTAAAATCCCTTTCTGGACTAATGTGTGTTCAAATGAGATGACAAACTGCTGTCTAAAGACTTAGCAAAAAAACAACATTTATAACAGTGTAGGGAACTGTGTGTTAGTCATGCAAATGACTCAGACATGCATGTTTGTGCTTGTGAGACTGAAGGGACGAAAATAGGACTAAATTACATTCAACTGTAAAAGTATTTTTTGGAAATTAAATTGATCATATAGGGCGAGTGAAAAATTTGCTTTCCTATTCATTTCCTTAATGTAGAACATAAATTTTCATTTGTACTATGTATTACTCTACAACTTGGCATCACGGTTGATTCAGATACAAGCCACCATCATGAGATTAAAATGCACTTGGAGATCTATTAATTGATCCAGTAACTGAAGGCAATATTTTAAATTCGATTTGATAAAAAATGTGTTCCCCAAGGATTCTTCAACATCCAACTTTTGAATGAGCTTTAATAAACTATGTGTTACTGGGTCAACTTCAGTGAACACCGTGTTCCCAATTAAAAGAATCTAACTCCTCTAAATTAACTTTTAAAATAACTCGGTAATGTATGACTGCAAGCTTTTATTTTCAAATGTAATAATACCTGAAGAAATGCAAAATTATCTCATCTTCTTTATTGTCATTTCTGTGAAAATATTAAACTGTAAATGAAAATAACAGTGCTGAACTTTCACCAGCACAAATCTAATAAATACTTTGAAAGCTAGAACTGCCAAAAGGTTCATTTTGACTAATTTACATTTTAAAAATCACTCAATTTATATGAAACTCCATCATCTAACATTTGACCACTTTTTTAAAAAAATGTGTTTATTTATAATGTAGTTAATTTTGGAGCACATGGGATAAAAAGGAACTGCCAACAGAGTTATATTAACCCCAACAGAAATCAATGGGAAATGCTGCGCTCAACAATGTGGCATGCTCAGTTGGCTAGCAACATGTATTGTTTACAGAGATTCGTACATGAAGGCTGCTATATAATAACCTAGAGGTAGCTAGATGTCACCAATGCTTTGGCTAATTATGACTCTGGATGTGACTAATAGAAAATATATAGTGGAGTGTAGTTAAAATAAAAAATGAATAATTATTGCATGACTGACTGAATCTCTCTGGGTATTCTGGCTTCTTCCCACAGTCCAAAGACTTACACCTAGTGGGGTTTGGTTACTGGTGATTCTAAACTGGCTGTAGGTGTGAAGTTGAGCATGAATGGTTGTCTGTCTATCTGTGTTGACCCTGTGACAGGCTGGCACTCTGTCCAGGGCGTACCCCACCTCCACCCACCCTATGGTAGTAGGGACAGTCAACCACAATTCTTAATTGGATAAGTGGAAGAAAATGGGTAGAAAGATGAATGGGTCGGGTAGGTGAGGGAGTGTGTGACTGGAAACATAAAGAAGCAAGCAGGTTGCTGGCTATGTAGAGAAGCCAAACAGAGCACAGCGCAGAGAGTGGAGAACTAATCTGAGCAAATAAAGAGTGAAATGTGGTGCAGAGCAGCCAAATTGGATTGGTTTTGGAGTTGAACGTCAATGCTGAGGAAGGCTGCACACTAGGATGGGTAGTATTGTAGATTGAAAAAGGCTCTCGGATAACATAATAAACACTCACTGATCGACTTTTACAGCAATTAATTTATTTAAATGCATTTCTTATTTTATTGTGGCCAACTGTGTGGTGTATAGTAAGTTACAGGCAATGACCTGCTTCACTTTCAACAGTATACTCTCACTGGTAATTTGTCTAAAGGTTTTATCATGGATCCTTCTCTGTTTGCATCACCAGTAGTTATTATATCAGTAATTCCTTGAAGTTGCTAAATATTATTCACTTTCTATGGACTCTCTAGTTATTGTTGTTTGTTGTTCCTTTGTGGATTCTTAAACATATTTCAACTTTATGATCTGTAATGAAATAATATGAAATCACACAAACTCTTTGTAAATCAAATAAAACCCCCAAAAGTTCTTGTTTGAAGTACTTATTTCGTAAAGTCATAGTTACAGCTAGAAGACTGGTACTGTTGCAGTGATTCTAGGGGTTTAGAATGTTGGTAGTTGTAGTGTTAAGAAACAAATAAACCTGCATTAGTAGCTTTTGACTTCTCTATTGTGAATTTCACTTTTGATATTAGTATGAATACATGCCTTGACAGTTCAGTGTGGTAAACAGCTCTAATCCAATTCAAAGTTCCTACAAAGTTCATCCAGCCTGCTCTCAGTTTACTTTCAACAAAACTTTCAAGGTTGTTAACTTCAGGGAGTATAAAGCAAAAAAGAAAAAGAAAAAAAGAAACCCTCTTCTGACACTGACAACACTCCATCTCCGTTAATGAAATCACTGAGTCTTGTCCAAGTGTGTGCTGTACTTGGAGAGAGGCCATGAACATCACTTTTGTCTGCGTCGCTCTGACTCTTCTCCATTTTTTTCAGTTACCTCAGCTCTCCGTCATCCCTAGCTCTATTCTTCATCACACTGAGTGTGCCAGAGCCGTGTGCTTTAACTTAATGGGAACTTTTGAAGCTGTAGTTTTTAGTGTAATTGTACTGGATTAGATGATTTAGATGCATTTTGGTGCACATTTTTCATTTGATGATTCTCTGTATAGCATTTCCTCACATACGAGCACAAATTATTTTTTGACTGCTTGGGGAGGTGTCTGAGTATGAAGCGGGGGCAGCAGTGATCATTTTATCTTCATTTTTTGGAATTTTTGTAAGCCAGCCTTATTAATAAAAATTAAATTAAATTAACTGCCCAGTCTTAAAATGAAAGTGGCTTTCTCAGAGCTTTTCATAAGAGCTGTAGGCTAAAATAAGGCAGGGTGGATAGACTGAACAATAGCAGTACAGTTTTCAGCAGGAAGACCAAAATAGTGTACTAAAAGCTATGAGCTGAGGGCAGCTGTACAGTCAGGGGATAATTCAGCACTGGTTTGTCACTACTTTTAGTCAACATAGGACAAAGCAACCTTTGCTTTCAAAAGACATATTTTGACCAGTTTTTGCCTAAAAGGTCTGTATGGAGCCACAAAAGATATTTGGACCTTAAAGTGAAGGCAATAAAGCCTAGTCTCCTTTCCACATTACTAACAAGCACAAATAAAATCCTTTACAACATGTAAACATTCTACAATAGTATTATTTGATATTTAACTGGTATTTATCTAATATTTAACTTTCTAGTTTCCCTATATTAATACCACATTTTTGTTGGATTTATTATGTTACAGGACAAAAACAATGAATATGTAGGCCTACAAAAATAGCCTGCTTTGATAATAAATAAAGCACATACAGTATCTCACAAAAGTGAGTACACCCCTCACATTTATTTAAATATTTTGTTATATATCTTTTCATGGGAGAACAGTGAAGACATGACACATTGATATAATGTAAAGTAGTCAGTGTACAAGTCAGTGTACAGCTTGTACAACAGTGTAAATTTGCTGTCACCGTGCCTATTATGTGACTTTTGGGATTAATACATCTAAATAACTGAACTAAACAAAGCAGTTCTTATCATCCTTAATGTGGATATCTTAAACTGAAATATCAACCTTTAAGTTATGGATGAATTTTGTTGCAGCTATTTTTTGGCTTGCCAGGAGATCTTTATGTATTTTTACAGTCTGTAATTTGCCAGAAGCACCGCGTACTGGAAATCCAATCCAATCCAAAAGAGACAGTATGAACAGTGTGACAGGTAAAGACTCGCCTACAAAGATATAACTTAGCAGATACTGAAGGAGAGATGAGTAGATCTCTCTAAGTATTTCTCTTGGCATAAACATCAACATCAACTGAAATGAGCTGATACTGTCAGACAGCAAGGAGTAAGTTCATTTCAACAAGCTTAAAATAACAATAAAAGGATATGTGTGGAATGTATGCATCTACATTCTATTATTAAAATAAAATGTGAAATAACAAACATACATTTTTTTAAACTTTAAAAATTTTTCACCATCACATTCAAAAGTATGTACTTATTCTTATCTACATTTAATGAGTCTTTATTAATGTTACACAGCTTCAGCCTTTTGTTTCCCTTCTTCTCACCTTTCGACTTTCAAGATAACTTTCATAACTTTTCCTTCTCTTACACTTTTTCTCTTTCCCTCCTCTTCCCTCCCTCCTGCTGGATGTATTCACTAATGGCATGCCAGCATGATCGTCCTTGGGAGACGAGCCTTTTATTCCAGTAAGCCTTTTTCATTTCATTAGGCCTGGATTTATAGTGGTGCACACTTACGCTCACACTCTCGCACACACGCACAGAGGGTATATTTATAGAAGGCGATGGCACCATAAAAGCGTCCATCGGTTTCCAGGGGGAAGCCTAATGTCTGTGACACCACTTTTATTTATGCAGACAGGAGCTGTAGGGAAGACTATCAATGAGACACACACACACACACACACACACACACACACACACACACACACACACAATATCTAATGACATGTGTGTATGGAATAGATACATCTGGAAACAGTCACATTTAAAAAATTAAAAATCATACATATGTGTATATAAAATATATAACTTATATTTAAGGTATAGACAAACAGGTATTCAATGAAAATCAGATATTCCACATGTGTGCACCCCCGTCTCTGCTGCACATCTGGGTCTTCCTGCATATGTGACCTTGTAGCGTTACCCCCATTAGTTCAGTAGGGTCCATTAGCACTAATTGAATTAAGGTAAGCTCCAGGATCACTAAGACAGAATCTAAATGAACTGTCTATGCAGTGTAGCTTTATTCTGTTTCTCTTTCTCTCTCTTTCTCTTTCTTTCTTTCTCTCTCTCTCTCTCACACACACACACACACACACACACACACACACACACACACACACACACTGCCTTCAAAATACAATTTTTCTTTATCCTGAAGCACACACGACTGCAGTGCAAAGTGTCACTTAGCTACCAGGTTCACCAGATTTCAACATGAATCCTCATATCTTTTACAAGTTACATGTAGCATTAGGCCATATTTTTCATGCTGAAATATTCAGATTTAAGCATCAGCGGTAATCAAGTTTTAAAAATCTATTAATCTTCTCAGTGGAGACGGATATACTACATGCTATAAGGCAATAAGAATCAGTCATTGACAATAGGACGATTTAATCCATTTAACTCTATGTTGCTCTATGTTTACTACACCACTCGTCAGCAGTGAAGCAGGTACTTTCAGCTACATCAGCATTTAGTAGGGTTTTAGTGTGTGCGCCACCATGTTTTATGTGTTCGCCTCTTTCTTTCATTCTTTAGTTTGTGAAATAAAACGAACAAAAGCTGCAACAGAAAGAAACAGAAAGACTCCTTTGCCTCTTGCTATATTACATCACTTTTACTGATTGTTGGGAAGCTTTTATTGTACCCCTGTTAACATAACTGTTTCTTTCAACTCATTTGCTGTTATCTTCACATTACCAGTGTCTCATTAGCTCCATTTTTAATGTACGAGGTTGTGCACTCACAGAAAAACATGGAACAAGACACTAGGCCATGACAGTAGCATGCTATGCAGTAATGACTGTCACATCGCGCTGCAATTAAACACATGTAAATAAACTGGGGGAATAATATAAATGCACTTTTTGTCTTTCCTTTTGTCTATTCTGGTCCCACAGTAATTTATCATCTTAATAATAAATACCAATTCAGTAAATTTACAAACTGTATTTGAATGCAACATTCTAGCAAAGCAATCCTGAAGTTAAGTCTCGAGGTGCCTTGACGTAAATGCAGCTTATTAATTTCAAGCTATAATTATTGGACTGAAATAAGGTAGTTCAGTGGATCTCTAGCATGCTGCTCATTAATTGCACAACCCTATACTATTTATCACCTGGATGGAAACAATATAACACTTTTCTGGCTTGCGTCAGCTTCAAGAAGTCTTGGTGACACTTTCATTTTCTCCAGTCTTGGGTAAAACAAAATTACCAAACAAATTTTTTATAAAACAAAATTTGGCCTGAAAATGTTATACCAGTAATGAAAAGGCAACTGATTATATTACAACTTCATTCATTCCACAGTTCCCTTATCATGGGACAAATGACACAAAATGGTACTAGTCTTACCTTTTTCTTGTCCAGTTCAGCTTCTACAGTCTAGTTAATGACTGCCTAAAGGGCAATTCCTAATCATCAGCAGTCTCATAGATATTCTTTTGGCGAGAAACTGCAATCAAAACCCTCTGACATCAAACACAACGCTGCTCTAATCTAAACCTGACATTCCAGGGCTCGCAAAATTGCTAGCCCGACGTCCCGGGGCTAGCGATTTTTCCAGTCGGGCTACCAAAATCTAACTCAGCCCTGCCCGTCGGGCTATCATAGGAAGGAAAATATATGTCTATGCTTTTGCATTCTTTCGCCAATGTAGTTGAGTAATTATGTCATTGGCATCGATGAGCCACTGTCAATATGTGACATATTGAAATCGCGTTTGAATTTGCGCTTGTTTTTTGCTTTCACTTTCATTTTGCAATTGCGCGAACGGTGTGCAGAGAGCAGCAGCACTGATTGGTGAGTGACGATTAATTGCGCACCAATTCCTCTGACATCGTCTTATCACTCATTAGCTTACTATTCAAACGCGACAAGTGAAATCTCTCGCAGCAAGCTTAAACATGTGAGAGGTTGAGTGCGCAAAGAATCGCTGACCGTTATGTAAGTACGTGTGTAAAAGCAGCAGGATTTACGCTGGTATTTTAGTTCTGCTCAGCCAAATAAGACAGGTCAGGGTGAAGAAGGGACAGCCAAAGAAAAGCCTACCACAAAACGGAAAAGTTATGACAAATCAGACTATGAGGCCAAAAGAAAGCGCAGCTTTTTTGGTTTCATGGACAAAAGAATTTCTGTGGCTGGAATATGACAAGCTAAATAACATGATGTTCTGCCAGGCGTGTTGTGAGTTTCATTTGATTTCTGAGTCGACAAGCGCCTTTGTTACTGGGACCAGTAATTTTAAGAAAGACCCCATCAGAACCCATGAGAAATGCAAGAAATGCATTATTGCCCAGTCTGCAGTATCTTTCCCAGAACAAACAGCAATTGCAAAAAAACATACTAAAAATAAATCAAGCACAACAAGAACTCCTGAAAAAGCTGTTTAGAACAGCGTGCTATATTGCAAAGAGTGAACTACCATTGGCAAAATTTAGCAGTCTTTGCAAACTTCAAAAAGCAAATGGCCTAGATCTTGGTTCCACTTGCCTCTTACCTGTGACTTCATTGGAAATTTCAGATTCAGGATCTGACACAGACTGATTCATGTTCTACACAGTTCTTACAAGAAATTCTTCATAGAAATTTCTGTTCAATTTGAACCAAGTATTTGAGTTGATGGTTGTAATTTTTATACAGTTGTTGTGATTTGCATTTTAACAATTTTTTTGATGAATTTTTGTTTCTGTTGCAATATTATACTTTAATGTATAATATTGTAACGGAAACAAAACATAAAAAAATTGATTTCTTTTTTATTCGGGCTACTTAAATTTATTTTGGGCTACCAAAAACTGAAGAATGCCTGCCCGAAGGGCTACCAGAGATTTTGAAATTTTGCGAGCCTTGCATCCAGCCGCAGTGCCATCGTTAGTGTGATGGTAACTCTCTTCTTTGTTATTATGTCTCCACTGAGGCATGTGACGTCGTCAGGTCAAACTAAAATGACCCAATTTTCTTCTTTATCAAGCTTACTGTTATTTTCAAAAAGTAGTCATTACATAACTTAACTAGGAGAGACTGAGCTTTTTTACAATTAAAATATCCCTTAAATCAGGAGTGGGGAACTCCAGGCCTCAAGGGCCGGTGTCCTGCAGGTTTTAGATCTCACCCTGGGTCAGCACACCTGAATCAAATGATTAGTTCATTATCAGGCCTCTGGAGAACTTCAAGACACGTTGAGGAGGTTACTTAGCCATTTAAATCAGCTGTGTTGGATCAAGGACGCATCTAAAACCTGCAGGACACCGGCCCTTGAGGCCTGGAGTTGCCCCACCCCTGCCTTATATTGACAGCATAAAAGTTACACTGCAAAACACTTTCAGGAATACTAAAAACCTCCAATGGCCTTCAGGATTTTAAGGGTCAATTGTGCCAAATTATATTCAGATCTTAATAAACTGCATACTGTGTGAAATTCTAAAAGGAAAAAAAAACTGCAATTATATCCACCAAACACTTGAATGAACAGCTTTGCTTTAGGGGTAATCATACATGAAGCAAACGTGACCTAGATATTACACTATTTGACTTCAGGGAGTGCTAAACCAGTCCAACTGCTCAAATGCTGCTGCTTAGTTCTCAAATGGAGCTACCCTTGCTCAGCAAATTTGCCCCTATCACCATCCATGTGTACACACCACACTGGATTTTCCACTGCTTTGAAATACTTGAAAACTGTTTGCTCCCTTCGAGGCTTTCTGCAATATTTTAATGTACAGTCAGATTTATTTAGAAAATGACACATAAAACAAAATAAGCTAGAAGTTCCTAGGAGTCTGGGGGGCTATCAGTACAGCTGTATTTTGTCCAGTCAGCTAATGCAGAGAGATGAAACGGTTCTTATTAACTTGGTGGGGGTAATAAACCAGCAATTAAAATGAAGTGAAACAATTAAACCGTCAAAAACGTATTCTCTTGATGAAAACTGTTCATTTGATGACCATGCTGTACAAGGGATCATCCTCATTTATTAACAATACAGCCTTTTTTACATTTTTGAAACAATTTAAACGCAACTGTTAATCAACATCGTTGAAAACGCTGTAGAGCACAGTGTGTCATTCAGTAAACAGAAAGGGACAAGTGACACTAACCTCGATGACACGTGAATCGAAATCCTCGTAGGTTTCTGTGGACAGAGGAAAGAAAGACAAAGAAAGAAAGAAGTTTAGATAACAAAGCTTTAACATGCAAATGCATTTAAGCGCACACATCCGTACACACATACACTATAAACAGATTAACCAGGCTCTTGCGAGCGTAACAAATACCCAGAAGCCCTTGCAGCAGCGTAACGGGTCTGCACTTTTCATTGTCAGTGACCTTTGAAGGATGTTACTCTCCCAAATGCACCCTGTTCACTTCTAACCAATTAACAACAAACAAAGGAGAGCTGACTCAAAGGCTCCAAGGGGAGGACACACACACGCACACACACCCCCACCACAGCTGGTATATTGACCCAACATCTGTAGGAGACCAAAGCTGATCAGAGAGAAGTAATCTATTTCCAGCTCCCTTCACATCACATTCACCAGACCCCGAGTGTATCCTTGGAACTGCGAGAACAACAACGTCAGGACAGCGCGTGAAAGAAGGTGTTCGCGCATGCAGGGGGGAAGGTGTGTATGTCAAGGTGTGAGAGGGCTTGTTAGCACAGAGGCAAGTGGAAAGGGAAGAGAGATATAAAACTAAGGAGGATGTGAACCAAGCAGAGTCTTGTTCCCTCATCCTTTGTGGTTTGAGGTAAACAAGCTCAACTCCAGCAAAGACTAATGTTTAAAGATATAATGAGGCTGGGAACAGGAGGCTAGCTGCTTCATCAGTGAATCAGCTGGAATTAGCCAACAGTGTTCCTCAGAGTTTCGGATGAAGAGTTGACTAGGCAGGAGCCCAACACTACGGGCTTCAGAGCAAAGCTCTCTATATGCACCGGCATTTGGCCGAACAGCTGGTTACATTATCATATTACGTTTTTACTCTAAAAATAGTTTTTGATCATTGGACTCTGATGCATGACACATGTACATCGTATGGCCACTGAAAGAGATTCATTTTCCAATGATTTTGGATTTTTTGTTAATCACACGTGAAGCAAATAAAATCAGATGATCACAGACACAGGATAAGATACAAACTTAAGACATTCATACAAAAGATATATATGTATTTGTTTTCCCACCTTTCATCAGCGGTTTACTTTTTGAATTATCCTGTCACTGAGTTCTTTGGTTTAAAAATCTCCACAAAATTAGTTTATTTCTATTAAATAAGAGTGCATTTATGTTTCTAGCAAGAATACATCAACAGTCACTGTGGAATATGTTGACCAAACTTAGCGTGAACGATTTTAAATTACCTTTCATAAGTTTTAATTGATCATTAGTTGTCAATAATTAAAGTCTTATGGGCTCCACTGTAAAAGGGGTTGGAGATGGATTTTAAACCCACTAAATGATCAGAAAAAGCAAATTTGTTTCAAGAACAATCACAATAGGATGTTTTAAAGCTATCAGCAATTCATGACACTCATTATGCGATTTCTTTCTAGTAGGATAACTTCGAAGTCAGTACCAAGTCTACATAAAAATAATGTAAACGTGACAATAATCACTTTTCCTTTAGTTCAAAAAGCACCAGAGAGGCAACTGATTCGGGAGATATTGTGCAACAACAAAAACAACAGAATCCTAGGCAAAAATGTGTCAGGAGACTGACCTCTGGATCTGTAAAAAGAATTAAAAATAACAAGTTTCATATACAAACTTTATACCAAGAAAATGTGATGAAAATACTGGTGCTTGTGTTAGCATTCAGAACAAGCTACATACAGTTACAGTCTGTTACATTTTGCTTCACGGAGACTTTATCCTTGTCCTAACCAATTATGAAGACCTATCATTGCTGTCATGGTCCACATGACTGTGATTTGTAGTCACATTTCTGGGAAGTGGCACATCAGGTTACAGGTTACAGCTGTGGTGTGCTGTAAATTGAGTTTTAAGGCTGTGGTTATAAGACATTCCATTCAAGGTGTGATGGACCAACAGCCCTGCATGGTTCATTGCAAAGTAACAGTGTGGTCATTTGGGTTTCTTGTACAGGAACAGGGGGGGAAAAGGCAAACAGCGTGGGAGGAACGAGAGAAACCGAGAGGGTGATGGAAAAGGAAATGGAAGAGAGAAAATAATGAATTGAGAAATGACTGGAAGAGATGAGGAATGGGAATAGGAAAAGAAATCTGGGGTAAAAAGACAAAGAGTGAACAGGAAAGCCACAGAGAGAGCAAAAAAGAGAGGGATGTCTTTCTAAATTAGGAAATTGTCCCATTTGAAACTTTTGTCAAATTCTCATTTTCATCTCTAGCAGTGAGCCCCCATGCTGACCTCCTTCTGCTCTCTCTCTCTATCGCACACATACACACCCAGCATGCCTCTTATTAGTGTGAATGCTTGTAAAAGCATTCACAGTATTGTTCTTCTAATCTTTATTAGTGTGAATGCTTGTAAAAGCATTCACAGTATTGTTCTTCTAATCTTTATTAGTGTGAATGCTTGTAAAAGCAGCTGTGAATGCTTGTAAAAGCATTCACAGTATTGTTCTTCTAATCTTTATTAGTGTGAGTGCTTGTAAAAGCATTCACAGTATTGTTGTTGTAATCTTTATTGTGTGGATGCTTTAAGGCATCCACACTATTGAGTTCCTGTTTCTCTTTATTCTTTATACTTTATTGTGTGGATGCTTTAAGGCATCCACACTATTGAGTTCCTGTTTCTCTTTATTGTGTGGATGCTTTAAGGCATCCACACTATTGAGTTCCTGTTTCTCTTTATTCTTTATACTTTATACTTTATTGTGTGGATGCTTTAAGGCATCCACACTATTGAGTTCCTGTTTCTCTTTATTCTTTATACTTTATACTTTATTATTCTTCTAGTTGCTCCGTATTTCGCCGATTAACTACTTCCACAATTTTTGTCCGATTTTCACCATTCAAATTTTAAACTATTCTGCTATTTCTGCTAATGACTGCTATGACTTTTGGTATTTTCTGCTATTATACTTTTTAAAATATTAAGCTTTTTTCCTTTAATTTGTCCCATTGAAATGAATGGGAAATTTCTGCAATTCTGCTAAAACTTGCTCGTTTTTGAAACTTAACTACTTCCTCATACTTTCACATAGAAACTCCATTTAAACTTTAAAATGTTCACAAATGATTGGGCTATTCATGTATGATTCAGCTTTTTCATATCTGTTACCGTTTTCATCTTATCCCTCTTCAAGTTTTGAGTTTCATCTTTTTGATTTTTCACAAAATACATGCGTTGTTATGGTTGCTATGCATTTGGCTTCCAGTGTGCCACTCTAGGTTTCGCCGTCTTCTCTTCATGCCCGAACAACTGTTTGCTACTTGCTCAATTTTCACTCAACTTCCACAAATTATACATCAAAACGTAGGTATTTTTGCTGGCTTTCAGAAAATGTCACTATCATTGTTGTGGAATTTATAGAATTTTGGCAAATCTCCTCAGACCAACACAAAGTCTCAAAACTCTCCATAGAAAGTCAATGGAGAGTTTGTTCAAAATCACCGCTTGATTTCTGTAATGAGAGGTATATTCAAATCGTCATATCTCCTTAACGAAGCGAAGTTCAAACATGAGGCTTGTCCCCGTATATCTTCAGACAATCCTGACGCTCACAATTCAAGAATTTTTTTCTCACCTATTACCGTTCTGAGATGAGTTGGACTTGTTTGAGGGTCGGAAATTCGTCCTTCGCTCAGATTTCTTCAGATTTCAAACTCTGGAAATGAACCACTTTTTTCTCTCGTCATATCTTTTTGACGGTTTTCCACAGAGACCTGAAAATTTCCATGACTGTTCACCAAAGCCTGCTGTCTCTTACGGTGAAAGAATGATATCGATACTCCAAATAGATTTAGAGTTAGAAAGCGTTGTTTGAGGGCAGGTCAAGGCAGTTTTTGCTTCGCCTCTACTCAGTTATGGTGCATTACAACTCAAATATCTTTAATAATTCATATTTTAATGATAAATTGTCAACACTTGAAGATTCCCCCATCTCTTCTGAACAAAACGGTGTAAGAATGACCGTTCTAGCCCCTACGGTTAGGAAATTATGGTCATTTGTTTGAGGGGAGTCGTCACTATGAGAAATAGACTGCAAAAATCCTGTGTCTCTCTCTGTGCTGCATGCACCTGTTTTGGCGGGAAAAAGTACACAGCCTCTCTGATTGGTGGATTCAAATTCAGCAGCTCCCAGGCAGCTTGACTGAGCTAGAAACTTACTTCTCTCACCCTTTTTTCAGCTGTCCATTTTGCTTTTCCAATTTTTCTGTTTAAGTTATTACTATTGTGCTAAATCATACTATTTCTGCTATTTTATAAGATTTGTGCCAAATATAGTATTTCTGATTAATTATAATTTTTCTACCAAATCATAGTACAGTATTTCTGCTTTTTATAGGATTTGTGCTTAATATAGTATTTCTGCTAAATTATAGTATTTCTGCTTTTTATACTATTTGTGCTAAAACATAGTATTTCTACTAAATGTAGTATTTATGCTTAATCATACTATTTCTATATATTTCTGCCAGGTCCCAAGGCAGCCAATCCTCTGTGAGGACTGAGACATTCAAATTTTCAAATCAGGGCCTGCACGGCTTCCCAGCCAATCATATATGTGGGCTGAGGCATTCAAATTTGCATATCGGGGCCTTCATGGCTTCTAAGCCAGCCAATCATATCTGAGGGCTGAGGAATTCAAATCCACAAATCAGGGCCTGCACGGCTTCCCAGCCAGCCAATCATATATGTGGGCTGAGGCATTCAAATTTGCATATTGGGGAATTCGTGGCTTCTAAGTCAAGAAGTCAACCATGTCATATATCTCTAAAAATTCATATTTTAATGATAAATTGTCAACACTTGAAGATTCCCCAATCTCTTCTGAACAAAACGGTGTAAGAATGACCGTTCTAGCCCCTACGGTTAGGAAATTATGGTCATTTGTTTGAGGGGAGTCGTCACTCTGAGAAATAGACTGCAAAAATCCTGTGTCTCTCTGTGCTGCGTGCACCTGTTTTGGCGGGAAATAGTGCACAGCCTCTCTGATTGGTGGATTCAAATTCAGCAGCTCCCAGGCAGCTTGACTGAGCTGGAAACTTACTTCTCTCACCCTTTTTTCAGCTGTCCATTTTGCTTTTCCAATTTTTCTGTTTAAGTTATTACTATTGTGCTAAATCATACTATTTCTGCTATTTTATAAGATTTGTGCCAAATATAGTATTTCTGATTAATTATAATTTTTCTACCAAATCATAGTACAGTATTTCTGCTTTTTATAGGATTTGTGCTTAATATAGTATTTCTGCTAAATTATAGTATTTCTGCTTTTTATACTATTTGTGCTAAAACATAGTATTTCTACTAAATGTAGTATTTATGCTTAATCATACTATTTCTATATATTTCTGCCAGGTCCCAAGGCAGCCAATCCTCTGTGAGGACTGAGACATTCAAATTTTCAAATCAGGGCCTGCACGGCTTCCCAGCCAATCATATATGTGGGCTGAGGCATTCAAATTTGCATATCGGGGCCTTCATGGCTTCTAAGCCAGCCAATCATATCTGAGGGCTGAGGAATTCAAATCCACAAATCAGGGCCTGCACGGCTTCCCAGCCAGCCAATCATATATGTGGGCTGAGGCATTCAAATTTGCATATTGGGGCCTTCGTGGCTTCTAAGCCAACAAGTCATCAATGTCATATATCTCTAAAAATTCATATTTTAATGATAAATTGTCAACACTTGAAGATTCCCCAATCTCTTCTGAACAAAACGGTGTAAGAATGACCGTTCTAGCCTCTACGGTTAGGAAATTATGGTCATTTGTTTGAAGGGAGTCGTCATTATGAGAAATAGACTGCAAAAATCCTGTGTCTCTCTGTGCTGCGTGCACCTGTTTTGGCGGGAAAAAGTGCACAGGCTCTCTGATTGGTGGATTCAAATTCAGCAGCTCCCAGCCTGCTTGACTGAAAACTTGCTTCTCTCTCCCTGTGTGTGTGTGTGTGTGTGTGTGTGTGCTACAGAGAGAGAGAGAGAGAGAGAGAGAGAGAGAGAAAGCCTTTTTATGGGATGATCTCATTGTAAGATTCAAATTCAATATATTTAGACTGGTTGACTGAATTGGATCTTGTGTGTGTGTCTCTCTGTGCATGTGTGTTTCCTTATGTGACAATTTTTTGTGATTGTGTGGCTGTTATATATTTTTTTGCTGATTTTTTTCATTTAACAAGTATATTTTAGGGACCCTCAGCATGTTCAGCATTTTTTCAGCTGTCCATTTTGCTTTTCCAATTTTTCTGTTTAAGTTATTACTATTGTGCTAAATCATACTATTTCTGCTATTTTATAAGATTTGTGCCAAATATAGTATTTCTGATTAATTATAATTTTTCTACCAAATCATAGTACAGTATTTTTGCTTTTTATAGGATTTTTATAGGATATTTATATTGCTTAATATAGTATTTCTGCTTTTTATAGGATTAGTGCTTAATATAGTATTTCTGCTAAATTATAGTATTTCTTCTTTTTATAGTATTTGTGCTAAAACATAGTATTTCTACTAAATGTAGCATTTATGCTTAATCATACTATTTCTATATATTTCTGCCAGGTCCCAAGGCAGCCAATCCTCTGTGAGGACTGAGACATTCAAATTTTCAAATCAGGCTTCCCAGCCAATCATATATGTGGGCTGAGGCATTCAAATTTGCATATTGGGGCCTTCATGGCTTCTAAGCCAGCCAATCATATCTGAGGGCTGAGGAATTCAAATCCACAAATCAGGGCCTGCACGGCTTCCCAGCCAGCCAATCATATATGTGGGCTGAGGCATTCAAATTTGCATATTGGGGAATTCGTGGCTTCTAAGTCAAGAAGTCAACCATGTCATATATCTCTAAAAATTCATATTTTAATGATAAATTGTCAACACTTGAAGATTCCCCAATCTCTTCTGAACAAAACGGTGTAAGAATGACCGTTCTAGCCCCTACGGTTAGGAAATTATGGTCATTTGTTTGAGGGGAGTCTTCACTATGAGAAATAGACTGCAAAAATCCTGTGTCTCTCTGTGCTGCGTGCACCTGTTTTGGCGGGAAAAAGTGCACAGCCTCTCTGATTGGTGGATTCAAATTTAGCAGCTCCCAGGCTGCCTGACTGAGTTAGAAACTTGCTTCTCTCTCCCTCTGTGTGTGTGAGTGAGTGAGAGTGTGTGTGTGTGTGTGTGTGTGACAGAGAGAGAGAGAGAGAAAGCCTTTTTATGGGATGATCTCATTGTAAGATTCAAATTCAATATATTTAGACTGGTTGACTGAATTGGATCTTGTATGTGTGTGTGTGTGTGTGTGTGTGTGTGTGACAGAGAGAGAGAGAGAGAGAGAGAGAAAGCCTTTTTATGGGATGATCTCATTGTAAGATTCAAATTCAATATATTTAGACTGGTTGACTGAATTGGATCTTGTGTGTGTGTGTGTGACAGAGAGAGAGAGAGAAAGCCTTTTTATTGGATGATCTCATTGTAAGATTCAAATTCAATATATTTAGACTGGTTGACTGAATTGGATCTTGTGTGTGTGTGTGTGAGAGAGAGAGAGAGAGAGAGAGAGAGAGAGAGAGAGAGAGATCTCTGTTGGCTGTTCCTTCTTGTTTTTTAAATTTATTTTTATTTCACAGGTGAACAACAATTAGTTTTGAGGGAACTTAACCATGTTCCGTTTTTTTTTTCAGCTTGTCATCTTACTTTTCCAGTATTTTCACTTAAGTTATTACTATTCTGCTCAATCATAGTATTTGTTCTAAATCATTGTTATTATGCTATATTGTAGTATTTCTGCTAAATCATAGTATTTCTACTATATTATATTTTTCTTTCTAAATAAAGCATTTCTGCTATATAATTGTATTTCTGCTATTTATAATATTTGTGCTAAAACAGAGTATTTGTGCTGAAACATAGTATTTCTGCCAAATGATAGTATTTCTGTCAAATTATAGTATTTGTGCTAAAACATAGTATTAATTTAAAATGACAATATTCATAGTTCATCACAGTGTCTCTGGTAAAACACAGTATTTCTGCTATGTTGTACTATTTTTCTAAATCATAGTGTTTCCGTAATGTTTAAGTATTTTTGGCTAAATATATTCTTTCTGTTATCTTATACTATTTCTCCTAAATTCTTGTATTTTTGAGAAGTTATCATGTTTCTGGTAAGTTACAATATTTCTGCAAAGTTCTGCTATGCTATTGTATTTCTGCCAAGTATTATATTTCCTCTAAGATATTGCAGTTCTGCTAAGTTATTCCATTTTAGCAAAGTTCCTTTGCTTCTGCAAAGTTTTTACAATTTCTGCAACTTTTCAGCTTTTTCAGCTAGTTTTTGCAGACAGCTTCAGCTTTAAAGCATCCACACTGCATTTTCGCAGGAAATGCAAATTTTTCTAGTTATTCTTCTAGTTGCTCCGTATTTCGCCGATTAACTACTTCCACAATTTTTGTCCGATTTTCACCATTCAAATTTTAAACTATTCTGCTATTTCTGCTAATGACTGCTATGACTTTTGGTATTTTCTGCTATTATACTTTTTAAAATATTAAGCTTTTTTCCTTTAATTTGTCCCATTGAAATGAATGGGAAACTTCCGCAATTCTGCTAAAACTTGCTCGTTTTTGAAACTTAACTACTTCCTCATACTGTCGCCTAGAACAACCATTCAAATTTTAAAATGTTCACAAATTATTGGGCTATTCATGTATGATTCAGCTTTTTCATATCTGTTACCGTTTTCATCTTTTCCTCTTCAAGTTTTGAGTTTCATCTTTTTGATTTTTCACAAAATACATGCGTTGTTATGGTTGCTATGCTCTTGGCTTCCAGTGTGCCACTGACGGTTTCGCAGTCTTCTCTTCATGTCCGAACAACTTCTTGCTACTTGCTCAATTTTCACTCAACTTCCACAAATTATACATCAAAACGTAGGTATTTTTGCTGGCTTTCAGAAAATATCACTATCATTGTTGTGGGATTTATAGAATTTTGGCAAATCTCCTCAGACCAACACAAGGTCTCAAAACTCTCCATAGAAAGTCAATGGAGAGTTTGTTCAAAATCACCGCTTGATTTCTGTAATGAGAGGCATATTCGAATCGTCATATCTCCTTAACGAAGCGAAGTTAAAACATGAGGCTTGTCCCCGTATATCTTCAGACACTCCTGACGCTCAAAATTCAAGAATTTTTTTCTCACCTATTACCGTTCTGAGATGAGTTGGACTTGTTTGAGGGTAGGAAATTCGTCCTTCGCTCAGATTTCTTCAGATTTCAAACTCTGGAAATGAACCACTTTTTTCTCTCGTCATATCTTTTTTTTGGATTTCCACAGAGACCTGAAAATTTCCATGACTGTTCACCAAAGCCTGCTGTCTCTTACGGTGAAAGAATGATATCGATACTCCAAATAGATTTCGAGTTACAAAGCGTTGTTTGAGGGCAGGTCAAGGCAGTTTTTGCTTCGGCTCTACTCAGTTATGGTGCATTACAACTCAAATATCTTTAATAATTCATATTTTAATGATAAATTGTCAACACTTGAAGATTCCCCCATCTCTTCTGAACAAAACGGTGTAAGAATGACCGTTCTAGCCCCTACGGTTAGGAAATTATGGTCATTTGTTTGAGGGGAGTCGTCATTATGAGAAATAGACTGCAAAAATCCTGTGTCTCTCTGTGCTGCGTGCACCTGTTTTGGCGGGAAAAAGTGCACAGGCTCTCTGATTGGTGGATTCAAATTCAGCAGCTCCCAGCCTGCTTGACTGAAAACTTGCTTCTCTCTCCCTGTGTGTGTTTGTGTGTGTTTGTGTGTGTATGTGTTTGTGTGTGTGTGTGTGCTACAGAGAGAGAGAGAGAGAGAGAGAGAAAGCCTTTTTATGGGATGATCTCATTCTAAGATTTAAATTCAATATATTTAGACTGGTTGACTGAATTGGATCTTGTGTGTGTGTGTGTGTGTGTGTGTGTGTGTGTGTGTGTGTGTGTGTGCTACAGAGAGAGAGAGAGAGAGAGAGATTAAGCCTTTTTATGGGATGATCTCATTGTAAGATTCAAATTCAATATATTTAGACTGGTTGACTGAATTGGATCTTGTGTGTGTGTCTCTCTGTGCATGTGTGTTTCCTTATGTGACAATTTTTTGTGATTGTGTGGCTGTTATATATTTTTTTGCTGATTTTTTTCATTTAGCAAGTATATTTGAGGGACCCTCAGCATGTTCAGCATTTTTTCAGCTGTCCATTTTGCTTTTCCAATTTTTCTGTTTAAGTTATTACTATTGTGCTAAATCATACTATTTCTGCTATTTTATAAGATTTGTGCCAAATATAGTATTTCTGATTAATTATAATTTTTCTACCAAATCATAGTACAGTATTTTTGCTTTTTATAGGATTTTTATAGGATATTTATATTGCTTAATATAGTATTTCTGCTTTTTATAGGATTTGTGCTTAATATAGTATTTCTTCTTTTTATAGTATTTGTGCTTAATATAGTATTTCTGCTTTTTATAGGATTTGTGCTTAATATAGTATTTCTGCTTTTTATAGGATTTGTGCTTAATATAGTATTTCTGCTAAATATAGTATTTATGCTTAATCATACTATTTCTATATATTTCTGCCAGGCAGCCAACCCTCTGTGAGGACTCAGACATTCAAATGCACATATCAGGGCCTACACGGCTTCCCAGCCAGCCAATCATATCTGAGGTCTGCCGTTTCTTCTCTCGTCATATCTCAGCGACGGATGTACAAAGAGCAATGAAAATCGCGGTCAAAGTACACCAAAGTCCGCTGATTCAGCCAGTAGAAGAATTATGCTTCTAGTCCACCGAGTTTTTGAGTTACACAACGTTTTGTAACTCCAAAAAACGGCGTTTTTTGCCTCTCACCGCCATCTAATTCTGTCTGCTCATCACCCTGTCTTTCAAGGCGCCCGCTCTCTTTCACAGTGGCGCAGTTGGTAATGACACGGGTCTGCAACCCAAACGTCGTGGGTTCGATTCCACCTTAGTCAACATGTTTTTTTCCCTACAAATTAATACACTATCACAGACCAGTAATTCATATTCATCATTTATTACAATTCTGCAAACTTTTATGATTTTACCAGGTTTTCTAATATGGACCTCACATTCTTGTTAACACTCCATGGCACAAGTACTCTTCCCTTTAGGCTCTGTGTATGTGTGTGTGTATCAATATTTTTCCCATTTTAAAGTATTACTCCTCCATAATTGTATTTCTGTTAAATCAAAGTACTTTTACTACATCTTAGTATTTCTGCTAAATCATAGTATTTCTGCTACTTTTTGGTACTTGTGCTAAATACAGTATTTCTGCTAAATCATAGTATTTCTACTATATTATAATTTTCTTTCTAAATATAGTATTTCTGCTATATAATTGTATTTCTGCTATGTTATAATATTTGTGCTAAACCAGAGTATTTTTGCTGAAACATAGTATTTCTGCCAAATGATAGCATTTCTGTCAAATTATACTATTTGTGCTAAAACATAGTATTGATTTAAAATTACAATATTCATAGTTCATCACAGTGTCTCTGGTAAATCACAGTATTTCTGCTATGTTGTACTCTTTTTCTAAATCATCGTGTTTCTGTAATGTTCAAAGTATTTTTGGCTAAATATATTATTTCTGTTATCTTATACTATTTCTCCTAAATTCTTGTATTTTTGAGAAGTTATCATGTTTCTGGTAAGTTACAATATTTCTGCTAAGTTCTGCTATGCTATTGTATTTCTGCCAAGTATTATGTTTCCGCTAAGTTATTACATTTTAGCAAACTTCTTTTGCTTCTGCAAAGTTTTTACAATTTCTGCAACTTTTCAGCTTTTTCAGCTAGTTTTTGCAGACAGCTTCAGCTTTAAAGCATCCACACTGCATTTTCGCAGGAAATGCAAATTTTTCTAGTTTATTATCTATTCCGTACGTTTTTTGTAGTCCTACTCCTTCAAAACCGTTCAACTTAGAAAAACCATTCAAACCCCGTTAGATTCCTCTTCTTTTGGACATCACTGCTTCTATTTTTCTAATTTTTAACATTTATATTTTTAATTTTATTCAACTTTTTTCAACAAAAATTTCCCATGTATTTCAATGGAGAGACCCTTCAAATCCTCATTCAACTTACTCATTTTTAAACTCCTACTACTTCCACATACGTTGACATAGAGCCACCATTCAAACTTTAAAACGAAGCCAAGACATTCAACTATTGAACTTGTATTTATCTTTTCAATATCTATTATACTTTTTCTTCAGTTCCAGTTTAAGTTTCATGATGTTTTTTCAGCCGTTTCAGAGTTTATAATGGGTGTGTATGGGACGGAATGTTGGGGCTAGAGTGAGACAGCTCAACTGCTAGAGTGAGAGGAGCAAAAAAATTAATCTTAAAATCTTTTTTAAAACTGCTGCTGTGTCCGCAGCGTTTGCTCTACAGGTATGATTTTACCCTCAAAACGTAGCCATCGCTGTCCTCTTTCATCCAATGTGTTTATTATTGTACTAGGTGTTATGGTTCTTTCGTAAATGTCACCAATGCACAGCCTCCTCCCTCCAACTCTTCCATAGACTCTAATGTTAAAATGGCTCAGAAGGTTGGTTTGAAAACCAGAAGTACAGGCTGTCTTTCCACTGTCACCACGTCCATATAATAAACTCCACAGGCATGAAAACCGAGAATTCAGTAGACTAGACATTGCTGGTGCTCACGGTGAAAGAATTTCGTCAATACGACTTGTACTTTTCATTTGGGAACGATTTGTTTCGGCCTGACTTTTCTGTTCATTTTAAGCAGCAAAAGTGAGGTGCATGTCTGTGTCCGTGTGTATGGAGCCATTGGGTGCAGTCACTATAGCAACCAGGCTCACACCTGCCTGCTTAACGAGCTCTGCCTGCCACTGTGCCAAGATTCATCTTAAACACTTCTCTTTCAACTGCTGCTGTGTCCACAGTGTTTGCTCTACAACCATCATTTTACCCTCAAAACGTCGCCATCGTTGTTCTCTTTCCAACACAATGTCTTTGAAAGCTCAGAAATGTAAACTTTTTAAACTGTGTGGATCCAAGTGGAGGGATCACATTTTAGTCATTCAGTGATTTAAAGAATATGAACTTTTAATATTCATTCAGATGTTTTCTGACTCTAAATTTTCTTTTCTCATTTCTTAGGTTTTTCTAATTTACATTTAAAACATTTTCAGCTATTTTCCAACTTCTTCTCTGTGGTTGTCAGTTTTTAGCAGTTCAGCACTTTTGTTTTCAGGTGCAAATTTCTGTATTTTTCATCTCATTCAACATTTGTAACTTAAAATTCAGCAATTAATTCATTTCAGTGCATACATTCAGATTCAAGCATTCACACTGCAGTTTCTTCAGAAAATGCACTTTCTAGTTCTTCTATTTTATTATCTATTCCGTACATTTTTTGTACTCTATCTCCGTCAAAACCGTTCAACTTAGAAAAACCATTCAAACACCGTTAGATTCCTCTTCTTTTGGACATGACTGCTTCTATTTTTCTCATTTTTAACATTTATATTTTTAAAATTATTCAACTTTTTTCACCAAAAATTTCCCATGTATTTCAATGGAGAGACCCTTCAAATTCTCATTCAACTTACTCCTCTTTAAACTGTATCTACTTCCACATACATTGACGTAGAGCCACCATTCAAACTTTAAAACGAAGACAAGACATTCAACTATTCAAGTTGTATTTATCTTTTCAATATCTATTATACTTTTTCTTCAGTTCCAGTTTAAGTTTCATGATGTTTTTTCACCCGTTTCAGAGTTTATAATGGGTGTGTATGGGACGGAATGTTGGGGCTAGAGTGAGACAGCTCAACTGCTAGAGTGAGAGGAGCGAAAAAATTAATCTTAAAATCTTTTTTAAAACTGCTGCTGTGTCCGCAGCGTTTGCTCTACAGATATGATTTTACCCTCAAAACGTAGCCATCGCTGTCCTCTTTCATCCAATGTGTTTATTATTGTACTAGGTGTTATGGTTCTTTCGTAAATGTCACCAATGCACAGCCTCCTCCCTCCAACTCTTCCATAGACTAATGTTAAAATGGCTCAGAAGGTTGGTTTGAAAATGAGAAGAGCATGGTGTCTTTACACTGTCACCACGTCCATATAATAAACTCCACAGGCATGAAAACTGAGAATTCAGTAGACTAGACATTGCTGGCGCTCACGGTGAAAGAATTTCGTCAATACGACTTGTACTTTTCATTTGGGAACGATTTGTTTTGGCCTGACTTTTCTGTTCATTTTAAGCAGCAAAAGTGAGGTGCATGTCTGTGTCCGTGTGTATGGAGCCATTGGGTGCAGTCACTATAGCAACCAGGCTCACACCTGCCTGCTTAACGAGCTCTGCCTGCCACTGTGCCAAGATTCATCTTAAACACTTCTCTTTCAACTGCTGCTGTGTCCACAGTGTTTGCTCTACAGCCATCATTTTACCCTCAAAACGTCGCCATCATTGTTCTCTTTCCAACACTGTGTCTTTCAAAGCTCAGACATTTAAACTTTTTAAACTGTGTGGATCAAAGTGGAGGGATAACATTTGAGTCATTCAGTGATTCAAAGAATATGAACTTTTAATATTCATTCAGATGTTTTGTTTTTTGTTTTTCTTAGTCTAAATTACTTTTCTCATTTCCTAGATTTTTCTCATTTACATTTAAAACATTTTAGGCTATTTTCCAACTTCTGTGTGGTCGTCAGCTTTTAGCTGTTCAGCACTTTGGTTTTCAGGCTATATTTCTGTATTTTTCATTTCATTCAACATTTTTAACTTAAATTCAGCAATTAATTCATTTCAGTGCATACATTCAGATGCAAGCATTCACACTGCAGTTTCTTCAAAAAATGCACTTTCTATTTTTATATTTTATTATCTATTCCGTACGTTTTTTTGTAGTCCTACTCCTTCAAAACCGTTCAACTTAGAAAAACCATTCAAACACCGTTAGATTCCTCTTCTTTTGGACATCACTGCTTCTATTTTTCAAATTTTTAACATTTATATTTTTAATTTTATTCAACTTTTTTCAACAAAAATTTCCCATGTATTTCAATGGAGAGACCCTTCAAATCCTCATTCAACTTACTCATTTTTAAACTCCTACTACTTCCACATACGTTGACATAGAGCCACCATTCAAACTTTAAAACGAAGCCAAGACATTCAACTATTGAACTTGTATTTATCTTTTCAATATCTATTATACTTTTTCTTCAGTTCCAGTTTAAGTTTCATGATGTTTTTTCAGCCGTTTCAGAGTTTATAATGGGTGTGTATGGGACGGAATGTTGGGGCTAGAGTGAGACAGCTCAACTGCTGGAGTGAGAGGAGCAAAAAAATTAATCTTAAAATCTTTTTTAAAACTGCTGCTGTGTCCACAGCGTTTGCTCTACAGCCATCATTTTACCCTCAAAACGTAGCCATCGCTGTCCTCTTTCATCCAATGTGTTTACTATTGTACTATGTGTTATGGTTCTTTCATAAATGTCACCAATGCACAGCCTCCTCCCTCCAACTCTTCCATAGACTCTAATGTTAAAATGGCTCAGAAGGTTGGTTTGAAAACCAGAAGTACAGGCTGTCTTTACACTGTCACCACGTCCATATAATAAACTCCACAGGCATGAAAACTGAGAATTTGGTAGACTGGACATTGCTGGCGCTCACGGTGAAAGAATTTCGTCAATACGACTTGTACTTTTCATTTGGGAACGATTTGTTTCAGCCTGACTTTTCTGTTCATTTTAAGCAGCAAAAGTGAGGCGCATGTCTGTGTCCGTGTGTATGGAGCCATTGGGTGCAGTCACTATAGCAACCAGGCTCACACCTGCCTGCTTAACGAGCTCTGCCTGCCACTGTGCCAAGATTCATCTTAAACACTTCTCTTTCAACTGCTGCTGTGTCCACAGTGTTTGCTCTACAGCCATCATTTTAACCTCAAAATGTCGCCATCATTCTCTTTCCAACACTGTGTCTTTGAAAGCTCAGAGATGTAAACTTTTTAAACTGTGTGGATCCAAGTGGAGGGATCACATTTTAGTCATTCAGTGATTTAAAGAATATGAACTTTTAGTATTCATTCAGATGTTTTCTGAATTTTCTTTTCTCATTTCTTAGGTTTTTCTAATTTACAACTAAAACATTTTCAGCTTTTTTCCAACTTCTTCTTCTGTGTGAATGTCAGCTTTTAGCAGTTCAGCACTTTTGTTTTCAGGTTAAATTCGGGTTGTTTTTTTTTTTTATCTCATTCAAAATTTTCAACTCAAAATTCAGCAATTAATTCATTTCAGTGCATACATTCAGATTCAAGCATTCACACTGCAGTTTCTTCAGAAAATGCACTTTCTAGTTACACTTGTATTGCTTCATCCACCTCACCTCTCTCCATCACTATAGTCATCATTACGTCTCGCTGTGTCTTTCAGTGTATATCCAAGTGAGGTGCCCCTCTGAGACCTGCTGTGTCATGATCTAGACTCTTGTTACTCCATGAGAGTGAGGTGGAGATGTCTGCACTGTGACGGTCAGCTCAAGCTGGTTGTATTTTGTTCTGCTACTTTTCTGGATTCACTAAAGCAAATTGAAGGACACTGTTAACTAAACCAAGAAGGTCATGTTTTTGAAAGCATTTACGGCTCATTTTACTTGTAAACACAGTAGTTCGAAAGGTTCTGATAAAACTTTGTATGGGTGTAGAGCAATGAGTGGGGTCATGTTAAAAATCCATTAAAATTTAGCTTGCATCCACCACGGTCTACAACTTAATGATTTAGAGTTCAAAATTGACAAAAAGCCTTAAAACTATACCTACATAATTAACTACAGTACTGTGGGACGATTTCAAATATCATGTCATATTTGACCTCTGACCTCTCCTTTGCTGTCAACAGATTGACCTGAGAGTCAAAGTGATAAATAGCTCTATATAGCATTATTAAGATGACAAAAGGTTTTCCGGTTGAAATACTTTTTGAGTATAGTTGATTAATTTTAACAGTGTAACGGTATAACAGCAAGACTTTGTGAGCATTTAGGTATGATTTACCTCCATTGGGTCCAGGGTCAGGCGGCCCCAGGCTGATTCCCCCCCAGGAGTTTCCTGTCCAACCTCTCTCCCTCTTCACCTTCATCTTCCTCCTTCTCTCCCACTCGTCCCTCTGACGCACTGCAGAAAAACACAACAGACAAATTTTTGCACAGGTCACAGCTGACTACAAGGAGCACAACACGATAAACATCAAAGGTGCTATCTGTCAATGTCAAATTAACTGTGTAATTACTATTAACAAATGAGATCACAGTGGAGACAAATTAGCGGCTTCTATGTCCCAACAGTGGCGCTTCTGTTTTTCAAGACTAAGACCTCATTTACCCCACCGCTCCTTCTTGGTGGCTCGTGAAAAGTTAATTTATTTTTCCAGAAAAATTATTTTTCTTTGGCTTTTCTAACGCTCAGAAGTGGAATATAAGCTGGCAACTGATGGACAGCTGTGATATTGGATAACAGTAGCTGACAAAATGTCAGTGCATTCATAAAGTTGCACAGGTTTGTGATCATTTTGTGCTTCTGCGCAGATAACGGTGACATGTGATGGGATATTTGTGTGTCTTCACCTAGTTCAGCTTGAACCTCCTGCTGCTCAGCTTCGCCTCTTCGACTCATGCTCTGCAAAGCGCCATCCTTCAACACTGGACTGTTGAGCCCAGGCCACAGAAAACCGCCACGACCTGGAGGTTAAAAAGAGGAAAAAAGGAAATCAATTACAGGAATAAAGAATGAGAGGAAGAGAAATTAGTACTAATTATTTTGCAAACATTTGTATTTTCTTTGTATATAAGGATCTAAGGCCATGATACTTGCAGTGTGTGGATGCAAACAGCTGTTGACAGCTGTGGACACCGAGTGAAAATAGTTGTTCCCATTATCTTCCATACCTGAGAGAGCTCTGTGGGATTCCAAAATGATGGATGCTCTCTTGCAGAGCATTAATAATTTAACACTAAGTAATGAATATTCTAGTTTGTCATCCTCATCAGCTGCTTCTTAGCTTCAGCGTGAGTGTCAGTGTGTGATTGGCAGCGCTTGTGTTAACAGCTGAGCAGGAGAAATTTATGCACTTCAGAACAAAGGAAATCATTTAGACAATTCAATTGTCTAGAGAAAATTCTAGGAATTAGATTTTCTGTGTTTTACCAGCTTTACTCTTCTGTCAAGAAGTGAATTAAAGAAAGGCACGCAGTGGAAGTCTCACCCTCTCCAATGGTCTGTCCTCGGTTCAGATCTCTCCTTAGTTTGCGTTTGGTACGCTTCCCTCGACCCTTTCTTGCTCCAGCACCGGACTCAGCCAACACACCTCTCCATAGCTCTTCAGCCGTTACTGTAAATACACACACACACGCACACACACTCACAGTTAAACACACACACATTAAACAAAAATGGTCATACCATGTTTGAGAATAAAGGTTATCTATGGTTGTGGATGGTTATTGAGTTATGACTGACAAGCCGTTAGCCAGTGAAGAAGCGGTTTCACAGTCCAAGCCACACCTCTTGTCACATCCGTCTTTTTATGACTAACATGGTGGTGAAAATCTAGAGACTTCAGAAACCAATGGTTAAAGTCCCGGCAGTTACAACCATCTTTCAAACTGTCTGTGATTTTACCTTTGTTTAGTTCTTATCACTCTTATCAAGGTCTTTTATCAACATCTTTTATGGTTCACATATTTAAAAGTTTTCTTTTTCTTACATGAAAATGTAAAAAATGCTTTAAATGTTTGTTTTCTACAGATTAGCTGTATGAAACTAGCCTTTTTCTCCAAATGCATTAAAGGTTTTAGAATTTCACTGTCAGTAAATGACAGATTTGTTTTTCTGATTACTTGAGACCTAAAACAATTCATACACGAAAGATAAAACTAAATGATAAGTATTTGACAGCTGATAAATCACTTAAATGACTTTTGATTAAAAAATGAAAATATTAAATACGTTTTCAAATGTGAGAATTCACTGCTTTTCTTGGTCTCACATTGGGGTAAATTTGTATTTGGGGCTTCCTGTAATTGTTGGACAGACAAAACAAGACGATAGTTATTTTCAGCACCTCAATGAGTGAGCTAATACCAGAGGACTGTTAGCAGTGACAACAATTTGAAACAGATTAAAATATAAGACACACCTGAAACAGTCTTATTAAAACAAGTGTCTCTTCTGCTAGCAGGAAAAATGCTGCCAGCAGAGTAGATTTAGAAATTTTAAGTGTCCAACTACTCATCTGCCACACCTTCACCTTGACTTTAGCTCAACTCACCAAGTCAAAACACTTAAGAGTCAAAAGATCATAAACATATCAGAATTTGGGTCCGTCCTCTCAGAGCTGACATCACACATTAAAATTTTTAAACAGTAATCTCACAATGTAAGATCTAACTAATGTAATGTGAGAATGCTTGGAGCTGTGCCCCTTTAAAAGCCACAAATAAGGATGTCCAGTAAGTGACATAAGGGAGCACCAGGGACCGTAACTAAAAGCCAATAAATTTGCAGTGGCTATACAGCAATCACTGTAAAGTGGTAATGCATCACCAAAGGCCCAAGTTAGGATCTGCAGTACATCCACTGATTCAGACATATCTGAAAATCAGTAAGCAACATGCACAATAAAAAGTTAAATAACCTAATTAAATATTTATAAGCGAATACTTAAAGAGTCTTCCTGGAGAAATACAAGCCAGGGAGAGAGTCAATGTAACGCGACAGGCTGTTTGACAGTGTGTTTTTCATGTAATCACAATTCAAACTGAAAGTGTGACGTGTTGACAGGCACAACATTTTCTTAATTACACGAGAAATGCTGAGGCATTGACTGTAAATGATTAAGACTGAAAAAAGGAGTAGTTATGAAGCGGGTGATGAAGCATGGCAGAGAAAGCAGGAGATAAAAAGAGATGTTTTGACAGCTTCATATATGCCCACTTCAAACACTGTCATCAGTCCTGACATGAATTCCAAACAAGCTCTGCTAACGTGCATTTACCAGTGAGAACATCCCTTTGAACATGGCCAGATGAATCTGGACACTATAATAATATGCACCCATTTAGAGCAGGGTGATATGACCAAAAATATTTATCACGATATAGATTTGAAAATTTGCAATAACGATATAACTGATGATATAATTGACACTAGACAAAATACTTTACAACTCCACAATTTTATTAGTGGAAAAAAAAACATCAATGTATTTTCACTTAAACAAGCAGCTGTTTTTTGCATTAAAGTTATATAAAAATGTAACAGTGCAAATTCCTTGCTGACAGTTTAACCAATAGGCATTTCCAGTGGAAATTGGCCGACATATCCTCAGCATAACCATGTATAATATCCACAAAACTTAAAAAGAGCTTATACACACACAATACGGTAATATTATGTTGAAGCACAGTACGTATCACTCCGCGAGGCTTCTGCCTACGATAGCCATAATGCTCCGACAATCCATCAAGCGGTGCGGGTTCGTAGCTTAGCAAAGTCGTACTAAAACATTTGACAGATTTTCGAGCGCCGTGTACCACATGAAATCGTTTCGAGCTCAGTAAACACAACCAGAATTCATACATAAGGCACACGGGATTATAGGGGGCACTGTCGATTTTCAGAAAAATCAAAGGATTGGAAAATACGGCACACTTAAAATCAAACAACACGGTAATAACGACGGCCCGCTAGCATGCTCTACCAAAAATAGTGCTTTGTTGTGTATCTGATGGACGAAAGCTAAACCAGTGCCACACCACTGAAGTTGCAGCATTTTTACAAACCAATTCTGATTCGTGCGTTTCATTTAACGATTTGCTTTCGCCCTTCTCATTCTCCGTCACCGCCGTGCCTTTTTCGCCATGTGCGTATGAAAACAAAGGCACTGCGCATGCGCGTTTTACCCATATTCTATTGCAATATTTCATTTTCTTGTCGTTGCCCAACATTATACCGGTATTACCGTGAATGGTATGATATGGCCCAGCCCTACACCCATTAACATTTGGTTTCAAGAAATCACCTGTAACAGTCTCGATTGTTGTACAGGCTTTAAGCAAAGTCTGAAGAACGTCACTGCTGAGATTTTCTCCCATTCAGACTGACTGAGTAAGACTGAGTAAGTGTTAATAATGTTCCACTGATCCAATTAATTCACAACACTTAAGGAAAATACATTTTATGAACTGTTGTGTTTTTCATTTTTGTTGTTTTGGAATTTGTTATACTTGTACTTTGCTACTGTTTTCATTTTTGAAATGGAGCAGCTGATAAGTTTTGAAACTCAGGGCCATCATCTTTTAAGACATAACTTTAAGTAGGTTCAGCTGATACAGGCAAGGTAAGGTAATTCTGCTCCGATGGTATCACCTGTGTTATATAAGGAGACAACTTAAAACATTCTAAACAGCTATGCTTTTGCAAGTCATGCTATGGTGTACTTTTAATATTATAGTGGGAGGATGACGGCTGGAGAGAAGAGTTTTCAAAATCATCATTTCATAAACTTACGCTTGTTGAAGAAGCTGCCGTGTCTTGTTTGCTGCCATGTTGTTGGAGGGAGCGGTGAATGTGCAGAGTGTCTTTGCAGAGACGCAGCTGAGGCTTGACTTGCCAAGAGAGACGCCTGTACAACTCCTCCTACAGCACGGAGAGATGCTGCACCTGTAGACCAAAGACACCGAAGGAAAGGCAGATCTTATTAAAACTGCATTACTTGCATGATGACAACATGCAAAGATAAAGTCATGAAAGTATGTCCACTCAAGTCAACAGCTGGGCTAATAACCAAAGAGAATACATTAAATGAGGATATATAAACCACCAAGTTGTTGTAGAATTTCACTAGGTACATTTTCACATGATATAAAAAATATGATGCTAAGGGTTTACTTCCCTAGCATACACAGCAAAGACACAAGTCCAGGCATATCTTAGATCATCAGCCTCCACAATTTTTTAGTAAAAAGGGAGCTACTTCAGCAAAACACAATACTTTACAAACATACGAGACAACTGTTCCTGCTGAAAGTGAAAACAGCAGACATGTTGGGTTGGCTGGAAGACTGTTTACTTAGCCTGGCGGGGCGAAGGACACTGTCTCAGCTGAACTCTGGACACACACACACACATACACTGATATGCACACACTGATCCCCCCTCCCTTTCCAAACGCCTTCGATGCTTGTGCCCTACCGGGGAAGATGGCAGTCGACTGGACCAGGGCAGACATGCTGCAGGACCGGATGCGCTGTCTACACCGGCTCTCTCTTACCCTTTACCCGCCCCTGTTGCTTGTCTTGTGTTTCTATGGTGTATTGATAGTCATGTGCTTTTTGTGCTGAGGTGTTTTTTCATCACTAGGAGCTCAGTCTGAGTGGAGTTTTTTTTCTCCTCCTCTTACCTCATGTTATGTATTTTCGTTGTTTTTTTCCTATCAGCCTACCTTTCTGACATGTCTCCCCAATGTGATGTTTGTGTAAAGTTGGTCAGAAGGTTCCTTTGTAAGTGCGCATGCGCCATCAGCGTGCTGCCTGCTGTAACCCTAATTTCCTTTGGGATTAATAAAGTATTCTGATTCTGATGTTTGCCACTCGTGGCAAAAGCAGACCATTAAGCACAATCAGGTTATGAAGGCACACAACAAATGACTCAACTCAAACATCTATGGAGCACTTGCTAGTTAAACGCCATATGACAGTAAGAGCAAAAGGTGTAACCGATGCAGTTGCACGGTGGAAAAGGTGAACTGTAAGCAGATGGGTTAAAAAGCTTGACCAGGACACATCATCTCATGCAGAAAACATTTTTTTTTTTCAGTTTTTATATGTGACAATACTGTGCAGACTCCTGAAGAGCTACAAGGTGAAGTTACTTTGGTTATTGTTAAGCTAAAGTGTTAAGCAGTTACACTCTACGTTCACATAGGATTTCCAGAGAAAACACTACCTGGGCTACGTTTCTGCTCATATTTGTCCTATGCTGTGTCACTGGATATAATGTTGCTGCCACTTTGTGGCAAGAGATTGACACTTTCTTTCTTTTTTGTCATTAATGACACTTGTTAAAACAGCAATGGCAATCACTGATAAAACGTTATTTATCACATTTTGTTCTTTTTTAATGGTCAGAAATTATTATAATAAATAATAACAATAAAACATTTTATTTGTAGGCGCCTTTCAAGACCCCCCAAGAACAGTAAAATACCAAAGTTGAAGTATGCATAAAAATAACAGCTGGAAAACACCATACAATTAAACGTACGGTGAAGAATTATAGAATAAACAGTGCAGAATCAAACAGGCTTAGAAATAAGTGCTTTAAGGCTACAAACACTAGATTATACACCTGCAAGGTGTACCTAACAAAGGCGACACTTTATGAAGCACACAGCTATTCTTTCAAGTCTATTTCGCAGAAATAATTCTCAGAACAACCAGTTTCACGTTTAAACCATTATATTCTGTTACTTGATCAATATTTAGGGCATAGCAAAATCGATTAGGGAGCAATGGTGAATTACGCGTAACCCGAAACTTGCAACACAGACACAGTACCACCCAAAAATGAACACAATTTGCTGAATATGTCTTCAATTTAACTCCCTGGATGCTGCTGTTAGTGAATGCAGTTCAGGTTTTTGGCTGAAGTGAGCAATTTTCACGATGTGAGTGATGATGACAGGCTCTTCCGGGTCAACTAAGCAAACCGGAGCAAAACAGTAACAATTCAAAAACATCAAGACAATAAATACACTTCACTTTATAAAATGGGCTGTTTAAAAAGCTGTGAAACAGAAAAAAGGGCGAAATAATTCACCTCCAAGTGTGATGCGGAGGGCAGAGCACACCCCGATGGATGCCGCCATCTTGGAATTCTGAAGGACCTCTTACAGGACAACTGGGGTGTCTTACGATGCCTGTTGAAAAATCGTAAAATACAGCGAATTTCCATTTCATAGTGATTGAGTATAATTTTCTTCCTGTAATGATCTTTGATCTTGTTTCTTTATATTTTGCTTACAAGGAGTCAGACTTTTTTATAATTTTTTTTTAAAGTGGGATATCACCTCTGCATGAAGCTCAGAATAGTTATGAAATGTCCTTGCTACAAATATTCCACTGTCAACTTTTAGTTACATGAGGCACATAGTGCACAGAGGTTGCCAACTTTTTGCAGAGTCAATCACTAGAGACCTTCAAATTATGTGACCTTCAGATTCGCTCAAGAACAGTACATACAGAGATTCATAGTATGGGTTTCCATGGCTGAGTATCCAAGCCTTACATCACCAAGCATAATAAAACATGCCGGATCAAGTAGTGTAAAGTACTCTGGACTAAAGCAGTGGAGACGTGTTTTCTGGAGTGATGAATCATGCTTCACAGTCTGGCAATCTGAATTCCCACACAAGTCTGGAAAATGGTTCTTGTCTGTCTTTATTGTGCCACGTGTAAAGTTTGGTGGAAAAGAGAATTATGGTGTTTTGTTTTTTTTTGTTTTTTTCAGGAGTTGAGCTCAGTCCCTTAGTTCCAGGAAAAGGTACTCATAATGTTTCAGCATACCAAGACATTTTGGGCAATTTCATGTCCCCAACATTGTGGGAACAATTTGGGGATCACCTCTTCCTGTTCCAGCATGACCAGTGCACAAAGCAAGGTCCTTAAAAACATAGACGACCAAGTTTGGTGTGGAAGAACTTGACTGGCCTGCATACAGTCCTGACCTCAACCCAATAGAACACCTTTGGGATAAATTAGAGACTGTAAGCCAGGGCTTCTTGTCCAGTGTCACTTTCTGACCTCACAAATGTGCTTGTGGAAGAATGGTAAAAAAAAAAAAAATTCCCATAAAAACACTCCTAAACCTTGTGGAAAGCCTTCCCAGAAGAGTTGAAGCTGTTATAGCTGCAAGTGGTGGGCTGGAATCATATTAAATCCTATGGATAAAGAATGGGGTGAATGGGCGAGCAAATGCTTTTGGCAATATAGGGTACCATCTTGAAAGCATCTGATTGGCAACAGCTTCATTTTTCAACACAACAATAAAGCCAAACACACTGAAATATAAAAATACTATCACTCATGAATTGTCCTCTCCAGAGCCTGGAGTTCACCATTGAAGCAGTGCGGGATTGTATTAGTAGAGAGCCAAAGAAATGGCATCCAAAATCTAAAGAAGAATTCTGGAATGTCCTTCAAGAAGTATTCCTTAAGGCTGCTTGAAGAAATTTAAAGACAGTTTCCCTAAGAGAGGTAAGGTGTTAAAGAATAAACATGATGACACCAGATATTGACTTTGAGGTTTGTTCAAACCCTACATTCTGTTTTTCCCTTGTATACTGAATTGCCATAATTGCATTTTTCATTGAATTGGTGCACCAATTTTTCTTAGCAAAATATAAATCGTGTTGGCTCACGAGTTTTGCACAGCTCTCTATTTGTAAATAACGTAATCATATCTTTGATTCCTTTATTTACCAAAAAGACTATGCTCTCTTTATAACTGTGTGTGTAAGTCTAACAAGCAATCTCACTCAGTTTCAAAAAGACACTCAGTGAAGAGTTTGAACATGAATGATATGTTTGTGGCTTTCTGGTAAGCTCTTATGTCTGAAAGAAGAAGGAGAAAACAAACAAGATTTTTTTTCCAATGAGGATGTCTGCTGGCTGCACATAAAACTCAACAAAGTCTTAGTTTTTCCTCTTTTGATATTAATTATCACATTGAGAGGAGAGAAAACACGGTAATTACAATGTTGAGAAGCTGAGAAAAAGATGCAGGAGAGAGCTGAAGTAGCTGTGGGTAGAAAGACAGGAGGAAGGCATGAGAACAAACTGTGATGAGAGGGAGGAATGAAATGCTGTCTACAGAACAGGAAAAAGGAGGTGGATGTCGATGATGCACACAGCATGAATTGCAATGGCAATCTGAAGGACTCTCCTGGGAAGAAATGCATAGTTTAACATTCTGACAGTTAGAAAATATCTAGAGATGGTTTAAAAAAATATTGGTCACTGGAAAAAGAATATCAAAACTTCATGACTCTGTATATTACTGTATATATAATGGCGTCTTATGAGTGGTTGTAAATCTTACCTTAATACCCATATTATGTCAGTATGCACTGTAATTTTGTTGTCATTAACCCAAATCTTTCCCATTTCTTTGAAGTGTATTTGTGCAAATCATTCAACAAGTATGTGAGCATCTAAAAACAGAAACTGAGCAGTTATGCTTGATCCATTTGAACATGCAGGCATGCCATTTGTATAATGATGCAAGCATGTGGCGAGCACCTACAGCGCGCACGCACACACACACACACACACACACACACACACACACACACACACACACACACACACACACACACACACACGCACACACACACTCACACAGCTGTCGCTAAGCATGTGCAGCAGGCCACCAATCAGTGCCTTGTGCCTTTGGCCATGATTGCCATGCAGCAGAGTCACTGATAATTATCCTGTATGCATCTCAATTTCACCTTATTCAAGATAATTTCCTCAGTATTACAGCCCTTTCCCCCGTAGATCTGCAATCAAAAAGCTGCTGAAGAAAGGACAGCCGTCCAGCTGTGTGTCAGCAGGAGATGGGAGCTCCCTGCTGTTGAAAGGATCAATGCCTTTCATACAGTAAGTTTTTCTATAATAATTGCCCCATAATGACAGCTTCATCCAGGGTTTTATGTAAAAGAGTGAGTCACTTTTCTTGGCTTTGTACAAGAGAGCGGAGGAGTGAAGAGTGGGAAAATATATATATACTTGAGGTAAACACAGTGCTGCTGGAGTTCAGCGCAACTTCAGTCAAAGTAAGAGAAGTTTGTCGTGCACAAGCTCTGCTCACTATGTAAATGTTGGTAATGTAATTTGGTTCCTGTCAGAGCAGAAGGGTCAGCATTTTGTCTTCTATATGGAGCAGGCTATTAGACTGAACTGAATTGAACAGTCACTTCAAACTGGCTGCAAAAACAAGTCAAACCTCACAGGCTGCTATGTTAATGTTTTCAAAATTAAAGATACAATTATTATGTTTATAACCTTGTAGTTTTTTTTTTTATACCTATTACACCTATTTATATTCTGTTAAAGCTTAAAGCAGTGTGCGCCTGCATTTGACTGACAGTTATGCAGGCACATAAAGAGTCTATCTTTGTCTGCTAGGTTTTACTTCTGGTAACTAATAAGGCTCATCTGGACATCTACAATGTTTTGAAGCATTTTTAATGGAATTAGGTGAAAAAGGTGCTCATATAGTAGAGCTCTGAATGTAGCCTCTCATTTGTTTCTTCTTCATAGCAGCAGCAGAAGGTTATATATTACATCATGTTTACCTTTATTTACTGAGACCGAATCAAACTGAATTGAAATACAGTATACAAAGCAAAAGCAGTACAATTTTAACAAGCCCCCAAAATTGTTTCTGTTCTTTCCCTTCCTTAAGAATAGCTTCTTGACAGCCATACTTCCACTGAGACCATTCCTAATGAGGCTTCATTGAACAGCTGATGGATCAACTGAAGGGCAAGATGTATCTCTCAGGACTTGTGCCAGGTCTTTGGTGGATTATTTTTCTATTATTTAAGGACATTGATTTCAGATGCTATTCTCTGCTGCAGATACACAGGACAAACTGCACGCCATCACATGGCATACTAAGTTTTTGGCTGATAGCTCTTTGCAAATTACCTTGTTGGATCAAAACTACCCTTTTATCCCTGTGCTAATGTATCGTTGACATTTTTCATATTCAACTGAAAAAAATAGCAACAAATGATATGTTTTTGCAACAGGCTGTTAGAAAGAAAGTGCCCAAACATACAATTTAAAATTGGTTATTTAATAATATATGCGTAATATATGCATAATATATGCATAAACACATCACTGGCTTGTGCTTTCAGTTAGGTGCCTCCAGAAAGCATTAAGAACTATTTCTTAAGACGACTTTAAAATGTACAAGATAGTCATGAACCACCCTTGCATATGTCATTTTGAACTCAGAACAGTCTATAGCTTAAGATTGCAAACAGGTGCAACAGGAAAAAGACCAATTTGTACATCACACAGCCTCTAAAAGGAGCCTAATCAAACCAATCAAGTGAAAACACACGCGGGTGTGTATAAAATATGCATGCAGAAAAAAAACTTTAAAACCCATAAAAAGAAGACAATATTTAGTAACTGTGTATATTATTTGGTGGTGTATGGCCTCCTGTTTGTACTGGCTACCAAATTTCTTTAAAAAAATTTAAAATGGGTTTTACCTAAGAGGAAAATCAATATTCAAATCAAGTTTTACTATTTTTTAAATTCAGAATATATTATTTACAAACAGAATCGAGAGGAAAAACTTTAAGGGTTTTCAGAGAATGTGCACTGTTAAGTTAGGCTTAGTTTTTTTAACTGAGAGTCTTTAATGCTCCTGTCATTTTTTCCTCTTGAGACGATTAAAATCTGTATTGAGCTGTGTGGCAACAAATATTATCTTTGAACACAGAGTACTGACTGGCACTGGCTATATCTAGAAATCTGTTACTGTAACTTAGCCAGTACATTACACCTATTTAGCGTACAAAGTGTGTTTGCCACGCTTTTAATATATACAAAGCACAGTATAATTGTTTTTTTAGAAAGCTCTTTCACTGGTAGGCAATTGGCCTTTAAAATGTCGTCAATGAACAGACTTTCATCTAAAGACCTCTAAGGTGTACTGGTGACACACACAACATGCTCACACACATTGACTTGAAACACTGAGTACAAACAGCCTGAGGAAGGAGGAGCATGGCGGTGAGAGAGAGGAAAAAAAAAGTATCATCCATCTTTCCCAGGTTGGCTTTGGAGATTAGACATATATAACATTGCCTGTCAAAGACTCCCGTCTCCCTCTAGGCAGGGAGTCAGAAGGTGGGATGCCTGTGTGTGAGAATAATGATTTTAGTCTGCTTGTGTGTGTCAGAAAAAGTAAATTCCCAACAAAACTTTATTTATAACCCCTTTTACACTGTAGTGTAAGAAACAGTATTGCAGCCAAGTATTAAATCCTTAACTGCAAAATAAAACAATGCAAGCAAAAATATAACAATATCAAAGTTAATGTTTGAAAGTTAAGCATTGCTCTGGGAGTCCTGCGGTTGATGTTTCTCCGTAATCCTGCAGCTAAAACAAACACAGTCTCATTCCAAAGTCTTTAAAGGATTTGTGAGGGTCTGTTACATTTTAAAGCACTTTTTGTTTTGACTTCAAGTTTTGACATGAAGGCTATTGTTCCAGAATCTCATTCATCTGGATTAAAAGAGTGATAGCCAAGAAGAATCTGCATAAGGATGATGAGGTGAGGATGGGCAGTCAATGAGAATGATGGCTGGTTCATGTCTGCTGAATGTTCTGCGTGCTCTCAGGAGGTTACATAGTGCTGTCTTGTCAAGTCTCAATCCCACAAAAAAAAGGGGAAAAAATGGTGGTTGCTCGGTGATTGCATGGAGTTTTTCATATTCAGTGACCCTCAATCTCAAATTGGGACACTGTGTACATTTAGAACGCAAATAAAACAGAATGCAAAGACTTGTATACCTCAGCAACCCACATTTTATTCACAATAGAACATAAAAACCACATCAAATGTTTAAAATGAGAAAATGCACCATTTCAACAAAAATATTAGCTCATGTGAGAGCAACACAAAAGGCTGGAAAATTCAGTGGTACTGAAAAGAAACAGCTGGAGGAACATTATGCAAACCAATTTAGGTTAATTAAAGCTCCATCGTGAAAAGTGAACATGATTCAGAATTTTTGGAAAACATGGATGCCGTGTTCTCTGGATTAAAGAGGAGACGGGCCATTAGACTTGTTATCAGTACTCAGCACTGGTTCTGTGATTGCATGGGTGTGCAGTGGAACTGGCCACTTGCATGTGGAAATGGACAATCAGTGCTGAAAGGTATATATGGTAACATCTGCTGCCATCTAGGCAATGCCTTCTTCAGGGAAGGCCTTGCATATTTTAGCAAGACAATGCTAAACCACCTACTGCATCTATTACAACAATATGGATTGTAGTAGAAGAGTCCAGGTACTGGACTAGCCTGCATGCAGTTCAGACCTTTCTCCAGCTAATAAATATTTGACACATTATAAAAACAAAGATAAGCCAAGACTGCTGAACAGCTAGGATACTATATCAGACAAAAACGGGATAATATGTCTCCCCCAAAAGTCAAAAGCAATGGCTGGGACTATGAGACCATGACATGAGGAGTTGGGGTGTCACAGCCCTTGTCCCCCTAATGCCACGCCCTGTTTGAAACAAGCAGCTAGTGTTAGCAATCCCTTCATATGTTAGTCATGTCAGTGTTAAGATCAAAATTTTTTAACTACGACTAGCAAAAATTCTACAGTTTGCCATGTTGCAACATCATGTTTCTACAATAGTACAGAACTAATAAACCATTGCAAACGGCGGAGGTCTTGAATAGCTGAACAAATACATTTATTTATAGTTTGGACTCACACTTTAGGAATTTCAAAAGAACCTTGAATTTAACCCAAGAAAGGAGTCAGAGACCGGCAGAGAGAGCAAAAGCCCAAACTAGCAGCAAACAGGAAGAGAAGGCATATACTTAGACAGTGAGCTGACAGCTTCTCCCAGCGGAGTTGTCTGTAGGTCATCTTAACGTGACGTGGATCGATACTCCAGCTCCCTGCTGTCCCCTCTCTGACACCTCCTCTTCCTTGCCTTTCGCTCCTCCTGCTCCTTTCCTCTCACAGACAGGAGGTGACATCGCACCTGGCTTTAACAGTACAAACCAATGAACAACTGTCAGCAAATCCTTCCTGGCTTTCTTCTAATCTTCTTCTTAGTGCAAGGAATCTCTCACAAAACATATGAAAAGCACCTTATATTCAGATCTGGCTGTTATTGTTTTTGTTCACTCATTTGGTTTAATTGAGCTTTGGATGCAAGATGGGCTGCAATCCAGAGGCCTCTAATAGAGATAAATAGCATGGAGTACTGTTGTGAGAAAAAGTCTTTGACTGAACATTTAATTTTTTAATTAAATGTAATTATTTTAATTATTTAATTTAAATATGTGAACTAAGAAGCAATTTGCTTAATTCTTAAAATATTTTGTTTCCCTTGCCTCTACCAGTTCCCTGGTAGCCTTTTATGGAAAGCTTTTGCTCCTAGCTCTTATTGTTGTTCTTTTTAAATGTGCTGTCATTTTAAATTGAGGTCAAATTGAAAATCATTTCTATTCAGGACAAAGCTAAGGTATTGTGGTGGACCACTAGAAGGCTCCACTCACACCCAGTGTTGAGGAATTGTGTTGCTGTGTTTTGTGGCGCGATGTGTTCAGTTGATGTGTGGAGAGGAATAAGGAAGGAGCGAGAACTAAGAGCTCCGTTTTGCCAGTCCCATCTGCGCCAGGTTTTCCAGCGTTTGGCAGCGCACGGCCTGATCATCAACCCTTCCAAGTGCCAGTTTGGGTTGCCCGTTCTGGATTTCCTCGGGCACTGCATTTCCGCTGAGGGTGTGGTTCCGTTGCCCGACAGAGTCCAGGCCATTTTGGTTTTTCCGCGTCCTATGTCAGTTAAAGCGTTGCAGGAGTTCTTGGGGATGATCAATTTTTACAACTGCTTTCTCCCCAGAGCTGCAGCTACAGCCGCTCTATGCTGCCTTAAAAGGTAAAACAGCCAAAGATCCTGTTGACTGGCTGCCGGAACGCATCCAGGCGTTTTCCACAGCCAAGTCTGCGCTGGCAGACGCCGCCCTGCTGGCAGACGCCGCCCTGCTGGCAGACGCCGCCCTGCTGGCCGACGCCGCCCTGCTGGCCGACGCCTCCCTGCTGGCCGATGCCGCCCTGCTGGCCCACCCGTTTCCGTCGGCGGAGATCGCGTTGACCACTGACGCATCCGACGTGGCAGTGGGTGCCGTGTTGGAACAGCGGGTTTCAGGTCTCTAGCAACCGCTTGCCTTTTTCAGTCGTACGCTCCGGGATGCCGAATGCAAGTACAGTGTTTTCGACAGGGAGTTGCTGGCCCTGCACCTTGCGACACAACATTTCCGTTTTTTCCTCGAGGGTGGCAACTTTACTGCGTACGTTGACCACAAGCCTTTGATGTTTGCCATGTCCAAGGTCTCTGACCCATGGAGCTCACGCCAGCAGGGCCAGTTGCCGGCCATTTCAGAGTTTACCACAGACATTCAGCATGTGGCTGGTAAGTCCAATCACGTCGCTGACTGTCTCTCACGCGTGTTGGTTTCTCCAGTGTATGTCGGTGTCGACTATGCTGCCATGGCCGCTGAGCAATGTGCTGTCCCGGACATCCTTGCCCTTCAGTCAACGAAAAAGGGGCCTCGTGCTGGAGGACACCCCCGTGTGGGACGGCGGTCCGCGCCTGCTTTGCGACGTTTCCACCGGCTGCCACTGCCTGGTGGTTCCCCTTTCATGGCGTCGCCGTGTTTTTGAGTCGGTGCATGCCCTCTCTCATCCAGGCGTCCGGGCCTCGGTCAAGCTGGTCAGCGCCAGGTTGGTTTGGCCGGGCCTTCGCAAAACAGTGAAAGACTGGGCTGCGGCTTGTATCTCATGCCAACGCTCGAAAATCCACCGGCACATGCAGGCACCCCTCGAACATTTCTGCGTCCCCGGTTGGCGTTTCGATCACGTTCATGTGGACCTGGTTGGTCCCTTGCGACAGTTGCAGGGTTTCACGCACCTTTTGACTGTGGTGGACCGCATGACCAGGTGGCCGGAGGCGGTACCCCTGGCGTCCACAACAGCGGTGATGGTGGCCAGAGCATTTTCAACGTGGGTTTCGCGTTTCGGTCCCCCTGCTGACATTACCTCGGACAGGGGCCCCCAGTTTGTTTCCGAGCTTTGTTCTGCCATGGCTGACGGCCTGGGGGTCAAGGTCCACCGCACCACAGCATACCACCCGCAAGCTAACAGGATGACAACTGGGTCGATCGTCTTTCATGGGTTTTGCTGGTATTGTGTAGCGCGGTTAAAGAAGACCTCGGGGTTTCCCCGGCTGAACTGGTCCTCGGCCAGCCCCTCCGCGTCCCCGGGGAATTCTTACCTGAGAGCCCCCCCCGTGTTTCGATATCCTCTGTGCTGCCTTTTTGCCCCCCAAATGACTCAGGGCTTTCCTGTTCCTGGCACCACTGCCTGCCTGACACTTTTGTTCCAAGGTTGTTGGACTCTGCTCCAGTGGTGGACCACTGGAGGGCTCCACTCACACCCAGTGTTGAGGAAGTGTGTTGCTGTGTTTTGCGGCGCGATGTGTTCAGTTGATGTGTGGGGAGGAATAAAGAAGGAGTGAGAACTAAGAGCTCCGTGTCGTCCATGCTTACCTCCACAGTATGTCCAATAATTCTTCTTTTATCTTGATATGAATAGAAAACAAAAAAAAATTATATTTGGTTGTAAATGAAATTAAGATGTTTTCATTAATTAACTATGTATTAAATGACTATTCAGTGTATTTGTCAGTATTCTGCTCTATATGTTATTTTTTTATACTATTGCTGCAATAGTGTTACAATATTACAACATTTGTAATGGAAACATTCCCTTCCTTGCTAGAAAAGAAGTAAATGAATAGTTAGACTGCTCCTCAGTTCTTATTCTTAGTACAGAAAATGTCACACTAACAGTACATGACATAATAAGCTATACTTGTATAAAATTAAACCGCAACTGGAAATAATTATCCACTAGCCTCTTTATTAGGCACTGCTTTGTAGGAAACGGATGATCTACTGGAATTTTCCTGAACAACCATATAGGATTTATCGAGAATGGTCAGCTAAGAACAGTAAACTAAGGCTACAGTTCACATGAGCACATCAAAATCAGACAATAGGAGACTAATTTCTGCCGCCACATTCGTCTTTTTGGGTTAGACTTTGGAAATCTATGTAGGATAAAGTTGCAAACTAAGGGATATATTCAACTACGGGTAATTTATTAACACGACAGGAGCAGCTTGTAATCAGAAAAGCACATCTCATGAGATCTGCATGTGCTATCAGCTATCAAGCCAATTAAAACGTCAGGATGAATGAAGAGCTAATATTGAGACCTAAGCCTGATGTCCATTAAAGGCCAGATTATTTTCCAGATAGGGTCTGAAGTCAGTGTTGTCATCCCTCTGCTCTTCAGCCATTTCACTTCATTTCACTGTGGACCCCACTGCGAAGGCTGTGAAATTCCAGCCACAGTTGTTGAAAAGAACCTGACACCAAAAATTGAAGCGTTACAGAAACCTTGTTACTGCTCGTATTGTGTGACTCCATTTGGTTGGAGGTTCCAGGTAAAGCAAATCTAAGATGAGGTGCCTTGGTAATTTGTATGTTTTCGTCACATCTTAGTGTAATATCCCAAATAAACTGACAAGTGTACCGTTGCATCTATTGATTCTTATTCTTTTCTGTATTCTATATTTCTATACTTTTATTCAAATGCAATACTATTGTACTTTATTTTATTTTTATTTCTTATACATTGATATATTTTGCACCTTTAGAGAGGAAATCTGAAAAATGCATATGCAAGAGGGTGAGTTGCAAAAATCTCTGAGGTCCCACCTTTTACATGCAATCTTGTCACTGTGCTCTCTTTGTAAATACCAACAGTAGTTTTTTTTAAATCGCCAACAATGTATTGTAAGAAACTGAATGAATATACTCCCCCTAGAGCTTGTTTGCCTCTAATATAGTAATATGCTGTGTCATGGTTTTAAAGAGACTAGACCCAAAGAGCAGGCTCACAGAGTCTTATTTACACCAGGATTAAGATGAATAGAGGACAGGTGGTTACCCTAACGATTGCTAAGAAGTGTTCAAGGAGAGTCTGCGAAGAGGGAGAGAGGTAGTTAACAAATGACAGTGCAGAGGAAGGCTGCAATTGCTCAGTCAATTTAAACTTTGAGTCCTTAATTGTCAGTGAAGTGTGTTGAAGCATGAGAGGGATAGCTAGTGAGCAGGCTGGGGCTCAGAGGTGAAAGAAAGAGATTCGGTTTCAGGTAAGTCTTTGTGTGTACTTAAATACACTTTACTGATGAACGCAATGAGTCACAGGTGTGAGAGAGCCAACCAAGGATTAGGCAGCTCTGCCTGTGGATGGAGGCTCAGGTAATCTGCCCACCTCTCTCTAAGAAAAGAGTGTGTGTGTGTGTGAGAGAGAGAGAACAAGGGAGGGGAAAAGTAAATAGACGAAGATTTCCCAGACCTGCCCCAAATCCTAACACTATGTTAATTAAAGAGCAAATAAATGCATTGTACTCTATGCTCTAAGTGATTTTTGGAATGCCAGATTTAACAGTAAGCTACTTTCAGGGTCGCTTTGCATATTTGATTTTATTTGAATTGATAATTATTTACCATAATTCCTACTGTGAAAACTGAATGTTTTTTTTAACATCTGCAGTTTTTCATAGTTTTTACTTTATCCTGCCTGGCAACTGGCTTGGCCCATGGTGTTTTTTTAAATGCAGTTAAAAGGGCCTGATGTAAGCAACTTGGCCTTTTACCGATATCTCCAGAAGCAGCAATTGTAGCTTTGTTTTTCCTAAATCCATAACATGGTGTTTTTGTTTAGTGACTAACTTCTATTTCCAAAAGTATCCTAAAATGTATTGCAGACTCAAATCTATTATGACTATCTGATTCAACCTAATAAGCCCAGAGCTAAATTGTTCTAATATCAGAAGCTATTTTGTGAAATGAAGGCAATCAGAAGCTCACAGAGGACATCTCCTGCAAGATGTAACATTTCATCTGAAAAGCCCTCAGTGAAAGCAAGTGATATCTAGCACTCAAAAACAACTGGAGAGAGGATATCTTTAAGTAAATGGTGTGAATATTCTTACTTGCTGCTGACAAGCTTGACAGGTTTTCTGATAAAGCTGTTATTTAGGAGGTGATTGGAACTGGAAGAGTCAGTGAGTAGGAAAAAGCACTACTGTTCCCAGAAAGAGGAAATGAGGAAAAGAGAGGCTTAGTAAGAGGTGGTGGAGGAGAGGAGGAATCTGATGAAATTCACTGCACTTCAACATTTGTCTTCAAGGAGTGGAGAAGGAAAAGATACATGTACTGTAAAAACTATAATGGAGACTCAATTTGGGAGAGTTGGAGTGAGCAAAGATGCAAAGGAGTAAACAGAGTGAGTGGGAAATGGGTAAAAAATGCAGAAAGTTACCAAGTGAGAAGTTAGAGTAAGCGAACTGAAAGGCAGAGAAAATGTGGGAGGAAAATTAATGTGAGCAAAATAAACTGGAAAGGAGTTTATTTATTTGTAAGGAAGGAGTCACAAACACGGGGAAGAGATAATGCAGGAGAAATTAATAGACTTATAAAAGAACATAGGGATTATAAAGACATAAATAGGGAGGAAATGTTGAAAAAAGAAAAAAGAAGGAGGCAGGTGGCAGTCATGAGTGAAGGAAACAAAAACTCTTTGATGGGGCAGTAAGGCAGAAAAGCTCTCTATAAAAGCCAGTCCATGGTCATGGCCAAAATGGCAAGGGCAGTATAAAAGACAGGATGAAGCAAAGGAAGTAAAGAGGAGGGGGCAGTTTCAGATAATACAGTAAATGAAAAGAAATTTGTAAGAACGAAGGAAGCGAGAGGCAGCGGTGAAGGTAGTGATTCATAAAATGAGGATGACGATGTCAAAAAAGAAAAGAAAGAGGTTGAACAATTTAAGCGCAACAGAAATGAAGGAAGGAGGAGGAAAAGAAGGAAAGGGCATAGGAGAAAAGCAAGAACATGCTAGCTGGAAAGGTAGCCAGCATATATTTTCAGGCAGATATGGTCTGCACACCTGAAAAAAAAAACAGAGAGATTAAAAAAAATGAAAGTAATTTAAGACCACATAAAAAAGAAGAGGAAAAGCCAGAGAAGCAGAAAAGCAACACAAAGTTAATGAGACATAAAGTGCTGAAGACAAAGGGGTTGAACATATAAGCTGAAAATCATATAGGCACTGAGTAAAGAATGAGAGATAAATGGGAATTATTCAGTTTTTAAAATGCATGAAACAAAAGACAACGTTTAGGAAAGAGAAACTACAGAGCAGTAAACACACACATCAGCGGCTCTCTACTTTTGTGTGATGAGATGTATTAGTTTTCAGTTGTTTTATGGTTAAGAGTCCCCCCTGTTTAAAGCCTGTTTTTTTTCTTTTTGAAGAGAAACAAGTGCTTTGGCAACATCTGTGCTGGAGCTCATTAGATTCTACATCACACTGCTGACAGTCGATCTCTCGCAGTTCTTTGTGGAGCAGAAAACCTCTGCTGTTTTACTTATTTTGGTCTGGTGTTGTGGATACTGCAGCTAATGCATGATTTAACTGCTGTATAACTTTAGTAAGATCATCTCATCAGCTGAGAATTGTACTACTTACACACCGTATACTTAAGCATTGTTTCAGTCTTTATGTCATCTAGATCCTGATAAACATTTTGAAGAGTTTGAACAGCTTAACATTGTACTTTGGCTTTGCTTATATTAGCTGCAGTTGTCCTGTTCTTCAGATAAGCGCTTTTCATTTACCTCACGACATCTTACTGCTTGACATCCAAATATATTCAACATTTAACCTAATCTGAACCTCACTCTGCCACAGTACCCTCCCTGTGGGCATCTGTTCATCATCTACTATTTGTCTCTTTCTGCCGACTTATCTTAATGTCAGACACACTGTGTCATCGCACAGAGTGGTAAAAGGAGCAGGGCCAAGCAGCCAAGACTGGAGACAGTGTCACATTTTCACCTGCAGTGATGATGAGCTGGCCATGGCCAGGATTATTCATAATTACTCATTCTGTCTGACACTGGGATGACACAGCCAGACACTGTTTGGGCTCATCAGAAAAGATCTTACTTATTACAGTTACATCACAGTCAGCTAAGTTTAGCTTACTTGCAGATCAGAAAAGGCACAAAGGCTTTTTATTTTTGTGTAAAGTTATTGTTTGTGGGCTATTCTACACCCTTTGTTGTCATAAACATATAAAATAAGCAGATTCTGGAGATAAGCCAATGGAACAACAGTAGTTACCTTACAAGGGAAAAAGATCAGGTGAAACGTTGAAAGCATCATACAGAACTATGTCTCACTCCAACTGATGCTATTTTAAAGCGTATCTAAAAATGTCCAGAATATTAAAACATAAACTTTCTCTCTGCTTTTCTTTTCTTTCTTTTTTATCTTAAAACATTATGTACCAATTTTCTGGCATCTGGTAGTTGATAGTTTCATATTTAGCAGGCAAATAAAATACCTGTGGTGTCATTTTTGTTAATATTTTAACTCAGGGAATGTGTCTGTCATTATTTTCAAATGACACAGAAAAGAGATCCAAAATGTACATATTCTGTACTCCACCCTTGTGCAAAGGAGTTAATTGTGAGCTTCAGCAGAGAATACATCGATATCATTATAGTGAGTAATGCAGCATCAAGTAGAACACAAACAGCACGGCTCGAGCGGGCAGCCTAAATGCCCTGCAGTCATGCAAAGTTAGACCAGTTAGACAGGAAAAAAACGAGAAAGAGAGAGAGATGTGTTCTTTTTAATGATTGCCATTCAATTATTAATTTAACCAGTATTTTGCACTTATTACACTTGTTGAATAATGCAAGCTGATGAATTATTTACTATGAGATAAAAATGGCTCGTGTTATAATTGCTGGCTCACAATTAGCTGACAGTCAGAGAGGACAGCAACAAGAGAAAGAAATTAACTTTAGAATGAGCTTAACCCCTTCACATTCTAAGGATGTTTAAACATACTGTCACTTGGGCTAATATCCTTTCATGTCTTGCTGTTGCAAGCATAATTATTTTGTGAAGTCGGTGGCTGTTTAGGATAAACTAAGCGCGGCAGTGTGTGTAAAATCTTTAATTAGCCCCACCATTAAAGCTCGTGATCTCATATTCTAAATGCAACACATTTCATTAGCTAATTAATGCTACCATACACCAGACCATCTTTGATTATGGGTGCCCTTGTGCAAATTTTCTCCTCACAACAATTGCCTCCGTAGGTAATTTGTGCAACCTGTTTTTACAACGTATAGTCAAATTTCAAATTAAGTGGCTTTAGTAGCAATAAGTCCATGAAAACGTTTGCTGGTGTTTTTCAGTAAAGCTAATTGTGTAAAACTGTCGCTGTGCTGTTTAAATGTGTTCATGTGGGAAGAATGGCTGTAGAGAAACATTGTGCTTAAAAATGGCAGTTATTGTATGAAGCAACATTTATTTGGGCAACTCAGTCTCAGGCTTTTTCAGCGGTTTTGTTGGAGTGGCCAGAACAGATTTTAAATGTGGACACTCTACTGTATTTGTCGTTTCAGTCAGCAGGAACAAACAACAAACGTGGTCACAAAAAATGGTTCCAACGTCAGATTACATGCATAATACCGTTTTAAAATCCGACAGCAAAAAAGCAGCAATGGTGAGGAAAAAAAGCATACAAACCCTATCAACACACAGCAACCAGAGATATTTTTAATCTGGTCACGGTGAAACCGGATCAATACTAAACACAGAATTCGCATCATGTTTCTCTATCCATCCAGAATGAGTCATGCCGCATACACCAACGGTCTTTTCAAGCATCCTGTTCATAGAACATGGACTGAATCCAACACTTAATGGCCGCTGCGCTACAGGAGAGGATGTTTTACAGCAGTCATAATTTCCCTTAAGTAGAAACGCTTTCTACATCCAGTCCGAGTGCTTTGTCCTCTGAAGACATACTTCTTCTTAGCGCAATCCTTTCAGATAAAATATGATCTTTTTCTCCAGTAACAGCATCTATTTTGAACTTTCTGAAAGTGAAAATAGGCTTTCAAAGATGAGGATGTAAATTAAGAATTTTTGGGGAAGCTTTCTATCTTTATAGCATTACAGTTTGTAATTCTGTGTATTCAAAACCAAACACTTCTACCTGCAGCTCGAATAATGGACTTATCAAGCTCGTATTTCAATAATAACATTGAAATAAACAGTTATAAATGGAGGTTGATTAGCAAACATAAATTGGCCATGTTTGATTGACTCTCCAGCCCCTCACAAGCACAACTAAATGCATGGGTGCAATCCCAAGGCCAATTTTAATGCACAAGTGTTTTGCTGGAGAGCTAAGCAATTCTTACCACCTTTTTCCATTTTAGGATGCTTCCATTTAAATTTGTATTTGTATGAAGTGAAAACTTTATAATTGTTTCTTTTATAATCTATTGCTTTACTGCCTCAGTCAATCTAAGATGCTGTGTTTCTGTTAAGTTTTACATTATACATTATAGCCAAATCAGCAAATCAGGATCTATCTCAACCATAGCAGACAGATTAATAGATATATGATAAACTTGGGTCTTGGGAAAAACCTGGACAACAATTCCTTTTTTTCCTGATTAAGTGTCAGATATGGATAGTTGTTTCTAGTCCATAGTCAGATCTAGTGTAAAATGTAAACCTAAATTAATTTTTGTACCCTAAATGTATCCGTGATTGGATGTGGCTCTTTGTTTGGTCACATCTGCACTATCTTCAACACAAGCATTTATCTAATACTGCAGTTTTCTTTATTTCAAAACAAAGGTGCAACCCTCAGGGCTAAAATATAAAGGTAATGTGGGAGTGTGAAAAACATTCCTTATGTGTCCACTTGGGAGTTAGCTAGAATCACCAGTGTCAAAATGCAGGGCTTTGTGGATAAAGAAACTCCCCATGAATTACTTTGATGAACACAAAACTCACCGTATGGTTCTGGCTCCAAACCCAGAGGGCTAGAATACCAAATTTGAGAATTCAAAATGGTTGTCAACAAATTACTGGGTGATTCTTGCATGGTAACTTCATGCAAATTGGCAGAACAAAGGAGTTCCTAAGTAGAGCCTATTTAAAAACACTCACACAGGGCATGATTATGCACAAATTATTCCCATTGTTGTTGCCAATTGTTCTGTGATTTCAGGTAATATCGGAGCAGTGGGAGCTGTGCGGCATATTGTATCTCTTTGTAACAGGTTTAACCAAACTGTCAGCATCTTCACTTATTAGATAAGAATGAACTAATGCCTCACATGAAAAATTCTGTCCTCTCTGCAAGAGCAGAATGATCCTCAATAGCTTGTAATGTCAGCATGAAACTGACAGAAACACCCCTTAAGTGTTGCAACTGGGCAAACTTTATGGGAATGCTCCACTTGTGATGTCACGTTTCATGAACTCCCTTCCTCACGCCATTTTCTCTCCTCTGCAGCTTGACCAATTTTAACCCTCAAGCGATTCCACAACACTCACCACTGATTGTATTATATCTATTTTTAATTAAAGCACCTTGGGACAACAGTTGTTGTGATTTGGCGCTTTATAAATTGAATTGAATCGAATTGAATTAGGTTTATATTAGCCACACATATCCATCCATTCATCACGCGTGTCCTATTCAGGGTCGTGGGGTTGCTGGAGCCTGTGCCAGATGCTACAGGGCGAGAGGCAGGGCACAACTTGCATAAGATGCCACTCTATCTCAGTGCTAACACAATGAGAGACAAAGAACCATTCACGCACACAACTGCAGAAAACAATTACCAGTTAGCCTAACATACATATCTTTGAATTATGAGAGGAAGCTGGAGTAACCGAACCTACAAAAATATAGGGACACATGTAGGGAAAGGCATGGGAAAGGGAAAGGCCCAGCAGAGGCACATACATACACACATGCATATGTATGTACGTACATATGCATTATCAGAGTTTCTGTTTTCTCCTGATTTTCTTTAATTTGAGTCCTTTCTGCATCAAGCCTTTAATTGAGCTTTTCCAATGAAACAGGTGGAAGGTCAGTGCTATGCTTATGGGCACAAGTGCCCCTAAACATAAGAAAATGTTTTCTAAATATGTTTGCCCTGCTCAGTAAACAGTGTAATGAGTAAGCTGTGGCCTGCAGTGGAATCCATGCAGACTGAGAAGAGTTAGCAGGCAGATAAAAGTGGAACCATGCGGAGCTGAGGGCACTGCAGATGAACATTAAAGTTACTTTGAACTCCTGTAACTTTAATTCTCATTGACATGGAGCAATGTAGCTGTGAGCCACACCATGTACACTACAATTAAGATCAGTGAACCACATCCACCATAAAATAATCCTGTTACGCTGTCTCTGTCCATCTGTCTGTTAGCCTGGCTGGAAGCGCTTGTTTCCCCTACTGAGGGTCAGGGACAGTGAAGGGTCATGGACCGCCAGCAACATTTTCAGACATCAGATCCCAGAATTGTGTTCTTACGAAGAAGAAAGACTATATAAATATAGTGTGAATGATTTGCTTGTTTAATAATGGTGAAAAACTGCACATGTTGGCTGAATAACCTCGCTGTGCTAAAAAATCATTCCTATTTATTTGGCATTGGATACCACATCATAGTGTTATTCAGCATACATTTTCCCTTGTATCTGATTTATGACAATCTAAAAAGAACAGAAGCCCTCAAACAAACTGGATTAGGAGGACGCATGGGTGAGCTAGTGAAGGCTGAGGGTTCGAGCTCTGCAGCACCCCTGGGTGGATCTCCAAAGTCATGTATGTCTAAAAAATCATATAAAAGTTTTGATTTTTAGATTTTATGAAAGTTTAGGTTATTTTCCTATTCTATGACATTATTTTTTGATTTTAGAGAAATCTAAGCTTTGGTTGCTTAGATTTAGTCACATTCTTGATGATAGTGTAGTCACTTTTGAGAGGCATGCAAGCATGCAGGAAAATTGTGTGTGAGTGGTAGAATTCTCAATGATTCCACCAAAAATATGACTATGCTGTTGATTCTGATGATTCAGAATCAACAGCTGGGAGTCTGCACTTTCAATTTTATCCCTCAACAAAGAAGAAGTGGGGCGCCAGCTGCTAATTTTAGCCTTCATTTGCCTCCTTTTTGGCTTGCAGATCCATGCTTGCACACTATATCTTGAATCAAACACATTCTACTTACTACTGTAGCACTGCAAGATAAGTAAAAACCTTTTTTTTTTAAATCCTTAAGGTACATTTAGGACTGTGTCTCTTCTACTTATTAACTTAAACCACTAAAAGAGAAGCTAACAGTAGGTTAGCAGCTAATGTCAGCTTGGCTAATAATACTCGCAGTAGTTATGAAAATTAGGGTTGCATAAAAGTAAGGTTGTCTTGAAATAAGCTGCCCATTATTATTGTAAATATGGATACAGAACTAGATAGTTAGTTATACTTCGAAATAAGATATGTGGCTAATGATATTTAAAGTATTTGCCTCCAAATTAAGCACTTTACTTTCGACAATTTAGCTGAGGGGGTTGGAGATGTGGTGTACTCAGAATATAGCTATACGACCCCCTGTTTTGTAGTGATAATGATAGACATTAAATATTTCAATATGTTATTTTTGGCAGAAATGGAAAAAGATTAATTAATTATTTTAATTTATACATAAATTACAATAGTGCATGTTGTTGTTTATTTTTGATAGGACAGTTTGTAAATGCGAAATTGTTGCTCAAAGAACTTCCAGTTATCATGCTGGCTTTAACATTGTTTTTCTTTTAAAACTTTATTTTGAAAAACTTTAAACATTTTCAGTATGCAAGGCTTGCTACTTGCTGCAGGAGAGGCTGGATCTTTGGATGGTTAGAGGTCAATCAGTGATGAAGGCAGCACAGGATGATGGTCGACAAGCGGGAGAATATGGATGGTATCTTATTTTTTTTACTGGATATTTTAAACATGTGTTCCATGACAGCTTTTTTTTCCCACCTGACATATTTTTACCATATTATTCTTTTAAACTTCATTAGCATTTTCATGCCAGATTCTGATGCTTGTTTTAATCACTTATCATTACCATGGTTTCCTTGTAGTCATCACTAATCTTTGAGCCCAGGGAATAATTTTTATTAAGTGGCAGGTCATTTCAAACGCAGCATTTCTGTTCTCAGCTCAACAAACATCAGCAAACACACAGCCTATGTCTACAATTTGTCGCACAGTGTGTTGCTAGCTTAAAGGTCCGGCTGCTATATTTCACAGGGAGAGAAAAGAAAAAACAACTAACTTCGCTCAGAGATGGAGAAAGAAGGAGGAAGAAGACAGGTTGTATTAAAAGGTGAGAACGGCTCAGTGGTGTTTATAAACCGGAAATTTAAAGCTTATATGTAAGTCCTCATATTTTTAAATGAGATATTGGGTCTTTACATGTGACATTACATTTTTTTCATACTGTGAAACATGCTGCAAAATCAATCAATCTGGACAACTTACAAACATCTGCTTACATCTAATTTAACTAAGCTGTGTAAATCCAGAAATGAGTAAATTGTGTGTGCATATTTGAAATCTATTTGCCATTAAAAGAACATTTGCAGTGCTCATAATGCTGTTTACAAAGAGGAGCAATAGTATAAGCTTCTACCTGAATATCTCTTCCTACTCAGCTGGGTTTCTCTTTTTCTGTGTTTCCCTTTTCTTCTCATTCCCGGGTTTGCTTTGTTCTACATAAATGACAAGTGTTGTAATTATAGTCACGTTTTGTATCTATCTACTCTTTCACAGAGGAGCTCTGACAGCCGAGCAGAACTTTGACACCCTTGGCGCTAATGCTTCACAGCCTATCATTAAAACAGACACTGGGGTGGGGACAAAGCAAGTGAGAGCACGTGTCATGTAACTTCTGACATTGCGGTTTTGAATTTGGCTTGTAGTGATATATTCCCATTACAAAACTATATTTACACAGGGAAAGTCAGCGTCTGTGTGTTACTGGCACAGGGGGTGCTTCAGGCGGGGTTTTAACAGCAACAGTTTTATCAACCTTTGAAATTAGCACTGACAATGGGACAACTGCTGAGGGACGTTTCTGCTCCCTACTTAAACTGAGCTTTATGTTTAACTTTGATTGGCTTAAGTTGGACTGATTGACAAAGTTCATCCCTGAAACAGACATTGAAAAACAAGACTACATAGTGAAATTAATTGCTGAATTGGTGCTTTTGATTATAGCACTTAAGCTTCTTCAAAGTTTCAGGCTACAAAAACTAGATTGTTACTCAGCATATATATGTAATGTTTAAGAGGTCTACTTTATCTTTTGCTCTGGATTTCTTAGTGGCCAAGGCCTTACACTATGAAACAAGCTTACATAGCAAGGGTATCTTTCAGTTATCTGCATTCAGTGATCCTACCATCAGCAGTCAGGGTCACACCAAGCTGGTTATCAATTAAATTAGCCCAGGGCTTCCTCCACACATTCACATGCAAGGAGTTGTGTTAGCATGAGAGATGGGCACTACTGTAATCCGATTACTTTTTTGCAATAGTAATCGCTTACTTTACATGTTACTTGAAAAAAGTAATTTGATTACTGTTGCTTTCCCATAAGCATGCTGCGCTACTGCGTTTCTAAACCGTTATTTTGTTTGTTAGTCTCATGACAATGATGTAAGCGCGTGTGACGTTCATTGCAGCAACAGACGTGTGTAGATCAACAATGGATCATATGGATAATATGGAGTGCAACCATGCAGCGTTTAAAGCTTTGAAGTACTGAAATTACTTTGAGTTTGATTCCCTAAAAAGTGACAAAAACATTAGCGTCCGCTGTACACTGCGTGGGAGGAAAACTTCTTTTTACAGCAAAAAATTTAACTTCAAATCTGAGCAAGCATCTAGCAAACTGGCACGGCAATGTGAAATTCACTGACATAACTGCTGCGGCACCGGGCAAACCTCCACTTGCCCCACTCCTGTTAAACAGGTGAAAATAGATTTAAGAGCAACAAGACTCAGTGCAGCTGAGTGTTTGATTTTATTTATTTTTTGCTGTGTTTTACTTGCACCAATCTGAAAGAGCGAGTGTAAACACAAAAAATTATTTTATTGAATATGCAGAAAATAGGTTTAAATGTTAAACAAATTTCTTCTTCCATATAATTTAATTTTTGCTAGATGCAATGTGCATAAAGTTAAAAGATTAAAACTAATAAAACAATTTTTAAAAAGAGACTTTTTCATTTGATTACATTTTATATGATGGTTTGTGCAGAAAAAATAGAATTGGGCTGAAAGCTCTACTGCTCTATTAGGTATTCAAGTTGTGTATCAAGTTTTTAAAAAGTTACTAAGTAATAAAGTATCTAATTAAGTAATCAGTAAAGTAACAGGATTAGTTTTTTGGAGATGTAATCATTAATTAGTAACTAATTACTTTTTTCATGTAAATTGACCAATACTGGTTAGCATCATCTGATTAATTACATTTTTTGATGTCAACTGGCAGCAGAGTGTCTAATTTTACAAAGGCAGGTAAAAAACATAATATGAAGATATAAAGACTGAATAATGACTGAAAGCAACACATCTGTAGTGCAGCAGTGTGATTGTATGTAACTTCTGTAAAGTAGTTTAGCATTAGAGAGATCTGAGGGCTCTTCCAGGAATGGTGACACTACTCTTTGGAGAATTGATTGGCCAGCAGGGAGTGATTTCATACCAGCTGATCTCTAATCTGGAACATAGCTTGCTCCAGAGCTACAAAGCCTACAGCATAAAACATTATGGCAATATGGTGCCTTTATAGGACAAGGAGGGAACCACTTTTAACCCTAAAGTCGCCTGAATAAAGTGGAGTCCTACTTTGTAGCACTGGTGTTCAACATATAGAAATAATCTCTCAAGACAATAATCAGAACACAGGAAAATAATCTTTCATATGTTGGGTTTGTCTTGTTCAACAAATCAAAGAAAAAATCAGAGCCTTGTGAGTGGGAAGATGTTCATCATATGCATTCTATTCTGAAATCTTTTTCTTTTTTTGTGGATGGCAAAGCGGCAGTCTGCTTCACAATGGTGTCTGATTGGGAAGGATGGTAAATGATTTAACAATCATCTTATACAACCTGTTATAGATTAAAGATATAGGATTAAACCAGTTGTACTGATGAGAGCAGGCTCTCTCATGTACCTTTAATATCATTAATTACAAATATTATTATTGTTTTGCATGATGCAATGCAGCATAATCATTATTGTATTTAATAACGCTTAAAGTTACTACTAAGGAAGCTTAGGCCTCTTTTAGGGGTGCTAAGATTCCTTTGACTTCTCCAAAATGTCAATACTGTCTCTTGATTTTCAAACCACACTGTTACATATTGCCTTTCTACTGGATTCACTGTCTTTCTGCACTGATTTTTGAATTAAAGCTGTTGCTTTGCATAACCTTCTCTAAACTCCTCTCACAGGTACTGAACTCTGACTGTGTTGTCAAGGAAACATCCTGAAATGCATTTGTACCAACTAAAGCTTTTTGTTCACCCAAACCCATAATTCAGATAGACAGCGAAATCAGCTTTCAAAGTGGTCTCCAACTGGGGCTGTAGTCCCTGTATAAAGACTGAAAAACATGCTTTCATCTCTCATTTTTAAGGGAGGATGTAACTACAGCCACAACTGAATAAACTCAATGAAACATATATTTTACTTTAATCCCATATAGACCTACACATATATATTGAAAGTCATGCCTCGTCAGTCTCTTGATGAGGAACACAGTCTTCTATAACCTTTTAAGAGACACAAACACAAAAATGATGTTTCGTCATTGGTCCAGGGAATCAGTTTTGGATGTTCTTGTCTAGCTGAGGGCAAATGATGTCATAATGCTGAAACTGTGCCCAGCAGCTCATTCACTTAACTAAGCAAATATCCACACATGTAAGCACACACACAGATATGCAGCCATCATCATTAGTCATTTATGGTTTAAGCCATTTTAACCAACAGGACAGTAAACAGTGAACTGCAGGAGAGGAGGCCATCATGCCATCTGCTGACGCTTTATGGATGCCATAAAACATCTTGAATTAACACTGAGGTGATAAAGATTCTTGGTTCCCTTACAAACACGCACACACGCACACACACACACACACACACACACACACACACACACACACACACACACACACACACACACACACACATGCACACGCACGCGCGCGCGCGCACACACACAAACAAACAGCCCAAACAGCTTTTCTCATTTCTTATTATTTTCAAATGGAACTAATTTGACCTTTGAGCCATTTTGGGCACAGCCACGGTTCAGTGCAGCATGACAATGGCAAGATGTCCTTTACTTTCATCTAACACATGGAGACACACACACACACATACACTTAAATAGTAAGCAATGTATACGAGACCTACAAATTCATGTTCACTACACCGTAATAATATCAAGATTTAGTGGACCATAACACATCGTGCTGCTCTATATATGCGCATGACGGGATATGTACTTGCCATATATGGGTAAATTTAGAAGAAGTGTAGAATTGCAAACCTTTAATGTCCTAATAAAATGCACATTATAATTTAACCCTCTCTTTTCTTTTCCCCCAAAGATTTTCTAAATCTAAAAACATTTAGATACACATGCATTTGTATACATTCATTGCATTTGCATTTGAACATTTTGAAACCTTGTTCCTTTGATGGCATACACGATCTTTCCCCCTTGATTTTATGGCTCTTATGGCTCTCTGTAGCATGTCTGAGTTATCACGCAAACATCCAGACAATCAATGGGGACAGTGATTTATACAGTTTATCACTAAGAGGATCCACAGACACTCATACACACACAGATTGGCACAGAGACAAAGACATGTTTTCATGTCTTTTCATGATAAAACTAATAAAATGTTAGAAATATGTTAGAAACATCTCTGTGAACATGCTGCTAGGACAAAAGAATATGAAAAAAATGACCAACCCCCCCCACCTCCCCAAAAAAGGGCAGAAATGGGCTTGCTAACCAGTTAAAAATATACAAAAGATAACTAAATGGCAAAATTCTGAATTTACAGAGAGGCCAGTTTTTCCTCTTTTGATAGAGATCTGCTGCTTCCTTCCAACTTTATCCCCTGAAGTCTAGTTCAGTCACAGAATTCCCTCTAATGAATATTTAGAGAACATGCTAATATCAAATATTCGAACTCCTGGTGAGTCTGCATTAACAAAGAGCTCCGAATAGGACTGTTTTCTATCACTTTGTTCTCTCTTTTGTGCCTTTCTCTTGTTTTGTATATATCACTCTTGATTTTATATATTTCTCCAACAAGAAAGTACTACTGTCTTATTTTGTTCCTGCACAATTAGCATAAATCGCTTGTAATTTAATTGTACATGTACAATGACAATAGAGGGCTATTCTATTCTATTCTATTCTATTCTAGTCATTTGGCTTATCATACCAAAGTAACCACAGGTGATAGCAATAATATTAATGGCACCTCTGTGATACTCATATCCCACCTGAGATATTCTGATTCTAAAACCACTTGTATTCTGGATGAACATTTCTATCTATTTGTCATTTAATAATAAGAAAGCATCGATCCATCCAATTATCCATTTTATTCCACTTGTTGCTGGAGGGCTGGAACCAATCCCACCTATCATACTGTAGAAAATCTTGTAAGATAGCCAGTTGTATTGTTTACCTACCAGCTGTATTCACATCAGTACAACAGGACAACAGGAGTCTTTTATACATACTGTGTTGATTTAGAAAAATATGTGCAAGCTTAATGGTATGTACAGTATAATGAGCTTATTGTCAAATCTTAAATTAGATAATACCACTTATAATGCCAACTTCAGTTTTCAGTATTTTTGTGGTTCACAGTAAGAATCAAATTTTAAAATTCCCTTCAAGAGACCTCCAGTGAGCTGTGACAGTGTGACACAGCAACAGTATTCAAAACAGCAGCCAAATGGAAATCAGCAATCAAATCAAGAGCGTTTCTAATGTGTCATCATGTCCTGGGTTCAGTGCCACCTTTGAAGCCAGTACTTTTGCATGACAACTAACAAGCCCAGCTGCTTTTTGGAAGTATCAGGGCTCATAAATGGGTTCTGGCATTAAAAGGCAGCATGGTGATTGATGTGTTCAGATACTTGGTTCTGTATGGAAAACATCTGATTGCAGTTAACTACCTGACAATTCAGAAAACCAGAGGCATATCAAGCAACAGACCACTAAGTAGCCTGACCTTTTTCCTTTTCATGCCATCGAGCACATTGACTGTATGAATGATAAAAGCCACATTATGCATTGTACATTTACATGCATCACATTCAAAGGTTTCTTTGATAAAAGGCATTTTTAGCCCATCCAACTGAAGGACCATGTAGCGGACGTTTGTCATCCGCCCCTTCATCCATCATTCAGAACACCATTCCTACAGTACGGTTGGAATTTATTCAAACATTGACTGCCACAGCTCTTTGCTCCACTCCACTAACTAATGTAACGCTACACTTTGTACCATCATATAACCTTTAGATAGCAAAAAAGTCAGTAAACCCTTTCCTCTCCTTTCTTTCTTACATCTGTCTCCATCTCTGAGTTATCTAAATTATCTCACATTATCTTCTCCCTCTGGGAAATAAAGCAGCTGTACCTTTTGCTAGCAGACACATTATGTGACAAACTGTAGAGAAATAATTTATGTTTGATGATATTTATTGAGCTGTTACAGACTTATTTTAAATTACCTGCCACTTAAAAAACATTTCTCCCTTTATCCTTGCTCCTCTTCTGCAGCTCTGGCTGGATGTTGAAGTACTATATTCCAAAACTTGAGGACATTTGAACCATAAATGGTATTCCAGATAGTTCTGCCCATCTTTAACCTGAGTATAGCACAATTAATACACAGGTCATGTGTTTTTGCCTCTTTCATCTCTTTGTGTGCAATAAGCACCAACAATGGATACACCAATAGGATTGTCTTTTATTTGTTATTTTCCCCCAGTTTAGGTTGGCTTTGGTATGGTGTTTGAAGGGCTACAGTGCCAGGAAATAACTCCCCTCAAATGTCTTAAACCAAAACTTAGAAGCTTGTTTTGAAAATGTAAGATTAGAAAGTAGTAGAGAGAACATTTGTGTTAACATTTAGGGAGTAAAGTAAAATAAAAGGAAAAATAAACATTCTACTTAAGAACTGCAGTGAAGTATTTCTGCTATGTTATCTGTCAGTTATGATGATCTTGTAATGGGTTTTTACCCCAAAAAGTCCAAGTCAAATCACATTTGTTTTTTTATGAGCAATAATTTGTGAATTGTGATGTATCATGATCTAGATGAACTACTAAATCACTGACATTCTGGTTAGTGTGCAAAGAGAACACGTCACTGACAACTTATATAAGTTTCCATGATTGAAAGGGTGCATTGGATCTGTGTTGCAACAAGATAACTATGCAATTTAAGTACCTGTACCTGGAAACTGTAGTTCAAGCTCCATGAAGTAGCTCACAGTCTTTGCTTCAGTTAATTATTTTCTTCATGTCATCTCTTTTGCTCTAGACTGTAATGCAGCAGCTTTTGCCTTGTTGGTGCTGTGACTGGTAGAATTTTCAGCTCTTTTCCCTTTGTGCACTTTATTGGTGTATAAAGCTAATTTTCCTCCATGGCAGACAGTACTTTCTATTCTATTCTATTCCCCTCTTTGTATTCAGTAGCAGCAAATTCTTTCTGAATTGATAGATTCAGGGTCTGTTCATACTTAGCAGAAAGTGGCTTTGTGCTCAATCTCTGACTCACCTTAGAACTTGTTTTTTTAATAATTTCCCTGCAGTTTCTCTTTTTTGTCCTTCTCTCACTGTCGCTTTCATAAACCTCAGGCACAGTTTCCGTTCTGTCTGAATACACAGTCTTTTCATTTTCTCATTCGATCCTAATGTCTCACAGGTTATAAAAATGTGTGAAATTTTGACTTGAGGAAGAAGCTTTTGAATTCTTTAGAAAAATGTCTGTCACATTGATGTGAACAATATTGATTCAGAAGTTACAAGTTTTTTGTTCTTGTTAAGATCAATCTCATGACCTTGGCGGAGAGGTCAGAGTTCATAAATGATATGATATTTAAAATCTTATATGGTACTTTATATATGTTGACGGTACACACGACACATACGTGCATGCAACCGCACAAACACTAGCAAAACTCATTGGCGGAGGTAACTAGGTGTAACTCAGGACTTTTGCACATGTGTGTGGATAACGTTGAAGGAATCACTGTGGAATAATGGTAAAATCTATTATCAATCCTGGAATGAAGTCTTCAGAGGGTAAATTAGAGAACAAAGCGAGTTACAAGCTTTAGACTTGATGAGTTCAATATGTTTTTTCTAAGTTCTAAGTACAGTTTGACTTACAGTCTTATTAATTATCAAGATAATTAATAAAATTTCAAGTAGCTGGCCCAACGGTAAGACTGCCTTTAAGATTGCAAAACCTTATATTTCAACAGAATGCCGCCATAACCTCCAAAACGCAACCCCCCGAGAGACTATATCTGCTCTAAGACCACCTAAAAATAAATGAATTATCATCAAAAACATTTTAATTATGGAAAATCACAAAGATAGTGAAAAAAAAATAACTTTTTCAGTTTTAACTAAGATCAAAATAATTAAATGTGGACTATTAAACATTAGGTGACTCTCTTCTAAGTCCTGGTTAGCACACAATTTAATAATTCATCAAAAGTATTGATTCATTTTGCATTAACAAATCTGGCTGCAACAGAATTAATACATTAATTTAAATGAATCAACACCCTCAAGCTGTGCTAACTGTGAGAATGCTCATAGCACAGGCCGAGGTGGAGTGGTAGTAATCTTTCATTCTAGCCTAGTAATAAAAACAGATCTAGACAGAGTTATAATTCATCTGAAAGCCTTACTCTTACCTTTGTTCGCCTTAACTGAAAAAAAAAAAGTGTTTTCTTTGTTATCTATCACCTAGTTCTTAGACTCTTTATTTTCTTTAGTGTTCGGTTCTGATAAAATAATTGTAGTGGGTGATTTTACTATTCATATATATGTTAAAAATGACAGCCTCGACATTGCATTTATCTTATCATTAGACTCTATTGGTCCGCTGTTTTAACAACTCTCTGCATGTTGTCCTGACATATAGCATAGAAACTGATCATATAACAGTCTTCCTGAAAAGTCTCTTTTGCCTGACCATTTCTTACTGGCAGAGAACTCATAAGCCATTTACAAAGTTTGGACATTTTACTGTTTATTACTGAAAAACAGAAAAACAAAGCTATTTGAACATTTCAGTCATGAATTAGAGTGTATTTTAACACAGAAACAGCATTAGTGAAAGCTCTTATGGCCCATGACAGTGCATTCATCCTGCTAAACCTCAGTGCATCTTGCAATACTATTCATTACAATATTTTGCTACACAGAATAGAAATTACTGTTGTTATGAAAGGAAATGTACCTTAGTAGTTTAAAATGTATCTTTTTGATAGACTGCAATTTGTGAACATAAATGGGGAGTCTTTTTCCACACATGAAAGTTAGCCACGGACTTTCACAGTGTTCTGTGCTGGGACCAATATTTTTGTATTTTATATATACATTTTTATCAATATGCAGATGATGCCCAACTATATCTATCTATGACGTTGGATGACACAAACCAGTGAATTAAACTGCACACATGTCCTGAAAAAAATAAATGGCTTATATCAGCATCTTCAGGGTATGAGGATGATGTATCATAAGCGTGGAGGCAGGATAAGTTTACCAACAAGCAAGCTTTATTAGGCTGAATGCAGAAATGTGAAAAATAAGGTGCAAAAAGAAACCAAAAACTATAACCTGCAGAAACCTAAACACATTTGTTTTTCTCTTTGCCCCCGCCCCACCTCAATTGGATAGATGGCTGCTGCTCCCTATGCCTATTTCCTGGAGTTTTTCTTCTGTTCAAAGGCAGATTGTCCCTTTCTTCTCCAGGATACTGCAGTGTCTTTACTTTAAAGTCTAAAGCCCCTTTGTGGCAACTGCTGTTGTGATTTGGTCTTATATATTGATGAACCTGAATTGAATGCTATTTGGTATTTGGAACTTCTGCCTGTGGCTTTTCAGTCCACTTGCAAACATTATAGATCTTTGGCAGCAACACATGATAACGTATTACAAACAATTTATTTTTAATTTAAATACAATTAAGTTTATCTGATATAACAAAACTCTGTAATCCCCATCTATATCATCTACTTGTGTTAGAATTATTAGTGGTACAGCTCTGGGAAAAATAAAAACTAAAAAAAAAAAAAAAATAAACAGAATAAAATAAAATGAAATTTTTAAAAAGCAACACAATCAGTATAGACACTAGATTTAAATTACAGTTGTTACCTGCACAAGAAATTACAAATCTATGCGCTTATGAAAATATATCTGACAGCAAACAAAAGCATAAAACTAATTTTGTAATGGTTTTAGCTGGAGGGTAAGAAAAAGTCCATCTACACTGACGCAAGTCATTACCCCTGAATCATTGCCTTTGTTGGATGTATTATCCCATCATGTTTGAGAAGGAGGAGGGCAGGAGTTACATAGTCAGAGAAATACATTTTAAGCCCCGAGTGTGTGGGAGCCATTAGCCATACAGCCATGTTATTATGTGCCTGTCACCTCAATGATAAGTGGCGCTATTGTAGGCTGTGCTGCACAGTATATGTGGCTTTTATACAGAACTTTTTCAAAAGAGGAAGAACATTATGTTTGCAGCCTTGTAATATTAAAACCTGATCTTTTCATTGTGAGTCTGAAAGATCTATTTAGTGTCTATTCAAGCTTTTCTTTCTATGAAAATACATCCAGCCCAGGTCTATATAAATTACACAATTAACTGCAGCTACAGAATAAAAAGCTAATGATCTATTTTCTTAGGTGTGGTTGTGCACACAGGATCATGGATATGTCTTACTCATCTGAATAACCTCCAGTCTTAATTTAAATCTAATGGTTTCAGACTGGCAGTGGAACACATTTGGCTTATTTGTTGTATAATCTTGCATATTAACTACTTTCTGCTTTCAGATATGTTACATACTGAGAAATGTCATGAAATGTAAAGTTTGAAATGTATCTATACATATATCGTTATTTTTTTGTGACAACTTCAGAACATTTATTTCAGTTTGTGATTAGATATCCTTTGAATGCTGATAGAAGTGCTGACAAAAAAAGACCCCCCCCCCCCAATGAAAATCTGCTATCAGTCTTTATAGCCAGTAGAATCACTTATCATCTCACTTTGTACAACCAGGACATTTTGAGTGGTTATTAATTATGACAGCTTGAGAAATGCTGTAATTCTGAAAGATTAGGTTATGTGATCTATTGCAGTTTGCTACCGCTCTTTTGTCTTTATATACTATAAAACCATGTAAGTGTACTTCTGTGGTGAGAGCTCATTGCTGCTAATGAATGTATTCTGGTCAGACCAAGGGGAAAATATCTCTATTGTAATTACACATGAAATCTCAATCAGCTGTCACTAAATGGTTGTCAAGTATGATAACAGAGGATAAACTAATGAATAGTGCAGGGAAAAATATTTGGTAGGGACTTAGGGACATAGTGACTAAAGCGATTTAAGTGCTGTAGTCTTATCTACCAGTTTGGTACTTTAGTGCAGACTGTAATATTTTTACTATATTTCCTCCAGTATAGGATGGAATCCCTTAAAAATTTGTATAGATTTTGTTTAGGGTCAATAAAAGATGAGCTCAGTCAACTTCATGTTTAATATCACTAAAAGGTTTATTTTTGAACTGTAGTGAAATAAATTTTCCTCTAGTGCCAACATGAGATTCTCATTTATAACCTTGAGGAAAATGTCTCCATAACTTTGGGAATTGGATGGGTTTGCATGAAATTTGGTTTGGACATTCATGTGCACCCAGAGGATATTGCAATTCTGCAAGAATAAATAAACCAAGGTGATGAAGCAGTCATTTTCAGGATATATTTTTTACATACTCGAGCACACTTGCTTGTTTCCTGTCCCTAAAGCCACATTTCAGTGCATGTAAGACCGACTCAAAGAATGAAATTCGCTTCTGAACAATGTAATACTCACAAATTGATTGTAATTATCTTACTTAATGGAATTAACCAATTTATTTCCTTGGATTTTATTTTAAAGTATTTTTATTCCTGGGATTGTGTTGTTGTTCCCAGTTGCTTTTCTAGATTTAATAGTCACCATCCCCTGCAGGGGTGAAAATTTAATCTCGTAGACAGACAAACTGTGAAATATTCATTTCTCCCTCCCTAATATTGGTTCACAGCATTGATGCAGAGGAAACAATGACATGAGAGAGAAGTTTTAGCCTCTGAATGTCAACTAATTCAGGTTTTTCACTTCAAGATTAATTAAATAATGCCTCTTATAAAAATAGACCAATTTTCTTTTCTTTTTTCTTTTTTAGGCTCGAAAGCTACATTTATGCTAAACCTGATATCTTCTAGATGTAGTAGAAGTATATAAATAACACATTTAAAATTTGTGAAACAAAGAAGAGATATAAAATATATATATATATAAACTATATAATATATAGTTTTCCCAATGCTATTGTACTGTAATGGTTTACATTATGGTGTCTTATTTTATATCCCCAAAGGTGAGGAAGCTCCTCACCATATGTGTACATATGTACACAGTACTGTGAGAACTTTTGAGCCAACTGTTTTTTCTTTATATTTTATTTTATTCAAAATGGTAATTCACTAAAAGACTGAACTTTAACAAGCAACTCTTAAGAAATAGTTCTCCAGGCTTCTTGAAGGACATTTAAAACTCTTTGGATGTTGACCGCCTTTTGTTTTTTGCTTTATCAATATGATCCCACACTGCTTTAATAATGCTGGGCTCTGGGGAGTGGCTTAGTTTTTCTATGAAGGTATACATTTACTGCATTGACAGTGTGTTTGGTTTCATTCTCATGTTGAAAAATAAATCTGTTGTATTCATAATTTCATCAGTTTTGACAAGCTCTCCAACAGCACTGGTTGAAATGTGGCCCAAAATCCTCCACCATGTTGTAAAGGTGGCTGTAGACATTAACTGTTGTACTTTCATGTCCTTTTCTATATGTTGGCTGTCTTTTCCACACATACTGACGATGATTCAAATCAGATATTTCAAATTTGTCTTCATCACTCCATAAGACCTTTTGCCACCGATTTTCATTCCAGTTTATTTATTTATTTATTTATTTTATTTAGGACAGTGCATGTTAATGAACATAAAAAAAAATTACATGAATGTAAACATACCAGATTATAGCCAAGGGCTAATTTCCATCTGTTGTCCTTAAGCATAAAAAATAGACATAATAATTCATAAAAATTCATCATTCATTCATAATAAAAACTCCATCACCAAACTTACACATACACACCATTCTGTTCCTCTGTACTTTGGAATACCTCAGCCCTCTCTTCCCGTTTCCTTACAGTATGAATAGCTTTTGACAGCCCCCCTTCAACTGAGAGCATTTCTGATAAGGCTTCGGCAATCAACAGATGTTTTCTTTGTATTATTGTATGGTCTTGACCTTATAACATGTGTTGTTGTGATTTGACAGTATATAAATAAAACTGAATAGAATTGAATTGAATCAACTGAAGGCCAAGATGTACATTTTTAGTTCAAAAAAACTGGTTCATCTTGATTTAGGTGCCCTTTTATACTGTTATCAAAATCTTTCTCCCTGGAAGCAAAATATACAGTAATGGGAGTGGCTCAGTGCTTTTACACAGTACTTTATGTTCCCCACAACATAGGAAATGAAAAAAGCACATTAATAATTTTATAAGACCTTAGGAGTAGGCCAATCTTGGCTCTCTGAATAGACTATGGTGTCACAGGGGAATGAAAAGTTTCATGCAGAGTGATTTAATTCTACAAACATGCTTACAGTAACACACTTTGACCCAGTCACATGGCATCCATGTTCTCCATACATGCATCAAAAGATACACCTGAAAACACAAATAATTACACATTCATAACTGATCTTGGTTAAGCCTGTGTACTTTAAGAGGATTATCATAAAGTTAATTAGCATAAAGTTGATTAGCATAATGTGAATTTTCTACAGTGACTGATTGACATTCTAGTGACCTATCCATTATAAAACCTGCTCTGGGTCCCCTTTGTTCACAAAGTTCCCTCCAAGGGAAAAACAGAAACACTGCCAAAACAAGATTTGCCTGAAACAGTTGTCAAGATACATTAATGACATTCATTATTTATACAAATGAAAATATATTGGTAGGAAGTAATGAAAGGTTAATTCCCCCCTCATTCATCATGTACAGCTGAAGAATAATGCTGAGGGAGAGAAAAGAGTATGGGGTTCTGCTTAGATTTACCATCTACAAGTTTCAAATTAGGATCATTTATCAATGATATATGATAAAGATCTGATATATATGAGATCCCCTTTTTACCTATTGTTTCAATAGTTTAATTTAAAGGTGGACCTGCTACCATCATGCAATAGGTTAAACCTGCTTTCTTGCACAATTCACATCATAACTTCTGTGTAAACAATAAATTTCATGCCATGAAATATTTCATTTCTATTTTAGGTTTAACAGATGGCTTTTCTGTTAAACAAGGCTGAACTTAATGAACAGTACGTGTGCTGTCGATCATCATGTGAGCAGACAGAGCATGAAAATAGATGCACCTGAACATCCTTCCATTTTTATTCTTTGGCTCTTTATTGTAGTCAAGTATCTTTGAGCCAGTCCAGTAAATTTGCTAACTGTGAAAGTTGCTGTGGCATGGTAAGAAAGTTTGTGGCTTGGGTGGCTTAAATTAATTTGAATATCTCTTATGAAACATTAAAAAAGGGTTTCTGTGAACTACCTGTCTCTTTAGAAATCTGTGCATGCAGACATAGTTACTGTATGGCCCAATAAAAGCAAGACTGAGAGTTTCACAATTTCTAGTGTAAATATAGGTGTAAAAACGATAATTAAGCACACATTTTGCTGTGTACACAACTCTTGTGTGGCTAATACTTAAACAAAAACCTTTACATGAATGCTTTCTGGCAGGTTGGGTCATTCTCAGGCATGTCACAGATTAATGTCTAATCGTAAATTGTTCTGCATTTAACCTTAAGATCTTCAACATTTTGTGACCTCTGTGTTGTTGTACCTAACAAACATATATTGTAATTTTGCCCTGTGTGACTGGATGAATGCAAAATAAATGTCAAGTAAAATCCTTTGAATAGTCTGTAACCTGTCTTAGAGACTGTTCAAAGAATTGCACTTGACATGAAAAAGTACTATACAAATCCAGTCCATTTATCCTTTAAGGCCTTCACCTCCTTCTATAAATAACTGTTAGTGTGTTAAAAATACAGTAAGCGACATCTTGCTATAGAGGAGAAAAAAATGCTCAAAGGTCTTATGATTTCCATCTGCCAACACGGGATAACCAGGTCAATGAGGGGAAAGGGCAATAGCAGCAAAAGAGAAGAGAAATAAACGAGAAAATGTCATATGATCTTTGTGTTCTGTAAAACACTGTCTAGTCTTAGTTAAATGAAATGCAGTGAATCACATATTAGAAATTATAAATGTTAATATAAATGACAAACAACACCATTACAATCTAATCTTATGTACCAACATCATCATATTTGGTATTGTACAACATCAGAACTTGGTCTCTGTTAGTTTAATACAAACTCAACTCCAATTCATTGTTTTTAATCTTAAGATACACACAGAGACCTTAAGGATAAACCACATCAGCAAGTATTTTGAAAATCCACTCACTGAAAAACAGAGTGAAGTGTTGAGTGAAGAGTAAGAATGCCAAGAAAAAATATCTGCACCATTTCACAGGCTTATAATACTGACATCAGGGGTAATGGCTGTTACAGTCCAGACACATGAAATGTACCATGCAAAAGAAGACACAGAATTTACATAAGCATAAATTGCTAAAAATGGTTCTTATATGAATAAACATAGTCTGGTAGTACTAGTCTATGTGGAAAGGAAGGTGACTATTTGTTTATTTGATAAATTACTATGATTTATTAACTAAATTATTTCTCAATTAAATGTCATATTTTAGAAAAACAAAAATGCCTACATTCAGTTTCTTCATTGCAATAAACTCATTAATATTCCTTGCTTGTGGTCTGACTGGATCACTAACCTTTGTGGTGCAGTTTTTGCCATCATGTCATGTCAGGTAGATAGCATCACTCTTTCAACCAGTTCGAATTGTTCTAACATGCCTACATACAATAAGATCACCTCTTAAAAACAAAAAATAAAAAAAACCCTTCAGATTTTGGCTACTTTTCATGCAGTGTCGTTATCTATATTTTGCTGAGAAATGTGACGCCTTAAAAACTGGGTTGCTATTTAATATTTAATCTGAACAAGCCAGATTTACTTGACAGCCACTGAGGCAGCTAACAATCTAGAAGAACACGTCTGGCCTGAAGAAAGCACTTAAATTTGATTTTGACTAAAGGAGATTACAAGATTACAAGTTTTTTTTTAAACTGAATGATGCAAAGGTACTGTCTGGAGGCTAGTGCCCCTCTAAATTAACTCAACAGTGGATCTAACCTAAGTTTATTACTATTATATTCTGTGATTTGTGGCATTGTGCCTAAGCTTGAGTCATATTATTTGGCCAATAAATCATCAACAGGCAAAAACTCCAATATCTTCTTTAACAAGTCATCATATTTTTGGGGCTATATGCTCCAATAATGGTAGCCCTATTCCTATTTTAGCATTTCCAAGCCATTGTTAGTCAAAGTGCTTTCAATATTAACTGTTTTTTCATGTGACAGAATCACAATCGTGTTAAGGTCCTTGTAGGACTTTATGTGTGATTTCTACACAAGTCATTTAGTGGGATAGTGTCACTGAGCTTCTGTATGTTCTCTACTTAAGATTTCTTTTGCACAGAACAGAAGCTAGAAGAAGAAGCAAAAAAACAAACAAAATAAATCCTTATTTTTGCAAATAGTGTAATAACATGTGAATACGTATGTATTGTACACTTAAAAACATTGTATGACAGCATGATCAAAAATGTGAAAATAAATCAAACCAACATGTGAAGCTTTAGAGGCATGTCTAAAAGTTGCTACAAAAACATATACAGAGTGACACTTTTAACTACTGAATGCTTAAGTCCTGCTTGTTGAATTTAAGCCCATGCCATTAGCAGAAATGCATCTTATAATCTTTAAATTTAACCTGACTTGAGAATAAGTTTTTAGTTTCCTTGGACGAAGTGAATCAACTGCCACAATGGTTGAGCTCATCCTTCTTTATCTGCCTCTCTCAGTCTTCATTTTTTGTCCTTGTCTTCCTCTTTATGTCATGCGTGCGTCACCTAACTCGAGCACTATTGTTCACCTCCTGCTGGCAGAACCATTTTTATCTCGATCCTATCTTCACTCCAACTTGTGACTTCACTTGTTTCTTTAACATTTTTGCTCAATTATTATGCTCCATCACTTCTTCATTCACTTTTTTCTTCTTTTGGCTTCCCCTTTGTTCCATCTCTCTGTGAAGATTCTGCTTCATCTTTCTGTCCTTCTTTGATTTTTCACCTCTTCATCCTCCTTCTGTCTCATTATCTCTGCCCCTGCTTTCCTGTCAGTTGCTTTTTCACTACATCCATCCTCATCTCCCTCCATCCTTCTCTCCAAGGGTGTAAACAGACCCATCTATCATCTACCTGGTTGCATATGGATGAAGGGATCTGCATTTTATGTTTTTCTTTTTTACCTCAGCATTTTAGTCATTTGTCTAAAAAGATGGCAGCTCAGCCACATAGCTCTGACAGACAACTGGAAAACAGACCTGCTGTTTCCCTGATGACATCAACTATAATATGTATAATCTACAGTATGTGCCAAGCGATGGCTTTATATGCCGGTTTGTTGTGTTTGTGCAGATCTGACAGTTTGGACACCAAAATGAATACAATAAAACGGACCAAGATAATGAATGTAGCAGGAATCAGATGTGCAACAATAGGAATAAGAAATACCAGTTTTGCATTACTGACTGACAGTAATAAAAAGTGTTTTATCTCCAGAAAATGTTATTTCACTAATGGCTTCCCATCTTACAAAGGGTTGAATACATTTTAAAATTTGATGAAACACCCATGAGTTTTCATGTATCATGTTTATATGTTTTGATGGAAGACCTTCCCAAGACATGGTGTTACTTCATCAAGTATGGCATACTAATGATTGCAGGATTGGTGTTAAAAACACATCCCCTGAAAAAATTTGGTTCCCCTGTCACTATCTTGTCGAAAGGTTGACAGCTGGGGTGCGCTAATGGGTATTTAAGTACAAACTGTTGTTTGGGATAATTAAGGATGGAGACCAGCAGAATTTGTTTAACTGACTTTGTGAAGAATTTGTGAAAGCTTACAGCTGGACAGACATCTGTACCAGGGAGGAAGAACAAAACAAAATGCAGAGTGTTAATGATGCAATGATCTGGACTCGGAAGGCTGGAGAGTGGCAGGAGACCAGGGCAGACTGGCAAAAAATAAAAAGAACTGGCACACAAACTGTGACAGATGGCTTGAAAACAAATGTTCATGGTGTTAATCCAGTGCTTTATTATTTACAGATTTACAAGCGTATTGGACAGTTATGCTCTCCACAACTTATGTCCATTGCCAATAGCAATGCAATGCAGGCTCGTTCATGAGTTTAATGAGGGTGACCTTAACTTTCGCATCTCATCACCAAAATACGTTACAAAGTCAAGCTTAGCCTGCAATCCTGATAACAGTTGATCTGAATGGAAGCTCAAGTAATTACTCTGGTGGCCATGCATTTTAAATTGCTTTTGCTTGTCTACAGTTGCTGCTACCTCTGGAGGTTGATTTGCAACTCCTCTCCACCTCCACTCAAGTTCCTTTTTTCCTTGCTGTGATTTAATTAATATTATGTGTGTTGTCGTTCCCTGTCACACGCTGTCCTGTAATGTGATCACAATATTCCTCTAATGAGGGACTTTTGTTTGTTGATTATAAGAAAGATATCTGCCTTCACTTGCCTTGTCTTCACTATTGTAGCAGCACATTTGGTAAAAAAGCAGAAATGAAATATACTGTGAGGCTGCTGCTTTAAAAGTTTAAATTTGAGTTTTCTGAACAGAACCTGTGAGTCTCTTTTTGGCTGTCAAGAGCTAATGTGGACCTGTGATGTAGTAGCTCTGTAGCTCATCTAGGGTTTAACAGGTTGCACATTTTTAGGTCGCTCAACTTTCTCTTTATAGTAATCTTGAAGTGAGAATTTTTTCTTTTTGTAAATAAAATTTGAAACCGTATTGCAGCAATAGCCATTTTTACTTGGGTACAACTATAGCTTTGGGTGCACCCGTTGACCCTTTAATATAACCGCCTGTGTTCTTGTCTTGCAACGTGATGCACATGTAGAGAAATAAAAACCCTGCTTTTGCTTTGCTGAGGTTGTTACATCGATTTGCTATAATGTGAAGCATAAACAGCTCTAAACAACTCTGCTCAGGTGTACTTTGTTCTGTCACTGTTCAAAATAAGGTTCCCGTTTCTTGTTGAGCTTTGTGAAGCTTCTCTGTGGTTTGTGGTCGTTAATGACTGATCCAGCTCATACTATTTTGTCTGTGACACCTTAGATGATTATTTTCTAAACTTTGGAAGATGGGTCAGAAGAATGTGCAACTTCCTGTAACTGTACATCACATACACACTTGGTATCATGAGTATTATCAAGGCATGATGGGGAGTCATCTGCTAAGTTTTAACTCAGGAAGCTGTGTGAATGTTTAATCAGAAAGGCAAAAATGTGAGGGTAAGGCTATTTGTTAATGGTTTGGTCCATTAACAAATAGCAGTTGATCAAAATTTGTTGCTTTTTCATATGGTTTGGTTTCTTTTCACACAAGCAAAACTCTAAGCCAACCAAAATGTGTCCTAGATCATCAGTCTGCTTAATGAAGCTTGTGCACAAGTTCAGTAACGAAGATCTGTGGTAACACATCTGTCTTCTTCCCGGGTTTTTGGTGGCTAATTTAAGCTTTACATCACATCCACTTTCTCTTTTTTTTTTTTTTTGTGTCCTGTCTGGCACTGTAGCAATCAGAATTATTGTCTGAAGGCCAAGAAAAATGCCCAACAGATTTACTTTCCCAAGTGGGCCTTTTGCTATACTGGTCCACTTGATTGTCATAGTTTATTTGATCTTTATTAGTTATTTTTATTCTAAGTTATTGTAATCAGGCCAGACTGGACTCGGGGATGGCACATCCACTTTCTCACGCTGTCAAGCTGATTGAGACATCACTGGACTAGTCCAATCATCTTTCTGTCCGCCTTCTTCAGGGCAATCAACCTCCACTTAGCGTACTTTAAATCTCATCTGTCATTCTCCCTTTAAACCCACCTCCTGCTGATCTCAGCCTCTTCTATGTTACTCGAGCTCCATCCAAGCCTCTTCGTCTCCACCACCAGTGTCTAGACTCTGAAGGGTCAGCGAATTGTCCAATTTCCTATCCCCACTGGGATTCGGTTCTGCTGTGATGTGCCATCACAGTCTAATCGCCAAATAGCTTAATTGAATTCTGTATTCTTTCTAATGATCTCTCCTTATTTTATTGCTCAGATGTATCTGCAACAGGAGGAGCTAGAGTAAATATAGGAAGAAGGTGCTGAGCTCTGGGGTAGTGAATATCATGAAGAATTTACTCCTTACATTTGTTAGGACACAGTAGGTGCTATAGTTTTTGTACTCTATACATCTACGGTGCTTTGCTGCATAGTAGAATGCAAATAATGCTCGGCTACGTGAAGGCATATACTTAAACTTGCGCCATTAGTCACTTGGTAGTTGAGTTGGATCAAGTTCTTATCATGTTCTTATTATAAATTAACCACTCTGAGTTCATTTGGAACTGGGCCTTTTATCCAAAGGGTCACGTTGTGGCTTTTTTGATCTGCATCCAAATGCAATTACATTTACAGAAACAAGCCATAACAAAAAAACAACAACAAAAACCCCACATCAAAGTTCAATTTAAACAGACTAAACTGCACAGGTGTGAAAAGATCCTAAATGAAAAGTCTAATTAATCATCAATCACCAAAAAGTAGATGCACTGTTCGTTAATGATCTTTCCCTTCTCGCTGTCCCTTTGGCTCAGATCAGAGGTTCCGCCTGCTTTCACACATTTTCATTTATGTATATACTTCTACTGTTTTTGTGGAGCCACCACTGTCAGCCATCTCACTCTTTGACAAGACTGGGGAAGTGCGCTGCAATCAGTAGAGGGCAGAAGGAAGCTGTGCAAAGCCCACACAGGACACGCATCTGCAGTATACAAAAGTACATGCACTCCCACCTAGTTAAAAAATCCCACTGCAGCTCTGACCCCCACCCACACACATCTCACTCACTGCCTTTTTTGTTCAGACACAAAGAATTGGTGAGTCTACACAGTTCAGTATATACACACAAGCAGGTAGCTGGAGTGGCAGAGATTCGGTTTACCATGTGACTTTCAGCAGAAAAAAATGAAAGAGAGTCAACCTTCCAAAGCCCGATGGTCTCTGCTGCAGCTGCTTGCTTCAGTCACAGTGGATTCAACTCATTTCACAGTCAGCATCTCTGACTGAGTGCATGTGTGTTAGGTGAGTTGTGCAGGATCACCTCCTCTGTGCAATCAGATTCTCAATAAATGATTCTAACATGTTCACTGACATTTTGAAATTCTTACTGCTATTTTTTTCTGATAGTTATTTGATAATATTTGAGGCTGAAAGCTGTAAGTACTAGTAATGTTTTACTTTTCCCAGATAACTCTTCAGAAGAACTTTAGTAATGGATAGTATATGATCTTTTTGTCCAGAGCTACTTTGTCATTCAACATAACTAGACACAAAAGCTACGTGTAATTTGACAAACACACAACTAAAATCATGTACAGCAATGTAACATGACTGTTTAGATTTTCTTTGTATCATAAAAATGATGTGCTTTCATGTCCTGTGTTAATTTTAGGTACAGGGAAGAATAATGAATGGAATGAAAATAAAAACAGAACATACACACAGTCTGTTGAATTGGATTAGACCCCCAAAAAGGCAGTATTTAGAATAGTGTGATTCATCAGATAAATGTATAAGCAGTGTGAAAAGGTTTGCTCTCATGCTAATAGGAAAGTTAAGAGAGCCCTGCTTTGCTGACTTAGCTGGCCAGTTTATCTCTCCACTGTGAACAGGATGGAGAACCAGTGGAAAAGAAGCAGAGTAGTCAGAATGGAAGAACGGATTGATCGCATTGGATCTAAAGGTGTTTTCAGTCACATCTTACCTACCATTGCCACTGCCGTCAATGGTAAACTATAATGATGTGGGGAAATTTAGAGGCAGACGTGGTAGCAGTTGAATAAGAATTGAAAAATGTGACAATATTTGACCTTGTCTCTTTACAGAGGGAGGGAAAATAATCCCAGCACTGAGTCTTTTGAAATTCCTGTTGCCATGCTACATGGCTCAGTCACCATCTCTCCACGTCAAGTTATAACTGAGATGGACTTGTTGAATATTCTAGATAGATTCAATAATGATCAAACAAGATAGCTGAATAAAATGGAATTTTAATATTTTGGAGTAACAGGGTAGTAGCAGCTGGGATTATGTGACAATGCAATATAAATACATGTACTGAGTATTTTATGCCTGTATATGTACATGTGCACATGTGGGAGTCAGGTGTTAGAATGATTTGACCATGTGTCTATACAGGGAGTGCAGAATTATTAGGCAAATGAGTATTTTGTCCACATCATCCTCTTCATGCATGTTGTCTTACTCCAAGCTGTATAGGCTCGAAAGCCTACTACCAATTAAGCATATTAGGTGATGTGCATCTCTGTAATGAGAAGGGGTGTGGTCTAATGACATCAACACCCTATATCAGGTGTGCATAATTATTAGGCAACGTCCTTTCCTTTGGCAAAATGGGTCAAAAGAAGGACTTGACAGGCTCAGAAAAGTCAAAAATAGTGAGATATCTTGCAGAGGGATGCAGCAGTCTCAAAATTGCAAAGCTTCTGAAGCGTGATCATCGAACAATCAAGCGTTTCATTCAAAATAGTCAACAGGGTCGCAAGAAGCGTGTGGAAAAACCAAGGCGCAAAATAACTGCCCATGAACTGAGAAAAGTCAAGCGTGCAGCTGCCAAGATGCCACTTGCCACCAGTTTGGCCATATTTCAGAGCTGCAACATCACTGGAGTGCCCAAAAGCACAAGGTGTGCAATACTCAGAGACATGGCCAAGGTAAGAAAGGCTGAAAGACGACCACCACTGAACAAGACACACAAGCTGAAACGTCAAGACTGGGCCAAGAAATATCTCAAGACTGATTTTTCTAAGGTTTTATGGACTGATGAAATGAGAGTGAGTCTTGATGGGCCAGATGGATGGGCCCGTGGCTGGATTGGTAAAGGGCAGAGAGCTCCAGTCCGACTCAGACGCCAGCAAGGTGGAGGTAGAGTATTGGTTTGGGCTGGTATCATCAAAGATGAGCTTGTGGGGCCTTTTCGGGTTGAGGATGGAGTCAAGCTCAACTCCCAGTCCTACTGCCAGTTTCTGGAAGACACCTTCTTCAAGCAGTGGTACAGGAAGAAGTCTGCATCCTTCAAGAAAAACATGATTTTCATGCAGGACAATGCTCCATCACACGCGTCCAAGTACTCCACAGCGTGGCTGGCAAGAAAGGGTATAAAAGAAGAAAAACTAATGACATGGCCACCTTGTTCACCTGATCTGAACCCCATTGAGAACCTGTGGTCCATCATCAAATGTGAGATTTACCGGGAGGGAAAACAGTACACCTCTCTGAACAGTGTCTGGGAGGCTGTGGTTGCTGCTGCACGCAATGTTGATGGTGAACAGATCAAAACACTGACAGAATCCATGGATGGCAGGCTTTTGAGTGTCCTTGCAAAGAAAGGTGGCTATATTGGTCGCTGATTTGTTTTTGTTTTGTTTTTGAATGTCAGAAATGTATATTTGTGAATGTGGAGATGTTATATTGGTTTCACTGGTAAAAATAAATAATTGAACTGGGTATATATTTGTTTTTTGTTAAGTTGCCTAATAATTATGCACAGTAATAGTCACCTGCACACACAGATGTCCCCCTAAAATAGCTAAAACTAAAAACAAACTAAAAGCTACTTCCAAAAACATTCAGCTTTGATATTAATGAGTTTTTTGGGTTCATTGAGAACATGGTTGTTGTTCAATAATAAAATTATTCCTCAAAAATACAACTTGCCTAATAATTCTGCACTCCCTGTATGTTTTGTCCATGTGTACTTGTGCATGTAACTTCACTTAGTATAGTCATGCATGGACACGTTTAAATGTATATGTACTCATATGAATTCCAAAGCAAGCAAGGGAGTGTGTGTGCATTAGTTATGGTGACCTAGTTTGTTAACATGCCTATTGTGGGTATACTAAGAGTTAAATGTCAAGTGTTCCTTTCATTGTTGATGTATATAGTTGATATTGATAATAAGTTTTTGTCATAAAAACTCATGAGAATACTAGATATATTTGTAATATGCTGAAATGATGCTACTATATTTGTTTCTGTTTTCTGTTTTGTTTCTGTTTATTTAAAGTTATACACTTTATACTTATTATGATGCTTAATTTGTTCATTCTTCCACCCAGCAAAATGATTTTGGTGCAACATGGGGATGATGCAACAAATAGTAAACTCCTCATTCTTTTTTCTCTTTGATATTTATATTAAAATAAATCAATTCAACATATCCAAAGTCTGTGTAATGTCACCTTGTGTAATGTCACCTGTTTTGAGAACAAGAGATCACACCACTTTTTATTATGGGTTTAAATACCTTTATATTCCTGATGGAGCACAAGTTTATTCAACAAGGAGATTGGCCATCAGAACTGCCAGTGAACCGGGATACTACTGTTCCAATCAAAGCACAATGTCAGGCTAATACCATAATTTTGATATTTCTTCCAATGAAAAGAATTACTTGTACACCTTTTCAAAATTAGCCGCTATAATATATGTGGTCATTGGATATAGTCTGAAGCAATGTTTAATTTCATTAGTCCTTTCGTCTGATTTCTCTGATTGCCACTTATCACCAACAGAGTTTAATCAGTGAAGGCCAAAGGAAAGTGGTCAGAGATGCAGGAAGGTGAGTAAAAATTAATCCATCATGCAATGTTCATCTCTGGAACAATTTGAGAGCACAGTGTAGAATATTCACACTTAACATCAAATACCGGCTGAAGCAATGAAACGAATCACCTCTCAAGCTTCAGCTCTGTTTGTTAGGATATTTGCCTGCAGAATTAGATATTGATTTTCTCTCTTGCTCTTTATTTCTTGTGTTGTCTCTGTCATTTATTGTCTTTCCTTAGCAACTCTCTCCCTTGCTCCCTGTCTTTTCTTATTATTATTTATTTATTTGCAAATGTATCTTTACTGATATCTAGTAATCGTGGAAAAAAAAAGGTAATTTCTGTGCTACGTTTCCCTGTTTCCCTACATTTCAATGTTGCATATCTAACATATATAATTTGCTTACATCTCATGGCCACCATGTTCAGTTTATATCATTTTTTTAGGCAGGTTGCCCTGATTCGAGGAAACTATATAAACAGGGAAACCCCACCAATCCTATTATGACTGCTTGACATTCCTGAGGGTTTTGAGTCTGTCAAAAAAATCAGCATCCAGGAGATAAATAATTTTACTGAGCAGTTTGTCCTTGTTGTAGTTGATAGTCGACTAATTGACGCTGCTTGGTGGAAATCCTGCATCCTTTTATCCTTTCGGGGGCTTTGCATTAATACATCTTTGAAGTATATCGTGTGTAAAGCTTTGAAATCAACCATTATGAACATGTACGGTAATGTAATGGAAAATCATGTGTCTGTTAAGAGATAAACCTGCATACATTAAGTCTTTTCATGCAGTCCAAAATGTTGTTTATTCTCTTGTCCTGTCATTAGAAACTTTCTAAATCTATATTTTTCACATGATCTTTTTTCCTCTTTAATCTGATTTATTTCTCCCTCCTCTGAACGACTTGATCTCTACATTTTTTCTCTTTTTCATTAATTTTTTCAATATCTACTGTTCTGCTTTATACACCATGTCTTCATAATACATCTGTTCCATCTACAATGTTGTCTTCAGCCAGCCTCAAACCTTACTTTCATCTATAAATGCATGAGCAGCTTGCCAGGTCTGAGTGTGTGTGTAAGATAGCAGGTTGGTGTTGTGTCAGTGTTCTCCTCATGCATGTCAAGCATGCTCCCTCTCTCACACACACACAGACTTACATGCATGCACATCCACACGTTAACAGCTGCAGAGTGCATATACATTTACACATGGGGACCCACATATAAATGAGCATAAACCTGTGTTGAAGCAAGTTATCATGTTAATATACACCCACTGCCTGACAGCTATAAAATGGAAGCCAAGTGTATCTCAGTAAATACATATACTGTATATATATATAGACTGCTTTAATCTATCACGCAAGTCTGACAGGCCTATTTCCCCTGATTCAGAGATGCTGATAGTTTAAGGAATTCAAAAGCAGCCTCAATTTGTCATGGCCGCATTGGTCTCCAGCCTGCATTACTCAATACTTCGCTATAGCAAAGCCATGCGGGGGCTTTACATTACAGCCTCACTTCCTTGAATTTTAGCATTGCATATTACCCCAATGCGACACCTATCTGTTACCTTTGAGAAATTACAATTTAGAGAAAAAACGACATGTACTTTGATTAAATTTTGCACTGAAAACCTTCACTTTACAAGCAGGAGTGGAATACAGGAAGTGTAGTGATAGTGAGTGAGTGAGTTGCACTGAAGCATTAATAATATGATTTAAAGTGAATTAATAATATGGTTTAAAAAGCTGTGTTTATTCAGCTGTATCCAATAAATTCTACCTTGGAAAAATAGCCCAGCTTTGGCAAACATGTGCACACAGTAAATTGCCAAAATATACCTCTGCCTGGTCTCTTGGCAATTCAGCAGCTCAGGTGTAAGTTCCATGTTCCAGGACAATCATGGCTGTTTGATTTAAAGTGGCAAATAATGTATATTTTCAAATATATAATGCACCACTTAGACACACTAAAATTGCATTAAAAAACAGCTCACCTCTTTATTCCAGTAGAGACGTCAGTTCAGATGATAAACACTACAGTGCTGGTTGATGAACAAGTTGAAACGGGTTCATGGTTTTTGAGTGCAATATCATCCAAAAAGGATGATGAATAGATAACTCTGTAATACAGCTGCTGGTGCTGTGATAACAGATACAGACAAGGTTGCTTGAGAGCTTCAGGTCATGCAACCACCCCTCAAATCCAACAAACAAACAAAACAAAGAAGCACAGAGATTGTTAGATGCTTAACCAGTTATCTTATACTTAACCAATTATCCACTTCAGGATCATAGGTAGGCCAGACTCTCTCCTAGCTGGGCCTGCATACAGTAGTTACATCCGTACTAGTGCAATGTGCTTGTAAGAATAGATTTATAAATGTGGCTGTGTATTATCACCTTAATAAGCCTTCAGTGTTTGCTACAGTTTCCTTTCACCTTTGTGGACTCAATTTGATGCTGTGCTTAGTAGCCACTCATCATTTATTCTTGCATTAATGCAACATCATAACCATTACATAAGCTTGTGGTGCTCTAATGAAGCCAACAGTGCAAACCAACATTTAATTATAGCTAATGGCCCCTTATTAAAACTCGTTCTGGCCATTTACTTTTCAACTTTGCTTGTTAGAGTTAAATTCAAATAAGGCTTTTGTCTTAGCCCTTAAATATAGCCTTAAATCAAGTCAATCAGACAGAATAGAGTTGCTAGATAAAAAGACATGCAGACAGATAGATGGCCCAGACCCAGCCACTTTATAACTGGTGCCCTATCTCTACTCTTTCTTGTCTACGTCGCTCTCTTGCCATCAGGACATTATGAAGTTGAAATACAAGCTTCACTGGCGCAGCCTCAGAGGACGAGCATTCCTACTGCTGCTGTCTCCGAGGCCAAATGTATAAAATGCTGACGGATAGTGACAAGCAATGTCCCGTGTCCTCAGAAATTGGATTTCCCTCCAACCTCCCCTCAGTTCTGTGTCTTTTTGTGGTTTATCCATAAATTGTGTCAAATACAATTCAGCTCTAAAGCACATAACATCATAGAGAACAACTTTTGCAGTTCATTCCTTATATGACTTGGAAACATTCTGTATAGAGACAAAGGATCCCCTCAGGCAGTACTCAAGGGTAATCAGCAATCGATGTTGAAAACGGCATTCTATCTACAGAAGTACACCACATTAGCAGAAATAAAGTGTTATTAATTCTTTGTTGATGGAGAAATCAATAAAGAATTAATAACTACCTGAAGGCTTAGACACTGCAGACTTTTTGCACTGTAAAATCTTTTTTTTTGTTAACAGTGCCTGGGGTATTTCTGTGTGGAGTTTGCATGTCTTTCCTGTGCCTGAGTGGGTTCTCTCTGGGTATTCTAACTAACAACAATATGCACGTTACAGTAATTGGTGATTCTAAATTGGCTGTCGGTGTGAATGTGAGCATGAATGGTGGTCTGCCTGACACACAAACATGTCTGAATCATGCATGCATGTTTTTTTCTTCTTTAAATTAAGAAAAAATTGTCAAAATATGGTGATGTGGTCTGTCCCTGGGCAGGGTGTGATATTGTTAATGACAGAACTGGACTGTCTTCATTTCAGCCTGTATTACCACATAGATGAATAGAGATAGAATAAAGGAAAGTAAAAACAAATGACTGCATGTGTTTGCTTAAAGTTTAACTTTGTAGATATCTGCTGTGTCGTGTGTTCCATAATGCGGGCATCTACTGTATGACATAGTGTGCAGTATATTGTGTGTGTGTGTGTGTGTGTGGGTGGGTGGAAGAGAGTAAATGTCCCACAGGATGGACCTATCTAATTACACCAGCCTATATAATGGGGTTGTGTGCAGAGCAAATTTTGCAAGGTCAAGTGTGTGAACGTGTGAGAAAGAGAGATTATCATTTCCTGGTGCATTCAGCTGACATCTTTTTCATCTACTTTTTATTTATGAAACTCTGACACAGACATGACTCATGAGCCATTTCTTTTTCAGTGTCAAAACTTGCGTGCATGTACATGTCATGTAGCTCTTTCCATCCTATATGCATCACCCTCCATATAATGCCTACAGAGACAATTTAGAGTAATGCTAATATGTGCAAATGTCAGAGAAAGGTCACCAGATTATTAAGGACTCCAATACACGAAGGGAAGAAAGCTCATCATCTGAGGATGACTGGTCATGATCTCGCACTCATACTGCCAGACTTCATCAGATTTACTATTTTGACTTGGTCTTGCAAATCATAACTGTCAGCAGACAAGGGAAAAAATGGTATAAGGACATTTTTATTGTGTAGAACTTGTGTAAACTATGAAAGTCTTTTAGCAGAAAGTCAAAATAAATATGCGGCTTGGTCAATTTGATCAGAAATTCAGTGCACACATATAACTGTGTTAAAATTAGGGCTGTCAGCGTTGTTCGCGTTAAAATGATGTTAACGCCAAAACCGCGTTAACGCAGCATATCTCCGTTAACGAATTAACGCGGATCACTCTTTGTGTGGGGCTGGACGGAGCTAATGCGTTAATCGAGCTACCCCCGCTAACGCGTTGACGCCGTCCAGCCCCACGCAAAGGGTGATCCGTGTTAACTCGTTAGCAGAGATATGCAGCATCATTGTAACTAATGCCGACAGCCCTGGTTAAAATCCTTTTATTTATGTGATTTTCTGTGGCCAAAAGCCAGTTATGAAAATGTGGTTTTCATATATATTCCAATTAGATTGCCCAGAGTGTGAGTGTGGTGTCCAGCTGAAAAGTTTAACAGCTGGGAGAGTCTTTGTCCACGTGGATCTGGGAGATCTGGAAAATGGTGATACCACAATGATTAAAAATCTATCAGGTTTAATAATGACATGATATTAACAATATCTATTTGTGTAGACTAGTCTTATTAAAAGCCCCCCAGAAGTGCTTTGAAACTAAGAGATTCTCTAGTCTCAGTGGGGGGGATTGAAGTCGTCATTTTGGATGAGAGACTAAACGTTTCTCCCAATGAAAAGGTCACATCCAGATAAACATAATCAACTTTTTGGGATTTCCTTACATGGATTATTGAGCATCCATCAAGAGATGTTCTATGAGTAGTTTGCGGTTTCAGTTAATGGGTTTTGGTCAATGGCACATTAGTAATTTGTTCTCCAATTACAAACTAACTCAACTGTACACATCAAAATTGGTTCGATTTACTGCATTACTGCAACATAAATTCCAGTGTATGCATAACAGTGTCATCAGTGCCATGACTGATTGAAGCTGACTGAGGCATACTGGCATGCTGGATGTTGGATGTGTGTCCAAGCTTTTGCTGTAGCCTTGCATGTTCATGGGAGCACAATTTCTGATCTGATTGTTCTTGAATGTGCGCCTCAACCTTGCCAAAGTAGTGCAGGTCTTTCTGGATGAGCATATGTAGACATGTCATTGGCAGACATTTAGTCCCAATATCTCTAGTATTGAACATGTCTGGAACATGCTGGGTTGACATTTTCATCAGAGGCAGCCACAACTAATGAACACTGCACATCTGCGCTCATCCAGGAGCAATTGCTCAACAAGACTTGTGCTGTACAGGCAAAAGACTGTTTGCATCATATTCAGATGAGGCAACATTTCATATGAAACACATTTTATACATACAAATGGGTTGGTCCATACACCTGGTCTATAAAATCTATTTAAAATATAAACTTGCATTTCTTTTTTATTTCTTTATTAGAGAAGATTAATTGATTATTGATTATTTTAGTGTTTTTTCAAGTGTAAATATAGAAAATGCGAAAGGGTTTGGTTGTCACAAGGTTCGTTTTAATTTTTGAACACCACTTTAGGAATAAAAAGATAAATTTGATTAACGTCAGTAAATAAATTTACCTAATGACACATGGAGAATCTCTGGTGTGATTAACTGGTTTAGAAAATGGCTGTAACTGGCCTTGTGTTCTCCCTTCTCATCTGTGTTCCATCAGGCAACCAGCAGATTTACACTGTCAGCAGTGCGGTTTTTGCCAAGGTCAAACAGTGACTCATAGGTGTGTGTGTTGTGCGATTTAAGCCTCCCGTGGGTGGCCACTTAAGTGTTGAGGATTGAGTTGGTGCCTCTGAGATTGTGCGTGTGAGTGTTTGTATATGTATGAGGCCTCCAGGTGATTATAAGTGTCATATTAAAACACTGAAATTTCACCTCCCACTCAGATAAATGTGATTGCTGGAATTCATGGCCAGCTGTATCAGTTGTTTCCATGCCCTACAGGTTAGAGATGTAAATGTTGGCTAAAACATTCAAATACTCATATGTTATTCATTCTTTCATTCATCTTTTATTTACACTTTTGATATCTGGGTTTAAGACAGTTCAGATTTTTCATGACTATATCCTACCATACTCTATATAATCAAGATGTTTTATTATAATATGGTAGATTAGTATGATCTGCATACTAATTAATTTGTGGTAATAAAAACTTATGTCCATTTTGGTCATACTATATTTCAAAATGGAGGATTATCCATGGTATGCTCAATGACCAATGACTTATGATTAAGTTGTTTAAGAGCAGTTTAATAGTCAGACCTGTGACTCTAGTGCCATAAGTGGTATTTTGAAACTAAGATGGTGATCGTGAAAATGCAAATGTTGAGGTTTTAATGGTCACTATGTTCCTGTTTGTGTATCCCTGTTTTTCTTGGATTGCCTGACTTTGATGTTACAGTTTGAATTTCTGTTTGTACAGCCTGTTTGATTGTTCTTTCTTTGAATAGTTTACATTGTCCAGTAAAAGTTTGCTTTCAGGTCATTCATTACTTTCTTGCATCTGCATTTTGATCCTCACTTCACCCTTGCAACAGCATCATACTCTAGTCTTTTAAAACTGTTCAAGGTAAAACTCAACAAGAGCAAACCTTTCCCCTAGAATAATAAATCAATAAATTTTCATTTGTAATTTAGCTGCTGCCTACATATTGCCTGGCAATTATTTTTTCAGTATGAAAAACATTATATACCATATGCACTGAATGAGTACAACATGTGGTCGGTTTAGGCAACAGATTTTGTCCTGTTTTGCTGTGGGTAAGACCAGAATTTATTATTTGTGTTAATGATATGAATATTAGTGAATATTACTAATATATATATATATATGTATATATTATATTAATTATGTCAAATTGGCATGCACACTTCGTCAACCTAAAGGGCTTGACTTGGTGGTGTCCTATTCATCACTGTCAGTACAATACATGTCAGTTTTCTGCATGTTACAGTGCATCTACACAGCACAGCAAATATCTACCCTAAAATAATCCCTTTAGTTGAGCTTCCTAACAGTCAGTAAAATTCATCTGGTTTTCACAGCAAAGTGAGTGCTAGATATATTCTTAAATATGCACACTTTGTTGGTGTCTTGCCTGCCCATTTGGATATTCTTATGGGGAAGTTAATGTCCATTTAAGCTGCTGTATGATGCCTGTGAAGACATCTGCATTGCTTAATTTGCCTTGGGCCTTCGCCTCTCTTTGTACATCAGAAAATATATTCAGATGCATTTTTCACATAACATTGTCTAACAGTAATGTGTCATCATTATAGCAGACGTATCTAATACGCTGCTTCGTAAGCGCTTACTTCATTTTTCACATTTATTTATTTTTCCTCAAGCATGCATACTACTTTGCAATTTTCGTAGAAGATAATGGGCAGTGTAAAAGCTGGAAAACCTTTGACAGTAGTCTTTGCTGTGAGGGTCATTTAGTGATGATTACTACACATGGCACAGCCACTGCTTTTTTCTGCAATTAGACTTAGATGGGCAAAGTACTGCTTGTGGCGTATATTGTCATGATGAAAAGTTTCAGAGGAAAAAAAATGCATCATTCTTTACTCCTTCTACCTGCAGCTCAATGCAATGTGTGTGTGTATGTATATGTCTCAGTGTCAAGTCTATGTTTATGTGAATGTCTCTTGGTTCCTGTTTGATTTTGATAGTTTCTTGTCCTGTGCTAAGTGTATTCAGTTTTCCTTCCTCCCTGTCTCGTTATATCAGATTATTCCTAGCAGTGCTCTCCTCCTGTGTCTCATTCCCTCGTTACTCCCTTGTGCATTTAATCCCTGTGTTTTCTATTGTCATGTGTGTTTTTGCTGTGGTCCTTGCGTCACCTCGTGATTCCGAGCACCTCATGTTATTGTTTTCTAGTTGTTTAATTCTGAGTTCCTAGCTTCCCACTTTCCAGTTTAGGTATTGTTTTTTTCCCCATTTGTAATGTTCGAGATTTTGCCACAGCCAATAAAGCTGCCTCTCTCAGTTTAGCCCTCTTGTGTTCCGAGTCCTGCATTTGGGTCCTTATCCTGCCTGCCACAGCACCTCACGTGACAGGAATATTTATTGTCCTGCAGAGAAAGCCAGTACCAACTGAGAGTGCCACTACAGCTAAAGGTAAGAAAGGCAGCAGTACTTGCCCAGTTAAATCTAAAAACAATGAGCAGTTAAAATGTATCAAAGTGAAAGTATTCTCTCTCCTTACATCTCAAACATATCCAGTCCCATAATGTATCAAATGCTGAAAATGCTATAACCATAGTTGGCTATTGGCACTCGAATTTTTGCAATTGCTTAGAACGACTCTCACCAGCTGATGTTAATATACACTATTAACAGTGAAAAGATATATATTTTTAAAATACTAAAAGAGATTTATTGACATAAAATAGAATATTGTTAGTCTATCCTTTTAAAACTTGATTTAAGTTAGTTAGCAATTCAGCAACTGATACCAGAAAGCTGAATCTGGTACAATACACTTTCTGGGATTTCCTCACCTGGATGATTTAGCACAGGGGTGTCGAACTCCAGGCCTCGAGGGCCGGTGTCCTGCAGGTTTTAGATATCACCCTGGGTCAAGACACCTGAATGAAATGATTAGGTCATTACCAGGCTTCTGGAGAACTTCAAGACATGTTGAGGAGGTCATTTAGCCATTTAAATCAGCTGTGTTGGATCAAGGACACATCTAAAACCTGCAGGACACCAGCCCTCGAGGCCTGAAGTTCGACACCTGTGATTTAGCATGACTTGACACATAGTAATAGACATTTTCTACAGCAGCTGCAATATTGCACGTTCCCTCGTGATAATAAATAATTGTATTCCAAGTAGCATAATTTTTTTTTTCAATTGTATTTCTTGTGAGTTTGTTGAATTTAAATGTCATATCACTTTTGATGTTTTGTTATATTTTGTTATATTTCTGTTATATTTTTAATATGTATTTGCATGTATTTCAGGACTTCTTTTTTGTATTGACAGATAAACTGAAATAATCTTAAATTCATTCAGCTCTTTGGCCAAAGAAAAGATTAAATCATGAGCTGCGATGACCATTGTGAATCAAATTAATGACCATCAGCGGGTTTTTTTTTTTTTTTTTTTTTTTTTTTTTTAATGATTCCACTCAATTTGTCTTTCATAAAGTCTCTCTGCACATTGACTGCATAAAATAATCTCAGTGGGTCTAAGTGTGACTCAACTGATAGTGAGTCAGAAGTGTTCAGGCATATTTCAGTCCTGTTTATCTCAAAGATGATGAGTTTTAATAGAGCAAAATGCAGTTTAAATAATTGCGACTTCATTAAAGTTCACGTGACTTGAAAATAAATGTAAAATATGTTTGAAAGCATTAGCTGCTTGTTGGTGCTGTTTTTTTTTATTTATTTCATTACTGTTTGTAAACTGTAAGTATAATGTGCCATGTGTCTCATACTGGAAGGGGGGGGGGGGATCACATGCTTGACATTTTATCTAACTGCAGAGATGGTGAGAAGAACTCTTACTGTGATGTATGCCTATGTGTGTACTGATGTCCCTGATTGTATCCTGCTGTGAGTACAGTACATTCAATTTATTGCCGGGGGTGTGATTATTTCTGCATGTGTTCTTGGTGCGTGTGCGTGTATGATGTGTCTTTGAGGCGTGCCCTCTATCTCTATGGTTGTTCTCTATTGTTTGATATTTAAAAAATGGGCCAGCAGAAAGTAAACACACACGCACACAACATGTATTACACACATCTGGCCATTTAGCAGGAAGTCTCCCATCTGTCTGCTGTCAAAACAACAGACATCACAGGTATTTATCTGCACCTCTGTAGTTGTTGGATACACAGTGTGATTCCCATCAAAGTTCTGCAACTTTTCTTTGACTTTTAGTTCCCTCTCTTTCATCTGTATCTGTACTCTAAAGTCTAAATGGCTAAAGTCAACAAAGGATCACTGCATTTGCCTGGTTTCAGTGTTTTTGGTCTGTTTTGAGTATGAGCAGTGTTGAGAAGGTTACTTTTAAAATGTATTCTACTGCAGATTACAGAATACATGGCCCAAAATGTAGATTGTAACATTATGTTAAGTTACTCAATGTGAGTAACATTCTGAATTTTTTTTTTTTTTTTTAACAACTATATGAATGCAGCAATCACACCCTGCAATTCTTGTTTGTTTTTCTCTACCAATTGCCTGTTAAGCCCAAATCTCCCTGAATAGACATCTTAACATAAGATAAGATGTTAGCTTGGTGGTGAGTAGCCTTCAGTAATAGTAATTAATCACACAGCAATAGTACATCGAAGATACTGAAGTGGCACATAACCCAGGTAACTACCACAACTATAACAAGGTACTTGCACTAGGCTAACGTTAGTTTCTTTTTTTTTTTTTTTTTTTTTTTTAAAGAAGAACTTGGTTCCAGATGTTTCTTTAGGTTGGAGGTGGAGTCTTTCGACGCTGAGAGCAGCTTGGTTGCTGGCAAACAGAGTCAGCATTGCACTGTCAGATTTCGCCCATCCCTTTTCTTCTTTAAAGTGAAAGCGAAGTGTTTTTGAATTTTTAAGTAAGAAATGCATTCCTGCACTGCTGGCTCTGTGCTGGCTCCGGGTCCATTGTGTAACTGACGCCACCAACATTAACAGGATGCTTACATTAGAGCCTCTTATTGCGTGTTTTGTTTGGGTTTCCAGCAAAGCGTGGACTTACCGAAATTAGAGAGGAGATGGCCTAACATAAGAAATGACTGCCATGTAATCCATTTATTTCTACAAAGTTACTCTATTCTAATTATCACCCATTTGAATGGTAACTGTAACAAAATACAGTTACTCTTATTTTGTATTTGAAATACATAACGCCGGTAGATGTATTCTGTTATTCCCCAACACAGAGTATGAGCTAGTGATGATGGTCTGTATTTGCAAGCTGCACCTGATCAATCAGTCATGAGAAATACAGTCCTTATAGAGCTTTCTTTGTATTAAAGAGAATACTTGTTTTTGGAGGTCTCTCATCTTAGTAGGGCCAATTAATCTTAACCTAACATGCATGTCCTTGATATGTGGGAGGAAGCACCCACAAGAAACTCATCTATGTAAACTGAAACCATGCAAAGTCCAACACAAAGGCCTTAGCTATTATTTGAATGACTTTAACAACAGTGATAATTACTGGTAACATAATCTTTTCCTGTAAATATTGTAAATGATTTAACCTACATAATATGTCATACCACTGGCTGTGGTACTGTTTTTAGGTTTTCCGGTCCTTGGTTCAGCCATCTGTATCTACATTCAACTCTTATGATGCAATGTCTCTCGAATGCCTTCAAATGTGTCACCTTAACTCATGGATATATTTATGCAGCTATAAATGCAAATTTTGGATTCACTGATTGGTCAAGGTATATGATCATGAGAACAGCGTTCATAGTGTAGGCATCGATTCATACTGGTACCTCATCAGGAAGGTATAGTCACGTGACAGAATGCGTATTTGAATATAGAGTGTGTTTAGTCCCATAAAATGTGACAAAAACATGTAATAGAGACAGAAAGGAAGAAATCTTAAGCAGACGCTTGACTGAAGACTCTTATCTGCCTCCTCACACACATCAGCTTTGCAGTAATGTGTCACAGAGCAACATAAAAATGGTTCCAGTATTTTCACAGAAGAAAGGTAAAGTCTTAGTGGAGTCCCAGATGAGAGCTTTCAAACTCGACACTATTCACACAATATTTATCAGCTGAAAATGGACAGCATTTGGCCTTAGACATTACTGCCTCCATTACACATCTAAAAACGGATGACTAGCTGTCATAATAGAATGTTTTTAAGTTCATGGGCATTCTCTGACTTGCATTACAATGTCTGTGAAAATATAAATCTCTAAAGATTTACTTTAAACAAGTATTGAGCTATTCTGAATAAGAGAAATGGTATTAAGTATGATGTACTTGTTGAACACAAAATCATAATTGACACGTGATTTTGCTGATAGTTAATCATGGTTAACTATCAGCTTAATATTGTTCAGAATATTATCTAGAGTTAATTTGATATAATGGATAAAAGACTATAATAATGATTCTAAACAGTCCTCTCGCTGAGAGTTTGGCCTTGGAGGCTGTGAGTGAAAGTTGTATTCAGTGTTTACATGGAATGGAATTTTCTTTCTTAAGAATAACACGGAAAAGAAGAGAATGTAATGAAGGGATTTCAAAGTTTGTTTGAAATCATGCATTTAGAAAAGTCCAGATACTGAGAGTATGATAATGTCCTGTGTTCAGTGTTTTAAGTTTTGCTTTGCCTGGTCTTCTTAGTTGTGATTGCTCCCAACTGTGCTCTCCTCTTGTGCCTTATTACCTTGTTATCCCTCTGTATTTAAGCCCTGTGTCTTCCTCTGTTTGTTGCTGGTTTATCTGCTTTCTATCCACTGCTAACCTCCCATGTCTCAGGCATTCGTGTTTCTTTCTTGTTTTGTTTTGTTTTTTTACTAGTGTTCCTGGTTTTTGTGCATTTAGTTTTCCCGGTTTTGGTTTTGTAATTAGTTTCTCATTTATCTGTGTGGGTTTTTTTTTTTTTTTTTTCCCCCCCCGTGTGGTTCATGTTGGTTTTCGGCTTCAATAAAAGGCATGCCTTTAAAAAAAATAAAAAAAATAAATAAATAAAATAATAATAATCCAGTTCAGTTTTCATGCTTCGTTCATCTGCATTTGGTTCCACTACTTTCCACTCTACAGTCTGCCAGCCCAGGTGTGGCTGGACACTCACAATGTTGTTTCTTACATTACAGAGATTCTTCAATTATCTGCAGGCCAGACTGCTGGCTTTTGGTGTTGGAGCCTCCATTTATACCTGTTCATGTTTCTACTGTAGAATTGCAGTGGCAAATGCTCTGAAGTCTCTTTGAGCTGTTTTTAATCTTTGCTTTGTGTTGCCAGTTTCATGCATTAAAAAAACAAAAAAAAACCCAAAACAAAACAAAAAACTAAAGCTTTGAATCCACTGAATATTTAACTACTGCCATGCAATTCAACTGTACTGCAGCTCTGTTGGTAAGCATGAGCGTCCAGTGAGATAAAGTGCTGAGATTACTTTCAATATTTAGAAGAAACGTCAATGAATTCATCAAAATTTTCAACATGTCAAGTAAGGGATAGCTGAGGGTAGGTTGCTGTGGGTATACCCTGCTTTATCATCTGTTTAACTATACAGGGGATTATAATTTACAAAATCCTGCTGTGTTAAGTAAGGCCACAAACTAATCAGGAATGTACTTACCGAGGTTTACAGAGTTGCTCCCTTTGAAGGGAATGCAGGGTTAGTTGACGGCTCTATTTAAAAATGAAGGTGGGAGCCTTTTATACTTTTGTATAGTGGGAGGAAGATGTGATGTGGTGTTTGTCTATATGTATGGGTTGTATAAAATAAGCAATCTGGGATCTTGAAATGAATAATATGGGCTATTTCTAGTTTACTAAAAATATAAGGATAACAATTATTTAAACCATTCTATAATTTAATCATGTGCCGCATTGCCGGCTTTGCTTTTCCGGTTGCGTTTTTTCCCCTCCATGTACGAAAAAATAAAAACAAAAGGTTTTATGTTTGTCCTCTTTAGGACACAGAAACACACCAGAGGAGTGGAAACATCTGGGTAACGAGAAACAAGTGAAAGTAATAATTGATAACAAGACAGTCTTCTGTCTTATATTTAGTTTCAGACACAAAAAACTACCGATATTTAAAAAAATTATATGTAACTGAATATAACACAACCATGAAATTATAGCCACAGTGTTCGGTTACTGCAACTATCTACTATCGGTTACTACAACTGAAACCAGATTGTGAAAGGTAGCAAACATAGCTAATAAAACCTCAAGATTAATATACTAATGAAGTAATATCCACTACAGAAAAAATACACAACTAAAAAGGAATTGAAATACCAAAAAACACAGGAATCCAAATATTAATACAAAAAATTAGTACTCAGGCACCCAACCATGGCATTTTGATTCAGCAGCCAAGCATTTCGTAACCTTTCCCACCAAAATGTTTGCCTTGTTCTTCTGAATGCTGTTGCTGATTTGCTGAACACCAGCACAATAAATAATAATAAAAAAAAGAAATATATCCCCCACTATCAGTGGGTGGTGCTCAGAGAATTGGACTGGTATAATCTTACCAGCTCCATAGTCTCTGAGCCTTTTTGCTGCCGTCATACCTTTCAGAGTCTTTGCACTCTGGTGGAAAAAAAACAAATTTAGAGCAGTATATTACTTCAGGCTATGTAGCAATGAAGCAAATACACATGTTCAGATTAACAATTAACTGAATTAAAACATCACACAAACACATTTTGTGATAGCAGTTTCAGAACAGAACAAGCCCAGAGTCGCTACTGCTTTGTATTTTCTGAGTCACCCAAACATACACAGACCTTCAAGACTGCTACAATCATGACATGTTATTACTTTTACTGAAGCGAGGAAAAATAATGCATATTAAATTGTATTTGGTTTGCTTTTTAGACTATATGCATCTTTCTAATGTTAAACTGTATCTGTCAAGGCCAGAGCATGAAGTGGACCCAAAAGCAGAGTCAAAGTGGAGGCTCAGAATGATGTGAACAAGAACTTGACTTTTACGTACTTTTTTACTGTGACGAGGTGAATACAAGGGTTACAAATCTTAAAGCTAGAAATGAGACTATAGCAAATGAGTATGAAATGTATGATGTCAAGCTAGGCAAGTATGATGCTGTGAACTGTGAGATAACTGAACTTTGAACATGAACTGTGACAGGCGAAGCTCAAGAACTGGCGTGGAGAAATGACAAGGTAGATCCATAGTAGTAGTCTGAAGCAGCCTTACTTGTTCCCAGGTGGAGTTATGCAGGAGGTACAAGTATGGAAAAGAGACCTGGGTGAGTCCAGTGGAGCAATGATCTGAGATGGTAGACAGAGGGGGCAGGGAGGCAGGCAGGTGAGACTGGAGAGACAATCTGGCAAAGGCTGGTTATGAACGCTGGTCTTAAATACAGCATTGATTAATCTCAAGTAGTGATCCTGGGAGGAGTGATGAAGACTCTGCCCAGAGGAGGAGAGCAGGCACTGTGGAAAATTACTGTGACTCACCCAGATATTGACAGTATCTTTGCAAAAATGTAAGACATATTGAACTATTAAGTCCAAATATGTCTTCAGTTTGCATAGCATGCTTCCTTTGTTAATCTTTGAGTATATCCTTATTTTTATATCCCTCTTTCGTTTGTCTGTTTTCCACTTTATTTTTAAAATTTTCTTTCTTTCTCATGCTTCTGTTTCAGTTATTATCTTCTTCCAGTCCTAAATTTGTGGGGAGTCAGTGCCTCATTACTTTTCAAATTGTGGCTGTCTTGCTTTGAAGCAACAAATCTTCTTTCCTTCTGAACCATTTCATGTCACTCTGAATATGTGAAGTCAATAATCTTTAGACTCATGAATGCTTCATGATTTAGTTTGTGTTAGCTTGATGTGCGTCAGGAGACAGCATGTTAAAAGCCAGCTCAGAAAGTTGAATAATTTATAGTGTAAATAACCATTTATGTCAGTTGTCGTTACGTTTCTTGACTACAACCTACGCCTTTTATGTTTTCCATGCATTTTACTGGTTCCTTGACATTTTCTACATATTTGACCTCTTGGCATAAAAATATCTACAACAGCCACTGTCTGTGACCACACAGTTCAGCAGCTTGGATTTCAATCAGCACATTTTCAGGGGCTGATATTATAATATAGTTTTGATATCAGATGTGGATGCTAAGAACATAATTAAACTGTCATAATACAGAACTTTACACTCATTAAAAGTAATTAAAATATTATTGATGATGCTGATGATGATGGTGATTGTTATTATTTAAAAATTAATATAACTGGCATTGAATTTGGGCATGCAAGGCTAACCGTGCTTGTCCCATCAAATCTAAAAATGTCTCTTAAAACAAACCAAAGCAAAGTGAAAGAAATCTCACCTCTTATTCGTGAGTTTTGTGTCCTATAGTGTTTCCCGTACTGCCATCCTGTGGCTGCAGCTGGCTATTCTCTGGAAGCTAGTCGTAAACACAGCCTTCATGATGGAATCGCAACTTCTGCCATGTCAAGTTAAACGAGTGCAGGCTCAACCATCATTTTCAGATTAAAATGTCAGACAAAAATCCCTTTTTACTAAGTTTAATCAATGCTTTTGGTATTACTACTTACTGCTACTTATTACTACTTATTACTACTTGTTATTCACGGCATCTGAAATTTTCATTAATACTTTTAATCTTCCTGCAGATGCTTTCAATTAACCACGTCACACACTATTTAAGCCTTTTGATTCAGTTGTCTGTCTATTAATCTTTTACTTGAATGAGGGATTAAATGTTTCTCCTGCTGAAAAGTCAACATCCACAAGAACAGATGCAACATTCTGGGAACTGTCTAGAGAATTGTTTGGAGTGGCTACATATTATAACGTTGTTGCCATTCATCTTTCAGAGCAAAAACAACATACACTTGTAAAGACATCAGATGTGACAAGTGGGTGGGCAGTGATGTATGCTGGCAATGCTGTAGTGGCCTTGGGCTGGATCCACTCTTTTATGAATGGCAGTGGAACAGCGGTCAGTAGTCTGTTAAAGGTTATACATGTCTTGCATCTGTTAGAGGTAATTGTGCCACTCGATTCATCAAGGCTGAATATATAATTTATCTGAAACATTACTGGATGCACTTGAGAACAAAGGTGTGAGCTTAATGATGGGAAAATGGTATGTAAGCAGGGATTACAGGGAATGTTTCTTCTACCTGAGAAAAAGAGGTGTGAAAAGTTTACTGATAATACAACCAGATGTTATATTAATTATTGATCCACCTTATTATTGTTTCTGTACAATACTTTGCCTGCATGTATTATTGCTGAAGAGCAGTTGCTTAAAATTAAATAAACATTTTTAAAATCTATTTTGATCATTTGAAACTGACATCAAAATGTCAGTGATGTTTTGATTGAATAAAACTTTTTCCTTATTAAAATACAGAAACATCGTGATATCACATGTCACTCCTGACATGTTTATATTTCTGTGTCAACCTGAATTTTCTTTCTTTGTTTTTTTCTTTTCCTTTTTCTTTTAAATCTTTCTGTATGGGAGTTGCATGCGTATAAGATGGAGAAAGTTAATCAAATTCTCCTGGCTCATCCAGACTTCACTGTCATTTTGATTAAGTTTTTAACACACACAGAATATACTTATCTAAGTAAACCTGGCTGCATATTAAAAAATATTGAATAGTAGGCGCAACCACAGACTTGCAGACACACCCCTTCCTACTTTTTAATTACTTGCAGATCTAAAGTTATGTTTCACTTAGCTTTTTCATTCTTCTGTAGCTGCTCTGCAGTAAATTGTCAGAAGTAAATTTCCACAAGTAAAACTGTTCACTGAACCACAGTAAATTCTCCCTTAGATTCTACATTATATTAATTTATGTTTTTATTTTTCTTTCTTTTAATATTAAAGTTTTATAAACATTTCAACACTATTGCTTTGCGTGCTTTATTTCATGTTTATTAAATAATTATTTAGCATCTTCAAAATTACAGTGCATATTTTTGCCAGTAAAAGCATTTTTAGGTACATCAGTTTTCCCACAATTCTAAGATAATGTTATTAAAGTCCAGAAAAAGCACAGAGAATTATAAAGCTTTGTTGTTGACAGACTACTGTGCTGTAGTTTGTTGCTCTGGACTTAAATGCCTCATACGATCAATTCTTTTTCATCAATCCTTATCCTTCTTACTTTCCTTGATTTGTTTTGTTTTTGTCTCCCTTTTTCATCTTTACCCACTTTCACTTATTTCCTGCTAAGATTCTTTGTTTCTGATTCTTCCTTTCACCCACTATTCCCTGCTATCTTGCCACTTTAATCATTCCCTCTCCTCTTTTCCTCCCATTCACCTGTATAGAATATAACGTTTGATTCATAAAATGGCTTCACTTGTGCGTGAATCCATGTGTGTGTGCCTGTTTTCTTACATGGATGTGCATGGCCAAACAGCGTGTGTGCATAAATGAAATGGCTTCAAGTGGCATTGAATTCGTGTGGCAGCGTTCTCTCGCCAGCATCCTCACCTTCTACAATGTGTGTATACTTGTGCATTTAAATTTAGCCTTTTCTGAAAAATGCACTTTACCGATGCAAAAGTAGGAGGAGACTTGGAGTGAAAGGTCCATTAGTTTGTTTGTTGGCGTATCTGTGTAAATGTACTCAGACAGGGGGTCTCTGTGTTTCCTTCCAGTGCACTGAGGTGTGTTTTATGATCTGACAAGTATTTTTAGGGCAACTTTTGGACAGGTGGGCAAATAACAACATGTGTGAAGATCCACACTAGACCATATGGTAATTGAATAATAATTAAAAAGGGGAGATTTGCCTAAATAAAATAAGAGGAAAGTGAGACACCAAAGGTTCTTTGTTTGATTACATTTTTTTTAAAAAGATGACTTGCTTGTCTTTTACTTTTTGATGTATTTTCTGTGTGCTGAATTGCAGATGTATGATAAAAGGGCATTGCTGAATCTGAATCGTTGATGTAAATTAAGGATATCTTTATTTGTGGGTTACAGTTTGTTGTACAGTCACCAGAAATCAGTCATCAAGCAACCAGTTATGAATAAACAACAAATATAACAATGATACACAACATTTAAAAATACAGAATATAATAGCAACATTAAAAACATATTGCGTTATTTAAAAGACCAGTGGCAGCTGGGACAAATTAGTTTGAGTCTGTTTGCCCTGCATGTTGGCATGCTGTGTGTCTGTGGCCAGATGGAAGCAATTTGAGCTACTTAGACAAGAAAGAAACAAAGTGTACTTTATTGATCCCCGTGGGGAAATTCCTCTCTGCATTTAACCCATTCACTCAGTGAAGCAGTGGGCAGCCATTGGGTGCCCAGGGAGCAGTGTGTAGGGACGGTACCTTGCTCAGGGGTATTGAACCTTTGACCTTCCGATCATGGGGCCACCACTCTACCTACTGAGCTATAGCCCTGGTGGGCAAGCCCTGCTTGACAAGCAGGGCTTGGGCAGGGATAGCTCAATCCTATCCAGAGATAGGATTGACTGTGCCTTTGTCAACGTCCTAACCTCATACAGTTGAGGAAGGTCAAATAATCACACCTGTAACTTCACTGCACTCTTTGGCTATACCTTTTGTAATAAGATATCCCTTTTTAAAAGAATGGGTTTCAGGGATGAGGAGAACAGTAAGCATCACAGTGAGTCAACTTTTCACGTTCATCCACGTTCAAGCATGTCACATGTCTTGGGCAGCTTGTGTTGCAGATGTGAAAGACTGCTAATTTCAGAACTGAGGTTGAAATGCATTCTTGCAAGGTGATGAAAGTGGGTAGATGCATTAATTTCTTTAAGATGGCTACCTAGTGTTATGTTCTCAGGTGTATGGTAGGTTTCCGAATAATCTGTAGAGCTATTTACAGTCTGTCACCTCTGATATAGAAAATGAACTAACAGATCTTATGTTATATTACCAATTTTTCCCTAGCAAACATAAAGCAACAAGCATTGATAAGTAATGGTTTATTACTTTTGCAGCGTGTGTGTGTGTGTGTGTGTGTGTGTGTGTGGTAATAAACACACTATATTTAGATGCCATCCTGGCCTATCACAGAGCTTGTGTTTAGCGTCACTGATATGTGTTAAACTTCTTAAAAGGTGCACTGCAGTGTAGGTGACCGTATCACCCCCATCTATGTGCAAACTGTAAATTTGACTTATTATAATCTGGAATTCAGCCAAAAATAATGTTGGTCATATAAGGCTTTTAATACATGAAGTCACCAGGTTTTGTTATAAAACAGGAATAACAAGCTAATAAATAAAACTTGTTCGTAAAATTTAACAGAAAATAGATTTCTATTAAATCAGAAAAAATTCATATATCTGCACGTTTAACAAAAAAAAAAAGGGGGGGGGGGGGGGGCACATATTCTGTAATGGCTTTCTCACCTTGTGTTGTTTTAAAACCATCGATTCATTCTTTTGCTCAATTCTGCTCATCCTTATCAGAGTCGCAGTGGGGCTGAAGCCTATCCCAGCTCTATCACAGGTGGAGAAGCGGATACACCCTGGACATGTCGCCAGTCTGTCACAGGGCTAACACTCTCCTTTACTGACCAATTAAACTTGATTTACCAGACCTCTAAGGCCTGCTGCATGTGGAGTTGTGGTGCTTCTGTGCAGATATGAAGAGAGGAATAAAAACACATGTAGTGGACCTTAGAGACTTAGTGTGCAGGTGTAATCTGTTAAATGTAATGGAAAAGTGGAACTAGTATCACTGGGTGGTTTGATAACAGCTTGGGAAGTCACAGCAGCACTGAGTTGGCAACTTGAACATCATGGCAACTGTAAAGTAATTGAATGTGCATTTCACCAGTTTATCATTTAACATTTTGGAAAATTTTACTTTGATATGGGAAAAGTGGCTAGATTAAGGAAAATTATTACTTATGAGTGAAAGACTGATATGTTTAACAATTTTACATGGCTACATAAGTGCTCCACTAAATTTTCTTTCATATTTTATTTTATTTTTTTAAAATAAGAGGTCACATAACAGCAATGTTGGGGAGTAACAGAATACATGTACCGGCGTGTTTTATATATATGTGTGTGTGTGTGTATGAGTAACTGTATTCTGTTACAGTTACCGTTTAAATAGGCGATAATTAGAACAGTTACTTTGTTAAAATAAGTGGAAATAAATGACGCTTCAGTATCTTCGATGTACTATTGCTGTGTAATTTATTACGATTACTGAAGGCTACTAAATAGTACATTCATGTAGTTGTAAAAAGGATGATAATATATTAAGTAATCCAAAGTATTCAGAATCTGTTACTCACATTGAGTAACTTAATGGAATACGTTACAAACTACATTTTGGGGCATATATTCTATAATCTGTAGTGGAATACATTTTAAAAGTAACCTTCCCAACACTGCATAACAGAGTACTGCACCAAACACATCGGACAGACTTTACACTCACTCTGTTCAGGTTGACGTGTGCTTTGAATGAATCAGTTAGAATGACAGAGCTATACTTCAGAGTGTGGCTGGAGGAGCTCATAGATTGGTTTTGCTCAAGGCTTTTAAATCACTGAAACCCACCACAAAGAGTCTGCCTTAGACGCTGTAGATTTGTCTTCTTCCTTTGGCTGCTCCATTTAAGGGTCACTACCTCCTTCTTACCGTATCCCTGGCATCCTCTTCTGTCACGTCAGCCCTCTGCGTGCTCTTCTTCACGACTTCCATAAACCTCCATAAACCTTCCGGTTTTTCACTTCCTCCTGTCAGGTAGCTCCATTTTTAATATCATTGGCCTAGTATATCCACTATCCCTGCTCTGCACATTTCGAAACCATTTCTTCCTTGCGTCTCTAACGTTGTCTTCAAGTTGCTCAACCTGAGCTGTCCCTCTGATATACTCATTGCTAATCCTGTCCCTGCTGGCCCCCTCAGCTTTGTCTTGTGTCTTTTTATTAGTGCCAGTGTCTCAAAATCATATATCATAGCAGCTCTCACTACCATCTTGTAGACCTTTCCTTTCACTCGTGCTGTTATCCTTCTGTCATAAATCATCTCTGACAATTTTCTCCACCTGCTCCACTCTGCCTGCACTCTCATCTTGCCCTCTCTTTTGCACCATCTGTTGCTTTGGACAGCTAACCTCAGGTATTTAAAATCATCCACCTTAACCACTTCTTCACCATCCACACTGTCACTTACTTTCTTAACATAGCTTCAAAAAGTCTTTCTTCATGGTATGGCTCATCCACTTTATCCCTCTGTAGTTATTATAAATCTGCCCATCACCCTTGTTCTTGCAAACTAGTACCAGTACACATCAATTATACAAACACACATACTCAATTTTCCATCCTTTCGCTTTCCAGGATTGTTAAAAGTTCATTCATCTCTCTCCTAGATATCTCCATACCTCAACAAATATGTCATCTGGACTAACTACCTGTGCGTTCTTCATTCTCTTTAAAACTGTCCTCACTTTCTTATTCTCTACACTACCTCATTCACTAACTTTACTCCATCCATCCTGATCCTCCTCTCTCTTTTTCTTCATTTATAGAATCCTCAAAGTACTCCTTCCACCTCCTCAGCACACTCTCTTCAGTCACTTGTGCATTTCCTTATCTATCATAACCTGCTGCACATCCTTTCTACCTTGAACTATCTTTCAGTCCTTTCCTCCTTCCTTAGGTCCTTCAAGGCTGACATAAGTCTTTGCCTTTGCTCTTTGTCATACACCTAGCCTCCCACTAGTCCTGTCTACGTTCATTTCCCTTTTCTTTCAAATACTTTCCTACACTTCTTCATTCCACCATAAAGCCCTCTTTGTGTTCTTTCCTCTGTCCAGAAAACAAGCCAAACACCATTTTCCCACAGTGTCAGCTATAATCTGTAGATTTGTAGTTTGCATTAATAATATTCTGTTTTGAACACACACAGTAGCAAGTGGTATTTATCCTATAAGTTATTTTGAACCCTGTGTATATGCAACAGTTTATATATAATACCCAACCTGAGAGTGCTGGACAGAAAAGCCTGATTAGAGTTTTGATCTTTTGATGTGTGGTGTGAGTGTAGCCATCTGCATTTAGTTTTAATGAACAATAATCATCACAAGATAAAGAAAATATTGAGGGGAAAAAAGAAAACATAAAATATTTTCTACTGTGTTACTAAACCCGATTCATAAAGTACCCTCCACAGTTGTAGAGGTGTGTCATTTTCTAAACCCTCACCGTTCCTGTCTTCAGGTTCATTCAACTGAAATATGAGGGCATGCTGACTTTTTGGGCTCCAAGAATACTCACACACGCCCTGTCTGTCCAAATTCATTTGGCACAAAGAAATGCTTTCTTCAGGCCAGGTGCCTTGTTGTTTGAGCAAATGTAAAGCAGTTTTGTCAGACAAAAAAGATGACGCACACACAAAGATTTGCTACCAGTGACAGCGCATGAACTGCAGAAGACTTGTGTCTGCTTTGTGTCTGCTCTGGTTTGACTGATGTGACAAACAGTTAGATGACAGTTACATGGCTGCAAACATAATCAAAAGGAAAAGTGTATGTTTTGAGAGTGTCCTTTGTTAATTGGTTAATAACATACAAATAAGATACTCGGCACATTGAATTTTGAACCAACACAAGGAGAAAAAGATCTGTCTCACTGTCCAGAGCCATGAATGTTAGGTTATTTGGGTTATTTAGGTTATTTGGAGATTTCAACTAGGAAAATGAACACCTGTCTCATTTTCCTAGTAAAATATTTTTTAAAATGATAGATGATGCAAGACTTTTACACAACACTGTATAAATACGGTAAATACAATGAATGACCAATTTAGAGAATAAAGGATGGCGGAACAACTTCTCATTAATTGTACAAGGATTTGGAACAAGATGATGTCCTTGAGAACATGTCCATCTGTCTCCATTGGTAACTAATTTCACACATACACATCGACTTAGATAACAACTGTTGTAAAACTCTTTATTTGCGTGTGTGTGTGTGTGGTTACAGTTGTAAACCACTGAATGGAAAGATGGATTATTGATCCCTAACTTCTACCAAGCGTAGAAATAAGAAAGCCAAAAGCTCCATCTTCACTGAGCCTGAACACAAATACCATTAAAACAGCCGAGGTACAGATTCCCTAAACCCTGATTTATTTGTTTTTTATGCTTTCAGCAATTTGTGATTCTTTCCTGAAATAATGTGTAAAGAAAGGGGCAAATAAATGAGAAAGTTGTCAGAAGTATAGTTTTAAATGTCAACAATGTCACATTCAGTGTTCCAGTATAACATTTACCCTAATCAGGTAACATAAGAAAGCTTCATAGCTCTTGAGTGGCTGTTTAAGAAAAATAATAATAAAAAATAATAATAATGATCCTTTACTAAATATTGAATTTCACTGCCCTTTCTACCTCTTTATTTGTATTTCTACCTGTCTCATTACCTTTCCCACTAGCCGCAGCTCATAGTTTTCTCATATTCCCTGGGTGCAGAAACAGCAAACTTCATTTTTGCTTGTGGCCACCACTCCATGTCCATCCCCTCCTCTCTGCAGCCATGCATGAATTCATTTTTGGGATTCAATTTGATTTATTTCTACTTGCCTTTTTTTTCTTTCCTCTATACCTTTCCCCCAACATTCACATATCCTTTCCTGCTGACAATAAATCTTTTTTTCCTTACTGGAAACCCTAATTTGTCATCAATCTGTTAAACTACTGTTAGTCTGCAAAGCACCCAAGAATTCAGTCCTTATCTCTTTCCAATTAATCTCCTTTCCTTTGTTTTACTCCATCCTCCTTTACTACCAATGAATACGGGGGCTATTCTTTCTCACATCTCACTTTTCAAACTTTGCAAAACTTTCACTTGCTAAGAAAAAAACTGCTTATACTTAAACAAACCAAAAGGCAATCTTTTGCAAAAGTAAACAGTAATTAATTTACCAAAAGTAAAAATAGCAAAATAGTGCCCCCTCGGGCGTGCAAATAAACCAATGTTCTAACTGAACGTTCTAAAGAAGAGTTAATGTCCAGTAAAGAGGTTGTAGACTTTTTTTTCTCTATATTTTGGCAGAGTGAAGTGATGACTATTCTGTCTTTCAGCCTCAGTTTCGCTAACAAAGGTGGCAAGCTGAGCAATGACTGACCTTGTTGTGTAAACACATCGATTTCCTCTGAATATAACCACCGACCAGGAGCTCTTATGAAAAGACTAATCTAATGGAAGCCAAGGGATTTCCTTAAAGTAATTACACTTTGCAGATGCAAAAGCAGTTGCTTACTGTTTATTCATGAAGCTTTTGGTTCAGCTGAAAAAGACTTTCATTTGAAGTAGTTCAAAAACAATGTTTAATATATGTTCCTGGTTTTCTCAAGTGCTTTGTGCAATGATTCTGTTTATCAGTTTTTTGCTACTTCAAATCTTCAACCTTGAATCCAAATTGTAATTAATTGTAAAGGGATAATGATTCTACGTGAAGCAAGAGGAAGCACATGCCAGGCCTGGATTTGTAAGCCTTTTTGTAGCTTAAGAATTTATTTATTTTTTTATAATAAAGTAAAGTAGAGCAAAATATTAATCCTTTAAGTGATAACTTAAAATTTAATAGTTGTATTTTTATCCAATGTCATGAATATCATCAACTCCTCTTCCATTCACTACACTAAACTCCTACATTGTTGCAGTACAAACTACAGCTTTGTAGTTGTCCTTGAGTGACTGTTTTTATGTCTCCCTGTTCCCAAATAATTCCTGAGAAAGAAAAGAATTATGACCACTAAGAAACAAGAACCGTGTTTTCTGACTTCACAGAAGAAAAACTGATTATTCGTACTAAAAACAATTTTTAAAAAGTCGGTTATTCCTTGTTGTTTCATTGTATACTTTCAGATAACCTTGGCTTTGATGTTTAAGAATGCAAACTCAGCATGTTTGTTTCGTGCTGCTCACAATGCATGTGACAACATTAACAGAACTTTATTGCACCAGCAATAACTGAGTGTGCCAAAATATTTTGTCTCTGCTCTTCACATAAACAGGAGATAACTGAATCCCTCATCTATTTCTATTCCATAGTTAAAGTGTGAAAAGCAAAATCTATGAAAAATCTCCATAAAGATCATATTGGGTTTGTACTTTGTTTTCGGACTCTGTGTTATGCATTAACAAAGCATTTAGTTTGCTCAGGGTGGAGATGAAGCATTCAGGATGTGGAATACCAGAGCAAAATGAGCAGAGCATGCAGGAAGACAAATGGCAAAGGCATTTAGCTGAACAGTAGAAGTTTGACTGGGCAGGCTGGTAATGAGTTGGCTGGTCTGCACACAAGAGAGCTGAACTGGTGCAGAGGAAAAGACAAGATGAGCAAACTTAAACTATGCAAAAATATAAGTTGTAAGCATAACTACCATGGTAGCGGGCAGAACAGCATTGCAAAGAATGACAGAAAAATACCAGGTAGATGTGCTGCTGGAGATAAAAATCATTAGGCACAGGTGTGCAAACTGGTTGGAACGGTGATAAAGACCCAGTGAATACCACGTATTAACAATGGGACAAAAGACAGACAGCGAAAGCAAGAAACAAGAAAGCAGAAAGAGAATACAACGAAACACAGGGACAGTAGAGGGCACAGCCAGGGTGAGAAAGTATGAGTTTTTCCTCATTTCTCTATTTTATGTCTACTGTGTCCTCTGGCAGAGAAATCAATCTCAGTGTGCCATCTTGAAGGATATCTCAATTCTTAAATCTTAAAAATGCATCTTACGGAGAGCGGAAGCGGTCTTGCAAAAGTGCTTTTACCTGTGACACAAAAGTTACAAGTAGGCATTTCTTTGTTTTTATTTTTATTTTTTTATTAAATCAGCTAAAATGTCTTGTCCCTCCGTGCCTCATTTCCTACAAAAGGAATGGATGACACAAGAAATTAGATATTACTTTGTTTCTGGACTATTTCTCTTTCTGTTCTTTTTTACATTTGTGTAAACAGATTTTAGTCTATTAAATTTGTCAATTAGTGCTGCTCCATCAGGAAGCAAAGGAAAGGAAGCAGTGCTTGCCTTGTCAAATCTAAAAATAGACATAAATTAAAACCTACTGAAGTAAAACAACCTCTGTCCTTTCATATCTGGTGGTATGCACATTGTGGGTAAATCTCTGGTATGACAGTAAACTGACTGGAGATAACTTTATTTAAACTCAATATATTCTATATAATATATTCAGTTCTCAAATATAAAATATCATCATTTATTACTTTCCCCATTTGCTTGTTTGTGCAGTCAGACTGAGGAACAATTATGAGAAATTTGCACGATATCCCTAAAAATGAATGGAATTTTTACACACCTCAAGAGAAAAGATCAAGATCAACATTTAAAATATTTAAATAGGAATATTTCAAGAAGGCTTCATCTTTTGCCTTACAACAGTCCAAATACAAATAGAGAAGGGCATAGCTCCCAAGGTCACCCACAAAATACACACAGTATGGAGCATTTTGACCAATGACAACTCCACTGGGAATACATGTGACCTCGTTGTCTTTCTTTCCATCTCTCTCTATTGGTCTAGCGTCCTCCCAGCAACCACCACAACCACCCCCCACTTCCACCATCAACTCTCTCTCTCCTTCTCTCTCTCACTTTCATTTTGCAAGGCTGTCTTCAAGGCTGTGTGTGTCAGGCTCTACTAAGCGGACTGCCACCAAGCAGCGCTCCCCTGTCACTGGAGCTTACCGTGATGAATGAGAGAGATACAGTGGGGAGAGAGAGAGGGAAGAAGGGCAAAGGGGGGTTGTTGGCTTGCTGAAAAAATGAGCGAGATAAGAGGGCAACGAGTCAGTGTGAGAGAAAGATGTTAATGGAATAGAATGAATGGTAGGATGAATGAAACTCATACATTCACAAACGTCGGCTTAGTGTTGCGGGCTGCAGATTCTCCTTAAGGGGGAGCTGTTGGCAGCCAGGTAGCTTTCCTTTACATACATTATTCACAAGGGTATGGCTGAACTAATAAAACAAATGCAGGGCTTAGAGTTAATGCATTATGCAGATATGAGCATATACTAAAGAAAGGGGGGGGGAAAACATCAGAAATGTTTGCATTAATAAGTGGTATTACAAGTTCAAGGTATCCATCATCTTAAAAGTGCATGCTAAGGTAATAAGGGTGAAAGGGCTGTATTTCAACTTTATAAATGTTTTTATCTCATTTTATCTGGCCGGCTCTTACTTCATGCATAAGTCTAGGTAGAAAGGGATGTTTCATTTGATTTGATGAAGATTAAAACGTATTGTTATACTTCAACTCAGCAGTTTGGAGCAAAAACAGCAGTGGGATAAGCCAAAAAACCTCTGTTAGATGGATGGGTTCATAAAACACTTGACTGAATGCTTTGCTTTCCCTTTGTCTTTGTGGTGGTGTTTTGACGGTAGGGACATCATCCTTTATCATTTTTCTGGTTAGAAACCCTTCTGCCCTGATGTCAGTAACAATAAGTGGTAACTTAAATCAGATTTGCAGCTCAGTTTTGGCTGTATTGTACATTGTATGTGCAGATGCTTCTGCATGTACAGACTTACAACTGCAATCACACATCCACTCTCTCTTGCCCTTTTCAGACATGGGTGACATAACAGTATGTATATATTGAAGTGAGTGCATTCTTCCAGATGTACAGGCATCAAGCTGACACATTCAGAAGCTGCCAGGTTAAGGTCGCATCTCATGTGAAACTGGTTTCTAACAAGTCACGCATGCATCTAGCACTACACATAGGTCATTGCATGCACAGGCAGGTCCATAAGCGTTTCCACAATGGCACAGTTTTTGATGATTTTGCTTCTGTACACTACCACAGATTGTTAACCAGACAATTAGAGTTCAGTCTTTAATTCAGGCATGAATTAAAGGTTTACACATTGGCCGTGTAGAAAAACGAGTAGATAATCATGAGGTCTGTGCTCTTATTTTATGTTAAGTTGAACTTGTATTTGGATGATTGAACTCTCAATACGAGATCATAAATATGCCAGCACAAGTAACAAGGCCATCATTAGACCAAAATTTGTGGCAAATTATTGCCTTGTTATGAAAAACCTCTTCACAGCTGCTAGCTATGTCAAGAACATCATCAATAAATTTGTTATCAAAGTCTACAATCAAGAGGTGCCTTCTTAAACAGAAATACTGATGGTTTACAACAGGGTTCAAACCACAGGTTACACTTAAGAACAGAAAGGCCACATTAGACTGTGCCAAATTGCATCTAAAATATTCTGTCTAGATTCTGAAATACACAAAACAAGGACAGAGGAAACCAATATTAACTTGTACTAAAATTATAGGAGGTGGAAGCAATGTTATGACATGAGTTTGTAACGGAACAGTAGACAGACCCACAAACAAGTAAATGAACTGTTCAGTATTAAATGCCTGCCAGATCATCTCAGTATTTGGTGAGGTTCTAGACTTCGTCCATGAATGCTACATTTTTGTCCAAATGATTAAAATCAATCTTTAAATTAGCTTCTTCAGTTACCTTTGAGCTTCTGGAAATGGTATGTATAAGATTGTAATTCTTCTACAGATAATACATTACTTTTGTTGCTCCCCTTGAATTAAAGCTGAAACTCTGCTCTTCAATTTCATCTTGAATACTTACGTTTTTCTGATACTGTGCAGAAGCAAAATTGCACAAAAAGGTGTCACGATTCCAAAAAAAACTTATAGACCGAAGTGTACTTTTGTATAATGAACTCTGCCCTTCTCTCTTTGCTCTCTCTTTTCCCTGCTGTGATCTCAGTTGGAGAGAGAAATAGATTCATTAAAACCACCCACACTGCATCAAATATAATTGGCTTCCCTGTTTCCTATCACTCCGACCTCATCAGCAAAGGCTTCAATCGGAAAGCACTTACACCCCATGCTGAACATCACTCACTTGGTTTCTTCTTACCATGTCTCCACTTGTTTTTATCTTGGAGGCAACTAAAACTAACCCACCAAACATCCATGGACGTGTGGGCTAATGGAACTTACACAAAATGCAAACTTTTTTTTTTTTTTTTTAATTTTCTTTTGAAAAAGAAAACTTCATGGGTTGTGGAATAGTTTTGGTTACACAGCCACCAACATTCACTTCAAGTACACAGACAAAAGACATGCAATGTGGTGAAGCATCATGGATGTGCAGCCGACAAATCTGCAACAACTGTGTGATCCTGTCATGTTGCTGTGGACATATTTCCAGCACCTTGCTTAATCTAATTCACAAAGAATTAAGGCAGTTCTGAAGGTTAAATCAGGTCCAGGCTCAAGTGCCTGGTATGCATACATTATGCTACTCATGGAGTTATTTTTTATTGTATTTCACGAGGTATTTGTACTGATTTCTTGGCAGTCAAAACATAATTTTGACAGATGCTAAGGGGGCACAACCCTTTCCTGAGAGTCTTTTTTCATGTCTGGCTCAAAAATGGAGGTTGCATTTTGCAACTTACAGGACTTAAAGGATTTGCTTGTTTTGGTACATGATACCAAAGGACCACTTCAGAGGTCTCATGGAGTCCATGCCTTAGTGTCCAAAAGCTGTTTTGGGAGTAAGAGGTGGGGGGCCCTCACACTATTAGGTAGATGATAATGTTGCTGCTGAGTGTGTGAGTGAGTGTATCTATATAAAAATGCCCATTATAACGTCACAGTAGGGATGTGAGAAATACACAGCACACACAAATGAATCAGTATTGTCCTCTCTGGTGATCCACTTGTATTTATCATTTAATAAATGCTGTCATCACTACGTCTTTCAGCAGAATCGTTTGTTTCTCCTGTTGTGCTGATTTGCTTATTTTGTTCAATAAAGGCACCTTGAATTCTTGATGTTCGTTGTGAATGAGATGTACCGTGTAACTGTTTCAGTTTTTATGTGCCAAAGCTGTGAAAAAAACATTTCCCCTTGAGGACAATTAGCTAAGTAGAATGCAAATGGGAAATTTGCATGTGCAAACACACACACACAATTTTATAAATAAAAGTGCCAATGTAGCTTTACAGAGCTAATTATAGCATGTTTTGATTGCTTTCAAGCTTAAGTAGTGACTTCCCTGCCAATCTGTTCCATTTCTGGCTACTGCTTCACAGCTGCAATACTAAGCCAATAGTTGCTTATCTGGTTAAATCAGTAAATGTGTGTAAAAAAACAAACAAACAAACAAAAAAAAACCCCAGAAAGGATGTATTGGTGTGGATTCCAAATTTTAGTTCAGTGTTAAATGCTTTAAATTACCAAAGACAAAAATACCCGTGTTTTGTTCACCCCTTGATCTACTTTCCCGTACGTCTCTTTCTTTGTCTCTTTACCACTTCATATATTTATTTATTTTCTTTAACTTTTGCTACCAATTGTGACAACCTGTATTTCACTCCACACTTGCCCATTTCCCTTTCCAGCTCTTATTTTTTTTCCCCCCTGTTAGCTGTCCTCCACTTGCTCTAAATCTCCATTCTCATCTCTGTCTATCTGTTTCTCTCTGGGGAAAACAGCGGGAAACGGCAACATATGGGAGCCTTGTAAACAGATGAGAATTTCTGAATCAGATGGGGAAAACAGCAAGGAGATAAAGAACAACAATTCACCAAATCTCTTTCATAGCAATCATCTTTTATATAGACACTGACTAAATGCATCATGTGATTTTTGTTTTCTCCTGCATGAATTGGGCTTTTGTTGCCATATGTTCTTTGTTACACAATGAGTAAATGTATATTTTGTTCAATTTCGCCTTCAGTTGTCAGTGTTAAATATCAACAAATCTTTTGAAACAAAGATTATAATCAAACTTTGGTGTTATTCTTCTGTCAAAGTGTAACACCAACCATGAATGATTTTAATTTTCATATCACTCACAAACCTGATTTGTTTTGTGATTGTATCTTATGATGCTATTTGTGTGATAAAATCTCTCCAAAAACAAATAAAAGGTTGACATATTTATCTTCACTAGCCATTTTATTAGGCATTTCTCACTAGTTCAAGGTTGGACACCTTTTGCCTCCAGAACTGCTTTCATTCTTTGTGACATAGATTCAGCTGGGTGCTCAGAGATTTTGATCCATACTGACATGATAATTTTCACATGTGCTGCAGATTTGTTGCCTGCATATATATGATGTAAATTTTACCATTCCCCCCACCTCCCAGTGATGCTTTATTGGATTAACTCACTGTCATGTTCAAGAAACCAGTTAGAGATGATTTGGGCTTCGTACCATGGTATGGTATCCTGCTCGAAGCAGCCATCAGTGGACTGTGGTCATAAATGGATGGACATGGTAGCAGCAATTCTCAGGAGGGTTGCGGCATTCAATGATCAGCTGGTACTAAGGGGGCACTCTGTGCCAAGAAAACATAATTAGACCACCACCAGCTGCCTGAACTGTAGGCTCCATGGATGAATACATGCTTTTTGCCATATTCTGATGATACCATCAGAGCAGCTTTCCTGTTCTTAGCTGACAGGAATGGTACCCAGTGTGGTCTTGTGCTACTTTAGCCCATGTGCATCAAAGTTTGGTATGTTATGCTTTCAGAGATGCTCTTCTGCAGTATTTGGTTGTAAAGAGTGGTTATTTGAGTTATTGCTCTTCCTACAAAGCCGTCTGGCTATTCTCCTCTAACCCCTGGAATCAATGAGACGTTTTCACCCTGTACCTGCTGAGGACAATGAAAAAAATGAACCATGAATAAATCTAGATTAGCAGTTTCTTGATTTCTAAATCTGCTTTATTCCCCATTCTGATGCTCAGTTTAAGCATCACAATAGGGGTCATTTTGACCATATCTACATGCCTAAATGCATTGAGTTGCTGCCATGTCCTTGGTTGATTAGATATTTGGGTCAACAAACCCACTGCCCACTGCACCCACTATAACTGGTATCTCTGGGAAAGGCATCTGGGACCACTGGTTGCCATGATAACGCACTCACATAGAATCATAAGGTAAAAACAAAATCACTTTCATTCTGTTCATCCAGTTTTCTACCATAGAGTTGAACAAAGGCCCTCTCTGTGCATTGTTGCTGTATTGTCTTTACTAAAAAATGTTAAACTATTCCACTTCATTATTTATTCTGAAGAGCACAAATTCTGATTAAGTCAAAGGGAGGATTCACCAATAGATTCAATTACTGCCACTGGATTGATGGAGAATGCCTCACGCGATGGAAATCTCAACCCCAAAATGCAAACCCAACCAACATATCTCAGACTATTCTGAAGCAAAGTAATACCAAAGGTTTTTTAATTAGCAAGCTTTTAGACTGTAATGGACATGCTGTGGGCCAAATTAAGATAAATCTGTCTTTTGTGTGGTTTAAAGACAAACTACCCAGGGAAAAAGATTGTTTCCTTATTTTATGTGAACATGTTGTTTATGAGCTGCAGTCTTTATGTAGAGGTTACCCCTACACTGGCATTCTGATTAAGCAGCTAACAGACACAAAAAATCTGTACATTTCCATTATTTTGCAATAAATTTTCCTGTGACACAATTAACTTGATCTTCAACTTATTTTTATTATTATTATTATTATTATTATTATTATTATTATTATTATTATTATTATTGCAACAATAACTCTGATAACATCAATAATACTACTTATTCTAATTACTTTTTACTATCAGCTTCACTGTCTTGCTTTTTTTCCCACTTGCTCTTTTTTTTCCCCCACTCCCAGAAGGATAACGGTTCCTCATTTTTGTTGAGTAGTTTTTGTTGTTGTCATTAGATTTGTTTAAACAGAATTATTCATGTCACTTGCTACTAAAGTGAGTGAAGTCCAGTCAGGCCTCCTGAGGGAGGTTGTCATTGCAAACCTTGCACACTGCCACTGTTTTAGCATAAAGTTTGTCAGACCTCGGGGGGGCCTGAGGCTCCAAGCAGATGCCAGCATTGCCCGGCACCAAAGGGCACCTTATTTTGTAACTCTGTGATCCAAAAGAACTCTGACAAAACACATGATGCTTTATGCGGTGGCAGGGTTAAAGATGAAACAGAAGAAAAAATATAGAGGGAGGGAGAAGCACACATTGGTGGAGTTCAAACGTACTGAACCAAAAAGTCTGACAATAATTACATAGCAGATGCAGTAAAGTGCGACATATTAGTGGCATTTTAAAATGTCATTGTAGACGTCATCCTGACTGACAGTCATCCTGACGTGGCATTTTACTTTAGAACCTGATTTGGCATGACAGTTAAAAGAAGAGACTCTTCTTCTTGAAACCAAAGAACAGAAGGAATTATTGAATGAGGATGTCTGACTCTGCATTTTCACAACAACTTGATCTGATCCCAGTTACATGTATTACATGATTTAATGTTGCCCTCACAGCTGCAATAAAAGAGAAAAAAATAACTTTGGGATGCACTCCCTTTTTTTAGGACTTGTAGCCCTGGGATAGTGGGAGCAAGTGACTGACCTTTAAACGCCTGCATTTAGGTTTAGTGTTGAAGTGCTTTATGGTTTACTTAAACTGACTTGTGAAAATCTAAAAACATTGTACATACACTGGAATCTGGAACCTTATATATAATATATGTACATGTAATGTATGTAACATAAATGTTACATACTGATGTGCTAATCCAGAGATGATTACGAACAAACTACTAGAATTTTTGAGCAGAATTAACATTAACGGCAGCATATATTTTCGAGTGGTGTTAATGAGCATGCAGATTCTCACTGGGTCAATGTGGCAGTTTGAACAAGAAGGAAGGAGCTGTATAATGATGCAAAATGGTGAATTTCCATCTGTCACACATCACATCTGTGTGGAAAGTTGCTGTTTGATCTCACATACAAATGTCCTTCTGAACTGGGGAAGATTCGTCTGTGTTTGACTATTACGCTTTTATCATTTTAGCTATGGAAAATTGTGTATGTATGTTTGTAAATAAAAGAGTAAGAGTGAAGACACTTTGACTCAACAATCTGAACATAAAGAGGTTCTTTTGAAGAAAGGGAAAACATACTTGTAAAATATGGATAATAAAGTAAAACCAGATGGTTGTTTTTTTTCATCGCTGTGTGCTAGTGAAGTTCTGTGTTTAATTTGATCTTATTTGTTTTAGTTTACAGACTCGTTTGCATATACAGTTCTTGGGACACTTCAGGTCAAATGCATCCAAACTGACAGAAAACTAACCTGACAGAAAACTTCTCACTACAGCCATAAATCTACTCTACTCCAAACCATCTCAGGATAACTTTGTAACTTTGTCTCCAAACCACTTAACCAGAGTTGTCCCTCTGATATCCATCCGTCCATCATGGGAGGGCTGGAGCTCATACAAGCTAACATGGGGTGAGAGACGGGTTACACCCTGAACAGGTTGCCAGACTATTGCAAAGGTTTCATTGAATTGTAAATTGGCGGTTTACATTATTGATCGATGGGTAAATTTCCATAAATACACAATCAGGTGAACATGAAATTACTCACTACGGATATAACGTGTGTGTGTGTGTGTGTCCCCTCATCCATCCAGTAATCTGTATTCTTCTCCTTCTGCCTTGTTAGGCTTCAGATGAGAAAGTGGTGTCCAGAAAGTACCACTTAGTGGAATTGGATGTCTTAGATTTCTCACACACATTCCTGTGTGCACATGCACACACCAGCCTCTGCTCCCCACCTTACAGACCTTTACACTGTCTTGTGTTAATGCATCTTTTTCCCAGAGCTCTAACGTTACATTCTACATTTTGTGCGCTCTGCTATTTGTCTAAAAACAGAAATTTGAATAACATGATATATTTATATCTCAAATGAAAATATCTGGTAATTCTAAGCACAGATTTTTATTTTTTTTTTAGAACAGGTGGATCACTTTTTATTCTTATTGTGTGTGTTTGTCACCGTGGAGGGGTTGTGTATTGTGTGTGTTCGCATAATCACTGTTGCTTTACATAAACGTATCTGTGTCTTTGTTTTGTTTTTTTGTTTTTTTAATTCACTTCAAGAAATTGGTTAATTCACATTTATGGTCCTGGAATTTTCAATTTTATCCCATCACTCATAAAGAAAAGACAAAGTACCCTTCATCTTGGGCAGCAGCCTTTCTAAGTGGCACATAGTTCATTATATTATGCTGAACTCATAGTACATGAGTAGGTTGAATCTGTGTGAAAATGCAAACGGGTTTAGAAATGACCGAAATTAAAAGATTAGCCAAGAAAAAAATGACATCTTTCACATTCAGGATTCATGTTTTCCCCTGTTTTCAACATCTTCAGTCATTCATATTTACTAATACACCTCAAGAAGTGAGAATATGTTGACAAACTTTTTTTTTTCATAATTTAATTAGGGGCGCGGTGGTTAGCACTGTTGCCTCACAGCAAGATGGTCCTGAGTTCGATTCCATCACCTGACCGGGACCCTTCTGTGTGTAGTTTGCATGTTCTCCCCGTGTTTGTATGGGATCTCTCCGGGTACTCCGGCTTCCTCCCACTGTCCAAGGATGTGCAGTTATTCCAGTTTTGGTGTGAATTGTAGAATCAGTTTCCTATTCTTAGCTGATAGGACTCACACCTGGTGTGGTGTTTTGTATCTGTAGTCAGTTTGCTTAAAGGTTCAATATTTTATGTAATCAGAGATGATCTTCTTTCTATATACCTTGGTTGTCACAATTGGTTGTGTAAGTTACTATTGCCTTAATATCAGCCCGAAGGAGTCTGGCTGTTCTCCTGTGGCACCAGAAAACTGCCTCTCACTGGATATTTTCTCGCTTTTCTCTCTCTCTCTCTCTTTTTTTTTCTCTCTCTAAACCCTACAGATGGTTGTGTAGCAAAATAATAGGAGACCTGCAGTGTCATAAAAATCTCGAACCAGCCTGCCTGGCGCTAACAACCCCATTTAAAGTTACTTGGATCACCTTTCGTTAATGCTTGGTTTAAACTTCAGCAGATCATCTTTACCATTTCTACATGCCTACATGCAATGAGTTGTGGCCATGTGGCCAACAAGTTTGCTTAAATATTAAGTCTAGCAGACATTCCCATTCATTTTGGTTTGAGAGGCACAGGCTGGTGAAGCCAGAGAGAAGCAATTAAAGAATATAACAAGACAAAGGTATAATTTAATGAATGGGGTGTACTTGTTGGAAATGAGGTCTCTGCATGATGGAGAGGCATGATATAAATGCTGATCTCTGTCAAAAACAAAAGAGTTCTGAAATTAGATTGTGTATCATTTAAGAACTTAGTCAATTTTTGAAAAATACCAGTGTTTTGCTTTTTGTGAAAAGAAGATGCACTGAAAGAAAGGCACATCCAGTTATTACACGGTCCTAATTTACCATTAAATAATTTAGGACAGGACTCACCAACTGTTCCCTAGGAGCCAACATGTCCAAGTCCTCAGCTAAAATATATACATTTGTATTTATACAGATTTGTGATAAGAAAACAAATAATCTGAATAGGCTTGGTTAACATAAGGATGTTTGTTAGGGGCATTAATAAACTGTATCATGACTTATCATGATATGTGACATAGCTATATTATATCAAGTGAATGTATTATGGACAGTTGTGAACAGTTATAAACATTTGACCTACTAGCATTGTAAACATATGTCATTGTGAGCAGGGTGGCATGCCTTTTTGTTTAAATCTGCTACATCTAAAGTATTTTAGCACATTATTCTGTATTAATATTGCCTTTCCACTCCAGAAATGGCATAAAAGCTAAATTTGAAGTCATAAGTGAGCTTTCACTGGAGGCCACGAAACAGACCATCTTCAATCATTGTAGGAGGGTTTCCCAAAAACCCTATTTAGAGCACTCTATAATGACTTTTTTTGTTTAAATGTTGTTTTTGCTGCTTTGTCTCCATTTCTCAAGCAGCCTTCCAGCTAATAGTTTTCCCCATCTGCCATTATCTCATAATGCTTCCCACTATGAATGGTTCATCAACAGAAAGGCCTGAAATGCCAAACAAAACACATTTTCGCACATCCAAGCTACAAGAGTAAATTACTGAGTTTATATGGGGATACATATTAATTAATTTAGCGCTCATTTAAGGTCATCAAGAGTAATGAAAGGCACTGTTAGTTTTATGACTGCACAGTCTATGACAATTGATGTCGTTATTTTAATTTCCCACAGATACACAGCATACTGACATGATGTGCATACACAAAGCAATGTTAAGAGAATGAAGACGAAACATTATTAAATGATTCCACTTTTTTAAAAACAAAACAAAACTGCAACTAACAAGAGACAAAAAAAAACCTTAATCTTCATTTACTAATTAGTTATAGGATGTGGAACATGTTAGTTAATTTTTTATTTTTTATTTTTTTGCCACAGTCACTTTTCCCGACATCATCTGGTGAATAATTGGAAGTCAATATCAAAATCCACAGATACATTGCATGATTCTGTTTTTAAAGAAGCAGAAGTGGTGCACAGTGCTTCTAAATTAAATATCAGGACTTTTTTGCTGGTTGGTGCGTTGGTTGATGGGTGGGGTTCTTCATTTGGAAAAGTGGCATCAGCTTTGCCAAGTCTTAAAAGCCTAGTTTACCCTGAGGTCCAGGCTATTTTTTTCCCCCAACATTTAGTCTCACTTTTCAAGTGTTCAGAGTTCAACAGAGTTCATATATCTTATTTTGATCAAAAATTACTACAGTGAACAAGAATATATGATTAGGTAGGATAAAACAGAGAGGCTCTCTAACCTGAAACACGAGCTGTCAATATATTGACATCAATGCTCTATATAGGAGAAAAAGGAGGATTATACTTCAAGGATGTTTCTACAAAAGTATGCCTTCAGCAGAATTTCTTCTTCTTTACTTTAGAAGCTTAACTTGCAAACAGTTTGCCCTTCTGAACTTTTAAATGAGGCACTTGGGAACTTAAACAGAGCTCATTTACAACCTGTTTGATTAATTAAAGTTAAGCTTTGACAAAATGACTGAAAGCTTAGTTCAGTTGGTAACCTCATTATCCCAGAGCACACACAGGAGGCAGTGGGTGTATAGGTGAGCAGACAGAATTACACAAAGGGAAATGGGGAGACAATAGAAACAAATCAGACAGAGGCAAATAATTAGATGGAGAATGTAAATGAGAAGGAGAGAGGAACATTCAAGGGTATAAACTTTGGTACAGTACAAGCATTTTGGCTTCGTCTTGCTTTAGAAAAACTTGAATGGTTAGATAAAGAATGTAATATAAGTGATGAGCAATCTGAAAATTTGTGGTCAAAATTACTGTTTTTTTTGTTGTTGTTGTTGTTGTTGTTGTTGTTGTTGTTGTTGTTTTTTAGCAAATACAAAGCGTGAAAATAATAAACAGCAAGTTTGAGGGTGAAAAATGAAAATTGGACATTGTTGAGATAGGTTCTCTTTTCACCTAAGAAATTAACTTCACCAACCAAACCATTCAGTGATGCAGCAAATTCTGGATTTGAAAGCGTACTAACAAGATAACTTTACAAAATCTATAAATAAGACAGATATAATATTTTATTGTGGCATACTGAAGAAATCACAAGGGATGGAAGTAAATATGAAAATGTATTAATTGTGAAACTTACGACATCTATATATAATAATAAAACTGCTGTTCAAATGGCACCTAATTAAAGTCATGTTTACAAAAAAGTATATATAAAGTTCTGAAACTAGACAGTCTATTTTTCCATAAGCTGTAGAGAGAACGGTGTTTGTAGTCTGAGAGCAGCTGTTTATTCATTTATTTTCTTCCCTGCTCACCTCTACTTGCACCAAGATGTTATCGCTGCAGAATCTCATTACTAATTCTACAGCAGCACGAGAAAATCATTACTTTGTGAATTTGGGTGTTGTGCATCCTTGTTTGTGTTCTTATTTGCCCCATAAAAATATCTTGTGTGCCTATGCAGCACTCTGTGTGTTTACAGTGAAAACAGCTTGCAGGTCTCACATCAACCCTACTACCTGTACTTTGTTGTCTTTGCTTTCCAGAAAAAAACACCTTCAGTGTTAATTGGCCACTGATTTTATTGAGATGGTCATAAACTGTACCTAGTATATAATAATAATAAGAAAAAACAATGTTTCTATAAACAAATCCATTCATTTTTCACTTTCCAGTGGTAATGTAATGTTATGCATGTTAGCAAGATATCGATGCAGGCACTGCAGTGCCTTCTTTGTCACTAACCCCACCCACTTGGGGTTTAAATGTATTTTAGGAAAAGTCAGATTCATGTAAATGCATTAGCTTGAGATATTGTTCATTTTTTGCACTTTGGAGAACTTTAGTCTAACACCAGACCTTGTGTTTTAAAAACCCAGCCAGTGCCGTTATGTGAAGGCTTAATTGCGTATATTAAATAAAAAGGCAGCAATCTACCCATGTGACTAAAATGGGTGAACCTTTTTAGGCTACATTTCTATTGCATCAGATTTGTTTGGGAATTTTTAGAACAGCCTCAATAACATCCGCTGCACAAATTATTGTCTAATTTAAGCATTTTAATTAAAATTTCATTGTTGACAGTTTTGCAGGACATGTTTTGCCTGTTTAATCAAATGGACAAAATGTTTTTGATCTCAGAGTGGAGTGATGCCAAAACCATTAACATAGATCCAGAAAAATACTTTAAATCCACTACACACTCATAAAATAAACTACACCTTCAAGAAAGCACAAGAGGACACCTTCCCCACGCCAAACTAGAACACAGCACTTCACAGTTTTGATATATTAAAGGTGAACATGGCACTGATGATGAGTTGGATAACTGCCTCATGGTTGAATACACTGTAGGTGTGGATTACAAACTTTAAAACTAGAAACAAGAAACTTTATCAAGATCCAGCACTGTTTATAGCTGGCTGAATAACTATTACACCCCACACCAGTATCCACCCTTCTCTTAAACAGGCACTGAATGTCATCACTCTGAAAGTCTGAACGTATAAGAAAACACACTCTCCCTAATCCAAATAAAACCCATGTAATATAGATTAGCTCGTGTGGATGGATTTATTGTGACTCTGTGTAGTGTGTCTACAGGGCAGCAATTCTAAATTTACTCGCAATTTTCTTCTTGGCAGCTTCAGTTATTAGTTGAAGCAATGTCCACTCACTGAAGTCCTCTCTCCTTTCTCCCTCCAGCATTTTGATATGAGCCTGTATTCTTTCCCTTGCCAACTTCTGTCAAAAAAAACAACCTTGGACTGAGATCCTGTAAGAAAAAAAGTCTGAAAGTAAATTGTGCAAGCAGCTTATGAGAACCCATTAGTGATAGTGGCATCTAGTGGCTTCTAACACGAGAAAGAGGAGTTTGGGGTTGCAGTGGACAAAACACTGCCACTATTCAATTGTGTCGCATTGAAATGCTGCTTATAATTGTGTCTTTTAACAGATTTCCCGTAAACCTAATAAAGTTGCATTTGTGCCTTAATCAGTGTAAGGACAATCTGCCGACTGTTGGGGGAAAAAAACTCACTGTGTTGCAAGTAGATTTCTATTGAGAAAAAAAAGAGATTAAACTGAAATTTGATGTGAAGACTTCAAAAATGCCAAAAACTAGATGAAATATGTTAGAAATGAAAAGTAGGCATGCATTTTCTTTTAAACTAGTAAAAATAGAGGAGAAATTGACAAAAAAAACCTTTGAGAAGTCAATTTTAAACTTGAAAGTGAAAAATATAAAAATAATGTAACATTCTGCATTGATATAATGAGCAACATATACTGTAAATCATATCATGTATTTAAAACTGTAATAAACAAATACTTAACTTTCCCTCCTTATATGGCTTATTGTAGTCTTCTGATGAATATTTACACTTTTAAATGATCTCATTGTCTTGCTTGTGTGTTACTGCAACGGCTAGAACAAAGATTTGTATTTTGCTAGTTCCTATTAACCACAAAATTATCCAACAGGAAAGCAAGCCATTTATTTATACAAAAGCATCTTACATTAGAGTTCATTTGAGCCTATCGGGACAAATGTGACAGCCTTTCCTGCCTTCCACTTCTCGACATTTATTTCCAGTTCTGTTTCTAGTGTCCATATATGGTGTTGGGTTTTAAGAAAGAAAAATGGTCAAAAAAATAGTCAAGCTATTATTTTCAAGTTATTTTCATTTTAAAATTAAAATGCAATTTAAAAAAAAAAAAGTAAATGTGAGATTATATAAACTGGAAAGAAGACTTTCCCCTCTGAAATAAGAAGCCCCAGTCTGAATCACTACTATAGTGATACTATTGCCAAAGTATATCAGTAACAGAATTTGACAGAAATGAAAGAATATCAGCAGCAACTTGACAACTCTGGCAGATGAGTGTTCATAGCTGCTGGAAAGCAGAGCCCCTACAGACAGAAGTAGCACAAGCTCTAAGGAGTGCTTTAGCCAGAGGGGCAAGCATGGGACATTTTTTCTTCTTCACGAGAAAGAAAGGTATTTCTTGTCTGCACGTCAGTCTTTTTCCTGTCACTTAGACTGACCTGGATCCACAGCAGTGGAGTGATTTTCACTATTGTCATTTTCTTTGCAGTAAGTTTGTGCAGTTCAGCTTCAATTGTAGCACCCAGGCTGAAGATTCTTGATTTTCCGATGAATTTTTTTTACCTGCGAATTCGGCTCCATCACAGTGACACAGAATCACTGTAGGCAGTCATGGCTCTGCTGCTCTGATGTTTGCTCTCCAGAGGTTTCACAGTGTGTCAAGTCATGATGTCGAGATGTGCTGGCTGTTGCTTGGAAACTGCAAGTTTTTGAGATCCTTGGTCTGAGTCTGTAACAGCATTCTGACACTGGGTAGTTTTGCTGTTCATCTGACAATAATAATAATAATAATAATAATAATAATACATTTTATTTATGAGCGCCTTTCAAGTCACCCAAGGACACTTTACAATAGGATAAAACACTTAGTAAAACAATGGCAGAATAAGAACAATAAAACAAAAGCACAAGATAAAATTAACAAACAGTGAATATGCAGATTTGAACAGATGAGTTTTGAGTTGGGATTTAAACTGGGGGAGAGAACCAATGTTTCTTATTTCTGGGGGCAGAGAGTTCCACAGCCTGGGAGCAGAGCAGCTGAAAGCTCTGCTTCCCATGGTGGTGAGGCGGAAGGAAGGTACAGCAAGCTGGATAGAAGAAGAAGATCGAAGTGAACGGGCAGAACAGGTAGTGGTTAACAGGTCAGAAAGGTAAGCAGGAGCGAGGTTTTGAATGGCCTAGAAGGTGAGCAGAAGAAGTTTGAATATTGTCCGGAATTTCACAGGGAGCCAGTGAAGTTCCTGAAGAACAGGGGTGATGTGCTGGTAGGAGGGGGTTCTGGTGAGTTCTGAACCAGTTGAAGCTTATGGAGGGATTTTTGGGGGAGACCATGCAGAAGAGAATTGCAGTAGTCAATACGGGAGGTAACAAGACTGTGGACAAGAATGGACGTAGACTGGGTGGAAAGAGAAGGAAGCAATCTGTTAATGTTACGTAGATGGAAGTAGGCAGAACGGGTGAGATTATTGATGTGAGATTTATAGGAAAGTGAACTGACATTCTCAGACATTTGCATAACTCTGAGCTAAAAGGAAACGGAGACATGGTCCAGGGTGGAGATATGGAAAAGAAAAGAGAAGACAGTTGTATATTTTAAAATATTTGGGGGCATGTACCTTCTGCATTTTACCCGCATCTGCATGTGTTGATTGGAGTAAAATTATTAGTGACAGATCTAGTAAATGCTTTGGGTGAATATTTCTTTACGCCTGGGCATTCATCATGCCTGCCATGTCTCTATTCTCATACCTTCCCACACACAAACTGTTACACACTCCACATGCTGTGTGGCCTACACCTAGAACAAGACGTTGTTGTATAGCAGAGCAAAAACATTATAACATTATAAAATGGAGAGCCCTTTTAGCCTGTGCATACTTTAATCTTCATAGTGAATACATATGGTCAAAACAAGTCATGCTGCCTGTAACAGTGATGGCACTGATTTGAAAGCAGGCAACATCAGAGAAGATGATTAGAAATGACAATGATGAGAGGACGGGGAACAAAGGACACAAGAGGAGAACGAGAAGAAGAGGAAACGTTGATAAGCAAAACAAGCCTTATAATTGTGTGTGTGTGTGTGTGTGTGTGTGTGTGCGCGTTTGTGTGTCTGTTTGAGTGGGTGGATAAAGAAGAAGAGGGCTTCTGGTTGTGAGAACTAATATAACTTGAGAAATTGGCAGTAATTCAGTTATACTGTATTTATTTAGCACACATTTTCAAATTCACAAGAATTTCCTGAAGGCATTTTATATTGTAAAAAAGACCCTTTAGTATTAGAGTGCAAACAATCACACGGCCCCCTGTGAGAAGTGGTGGTAAAGAAAAACAGCCATAAAGATGGACGAGACCTGCAGCAGAAATTGTTAAGGACATGTATGCAGTTCATGCTCCTTTAAAGCATTTCAGTGAGGATTTCAACATATATAAAAGTTTGTCAGTGTATTTCTGCATCTACTCCAAGATTATAACACCAAGATTTCCACAGAACAACTGAAGCAGAATGTCTACATCTGGAACTGGAGGCCTCTTCTTCCCACAGTTTAATCGATCTGGCATGAATAAATGTAACCTTCTGATTGTGGGCTCACCTTTGCCTGTTTGATTATTTGTGTATGAATGCAGTATGTATACTGACATTGTGATGAAGCGGAAGAGGTCCTGAATACAAGCTTGCCAAGTTGAAGATGAATGTAATTGTGGTCAGTTCTTATCAAAGAGGGTCCCAAGTAAAACTAATTGCCATTAAGATGGCAGCTCTGGTTATGTATTAAATGATTAAATGTTTTAAATGATAGATAGATAGATAGATAGATAGATAGATAGATATAGAATTTTCATCCAATTATCTATCAAGTTTTTTTTTTAGTTGTCAACCCTTTTCCAAACGTTTTCTAGCTTTCCAGATGGTTTAGTATAACAAACCATCTGGATTGTCAGGTTGCGTGTGCACATGTCCTCATTACTGTACTTTTTCAGGATTATAGCTGTATATTTAACAGTTTCCCCTCTTTTTGTCTGTCATAAGCTCTCTGAATGTGTTTCACTAGCTCATTGTCGCAGCCTTCATGTCCTGATGCTTCTACATTCACCATCATGCTCATCTGCCTTCTGTGCGTGACAGCTTAAACACGGACCATTTCCCTTACACCTTTAAATTCCTAATCTTTCCTCGTGATGTGTTAAATAAAACATTTAAAAACTACAGCATAGTATTATTATAGGGCAGGCCACCTAATAGCTACAGTTTTTTGTGCATACAAATGTTGCCCATTAAATTGGGCTTTGTTTGGTTACTTACACATGTAATGAAATTACACTTATCATAATATGCATAGCAGTAAGCTCACTGTGACCAAGTATAATTACTTTTTTTTTCTCTCTTTTGCTTCTTTTGTTAATATTCATTTCTTTTTGTTTGTCACATTTATTCTGGCTTCTGTTAGTCTGAGTTTTTCCTCATTATTTGAGTCTTACATAACTTGAGTCTTAGTTCTGTTACTTTTATTGGGTTACTTTTATTTGATTTTTGGTTTCCAGATTTAGATTTTGTGTTTTGTGGATTATTAACATTTGATTCCATGTAATTAGTGTATTCTTGCCTCCCTTGTACCTTCATGCATTACCTCGTCAAGTCTTCGTCTCTGTCAGTGATTCTATGTGTAGTTGTTTCCTGTTTTATTTTAACAGTCATTTGTCTCTATTGTCTTGTATTTAGTTTTGCTTTTTTTGTCTTTTCCTTTGATTAGTTTCAGCTGTTCTTAGTTTCCCACCTGTTTCTTTTTCCTTTGATTGCCTTCGATGTATCTTCAGGTTTAGTGTAGGTTCAGTTTGCCTTTGTCTCTTGTTAGAGAGTCTGTTTGATGTCTTTTTGTGTTTGTTCCCTTGTGTGCTACATGTTTCTGCCCAAGAGTTTGGATTTTGCCATTTGTATGCCTGTGTGCCTTTTCCCGTCTTTGTTCATGGAATTTTGACCTAATTAAGTCCTGGGCCCTTCTTTTCTATCCCTGGTACCTTGAGCTATTTTTTTTTTTTCATTAAAAAAATCATAGCAAAAAATAGAGATAACTGAAAAATGAGCAGGGTTTTTAAGTAACTCTTTAAGTTTAAGTTGTTTGGGGCGATCGTGGCTCAAGAGTTGGCAGTTCGTCTTGTAATTGGAAGGTTGCCGGTTCGAGCCCTGGCTTCGACAGTCTCGGTCGTTGTGTCCTTGGGCAAGACACTTCACCTACTTTGCCTACTGGTGGTGGTGGTCAGAGGGCCCGATGGCGCCAGTGTCCAGCAGCCTTGCCTCTGTCAGTGCGCCCCAGGGTGGCTGTGGGTATAATGTAGCTTGCCATCACCAGTGTGTGAATGGGTGAATGACTGAATGTAGTGTAAAGCGCTTTGGGGTCTATACGGACTAAGTAAAGTGCTATATAAATACAGGCCATTTACCATAAAAAAAATACCGGTGTAAAATACTGGTATAGAATGATAATTCTTTACAAATTATATTCACCTTAATGCTGACAAGTTTTACCAGTTATGGAAAAAAATGGTAATCTATGTAGTACCCTGTCTTGATAGTTTTTAACTATTATCTGCTGAACTGGTTGTACCCTGCCTCTTGTTATACATCAGTCCAACACCATTCTGTAAATCTACAACAAAATGGTACTTCATCTAGCAAAACCATTTAAAAATAATGTCACACCATACTTTCTACACTTTCTGCACCATTCTGCTTTTTTTCAGTATAACACACAGATACACTGCAGAAACCCTTGGAACAAAAAGTGATTACACAGTACTTATAACCCATTTCAAGCCTCCATACCTATCCTAATTTTCAGTTTTAAGTCTAATTTTCCAAACTTTACTCCAGTGTTAAGATACAATCAAAGGAGTACGGCTTAGAAAAGCCAGGGAAAAATGATTATACCCCTCAAATGGCTCTGTGAAATGCCTAACCAACCCTGCCACATAAACATGAGCTAAACTCATCATAGGGAAGGAATCCCACTGTTTTACATTTAATAAAGTCTTGTAGCACTGTAGGAAATAATCCCATCTAAGCTGTTGGCTTCTAAGGTTGTCATCACTACTTCTTTAGTGACTGAGTGTACTCAGAGATTTGTACACACTTATCACAAATCCCTGGTATTCGTTTTCTACCTGTCATCACACAGACAATGCAAAATGATGCACACATGCACAGTAACATGAAGTATGCAGTAGACACAAGTAATTTTGCTGTATATAATGTATAATACGTCCCACATTATACAATGCATGCACTACATACACACTGCAGAACACACAAACATAGATCACAGCGGCCGATTTTGTTGTTTATGCACGATAGGACCAACAGCACAAACATACACATTTATTTTCACAGCTGACAGAGTCGGTCTCATTCTCACACATCACAGCAATATGCTTAGCCTGTCAGCGTCTTTGATCAATGTGCACATTCACAGAAAACACATCAGAAACACACAAGCCATTTTCTTTAAAAGATATCTTCACAGATGCAAACAGAATACTGCACTAGCTTCTGCCACGTTTTGTTAGCGAGAATGCAGGTCCCTGTAGAGCAATGTGATCCTTGTTATATAATGCTGGATTCTGCATTACAAGGCACAAATGATACCCCTGTATTTCTGTCACTTTGCGCAAACTGAATCTACTGAAAACTAAACACTGAATATATAGAGAGTTGTAGACCAGCAACCATGCGTCTCTTATTCCATACCTTGGTTTTATATGGGTCACTTCAATAAAGTTGTATGTCTCTTACCATTCACGGTGCCTACCCACTTTTTCTGCTTATTATAAAAAAACCAGAACAACCAGGTCTTCAATCTGTCAGAAAATACATGACTGACTGTCTTTAGCCTGTGGCTAGTTTTACTCTTCTTAGACATGGACTTGGCCTCTGCTCTGTAGAGTTAATGCTACAGTTGACACTGATCTAAGCGAGATCATGATACTAATGTAAAACCTTTCATGGGTAGAAAGATGAAAACGATAAGACACGCAGGGAGAGAAAGTGAATTCCTAGTACTGAAAATCTTTTTACTTTCACTTGCTGCTTGATAAGGTAAATGTAAAACAAACAAAAACACAAAAAAGCAAACTCATTTAAATGAATGAATTCTTGAATCTAAAGCTTGATAAGCCATCAACTATGCATATTTTCCCAAATAAGTTGTTCCTTTGATAGTTTTAAAAATGCACTTGTAGCAATGTTTGTAAGTATTTTAGGACTCCCATATTTTGAGTTCTAATACTGATTAATTTCTGTCTGCAAAAAATGAAACAATTAATAGAAATCAGAGATTTTACAAGTTATGCCCACCATATTCTATTGTATAAGAGGATTTAGTTTGACAACTAGCAGGCTTAGGTTAAATTGACCAGAAGGCTGATTGCTTGTGTGTGGGAGGTAATCTGTTGGTGCAGACTTTACTGAGCGCAAAGCCCTCTGCTCCTGAATTAGTCAGATTTCTATTTTTCGAGCTACTCTGTCCCTGTTGTCTGAGAAATCTCTTTCTGTGGCCTTTGCTCCATCAAATATTTGTTTCTTGATATTAAATTCCTCCCGGGTAAGAGTTTCATCAACTGGAACTCATTTTCACTGTTTGGAAGACGTCTGAGTGGAAGAAGCAGCAGAGTGTTCCTTTTCTGCTTTCACTGTCTGCCTGTAAAAAGTTTAATTTGCTATAAGTTTGATGTGGCAGTTTCTTATACACTGAGTACGGATGCTGATATTACCACAACAGATATCACATTATATATTCCGACTTGTGGCGTACATTTTACATTCTGGGGAAGTTCTACAAGTTTGTCTCTGCAAGTACTTGACAGGAATGAGGTGAAACTGTTTTGATGTCCTGTGTAGTCCTGGTAATGTGAAGGAATAGCAGTAAACACATGCAGTCTTAAAAGGTAAGTCTGGTTATAACCTATGCATGTTCAAAATGCTTTACATATAGATCTTTAGAGGCATAGCTTGACATTTATTAATGTTCTTTTAATGACCAGTAAAATCGTTGTTTAATGTCTGATTTGAAAAAGTATTAAAAAGTAATAGATTCTGAAAGAATTTACACACAAAGTAATAATAGTCTGAGAAGTAATAGATTTAAAAAAGTAATCAGGTGGGAAGAAGTACAAATACTTTGTTAGGCACACAAATACTTTGTTAGTTTGTTAAGTAACAAATTACAAATACTTTTTTACTGTACTTAAGAAGAATTTTCAGGTATCTGTACTTTTTTTCTGAATATGTTTTCTTTTTACTCCCTACATTTAAAAAAAAATATATCTGTACTTTCACTCCTTACATTTTCAAAACAGGCTCATTACATTTGCTTTAACGCGTTTACGAGGAGTTATTATTTCATCACTGCGAGCCGTCAAACGTCAAACCGATTTAAGCCTAAACAGTAAAAAATTCTCATTTATTAATCACCAGGAACACCAGAACCAGGTTGCAATACTTCACTACATCTAGCAACATCTAGGAATGAAGATAAAGGTAGTAACTTTTTTTTAAGTGGCAGGTAATTTCAAATGCAGCTATCAGCTCAACAAACATCAGCAAACACACAAACTGTTTGTGGTCCAGCGTCTGTATTTCACTGAGAGAGAATAGAAAAAGAGCTAACTTCACTCAGAGATGGAGGAAGATAAGAAAGAGGACAGAAGAGGAGGAAGAGAGGTTCGATTTAAAGGTTAGGATGCTCAGTGGGATTTGAAAAACTGGAAGTTTAAAGTTTACATGTAAGTCCTCATGTTTTTAAATCAGATGTTGGGTTTGTACATGTTACATTATGTTTTTTTCACATTGTGAAACATGCAAATCAAACTCAAGTAGACTGTGTTATTTAAAGGGTGCCTGAAAATGGTCTGCACGTTATTGCAGGATAAACAGGTTAGTTTGCTGTACTGTGATGGACTTAAAGTAAAGAACAGTGTGTGACTGGTGCACAGTGGCTGTGGCTTCATTGTCAGAGTAAGCTTACATCAAGTGTAGCAGAGATTCATATGAATTTTACCTGATGAAGCTGAGATCCATTCACTGAATTCCACCTTCATTCCAACTTTATACCATCTAGAAAAAAGACAGCATAAACGGTGTACTGTCAGTGTCGTGGACGGAAACAGCCAGCACATCTTATGAAACATCTTGTCACGGCCGAGGCCGCCTCAAAGGTGAAAGGACTCAAATGCAGGACGCCGAACAGCACGTAAGCAGTTTTAGAGACGATGTTTATTTACTCAGTAAGTGTTCATAAACTGGAAAGTGAGGTTAACAAGTGCGAAGTGCCACAACTGAATCAAAGGGGTCTTAAGCAGCCTGGGCTAAGTAAGCAATCTGGTCTTGGTCAGTGGAAACAGCAGTTCCGGGGATTGGGCTGGAGGGAGAGTCACACTGGGTCCAGGGAAAGGGTCAGAGTCATTGCCGCGGGTGGTCGGTGGTGACGTGGAGGGGTGAGTGGTCCGAAATTCCTGGCGTGGAGGCAGAGAGGCAGGCAGGTGGTTCGGGTGAACAGCCTGTGGGACTGTCAGGTGGTCCAGTATCCGGGTTGGAGCTCTTCGGCAGAGATTAGTGTTTGGCAGCTTGGTGTGGCTATGAGAGAAACACACGATGAGACAAGGTAATTCACAAAGCGAGTGCGAAATCACGGTGGTGGCCTGCACTGACTAGGGTTAGCTGAGAATCTGGCAAAGAGAGGTTGAGTGCGCTGGCCTTATGAGTCCCCGGCTAAATTACCCACAGGTGTGAGCAATCAGCAGAACACTGAGGCCCCTCCCAGGGGTGGAGATGCCGGCTCGGAGGGAGACACACTGGCACACACCCGGACCATGACACATCTACTGACATCTGGTTGAACTCAGTTGTGTACATCCACAAAGAGCAGCAGCTTTTCCCCACTATGAGTCATTACAACCAATTTTAGGGTTCCCCCACCTGCTGAATCCCACTTTAACCCCTGAATGTACACACTGTTCTTTTTAGAGGCAAAGTCACCCTCAGGCAACAGAAAATAAGGGGTTTTTTTTCTCTTCAGATTCCTGAGCAACAGTCTGGTTCTTTTCCTCCTTGACACCAGTAAGATGCTTGTGATGTTTGTCTCTGGTTGAGGAGTGGCTCGGTATTAAGAATGCAACAGCTGTAGCCCGTAGCCCCTTTCTTCAACATGTCTGTGTGTGGTGGTTCGTGATGTACTGACAGGAGTCTCAGTTCACTCTCCCAAGTGACCTTTCCATTAATTTCTATTAACATGCTTTGGTTTAGCACTCTTAACAGCCAATCCTTTTAGTAATGAACTTCTATGGCACACTTTCCTTTTGGAAAGTGTCGGCAATCATCATCGGGACAACTAGGAAGTCAGCAGTCTTTCCCATGATTATGACTGAAGTAGCCTGAGATACTGTGAGAGGTATTGTTTATACTGTATGAATAGTAATTTACTCAGAGTTAACTCAGAACCTTGAAATTAAATATAGTAGTAATTTGAGGTGCTGGATTTTGGATTTTTATAAGCTAATTTAAAAATTACAACAAAAAAGGTTGAAATGTTTTACTTTAATATATTCTATATTAATAACTAAGTTATTCTTTTCAAATCAAATTGGGGGGAAAAAAACAAACTTTTGCAATATTTTCATTTTTGAAATGCACGTGCACATGGTCAGGAATATGTAACCTAACTCTTCAATGTAGTTTTTACTTATTCTAATTTACTAATATCCAGATAAAATAACATTTCGTGTAGTCTTCACAAAAAAGGAGGGATACTGAAGCTCATGGAGAAAATGTTATGCTAATCTAAGACCACAAGATTTTAGAAATCCTCAGCAGCATCTCCTGTATCACAGCTGCGTAAGCAAAAATATTGTGGCACAATCACTACCGAATCTGACAAAGACATTTCGAGTAAGTACTCATTCCACCCTCACAGGCACAGATGAACAAAGGAATCAAACCAAAAACATGTTATTTGAATCCCAGTTCTCACAGGTCCAACTCCTCCCTGGCTCTCGCTTGCTGTCACTCACTGACACTCTCAAGGCTTGTCCTAGAGCTGCTCAAACTAGATGAGAAAATTTCATACATGCCAGAGAATATCACGCACTCAAGGCTCACAAAGGGAGTGTGAATGCATGACTGAATGCTCTAACCTCAGGAACATCAGTGGCTCGAACAAGCAATGATGTGGATGTGGCCACGTTCTGGGGGATTTGTTAGAGATCAAACTTTTCTCTTATGACAATTTAATATCAACTGCAGTAAGTGGAAGGGGGATGAGGAAAAAACGTGTCTGTCACTATGGACTCTAACATAATCATCATCAGTGTTTCGTGTCAGGGTGGTTTGTTCTCTATACTGTGACATGGTATGAGAAAACATGAACGCTTCACACACACCATACACACATGTACACCCACACTGTTTGACACCATGTTAACAACACTGTCATGCAATCTGTAGCCTGTGTTTGTGTGTGTGCGTGAGCAGCTCCTCTCCTACAACTAGCAGCAACTGTGACAAGCCAGGGTTATTCAGCTCAAACCTCTAGCCTTTGGCATTGTGTGGTGCTGGTGCAGGGAGGGGCGTGGGGAAACGTGTGGGGATGGGGGAGGGGGCATGCAATGACTCAGTGAATTGGTGTGTGTGATTTCCCACAGTAAATCCTTTGTCTCATCTGTCTGACAGATGCAGATTTTAATCTCTTCCCTTCATTCCACTTCTCTGAACCTGTTTTTCTTTCATCACACTTCCATTCAATTTGGGTTTCATTTAATATACCATGCCGTTTTCCAGGAAATGACAACAAAAACATCGAGCTCAGCAGAAAATTAAAATTTCCTTATAGCAGAGTCTTAATGTGATAGCAATGCCGTTTAATAATTACAATCTATCTTTGTTTTCCCTTTGTCCTACAGCTAATTTATGATGAGCTTCCCTCATTATTGTCTCAATAATCCCTCTTGTCTACCTATATTGCTTCTATATATCACATTATTCTTTTTCTCCCACAATATAAATCCTTGCTGCACGCCACCCACCCTGCCTTTGCTTCACCTTTATCCCCTTCTCTCTTTGCTGTCACTGATCCCTCTACATGTGGCCACAAGGTCAAAAATGTGCTGCTGAGCTGCAAAACACACACGGATGAGAGTGTGAGCCAAAGACAATAGTGTAGCTATCACACAAAGAAAAATACTTTGCTAGTTTTAAGAAATCCGACACTTTCTTTCTGAGGTATTGAGGTTAAGCTAAGCAATAAGAAGCTGAAGGGAAGGTCAGAGGTCGAGCTATGAGAAAGCCACCTACTCTCACAGCGCAGCAGATGCCAAAAGAAAAGCATTTGCTGCAGTATTAAATCACTGCAACCCTGCCATAAGTTCAGAAAGGTCACCATACATTTTAGAGACACAAAAATAATATTTTAGTGCACACTTTGATCAATGTATATTGTTCTTCAGGTTGTAATGTGGAGTAGTTAAAACTGGACTCATCCTGGATTTTATGTCAATAGGCCTGACAGTCATGTACAAAAGAAGTTTTCACAGGACTTTATGCAGTTTTATGAAAAGAACAACTTCCCCATGCTTATTATTCCAGTGTGGTATCTGGTGACTGATAGGGCATTTGTATTGATACTGTGATCTTATTTCTACTGGTGAGTCTTATCTTTTAAAGGTGTTTGGCTGTGTCCGACCTTACATCTTCATCATGGTTCCTGCTGGCCTTTGGGATTCCCAGGTATTTGTTAGCTCAGACTGAACTATACCGCTATCGGGTAACTCTATCGCTTCAGTTGTGTCACCTTTCCACTGTTTTGCAACCATTCAGCCAATCTGAACGACTTCCCCATGATTGATCCTGGTGAAGTGGATCAATGAGTCGATGTCTCACTCATTTGCAAAGGTTGATATCATCCACATACAAGAGGTCACTGATGGTCACTGTTACTGCAGAGATTTAGGTTGTTCAAGAGACCGAGGTCATGTAATAATTCACTTTACTTAATTTTATATGTATTTCAGTCAACAGTTAACTCTACCCAGTGTTTGCTGAGAAAAAACAGGCTTGCAAAATCGCATTGGTATCACTCATTGCCTGTGTTACACTAAATATGTCAAACAGCTTAAGATCACGTGTTTTAAGTATTTTAGGGGCATAAAATGTCACCACCAAAACCATCCTGGCACCTACAGGTAATGACAGTTTCAGGCAGCCTCTCACTGAGTTGAGTGTAGTCTGTAATGAGATAATAATATTGAGCTATTTTTCCACATCTCATTAATCTGCTGCTGACAGGACTCATGAGCAGATGGCTTTTTATGAGGTTGGTTATTTCCCAGAGGTCCTGGTCATATTGACTGTAGCAGGACATGACATTCCTTTTATCACAGTCTTAATCTGTATATTTATATGTAACATTTCTAATTAATAATAAAAAGCCGCAACACTGCCTTCAAGTCAGGGGACAGGGCTGCATATAGGGCGGCCAGGGCAGACCTGAGTAGAGGCATCAGGAAAGCTAAAACGGACTATAGGAGAAGGATTGAAGATCACTTTGCTGACAACGACCCCAGAAAAATGTGGCAGGGGATCAATCACATTACCAACTACAGAAGCAATAACCAGGCGACATCTAGGACTGATGCCTCGCTGGCTGAGGATCTAAACCGTTTCTTCACCCGCTTTGAGACGACCAGGCCCCCAGCTGCCACACCACTTCCACCCGCCCCCAGCACTGGCACACTAACACTCAGGGAGCATCAAGTGAGGTGTGTTCTAAGGTCAGTGAATCCCAGGAAGGCGGCAGGTCCTGATGGAATACATGGAAAGGTTCTCAGAGCATGTGCTGACGAACTGACCGGAGTCTTCACTAAAATCTTCAACCTTTCCTTGTCATCAAACACCGTCTCGCCCTGCCTCAAAACCTCCACCATCATCCCCATCGCCAAGAAGACAGCTGTGGCCAGCCCAAATGACTACAGGCCTGTTGCACTTATGCCTGTAGTGATGAAGTGCTTTGAGAGACTGGTCTGTCAGCACATCAGGGCCGGTCTGCCTCCCACTCTGGACCCCCACCAATTTGCCTACAGGACAAATCGATCCACCGAGGACGCTATCACCATAGCGCTCCACACTGCGCTGAGTCACCTGGAGCACCGAGGAAGCTATGTGAGAATGCTCTTCCTGGACTTTAGCTCAGCATTCAATCATATCATCCCGGAGATCCTGGTCCAGAAACTGTCTCACCTGGGACTCTCCACCCCCATCTGCCTCTGGATCAAGGACTTCCTGACAAATAGACCACAGTCTGTCAGACTCGGCCCCCACCTGTCCAGCACCATCACACTCAGCACCGGGTCTCCACAAGGATGTGTTTTGAGTCCCCTCCTGTTTACGCTCTACACATCCGACTGCTCCCCTACCCATCTCTCAAACACCATCATAAAGTTCGCGGATGACACCACAGTGGTTGGACTCATCTCAAGGGGGGATGAGTCGGACTACAGAGATGAGGTCAACAGACTGACTGAGTGGTGTTCAGTTAACAACCTCCAACTGAACACCACGAAAACTAAAGAACTTATCTTGGACTTCAGGAAGGGCAGAGCAGACCCGGCCCCACTCTACATCCACGGGAACTGTGTGGAGAGGGTACACTACATGAGGTTTCTGGGCGTGCACATCTCTGATGACCTCTCCTGGACTGCAAATACCACGGCGGTGGTTAAAAAGGCCCAGCAGCGTCTCCACTTTCTGAGAGTGCTCAGGAGGAACAACCTGGAGGAGAGGCTGCTGGTGACATTTTACAGAGCCACCATAGAGAGCATCCTAACGTACGGCATAACATCATGGTATGCAGGGTGCTCAGCTGCGGACAGGAAAGTACTGCAGAGGGTCATCAACACAGCCCAGAAGATCACTGGCTGCTCTCTGCCCAGCCTGGAGGTCACTGCAAACTCTCAGTACCTCAGCAGAGCTGGCAATATCATCAAGGACTACTCTCACCCCAGCAATCAACTGTTTGAACTATTACCGTCAGGCCGACGGTACAGGTCACATAAAACCAGGACAAACAGATTCAGGGATAGCTTCTTTCCCAGAGCTATCACCGTAGTAAATAAGCACAAAAACAATTGAACCTATTCCATACCGTCACTGTCATTATATTATGCTGCTACTCATACTGTCATTATATTAATGCTGCTATCCTATATATATTGTACATACTATTGCTTGAGTAATACGATTGTTTTTTTTTTTGTACTTTTTATATTTTACATTTGTATTTATTATTGAAACTTGCACCAAGGGAGTGGCACTCCAATTTCGTTGTACTCTGTACAATGACAATAAAGGCTATTCTATTCTATTCTATTCATAATACTAATATTTCAGCTCCCCACTTCAGAGAATTAATACATGCAACAGACATTAAGGCAAGAAAATGCCTGAAACATTTTTAATCTTTAATTTACATCTTCTGATTATTGCAAGGAGCCAGAGTAGACAATTGTTGTCATGTGCCAGGTTACACTGCTTGTCAAAATGGCTTTTCCAGTGTGGCCTTTTTTATTCAACAAGTATAAGCTTAAAGGGCAATAGCACCATCACTACTGGAAACATTTTTCACGAGTAGTATCCAATAATGCACAGTTGTTTTCTTTATTGTTTGGATACATATTTGACCATGGAGATTGCTTTGTCATTGTTGGATTTCTGTTCTGTCCACCCTTTTTCAACAAACACTGCAAACTGAGATTTTACCCATTTCATTGCTCTCCCCTGTTGCAGCTCTGGCTGTTCTTAAAGCATCATCTTCTCTTTGGTTTTCCCCTGCATGCTAGCTCTAATGTTGCTCCAGCAGAGGATCTTTCAGAGAGGCCAGATTGTCCCAGAGGTAGCTTCAGGCACAGTGACGACAACTGGGCAACTCTGTCAGCCAACAGGCTCTCCTGGGACGCACGCACGCACGCACACACACACACAGAACATTGAGATAGATTCAGAAATAGAAAACATACAGCTCGCACAAATAGCTCAGGTTGGCATATACAGCCCTGCGACCTGTTGAAGTGTCTCTCTTTGTTTATTAAACATCATAAAACAGCACACAGATTAATTTGCTGATCGTATAAATAAACTATCAACTTCATGTTTAATGCAGTCATTAGACAGGAGGTAAAATCAAAGGAATGTTATAATATTATGACCTTTATAAACTAATGCAGGGCAAGTCAAGTGGAGCATTTTGAATTACTGAATTCTGAATTACTGTTATAAAAGACCGCAAAGCAAGATTTGATATGCTGGCTCTCTAGGTAGAATTAGAAGTTGATCAATTATAAGACAATTCAATTTTATTTATACAGTGCCAAATCACAACAACAGTCACCCCAAGGTGCTTTATATTGTATGGTAGACTCTACAATAATACATACAAAGAAAAAACCCAACAATCATATGACCCCCTATGAGCAAGCACTTTGGAGATAGTGGGAAGGAAAAACTCCCTTTTAATTGTTCATGTCGCTTTTCTGTTGAGTTGGTAAAGTGTTATGTGTTAATAGTACATTCTTAATGACACAAATGTGTAAATTCTATTAAAGGATATTAAATTCCCAGTAAAGGCGTTGCATTCTTCACATCACCATTTTCTCCTATTTCAAGCATATTTATGATATATTTTTATTGTAATAGAGGTGGATTTTTTTTAAAAAACAAAAAACAAATGTTTTTGCATCTATTTTTAGGGTTTTGAAAAGCATAGAAACCTGAGAGTAGTGCACCTTTATTACATGTTCATCATGTGATGGCGTGCCAGCACGACACCATTGTGTAGATTGTCAACACTCATAGATGTGGTCTTTCTCGCTCTGGGTCTCTGGGTGGCATGATAGGGCTGAGCACACATCCCATTTATACAAGTTTGCAGCAGCAAAATGAGTTTCTGTTCTGCAGTCGTCAAGAACAACAATAACCAATTTGAAAAAACATCTGAGGTCATAGCTGTGCTAGAAAATTCCCATCAAGCTCTCTCTCTCCCACTTTGATTACTTTAAGTGTGGTTGTTGACTTTATTATCAGCTGGGTACAAACTGAACTGTTCTGCTGATATGAGAAAATTGAAACAGAAACTCCATATTAGAAACGACTGATCTCACAGTGAGAGCTGGCCTTTCTAAATCTGGCATTACATGAAAACAACTTCTTGGCATACAGACATTAATTACTCATACACCCTGAACTATTCCCTGTAGATCTCATCGACAGATGCTTTAGTGATGTTGTTAAAAGCTGCAAGCGCAGTACTTGATTGCACGTTGTCTAAGTTCAGCCAAAACATGTTGTGGGTAATCTTCTCACTGTTTAATATCTGACTTTGTCCTGCTGGAAATGTTCCACAGTCCTGAAGATATAGCAGTGACATTGATACAGCACCAAAATGTTACCACATCTTAGATACACGGTATAATATTTTGTTTTATATGTGCCCTTCCACCTTAGCTCTCATCTGTCATATTTTCCTGGAAAGTTTTGTGTACATGATCTTTGGAAGTTCACAGGAATATTTTTTGAGCACTGTGGCTATAACCCATCACCCTTACTATCCATTGGTTTGAAACAGAGATGTAAAGAAACTGTCAGAGCATAAATTTTAAAATGATTTGGAAATAATTTTAACATCCTATCATTTTAAAATGTTGAAGGAAATAGAAAGCTTATTTGACCATTTGATGTAATTATTATGATAGATTACTGAGGACAGTTCTAAACTTTCTCAGAATCCATGCCCATTGCTTAGTAAGCAGCATTAATTATGCTGTTGTGGGCTCAAATTTACACATACAGATAAATCTTTAAAAAAGGGAGTGCAGAAGAAAGCACAAAGAAAAGAGCAAAGAAAAAAATCCAAACAGAATAATGCTTAAATTGTGTCATGTAGGGGAAATAATCCTTCTGGAAAGTTGTCTTGGTGTCTCTAGATGTCTTGTTGCTACAGCCATTACCAAACATTGCTTATCTCTTTTGCTATTTTGAGTTTATTTATACCACTATCAGTCAAAGCGTTAGGAATCTCTAGATACGAACCATCAGCTAAAATGACAACAGGGCTGGAAAGTCAAAGAGCAGCAGTATGTGGGGTGGAGGAACCAAGGCCCAGACTGTTGCTGACTCATCAAACAGATAAAGAGCTCATAGGCTACAACAATGCTGTAGAATGGAAACATATGCATCAGTAAACATAAACTTATTTAATAACATTTTCCAAGGACTTGAACTGACTTGGTTGTAATATTGAGGATGCAGTATGCTGACAACTTTAATTGCATCATTGTCTCATGAGATACATCAAACTACATTTAATCTTTTTCATTAGTTACAGAGTATTGACCATTCTTTTACCAGGGAAATATTTTGTGCATATAGTCATTGCTCATTTGCTTATTTGAAATGTAAGCTACAGAAAATAAGACGAAGAAATGTATGTGTTTGATATAATACCTGAGTTTTAATATGATGTGGAAAAAACTGTTATTCTCACTAAATAAACTCTGATCTTTGAAATAAATACAAACCATCTGTTTAAACAGAACATTTGCTTCTGCTTTTAATGCAACTCAGGAAGGTCAGCGAAGTGCAAGATCATTAAGCTAATAACACCGTACAAATCCAGACTGGCTTAATTTGATCACCGTAAGAGTCATAGCTGTGGTTCAGATTTCTTTTGGCCAGTTGGGTATTGTTCGCTCTCTTTTGAGAAATTGCTGCAGACTCAGGCTCCCTCGCTGTCAACCTTCTTCCTTCCTCATTTTCTTTGTTCATTCTTGTTACCAATAATTTTGCATGTTATTCAACATTTATGATCCCATTGTCTTATACAGGAATGCTTATTGTCTCCATTACTGTTTACCTATACCTGTGTTGTTTTTATTTATCTATGACAAAAATCTGAAATACACTTTTGTAATTAATTATCCTCTTATTGTATTGTTTTGTTTTGTTTTCTTGTAGGGTTAGCCTTGAGCCTTCTGCATCTTGCTAACCCCATGTCTGTTTAGCATGATTTACTGCAAAACATTAAAATTGGAAAATTGTGATAAAATCAAAGCTATAATGTTAGAAAAAATGTATAAATTACAGCTTTCATAAGTAACTCACAAATAACTGTCAGTTCTCCTTGCCAAATCAAGCGGAAATTCCTGTAAAAATGTTCAAAAGTTGTAGGAAAGGCTAGCTGACAAATTCATATCGAGAAGTATTTAATTAAAATACCGACATATAAATGATATACCTGGTGTCCTGATCCAGTGTAGTCACTTGAAGGTTAGACAGCTGGTTTAAAACTTGAATTCTGTTGCAGAAACAACAGAATTTCAGAAACAAACAGAAAAAACTTCAAGCGGTAAAAAACAATATACGTTGAACAGTATGATGTTCTTCAAAAAGTCTAATTGTAAGGTG